>NC_066580.1:274778020-276260520 GCF_024323335.1 Lathyrus oleraceus
AATTTTTTCATAATTTTTTTGCATGTTCTCTTGTTTTAGTGTTTAACAATATATTGATTTTTTATTTTTAAAAAAGGTATGAATATGTATAAATGATTCTTTCAATAATGATTTGTAACATAGTCACCTTTAGAAGGCTACAATGATAAACAAATACAATAAGTAACTCTACGTTAGTTTCATAATTGTTTTAATTTTCCTAACTTTAACCCTTCTTTGTCTATAAAAACTGTGATTTTCTTTATTTCTTTTTTTTTTTTTGTTTTATTTTTTTCATTGTAATTTTTTTTGAACGATATATTTAGTTATCATACTTTATATTTTAATTTTTCATATTTAAAAAACATAAATATCAATACATTACAATTTAAGTCAATAAATTAATCATAAAAATCTGCATATTCTCTTGTCTTAGTGTTTACACACTACATTTGATTTATTTTGAAAAAGGTATGAATAAGGATAAATGATTCTTTCAATGATGATTTGGTGTAGTAAATATAGTCACGTTTTGAAAGCTACTATGATAAAAACATACAGTAAGTAGATAAGTAATAAGTATATGTATATGCCATTTTAATTCAAAGACCTGCATTTGGAGTGTTTCAACCCATCCTATAATGTTCAAAGCAAACATAGCTCTTTTGCCATGTATCCATCTATTAGGTTTCATGTTTCTAACAAAGTAGCTCTATGTTATTTTCACTATTGGTTTTATTTTTCAAAACTTTACCCATCTTTGTCTATAAAAAAGGTCATTTTCTTTATTTCTTTTTTTTCATTGTAATTTTTTTAAACAACATATTTTGATATCAATACATTATATTAAAAACAAATAGATTAAAAGAAAATTAGATTTAAAAAAACTCAAATATCATTACAATTTAAATCAATAAAATTATTTTTAAATAATTTGCATATTCTCTTGCTATTGTGTTTAACACATATATTTGATTTTTTATTTTTAAAAAAGGTATGAAATATGTATAATGATGCTTTCTATGATGATTTGTAAACATAGTCACCTTTAGAAGACTACAATGATAACAAATAAAATAAGTAGCTAAGTAATAAGTATATGTATATGTCATTTTAATTCAAAGATCTGCACTTGGAGTGTTTCTACCCATCATATAATGTTAAGCAAATTTAGCTATTATGCCTTGTATCCATCTACTAGATTTCATGTTTCTAATAAAAGTAACTCTACCTTTTTTTTCACAATTTGTTTTATTTTCCATAACTTTAACCCATTTTTGTCTATAAAACTGTCATTTTCTTTCTTTATTTTCTTCATTTTAATTTTTAAAAAACACACATTTTGATATCAATACATTATATTTTAGATTTTCATATTTCAAAAACTCAAATATCAATACATTACATTCTAAGTCAATAAAATTAATGATGAAAAATCTGCATATTCTATTGTTTTAGTGTTTACCACATATATTTGATTTTTTTAAAAGGTTTGAAATAAGGATAAATGATTCTTTCAATGATGATTTGGTGTAGTAAACATAGTCACATTGAGAAAGCTACTATGATAAAAAAGTACAATAAGTAGATAAGTAATAAGTATATGTATATGCCATTTTAATTCAAAGACATGCATTTGGAGTGTTTCAACCCATCCTATAATATTCAAAGCAAACTTAGCTCTTTTTCCATGTATCCATATAATAGGTTTCATGTTTCTAACAAAAGTAGCTCTGTGTTATTTTCACTATTTGTTTTATTTTTCATAACTTTAACCCATCTTTGTCTATAAAAAGAGTCATTTTCTTTATTTCTTTTTTTCATTGTAATCTTTTTAAACAACATACAATTTGCATATTCATAAAATTATTCATAAAATCCTCAAATATCAATACATTACAACTTAAGCCAATACAATTAATCATATTTATTTTTTCACAATTTATTTTCTTTTTCATAACTTTTGCCCATCTTTGTCTATAAAAATTGTCATTTTATTTATTTCTTTTTTTTATTTTACTTTTTTAAACAACATATTTTATATCAATACATTATATTTTATATTTTCATATTTAAAAAAAAACTCAAATATAACATTACAATTTAAGTAATAAAATTAATCTTAAAAATCTGCATAATCTCTTGGTTCAGTGTTTAACACATATATTTGTTTTTTTAAAAGGTTATGAAATAAGGATAAATGATTCTTTCAATGATGATTCGGTGTAGTAAACATACTCACGTTGAGAAAGCTACTATATTAAAAAATATACATTAAGTAGATAAGTAATAAGTATATGTATATGTCATTTTAATTCAAAGACATGCATTTCGAGTGTTTCAACCCATCCTATAATGTTCAAGGCAAATTTTTACTCTTTTGCCATTTATCCATCTCCTAGATTTCAGATGTCTAACAAAAGTAGCTCTATGTTATTTTCACTATTTGTAATATTTTCCATAACTTTAACACATCTTTGTCTATAAAAAGAGTCATTTTCTTTATTTTCTTTTTTTCCTTGTAATTGTTTTTTTAAACAACTTATTTGGATATCAATACATTATATTTCAAAAACTTTATATTAATAAAAACTCAAATGTCAATACGTTACAATTTAAATCAATAAATTTTTTCATAATTTTTTTGCATGTTCTCTTGTTTTAGTGTTTAACAAATATATTTGATTTTTTATTTTTAAAAAAGGTATGAATATGTATAAATGATTCTTTCAATAATGATTTGTAAACATAGTCACCTTTAGAAGGCTACAATGATAAACAAATACAATAAGTAACTCTACGTTATTTTCATAATTTGTTTTAATTTTCCTAACTTTAACCCTTCTTTGTCTATAAAAACTGTGATTTTCTTTATTTCTTTTTTTCATTGTAATTTTTTTGAACGATATATTTAGTTATCAATACTTTATATTTTAATTTTCATATTTAAAAAAACATAAATATCAATACATTACAATTTAAGTCAATAAATTAATCATAAAAATCTGCATATTCTCTTGTCTTAGTGTTTAACACATACATTTGATTTATTTTGAAAAAGGTATGAAATAAGGATAAATGATTCTTCCAATGATGATTTGGTGTAGTAAATATAGTCACGTTTTGAAAGCTACTATGATAAAAACATACAGTAAGTAGATAAGTAATAAGTATATGTATATGCCATTTTAATTCAAAGACCTGCATTTGGAGTGTTTCAACCCATCCTATAATGTTCAAGCAAACATAGCTCTTTTGCCATGTATCCATCTATTAGGTTTCATGTTTCTAACAAAAGTAGCTCTATGTTATTTTCACTATTGGTTTTATTTTTCAAAACTTTAACCCATCTTTGTCTATAAAAAGGTCATTTTCTTTTTATTTCTTTTTTCATTGTAATTTTTTTAAACAACATATTTTGATATCAATACATTATATTAAAAACAAATAGATTAAAAGAAAATTAGATTTAAAAAAACTCAAATTCATTACAATTTAAATCAATAAAATTATTTTTAAATAATTTGCATATTCTCTTGCTATTGTGTTTAACACATATATTTGATTTTTTATTTTTAAAAAAGGTATGAAATATGTATAAATGATGCTTTCTATGATGATTTGTAAACATAGTCACCTTTAGAAGACTACAATGATAATGTCATTTTAATTCAAAGATCTGCACTTGGAGTTTTTCTACCCATCATATAATGTTAAAGCAAATTTAGCTATTATGCCTTGTATCCATCTACTAGATTTCATGTTTCTAATAAAAGTAACTCTACCTTTTTTTCACAATTTGTTTTATTTTCCATAACTTTAACCCATTTTTGTCTATAAAAACTGTCATTTTCTTTCTTTATTTTCTTCATTTTAATTTTTAAAAAACAACACATTTTGATATCAATACATTATATTTTAGATTTTCATATTTCAAAAACTCAAATATCAATACATTACATTCTAAGTCAATAAAATTAATGATGAAAAATCTGCATATTCTATTGTTTTAGTGTTTACCACATATATTTGATTTTTTTAAAAGGTTTGAAATAAGGATAAATGATTCTTTCAATGATGATTTGGTGTAGTAAACATAGTCACATTGAGAAAGCTACTATGATAAAAAGTACAATAAGTAGATAAGTAATAAGTATATGTATATGCCATTTTAATTCAAAGACATGCATTTGGAGTGTTTCAACCCATCCTATAATTCAAGCAAACTTAGCTCTTTTTCCATGTATCCATATAATAGGTTTCATGTTTCTAACAAAAGTAGCTCTGTGTTATTTTCACTATTTGTTTTATTTTCATAACTTTAACCCATCTTTGTCTATAAAAAGAGTCATTTTCTTTATTTCTTTTTTTCATTGTAATCTTTTTAAACAACATACATTTTGCTATTCATAAAATTATTCATAAATCCTCAAATATCAATACATTACAACTTAAGCCAATACAATTAATCATATTTATTTTTCACAATTTATTCTTTTTCATAACTTTTGCCCATCTTTGTCTATAAAAATTGTCATTTTATTTATTTCTTTTTTTATTTTACTTTTTTTAAACAACATATTTATATCAATACATTATATTTTATATTTTCATATTTAAAAAAACTCAAATATAAACATTACAATTTAAGTAAATAAATTAATCTTAAAAAATCTGCATAATCTCTTGGTTCAGTGTTTAACACATATATTTGTTTTTTTTAAAGGTTATGAAATAAGGATAAATGATTCTTTCAATGATGATTCGGTGTAGTAAACATACTCACGTTGAAAGCTACTATATTAAAAAATATACATAAGTAGATAAGTAATAAGTATATGTATATGTCATTTTAATTCAAAGACATGCATTTCGAGTGTTTCAACCCATCCTATAATGTTCAAGGCAAATTTTACTCTTTTGCCATTTATCCATCTCCTAGATTTCAGATGTCTAACAAAAGTAGCTCTATGTTATTTTCACTATTGTAATATTTTCCATAACTTTAACACATCTTTGTCTATAAAAGAGTCATTTTCTTTATTTCTTTTTTTCCTTGTAATTGTTTTTTTAAACAACTTATTTGGATATCAATACATTATATTTCAAAAACTTTATATTAATAAAAACAAATGTCAATACTTACAATTTAAATCAATAAATTTTTTCATAATTTTTTTGCATGTTCTCTTGTTTTAGTGTTTAACAAATATATTTGATTTTTTATTTTTAAAAAGGTATGAAATATGTATAAATGATCTTCTTCAATAATGATTTGTAAACATAGTCACCTTTAGAAGGCTACAATGATAAACAAATACAATAAGTAACTCTACGTTATTTTCATAATTTGTTTTTAATTTCCTAACTTTAACCCTTCTTTGTCTATAAAAACTGTGATTTTCTTTATTTCTTTTTTTCATTGTAATTTTTTTGAACATATATTTAGTTATCAATACTTTATATTTTTTTTCATATTTAAAAAAACAAAATATCAATACATTACAATTTAAGTCAATAAAATTAATCATAAAAAATCTGCATATTCTCTTGTCTTAGTGTTTAACACATACATTTGATTTATTTTGAAAAGGTATGAAATAAGGATAAATGATTCTTCCAATGATGATTTGGTGTAGTAAATATAGTCACATTTTGAAAGCTACTATGATAAAAACATACAGTAAGTAGATAAGTAATAAGTATATGTATATGCCATTTTAATTCAAAGACATGCATTTGGAGTGTTTCAACCCATCCTATAATATTCAAAGCAAACTTAGCTCTTTTTCCATGTATCCATATAATAGTTTCATGTTCTAACAAAAGTAGCTCTGTGTTATTTTCACTATTGTTTTATATTTTTTCATACTTTAACCCCATCTTTGTCTATAAAAGAGTCATTTTCTTTATTTCTTTTTTTTCATTGTAATCTTTTTAAACAACATACAATTTGCATATTCATAAAATTATTCATAAAATCCTCAAATATCAATACATTACAACTTAAGCCAATACAATTAATCATAATTTATTTTTTCACAATTTATTTTCTTTTTCATAACTTTTGCCCATCTTTGTCTATAAAAATTGTCATTTTATTTATTTCTTTTTTTTATTTTACTTTTTTTAACAACATATTTATATCAATACATTATTTTTATATTTCATATTTAAAAAAAAAACTCAAATATAAACATTACAATTTAAGTAAATAAAATAATCTTAAAAAATCTGCATAATCTCTTGGTTCAGTGTTTAACACATATATTTGTTTTTTTTAAAAGGTTATGAAATAAGGATAAATGATTCTTTCAATGATGATTCGGTGTAGTAAACATACTCACGTTGAGAAAGCTACTATATTAAAAAATATACATTAAGTAGATAAGTAATAAGTATATGTATATGTCATTTTAATTCAAAGACATGCATTTCGAGTGTTTCAACCCATCCTATAATGTTCAAGGCAAATTTTACTCTTTTGCCATTTATCCATCTCCTAGATTTCAGATGTCTAACAAAAGTAGCTCTATGTTATTTTCACTATTTGTAATATTTTCCATAACTTTAACACATCTTTGTCTATAAAAAGAGTCATTTTCTTTATTTCTTTTTTTCCTTGTAATTGTTTTTTTAAACAACTTATTTGGATATCAATACATTATATTTCAAAAACTTTATATTAATAAAAACTCAAATGTCAATACGTTACAATTTAAATCAATAAATTTTTTCATAATTTTTTTGCATGTTCTCTTGTTTTAGTGTTTAACAAATATATTTGATTTTTTATTTTTAAAAAGGTATGAAATATGTATAAATGATTCTTTCAATAATGATTTGTAAACATAGTCACCTTTAGAAGGCTACAATGATAAACAAATACAATAAGTAACTCTACGTTATTTTCATAATTTGTTTTAATTTTCCTAACTTTAACCCTTCTTTGTCTATAAAACTGTGATTTTCTTTATTTCTTTTTTTCATTGTAATTTTTTTGAACGATATATTAGTTATCAATACTTTATATTTTAATTTTTCATATTTAAAAAAACATAAATATCAATACATTACAATTTAAGTCAATAAAATTAATCATAAAAAATCTGCATATTCTCTTGTCTTAGTGTTTAACACATACATTTGATTTATTTTGAAAAAGGTATGAAATAAGGATAAATGATTCTTCCAATGATGATTTGGTGTAGTAAATATAGTCACGTTTTGAAAGCTACTATGATAAAACATACAGTAAGTAGATAAGTAATAAGTATATGTATATGCCATTTTAATTCAAAGACCTGCATTTGGAGTGTTTCAACCCATCCTATAATGTTCAAAGCAAACATAGCTCTTTTGCCATGTATCCATCTATTAGGTTTCATGTTTCTAACAAAAGTAGCTCTATGTTATTTTCACTATTGGTTTTATTTTTCAAAACTTTAACCCATCTTTGTCTATAAAAAAGGTCATTTTCTTTATTTCTTTTTTTCATTGTAATTTTTTAAACAACATATTTTGATATCAATACATTATATTAAAAACAAATAGATTAAGAAAATTAGATTTAAAAAAACTCAAATATCATTACAATTTAAATCAATAAAATTATTTTTAAATAATTTGCATATTCTCTTGCTATTGTGTTTAACACATATATTTGATTTTTTATTTTTAAAAAAGGTATGAAATATGTATAAATGATGCTTTCTATGATGATTTGTAAACATAGTCACCTTTAGAAGACTACAATGATAACAAATAAAATAAGTAGCTAAGTAATAAGTATATGTATATGTCATTTTAATTCAAAGATCTGCACTTGGAGTGTTTCTACCCATCATATAATGTTAAAGCAAATTTAGCTATTATGCCTTGTATCCATCTACTAGATTTCATGTTTCTAATAAAAGTAACTCTACCTTTTTTTCACAATTTGTTTTATTTTCCATAACTTTAACCCATTTTTGTCTATAAAAACTGTCATTTTCTTTCTTTATTTTCTTCATTTTATTTTTTAAAAACAACACATTTTGATATCAATACATTATATTTTAGATTTTCATATTTCAAAAAACTCAATATCAATACATTACATTCTAAGTCAATAAAATTAATGATGAAAAATCTGCATATTCTATTGTTTTAGTGTTTACCACATATATTTGATTTTTTTAAAAGGTTTGAAATAAGGATAAATGATTCTTTCAATGATGATTTGGTGTAGTAAACATAGTCACATTGAGAAAGCTACTATGATAAAAAAGTACAATAAGTAGATAAGTAATAAGTATATGTATATGCCATTTTAATTCAAAGACATGCATTTGGAGTGTTTCAACCCATCCTATAATATTCAAAGCAAACTTAGCTCTTTTTCCATGTATCCATATAATAGGTTTCATGTTTCTAACAAAAGTAGCTCTGTGTTATTTTCACTATTTGTTTTATTTTTCATAACTTTAACCCATCTTTGTCTATAAAAAGAGTCATTTTCTTTATTTCTTTTTTTCATTGTAATCTTTTTAAACAACATACAATTTGCATATTCATAAAATTATTCATAAAATCCTCAAATATCAATACATTACAACTTAAGCCAATACAATTAATCATAATTTATTTTTCACAATTTATTTTCTTTTTCATAACTTTTGCCCATCTTTGTCTATAAAAATTGTCATTTTATTTATTTCTTTTTTTTATTTTACTTTTTTTAAACAACATATTTTATATCAATACATTATATTTTATATTTTCATATTTAAAAAAAAACTCAAATATAACATTACAATTTAAGTAAATAAAATTAATCTTAAAAAATCTGCATAATCTCTTGGTTCAGTGTTTAACACATATATTTGTTTTTTTAAAAGGTTATGAAATAAGGATAAATGATTCTTTCAATGATGATTCGGTGTAGTAAACATACTCACGTTGAGAAAGCTACTATATTAAAAATATACATTAAGTAGATAAGTAATAAGTATATGTATATGTCATTTTAATTCAAAGACATGCATTTCGAGTGTTTCAACCCATCCTATAATGTTCAAGGCAAATTTTACTCTTTTGCCATTTATCCATCTCCTAGATTTCAGATGTCTAACAAAAGTAGCTCTATGTTATTTTCACTATTTGTAATATTTTCCATAACTTTAACACATCTTTGTCTATAAAAGAGTCATTTTCTTTATTTCTTTTTTTCCTTGTAATTGTTTTTTTAAACAACTTATTTGGATATCAATACATTATATTTCAAAACTTTATATTAATAAAAACTCAAATGTCAATACGTTACAATTTAAATCAATAAATTTTTTCATAATTTTTTTGCATGTTCTCTTGTTTTAGTGTTTAACAAATATATTTGATTTTTTATTTTTAAAAAAGGTATGAAATATGTATAAATGATTCTTTCAATAATGATTTGTAAACATAGTCACCTTTAGAAGGCTACAATGATAAACAAATACAATAAGTAACTCTACGTTATTTTCATAATTTGTTTTAATTTTCCTAACTTTAACCCTTCTTTGTCTATAAAAACTGTGATTTTCTTTATTTCTTTTTTTCATTGTAATTTTTTTGAACGATATATTTAGTTATCAATACTTTATATTTTAATTTTTCATATTTAAAAAAACATAAATATCAATACATTACAATTTAAGTCAATAAAATTAATCATAAAAAATCTGCATATTCTCTTGTCTTAGTGTTTAACACATACATTTGATTTATTTTGAAAAAGGTATGAAATAAGGATAAATGATTCTTCCAATGATGATTTGGTGTAGTAAATATAGTCACGTTTTGAAAGCTACTATGATAAAAACATACAGTAAGTAGATAAGTAATAAGTATATGTATATGCCATTTTAATTCAAAGACCTGCATTTGGAGTGTTTCAACCCATCCTATAATGTTCAAAGCAAACATAGCTCTTTTGCCATGTATCCATCTATTAGGTTTCATGTTTCTAACAAAAGTAGCTCTATGTTATTTTCACTATTGGTTTTATTTTTCAAAACTTTAACCCATCTTTGTCTATAAAAAAGGTCATTTTCTTTATTTCTTTTTTTCATTGTAATTTTTTTAAACAACATATTTTGATATCAATACATTATATTAAAAACAAATAGATTAAAAGAAAATTAGATTTAAAAAAACTCAAATATCATTACAATTTAAATCAATAAAATTATTTTTAAATAATTTGCATATTCTCTTGCTATTGTGTTTAACACATATATTTGATTTTTTATTTTTAAAAAAGGTATGAAATATGTATAAATGATGCTTTCTATGATGATTTGTAAACATAGTCACCTTTAGAAGACTACAATGATAACAAATAAAATAAGTAGCTAAGTAATAAGTATATGTATATGTCATTTTAATTCAAAGATCTGCACTTGGAGTGTTTCTACCCATCATATAATGTTAAAGCAAATTTAGCTATTATGCCTTGTATCCATCTACTAGATTTCATGTTTCTAATAAAAGTAACTCTACCTTTTTTTCACAATTTGTTTTATTTTCCATAACTTTAACCCATTTTTGTCTATAAAAACTGTCATTTTCTTTCTTTATTTTCTTCATTTTAATTTTTAAAAACAACACATTTTGATATCAATACATTATATTTTAGATTTTCATATTTCAAAAAACTCAAATATCAATACATTACATTCTAAGTCAATAAAATTAATGATGAAAAATCTGCATATTCTATTGTTTTAGTGTTTACCACATATATTTGATTTTTTTAAAAGGTTTGAAATAAGGATAAATGATTCTTTCAATGATGATTTGGTGTAGTAAACATAGTCACATTGAGAAAGCTACTATGATAAAAAAGTACAATAAGTAGATAAGTAATAAGTATATGTATATGCCATTTTAATTCAAAGACATGCATTTGGAGTGTTTCAACCCATCCTATAATATTCAAAGCAAACTTAGCTCTTTTTCCATGTATCCATATAATAGGTTTCATGTTTCTAACAAAAGTAGCTCTGTGTTATTTTCACTATTTGTTTTATTTTTCATAACTTTAACCCATCTTTGTCTATAAAAAGAGTCATTTTCTTTATTTCTTTTTTTCATTGTAATCTTTTTAAACAACATACAATTTGCATATTCATAAAATTATTCATAAAATCCTCAAATATCAATACATTACAACTTAAGCCAATACAATTAATCATAATTTTTTTTTTCACAATTTATTTTCTTTTTCATAACTTTTGCCCATCTTTGTCTATAAAAATTGTCATTTTATTTATTTCTTTTTTTATTTTACTTTTTTAAACAACATATTTTATATCAATACATTATATTTATATTTTCATATTTAAAAAAAAACTCAAATATAAACATTACAATTTAAGTAAATAAAATTAATCTTAAAAAATCTGCATAATCTCTTGGTTCAGTGTTTAACACATATATTTGTTTTTTTAAAAGGTTATGAAATAAGGATAAATGATTCTTTCAATGATGATTCGGTGTAGTAAACATACTCACGTTGAGAAAGCTACTATATTAAAAAATATACATTAAGTAGATAAGTAATAAGTATATGTATATGTCATTTTAATTCAAAGACATGCATTTCGAGTGTTTCAACCCATCCTATAATGTTCAAGGCAAATTTTACTCTTTTGCCATTTATCCATCTCCTAGATTTCAGATGTCTAACAAAAGTAGCTCTATGTTATTTTCACTATTTGTAATATTTTCCATAACTTTAACACATCTTTGTCTATAAAAAGAGTCATTTTCTTTATTTCTTTTTTTCCTTGTAATTGTTTTTTTAAACAACTTATTTGGATATCAATACATTATATTTCAAAAACTTTATATTAATAAAAACTCAAATGTCAATACGTTACAATTTAAATCAATAAATTTTTTCATAATTTTTTTGCATGTTCTCTTGTTTTAGTGTTTAACAAATATATTTGATTTTTTATTTTTAAAAAGGTATGAAATATGTATAAATGATTCTTTCAATAATGATTTGTAAACATAGTCACCTTTAGAAGGCTACAATGATAAACAAATACAATAAGTAACTCTACGTTATTTTCATAATTTGTTTTAATTTTCCTAACTTTAACCCTTCTTTGTCTATAAAAACTGTGATTTTCTTTATTTCTTTTTTTCATTGTAATTTTTTTGAACGATATATTTAGTTATCAATACTTTATATTTAATTTTTCATATTTAAAAAACATAAATATCAATACATTACAATTTAAGTCAATAAAATTAATCATAAAAAATCTGCATATTCTCTTGTCTTAGTGTTTAACACATACATTTGATTTATTTTGAAAAAGGTATGAAATAAGGATAAATGATTCTTCCAATGATGATTTGGTGTAGTAAATATAGTCACGTTTTGAAAGCTACTATGATAAAAACATACAGTAAGTAGATAAGTAATAAGTATATGTATATGCCATTTTAATTCAAAGACCTGCATTTGGAGTGTTTCAACCCATCCTATAATGTTCAAAGCAAACATAGCTCTTTTGCCATGTATCCATCTATTAGGTTTCATGTTTCTAACAAAAGTAGCTCTATGTTATTTTCACTATTGGTTTTATTTTTCAAAACTTTAACCCATCTTTGTCTATAAAAAAGGTCATTTTCTTTATTTCTTTTTTTCATTGTAATTTTTTTAAACAACATATTTTGATATCAATACATTATATTAAAAACAAATAGATTAAAAGAAAATTAGATTTAAAAAAACTCAAATATCATTACAATTTAAATCAATAAAATTATTTTTAAATAATTTGCATATTCTCTTGCTATTGTGTTTAACACATATATTTGATTTTTTATTTTAAAAAAGGTATGAAATATGTATAAATGATGCTTTCTATGATGATTTGTAAACATAGTCACCTTTAGAAGACTACAATGATAACAAATAAAATAAGTAGCTAAGTAATAAGTATATGTATATGTCATTTTAATTCAAAGATCTGCACTTGGAGTGTTTCTACCCATCATATAATGTTAAAGCAAATTTAGCTATTATGCCTTGTATCCATCTACTAGATTTCATGTTTCTAATAAAAGTAACTCTACCTTTTTTTCACAATTTGTTTTATTTTCCATAACTTTAACCCATTTTTGTCTATAAAAACTGTCATTTTCTTTCTTTATTTTCTTCATTTTAATTTTTTAAAAACAACACATTTTGATATCAATACATTATATTTTAGATTTTCATATTTCAAAAAACTCAAATATCAATACATTACATTCTAAGTCAATAAAATTAATGATGAAAAATCTGCATATTCTATTGTTTTAGTGTTTACCACATATATTTGATTTTTTTAAAAGGTTTGAAATAAGGATAAATGATTCTTTCAATGATGATTTGGTGTAGTAAACATAGTCACATTGAGAAAGCTACTATGATAAAAAAGTACAATAAGTAGATAAGTAATAAGTATATGTATATGCCATTTTAATTCAAAGACATGCATTTGGAGTGTTTCAACCCATCCTATAATATTCAAAGCAAACTTAGCTCTTTTTCCATGTATCCATATAATAGGTTTCATGTTTCTAACAAAAGTAGCTCTGTGTTATTTTCACTATTTGTTTTATTTTTCATAACTTTAACCCATCTTTGTCTATAAAAAGAGTCATTTTCTTTATTTCTTTTTTTCATTGTAATCTTTTTAAACAACATACAATTTGCATATTCATAAAATTATTCATAAAATCCTCAAATATCAATACATTACAACTTAAGCCAATACAATTAATCATAATTTATTTTTTCACAATTTATTTTCTTTTTCATAACTTTTGCCCATCTTTGTCTATAAAAATTGTCATTTTATTTATTTCTTTTTTTTATTTTACTTTTTTTAAACAACATATTTTATATCAATACATTATATTTTATATTTTCATATTTAAAAAAAAACTCAAATATAAATACATTACAATTTAAGTAAATAAAATTAATCTTAAAAAATCTGCATAATCTCTTGGTTCAGTGTTTAACACATATATTTGTTTTTTTAAAAGGTTATGAAATAAGGATAAATGATTCTTTCAATGATGATTCGGTGTAGTAAACATACTCACGTTGAGAAAGCTACTATATTAAAAATATACATTAAGTAGATAAGTAATAAGTATATGTATATGTCATTTTAATTCAAAGACATGCATTTCGAGTGTTTCAACCCATCCTATAATGTTCAAGGCAAATTTTACTCTTTTGCCATTTATCCATCTCCTAGATTTCAGATGTCTAACAAAAGTAGCTCTATGTTATTTTCACTATTTGTAATATTTTCCATAACTTTAACACATCTTTGTCTATAAAAAGAGTCATTTTCTTTATTTCTTTTTTTCCTTGTAATTGTTTTTTTAAACAACTTATTTGGATATCAATACATTATATTTCAAAAACTTTATATTAATAAAAACTCAAATGTCAATACGTTACAATTTAAATCAATAAATTTTTTCATAATTTTTTTGCATGTTCTCTTGTTTTAGTGTTTAACAAATATATTTGATTTTTTATTTTTAAAAAGGTATGAAATATGTATAAATGATTCTTTCAATAATGATTTGTAAACATAGTCACCTTTAGAAGGCTACAATGATAAACAAATACAATAAGTAACTCTACGTTATTTTCATAATTTGTTTTAATTTTCCTAACTTTAACCCTTCTTTGTCTATAAAAACTGTGATTTTCTTTATTTCTTTTTTTCATTGTAATTTTTTGAACGATATATTTAGTTATCAATACTTTATATTTTAATTTTTCATATTTAAAAAAACATAAATATCAATACATTACAATTTAAGTCAATAAAATTAATCATAAAAAATCTGCATATTCTCTTGTCTTAGTGTTTAACACATACATTTGATTTATTTTGAAAAAGGTATGAAATAAGGATAAATGATTCTTCCAATGATGATTTGGTGTAGTAAATATAGTCACGTTTTGAAAGCTACTATGATAAAAACATACAGTAAGTAGATAAGTAATAAGTATATGTATATGCCATTTTAATTCAAAGACCTGCATTTGGAGTGTTTCAACCCATCCTATAATGTTCAAAGCAAACATAGCTCTTTTGCCATGTATCCATCTATTAGGTTTCATGTTTCTAACAAAAGTAGCTCTATGTTATTTTCACTATTGGTTTTATTTTTCAAAACTTTAACCCATCTTTGTCTATAAAAAAGGTCATTTTCTTTATTTCTTTTTTTCATTGTAATTTTTTTAAACAACATATTTTGATATCAATACATTATATTAAAAACAAATAGATTAAAAGAAAATTAGATTTAAAAAAACTCAAATATCATTACAATTTAAATCAATAAAATTATTTTTAAATAATTTGCATATTCTCTTGCTATTGTGTTTAACACATATATTTGATTTTTTATTTTTAAAAAAGGTATGAAATATGTATAAATGATGCTTTCTATGATGATTTGTAAACATAGTCACCTTTAGAAGACTACAATGATAACAAATAAAATAAGTAGCTAAGTAATAAGTATATGTATATGTCATTTTAATTCAAAGATCTGCACTTGGAGTGTTTCTACCCATCATATAATGTTAAAGCAAATTTAGCTATTATGCCTTGTATCCATCTACTAGATTTCATGTTTCTAATAAAAGTAACTCTACCTTTTTTTCACAATTTGTTTTATTTTCCATAACTTTAACCCATTTTTGTCTATAAAAACTGTCATTTTCTTTCTTTATTTTCTTCATTTTAATTTTTTAAAACAACACAATTTGATATCAATACATTATATTTTAGATTTTCATATTTCAAAAAACTCAAATATCAATACATTACATTCTAAGTCAATAAAATTAATGATGAAAAATCTGCATATTCTATTGTTTTAGTGTTTACCACATATATTTGATTTTTTAAAAGGTTTGAAATAAGGATAAATGATTCTTTCAATGATGATTTGGTGTAGTAAACATAGTCACATTGAGAAAGCTACTATGATAAAAAAGTACAATAAGTAGATAAGTAATAAGTATATGTATATGCCATTTTAATTCAAAGACATGCATTTGGAGTGTTTCAACCCATCCTATAATATTCAAAGCAAACTTAGCTCTTTTTCCATGTATCCATATAATAGGTTTCATGTTTCTAACAAAAGTAGCTCTGTGTTATTTTCACTATTTGTTTTATTTTTCATAACTTTAACCCATCTTTGTCTATAAAAAGAGTCATTTTCTTTATTTCTTTTTTTCATTGTAATCTTTTTAAACAACATACAATTTGCATATTCATAAAATTATTCATAAAATCCTCAAATATCAATACATTACAACTTAAGCCAATACAATTAATCATAATTTTTTTTTCACAATTTATTTTCTTTTTATAACTTTTGCTTTTCTTTTTTTTTTTTACTTTTTTTAAACAACATATTTTATATCAATACATTATATTTTATATTTTCATATTTAAAAAAAAAACTCAAATATAAATACATTACAATTTAAGTAAATAAAATTAATCTTAAAAAATCTGCATAATCTCTTGGTTCAGTGTTTAACACATATATTTGTTTTTTTAAAAGGTTATGAAATAAGGATAAATGATTCTTTCAATGATGATTCGGTGTAGTAAACATACTCACGTTGAGAAAGCTACTATATTAAAAAATATACATTAAGTAGATAAGTAATAAGTATATGTATATGTCATTTTAATTCAAAGACATGCATTTCGAGTGTTTCAACCCATCCTATAATGTTCAAGGCAAATTTTACTCTTTTGCCATTTATCCATCTCCTAGATTTCAGATGTCTAACAAAAGTAGCTCTATGTTATTTTCACTATTTGTAATATTTTCCATAACTTTAACACATCTTTGTCTATAAAAAGAGTCATTTTCTTTATTTCTTTTTTTCCTTGTAATTGTTTTTTAAACAACTTATTTGGATATCAATACATTATATTTCAAAAACTTTATATTAATAAAAACTCAAATGTCAATACGTTACAATTTAAATCAATAAATTTTTTCATAATTTTTTTGCATGTTCTCTTGTTTTAGTGTTTAACAAATATATTTGATTTTTTATTTTTAAAAAAGGTATGAAATATGTATAAATGATTCTTTCAATAATGATTTGTAAACATAGTCACCTTTAGAAGGCTACAATGATAAACAAATACAATAAGTAACTCTACGTTATTTTCATAATTTGTTTTAATTTTCCTAACTTTAACCCTTCTTTGTCTATAAAAACTGTGATTTTCTTTATTTCTTTTTTTCATTGTAATTTTTTTGAACGATATATTTAGTTATCAATACTTTATATTTTAATTTTTCATATTTAAAAAACATAAATATCAATACATTACAATTTAAGTCAATAAAATTAATCATAAAAAATCTGCATATTCTCTTGTCTTAGTGTTTAACACATACATTTGATTTATTTTGAAAAAGGTATGAAATAAGGATAAATGATTCTTCCAATGATGATTTGGTGTAGTAAATATAGTCACGTTTTGAAAGCTACTATGATAAAAACATACAGTAAGTAGATAAGTAATAAGTATATGTATATGCCATTTTAATTCAAAGACCTGCATTTGGAGTGTTTCAACCCATCCTATAATGTTCAAAGCAAACATAGCTCTTTTGCCATGTATCCATCTATTAGGTTTCATGTTTCTAACAAAAGTAGCTCTATGTTATTTTCACTATTGGTTTTATTTTTCAAAACTTTAACCCATCTTTGTCTATAAAAAAGGTCATTTTCTTTATTTCTTTTTTTCATTGTAATTTTTTTAAACAACATATTTTGATATCAATACATTATATTAAAAACAAATAGATTAAAAGAAAATTAGATTTAAAAAAACTCAAATATCATTACAATTTAAATCAATAAAATTATTTTTAAATAATTTGCATATTCTCTTGCTATTGTGTTTAACACATATATTTGATTTTTTATTTTTAAAAAAGGTATGAAATATGTATAAATGATGCTTTCTATGATGATTTGTAAACATAGTCACCTTTAGAAGACTACAATGATAACAAATAAAATAAGTAGCTAAGTAATAAGTATATGTATATGTCATTTTAATTCAAAGATCTGCACTTGGAGTGTTTCTACCCATCATATAATGTTAAAGCAAATTTAGCTATTATGCCTTGTATCCATCTACTAGATTTCATGTTTCTAATAAAAGTAACTCTACCTTTTTTTCACAATTTGTTTTATTTTCCATAACTTTAACCCATTTTTGTCTATAAAAACTGTCATTTTCTTTCTTTATTTTCTTCATTTTAATTTTTTAAAAACAACACATTTTGATATCAATACATTATATTTTAGATTTTCATATTTCAAAAACTCAAATATCAATACATTACATTCTAAGTCAATAAAATTAATGATGAAAAATCTGCATATTCTATTGTTTTAGTGTTTACCACATATATTTGATTTTTTTAAAAGGTTTGAAATAAGGATAAATGATTCTTTCAATGATGATTTGGTGTAGTAAACATAGTCACATTGAGAAAGCTACTATGATAAAAAAGTACAATAAGTAGATAAGTAATAAGTATATGTATATGCCATTTTAATTCAAAGACATGCATTTGGAGTGTTTCAACCCATCCTATAATATTCAAAGCAAACTTAGCTCTTTTTCCATGTATCCATATAATAGGTTTCATGTTTCTAACAAAAGTAGCTCTGTGTTATTTTCACTATTTGTTTTATTTTTCATAACTTTAACCCATCTTTGTCTATAAAAAGAGTCATTTTCTTTATTTCTTTTTTTTCATTGTAATCTTTTTAAACAACATACAATTTGCATATTCATAAAATTATTCATAAAATCCTCAAATATCAATACATTACAACTTAAGCCAATACAATTAATCATAATTTATTTTTTCACAATTTATTTTCTTTTTCATAACTTTTGCTTTTCTTTTTTTATTTTACTTTTTTTAAACAACATATTTTATATCAATACATTATATTTTATATTTTCATATTTAAAAAAAAAACTCAAATATAAATACATTACAATTTAAGTAAATAAAATTAATCTTAAAAAATCTGCATAATCTCTTGGTTCAGTGTTTAACACATATATTTGTTTTTTTAAAAGGTTATGAAATAAGGATAAATGATTCTTTCAATGATGATTCGGTGTAGTAAACATACTCACGTTGAGAAAGCTACTATATTAAAAAATATACATTAAGTAGATAAGTAATAAGTATATGTATATGTCATTTTAATTCAAAGACATGCATTTCGAGTGTTTCAACCCATCCTATAATGTTCAAGGCAAATTTTACTCTTTTGCCATTTATCCATCTCCTAGATTTCAGATGTCTAACAAAAGTAGCTCTATGTTATTTTCACTATTTGTAATATTTTCCATAACTTTAACACATCTTTGTCTATAAAAAGAGTCATTTTCTTTATTTCTTTTTTTCCTTGTAATTGTTTTTTTAAACAACTTATTTGGATATCAATACATTATATTTCAAAAACTTTATATTAATAAAAACTCAAATGTCAATACGTTACAATTTAAATCAATAAATTTTTTCATAATTTTTTTGCATGTTCTCTTGTTTTAGTGTTTAACAAATATATTTGATTTTTTATTTTTAAAAAAGGTATGAAATATGTATAAATGATTCTTTCAATAATGATTTGTAAACATAGTCACCTTTAGAAGGCTACAATGATAAACAAATACAATAAGTAACTCTACGTTATTTTCATAATTTGTTTTAATTTTCCTAACTTTAACCCTTCTTTGTCTATAAAAACTGTGATTTTCTTTATTTCTTTTTTTCATTGTAATTTTTTTGAACGATATATTTAGTTATCAATACTTTATATTTTAATTTTTCATATTTAAAAAAACATAAATATCAATACATTACAATTTAAGTCAATAAAATTAATCATAAAAAATCTGCATATTCTCTTGTCTTAGTGTTTAACACATACATTTGATTTATTTTGAAAAAGGTATGAAATAAGGATAAATGATTCTTCCAATGATGATTTGGTGTAGTAAATATAGTCACGTTTTGAAAGCTACTATGATAAAAACATACAGTAAGTAGATAAGTAATAAGTATATGTATATGCCATTTTAATTCAAAGACCTGCATTTGGAGTGTTTCAACCCATCCTATAATGTTCAAAGCAAACATAGCTCTTTTGCCATGTATCCATCTATTAGGTTTCATGTTTCTAACAAAAGTAGCTCTATGTTATTTTCACTATTGGTTTTATTTTTCAAAACTTTAACCCATCTTTGTCTATAAAAAGGTCATTTTCTTTATTTTCTTTTTTCATTGTAATTTTTTTAAACAACATATTTTGATATCAATACATTATATTAAAAACAAATAGATTAAAAGAAAATTAGATTTAAAAAAACTCAAATATCATTACAATTTAAATCAATAAAATTATTTTTAAATAATTTGCATATTCTCTTGCTATTGTGTTTAACACATATATTTGATTTTTTATTTTTAAAAAAGGTATGAAATATGTATAAATGATGCTTTCTATGATGATTTGTAAACATAGTCACCTTTAGAAGACTACAATGATAACAAAAAAATAAGTAGCTAAGTAATAAGTATATGTATATGTCATTTTAATTCAAAGATCTGCACTTGGAGTGTTTCTACCCATCATATAATGTTAAAGCAAATTTAGCTATTATGCCTTGTATCCATCTACTAGATTTCATGTTTCTAATAAAAGTAACTCTACCTTTTTTTCACAATTTGTTTTATTTTCCATAACTTTAACCCATTTTTGTCTATAAAAACTGTCATTTTCTTTCTTTATTTTCTTCATTTTAATTTTTTAAAAACAACACATTTTGATATCAATACATTATATTTTAGATTTTCATATTTCAAAAAACTCAAATATCAATACATTACATTCTAAGTCAATAAAATTAATGATGAAAAATCTGCATATTCTATTGTTTTAGTGTTTACCACATATATTTGATTTTTTTAAAAGGTTTGAAATAAGGATAAATGATTCTTTCAATGATGATTTGGTGTAGTAAACATAGTCACATTGAGAAAGCTACTATGATAAAAAAGTACAATAAGTAGATAAGTAATAAGTATATGTATATGCCATTTTAATTCAAAGACATGCATTTGGAGTGTTTCAACCCATCCTATAATATTCAAAGCAAACTTAGCTCTTTTTCCATGTATCCATATAATAGGTTTCATGTTTCTAACAAAAGTAGCTCTGTGTTATTTTCACTATTTGTTTTATTTTTCATAACTTTAACCCATCTTTGTCTATAAAAAGAGTCATTTTCTTTATTTCTTTTTTTCATTGTAATCTTTTTAAACAACATACAATTTGCATATTCATAAAATTATTCATAAAATCCTCAAATATCAATACATTACAACTTAAGCCAATACAATTAATCATAATTTATTTTTTCACAATTTATTTTCTTTTTCATAACTTTTGCCCATCTTTGTCTATAAAAATTGTCATTTTATTTATTTCTTTTTTTTATTTTACTTTTTTAAACAACATATTTTATATCAATACATTATATTTTATATTTTCATATTTAAAAAAAAAACTCAAATATAAACATACAATTTAATTTAAGTAAATAAAATTAATCTTAAAAAATCTGCATAATCTCTTGGTTCAGTGTTTAACACATATATTTGTTTTTTTAAAAGGTTATGAAATAAGGATAAATGATTCTTTCAATGATGATTCGGTGTAGTAAACATACTCACGTTGAGAAAGCTACTATATTAAAAAATATACATTAAGTAGATAAGTAATAAGTATATGTATATGTCATTTTAATTCAAAGACATGCATTTCGAGTGTTTCAACCCATCCTATAATGTTCAAGGCAAATTTTACTCTTTTGCCATTTATCCATCTCCTAGATTTCAGATGTCTAACAAAAGTAGCTCTATGTTATTTTCACTATTTGTAATATTTTCCATAACTTTAACACATCTTTGTCTATAAAAAGAGTCATTTTCTTTATTTCTTTTTTTCCTTGTAATTGTTTTTTTAAACAACTTATTTGGATATCAATACATTATATTTCAAAAACTTTATATTAATAAAAACTCAAATGTCAATACGTTACAATTTAAATCAATAAATTTTTTCATAATTTTTTTGCATGTTCTCTTGTTTTAGTGTTTAACAAATATATTTGATTTTTTATTTTTAAAAAAGGTATGAAATATGTATAAATGATTCTTTCAATAATGATTTGTAAACATAGTCACCTTTAGAAGGCTACAATGATAAACAAATACAATAAGTAACTCTACGTTATTTTCATAATTTGTTTTAATTTTCCTAACTTTAACCCTTCTTTGTCTATAAAAACTGTGATTTTCTTTATTTCTTTTTTTCATTGTAATTTTTTTGAACGATATATTTAGTTATCAATACTTTATATTTTAATTTTTCATATTTAAAAAAACATAAATATCAATACATTACAATTTAAGTCAATAAAATTAATCATAAAAAAAATTGCATATTCTCTTGTCTTAGTGTTTAACACATACATTTGATTTATTTTGAAAAAGGTATGAAATAAGGATAAATGATTCTTTCAATGATGATTTGGTGTAGTAAATATAGTCACGTTTTGAAAGCTACTATGATAAAAACATACAGTAAGTAGATAAGTAATAAGTATATGTATATGCCATTTTAATTCAAAGACCTGCATTTGGAGTGTTTCAACCCATCCTATAATGTTCAAAGCAAACATAGCTCTTTTGCCATGTATCCATCTATTAGGTTTCATGTTTCTAACAAAAAGTAGCTCTATGTTATTTTCACTATTGGTTTTATTTTAAAAATGAGCGTCTCGGTGAATTGAAAACCCGAAAGGGCGATCCAGGCAAAAATTAGAGACATAGAAAATGAATATGTATCCCGCTAGATTGAGTACCTCATCCTGGGGCAATCTAAGCAAAAATTAGGGATTTGGCAAGTAATTGCATCCTGACAAGACTTTGTTCTACAACTGTCATCTGTCAAAGATTCTCGCTCAGTTATCGTGTTAGAAATTTCTCACTTCGAGTTAGAAATTTCTCCGCCAGAGTGGACAGGAAATCCCTGGCATGAGCAGAATTATCATCAAAGTTGGTTTGTATCTTTCCCCTTTTGTGGACTTGTCTACTTTGATCTCCAACAGAATTTGCTCCTCGACCATTCTCAACAGGTTTGATCCCACTTTTTCTCCCCGATATGGTCACCAGCAGGGTATCCCCAGTAGTTGTCTGCGGGTAATCCCCGGTTCAGTCGTCAGCAGTGTTTCCCTAGGTGGAATTGTCTGATCAGAGCCCGTTTGTGGTTTCCTCCCGAGAAAAAGGGTACTTTTTTCGGGTATTGGACAAGAAGTAACAAACTGCAAACTAAGAAGAATATTACCATTTACTGGGTAATAGGCTCTTAGGGGACCAAAGCATCTATCTAGGTAAGAGCTAGAAAGAAAATTGTCAATCAAAACTCAACCCAATGAGGACATAACTCAAGGGGAGTAATTCCATCCAGAAAATCTACTGGAGAGGAAACCGAAATAACAACCATCCACGAGGAAACAAACTCAGTGGGGAAACAGAGAAAGGTTAAAGTCTTTCTACTTAAGGGGCTGACACTCTACAATTGAAGGAGGACAAACACCAGATTTGGTATGGGGATAAAGTACCGCCATAATAGAGAATGAGAATTTCAAACTAATGAAATATGAAGATACAGGATATGCAAATTATGAAATTATATGAATGTATATGTATATGTATATATGATGATTATGCTGACAAAACAATCGCAAAGGATACAGAGGTGTCGCAAAGAGAATTGAATCACTGGTACAATCCTCGATCAGTTGGGGACCAAGAAATTCCCCTGAGGATCAAACACTTCACCGAGGAATTGAATCAACACTAATGTCTAGGGATTCCCGAAGGGTTAACTGTGATGCGGTGTTTCGCAAGTATACGAACGCGTTAGAGTAATATAAAAGATTGTCGAATCCACAGAGACCAAGTGTCAATCTATCGTTATCTGTCGTTATGGTGTTTATCAAAGGCAATTAAAATAGGTGTTTTTGGAGTGTGCAATGAAAAGTAAAGTATTGAAATAAAATATAATTAATAAAGACATGGTCGAATATAATTCACATAATCAATTGATAATCCAAGTACTTGCTAGTAGAGCTACTTATGGGCAGTGTTTCCTACTTTGAAAAGAACTAATTTAACAGGAACTGTCGTTTTCGCGTATTCAGAACCGAGTTGTACTCCCTAATCAAACCCTCTTATTGTCACTTATAAAAAGGCGCGCATTGCGTTAGAGTAGTAAACCAATTTTTAAGAAATATAGTATCTTGACTAAGTTGAAAAGTATTATAACCTGGATTTCTTAACCAAAAGAGGTTCTTACGAACCAGACTCTAAACTTATAAACGCGTTCGAAAATAGTTTTAAAATATTTTTTCTTCTTAATGTTAAAATCTCCTAATGAACTAAACAAAGCGCTTTCGCTGTTTTTGAAATAGTTAAAAACAATTAAGTTTAAAAAGACGTTGGACGACTTTCGATCTTACCCAACGGAATTGAAGTGCGGGAAAACTTAAGTTGAAAGTTAAAATAGCCCTTAAGTGCTTCTACGAACAATTGTACGGATTATCGGTTCAATTACGATTCTTACATTCTAACCTTATAGATTTAGTTAGACATGGTAAAGTAAAAGTGCATTAATTTAAATAAAAGTAGTGCGAGTGCGAAGAAATAAATAAAAGTAGTGCGAGTGCGAGAAATAAATAAAAGTAGTGGGAGTGCGAGAAATAAATAAAAGTAGTGCGAGTGCGGAAAATAAATAATTTAAAGCGAGTGCGAGGAAATAAATAATTTAAAGCGAGTGCGAGGAAATAAATAAAAGTAAAGCGAGTGTGAGGAAATAAATAAAAGTAAAGCGAGTGCGGAAATAAATAATTTAAAGCGAGTGCGAGGAAATAAATAAAAGTAAAGCGAGTGCGGGAAAATAAATAAGATAAAGACAAGTAATAAAAACCTGCTCCAATCGGAGGGTTGAATAAATTGCAAAGCGGAAATGAAAATGGCGGCAGGATTAACTTCCTTCCAAAGTGCTCCAAACTCGATTACAGACTCTATCACAGACTCGATTACACAATTGTGGTAACACTCCAATGCGAAGCGATTACCACTTTATAAAACTGAATATATGCCTAAGTGAAACAAAGTTGCTCTGAGTTTGCCTCTGCTCTAAGTTTGGATGATTGTAAAAGTGATTTCGAGTTTCTATTTATAAGCAAGTAAAAAGATGGAAATGATAAGGATGCCCTTCAACTTGAAAATGGGAGGGAAAAACTTTCCTCTTGTGGCGCCCGCCACAAGGCCATGGCGCCCGCCACAAGCACAAAATGATGCGCCTTAGTGGAAGTAGTGGGGAACGTGGAAGTTGAGGGAAGTTGAGCTTGGACACGTCATGGCAGGGTCTATGGCGCCAGCCATGGGGTAGGCCACAAGTACAAAATGCTGAATTTTAGGGTTTTTGGCTCTTTTTCGCTCCTTTTCTCGATCGGGGCTCCGATTAAAGTAAAAACCTGAAAATAAAGGAAAACATAGCAATAACACAACAAAATAACAATAAAACATCTAGAGTGCATGTGAAATCGGAGTCGAAAATACGGTAAATTTCAGTGTTATCAAACTCTCCCACACTTAAACCTTTGCTTGTCCTCAAGCAAAACATTAAAAAGCTCATAAAAGAAAATTTGTGTAAACGAGTGCTTCAGGTAAAAATTCCAAGTTCAAGTTGGGATGCAGTGATAGGTACTAACTGAGTGAACTAAGGGTATCATGATGACACTAATCCGCAAATACGGACATAAACTTCATTCCTATATTAACCAACCCATATTATCCCACAATACCTAGGCCTGCCTCTTCATCTCTTTTGTGTCCTTTTCATTCAGGCACAATCATATTAAGCCCGTTATCCGTACATGCTTCATAGTAGAGTGGCCTGCTAGTGATTATGATCTGAGCATGGGTTTTCTGGCACATAAATATGTGTAAACCCTTTTATTGGACCCAACTGTAGTTGTGGGGGATCGGATCGTAATCCGCCCAACCGAGTTCAGTGCCAGATACCTAAGGCGACAGCAATCTGCGTGATGATTCCGCCAACATGGATGACTCCTTCGGTAGATCTGGAGATACCGCTGAGACTGTATAACAAGAAGTTCCCACATGCGACTGGGCGAGACTGGGATGCACAAAATAACAGGAAGCTCTCCTCTTCACTCAGTAGTGTCTCTGCATCCGGCCTTCCCAGGAAGGAATGTGCTAATATCATCTGAAAGTATCTGAAGGTTGGGTTATGTATGACATGAGATAGCTGCATAGATGGATCCTGGCTTCCGCCACCCGAGATATCACTCTGAAACTTCTCAACCTCCTTACCCAGGAAATATCCCATAGGTGTCTCCGGGATAGCATCAGGAGTAATCTGGAAGCCCAATAAGTCGTCGAACTCTTTCTGGCTGAAGGAGTACTCAACCCCGAAAAGCCTGAAAGCAGCATACCCATCTGGTCCAGAATATGGGTCATAGTCGAATGAACTCAGGAACTCCAAAGTCAGGTTCCTATATGTGTTACTCAAGTCATCAGCAAACTCATCCCTGTGAAGCTGGTGGCTAAGGAATCGGATACTCGGCTCGATACCCAGTGCCTCCATACACTACTGATCAAGATAACGTGTGGGTGCCATAGAGCGCTGATACAAAGCAATGCAGCGTTCCCTCTGAGCATTATCTCTATAGGCCACGTGCATGTCATCGAAATCCTGCATCCTGTAAAAGTTAAGAAAGTGATCCTGAAAATACAAACCATTCAAATCTTAGTCTCAATGCAAAATATGATAAAATAAAATAAAAATAAATAAATGCGAAAAAGTAAAATGAAAGAAAAACCATGGGTTGCCTCCCACGCAGCGCTTGTTTAACGTCATTAGCTTGATGATTAGATTTTATACACCTGTAGTAGTAGGAATCGGTGGATCAATCAGGGTGTGGCTCGAGTAGTATGCTGGAATGTCTCCTCATTCGTAGAGCTTCAGTCTTTGTCCATTTACAATGAATGGACTACAGGTTTCGTTCTTGATTTCTACGGCTCCGGATCTCAGAATCTTGGATACTTCGAAAGGACCAGTCCATCTTGAACGTAGCTTTCCAGGGAAGAGTCGTAACCTAGAGTTAAAAAGGAGAACAGGATCGCCTATATTGAGGTTTTTCTTTACTATTCTTTTGTCGTGATAGGCTTTTTTCCTCGATTTATATATTTTTGCATTCTCGTAGGCAGATTGCCTAAGTTCTTCTAATTTATGAATGTCTAGGGTACGCTTTTCTCCAGCGGCTAGGTAGTCTAAATTCAATGTTTTAATAGCCCAATAGGCCTTATGCTCTAATTCGAAAGGTAAGTCACAGGATTTTCCATAAACTAGTCGATAAGGAGTAGTTCCTATAGGGGTTTTGAAAGCGGTTCTATAGGCCCATAATGCTTCTTGAAGCTTCTGAGACCAGTCTCTCCTAGAAATAGAAATAGTTTTCTCTAGGATTTGTTTTATCTCCCTATTAGATACTTCTACTTGGCCACTAGTCTGTGGGTGGTATGGTGTTGCTACTCTATGTCTAACTCCATATTTTCTTAAAAGTTTGTCAAATATTCTCGATATAAAGTGTGATCCTCCATCGCTTATGACTAAACGTGGTGTTCCAAATCTAGGGAATATATAGTTTTTAAATAGTTTGATTACTACCCTAGTGTCGTTTGTGGGTGCGGCTATAGCTTCAATCCACTTAGACACATAGTCTACAGCTACTAAGATATACCTGTTTCCTAAGGATGGTGGAAAAGGTCCCATGAAATCTATACCCCATACGTCAAAGAGTTCTACTTCCTGAATGTTTCTTAGAGGCATTTCATCACGCCTTGAAATGTTTCCAGTGCGTTGGCATCTATCACATTTGACAATGCAAGCATAGACATCACTCGACATGGTAGGCCAGAATAGGCCAGCTTGAAGAATCTTGGCGTATGTCTTAGATGTGCTCGCATGTCCACCATAAGGTGCTGAATGACAATGCTCGATAATATTATTTACCTCTTCTTCTGGAACGAAATGGCGAAAAATGCCATCTTTAACCCTTTTGAAAAGGAGCGGTTCGTCCCAATAGAAGTTTCTCACATCGTGGAAGAATTTCTTCTTGCGGTGGTAATCAAGATCAGGGGGTACTATATCAGCAGCTAGGTAATTAACGAAATCTGCATACCAGGGTACGTTACTTATTGCTAAGGAATTTTGAGGGTGCTCATAAGGATCTAGGTTATTATCTTCAATGGTTTCTACTCTAGCGATCAGTCTATCATAGGCAAAATCATCATTTATGGGTACTAGTTCTGGTTTTAGATGTTCTAACCTTGAAAGGTGATCGGCTACTACATTTTTAGTGCCTTTTTTGTCTCTTATGTCTAAATCAAACTCTTGTAGTAATAGAATCCATCGGAGTAATCTGGGCTTGGCATCTTTTTTACTTAATAGGTAACGAATGGCAGCATGATCGGTGTAAACTATATTTTTTGCTCCTACTAGATAAGATCTAAATTTGTCTATAGCGAAAACTACAGCGAGTAATTCTTTTTCAGTTGTTGCGTAGTTAAGTTGGGCAGCATCTAGGGTTCTACTGGCATAATAAGTGGCATGTAATTTTTTTATCTTTCCTTTGTCCTAGAACGGCTCGAACTGCATAATCACTAGCATCGCACATTATCTCGAAAGGTTCCAACCAATCAGGTGGTTTCATAATGGGTGCAGATACTAATGCTTGCTTTAAAAGATTAAATGTGTCATTACATTTTTCATCGGAAATGAATTCAGCATCTTTCATTAAAAGTTCGGTTAAAGGTTTAGTTATTTTGGAGAAGTCTTTAATGAAACGCCGGTAGAATCCAGCGTGTCCAAGAAAGCTTCGGACTTCTCTGATGGTTTTTGGGGGTTTTAGGTTTTCTATAACTTCTATTTTAGCTTTATCTACCTCTATACCTTTTTCAGAAACTATATGTCCTAAAACTATTCCTTCGGTTACCATGAAATGACATTTTTCCCAGTTTAGCACGACGTTCACCTCCACGCATCTCTCCAGGATTTTCTCAAGGTTAGCAAGACAATTGTGGAAATCAAATCCGCAAACCGAGAAATCATCCATAAACACTTCCATGATACCGTCTAGGTAATCTGCAAAGATTGACATCATGCAGCATTGGAAAGTAGTTGGGGCATTACAGAGGCCGAACGGAATTCGTCTGTAGGCAAAAGTTCCATAAGGGCGTGTAAAGGTAGTTTTTTCTTGATCTTCGGGGTGGATGGGTATTTGGAAGAATCCAGAGTATCCATCTAGATAGCAGAAATAAGAGTGTCTGGCTAGACGCTCCAACATCTGGTCTATAAATGGTAAAGGGAAATGATCCTTCCTAGTTGCTTTATTTAATCTTCTATAATCTATACACATCCGTTATCCTCTTTCTAAACGTTTTGCTACATGTTCGCCTTTATCGTTTTGCACGACTGTGATGCCTCTCTTTTTAGGTACTACATGCACAGGGCTCACCCACTTACTATCCGAGATCTGGTAGATGATACCTGCCTCAAGTAACTTAAGAACTTCCTTTTTAACAACATCACTCATTATAGGGTTTATTCTTCTCTGATGTTCCCTAGAGGGTTTTGAATCTTCTTCTAGCGAAATCCGATGCATGCATACGGATGGGCTTATACCTTTCAGGTCAGAGATATTATATCCTAAGGCTGAGGGATATCTTCGTAAAATGTCTAAAAGTTGGTTCGTTTCCTTTTGGCTCAAGGTAGCACTAACTATAACTGGACGGTTCATCTTTTCATAGAGGAACTCATATCTCAGGTACTTAGGTAGTTCCTTAAGTTCTAAGGTTGGTTTCTTAGGGCATGGCATAGGATCTTGGGTAAGGGATAAACATTTGTAAAGGTTATCATCGATGTAGGGTTTCTTAAAGTCATCATCTTCCCTCATGATGGTAACTTGATTGTTTTTATAATTTCTTTTTGTTCTAATTCTCTAACATATTCATCAATGATATCTAAGGCATAACACGAGTCTCCCATCACAGGTGCCATAAGAAATTTCGAAAGTATAAATTCTATTTTCTCGTTACCAACCTCAAATGTCAACTTTCCTTTCTTGACATCTATTATGGCTCCTGCAGTCGATAAGAATGGTCTACCTAGAAGGATTGGTATATCATTGTCCTCTTTGATGTCCATGACAACAAAATCAGTAGGGATAAATAACTGACCTATCCTAACAGGAACATCTTCTAAAATTCCTATCGGATACTTAACAGATCTATCGGCTAACTGAAGTGACATCTTAGTGGGTTGTAATTCTCCTAAGTTTAACCTCTCACAAACTGCTAAAGGCATTAGGCTCACACTAGCTCATAAGTCTAGAAAAGCTTTTTCGATGACATGATTACCCAGAAGGCAAGGAATGGAGAAATTTCCAGGATCTTTATCTTTCTTTGCTAATTTGTCCTCGGAAATAGCATTACATTCCAAAGGCTTCGGATCGTCAAGTCTACGTTTGTTGGTAAGGATGTTTTTGAGAAACTTTGCATAAGAAGGTATTTGGGTGATGGCTTCTGTGAAAGGGATTTCTACATGAAGTTTTTCTATAACTTTAATAAATTTTTGATACTGTTTATTGATTTGGGTTTGTTTGAGTCTTTGGGGATATGGTATAGGTGGTTTATATGGCGGGGGTGGTACGTAAGTTTTGTCTTTAGGTTCTTCTCCTTCTTCTCGACCTTCCTGGTTTTCAAATTCCTCTGATTCCTTTACTTCGTCTGGGGGCTTGGTACATTGCTTAGAAGTTTCGGGTTCACTCAATCTAGGGTTTGGTGGCTCATCATAAGCGTTCCCACTTCGTAGGGTAATGGCATTGGCTTGTTCTCTCGGATTTTGTTGAGGTTGTCCAGGGAAATGTCCTCCAGGTGTAGTTTGAGGGGATTGGTTTAAAGCTACCTGAGAGATCTGGGTTTCAAGCATCTTGGTATGAGTAACTATTTGGTCAACCTTGGTTTCTAACTGAGTAATCAATTCGTTAACATGAATGTTTTGATTCATGAACTCCTTGTTTTGTTGGGTTTGAGCGGTGATAAAACATTCCATAATTTTCTCAAGGCTCGGCTTTGGTGGTACAGGTTGCATAGGTTGATTTGATCTTGGGGCTTGATAACTAGGTCTTGGAGGTGCATTATTTTGAATAGGGTTATTGTTTTTATAGGAGAAGTTCGGGTGATTCCTCCATCCAGGGTTATAGGTATTCGAATATGGGTTCCATTGGGTGTAGTTCACTTGCTCAGAGTGGGTTTCGTTTAATAGACTGCATTCTGCGGATTGGTGTCCTTTGGTTCCACATATCTCACAATCTGACGAAACTGCGGCTACAGTATTCGGGTTTGTGCACATATGCTCGACTTTAAGGGCTAATGCTTCCATTTTAGCTTGCATCATGTCTATAAAGCTTAGTTCATGCACTCCTCCTTGGGCTTCCTTCTTCTCAATTGTCGCTCATTCGATTCCCCATGATTGATGGTTTTGAGCCATGTCTTCGATGAGGGCACTAGCTTTAGGATAAGGTTTGTTCATCAGAGCACCACCTGCGGCAGCATCGATGGTCATCTTTGTGTTGTAATGAAGTCCATTATAGAAGGTTTGGATGATTAACCAATTTTCTAAACCATGATGTGGGCATGCTCGTAACAACTCTGTATATCTCTCCCAAGCTTCGAACAACGATTCTCCTTGGTTTTGGGTAAATCTAGTTATATGGTTTCGAAGAACGGCGGTCTTACTCGGGGGAAAATATCTAGCAAGAAAAACTCTTCTAAGGTTATCCCAAGTCGTAATGGAATTGGGTGGAAGGGAATCTAACCATGATAGGGCTTTATCTCTGAGGGAAAAAGGAAATAATCTTAAACGTATTGCCTCAGGAGAAGCTCCATTGGTTTTAAAAGTGTCTGCTAATTGAAGAAATATTTTTTTAAATGTTGGTTTGGGTTCTCAGTAGCGAGACCCGCGAATTGTCTTTGTTGCACTAGTTGCAACAGGGATGGTTTAAGTTCAAAATTATTAGCTGGGATGGTTGGGTTTACTATACTAGAACTAGGTTCTTCATTAGATGGTTGAGCGAAGTCTTTAAGAGGTCTTTGGTTTTGATCTTCGGCCATAGCTCTCTTAATTCTATGAAAGAATAAACGTGCGCGAGCGTAATGTTCAGGTTTCGCCAGAGGATATACTAAGCTTAAACTTCCGGTGCTGCGAGTTCTTCGCATTGACCGGCGGGAAATAGCCTAAGTCTAAACGATATAACAACAGGAAAATGAAATTTGACGAAATTGGTCCCCGGCAACGGCGCCAAAAATTTGATGCGGTGTTTCGCAAGTATACGAACGCGTCAGAGTAATATAAAAGATTGTCGAATCCACAGAGACCAAGTGTCAATCTATCGTTATCTGTTGTTATGGTGTTTATCAAAGGCAATCAAAATAGGTGTTTTTGGAGTGTGCAATGAAAAGTAAAGTATTGAAATAAAATATAATTAATAAAGACAGGGTCGAATGTAATTCACATAATCAATTGATAATCCAAGTACTTGCTAATAGAGCTACTTATGGGCAATGTTTCCTACTTTAAAAAGAACTAATTTAACAGGAACTGTCGCTTTCGCGTATTCAGAACCGAGTTGTACTCCCTAATCAAACCCTCTTATTGTCACTTATAAAAAGGCGCGCATTGCGTTAGAGTAGTAAACCTATTTTTAAGAAATATAGTATCTTGACTAAGTTGAAAAGTATTATAACCTGGATTTCTTAACCCAAAGAGGTTCTTATGAACCAGACTCTAAACTTATAAACGCGTCCGAAAACAGTTTTAAAATCTCTTTTCTTCTTAATGTTAAAATCTCCTAATGAACTAGACAAAGCGCTTTCGCTGTTTTTGAAATAGTTAAAAACAATTAAGTTTAAAATGACGTTGGACGGCTTTCGATCTTACCCAACGGAATTGAAGTGCGGATAAACTTAAGTTGAAAGTTAAAATAGCCCTTAAGTGCTTCTACGAACAATTGTACGGATTATCGGTTCAATTACGATTCTTACATTCTAACCTTATAGATTTAGTTAGACATGGTAAAGTAAAAGTGCATTAATTTAAATAAAAGTAGTGCGAGTGCGAAGAAATAAATAAAAGTAGTGCAAGTGCGAGAAATAAATAAAAGTAGTGCGGGTGCGAGAAATAAATAAAAGTAGTGCGAGTGCGAGAAATAAATAAAAGAAGTGTGAGTGCGGAAAATAAATAATTTAAAGCGAGTGCGAGGAAATAAATAATTTAAAGCGAGTGCGAGGAAATAAATAAAAGTAAACCGAGTGCCGAAATAAATAATTTAAAGCTAGTGCGAGGAAATAAATAAAAGTAAAGCGAGTGCCGGAAAATAAATAAGATAAAGACAAGTAATAAAAACCTACTCCAATCGGAGGGTTGAATAAATTGCAAAGCGGAAATGAAAATGGCGGCAGGATTAACTTCCTTCCAAAGTGCTCCAAACTCGATTACAGACTCTATCACAGACTCGATTACACAATTGTGGTAACACTCCAATGCGAAGCGATTACCACTTTATAAAACTGAATATATGCCTAAGGGAAACAAAGTTGCTCTGAGTTTGCCTTTGCTCTAAGTTTGGATGATTGTAAAAGTGATTTCGAGTTTCTATTTATAAGCAAGTAAAAAGATGGAAATGACAAGGATGCCCTTCAACTTGAAAATGGGAGGGAAAAACTTTCCTCTTGTGGCGCCCGCCACAAGGCTATGGCGCCCGCCACAAGCACAAAATGAGGCGCCTTAGTGGAAGTAGTGGGGAACGTGGAAGTTGAGGGAAGTTGAGCTTGGACACGTCATGGCAGGGTCTATGGCGCCATCCATGGGGTAGGCCACAAGTACAAAATGCTGAATTTTAGGGTTTTTGGCTCTTTTTCGCTCCTTTTCTCGATCGGGGCTCCGATTAAAGTAAAAACCTGAAAACAAAGGAAAACATATCAATAACACAACAAAATAACAATAAAACATCTAGAATGCATGTGAAATCGGAGTCGAAAATACGGTAAATTTCAGTGTTATCAAACTGATTTAGGGAACCTCTGATGTTTCACACTTAAGGACTTGCTACTCATTCAAATGTAGTTGATATTCCTTTTACTTGCTTTGAAAAATTCTTTCTTTTATATTAAATAAAATTTGATTTTGATTAAACATTTAATTTCAAAATGATCATAATAAAATTTTAAACTATTGGCCGAAGTAAATAAGAGTAGAAACAAAGTTGAAAAATGGTAGTCTGTAAATGACAAGACTCCATAGATTTTACAAAGTTGAAAAATGGTAATTTACATGGAAAAGGGTTACATTGAATACAAATGATCCTTAATCCTTCTACCAACTCTTGATATCCACTATGCTCTTGACCATTGCTGGAGATGAACTGATGTCAACCCTTGTGCTCAAACAAACCTTCAAAACACTGAAGACCAGCAAAGTGCAGTTACTTGCCATAATCCCTAATTTTTGCATAAGTCGCCCCAAGGTGGGGTACTCAACTTATCAGGAAATTCCTTCTTTTTTATGTCTCTAATTTTTGCCTGGATCGCCCTTTCGGGTTTTCAATCCACCGAGACGCTCATTTTTGCCTAAGCCTCCCTTTCGGGTTTTAAACTTAGCGAGTTGTTCTTTTATTTTTTTAGGCGAAGTATTTCTTGATTGCATCTGTGTTCACAGGACAAGTGAACTCTTCACCATCCATAGTTGTAAGAATCAAAGCACCGCCTAAAAAGGCTCTCTTGACAACATATGGGCCTTCATAATTAGGAGTCCATTTTCCTCTGGAATCTGGCTTGAACGATAAGATCTTCTTAAGCACAAGGTCACCTTCTCTGAATACACGAGGTTTGACCTTCTTATCAAAAGCTTTTTTCATTCTCTGCTGATACAACTGACCATGACACATGGCAGTTAACCTCTTCTCTTCAATCAAATTAAACTGGTCAAACCTGGTCTAACCCCATTCTGCTTCAGTCAACTTGGCTTCCATGAGCACATGCAATGAAGGAATCTCAACCTCTACAGGGAGCACTGCTTCCATACCATATACAAGAGAGAAAGGGGTTGCCCCTATTGAAGTGCGGACGGATGTACGATACCCATGTGTAGCACCTCAAATTTGCACCTCCCACATGTACATTCATTTCATTGTTAGCTCACTAACATCACACTAGTATTGCATTCACATTGCATAGCATGTTTCATCTCATCAGTCAAGACTGGTCAGGAGATTCAACTGTGCAAGGCAACAAGAGCATTTTCCATGAGATCAAAGCCCTAGGGTGGTTCCATTGAGCTTACATTACCCAAGGATCATTTTGAAGCAATTTGGCCAAGTGTTGAAGGCTCAGAACTCATCAGTGCATGTGCAAGTCATCTGAGGCCCATAGAAGTCAACATAAGTCAACTGCAAATTCAACTGTGGATTTGAAGGTGGGAAGTGGTTAGAGATGCTTCATTCATGTTCAAACAAGTCTCATTTGACATTTCAAACACTCACATTGAAGAATTTGAAGTCAAATCAAGACTTTCCCAAAATAGTAAGTGACCTATAATTTGAACTTTCCAAAAATGGAAAGGTTTTGGACCAACTTCAACTCAAGTTTACATCATCAAGAAAGCTTAAAATGAAATTTTGTCCAACATGAAAGTTGAAGATATTTCTCTCCCATTTCCAAAAAGTCCAAGATCATGAATTTCTCATGTGTGGTTGAGGAGATATGATCCAATCATGGCAAAGTGTGTTTGAAAATTCAAATGGGCATAACTTTTGAACCAAAGCTCCAAAATGAGTGGTTTTTTTTGCATTTTGTTCATCATGACCTCTAGTTTCCAAACATCTAATTACATGGCTTGAATTCCATTTGCATTATCATGTGCTCATTCATGAAGTTTTTAGAAGGAATTTTCATAAAATCATTTTGGTAGATCATATGCATACAAAACCATTTCCAAAGCTTGCATGGACTTATTTTAAGTGGATTTGGGCCAGAATTAAGCACTGTTCACGCATGCATGGGGGTGCATGAGGTGAAAATGTTATTTTGTTCATACACCTTACAATTGATTAATCTGAATTGCATTTGGCTTAAACAGGTTCTAAACATGATTAGCATGGCATATATATTGTTAATCCTAACTGTTTTCAGCAAGAACATTCATTTCAGATCTAGATTCAAAAAATCATCAAAACTTTTCTCTCAAAATATTTTTCAAATTCTTCACACAGGAGCATTTCCTATTGATTGATTCATGATCCTGAAGCATTTTTTAGAAGATTTGGACGTGAATTCGAAGCAATTGGTGCCATATTGAACCAGATTCAAAGCTTGAAGCATCCATGGAGTTTGCAAATTGAGCTGGATTCGTGCATACTTGAGCTTCAAATTCATCATCAATTACTTCAATAAGCATCGTGGAGGAGATTTGAGGCTTGTCTGAGCTTGGTAGCACACGATTCCAGTTGCTGTTCTTCAAGAGGTCAGGATTCGACCTCTCTAATTCTCAAAATCTTTATGCTATTTGTATAGATCGTTGATTGGTGATCATTTTGGTATAAAGTTTGATTGAAATGGTGCACTGTACGCAAAGTTATGCATGATTGAAAGTTTGATGCAAATTTTTATTTCCTTCGATTTGGATGATATATGATGATTCGTGTTTAATTGATGTTTGATCTTGAATATACATGACATGATGAATCGTTTGGTGTTATTTTTTTTAATTTCTGGACGACTTTTGGATTTTCTGGAAATTTGCATGAAGATGATCTTCATCTTCATCTTCAACCTATGAAGATCTTGAGTTTTCCAGGCGTTGCTGCGAATTTGCTACGAATTCGCTACTCCTGTTCATGTGTTTGCTACGATTTTTGGATTTCCATGCAGCTTAGGGTTTTAAAGTCAAAACGGTGTCGTTTTGATTGGGCGGCAAATTTAAATTTGCCCATGGATCGATTCTTGCCGAGCGAACTTTTTCAAATTTCAATGCACTTTATTTCTTTTCCCTCCCATTTTCAAATGCTTGGTTCATTTTTTATTTCAAATTTTTCCTAAACTTCAAAAAACCACTATAAATTGAAAAATGCATCAATTTCACTCCAATTTTTTGCACAATGCTCCTTGGCTTGTCTACTTTTTTATGAACAAAATTTGCAAGTTGTGCTTGGCTGGAAAAATAATTTGTCCTAGGGTAATTGAACATGTATCCATTTATGATATTGCCTTGTTCCTTTCATGATAAAATGCTCAAAAATTATCCAATGACTCTGAAATTTTGCATGCTAATTCTAGACACATTGCTGGACAATTTGTGTCACACCTTTGATTGTCTGATTTGTACAATGTGATTGCCATGCCAAATGATGTCCAATGCTTCTGGTTTTTTGTGTGTTGATCATGATTAGATGTCTTGGATATGCATGAATTTTTCCAGAATTATTTGAATCATTTCTGTTTTGTTTTGAATTTTTCATTCATGATGATCACATATGAACTTTGTTATGGCCTTTGACTTCACTTGATCATGAAATGCATTTGGTTAATGATTTTGATGTGAGTCTTTTTAGGATATGTCAATATGTGTTTGATGTTGCTTCATGTCAAGTTTGAAGTTCTGTTTTGACTTTTTGACCCTCTTTTGACCCTAGGCTTTGACCTAGTGGTTTGGACTTATCATTTGAGTTGTGATTTCAGGTTTAGATGCACATTGCCATGATTGGAGTGACTCATTCATTTAAGCCTGATTATTGGTTGATGTTGGCTAACATTGTGTTGTTTTGTAGGCTTTGAGAACAAATTCACTTGTGCTTGTGCCTTGCTCATTGTTGCCTGATGCTTTGTCTGTCTGTGTGATTAACTGTTCTTTGTTTGTCTGTATAGTTGAACTGATTGGTTTAGATTTTTCCACAGGTACCTAAGTTGCTTTGAGTTCACTTGAACTTTGCTTTGCTAGCTTGTGGTTTGCTTACCACTGAGGTATAATTCTTTTGACTTCATGTAGTCTGGAAGACCTGTCCTGTTATGTGGGCAGGCACCTGTCTGAAGCCCTCCTTAAGAGGCAATGCTTGTGAATGTTTACTTTTGTGCCAAGCAGGTAAAGACCTCTTTAGAGGCAATTGGCAGATACAAGGGATGTGCAATCCATCCCCTACTATTCAGTTGTGTCATTCACTTTGCTCACATCATATGTTGATGCATTATGAATAAGAACCCAAGATCTTGTTGTGTCAGTCATCTGTGGAGAAGAGTTCCTACATTCTGAACTCCCACACTTTCTTTTTGAGTCAAGCTCTCCCAGGCCAGGGATAAGAGCTGTGAGGTCTTACCCTCACTTCCCATTTCATCTTCTTCACCCTAACTCTCAATGTTAGGGTTAAGAGCTAACCACACCTTTTTCCAGTTGGCTTGTTTGTCGAGGTTGATTTGACCCCTTGACTAAAGCCTAGCCTTGTGTGAGCCATTTGTTTGTATATAGTGTGTGTGCTTGCTTTTGCGCTTTGTAAGACCCCAATTTTGTCCCTAAGATCCCTCATGGCATCATATCATATCATATCATTGCCTCAAGGATCATTGTGCACCTTTGCTTCCCTCCTAGTGGGTGGGTTATCTTGTGAGTGTGGATCTTGATCACCAAGCATGTATTGCATTTTGTATATCATTGCTTTTCATTTGTTTACTAACCAAAAGTACAAAAATATTGTCATCTAACCATGTTACTTGCAAATGAAGCAAGCTAGGTCAAAACAGTCAAATTATTCATTGAGCAGTGGATGGTGGCCATTCTTGAAGAATTTGGGCACCATGATCATTCATTAAGAGTTCATATAAGTTTTGACATCATTTTGAATCAAGATCTCAAGTGGTTGGGGCTTGGAATTCATCAGAACATGGTTCAGTCAACCAAAACCCTAGCAAAGTCAACTGTGGTCAACTGTGCATTTAATCAGTGATTTGATGGTGGGAATTGGTTTGGGAGGTCTCATTCATGTCCATATAAGCCTCATATAACATGTCAAACATCCACAGTGAAGGATTGGAGGTCAGACAAAAAGTTTCCAAAAATAGTAAGTTGACCTATAATTGGAAATTGCCAAAAATGGAAAGTTCTTCTCCTCAAAATTACTTCATCATACAAGATTCAAATGAATTTTTGTCCAACATGAAAGTTGAAGATATTGTTCTCCCATTTCCAAAAAGTCCAAGAACACTCATTTCTCATGTGTGGTTGGCAAGTTATGATCAAATCATTCTCAAGAATTTTTGAACTTCAAAGTGGCATAACTCTTGAACCATTTGGCCAAATTGAGTGAGGTTTTTTGCTACAAGTCACATTTGACATGCTCTATCCAAATACTTCATCACATTTCATCAAAAATCATCCAATCAAAATGGCCTTTTTTGAAGTGACTTGAATTAAAAATGGGAGGGGTAAAAAGTGACTTTTCATTTTAAACATTTTCTACACATTCTACCAATTACACTTGATTAAAAACCATATTTGGAGTTTGCTGAGCCAAATTTTCGCACTGTAGCATGCCATGCACATGCAACATGAGTGATTTTACCAATTGTCCAAAACACCTCCATTTTAGCTAATTGCATTTACCATTTCATTAACCATGTTTAGGCATTGTTAATTAGGAGTATATATGGCATGATTCTGACTGAAAACCCTAGCCACAATTAAAAAATCAGATCTGAACTTTTCTTCTCTCAAAAACTCTCAATTCTTCACTTGGATTTTTTTCTGAAAAATCTCCAAAGAACTCGTGCCTTGGTTCATTGATTCATCACTTACCATCATTTTTGGAGCTTTGGCAAGCATTATTTCCCAACTGTTGAAGCTAAAACCAGCACTGTTGCATTGAACCTCTCATATGGCAGTCGGATTTTTGAGCACTATTGAGCATTGCTGAGCTAGGATCATCCCTCCATTCATCATCTGGAACCTCAAGGCATTTCTGTTTCTACTTGGCAAGGTTGAATAACCACGAATCAACACTGTTCTTCAAATCAGGTAAATTTTCGAACCTTGCCAATGGTGAAATCATGATATGATTATTATAGATCTTTCCATGCTGGTTGTAATGAGCTTTGAATCGTGGAATATTGTTGAGTATTAAGGGAGATACACTGATTTAAAGTTTGGTTATCAAATGTTGTGTTGCTTATTTCTTCCATGATAGTTTGAATTAGGGTTAATGAGTGTTGGATTGTTGATGTACACTGTGAGATGAACACATTGGTATATCGTTTGTTGATTTTGGTTACAAGTTGTTCTTGCTGGAAAATTTGTTGAAGAACACTTTGAATGTTCATAAACCCTAAAATATTTCAACCCAGAACCGTGTTTGACCGGTTGGAAATTCCTTCTGCATGTTTTTCGCGTTTCCGTCCCATGCACCAATCAGAGCTTGGCACGCCCTTAAGTGAAACGCGGCGTTTCACTTAAGTGGCCAGTTAATTACCAATTTGCCATTCGCGTTTAATAATTTCATTTAAATTATTTCTTCATTTCAATTTTTATTTCATTTGGCATGGTGATCTTAGAAAATTCATAGCTCCTTCAATATTTGTCCAAATAACATGGGATTTTGTGTGAAATGCTCCTCATGATATCTAGTTTATTATGGTGTTTTTTCCAGATTTTTTGCACGTGTAGATTTTAAAAATGCCTAGGGTTTGTTCTTGTGTGTCCAATTTGTGTATGCCATGCCATTTTGCTTGTGAAATGTTGATACTTAATCCAATGCCTCTCAAATTTTTTGTGCTTAAACTAGACATGTTCATGGTCATTTTAGTGTAGAGTTTGTGATTTTATCATTGCTGGTTGATGAGATATGATTTTTTGAATAGAGGTGTGACAATTTGTGTCACACCATTCATGTCCAACTTCTTGATTTTTGTTACCATGCTTATTGAACTCAAAATGGTCTGGATTTTTGCATGAAGATACTTGTGAATGTTGAGAATGCTTGTGATTTTTCCTGGAATTTTTGAATGCATTTTCCTATTTGTTTGATAATTTCTCCCCTGTTTGACCAATTGTTGACCTTCTTGTGATATATGTTTTTACATGACTTGTGAAATTCGCATGCCTTATCACATGAAGCTGAAATTTTGTGGATTGTTTCTTAACATGTTTAACTTCATTTTGGATTTGGTCTCATTCATTTATCAATTGTTTCCACTGTTTTATGAGTGCTTGAAGTTGATACATGATTTGTGGCATTGTTTGAGCTTGTATTTTCATACCATGACTTGATGAATTTAATTTCCATACCTCCTCTTGTCCAAATAGCATGAAATTTGGTGTGATGTTCATTGAATGTGTCCTGTTTAAGCATGATTTTTCTTGGAATTTATTGAGTTATTTTGGTATTGATTTGATTGTGATCATTCTGTTTGCTCCTATGTGGTTCACACTTGCACACTTTGACCTAATTTGTGTATGAAATAGATTTGGTGCATAGTTTTGATATGAGACCAATTGGACCTTCTTCTTAATTGATTAATCTTGGTTTTGATCAATTTTCACTTGCTGTTTTGAATTTTTCACCTCCTTTTGACCCTAGGCTTGTCCTAGTGGTCTTGTTTCTCATGTTTAAGTTTGCTTTTCAGGTTAAGAAGCAAATGCTTTAAGGAGATTTATGCAAGTTGATTGAGTTTGGTTTATTTGATTGTTGTGAACTAACTTGTTTGTTTTGTAGGATGCTTAGCTCACTTGCTTTGAGCTTTGTGCTTTGCACATGAGATTGATTGTGTTGTCTGTTGGTTCTTAGCTGTTTGTTTTGATTCTGTGATTGGTATACTGATTATGTTTGATTGGTTTCAGGTACCATTAGTTGCTAATAGTTCTTTGAGAACTTGCATTGCTTTTCTTGATAGCATTTGCATTGAGGTATAGCAGTTTCTTCTTCATGTAGCCTGGAAGACCTGGCTTGTTACTTGGCCAGGCAACTGTCTGAAGTCCTCCTTAAGAGGCGATGTTTGTGCTTGTTTACTTTTGTCCCAAGCAGGAAAAGTCCTTTGAATAAGGCAATTGGTAGAACCTAAGAGATATGTAACCTATCTCCTACTATTCTGTGTGTCACTCACCTTGCTCACACCACATGTGTTGATGCATAGTGAGTAAAAGCCCAAGATCTATCGAGTCAATAATCTGTGGATAGAGTTCCTACTTTCTGAACTCCCACACCTTCTATCATTTGAAGCTCTCCTTGACCAAGGATAAGAGCATGAGGCATACCCCTCATATCCTTTCATCTGCTTCACCTTGGCTCTCAATGTCAAGGTTAAGAGCACCATTAACCCTATTCCAGTTGGCTTCAATGCCTACCCTTTTGTATGAGCCTAATTGTTTGGTTATAGAGTGTGCTAAATGACTTTGGTTGATTGATTACTTAGTTCATTTGTACATGTTTGCTTGCATGCTTTGTGCATTTATCATCATTAATTGCTCATTAGTGCATGATCATTTCATTTGTCTTTGTGACATATCTTTGTTGTTTGCCCATTGAGGACAATTGTAAGACCACTCATTGGCCATTGTTCCTATGATATGGAAGTGAGTATAAGACCATTTCATTGGCCACTCATCTTCTCTTTGCTTAATGCATTTGTTTGTTGTATGTGAGGATGCAATTGTAAGTCCATGTAATTTGGCATTTGTTTTCCTATGATCATATGTTGGAGGTTAGAGTAAGCCCAGATAGATTGGCATCTGACATCCAAGTGTTTGCTTTGTTATTGGAGATTGGTATAAGTCCAGATAGATTGGCATCCGGTATCCACTTTTTATTTCTTTGTTGAGGAGATTGGTATAAGTCCATGGAGTGGCCTCTGATATCCAGTTTTGTTTTAGGAGATTGGTATAAGTCCAGTGATTGGCATCCGGTATCCGCTTTTGTTGACTTTCTTCTTTTGCTTTGCTTGTTTGTTATTACTCATTGCCTATTCCAAAGGACACACTTGAGTCATCTTCTATATGATTTCAAGAGGTGAACCTTCTAGGAAGTTTTACACTCCATCTTCATCCATTCATCCCTCTTTGTCCTAAACCTTTTCACACATTGCTTTCAAAACTTGAGATAAATATCGTGCAAACATCTTCATGCTTTCAAATTAGAAACCTGGACCCTAAGTCCTTGACTTTTCAAACTCCATTTCATAATACTTCTTTTGAATCAATCTTAATCATACTTTGACCCTCCTTTTGTAAATACTCATAATCAATTAACTTCACCCATTCAATTGTTTTGTGGCTTTGTCCATTCTTGTTAAGTTTTCATACATTAGCCGTAGGTTTGATTTATCCTAGTTGGTTGATGTTAATCTCACCTATTTGTCCTTAGTTGACTGAATTGTAAGTCTTCCTTGCTTATTATAGGGTTAACCCCTCACTAGCAAGTTGAAGCTTTTCTCACATGGTGGACTCGTTGTTTGTATAAGGTTGAGTTTTCTCCCGTGGATAACGTAAGACCTTAAGGCTTGTGTTTATAATTGAATCCACTAATTTTTGGAAATCTTTTAGCCGAACTACGGCGTTTTGATCCTTTACCTTTCATGGAAAGGTACGTAGGCAACGGGTTCATCCGTTCAAACACAAAAACAATAAAAATTGTATATTCTTTTCTCATCATCCCATTCATGTTTGCACAATAAATATTTCAAAACAAATAACATTTTAGTACAACAAGTGTGAAAAGGGATCCCTAGGAGTACCTAGGACGCAGTGGGTGCCTAACACCTTCCCGTTGCGTAATTTACCCCTTACCCAGACTCTCTGATCTTTTCATTAGTTTTCTATGTGTAAAACTTCTTAGGCTTTTGTTCGCTTTTTAGCCAGTCCTTCGGATAAATAAAAGTGCGGTGGCGACTCGATTCATTGTATGCTTTGCTTTTGATTTAATCAATAAATCATAAAGTGACGAATACACCGCTACAAAAAAGTGGCGACTCTGCTGGGGAGAATGCACCTTCCTTGGTGGTATTGCCTACTTTTCACCCTTGTTGTGCTATATTGTTATCTGTTATATGACATATTTTTGTACAATTTGGGATAACTGTATTGATTGTAATGTTTGAATTGCTTGATATACAATTGTTGTTTGCTTGGGTGATCTGTGAGATGAGTTCTATACCCGAACTCGAGTGCACCTTAGGATAGGAGAATGGCGTAGTCTTGTTGACTGGTGTGGAGTATTCCTTAGCCAGTTGACTTGCGAGTCCATTCACTTGGTGGAGGTCATGTTGGATTAATAATGTCACACAAGTTATTTGTGGTTAGGCATTATTCTTTCAATCATGTGCCGCAGAAGCCAAGGACCTTAGTTTACCAAGCCCATCTTGGCCTATTTTTAGGACGTAGTGCGGAGGTCGTTCAGATGTAAGTTCTGATGCGATTGTTACGCGATACTACACTCATAAGAGTTTCTCTTGAGAATATTTTTGGAATACGAGTATTCGTTCCTCCGATAATATTCGAAAGATGGAACGATGATTATGGGAACCTCTGGTAGAACATGTCTGGCAGGTTTAAACCCTAGTACACTCCCTTTGGGTGTTTATTAACCGAGACTCCATGCTCGTGACTCTCAGCAAACCCGTGATTCATGGTTGAGTCGTTCAGACACCCTTAATATCAATGGAACTTGGGCGTTGATAAGGTATAAACCATAATCCGCCAAAATGGATGATTGATATTAAGGATGATTGAACCGGTTCATGTACCGTTAATATCAATGGAACTTGGGTGTCGATAAGGTGAAAACCTAAATCCACCAAAATGGATGATTGATATTAGGGATACAATGAACTTTCCCATGACCTTTGTCTGGTGTGCTTTGCTTGATCCTTGAGTGTGATTGTTGCATTCATGCATTCATGCATTCATCTGCATCCATATCATCAGAAAAAAAGAAAATTTTCAAGGAACTCAAAGGAATTTATTTGCAAAAAATTTCAAACATGGAAAAAACCGGATTTTTTTTTTCACCTCATGTCTCTGATGAGATATTCTCATATACGATCAAAATGCTTAAATTTTTCAAAGTTTGCAAATAAAACCCTTGAGTTCCTTTGAAATAAAAAAAAAAACGAAGCATATGCACAAACACTTCATGCATCATTTGCATAAGCGGGTGTTTTGTTCCGGTCTCTCGTCCTGTGGTCTGACCCTGCGATCTTCATTTATTTTGAAGACGCACCTCGCCGGTACTACATTGGGTTATCTCTGCCAGAGTGATGGATCATCTAGAGCAAGAGAGCTGTGAACTCAGAGAGGTATTTGCTAGACGGAGTGCTGTTGATGGATTTATTCCTGGTTAGCCACTTGTCTTCTTTCTCATATATTGACGCAGAGGATGAAGTTGGAACTCCGTTCCAAGCTTTATCTATTGGTGAACCAATTGAGAAGAAGTCTCCTTCATTTGCTTCCTACCGAGATGCGAAACTGGCCATTGAATGTGGTGCAGTAGCTGGTTTAGGGAAGATGATTGAGCTTGAAGACAATAGATCCCGGGCTGGCATTGGCTACTGTTCTGGGGCATTTAATGAGCAAGGTTTGTTCACGAGTGGAGGATTCATCCATGCTGATCAACCTGAAGAAGCTGCTGCTATCTTGGAGGAGGATGCAGAGGATCTGAACAACTTTGTCATTCCTGGCGGTGTCTGCCACAATTGGGTCGCTGTAGATGTTCCTACAGTCATCCATAGATCAGAGTAATTGTTCACTTTGTTTCAAAACCCTTCTCCCATGCCAAAAGGAGAAGTGATGACATTGTTGGCAGCATTTAATACAATGATGTTTTCATTCAATTACTGCATTGTTAAACATTTGTTTTTCCATTTGTTTTCACTCTTTGCTTTTTGCATGAAATCAGTGATCACAAAAAAACCTGAAAAACAAGAAAGCAATCTTTTCATCTGCATAAATGATTTGCTTGTTTAAATTCAAAAGCTTTTCATTAACCAAAATCATTATGCAGGTTGATCCTAAAACCCATTGAACATAATGATCCAACGCCATCTCCCAATTTTGAATTCCTTGTATTTGAGGCAGAGGAAGATGATGTTGAAGGGGATTCCTGACGAGATTACCCGCCTTCTTGAGCACCAAAAGAAGCTCATTCATCTGTATCATGAGAATCAGTAAAACAGTCAAACTGGGGCATTGCAAATGCAATCGAACGAAAAAAAAAAGAATAAAAAAAAAGAGAGAGGGTGAAAAAGAAGGAAAAATCAAAAATCAGGAAAAAAATTTCAAAATTTTTTCAAAAGAAAAAAAGAAAAATTATACCCTCAAGTCCCTAGTTGACTGATGCTGAATGGATTCAGAGTCGTTATGACCAGTTGAATCTGATTGAAGAAAAGCGATTAACTGCCATGTGCCATGGTCAGTTATATCAGCAGAGAATGAAGAAAACATTCGATAAGAAGGTCAAGCCTCGTGTGTTCCGAGAAGATGACCTCGTGCTCAAGAAAGTCTTGTCTTTCGCGCCCGATTCCAGGGCCAAGTGGACTCCAAACTACGAGGGTCCATATGTTGTTAAGAGAGCCTTTTCAGGCGGAGCTTTGATGCTTACAACAATGGATGGGGAGGATTTCACTCGTCCTGTGAATTCAGATGCAGTCAAGAAATACTTTGCCTAAAAAAAAAAGTATATGCAAATGAAAAAACAGAATAGCTCGCTAAATTGAAAACCCGAAAGGGCAACTTAGGAAAAAATGAGCGTCTCGGTGGAGAACCCGCAAGGGTAATCCAGGCAAAAATTAGAGACTTGCAAAAAAAGAGAATATTTGCATCCCGCTAGATTGAGTACCTCACCCTGGGGCAATCTAGGCAAAAATTAGGGATTTGGCAAGTAACTGCATCCTGACAAGACTTCCTGTTCCACAGTCGTCATTTCGTCAGAAGGTTCTCGATTCGTCGTCAACTGAAGCTTCGAATACATCGAGATTCAAATTGGTAGAGAAAGGATCATTATGTTCAATGTAGCCCTCTTCCAATATATATCACTGATTTCAAATTTGTACAGATCTATGGAGTCTTGCCATTTGCAGGCTACCATTCCATCAAATCAATTTGAGCTTTTTATCCAATTATTCGCACTCTTATTTGTTTCAATTCAACAAATGTTTTGCATGTTTTAAATTGATAAAATGTCATTGTTTTAAACAAATAAATTTTTCAAAAAAATTGTTGTTTTAAACAAAGTGAACATTCACAATGTTGAAAGGATACTCAAGAATATCTCAGTGCTCTCCCGAGGGTGGCATGATCTCCAACAGGTAAGACATTTGTTCATATTCCTGGTTTGGTTGTATCTTCTTTCTTCAGATCTTTGTTGGGGTTGTTCCTCAAGCAGAGTTGTTGGTGGGGTTGTTCCCCAAGCAGGGTGTTGTTGAAGGTTTCGCTTTCTCCAGCAGCAGTCTTCCCCAGCATGGGTGCTCTCCTTGTGGAAGATTCGGTGGTTGATGGTTTGCCATCCTGGTGATCCGTCACTTTCTCCAATGGGTCGACATCCCCAGACTTTATTTGTCTCCTTAGCACAGTCGCGAGCAGAGTTGTTGTCACTCTCCCCAGTGCAATTGCCAGTAGAGTTGTTGCTTTCTCTCTATCAGAGTGTTTGTTCTCCTCAGCAGAGCAGGATTTATTTTCCTACTCAGTGGTTGATTGGGTTGATATCCCAGTATTTTCACCCATTCTTTCCCAGCGTAGTCTGCAGAGTGGTTGTTGGGGCAGTTTTGCCTGTTGAATACTCCTTCAATCCCCGGTATGGTCGGATGATGGCTCCATCATCCAAAGATTGGATTGATTTCCTGATTTGCTTTTGATCCTCAGTAGAATGGCTTCTGTTGCAAAATCTACTGATGTGATCCGTCGGATGTGTGTTCTCCCCGAGTAGAGTGGTTTGTTGCCAAAGCTACTTGTGTGATCTGTCCTCCCTCAGTGGGTTGTTACCCAAGAGAGTAGCTGATAGTTTTTCCCCCAGTAGATTTGCTTATGCAGTTAGATTCTACTTGGATGATGTTGTTCTCCTTCAGTGGGTTGTTCCCCGGAGTTGTTTGGAGTTGCAGAACTCTTTGTTTCTCAGTTGATGCTGAGATCCCCTGCGGATCTTCGAGATTTTCTCTTGTTCCCCAACAGATTCGTCTTGGTGGCTGTTTTGCCCGTTGTGACTTCCTGTACCCTGATTGGGCTGTTTGCTGATCCAGCATTCAGAGATTTGGTGTACCCTGATATCTCTAAGCCTCTGCTTTCCCAGCAGTACCCACAGATTTATGCTTTATAGCATGTAGATCTCCGCAGATTGACTTTCCAGTTGGTTTTTCCCTGGAAGTATAGTACCGAGCGTTTGATTCCTGAACCTGTTTGTGTTAGATATGTCTGTTTTGTCAGCATTCATCAAACATAGATCACGCATATTCATGCATACTCACAAACATTCAAATATTCATGTTGCATTTCTCGCCATATATCTTTTGTTGATTGTTCCTTGCTATGGTGGTGCAGATCCCCAATAGATCTCCCCTAGCAGATGTCGGGTATTAAATCTCTCCATATAGAGTCAGCCCCATAAGCAGAAAGTGTCTGTTGTCTTTCCTTCTGCAGTTCCCCACTGAGATATATCCTCATGGATGACGGTTTCTTCCGTTTCCTCCCAACATATATATTGGGATGGATTTTCCTATTTGAGTTACATCCTCATTAGGACGTGTCTTGATTCAGTCTGTCTTCTCGGATTGATCCCGAATTGGCTATTTGTCAACTGTCTTGTGCTTCTCAGTGGGTTGTTCCCCAGCGGAGTTTTTCGGGCCTCTACCCTTATACCGGTAGTTGTAAGTCCTATTTTCTTTGCCCTTTCAGCGGAATTGGTGGTTATATACCTTTTATTCCTCGGCAAGTTTTTTTGGATTTCTACCCCGTATTCGGTAGATGTAAACCCTAATTCATGGTTATCCCCACCAGAGTATGGCTATTACCCCGTATTCGGTAGTTGTAAGTCCTATCTCTCTTCCCCTAACAGAGGTAACCTTTGAGGTCCGTCCTGATTGTAAGTGGATTTCTGTTGTTGTGGTTTTATCCCTAACAGAGTTGGTGTCTCCCTGTGGTGATTTCTATCCCCAGTTGAGGTTGTAGTCTTCTACCCCGTATTCGGTGGTTGTAAATCCCAGGTGTTGATTCTTTCTCCCCAGCGGAGTTTGTGCCTTGTGGTATAGTTGGATAATTGCCATTTGCTAGCAATCTTATCCTCAGCTGAGTCTTTGGTTCATACCCAGCAGTCGGTATTGTTAACCTCTTGTTTCCTCAGCCAGATTTTTGGTGTTCTACCCCGTATTCGGTAGTTGTAAACCCTAATTTCTCCCCTTTGCAGAGTTAACCTTGTTGTTCATTCTAACCGATGATGGTTACTCCTTGTGTTTATCTTCATTCGTTGTTCGATGTTGATATTCCCTGTTGCTTTTGGGCAATTGCTGGATGCTAGCAATTGTTTCCCCAACAAGCAGTCTTCTGGATCATTGCCGTATGCTTGCAATGTTATCCTTTGGAAGTCGCCAGTGGGTCTTTTCACCGTTTGCTAGTGATTTGTTCCCCGGGTCATTGATTATATATCAATGCATCTCCAGCTTTTGTGGATAATTGCCGGATGCTTGCAATTTATCCCCAGCGGGTCTCCTTTCATTTACCCTTGTGTTGGTAATGTTGTTGTTCTCTTTGATTGGTTATCATTATATGCCTAGTTTGGTATCCCGATGCCTTTCTTTTCGGTTGATTTATCCTTTATTAACCCAGTAACCGGTTGTGGATAATCTTCCATGCGAGTATGTTATTCACGGTCTGCCGGTAATGAATAATATATCTCATGTACTCTTCAGTCGAGGCCTTTCGTGTTTCCCTGGTCGAGTAAGATTCGTTTTTTCCCTTTGTGGAATCAAATATTCTGTGTTGTTGGATAATTGCAGGATGCTTGCAGTTTATCCCTTTGAGTTATCTTTCGTTTACCCGGATGCTTGGTATCGATTGTCTCTCTTTTTGGTTAGTCACCTATTATATACTTCGGTATCTCTGGTGTCTTTTCCTTTCGAGTGTATTATTCACGGTCTGCCGGTAATGAATATTATATCTCTTGCGCTCTTTGGTTGGAGTCCTTTGTTGATCTTCCCCAGTCGAGTAAGATTCGTATTCTTTGCAGAATCGAATATCCATCCTTTAACCAGTTTGTGTTTCGGATGATGTGTGTTTTGGCATATATACCAATCCACGTTTTCGGTAGATCACCTATTATATACCTCGGTATCTCTGGTGTTTCTTACCATGCGAGTTTATTATCTACGTTCTGACGGTAATAGATAATATATCTCATGCGAGTATTCTTATCCACGGTCTGCCGGTATTGGATATTATATCTCATGCACTCTTTGGGTTTGTGTCCCCAGTTGAGTAAGGTTCGTTTTCCCGTTGTGGATTCGAATGTCCATCCTGTAAGTCGATTTGCTTTTTCAAGCCCTCCTTTCGGATGATGAGTGTTTTGGCATATATACCAATTCACGCTTTGGTCGGTCACCTATTATATACCTCGGTATCCTTGGTGTTCCTTCTTTTCTGCTCCCTATTATGACCTTGGTCCCTTGTGGAGTCAGATTTTCCTGAGTTTATGTACCTTTTCCAGGTCTTTCTCAGATGTGTGGTTGATTGATATCTCTCACCCTTATATCGGTCTTAGATATTCATTCTTCCTGAGTTTGTTACCCTTATACCGGTAACACCTCAATTCTTTGGTGCTTCCTCAGTGGAGTTTCCTTTTGCTTCTTCCCAGGAGTCAGCTTGTGTCTCTCCAATGGATGTTTTTCCTTTGGAATTTTCTTTTCCCCAGTGTGAGTCCTTCACTCCCCAGTGAGGTCTCCGGTTTGATTTCTGTTATTCCCTAATCAGAGTCGTGTCTTGTTCACGCTGTGTCAGTTTTGTTTTTCCCCAACTTGAAGTCGTGTCCTGCTCATGCATTCTTTTTCTTTTGCTATCCCCAACCAGAGTCTTGTTAGAGTCTCTGCTCCTGGTGAGTGTATTACTCCAATGGATCATCTTTTCTTCTGTGTGAACTATATCCCCACAGAATTTGTGTCTTTTGCATGCATACATCTGCATCATGAGGTCTCTTAGGGACCAAAATTTGTCTCATTACTGTTATTTAAGCCCATTCTACCGCGTCGAGATGAAGATTTCTAAACTTCACTTCTCCGGCTAGAATGACCTTAAATAGGGGCATCTGTAAGACCCCAATTTTGTCCCTAAGATCCCTCATGGCATCATATCATATCATATCATTGCCTCAAGGATCATTGTGCACCTTTGCTTCCCTCCTAGTGGGTGGGTTATCTTGTGAGTGTGGATCTTGATCACCAAGCATGTATTGCATTTTGTATATCATTGCTTTTCATTTGTTTACTAACCAAAAGTACAAAAATATTGTCATCTAACCATGTTACTTGCAGATGAAGCAAGCTAGGTCAAAACAGTCAAATTATTCATTGAGCAGTGGATGGTGGCCATTCTTGAAGAATTTGGGCACCATGATCATTCATTAAGAGTTCATATGAGTTGTGACATCATTTTGAATCAAGATCTCAAGTGGTAGGGGCTTGGAATTCATCAGAACATGGTTCAGTCAACCAAAACCCTAGCAAAGTCAACTGTGGTCGACTGTGCATTTAATCAGTGATTTGATGGTGGGAATTGGTTTGAGAGGTCTCATTCATGTCCATATAAGCCTCATATAACATGTCAAACATCCACAGTGAAGGATTGGAGGTCAGACAAAAAGTTTCCAAAAATAGTAAGTTGACCTGTAATTGGAAATTGCCATCTCTGCCGGCATACACAGCATTTGTCTCACCTTCTCTTCTTCGCTGACCGTTACTAGCAAACAGTTTTTTGGGAACTGATGAGTTGGAAGCACTGTTGTCTTGAATTCGGCCCATCTTCAATAGACTCTCGATCCTTTCTCCAGCAATCACTATCTCTGCAAAGCTGATTGACGGACAAGTAGCCAATCTCTCGATATAATTGCCTTGAAGAGTGTTCGTGAACATGTCCGCCATCTCCCTTTCAGACATAGGGGGTTGGACGGATGCAGCAATCTGTCTCCAACGCTGAGCATATTCTCTAAAGGTCTCCTTGGCAGTCTGAGACATTCCTTGCAACAAGGTCCGATTTGGAGCCATGTCCAAGTTGTATTGATATTGCTTGACAAAAGCCTTTTCCAAGTCTTTCCAGCTCTTGATGGTAGTACGAGACAAATGAGAATACCATTCACGAGAAGCTCCAGTTAGACTGTCCTCAAAATAGTACATCCACAGCTTTTCATCTTCCGTGTGAGCTCCCAACCTTCCCAAATAAGATTGGAGATGAGTGCGTGGGCAAGAAGCCCCGTTGTATTTCTCAAAAGTAGGGGGTTTGAACTTGTGAGGGATCCTTACTCCCTGAACCAGACCAAGATTGGTGACATCAAAACCTAAGGAATTTTGAGATTCCAAAGATTTGAGCTTCTCAGCAAGCTCATCCATACGGCGAGTGGTCTCGAGGGCCTCGTCATGCAAAGAAAATTGATCATACTGACAATCTTCAGTAACGGGGCGCCCGTTAATCCGAATCCCTTGATTCACATTGTACCTTCCGCCAATACCATTTCCAACATTCCCCGTGTTTCCAACATTACCCGGGTTTCCATCAACATTTGCGTTACCCGCGTTTCCAGTGTTCACAGGGTTATCAGCGTTCCCAGGGTTACCAGGGTTCCCCTCAGCACTTGGTATTTCCACCTCTGGATCGGGCCTCGGTTGCTCAACCAATTCCTTCAGCTTCGCCTGGCCTTCTGCCATACCAGTCATCAATGTCATGAACTGATCCATCCTTTCACGCATATCAGCCAGTTCTTTCTATATCTGGTCTACTGCTAGTCGTGGACGATTTTCCTTTGTCGGGTACCTGTGAACTCGCTTGGGACCAATAAAGCCTGAAACAGGGGACAAACTTTAGACACTGCGGTGACACCTACAAAACAAACAAGGATTAGTATGCATGGTATGCGACGCACTGCTTATTCAATTTTAAGCCCCCCCCCCCCCCCTTAAAAAGGGAATACCCTGCAAATGAATAAGCATGAGATGTTGGATGCAAATATGCGAATGATGTTATGCAATGCAATGGCATGTCAATCAGAATTGCTGGATCCGCTTGAACATCTGTCAGGTTGCACTGCCTGGAGAGAAATTAAGAGGATCAAGCAAAGCACACCAAACAAAGGTCATGGGATGGATCATGTTATCCTTAATATCAACCATCCATTTTTGGTGGATTATGGTTTACACCTTATCAACATCCAAGTTTCATTGATATTAAGGATACCTGAACGGATCAACCATGAATCAAGGGTTTGTTGCAAGTCACGAGCATGGAGTTTAGGTTAAGAACCACCCAAAAGGAGTGTACTAAGGTTTAAACCTGCCAAACATGTTCTACAAAAGGTTCCCATAGTCATAATCCCATCTTTCGGATATTATCGGAGGAACGACTACTCGTATTCCAAAAATATTCTCAAGAGAGACTCTTATGAGTGTAGTATCGCGTAACAATCGTATCAAATCTTACACTTGAACGACTTTCGCACTACGTCCTATGAATAGGCCAAGATGGGTTTGGTAAACTAAGGTCCTTGGATTCTAAGGTTTATATTGGAAAAAGTAATGTCTAACCACAACTTACTTGTGTGACATTATTGATCCCAACATGACCTCCACCAAGTGAATGGGCTTGCAAGTCAACTTGCTAAGGAATAACTCCACACAAGTCAACAAGACTATGCCATTCTCCTATCTTAATTGCACTCGAGTCCGGGTATAGAACTCATCTCACAAATAGAACCAGCAGATACGGCAGTCATATGTACACAATGCAATAAAGTAGGTAAATGCTGAAAGATAAATAACTGTACTAAAGAATAAACACCCAATAAACAAACAACCTACAAAAGCTAGGAGGGACTCGCTTAGGGAAACCGTTTCCCAAGCAGAGTCGCCAGCTGGTGCAACCTGAAAAATACAGTGTGCGAAAAAACAACCGGCGAAGAAAGACAGGAGAGTCGCCACCGTGCGTTATTTATCCCAAAGGAGGGAAAGGAAACGCTCGAAGTAAACCTGGAAAAAGGAAAGGACAAGACAGGGTCTCGCAACCAAATCTTGGGTTCGGGAGTCGATTATGCGAAGGGAAGGTATTAGCACCCCTACGCATCCGTAGTACTCTACGGGATCCACTTTTGTAGTTCTTGTCTAAAGGGTGTGGGTTTATCTAATGTGTTATTTACTAAAAAAAAAGGGGTCAAAAGAAAATGACTCGCACGGATGTCGCATCCACTGCATACGTATCTCATCTGAATATGAGAATCAGAGTCTTCGTAGCTCGGCTACCTAGGGGTTAAGGGTAATTGTGCTCGCTAAGACATTGCGTCTTATGCCTACGTATCTCATCTGGAATGAGAATCAGAGCAAGCCGTAGTTCGGCTAACTACGGGGTTATGGATTGGGTTTTGGACGAACGACGTTACTACGCAATCTACCGGATGCTCGACCTTTGGAGACTTACTCACCTGTAGTAGAAGGAGTTAACGTGTTCTTAGGAGAAGAAAAATCAATGAGTTGGTAGGGTTAGGGATGCTCATGCAAAAGGGAAATCCTAGACGAAGGAACCTGCATAAAGTAAACACACAAAACATTGCCTCCTATCGAGGTCTTCCAGCTAAGAAAGCGGTAAAAATACGGAAAAATGTAAAAGTACCACACGGATAAAGATCCGAAGTAACAGTAATTAACGGAACAAGGAAACCCTGAGATCCTCCCAAGCTAACACCATCAAAGAAAGTGAATCAGTACAGGTAATCGGAATGAAACCTCCAGGCGGTATCCCACAAATAAAGTGGAACACCAGGCAAACCATCTCTGCAAGAGTCATATGAGCCCTCACAAAACAAAACTCAACAAACAGGTTAGAGAAACAAAATAGGGTAACCAAGAGTTGCCCCCAAATCAAAATGTAACCACATGAATCATGCCATTAAAATTCACAAAAAGCTCACAAAAAGCAACCAAGGGTAGGAGGCCTAAACCTCTTGTCAAACACATGCATCAAAAGGGTATCAAATTCACCCATAATACCTCATACATTTAGAGCATTCAAATTAAAGGCATAAAGATGATGGATATAGGGCAAACCTGATTGGAGAGATCGGTTGAAATCAAATGGCACGGCTGGATTTGCAAACCAATGTTAGGGTTTGCTTGAGTTGAAAGTGTGAGTCAGAATGAACCTTTTAGAGTTGCCTGGAGGTTGCTGCAGATTAATTCTCACTCTCTCTGTCTAGGTTTCTCTTCAGGTTTTGTCCAGGGTTTTGTTCCAAGGAAACCTCAGAGTGTTTTTGCTTCTCTTCCTTTTTCTGTCTGTTCTCCCTCTTTTATAACCTGATTTTCATGGCTTTGTGGGCTCAAATGAGAGAGGTCAAAGTCTGATATTTTTTCTTTTATTTATTTATTTATTTTATTTTATTTTATTTTATTTTCGTTTTTCGTTTTTTTTTTCGTTTTCCGTTTTTTTTTTCGTTTTTTTCGTTTTTTTTTTGTTTTTTTTCGTTTTTTCTTTTTTTTTTCTTTCTTTTTTTTTTTTTTTTTGCATAACACGTGGGTTTCGCCTAGCGAGCATGACAACTCATGAACAAACCTTTGCTCCTTCAAGATTAAAGTTTTGACTGACAAATAGACCCCTGTTGGAAGTAACTCAAGTCTTTCCCTTGTGTTGACTGATCATCTAAATAGAACCCATAAAGTGTCCTGGATGATGTTCAAGCTTCTTGGAGTTAATCCCGATTGACATGATGAAATGCAATGTATTTAATGTTAAATGACCTAAAAATGAATGCGTGAATAAGGAGGGCAAATTTTGGGGTGTTACAAGTACGTCAAAGTTTTGTTGTTTACTTCTCAAGAAAAGTCAAAGATTCATGTGTTTATTTCCCTACCTTCTTTAATAAATTACCTCAAGCTTTGAATCAAGATACATTCAAGGACACCTTATTTTGAGTTCATATGATCATCCATATGGTTTGAAGTGCAAGGAAATTCCAAGTACACAAGTTTGTTCCAAGTGGTTTGACCAAAAAAGTCAACATTTGAAGTCAAAGTTTAAAAGATCACAACTCTTTAATTCTCAACATTTTTGAATGCTTCTTTTTGAATATGACTCTTCTGAATATCCTCTATAACTTCTCTTTACATGATAAGAGTCACAAACTAATTCCAAACCACATCCAAATGAAACCTTTCTTGGCACATTTTGATCTTTATGTATGGAGAGGAATTGTCGAAGATGAAGTGAGAGAGTGAAAGTTGAATTTGCAATGAGTGGTTTTGAGAGAATGACTAGGTTTTGATTTTGGTGATTGCTCCTCCTTTTTTGATGAGAGTGTTGTGTTTGTATAGGTTATAGGTTTGGATCAAATGGAGGTTTGGAGTTAGTTTTGTGAGGCTTGGAATTGGTTAAATGAGGCATAGAGTTAGTTGAGGTGGTTTGGAATTAGTTTGATGAGGTTTGGAATTAGTTTGTGACTATTATGAGTAACTCACAATGTTGGGAATTTTGGTTTATTTAAATGTTAGGAACTTAGTTCAATGCATGAATGGTATGGTTGGTTGTTGTATAATTGTGTAGAGGTTGCAATGTGTATTGATGCAAGCATTGGGACTGATTTGGAGTGCAAAGAGAATTGCATTGCTGCTGAAAAATGCAGTATTTTAGCCTGTTGTGCTAGGTGTAACCGGTTACCATGTTTTGGATAACCGGTTACACATGCAAAAACATGTGTATTTTTGTTGTTTTTTGCCTGTGTAGCTGGTTACATGCTGGAAAACTATTGTAAATATATTGATTTTTGTCTGTGTAATCGGTTACTTGATTTTGTGTACCCGGTTATATGCCTGAAAAAAGTGTTTTTCCCTCCTTTTCACTATGTTATGGCATGTTGGGACTACGACTCATTATGTATGCTTTCTGGTATGTTTTTGCAAGTCCGACTCATGACGTGGTACTGAACAACACTCTGCCATGGTGCAGAAGCTCGAACATGAAACTAATGGAGTATAGGATGGTCACTTGACTTTGGTCAACTGCTTGACCAAAAAGTCAATAGTTGACCAAAAGTCATATGTGAGTCAAATGATGTAAAAACATGTAATTTTGGTTTTTTCTCTAGGACTCTTTTGTAATGGAATGTTGAGCATTTGTAACAAAAAAAAATAGTTTTCTTGCCAAGTCTTTTGTTAAACATCCGAATTTGCATTTGAATGGAACTTGTATGAAATAATGAATTGTCTGACTTAACTCTGATTTTCAAAGTTTTGTCTCGAATCCATATCAAACGACTGACTTCATAAGAGATTAATCAATCACGCTTACAGTTCATTGCCAACTCCAATGCCATTATGCAGTCCACCTGATCCACGAGCATCTCAGACCAAAATTAAACATAACACCACAATACCACATGTTAGGTTTTTTAAGGACACCATAACAGGAGTTTATCCAACGCTTGAACCATAAACCTTGTCCTCTGAATCAATAACGCGCCTGGATGAGTATGCCATGAATATGTTGATGAATATGCAAACGAATATGCAAATGAGTTAGGGTTACTGACCTACGTGATCATTGTGAAGGGTAGGGTGAATGTTAGGGTATGATAATATCACCATTATGAGTAACAATATTAAAAGAAAACAATACTTTTACAAAAAGAAAATGAAAATGAAAAAGATAAAGATGGCTTATGGGTGATCACTCCTGAGGATGATCTGTCAGGACTTCTCTGTAAAGCATAGTAACTTCTGATCAAGGAGATCTTGAACTTTTGTCTTGAAAACAAAACAAGCTTATGTGGAATTCCCTACGTATCTTGCATGATATCCACATGGGGAATTAGGATTATGCTTAGGACGATAAGGAAACATGATAGGCTTGATCTCCTTGGGCACAATTACCTTAGCATGAATCAGAATAAGAAGTAGATGCATATAAGACATTGGAATTGGATCAAAGCGGGGAAGTCTCCTCCCTTGATCGTTGTTCCCTTGGCTGCAATGCTTCTGCTTCTGTTTTTGGTTACCCTAAGTTGGCTTCTGATTCGGTAGAATATATTTCACTTTGGCCCGTTCTCATTTTGTTCACCAATAGTAACTAGATCTGAGAAGTCCGTTGTCATACTATCCATGAATAGTTCTAAGATCATGTCCACCTTTCCTTCGGCGTGATCCAAGCTTTCCTTGCATATTGTTTTCTCATGCTCAACCTTTTCCATGATTCTTTGGCCACTGGCTTAGTCAAATATCATCGTCGGGGAATTGTCATCAACAGGATGAGGAAGGGAAATTGTGAGCTTTTTTTGGTTTATATACATGAAATGCAAATGCATGAATGTATGAATATATTTTTAGTTTTCAGGGAAGCCAATATGGAAAAATAGAAAAGAGTGTATGTATTTATGATGCATATGGAACGCAAATAGGTAAGCTATATCCATTGATGCATATGGAACGCAAATAGGTAAGCTATATCCATTGATTCAAAGGTCTGATGATGAAAATTTTTAGGTTCAAAAGTTTGGTATATACATGATGATACAATAATAGTATGCTATAATGTAGGTTAAAGGTTCAACATGTTCTGGATAATCTGTATATGATTCTCAATGCAGGTTTAAAGGTTTGACGCATTTATAATTTTCAAGGAATGTAGGGTTTATGGTTTCTTGCAAAAAAAAACCATATCCCTCAAAGGTAGGTTTTAATCTTCCAAGATGATCCCTAAAAGGCCTCCCATAGTCATAGATCCAAATGAAAATACATTGTCGTAGCAAATGCTTGCAAGAAAATGGCACTTCCAAGTGAATCTAGTCTGGGTGTGGGTCTCATGCCAACCCAACACACGAAATGCAGGTCAACACGACTAACCATGATTCTATCATGTGTGTATGCTTAAGCTCGAGTATGGATCTTCTCTCAAATCACAAAGCCCAACCCACAATGGAGAATATAGTAGATATCCAGAATATAAAGCAATAAAGATGTGATAAATGAAATAAAGGTAATTAAACACAATAAAGATGCAATAAAATAAAGCAAGTAAAACAATAAAGATAAACACCTAAACATGAAAAGAAAGCAACCAAAACTAGGCTTGACTTGCTTAGGTAGTCCCTAGAAAAGTCACCAATTGTCGCTACACGAAAAACACCTAAGTGCATCGCACGCTCGAAGATACAACAGAGTCGCCACTGAACTTTATTTATTCCAAAAAGGAAAGGGAAAATATCGATAAAACCCAAGGGGAAGGGAAAAAGGGTAAGGAAGTCGGTTATGAAAGGGGAAGGTATTAGCACCCCTCACACTTGTCGTACTCAACGGGAACCATTTTGATTGTTCTTGTGCGAGTGGATGTTACCATCTAAAGGTTACTTGAACCCCCTCTTATGTTGAAGGACATAATATTCATTGAGAATATTTTATTTTCGCCTCCCTCACCTTCCTGCCCTCTTTATCCCTTGTTTCCATACCTTTGATGGAATCCACGTAGACCTCCTCACTATCATCATCATCGATCCCTAAGTCCTTAATTTTATTCCAAACTTGAAAGCTACACCTTTATCAACATCCTCTCAGTACCTCAAGTTCACTCTTCTCGATTTGGAATTGGATTAAGCATCAGAACAAATAAAATCCCCTGGTGAAGAGCTTGTTGAAGATTCCTTAGATGTTGGATTTTGATTGAGCTCTTTATACCTGTGAAACTGAATAATGTTTGTGTTGTTGAAGCATGAAATTGTTGTTTCACACCCTTTACCATCACCACTACCCTTAGCCCCTTCATCTGAATTAGGGTTGGGTCTGAAATTCAGATCCTCTTGCATTATCGCAAATTTGGTCCTAGGTGAACATGTTTTCTGAATTGATAGGCCACCGATGTACACTCCACCCCCATTACTTTGGGACTTTTCTTACATTGTTTTTGGGCCTTTAAAAACTTAAAATCATTTTCGAGCCTGTTGTAACCAGCTAGATCCATAAGGTAGTTACTATCACAACCAATTGACTTTGCCCTACTATTTCCATCTGCTTGCATCCATTTATCCTTAATGCAGCTCATCATCACTTTCATTTAATGCATTGTGTACCTCGATACCCTCCGTTAGTGTCCCTTCGTTGCCAAACTCCTTTGTCTCTTGGAAAATAAATACATCTTTATCGTCCTCCGCCCCTTATGGGTTCCATCCATCGTCATCTTCATCGGAGCTCCACCCAGACTCTTCGTTTTTTTCTGAATCTAGTTTTGTTTCCTTCATGGAGATTCTTAATGGTCCGTGGTGATCCTCTACTACCTTAACTTCGAAGATCTCCTTATTGATTCCTATGTTATATGTTTCTCTCAAAATCATGTTGTATTTTGTTTTATTAAGGATCTTTGTCGCGTCCATAGTATCCTGTCTTGATGTTGCTTTGTTTGAACATTTGTATTCCCCCACAGGTTTGCACATGAACTGAAACACTTTAGGAGACCAAGCATGGAACGGTAGACCATAATATCTTAGCCATGTCATCCTTTCATTGTCTACATCTGTTGGTTTCCATTGCTTGATTTCTTTAAACCACTGCCCCACCCATGTTTTGGCTTCCTCAACTAGAGCTTTAATTTCACCTTCGTCTCTTTCCTCCAATAGACAGACAGAGGTTTGCTCCCAGAGGTGTCATTTTTACTCTAAAATAGCCTTCTTCATCAAAAGGCCTATTGCATGTTATACGTCGTTCCCGAGTTTTCTACGACTCCGGCAAAAGCCTTCTTGAAACTTTCCATCTCGACCTCCTCAACATTACATTCTAGGTGAGGAAAAGGGATCTTGTTCACATTATAGCTTGTGTTCACGAATTGTGGTTTCTTGTTGCCTCCATTGTTTTGCACGACGTGAGTGTAAGGTTGTCTTCCTCTTTCTCGGTCCCTCTCCACAATGTTTCTCTTGAAATTCTCCTCATCTGTTTAGTTCTTTTGGTATTGTTCCATGCCCTTACTTATACTGCATCCCTCGTTCCTTCTATTGATTGTCCCCTTCATCATCTCCCTGTTGAATTTGGGTACATTTGCGTGAATTTTCTTTGTTCCTATGACTATGTTATCCAATTTCACTGCCAACATTCTTTCATTTTCAACATTGTTAAACCGAGCGAATTTGAACCTCTTTCCTCTTTTATCTCTCCTTGGCGTAATAACAACTTCGTTGATGTCGCCGAACTCTTTGAAGACGTTATACATTTATCTCGCCTGAAAGTTATCTGGTATTTCGATAAAGAAGAAAGTACTCTCCTTCTAAACCTCATTTGATCGTTTGTGGTTTCCTTTCTCCACATCCCATTTACGATTGTTCCTTTCCATCCATGTTTATCCTCCTCTTATCCTTTTGACTTGTTTCCATTCCTTCTCAGTAATGCCTCCCTTGTGGTGATACATCTTTTTCTGAATGATTGAGATTGGTGTTTTCTTTAGGTTTTGGTTGTGGTTTGGAAGATGAAGAGTACAAAGGTTAGAGAGAGGTTGGAGTTTCTGTATATGTTTAGTTCGTTTTTTATTTGATTTAATTATATTTTTCATTCCTAAATTTTGAAAATTTGTGTATGATTTTGCTTTTGGTATGTTTGATACGAATTGCAATCTAAAATGATTAGGAATAATAGATTATAATTGAAGAGTCAATTATGAGATTTTATTAATTGGAATGTTTGATGTCATATCTTTTCAATTGAAATATATATACCTAAATGTAGAGTAAGGTAAAATGATTTTGTTTACGTAACTTTTCTGTAACCTAAATATGCAATTTTGCTAAGTGCAAGCGAATTTGTGTTTGCTAAGTGCAAGCTTTGTTGCCGGTAGAATTTGTTGCGGTAACTTTTTGTTAACTTAATTAAGTTTACCTTCTATTGAGATTACCGTGATTCGATATTAAAAATAGAAATATATATATATATATATATATATATATATATATATATATATATATATATATATATATATATATATATATATATGTGATTTTATGTTATGCGATATGCTTGTTGTGCTTACAATTTAGAATTTAATTGAAATACAGTAACAATGTAAAAGAATTTCACGCCGTCAGTTAATCATAGACGTTAGATGTTTGAAAGACTTTGCTTTTTATTTCAACCATCTATAAAGTAATGCAAACGGATAATGATGATGAATTGATAGTATAAAACGTTTTACACTAACATTGGATAGTAATTAATCTCTACAATTTATAGTTAAATTTTGATCGCCACAATTTTTATGTTTACAATACAATTGTCGTATATGCTTTTTATTGGTTTCGGTTTATTAATTTACATTAGCTGGTGCAACTGTTGTAACATTCTGACGTGAATCTTGTTTAGGTTTTATTATTGAGATTAAAGGAAGTGGTAAACTAATTTTACACCACCAATAGAATTATAAAATTCTACCATGTCATATCAGTATTTTAAAATTAAACGTGTGATTTGGCGGGATACACGTCTGTGATTGGTTGACAGTGTAAAAATATTTTACACTGTCCGTGCATATTCTTTTTTCTCTTTATTATTTTATAATAATAATATTAATAAACAATAATAATAATAATAAAATGGTTTATTATTATAAATAATAATAAAATAAAAGGTGTTTATTATTCAATTTAAATTGACAATATTGAAATCGTATTTTGTATAATTTGGATGTTTGATGTTGATTATGCTTCTGAATCTGACATTTGTATACTAAAGCAGTAATACATCGATCATTCATAATGATACAAATATGATTAATCAGTTTATATATGAAATAAATATTTCTTATGCGACATCAATGTATTTGTGTTACCTTGGATTTTTGACATGGATATTAATGATAAGTAGACACGAGGGCATGCCATGGTAAGGTGTGAAGTAAAAAAAAAATCAATCAAGACCATGGGTTGATTTAATAACTTTGGCTGTCAAAAGGTGATTTGGAAATTTCCAGTAGAATCCTATAGTTAAAGACCAAGGGGTATTTGTAGAGTCTGGACTTAGTGAAATTTCCAATATTTATGGTGGTTATTCTGATTAGTCAGATGAGTCATAATTGGATAAGATCTAGTGGTTATATAGAGACACGTGGGAGTCTGTCGAGGATAAACTTTGCATGTAAGAAAAACGTGGAACGATGTGTTTAGTCAACCGTTGTAGGCAATTATTTTACATGGGTATATAAGTAGACGCTTGCTTATGTTATAAGGGTCCTCAATTGTACTAAAAATCCTACAAAGTCAACGTACATGTGTTGTTGAAAAACGAGTGAGGAAATGTACATATGCATTCCACATTTATAAATTTCAAGTATTTTACATTCAAGTCATTCTTGCATTTAAGTTACTTTCAGTCATTTTACTTTTAAAGTTTTTACGTTTCGACTTCAGTCACTTTACTTTAAAAGCTTTTACATTTCTATTTTAGTCAAGTTCCAATTATCATCTGAAACATAGCATTTCAATTTCAATAGAAACATGTTCAAAGGTCATAACTCACACAAATATGTTTCGGGATATTTTTGAGTTTGATCCATTAAGTATTAATAAAAACTTGTTTTGTTTACCAAATTTAATAGTAAACAAATTGGCACACCCGGTGGGACCTTTTTGTGTGAATTACTACTTTTTATTTTGAAAATTATTATTTTTAAGCTCTTCATTTCATTGACTTCTCATTTTGTGAGTGTGCATGAGACTGGAGAGTGGTGAGATAACTAAGAGAGAAGTTAGGAAACCTATGAGGAAATACGTCAAAAGAATGGCTATTCCCATAAACAATAATAGAGAATAACCCTCAAATAGAACTAGGGCAGGAACATGCACTGCGACATCGATTGAACCAATACCTTTGATTGCTAGGACAACGGTCATACGGTCAATGACGGCTGCGCCATCAACTATGCAAGAAGGTACGATTTTCTCCCCTTTAATAACCCAGATTCACGCAATGACTCCTAGACCAATTATGGTGACAAAGTTTAGGCCTTTCGCCAAAGAGAATAACCTAATGGGATGCCAACATCAATGATGGAAAACCTACACACTAACTCTTCGACGTTTGCTGATAATGTTGCGAATACATATTCGCCAATATTGGCGTCTGGGTCGACTATAGGTAACCACAGTCGAACCATACCACCCTAGATAGGATTTGGTTCTCAACCAATGCCAACGTTTACCACGAATTTTGTAATGGCAATGAGACGACAGATGTATGAGAGTAACCATGATATGGTTAATACTCTTACCCAACAAATGGGTACTATATTTAACCCATTGATTCAAAATATGAATCAGAGTTACCAATAGTTGTCAACTCAAATTAATTAAATTGTTGACTTCTTTGGCGCTCCACTAGTGAAATTTTGACCCATTGTGCAACCCCAAGTCGGTAGGCAAGTTTAAAATGAAGGTGTAGTCTTGAAGGAAAACATGGTAAATCAGGGGCAACAACTTATGCCCTGGGTAGTCGAACAACAGATGCCTATGGAAGTTGAGCATCCACCTATCATTATGGTTAATCAAAACCATGACGTTGATCAAGTCGTTCATCAAGTTTGACAAGGAAATATGTTGGGAGAAAATAACCTTTGCAACTATTGTCGAACAGATAATGGCTCAAAATCGTGTGAACATGTGCCTGCAAAGGCCAAATTATACGTCTCCTCTATCAGAATATGTGTTGCAAACTGAACTGCCAAGGGGATGGAAGTTCCTAAGTTCACCAAATTTGTTGGTGATACTAATGAGTCTACCGTTGAGCATATTACTCAATATTTGACTGAGACGGAAGACATAATGAATAAGGAGAACTTAAGGATGAGATACTTTCCTAGTTATCTCACAAAAATGCCTTTACATGGTTTACAACCCTACCTACCTATTCCATCAATGATTGGACTCGATTAGAAAGGTTGTTCCATGAGCAGTTTTACATGGGACAATCCAAGATTAGTTTGAAAGAATTGTCGAGTGTGAAGAAACAATTTGCTGAATTGTCGATTCCGATTATTGAAGACATGGTGTTTTACTTAAGTACCTAAGCATGAGCTAGTTGAAATTAGATTACTCTATTAGGAAGAAATTAGATATCCAGTATCTAAGAGATATGGCTCAGTTAGCTGACAGAGTTTGACAGGTCGAAAGACTAAAGGCTGAGAAAGCTAGAGCGAACAAAGGTAAGATTGAAGGTGTGGCCTTCATCGATATGAAAGAGAGTGACTTGACGTCAGATGTCGAATACAACCGTGTTGAATAAATTGAGGTCGGTGTGGCTGAATTAAAGCCAAGTCCCCCATATGTGTGTAATTTGCTTACGCTTGCAAATGGGAAGAACCCTTCTGAACCTGAAAAAAATGATAAATTCCCTAAGAACACTTATACCTTCGACGTGACCAAATGTGATGAGATTTTTGACTTGTTGGTCGCAGATAGTGAAGTACTAGTGCCACCAGGCGCAAAAGTACCACCATTAGAACAAAGAAAGATGCGAGGGTTTTGTCAGTATCATAATTTTCTAGGGCATAAGACCTCACAGTTCTTTATTTTCGGGGATCTTGTTCAGAATGTGTTGAACGAAGGAAGGCTAAAATTTTCCAAAGGCAAAGCTCAAAGGAAGATCGACTCTAATACGCTGCAAATCGGAGATTCCAGTTATGTGGAGCCTGTGGCAATCAACATGGTCGCAATCACTAAGGACTTTGACATGACAGACTTCGAAAGTATGAACTAGATAGAGGTTGTTTACCCTAAGGCTAGAGAGGGGTTGTTGGAATTTCTCCACATATGCAAAACTAAATATTTAAAAGTAATGATGTGCCCTAGATGCAGCACTGTGTACGACAAAAAAGATGAAAAGAACGTCGAAAGCACCCAGCAAGAAAAGAAGAAGGAAAAATGTAGGAAAAATAGGCCTCAGTTCTATTTTGACAAAAGGGGGTCCCTCAGAAGAAGGAGCAATTCCCTACCCAACAAAGGGGTAAGCCTGGTACTTATTTGCCAACATCCAATTCTCCCAAGGGGAGGTGGACGAAACCTGCTGGAAAAGGACAACAGTCTGGGAATCAGAAGTGGAGGAATTTTTAAATGTGTCTAGCTTCATCGATGACCTATCAAGAGAATTTTCATATGTCGGAGAGGCGGTCATATGGTCCTAGTAACTATAATGGGAAGAACCTGATGTCAAGAACTCAATGGAGGAGATTTCAGAGAAAGAAGAAAGCTGAAAGGGAAGTTGCAGAATCAAGTAATAATAAGCCACACCAAACCCAAGTGAAGGACCAGGTGGAGAAACTAGTGGGGAGACAATTTTTACCCTAAGATAATCCAGTCGAAGGGAAAAGGGGAGGATGAGGTATCGTCCAAGGAGGACGAGTTAGTGACTGCCAATTTCGACTCCTGGTCGAAAGATGATTTTGATGTGCTATGCAACATGGTGTCTGTAATTCCTAGTGAGTATGATTGTGTGAAAGAAGTTGTTGAACCTGAAGATTGTGAGGAAGAAGGGATGGTGAAACACAAACCGGTGTGCTATTTCATGATGAACAACTGTTGTATTGGAGAACATAATGCATTTTTCGAAAGGCCCCGTGGTGGAATGAAAAGTCATTTAAAGCCCCTGTTTATAAGGGAAAAAGTGGAGAATACTACAGTGAAAAAAGTTATGGTAGACGGAAGCGCAATTGTTAATTTAATGCCCCATTTCTTGTTAGGAAAAATAGGGAAGTTCGACACATACTTGAGGCCCCAAAATTTGATGCTCTCAAATTATGAGGATAAGATGGGATAAACTTTAGGTGCTATCCAAGTTGATATAACAGTGGGATCTATAACTAGACCCACAATTTTCATGGTTATAACGTCGAAGGCTAGCTACAATTTACTCCTGGGTGGAGAATGGATACATGAAGTGGGAGAAGTGCCTTCACCACTTCATCAAAGGATAGAGATCTGGTGAAATGATGGGATAATTGAGAACGTCAAAGTAGATCCAGGATACTACATGGAAGAGGTGAACCATGTAGATAAAAGAAATTTTGATAAAAATATAGCCAACATAGCACATTGCACACCAACGAGGTTTGCTTACATGCCTTTAGAGGAGGAATTCTATTCTCTTAAACTCCAGGCAACCCATGGATTCATATGGGACAAAGAAATCATAGGTGAGAGGACTTACGACATAATACAGCCAACTGGATGGGGCGACGAATTCGATGACGATGTCTGAAGTCGAAGCTTTGAAGTGAATTTCAGCTTACATATCCGAGAACAAATTAAAAGAGGCCTTGGAGGATGAAATACCGCACATGGATGTTGAAGCCAATGAGTTAGAAGTGTTCGACATGAGTCAAAGGATAAGCGTAGGATTGTCACCAATCGAAGAGTCACGATCAACTGGCTTAGAAAATGATGGTCAAAATGACCAGAGGCTCGACTGCATCTATGATGATGAGCCTTTGGGCTTCGAAAATGATTTTGTCGCGTCTAATACAAATATGGGGCCTCAAGATCCACTTGAAGAAATTGACTTGGGCGATGAAACTACCAAAAGGTCGACTTACATTAGTGCCAACATTGATCTGAATATAAGGTTAGAGGTAATTAATATACTTCAAGAATTTAAAGTTTTCTTTTCTTGGGATTATAATGAAATTCAAGGTTTCAGCGGAGAATTGATGGAATCGAAATTGCCAATAAAGCCAGGGAAAAAGTCGGTCAAGCAGATTCCTAGGCGGTTTTCACCAGAGGTCATGTTCAAGATAAAGGAGGAGATCGAAAGACTCCTGAAAAGCAAGTTCATAAGAATGGCAAGGTATGTCGAATGGATTGTGAATATCGTTCCAGTAATTAAGAAAAATGGAACATTATGGGTATGCATCAATTTCAGAGATATGAACACTGCAACCCCAAAGGTCGAATACCCAATGCTTGTCACTGAGATGTTGGTCGACTCAGCAACGTGTTTCAAATATCTTTGTATGCTTGATGGTTATTCTGTTCATAACCAAATTTTCATTGCAAATGAAGATGTGCTGAAGAAAACATTTCGATGCCCAAGAGCTTTAGGAAATTACAGGTGGGTAGTGATTCCATTTGGCTTGAAGAACGCTGGGGAAACTTACGAGAGGGTGATGAATTCTATCTTTCATGATTATATCTAAAAGTTTATTCAAGTATATATTGATGATATAGTCATTAAGTTTGCGTCGGGAAATGGTCATATTGACCACCTTCGACACTCATTCGAAAGGTTGAGGAAGTACAAACTATAAATGAACCCTCTTAAGTGTGCTTTCTATGTCCAGGCTGGGGGTTTTCTTGACTTCGTTTTCCATAAGAAGGGAATTGATATTAACCAAAAAAAAAAACTATCGAGGAAACTACACCTCTTTCGACCAAGAAAGAACTCCAATCTCTTTTAGGGTAAATTGATTTTCTAAGGAGGTTCATTTCAAACCTTAGTGGAAAAATTCGAGCATTCTCGTCGTTACTCCGCCTGAAGAAGGAAGAGTTCATTTGGCTGCTAGAGCATCAGCGGGTTTTCGAAGAAATAAATTAGTACTTTATGAGACCTTTGATTTTGTCTCCTCTGATTATAAATAGGTGCATGAGGTTGTATATTTCTGCCTCTGACTTGACTATAGGAAGTATGTTAGCACAAGAGGTGCAAATCGAAAAAAACATGCGCAGGTTTTCCCTAAAAGATAGATCGAGAGTGCATTATTTGAATGCTGAGTGAATTGTAATTGGGTAGCCTGAAAAGAAGTTCTTAACTTTCCCAGCATTGGACTTTGCAGTCAGGTAAGGCCCTAAGAAGGAGACAAGTTTACTAGACAAAGAAAAAGGGATAAGTACCTGGTTCACCCAATTGGAGATTTTGTCCTTTGATATTGGTGGTTCAAGTACAAAATTCCTACCTTTTTCATTTTCTTCTGGCAAGATCATGAAGACCGGAGGATTTTTCTCAGTGTCAAACTTCAAAGTTGAGGTTTTAGTTGCCATTGTTGAAGTTAAAAGTTTTTGCAAGAGAAATGAAGGGTTTTTCTTCATAAGAGAGTCAAGAAGATACGAGAACAAAGAAGATGAGAAGGGGAATGGAGATGGGCATTTATAGAGTCTTATATTCTGCTCAGAATCGGACACATGGCATACTTGTGAAGATAATGGATCATTTTCATGTATTATGAAGTGGTAGCACTGATGTGAGTGGAGCAGTTAGAGAAGACATGCACATTCATGTTCTCCTGGAAACTAGGAGTGATGACGAGAATTTGAAAAGATCTTATGGAAAATGACAACGTGCACTAAAGTGGTAAGGATGACGATGACGTCAATAGAGAAGTTGAAACAGTGTCGAAAATACACTCAAAATTGCCACCTTTCTCTTTTCTGATCTAAATCGAAATATGGCATTTTAGGGGGCAATTTGTTACCTTGGATTTTCGACAGAGATATTAATGGTAAGTAAAACATGAGGGCATGACATGGTGAGGTGTGAAGACGAAAATGTTCAATCGAGATTGTGGGTTGATTTAATAACATTGGCTTGTCGAAAGGTGATTTGGAAATTTCCAGTTGAGTCATGTAGTCAAAGACCAGTGGGTGTTTGTGGAGTATGGATTTAGTGAAATTTCCAATATTTAGGGTGGTTATTTTGATTAGTTAAATGAGTCAGAATTGGATAAGATCAGGTGGTTATTTAGAGACACGTGGGAATCTGTTGAGGACAAGGTTTGCATGGAAGAAAAATGTGGCACAATGTGTTTAGTCAACCGTTGTAGGTGGTTATTTAGACTAATATATAAGTAAACACTTTCTTATGTTGTAAGGGTCCGTAATTCTACTAAAAATATTACAAACTCAAATTACTTGTGTTGTTGATAAATGACTGAGGAAATGTACATATGTGTTCCACATTTATAACTTTCTAGTATTTTACATTCAAGTCATTCTTGCATTTAAGTTACTTTCAATCATTTTACTCTTAAAGTTTTTACATTTTGACTTCAATCACTTTACTTTCAAAGCTTTTATATTTTGATTTTAGTCAATTTCCAATTACAATCTCAAACATTGCATTTCAGTTTCAATAGCAACATGTTCAAAGGTTATAATTCACACAAATATGTTCTAGGATATTTTTGAGTTTGATCCCTTAAGTATTAATAGAAACTTGTTTTGTTTACCAAATTTAACAGTAAACAATTTGATACACTATTTTGTCCATCCATTAAGTTAATGTAATGATTGTTATGCATTTGAATAATCAATGTTCGTTTTTCATCAAAATCCGACCTTTGTATGGTGAAACAATGATATTTTGATCAGTCATATTGAATAATCGATCATTATGTTTTGATGGTATAAACACATAACATTAGGGTTTGTAACGATGCAAGAGTTATGCTTTTAGGGTTCGCAAAAAACATCAATGCGTCAATATATATAAATTGATAATATATTATTATTTATTATTTAATTATTTATTATTAGATAAATTGGTATGCGATTATGACCTTAGAATTTGGCATTTTATTTATTTTAAATAAAACCTGCATGTTATAATTTATTTTAATGAAATACTATATGAGTGTCGTGCCATTTAATTATTTATTTTATTTATGTAAATATTATTATTGTCAAGAGTTGAAGCGAAGACAACGCCAAATGATAACGCCGACGGATAAGTTTAAGAAGCTTGCTCGTGTGTCAAAGAATTGTAATAAAGTAGTCTATTTAATTCTTGTGTTTTAGGTGGTCATAATCGTATTACCAAATTTTATTTTGTGTATGTGATGCATGAAATGTAGACTATATGGAAGTGTATGAAATACACAAATAAGTGAGATCAAACTTAAGAAAAATCTCTCGATTAAATATTAAGTTAATTGCTTTCCAAAATTTTAGCACTTATCAAGACTAGTATCGAATAATGTAGGTTTTGTCCAACGTGAGCTGCATGTTTTATATTAGTAAGGTGCAATGGGATAAAGGTAATATGAACTGATAAATTTTCGGGTTTGACTTAACTAAACTAATTATAATAGAATTATACATGTTTAAAAGCAAGAGTTGAGAATAATCCATAAGATAGATTATAATAAGGAGTTATTCACTCAACTGATAAAATTCGATAATTGTATTAAATACAATTGGAAACAGTTCCTACCTAAATAATAGAGTTTTATGTAATCCTCCTATGCGAACTTAAAACAAAGTGAAATATAGATCTCGACCCACTGGAAAATCTTCTATCTGGATTTTCCGAATCAAATGTTGATGGTTATTTGGTTTGAGTAAAAATAGTGGGAGCATTTTAATAAAAATTCTTATTAAAATGATTTAATTTGATACAATTTTTTTACATGTTTTGTAGTTAGAACTTTTTTGCATTTTATTTTATATTTTACTGTTAAATGTCCTTATGAAGGACGTAAGGATCAAAAAAGGGTTTCTTAGTTGGTACAGAAATTGAGAATTTCTATCAAGTACAAGAAAAATTGTATGTTCTCAAGTCGAATGTCTAGATATAACATATCTCATAATTGTAGTTGTCTCAAAGAATGATATGATCATTAACCTCGAGGATTTTCTTTTAAATAAGAAACACAAGATATAAGAAATATAAAACTTTCTAAGATCTTTTCTTGCAAGTTAGAAATCCAAATGATTCTAAAAGAGTTTTGATATTTAAAATTTGGATTTCTTATAGACCAAATATTTAGTCACAAATTCATTTGAGCTTGTCTTTGATATGTAGATTAGATTCATTATGAATGAATTTTAAATATATATACCACATCTTGTTGAAAATAAAATAAAATAGTTTGTGATGCTAAATAGATGAAAGGAATGAGATTCATTTAATATTCCTTAGAATTTGGGAAGAAAAACATGGTTCTAAAGGAAGACATTGATTTCATGTGTTAAAAGAAGAAAGTTGCAAGTGGTTATCGAAAGAGTTAAAGTAGAAGAAGGAAGTAAGGTTTATTCTTCATATGTTTTGTTATAGAAAGTCAAATTGTTTACTTCTACATCATAGATATGTGATACCAGATGTTGATATATATCATATTTATATAAATGTAAATGGTCTTTAAAGAAGTAGGAGATTGATTATAATTTGAGTCACTTATGCCTAGAATGAAAAAGTGAGTTTTCATTGACTATAAGAGCTTATGATTAGACTTAAATTAAAGATTAAAATGAAACTAAATAACTATTATTAAGTTTATTTTAGTAGTAAAAATATTAACTCTATGTCTTGTATTGACAAGAGAAGGAATGCATGTTTTAGTAGTATAACAAATGTTGTCCTAATTATCCAAACAATGTTTTCCATACTAATCAAGAGATGAATTTAAGTTTCATGATCTTGATAAGCTCGTCTATAACAAATATGGGATAAATCAAATAAGATTTGAACCTTGTGTATATCAATGGAATTTATGTTTAATCCAAATAAGTGAGAGATGCATTTCCAAAGTCTATGTTAATAGATTGTTGAACTCATTTGGTTTATATCATTTGATAGATACATGTCTTAAATTTTGGAAGATGTTTATAGTGTTTCAATCATCGAATAAAGTGAAAGGACATATGATATATCTTGATTATGTACATGTGTGATGTATATGGACATCTAAGCATATTTGCTAGATGATTTTTGTTTCCCTTACTTCATTTATATTACTGAAAAACTCAATAATTATGTATTTGTTTATGTGACACGAGTTATAATTCTTTCGAGAAGAGTTCAACAATGAAGTAGAAGGAAACAACTCGAAAAGGTATTAAGACCATATGAATTGTTCGATGTGGTAAATACCTATATAAAAAATATAATGACCATTAAAATCATATCATGTTTGACATTGTTCAATCTAGTATAGTTCGATTATATCTTTGTGACTCTTCTTTATAAATTTTTTTGCATACAGTTGTTCCTATCCAAAACCAATTCCCTTTAAAGTAATCGTAGAAACACCATATTTGATATGAAGGTAAGAGTACCTAGTTTGTCTTTATGATCATTTGGGTTGTTAGGTTTATTAAGTAAACTTGATCATAATCTAGATGAAGATGTATTTATGGATGTATCCTAATAAAAATTGGGGACACATATTCTATGACACTTTATATAATAAAACTTTTTTGTTGCTAGAACTGGAGTGTTCTATTAGAGGTAATATGTATATAAAGAAGCCAGTGAGAGTGATGTAGAACTTGAAGAAATTCAAGCACCATAAAATACATAATCTCTTCAGAGTTCACTAGTTACTCTATTGGTCCCAACTGACAACATTTAGAGCACATAGGAACTCTAATTGTTCCAACTGACAAAAGATAGAGTACACAAGAACTCAATTGATCTCAACTGGCAACTAATTGAGCATTTAAGGGAATATGGGATATTACACATTATGCCATGATGCAAATGTTCCCTTCTCCACTTGTTTTGGGTAGCAAACAATGTTTTTCCGTCGATTGAGACAAAATAGCTTTTACTAAAATCGACCAAAAAACAAATACTTTCTACCAAGAACTACGTAGTCTTAAGTTCTCTATCACACCCGGATATAGGTAGGAGCGAAATCAAAGTCTCATCAGGCACCCTAATAAAAAATAAATCTTTTAGTCCTATTCTTTCTTCCCTCTTAATAACTCGAGAAGCAAACATTCGAAAACTACCATTAAGGCACAAACTAACTAAATGATTCCCGTGAGTACAACGGACATGAGGGGTGCTAATATCTTCCTCTGTGTAATCGACTCTCGAACCCTAATTTTTTTGCGATGACCATATCTTAGTCGTTCTTTTAGGAGTTTTTATCGATATTTTCCTTTTCCACTTTAGGAATAAATAAAGTTCGAAGGCGACTCTGTTAGTCCATTTCGTGAGTGTTGGATTGCGCTTTGCGAGGTCATATTTATTTTTCGAGGTACGACAAATTTATAAAGTACCCATCAACCATCTGTATGGTCATCGTATTATAGACAACATTTTATTAGCAATAAAGTACTCAACTCCACATCTAGGGTCCATATTAGTTTCAGGTCGAAAGGTGATATACATCATTATCACTATGAGAATAACTTATGACACTCACATAAAAAACTATATAGTATTCTCATGATGGATCAATCCAGTATAAATATTACTCATATTATTTATACATATGTAAAGACTTGATATCTCATATTCATGACATCTGAGATACAATCATCAGTATACTCACATAATAGTCTTTATGCATTATTGTTGTCCTATTTAAAAGTAAAGCTTGACTACAGATACTTTAAGAATAATGTCTTTATGTTTAATGAGATCTCACGATTAAGTTACATTTAATGGATCATTAAACTTACTAATTATTCTAAGGACTTTATTATGTCATATACAAATAACAATAATAAATACAATGCCTAATAATAGACGCACGTGCACACAAACATACACACCTCTCTCTCTCTTCTCTCTCTCTCTCTCTCTCCTCTCTCTCTCTCTCTCTCTCTCTCTCTCTCTCTCTCTATCTATATATATATATATATATATATATATATATACATATACATCAAGGTCATGACACAAAAAGCATATACAACTAATATTGATTGGCTATTAGGGCTTATCCCAACAATCTCCCACTAGCACTAGAGCCAATCATATATTATCTAAATATCTATCTGCCAATTGTGGGTGTCAATCATCATCTAAGAATGATACTTTATTAGACTATAAAGAACTTTTTCCTATGTTGGTAAGATACACTTCTTCCAATTTCAACTTTCGATCTTTTATTGAAATAAATTGAAGTGTCAAACTATATATATATATATATATATATATATATATATATATATATATATATATATATATATATATATATATATATATATATATATATATATATATATATATATATATATATATATATATATATATATATATATATATATATATATATATATATATATATATATATATATATATAGTTTGACACTTCAATTTATTTCAATAAAAGATCGAAAGTTGAAATTGGAAGAAGTGTATCTTACCAACATAGGAAAAAGTTCTTTATAGTCTAATAAAGTATCATTCTTAGATGATGATTGACACCCACAATTGGCAGATAGATATTTAGATAATATATGATTGGCTCTAGTGCTAGTGGGAGATTGTTGGGATAAGCCCTAATAGCCAATCAATATTAGTTGTATATGCTTTTTGTGTCATGACCTTGATGTATATGTATATATATATATATATATATATATATATATATATATAGATAGAGAGAGAGAGAGAGAGAGAGAGAGAGAGAGAGAGAGAGAGAAAGAGAGAGAGAGGTGTGTATGTTTGTGTGCACGTGCGTCTATTATTAGGCATTGTATTTATTATGTTATTTGTATATGACATAATAAAGTCCTTAGAATAATTAGTAAGTTTAATGATCCATTAAATGTAACTTAATCGTGAGATCTCATTAAACATAAAGACATTATTCTTAAAGTATCTGTAGTCAAGCTTTACTTTTAAATAGGACAACAATAATGCATAAAGACTATTATGTGAGTATACTGATGATTGTATCTCAGATGTCATGAATATGAGATATCAAGTCTTTACATATGTATAAATAATATGAGTAATATTTATACTGGATTGATCCATCATGAGAATACTATATAGTTTTTTATGTGAGTGTCATAAGTTATTCTCATAGTGATAATGATGTATATCACCTTTCGACCTGAAACTAATATGGACCCTAGATGTGGAGTTGAGTACTTTATTGCTAATAAAATGTTGTCTATAATACGATGACCATACAGATGGTTGATGGGTACTTTATAAATTTGTCGTACCTCGAAAAATAAATATGACCTCGCAAAGCGCAATCCAACACTCACGAAATGGACTAACAGAGTCGCCTTCGAACTTTATTTATTCCTAAAGTGGAAAAGGAAAATATCGATAAAAACTCCTAAAAGAACGACTAAGATATGGTCATCGCAAAAAAATTAGGGTTCGAGAGTCGATTACACAGAGGAAGATATTAGCACCCCTCATGTCCGTTGTACTCACGGGAATCATTTAGTTAGTTTGTGCCTTAATGGTAGTTTTCGAATGTTTGCTTCTCGAGTTATTAAGAGGGAAGAAAGAATAGGACTAAAAGATTTATTTTTTATTAGGGTGCCTGATGAGACTTTGATTTCGCTCCTACCTATATCCGGGTGTGATAGAGAACTTAAGACTACGTAGTTCTTGGTAGAAAGTATTTGTTTTTTGGTCGATTTTAGTAAAAGCTATTTTGTCTCAATCGACGGAAAAACATTGTTTGCTACCCAAAACAAGTGGAGAAGGGAACATTTGCATCATGGCATAATGTGTAATATCCCATATTCCCTTAAATGCTCAATTAGTTGCCAGTTGAGATCAATTGAGTTCTTGTGTACTCTATCTTTTGTCAGTTGGAACAATTAGAGTTCCTATGTGCTCTAAATGTTGTCAGTTGGGACCAATAGAGTAACTAGTGAACTCTGAAGAGATTATTTATTAATAAAAGAGACAGATCAATATTAATAAGTACAAGAGAGGAAATTTTTGATAACATTAATAATTGGTCAATTGGTACTGGAAGATAAAATATCAATTGAGATATTTATTACTACCTAATATTATAATATATATATATATATATATATATATATATATATATATATATATATATATATTAATTATATGTTCTATATATTTGTGTGGTATAGAAAGAAAGAGGAAAAGTAAGAGATAAGAATAAGAAGGAAGAGAAAGAGAGTTGTCAGAAATAAAGAAAAGAAGAAGAGAAGAGGAAAAGAGAAGAAAGAAGAAGAGAGAAAGAAGGAAGAAGGGCTTGGAGAAGAAGAAAGAAGCCATGAATATTCATCATCACCACCATCATCTCATCTTCATCATCATCATCACCAACTTCATCTCTATTTCATCATTTTCACCATCTCCATGTGTCCAAGGTGAGTTCTTAGATAGATTTATCCTTGGGGAAGGGAAGAATTTCATGAAGGGAATTAGGTTATTATGAATTGTGTTGATAACCATAATATGATGTTCTTGTTTCTATGTATGTTGTTGTTGTCTTGGATTATATGTTGGCACATGTGTGATGTTCTATGAAATTATACCTCACGTTTTCCTTTTTTTGGTGTGGATTCATGTTAGTATATGGGTTGTTATGGATTAGAATGGTTAAGTATGGAGTTTGATGTGGTTAGAAGATGAAATTTTGATGTAATAGCAGTGAACAATCGATTGCACAGCAGAACTAATCGATTAGTTCATGTTACGGCGAAGAAAAATTGGAATTTTTATGATGCCAATCGATTGTCTATAGGGATCAATCGATTGGTCCATTGCAAATAGTGAAAATTTGACAGAAACTTCATACAATCGATTGGTCCTTGTCAGTAATCAATTGGTTCAATGTTTTCACTATAAAATGAGTTTCGTAAATCCGTTTTGGACACGGTCGGAGGCGTTGGAAAGTTCTTTTAATGCTCTATTATATATTGATATTAAAACATGGTTATATGCCAATTATTGATGGTTTAATCAAGACATATATATATATATATATATATATATATATATATATATATATATATATATATATATATATATATATATATATATATATATATATATATATATATATATATATATATATATATATATATATATATATATATATATATATATATATATATATATATATATTATGAGTTGTTGTTTTGGTTATTGAATACATGGTTCTTGTTTTCACCATAATTCAAGAACCGTGAATGCGATTGATATGAAACTTGAAGCATTGGAAAGATAATCCAATAGGTTATTTCATGGTGTTGAGAGACCATGAACTAACCAAGGACGATTGGTAGAGGATAGCAGTGATTATGTCTGACTTGTTTGTGCATAACAACTTGAATAACCTAAGTTAATGATGAGTGAGTTGTGAGATGGTTTTGCCTAGGGTTTATTGTGACATGTTATGTTACTATGTGTGTTACATGTAGGATATTGTGATATGCTATTGTGTATACTTTATGAATGTTATGAATCATATTATGATATATGCTAAGTATTATTATTGTATGTGTGCATAAATGATTAAAAACATATGATGATGAGTGAGGAAACCATAGGAGTGCAACTTGATTAATAACTTAGAAAGATAATCTAGGTTAGGGAAATGTGTATACGGTGATGCTTGGACGTAACGGTATCTAGGTGTCTATAATGGACAAGTATTCACTTGATAAACGAATCAATAGGCTTTGTATGGAACATGTATGTTTTATGAAATCAGCATGGATCTTGTTATGATTCCATGAGAATTAATATGATATTATGAGAATTTGTTGATATTTTGGTGAGGAACTTTTGTTCCAAAAGCCCTATTTTGGTGAGGAACGTTTCTTCAAAAGTCCTATTTGTTATTGTGAATTAATCACGTATTCGGAATTAGTTTTTATGGTGCACATACCACTTCAAAGGCTTAGGTAAAGCGGTAAGTGGGGATGTGTCACCAATGATTCGTGCCTCAATTGGGTTTGAGCCCCAACCACGGAGGACGTGGGGGAAAGGTGGACACCTAAGTGGGTTAGAGTCCCATACGGTGAAAGATACCCTAAGTGGGTTAGAGTCCCATACGGGTGACTGTCGATTGAAATGAGTTTGGAACGCATAGAGGACCCGATATCCACCGCGAAAGTTGAATCATACGAGCATGCATGAATCGGGTCTGGCTTAGACGTAAGACCGCTCGGGGATTGATGTTTCGTGCATCCGAATAGTGATTTTGTTGAGTGGATGCACTCAAGTAACATGTTTCCATACATTGAGAATATCCCTTAGATGCTTGAGTCATAGTTATCTTGTGTGCATGATACATAAGTAATGAGAGATGAAGACTCAAGTTAGGATTTGATTAGAAAACCCTGTAGAGCCGAGTGGACTCATAGGATAGGAGAACTCACTGAGATTATTATCTCATCCCATTATTGTTGCTATTTTTCAGGTATTCCTTGCAGGTTGAACTCAAGAGAAGCTATCTACTGATGTTTCAAGGGACGATGATGATCGTGATCTTCTGCTGTGGAGTTGTGTGCAATGAAGATATTGCACATAGTTCTTAGATTTTTATTTTTAGGCATCATTATATAACATGTCCCATTGATGTTTTTAGTTTGGACATGTATTTATATTGATGCCATTAGGCACTTATGTTGGATTAGTACCAATTAATAATACTTGTATGATATTATTCTAGATATATATTATACGGGTTTTTACAGAATGGATTTATAAATCAACATTCGCGGGAAACATTGCTAGCTTACTCACACGTATAAGTGGACGAAGCATTTTCTTGCATCATCTCGAGATGAAATATCTTTCGTTTGTGAAAAAGGTTTGAAGATAAATTACGCGGCAAAGAGGAAAGAGTTTGATTGGTTTGATTGTTTTTAGGAGGACGACGAATAATCGAGCAATGAAACGTAAGCCCGCCAACTGATTATTTGAGGAGCATGCAAGTGTAAACCATTCATTCCCTTTTCGTCCAAGTTATTTGAGAAAATTAAAAGTGGACTTAAATATTTTAATCGGATGACGAAAGATCAATCAACATGACGTGGGTCAATCATTTGAGGAGCAGGGAAGTGCAAACCACCCATTCCATTTTCAACCGCCTTTTATTTAAAAAAGGTTCTACACGCTTCGAATAAGCAGAAAATAAAAGCTCGACGTTGATCGAGAGTTTATCATGTTAATGGAAAATGATTTATGAAATGGTTTGACATTATTTTGAAAATGTTTTGAAGTTATTTTTGAAATTGAATGGAAATGGCTGATGGTTTGATTCAAGAAAATGGCTCGACGTTGGATCAAACTTATTTTTCTTTCTTTTTGAAAGTGGTTGATTTTATTCTTGAGTTAGTAATTAACTGAGATAGCAAAGCAACCGAAAAGAAAGCGATAAAATTAGACAAGCAATACAACCCGGGGGAGGGGATACATTTTGTCAAATGGGGAATGAAATAAAGATAGATAATGAAAATAAAATCGATACAAAGCAAGCCAAAAGATAAGATATGGTAGCGCACACGACATATTCCAAACACACGTTCATTGTAATTGAATCGAAATAAGTAAAGCAAAAGAGGAGTGCGCACGAATCAATATCATAATGTGAGGATGCGAATCAATGTCACATAACTCAAAGACGTGCAAAGTCCCAACAATAGAATCTAAATTTGATTTAAGCATAACGATGTTGGATCATTATAGGCCATCATGAATCAAATGAATTGATAACATGAAGCGTATCATCTCAAAATGGAATGGAATGAGAATAAACTCAAAATGCTCAACAATGAAATTGTAAAGTGAAACTTAACATACATAATGGTAAAGAAAACAATATCAAACTGAAATGATGTAAACCCCGTAATTGACATTAAAACAATCGTATAGCAAAGAAAAACATGCCACACTACACATGGTGTACTCAAAACCGGTTTGTACATAACGACAATAAAAGTGGAATGTCATACGCAAGGACCATAACGCGGCAAAATCATATCAATATATCAAAATGAAATGGGAGAGAGATATCCAAATGAGAGAGCTTTTGATATGTTTTTTCTTACTAGCTGTCACATGGTGGTTCAATTTTTTTTGAAAGGAAATCCACTCAAATCTTTACAATTGGTTGCGTGTATGTGTATGTTAGCAAAAGGGGATCCAATACAAGTGTATATTATCAACTTTTTTGTTTTAAAATTATTATTATGTTTTTTTAATTGCTAAAGAAAATACCTAGTAAATAAATTAAAAACAAATACTCCACTACGCCAAATAAGGGAAAAGAGGGCGCTTTTTTTGGCCTATAACAGCGCTTTAAAGCGCCCTCTAATCTGGCGCTAGCATAGGTAAAGACAGCGCTTTTTTTCCTGGTGAAAGCGCTCTCTAAAGTGGCTCTTTAAACCCTTTAAGGGCCACTTTAGAGGGCGCTTTTTAAAGAAAGCGCCCTCTAAAGTGGAAACTTTTAAGGGTTTAGAGGGCGCTTTTACTGGAAAACGCCCTCTAAAGTGGAAATTTAAAGGGTTTAGAGGGCGCTTATTTTGGAAAGCGCCCTCTAAAGTGGGTGGTTATTTAAATTTTTTTTTTAAAAAGCGCTACATTTATTTATTTATTTTAGACAACCTATATATTGAAGCAGTACACCTAAAACTGTATAATTTGAAGCCCGTTTTCACACGTTGCATTCAACAAGCCTTATATACAACAATCCATACATATACAACAATCCACTGATATATAATCGTTTAACTTCTAAAGATTCTAAATATACAACCAATTCATAACTTAAAAAGAAATAAAACTAAGTAGCAAAAGCATCTCTGAGATGTATGTTTTTTTTGCTAGCCGCAGTCTTCTTAGCAACAACCTCTTTTTGTTCAATATCAATAGCATGAACCTAAAATATCATAAAATTAGTTAGGTGAAGTATAAGATCAAGAATTAACATTTTCTATGCATAAATATCATATAATTGTGTTTATACCTTTTTTTTTTATGCAACTGACTCGATTTGCTGTAATAAAAGCCATTTTACCTGTAATAAAGAAAACAATTAAAATCATTTGACATGTACCTTTTTCACTAAGAAACTTAGAAACTTACACTTAGAAACTTACACAATGTTTTTTTCTCCTTTCTAGATAGAGTATAAGCAGCAGGCGGTAGATATGTTCGTTTTCCTTTCTTCAAGGGTCCTAATTCAGTTCTTATTCCCATCGCTATCAAGTCCTTTCTTGCCTTAAGGCCATCCTTAAACTTTCCTTGTATATTGAGTAACGTGCCAATAACACTTTCAAATACACTTTTTTCAATATGCATAACATCAAGAAAATGTCTCACATACAAGGACTTCCAATACGGCAATTCAAAAAAAACTGACCTCTTCTTCCACCCACTTTTGACAAGTGTGTGGGCAAAAGGCTTGCCAAACTGAGTATCCAAATCTTTCACCTTTTCAAAAATTTGATCACCCGTCAATATAGGTGGAGCTCTGTCTTATTCTGTCTCTCCATTGAACGCCTTTCTCCATCCACGATAGTGATGATTTGAATTTAAGAATCTCCGATGACGGTAGATAATGCCAAGCGAAGGTTTCTTGATTCTTCTCCAAATTCAGGATAATCATTATCAATTTTCAACCACTGTGGTGAATCTGCCGGATGTCGATACTTTCCATCTATAATTCTTTCATCTGCATGTCAGATCAAATGACATTCTCGTCACTTGGATAATAGGGATATGTTGTTAGATACCACTTACTCTTTATAATATTAAATAGGTGATTTAATATTATTGTCAATGTAACGAGAACTTACTGGATCACACGCATAGAGTATTGACAATGAAACAAATGATTAAATTAAATAATATTTAATTTAATTAGATGTTAATTATATTATTAAATTAACACAAATATAATTTATTTGATTAAATATAATTTAATTAAATAAATGAGCATGGGCGGTTAATTAAATTAAATATGATTTAATTTAATTAATATCTATATTAGTTAATTAAAAGATGTTAGTTAAATATGATAATATTTAATTTAATTAAGATAGTTTTAATTAAATAAGATGGAGCTTATTTTGAAAAAGTCCAAAAATAAGATTACTATGATTTTAGTAGCTATCTATAAATAGAAGAGCTATTTCCCTTACCAATAACAATTTTCAATTTTTTCAGAACAAGAAACGACAAACATTGTGTTCCACTTTGTACTTCTGTGGACTTTGTAAAGACAATGATATTTTTCGCATTCGTGATCAAAGTTAAAGCATGCTCAATAAATAAATCGGAATTCTTATTTTGTGTTTGATTTGTGTTTAATGATTTAATCAAGATCCGTTAATAAGGATTATTCCGTTAAGAGGATAAATTTAAAATAAAATAAAAAACCTCTTTAAATCCCTTCAAAAAGATGAGAAGACTTTGAAATTAGAAAAATGATTGATTGAAAAAAATAGAAGATTTTAAGTGAGAATGATTTTGAAGGATTTGTTTTTATTCATAACAAAAAAAAAATCTCTAAGTGAAAAACTCTTTAACCCATCTATTCTATCCCCTTTTTAACAAAAAAATGAAATAGGAAAAATATTAAAAAAAATATTAAAAAAAGAGTTTAATTGAAATGCACTGACAGTGTAAAGATATTTTACACTGTCAGTTAATCACAGCCATTGATTTTTTAGAGAAGTTTGACTTTTTCTACAATCACATGTAAAGTAATCCAAACGGATGATTGTGATGTATTGACAGTGTAAAATTTTTTACACTGACAGTGCATAACAATTAATCTCTTAAAAAAATAGTTAAAATAGTTATTTGTCTATGAAGTGAATGAAAGAAACAAAAACCTGATTCATGTATCCCCTAAATCTTTTTTTTGTCAACAACTAATCTTTAAAAAAGTACAAACTTTATATAACTTTACTGACTCAAACTTCTACTTTCATTATCCCAGCTTCTTTGCAGTAACAGGCCGAATAGAATGATTCCACCAATGAGTAATGGCCAAGGCAATGGAAAAAGATTGCAGTGCAGACAAAGGAGGTGCAAAATAACCATGATATAAACCATCGTTGATATTCCTCATGCTCAAGGTGAAGCTTGAATTGCTTGAATCCTGCAATTAAAAAAGCACAATCACTTCATTTCATAGTACAAATAACTATTTAAAGATGGTGAAAAAAAGTAATCTCGAAGTATTGAGGTTTGAATATAATTTGTAGGTGATTTTATAGAAAAAATGTGGTTTACGAGATCTTAAATCAAATACTATATTATCATATCAGAAATGTGTCTCACTTATAAACAAATATTAAGGTCATAGAGACTCTAGATGCAACCTAACATCAATTTTCATGCATATGATCTTGTTGAGACAGAACTTCAGTATTGCTATATTTTGTCTGAAACACAGTCAAAGGACATCCATCATCCCAACCTCCACAATCATAACATCCACCATATTTCCATCTATCTATAAGACTAGATGGCCCACCATTTCTACTTTTTGGTCCACCATGAATCCCCGTTGGAATTATTACACTGATGCGATTTCCACTCGAGTAATCTTCATCATTTTCTCTATCATAACATTCACAACGCAATGTATTAAGAAATTTCAAACCCCAACCTCCCACTTTATCAACACAATCAAATGGAATATGTTCTCTCACAACAATAGCAGCCAACTCAAAATTTGGTGCAACATTCTTTTCTAATAAATTGATCTTCATCATTTAAATTTGGCTCATTGCAATTCTTTCGACAACAAGCTCTGAAAATTTTTGCTAATATTTGAAACAAACACTTTTTCAAGTCCTTATGAGTTGAAGTGTTGCCGAATAACACAAACTGTGTTTCCATCATTGTATAATTGTCATGGTGGCATAGAGTTAAAACTATTGATACATTCATCTTACCAACAAGTTGCAAATCATTGCACTTTTTTCTTCCTTTCATTAAGTTAATCAGGTACTCGTACTCTTACTCCAAAGCCTTGTAATCTTTTGTTTCTACCTTACTCAATTTGGCTACATAGATCTCCTTTTTCTTATCATTATCTGCATAAAACTTTCATATTACACTTGAAAATTGGCAAAGAAAAAGAAGAACGAACATGAAGAGAAAACCTACACGTTATTTGCATCATTTCAGAAAATTTCTTTGAGTTATGTAAATATTAATTATAAAAAGATAAAATACTACCACTATTTTAACATTCACTGTAATGAACAATCTATTGAATTTTCTGGCATCTTATAGGATCTAGAATTTAGAAAACGAAGGTGAATCAAATATTTAAAATAGAAGCAAAATGATCAAATTGTTACCTAACATAAAATCTCTAAAGCACGGGTACACTATTTTAGATAAAATACCGATACCGGGTACCGATACTCATAGGTACTCGTACCGTACGCACCGAAGCCTTACTAATTTTTTTTTTTTAAGTTGGTACATATTTGGTACCACGTACCAAACTTTTTTAAATTTTTTTTGGATGATATAATTTGGATTTTTTTTATTAAGTAAAAGTTAGGTTAATTATTCTATTTATAAATAAATTAATTAATTAACAACCAAGTTTTTTATCTTCTATGGAGAAAAATTGAAGCACACTTAGATTTATTCATTCATTAAAAAGGAACATGTTCAATCCAAAGAGGACTGAGGATTTAGTTTTTGTTCATACAGTCTTCTCATATTAAGGTTTATAATGAAGGAGCAACAAAAATGTGGGATTTTGGTGGAGATGATCTATTTGATGTAGTTAGTAATGAACCTAAACTATAAGCCACTCTTTTTAATGATATTGGAGAGAAAAATATTGATTTATGGATACCTTTTAAATGTGATTTATTTATGTTATTGCGCAGATATTAACTCTTTTTAAGCAATCTTTTTTGTAATTTTAATATTTTGTTGTTATTTAAATAATATAACTCCTTTATTATTTTTATAATTGTATTTAAAAAAATTATACTAACGGATTCATACCTTAGTTTTTTTTAAAATGTCATATATCGATTACTGGGTACATACCCGTACCTATGCAACAAAGCATAAAATATGCAAAATGAGTAAAATCAAGTATATACATTACCCTGTAAATTTAAATTGCACCTAAGAAGGGACAAGATCACCTGAAGTTTTCCACACCAGCACTTCCAAAACATAAAAAATAAAGATGAGTGCTGATAAAACCAAATGGAGAAAGAGTATATTGGTAGAGAGTGAACAAGACCAAGTTAACAAATAGTGGTAAAATGAGAAGCAAAAATCAATACACATGCACCATCAAATAGCGTTGTTTATTATTATTATTATTATTATTATTATTATTATTATTATTATTATTATTATTATTATTATTATTATTATTATTATTATTATTATTTGAAATGTATTACAAATGTCTACAACATAAAATATTTAATGAATAATTAAGTATAAGGAAACAAAATCAAAGATTAATGTGGGTACACTATCTAACTTTTGTTATGATATAAAGAAAAGTTGTCAAAATATTATTATTATTAAATGACTATAAAATTATTTTACATGTATTTAATAAGTTATCAAAATTAAAATTATATGCAAGTATTTTAAGAAAATATTATTAATATATTATGAATTATGATTTATTGATATTGCCATGCGGTGTTGGTGTAAGCCCTAGAGGCCAATACTTTGGTACTTGTATCGAATTATTTATTAATAATAAAAGGCTTTTTCTTTATTACGTTTGTTTAATAAAGTCCCTAGAGTAGCTAGTTCGTTTAATGTATCAAGTGTGACTTGATCATGAGATCACATTAAACATAAGGACACTATTCTTAAAGTATCCGTAGTCGAGCTTTATTGTGAAGTGGGATAACATTAAAGCATTAAGACTATTATGTATATAGACTGATGATCACATCTCATGGATCATGGATAAGGAGTTATCAAGTCTTAAACATAGGTATGAATATTAAGAGTAATATTTATACTGGATTGACCCGCTATGAGAATACTATATAGAAAGTTATGCAAAGTGTCATAAGTTATTCTCATGGTGATAATGGTGTATACCACCCTTCAACCTAAAACCACTATGGACCCTAGATGTAGAGTCGAGTGCTTATTGCTGATCAAACGTTGTCCGTAACTGGATAACCATAAAGACAGTTGATGGGTACTCCACGAAGCATGCTGAGGGACATGAGTGACCTAGATGGAATTTGCTCATCCTGCATAACAGGATAAATGTCTATGGGTCCAATATTGAATTGGACAAGGATGACACGTCTATGCCTTGTGTTCAATATAGACATAAGGGCAAAAGGGTAATTCTACACATAAGTATTATCACAGAAGGATTTGTCAGATCACATGACATTTTCGTGTCTTGGGTAGCAGTGATGTGTTGCTAGATACCGCTCACTGTTTATTATGTTAAATACGTGATTTAATATAATTGCCAACGCCGCGAAAATCTACAGGGTCACACACAAAGGACGGATTGATGAGAGATAAAGTAACTAAGGAACACCGTAAGGTACGGTGCACTTAAGTGAATTGTAGAACATCGTAAGGTACGGTGTACTTAAGTAGAATACGAAATATGATAAGGTACCACATGCTTAAGTGATTTTGGGCATATTATAAGATATGGGCCAAATACACTTAAGTGGGCCTTTTAGCTTGAAGCCCACACAAGTGGTTCTATAAATAGAACCCTTGTGCAGAAGCATTCATTGCGGTTGCATTTTCGTTTTTTTTCTCTCTCTCTCTCACTCAAAGCCTTCATTCATAACAGCTAGCACTGAGATTGAAGGAATCCGTTCGTGTGGACTGAGTAGAGACGTTGTCATCGTTCAACGTTCGTGATCGCTCCGTAGATCTGCATCAAAGGTTTCAATCGTCACAAGAGATCTGCATCAAAGGTTTCAATCATCACAAGAGGTAACCTTTCTATCACTGATCATGCACATTCGTAAGGATCACTAAAGGAGAAAATTTTAATTTCCGCTGCATTTTGGATCGCACTTCTCCTTCATGCGGTGCATCACATCTCTGTTAAAGAACTTTGACAGATCAAAGATGTGGAAGGGAAATATTAGGAGTATCATTCTTTAAAGGAAAATTTTTAAAGAATTAAAATTGAAAATGGCAATATTTATGAGAATCAAAAAATTATTTAACTCTTATTTTTTATGTGATATTTAATAATTCTTTCTTGAAAATGAGTTAAATCAACCAAATTATTGAATCATCTTATTGATAATCATGTATTTAAAATTTAAATAATTTTTATATTTAATAATTATATGTTATTTTAATAATACATTATTTCTTTCGTCCTACAATAAGTGTTATCTCTAAAAAATGACTTAACACAAAATAAGTGTTGTTTTAATGTATTTTTAAATTTGATCTTTCAATTATATCTTTAATTAATACTCATAATTTATTATCTTCCGAATCCTATTTTTATAAGAGACATGCCATTTTTTTAGATTAATTGAAAAACTAATGTATTAGGATTATATATAGACTAGGTATATTATATATTTAATGAATCTAAAATTTGAACTGTCTTTTATAAAAAGGATAGGAGATAGTATTTCTTTCACCATAATAAAAAAAAATGATTTTGTAAAATTGTGATTCTCTTTTTTTAATTCGTATAAAAGTATTTACTATAATATTTATTTTGAGACGGAAATAAAAAATAAAAAATTTAAATTTAATGTTTTCATAAAGAAAAATCGAAGATGTAATTATTCTACGTTTAACATCTACGTCTTATGATTATTTAACCTCTAAACAATGTACTACCTGTAGCACCTCAAATTTGCACCCCCTACTCATGCATTCATTTCATTTTTTAGGTCATTAACATTACATAGTGCATTGCATCATATCAACTAGAACTGGCATCAAGAGAATTCCTCAGGACAAGAGACCAAGCATTTCCTTGAGATGAAAGCCACATGGTTGTTCTAGAGGGCTTATGTGAACCAAGGTTCATTTTGAAGCAACTTGACCAAGTGTTAGAGGCTCAATGTCATCAGTACATGTCCAGGTCATCTGGGGCCCATGAGAGTCAACTGAAAGTCAACTGAGGGCTAGGAGGTGGAGAAATGGTTTGAGACACTTCATTCATGTCCAAGAGAAGTTTATTCATCATGTCAAACATCTACCTTGAAGATTTTGAAGCCAGGTCAAAAGTTTCCCAAAATGGAAAGTGACCTGTAATTTCAAGTTTTCAAAAATGGCAAGTTTTTGGACCACTTTCAACTTGACTTTCCAACATCAAAGAAGCTTCAAATGAAATTTTGTCCAACATCAAAGTTGAAGATCTTTCTCTCCCATTTCCAAAAAGTCCAAGATCATGAGCATCTGATGGATGGTTGAGAAGATATGATCCAATGATTGCAAAGTGTGCATAGAACTTCCAAGTGCCATAACTTTTGATCTAAAACTCCAAATTGAGTGCCTCTTTTTGCATAATGCATGTCATGACCTATATTTTCCAAAACCCTCATTGCATTTCATGAAATTTATTCACATGATCATTTGGAAATGCATGTGATTTTTGGAGGGAAAATCATTAATTTGAAATTGGTTGATGCTACAAGTTTTTTAACCATTCCATCATGTTCATAAGCTCATTTTAAGTGAAAATACACCATGCATGCTACTGTTCACGTTCATAATGGCCATGCATAGGGTGAAATTTCCAATTGTGCATAACACCTTATTTTGCATTAAACTTTCATTAGCCAAGCCTAAGCATCATTAGCAATGTGATTAAGACATGGTATAAAGCCTAAATCATAACAGAATTTTTCAGTTTTTTCATTGATTTTAGATCTAGATCCAAATTCCCTCCAAAATTTCTCTCATTCCAAATTAAAAAATTCTCCACATAGCATATGAATTTTATTGCATATTCTTGTTCCTTGATCATCATTTGGTAGGATTCAAGCATTGATTTGAAGAAATTGGTGAAGAATCAAGCAAATCCATACATGAACATGAACATGGAGTTTTGAGTTTCAGCAAGATCCAAGCCAATTGAAGCATCAAATCGTGTCTTAGACTTTATAGCAAGGTTGAGGAAGGAAATTGGGAGCTGGAGAAGCCTTGAATCCATAGAATCCATTGACTGTTCTTCAAGAGGTCAGAATTTCGATCCTCTTAATTCTTGTTTTTATTGCCATAGTCTTGTAGTGCGTGTTCTCCTGATTACACTGATATAAAATTCTTGAAAAACGGATAAGAATTGCATGAGTTATGGTGATTTAAAGTTTTGGATGTGAAAATGTTTTGCTTCGATTTGCATTGTACATGATGTTTTAGACTTAGTTGATGATGGATTTGCGTTCTACATGGCATAAGCTTTCGAATGATATAATTTTTGCTGTATTCTGGAAAAAAAATTGGAGCTTGCTACTGTAGCACCACCGTCTTCACGAAGAAGACGGTGGAAACTGTAAGAATAAAAATTGTTCTACAACAGATTCCAGGATTTTGATGATAACAAAGGATGAAACCAAAAATGGCACTCTAACGAAAAGTTTCTAAGTGTGCAGGACTCTAAACAAGAAGAAAGGAATCTGATTGCGTCATCAGATTCATAATCAAATCAGATACAAATTATCAGAAGATCAGAAGCATCTGAAGTAGAAACGCGCTCTAGAAATTCTGACTCTGAACAAGACAACATATCAGAATATCAGAAGCATCTGAAGAAGAAGCGCGCTCTAGAAGTTCTGACTCTAAGCAACGGTACATCAGAACTCCAGAAATCTTAAGATCATCTGAAGTCAACACTGGAAATCTAAAAGATGAGGACTATCAGAAACTCTGAAGCCACATCTCAAGATCTCAGTCTAACAGAGTAACGCAGACTCTGATAATGGATTTCCTTATCCAGAAAGAGTAACGGCAACTTCAACTTCAAATAGAAAGAAACTATTATTGGAAAGAAGTTATTCAGGGAGACAAAGTTGTTTTGGCAAGAAACAACAGAAGTTATGGCATTAATTTCTAATCAAGACAAAAATATCTGTCATCAAATTCAACGGTCCTTTCACCTCTATATAAAGGACAACAACCTGCATTGAGAGACACACCTGAACACTCCAAAAATATTCTCTCTCTCTCTCTCAATCTTTCACGAGCTTTTGCTTAGAACGTGAAACATTCTAATTGCTCTTACTGTTGTAATACTTGCTTTATCCCAGAAGCTCTCTAGATTACAAATTCTGTATTTACTTCAAATTGTTTTAATTCCTCAAGTGACTCTGCGCAGTCTGTATACTTGAGAGGACTAAGAGATCTTTCTCTTAGACGTTGGTTGTAATAATCTTTCAAGATTAGTGGATTAAGTCCTTGTTGAAGGCGAAATCACCTTGGCCGGGTGGACTGGAGTAGCTTTGTGTTATAAGCGAACCAGTATAAATTCCTTGTGTGGTCTTTTTCTGAAAAAGCGCTTATTTTCCAAAAACAATTCAACCCCCCCCCCCCCTTTCTTGTTTTTCTCACCTTCAGAAACCACCACTGACCGCCGTGCATGTACTGTAGCTAGGGTTTTCTAGTTCAGTCCTTTGAATTCATTGTTTGCACCCTATTAGCTTTCGCTTCGCCAGTTCGATATCGTGCCTTGGCATTTGGATTTTTCAATTATTCACTTCAGTAATCCAAAACACAGTCGTTTTGATGTTATGCGCTCATCCACCAGTCAATTCCAGCCTCCAGCATTTTTCAAATTAACCAAACCATTTCTCATTTCCCTCCATATTTTCATGTACATTTTCAATTTTATTTCAATATTTTCTCCAACTTCAAAAAATCATAATAAATTGAAGATGAATTCGAATCACTTCCAATTTTTTGCTACATGTTCATATGGATGTCTATTATTTTGTGATGCTGATTTCATGATTTTATCATTTCTGGAATTTTAATTGTGTTGGCTTCTTTGAACATGTATGCAAATGTGACTTGCTTCATTCATTCTATTGTGAAATGCTCATACATTGGCCAATTAATTTGAAATTTGGTATGCTGATTCCCAACATGTTGCATGATTTTTGAGGCTTGGTTTGGTATTTTTAGCATTTGTCATTTCTGTTTTAGACACATGAATGCATGGTGTGACAATGTGTGTCACACAATTTGATGTCATACTTGTTCATTTTCATTTCTAGGTCAATTGAGCGCTGTTGATTCTAATTTTTGGCATGATGATTATGTTTGACATGTTGTGTGCACATAAAAATTTTCATGATTGTTTGATTCATTTCTGTTTTAATATGGAATTTTGATTCTTGATGTCCCATTGTGAGCTTTGTAATTGCCTTTGCCATATCTTGCTCATGAGATGACTTTGCCATTTGATTTGAGTTTGGTTCTTTTTAGGATACGTTCATGATTGATTAAATGAGCTTCATGTTAATTATTGGTTGCTGTTTTGACTTTTTGCTTTGCCTTTGACCCTAGCCTTGGTGCTAATGGTTTGTACTCATCTTTTGAGTTTTGCATTTCAGGTTCAAGCTCCTAGTCCCAATAGTTTATGTTGATCTCATGAATTGAGATGCAAAATTCTCTGTCCACTAACCTTTCTTGTGTTATAGTTTCCTTGGTGATGAACTCACTTGAGTTGTTGACTTGCATTGTGTATATTGGTTGTCTCACTGTTGACTGTTTGTTGGATTTGTCTGAATGTGAATATTGACTTGTTTGATTTTCTTACAGGTACTTTAGTTGCTTTAGCTCATTGCTTGAGCTTTGCTTTGCTTGTGGTTGGCATACCACCTAGGTAACCATTCTATTCTCCATGTAGTCTGGAAGTCCTGCCGTTTCTGTTTGGCAGGCGTTTGGCTGAAGTCCTCCTTAAGAGGCAATGATTGTGTTTGTTTACTTTTGTGCCATGTACTTCAAGTCCTCCTAAGTGAAGAGGCAATTGGCAGATAGAAGGGATTTGCAATCAATCCCCTGCTATTCAGTTGAGTCTTTCATCTTGCTCGCACTACGTGCTGAGGCTCTTGAACCTAACCCAAGATTCTTGTATATAGAGTCAGTCAAGTGGAGTAGAGTCCCACATTCTGGACTCCCACGTTTTCATTGATTTGAAGCTCACTCAGGCCCAGGTTAAGAGCTATGAGGTCTTACCCTCATTACCTTTCATCTGCTCACCCTGACGGTCAATGTCAGTGGTTAAGAGCCCTCAGATACCTTCCAGTTGGCTTGTTTGTCGAGGTTGATATGACCCCTTGACTAAAGCCCGACTTGTTTGTCGAGGTTGATATGACCCCTTGACTAAAGCCTCACCCTTGATGTTTGAGCCCCTTGTTGGTGTGTTTACTTCATGTTGTATGTGTTTGTATGGTGTGATTGTATCCCCATAGGATTGCTAGACTTCGCATAGTCTCTCGTTTGCATGTCAATTAAGGTAGCACGGTTCCTTCGTCTAGGACTTCCTTTCTTGCGTGAGCTTTCCTAAAATACAAACCAACTTTATCTTCCCTTAAGAACACGTTGACTCCTTCTACTACAGGTGAGTAAGTCTCCCAAGGTCGAGCATCCGGTAGATTGCGTAGTGACGTTGTTCACATAAAAAACATAAAACAAATAGAAATAGTTTAGCCGAACTACGGCAACTCTGATTCTCATGTCCAGATGAGATACGTAGGCACGAGATGCGATGTCTTGTCGAGTTTGACTGGCAACTAACTTTAATCCTTTTCTCTCGCCCTCGTTGCGATTGAGACCTTCCCTTTCTCTTGCCCTAGTTGCAATCGAGACCCTTCTTCTTCTTGTGTGTGTGCTTAGAGTCTGATGTAAGTTCAGCGATTGGCATTCGGTTTCCTGTTGGTGTTTGTTTGTTCGGAATCTGATGTAAGTCCAGCGATTTGCATTCGGTTTCCTGTTTGCGTTTCTTTGTTCGGAGTCAGACGTAAGACCAGCCATTGGCAGTCTGTTTCTGGTTGGGTGTTTGCTCTGACGTCTCAACGTCTTTCTTTTAGCGTTTTGTTTCGGCGTACGTGAGCCGAGCTACGAGTGCTCTGATTCTTACTCTGGTTAGAGAAGATACGTATGCATAAGATGCGATGTCCTAGCGAGCACGTTTCCCGTTCCCCCGAACTACGTCGACTCTGATGTTTATGCCTGACAAACTACGTAGGCCCAGGATGCGACATCCTGCCGAGTCCGCTTTCTCCGTCTTCTTTCTCTTGTGTTCTATTCCAGTCTTGTGCAGTTTTTGAGCAGTTATTCAGCAACCTTATTCTATTCTTTCTGAGCGTGGATCCCGTCGAGTACGACGGATGTGAGGGGGTGCTAATACCTTCCCCTTGCTTAACCGACTCCCGATCCTTGCAATCTCTGGTCGTAAGACCATTTTCTTTCTAGGTTTACTTCGAGCATTTCCTTTCCCTCCTTTGGGATAAATAACGCACGGTGGCGGCTCTGTGTCTTTTCCCGCCGGTTGTTTTTCGCGTATGCGACAGCTGGCGACTCTGCTGGGGACTATAGAGAAGTTGACCTCTTGCTGGTCCATCTTCCCTAAGCGAGTCAATCCTAGCGCTCTTTAGGATAGTTTTGGTTGTTTTTAATGCTTTATTTATTGCATTTATGATTATACTGTGATTGTATATATTTGCATATATGTTTGCATGCATCATATTATCATTGTGCTGGCTGCGTATCTGTTTCTCTGTTGGGTGGGGATCACAAGAGGTAAAAGGCCCAATACCCAGGCTATGAGTGAACTTTAGGACAGGAATAGAGTGATTCGTGGGAAGCGGGTGGTATGGCGCCACTTAGCGGAACATGATATCACGAGCAGTTCAGATTCTGATGGGGTATTATCGTTGCATACACCTGGTGTGCATATGATGATATTCTTGAAAGGATTGTTTATCCTGCGTTTCTCTTGACCTTACCCTGGCCTAGATGACACCCGTGAGTGGGGTGGGATTGAATCATTTACAGGTACTGATGGTGACTATGGATCAGTTGGATTTATGGAAGTTCATTTCTGAGACGCCGGAATTCTGTCTGCGGTATTTATCAGCGGGTTCCATTTATTTCGGATCCCCGGGTTGAGTTTGAAGGTACCTGTTCAGAGGATTTTGTTATCGTCCGTTCAGTGGATGTTCCTATGATGATAGAGATATATCCCCCTGCTCCGTTTATTTCGGAATCCCAAGTTGGATTTGTGGTTACTCGGGCCCTCAGATGATTGTGATCAGTTCAGAGACAGAATCCAGTACAGTTGATCCTCAGATGGCTTGGAGGATGCACAGTGACTTGCCTTCATGCATTTGCATCATTCCCATTTCGCATTCATCTGCATCCAACCCATGTCTATCTGTACTCAGGGTCCATTTTTGCTTGAGATTCTGGTTGAGAGACATCCTGATGTCAGAATGTTATTGTCAAATTATCATCCGTCTCGATGAAGCCAGAGTCAAAGGACGGAATGTTCCTCGTACGGATAGACATTGCATTCATGTGTGAGTCATATTAACCTATTTTCTGTTTTGTAGGTGTCAGTATCTAACCAGGTGCACATAGCTCTTTCGCTCAGGTATCCTGCCAGACGCAACAAATCCAAGCTGATGGATCCACCCAACACCGACATTCTCGAATTGAAAGAGATGATGAGGGAGTTGTTCAATGTCGTGCAAGGGCTCGCCTTGGGGCAGAAAGCAATTGCTGAGAGGGTGGAGAGGATTGAAAAATGGCTGATAACAGAGAAAATACAGGGAAATGCTCTGTCGTCTGGAGTAAAGAAGCCCTCTGGTAATGGTCAGCACAAGAAGGAGGTTGAATCAAGTGATGGGCATGCCAAAAAGGGACATGGTAAGGATCGTTACCACCCGTATGCTGCTGTAGTGACTATTCCTGCTGGTAATTCGTCTATACCGCAACAGCAGCCACCTCAACAGAGAGCACAAAAAGTTGGGTGCCAAGTGAAGAAGGGGACGACGGATCGTCAGTTTGACAAGCCACCCGTGACTTATACCCTTCTGTTTAAGAGGTTGAGGGATCTTGGGTTAGTTCAACCGAGGATATTGGTTCCTGTAGAATTACATCGGAGGCCTGCAAATTACGATGAGAACGCCAGGTGCGAGTTCCATTTTGGGGCACTCGGACATCATGTTGAGGGTTGTAGAGCTTTTAAGCATGTCGTTCAAGATCTGGTGGATTCTAAAGCCATCAATTTTGCACCGACGCCAAGTGTCGATGCTGACCCCATGCCGATGCATGGTCCTATGGGAGTGAATGTGATGTCAGAGGATAAGGGAGAAACCAAGGTGACGAAGGGGGATCAGTTAAAAAATCCGATGTCTGTGGTCCAGAGACATCTGATGAAGAGTGGAGCTTTCCCTGGTTGTGATAATTGTTGTGCGGCTGTCGCCACAAATGGGTGTTCGATGATGAGGGAAACGATTCAAAGAATGATGGATGTGGAAATGGACGGTGTAATATGTGAAACACCAGGTCAAGTAGTTGAAGCCGTCAAGGTGGAGAACACCATTGTTGCTGAGAAAGAGACGAAGATGTCCATTTCTTCTTACAAACAGGCCATGGAATTGGTGAAGAGCGGAGAAGCCCAAGGCTGGGGAAGAATGGTAGACATTATGGTAAAAGCTGATAGGTTCGGGGTTGGCTATCAGGAAGGCCAAGATTCGTCTGAGCAAAACAGAGGACGTCGTCAACCGTTCACGTTCGCTAGTGCTGGGATGCTAGACCCAGGTCACGCCTGCGCAGTGGGTAAAGAGATTGATAGTGACTGCGAGCTTGACTCGTGGATAAAGTCGTGCGTACCAGGGAACTGGAAAGCCTCCAAGGTCATCACTGTCACTCATCATGAAGAGTAATATTTCTGTTTTTCAATTCTGTTTGCATGAAAGCCATACGTTTTGCCCGAAACGTATTGGTCCATTGTAAGGGCCACCTCATATGTTTCATTTTGCAACATTTTGCATCATTAATAAATGGATGTTTTTGTAGTAAAAGCGGTGTTCCCTGTTTTTCATTTATTTTTACAGTTAAAAAAAATGGCAATGTTTTCCTTCCTTTTGATTTGTCTTGTTCCGACCTCAAAAGCAGTGCATGAATCACTATTCATGTAGATGCGATCATCCTCCTGATCTCATTGATAACAAATCGGTTACACCTTTGTATGACATCGACAATCCGATCTATCATGCCAAAGAAGAAGGCGAAGAAGATTGTGATATGCTGGAAGATTAACCAGGTTGTTGAAACAAGAGGAGAAGGTGATTCAACCGCATGAAGAGCAGGTTGAGGTTGTTAATCCTGGCACCGAGGAGGTCTGAAGGGAAGTGAAAGTGGGGGCCTCTTTGGAGGCAAATGTCAAGAGCAGAGTGGTAGCACTGTTGAAAGAGTATGTTGATATCTTCGCCTGGTCGTATCAGGATATGCCAGGGTTGGATACCGATATGGTTGTGCACAAGCTACCATTGAGAGAAGACTGTCCGCCAGTGAAGCAGAAGCCGGTGCCGAAGAAGGATGAGAAGGTGAAAATGTGTGTGGACTACCGATATTTGAACAAAGCTAGTCCGAAAGATGAATTCCCGGTACTTCATATTGATGTATTGGTTAATAGCACAACTCAGTTCTCGGTGCTTTCCTTCATGGATGGCTTTTCTGGCTATGATCAGACTAAAATGTCGCCAGATGATATGGAGAAAACAACGTTCATCACACCATGGGGCACTTGTTGCTATAGGTGATGCCATTCGGTCTCAAGAACTCCGGTGCCACGTATCAGAGGGCTATGGTGACTTTGTTTCATGATATGATTCATCATGAAATTGAATGCTATGTTGAGGACATGATAACTAAGTCCCAGACAGAAGAGGGGCATCTGGTAGGTCTGGCCAAGTTGTTTGACTGGTTGAGACAACTCAGACTGAGGTTGAATTCAAATAAGTGCACTTTCGGAGTGCGGCCCGGTAAATTGCTGAGGCTTATTGTGAGCGAAAAAAAAAAAGAATCGAGGTCGATCCTGCAAAAAAAAAAAAGCAATACCAGAAATGCCTGAACCGAGAACAGAAAAAGGAGGTTTGTGGTTTCTTAGATAGGTTGAACTGAATTTCACGGTTCACATCTCATCTAATAGCCACGTGTGAATCCAGATTCAAGTTGTTGAAAAAAGAAAGATCAAACGGTCAGGTGGATAATGATTGCCAAGGGGCATTGAAAGATAAAAGAATAAGTTGCAGGAGCCTCCGATTCTGATGCCTCCATGTGGAGGGACGACCATTAATTTTGTACTGAACGGCCCTCGAGGAGTCTATGAGGTGTGTACTGGGGCAGCATGACGAGTCTGGTCGAAAAGAGCATGCAATTTACCTTAGCAAAAAGTTTACCGACTGTGAAACAGTATATTCACTGCTCGAGAAAACTTGTTGTGCTTTGGCATAGGCTGCTCGCCGACTGAGACAGTTTATGCTAGTTCATACCACTTTGTGGATTTCCAAGATGGATCCGATCAAGTATGTATTTGAAAACCCAGCATGAAAAGCCAGCATTGACCGGACGGGTTGCGAGAGGGCAAATGATTTTGATTGAATACGATGTTCAATATGCCTCTCAGAAAGCAATAAAGGGGAGTGTACTGTCTGATTACCTCGCCCAGCAACCCATTGAGGATTATCAACCGATGAAGTTTGAATTCCCTGATGAGGACATCGAGGTTCTCAAATCGAAAGATTGTGAGGAACCGATCCCGGAGGAGGGGCCTGACCCTAAATCCGAACGGATTCTGATGTTTGATGGGGTCGTTAACATGAATGGAAGCAGGGTTGGTGTTGCTTTGGTTACGCCAAAGGGGATCCCACGGTCCTTTTGCTGCCCAACTAGCATTTGAATGCACCAACAACAGTGTGGCTGAACACGAAGCTTGTATCCCGGGTATCGAACATCGGTGCATCTGCTGGGGCAAAGCCTTTCTCGTTGTGTATAGGACGGAAGTCGTGCTACCAGTCGAGGTCCAGATTCCGTCATTGAGAGTCCTGATGGATGTGAAATTGAAAGAGACGGAGTGGGTAAGGACTCGGTACGAAGAGTTGAGCCTAATTGAGAAAAAGAGGCTGGCAACCGTTTGTCAAGGGCAGTTGTGCCAACAGCGAACGAGTGTGCTCTTGACCGAAAGGTACGGTCTCGTGCGTACCACGTGGGAGTTGTGGTGTTGAAAAGGATCCTTCCTCCTCAGAGATCGTAGGGGCAAGTGGAAACACAATTATGAATGCCCATTCGTGGTCAAGAAGGTTTTCTCTGGCAGAGCCTTGTTGTTGACGACCATGGATGGTGAGGGTTTCCTATCCCCTGTAAATGCGGACGCGGTTAAAAGATACTTCATAAAAATTGACCCGCTGGACGAAAAGAATAAAAGAGTCCAGGCAAAAAGGGGCATCCCGGCGAACCAAAAAAAAATGAATGAAAAGGTTCGGGCAAAAATTAGGGATAACAAGAAAAAACTGTACACCCGGCAAGTCGAAAACCCCACAAGGGCGGATTGGGCGAAAATGGGTATCCCGGTGAACTGAAAACCCGAAAGGGCGGTCCAGGCAAAAGAGGGATTGAAACGAACAATTGTGTCCAGCATAATCGTTTGTACTCTAGGTATGACACTTGGATAATCTCCGGCAAAGATCAGTCAGAAGCATCTTGTTCAGAAGGCAGAAAGTGCGGAGAGTCTTGAGGACATATGGGGTGTAACCGAGTTGGAACTCGATGAGATCACGGTTTCACATTGCCATTAGGATAGATTTTTCCTTTTGTGCGCAATTGTAACACCCTTCTAAAATACCCCAAATATTAAATTAAAATAACAATATATATCAATCAGAGTAATTATGCATTCAAGGGTGTCACACAATATTTTCACACCATTCATCATAATATTTAGTCATGCTCATTATTTAATTCAAAACATAATGTATTGCACAATACGCAGCGGATAGAGATCAAATCGATCATTCAAACATGTAAAATGGTTCACAACCAACAATAAAACATTTAAGACATCCCGTCCCGATGTTACATCTATCAGAGCATGACCCACTAAGGAGACTACACTAGACTCCAAGCATTAGCTTCTACTCAACTCATTGCTCGTTACCTGAAAAATAGTTGTAAGGGTGAGTTCCTCAGTCGATATAATAAGCATTATAAACTATCATGCAATGTTAAGTAATTTAACACATTTCATCACCCAAGTCAGATTACACATTCAGCAACGGCAATATCAACTCAACCATGCTCAATATCAGCACAATTCATACTCATACTCAAAGTCAACACAACCACACGTATAATATTGGAATACATTCATTCATATTATACGCCATACATAATTATGCAATGAGACTCCACACATGCGGTACCGACTATTCTTGAACATATAGTTCAAGCTCACCGATCAAATCCAGATACGGCTACTAAGCTCACTAGTCCCACTCATTTGAGACCTAGTGACTCACTCACTAATGCCTCACCATGGGAATTAGCTACAACCCCAAAGGCTATGCTATGCACACTAATCACCTAGCATGCAAACATCAACAACAAATCCACAATGATTCACTCACTAATTCCTCACCATGGGAATTAGCTACAACCCCAAGGGCTATGCTATGCACGCTAATCATCTAGCAATGCAACATCAACAACAATCCACAATGGACATATGCTCACACTCTAAGCCATACAACAGTCCATTCACAATACATGCATAATATATACATCCACAACATTATGCATATCATCATACATCATCAACACATGTATCAAACACCATATCATGTCAAATAATTAAACACAGTATTAGCACACTCTACTAATACCTATACTGCTCAAAACAGCGGGAAATAATCCCTACTATATCACACACCGATATAGGCAACCACCAATTAGGCACACAACATTTTAATTAACAATTTTTCCACTCTGCAACAGTGTTAACCGGTTAACGCCCTGGGTTAACTGGTTAATGCAGACAAAACACACTTACTGCCCAAAACTTAACAGTGTTAACCGGTTAACGCCCTGGGTTAACCGGTTAACGCAGGCAAAACAACACTAATTCTCAATTCGTAACAGTGTTAACCGGTTAACACCCTGGGTTAACTGGTTAACGCAGACAACACAACAGTTCCTGCGCTAACACAAAGCAGAATGCAGAATTCTCCGCATTTTCCGCCGTTAGAGGACTTCCGGACCTCCGATTCCAAATCCGTAAAAAGCTATACGTTCGGGAAAACACTACCCATCCAATTATCAATTAAATTTCAGATTTAACACAACTTATTCATCACAATTTTCAGCATTCCTAATCCCAATTAGGGTCAATTCAACGGTTTATCACTACCCATTACATGCTAACCCATAATACCCATTAAACGACGATAAACCCCCCTTACCTGAGTTAATCCGGCAATCTCTAAGCTCCAAGCTCTTCTCTTCTCCAACCTTTGCTCTCTGGTTCTTCCTCCCTGCCCTTTTCTCCTCTTCTCTGCAGCTTCTCAGTTTCACGTAAAACCCTTTTACAAAATGAAACTCTTTTTCTTATTCCAACTTATATATTTTCCAATTTATATTATTATTCCAATAATAATAATAATTCAATAATTCCAAAATAATAATAATAATAATCCAATTATCCAATTAAATTAATAAATATATTATTAACTTAATTTAAATAATTATCATATTATTATCGGGGTGTTACAGCAATTACCTCTTTTCAGGTATTGCTTCCTTTGTGTTGTTCAGTTACGAGCCACTTTTGGTTCAATCAATAAATGCATGTTCAGTCTAATAATTTTGGTTTTTGTTTTCATTACCGCTTTCATTGCAAAAACATCCGTTTATTTTGATAAAGAATCTTTGCATTTTAAAACATAGAGGTCCATTCTGATGCATGTTTACGAGATTGAAGACGTGAAATCTTATTCGGAAACCCGAGTGACCTAAGTGTTGAAATTTTGGCACGCCTGGGGCACTTTTTTATCTAACGATCTCTTTTGCAGGTGTTGTTGGTTGTTTTCACTCACTTGCAGGTAGTGATGTGAAGCGTTTTGACAAGAGATCCCCGCAGAGTCCAATCAGGGACGAGGGTTAGAATAACGGTGAAAAGACGGCGAAAGAAGGGCGACGATCCTAGAGGGTAATCAAGAAGACTCTTCAAAGTCTGAGGATTAGAGAGTTGGCCCGGATCTGAAGAGATCGATTGTCTCGAAGCCTAGAGAAGCCGAGAATACAAGGCGATGAATCAGAAGAGACCAGATGAGTCTGGGAGCTCTCAAAAGTGGAAAGTTGACACTGTGGTTGGATGGTGAATGCCAGTGTTCGAAGAATCGACAGGCGTCCCGGGTCCAATAAGCCGAATCTTCCCAGCGGGTTCGAGGTCGTTATCTCCCCAGCGGATTCGAGAGCGGTGTTTCCTCGGCAATCAGGCCTGAGATTGGTTATTTTCCTCAGCAGAGGTATCAGTGGGTAGATTGTTCCTCAGCAGCCAGGTCTGAAGTGTTGTATTCCCTCAGCAGGGTTGAGAGTGTTGTCTCCCCCAGCGAGTCCGAAGTTTGTTGTTTCCCTCAGCAGGTTTGAGAATGTTATTTCCCCAGCAAGTCTGAAGGTTGCTGTTTCCCCAACGGAGGTGGGCGTGGTTTGTTTTCCCCAACGAAGTCCCCAAGCGGATCGAGTTCGGTAAAGATCATCCCCAACAGCAGTGCTATTCCCCAGCAGGGTGGGAGATGGGAGTGACATCAAGTTCCTCAACAGAGTTCCTCGAGCTCCCCAGTAGAGTGGCTCGTGCCGTCCCCGGAGGGGGATATGTTTTTATGCATTCATTATTTAGATAAGCATAGCATATTGCATCATTAATTGCGTAGCATTTCCATGAGTATGGAGCATTACGCTGTAAAATTCATGCATCAGCATTGCAAGCATAAACTAGCCCTAAGCCGTGGTTACCATTCAAGAATTGGTTGAGCTGGTCGGTGATGTTATTCAGAGGAGTTTAGCATCGTGACGTTGGGTCGTCGGGGTTGATTGCAGAATTGGTTTCCCCAACATGGTTGGAAGGTTGTTGCTTTCCCAACAAGTGACTCCCCAGTTGAGTTGGTTTCTCTGCCGTTCTAAGAATGTCGGATAAGTAAGTATCCGCAGCAGAATTGTTGTGTCTCCCCACAGAGTTGGAAGACCGAATCAGAATCGTGTGCTCAGCAGAGTGATCACTTGCTTTCCCAGCAGGAGTTTTCCTCCCCTTGCATCTGGCAGGCTTGGATCATATCCCGGTGGGTCATTGTTTCAACATCTGTATGGCACATTTGCTGCAGTTGCTCTTGACAGCGTTCAGGATTGGTAATCCCTAGAGAGGTTTATTTCCTCACCCGTCCGTGGAAGGAAAGCTTGTTTTCCCCAGCGTAGTCCCCGACGAGCGGCTGCCTTGTTTTGGCATATGTAGATGTCATCCTTACAATTCCAGTAGGTGTCGTGTTGATCCTCGTGTGGGTCTCCTTTCTTTCGGTGTCAGTTGACATCATATTTCGATGTCCGTAACATCGAGTCTCTTCCCATTCGTCCGTTGGCGTCTGGTCGTGGTTTCTCTTCCCATTCGTCCGTTGGCATCTGGTCGTGGTTTCTCTTCCCATTCGTCCGTTGGCGTCTGGTCGTGGTTTCTCTTCCCATTCGTCCGTTGGCGTCTGGTCGTGGTTTCTCTTCCCATTCGTCTGTTGGCGTCTGGTCGTGGTTTCTCTTTCCCATAAATCCGTTGGCGTCTGGTCGTGGTTTCTCTTCCCATTCGTCCGTTGGCGTCTGGTCGTGGTTTCTCTTCCCATTCGTCCGTTGGCGTCGGGTCGTGGTTTCTCTTCCCATTCGTCCGTTGGCATCTGGTCGTGGTTTCTCTTCCCATTCTTCCGTTGGCGTCTGGTCGTGGTTTCTCTTCCCATTCGTCCGTTGGCGTCTGGTCGTGGTTTCTTTCTCCCATTCATTCGTTGATGTCTGGTCGAGTTCCTTCCAAGTCATCGGTAAATGCCTGGTCGTCATTTTTTTTTTGGTTTCGGTAAACATCATCTTTCAATGTCGGTAAACGTCTTTTTCCCATTCGTCCGTTGACGTCTGGTTGTGTATCTTTTTTTCCATTCATCGGTAAATATCTGGTCATTCCTTCTTTTGGTGTCGGTAAACACCATCTTTCGATGTGTTTGTCAAATGAAGATGACCCCAAGAGAAAAAAATTTCTTAAGAACAATATGAACAACTTTAATGTTCATCAAAAATCCATTTGAAACTTGGAAGAGCATCATTCATTTCAAAACATTATAGGTAATTTTGACTGAAACCCTAATTTTGGGTCAACTTCCCAAGGACCTAACTTCTTCATTTTTTATGATTTTGAGGTGAGACCAATTGCATTGGAAAGCTTAATATGTCTAATTCAAATGTTATGTTGGACAAAATTTCATAATCCTAAAAGAAACACATGTGATAATATAAAACATTATAGGTCACTTTGGACCAAAGCCATTGAATCTTGAAAAAGTCCAACTTCAAGTGCCCATAACTTTCTCATCAAAAATCCAAATGATTCACAATTTAAGTCCAAATTGATCATCTTGAAAATACTACAACTTTGATGTTGGAGGTTTTTCCATTTGAGGCTTGCATCACTGAAACAGAAGGGCTTGAAGTTAGTCACTTTTGACAAATTTTTCAAAGGCATGTTTTGTACCTCAAACTTCATGACCAGTGTTCACAACTTTCCAAACTCCAAATGGATTTTTGTCCAACATAGCTTTTGTTCCTTATGTCAAGACCTTTCCAACCTTTACTCACATGCCTATGTTTGGATTTTTTATGTATGACTTTCGAAGAGGGGAACATTTATGCCCAATTATGCATTTCACATTGAATTTTCGTGCACAAGCTATTGCAATTCAGATTGCACGTCCAAACCTTCTCCAAATGAGCTCAGCTTTCATTTCCAATTGCTTTTGGGCCTCACATGCGCTTGTACAGGCCCATGCATGGAGGACCCAAAGCTTCATGCACACGGTTTTGGCACCTCATTCCTTGCAGCTCGGCTATGAATACCATGCTTGCTTCAATCAAATTTCATCCTTGATTCAACCTGAAGCTCTGCTGAAATCCATACCCAACCTCACTCAAAAGGAATTCTGATTTTTTTCTCTCAATTTAAAACTTGAATTTCAACTTCCTTGGTTGATCTTCAGTTTCCAATTCCTAAGCCTTGCATCATCATCATCTTAAGATCAAGTTGGAAGCAAGAGATTAAGTGGATCATGTTGTTTAAAGCTGCACTTCAAAGGTTCATTGCTCAACTGTTTTGATCCATATCTCATCATATATTATGATTTGCTTGTGTTTATTTGGTTCTCTGAAGTCCTCGTGTGAGAGGCAAGCCATTGGTGGCTTTGATTTTGTGAATTGATGCATTTCAGATTGAATACCTGGATTTTCCATCTCAAATTTCTCATTCCATAGAGATCTTGAGAGAAATCCAAGGTTATAGGGGTGATGTACATCACCCCAGCTTCATTTTGGTATAAGGCACATGTATTTTAGTTGAGGTTTGAAAACCTGCAACTGGTGGCTAGAAACAGTTGGCTCACCGGAGAAGACGGTGGTGGCTCACCGGAGAAGACGGTGGTTTCCACCACCGTCCCCACGTGGATGCACCATAGCCTTCAGATCTGGCTCCTACGTTCTAATCCTGGCCTTTTGTTTATTTGACTTTTTTAAATCCACTTTGCAACACGCTTGACTAATGATCACCATGGAAGCGCGCCTCTGAGCCATTGGATTGTCCACGTCAATTAATGAAACAAATCATGCGCTCCTGGATTTTTCATATTTTCCAATTTCTGTTTTATTTTCTTTTATTCCATTTATTTTAAGAAATTCATAACTCTTTTATTTGGAATCACAAAAATATAAGACCAATTGCAAAAAATTTCTTTTAAAATCTAGTTTCATAATCTGATTTTTAATTATTTTTGTGATTCCATTTAATATTTTTTGTGAATTATTTTATTTTTAATAGTTTTTAATTCATTTTAATTACTTTTTGATATTCAAAAATACCAAAAATATTTTCTTAACACATATGGATGATGATAAGTCTATGAAAAATATTCTCATCAATTTTTTAATTGATTTGAGATTTATTTGAGATTTTAATTCATTTGTGTTATTTTTCTTGATTTTTAAATGTTTAAAAATAGTTTATGTTTTCAAAAAATATTGAGAAAATTTGTCAAACCTTGTTTGACCTTGTTGGACTTAGGATGATTCAATTGGACTTATCCAAGTTGATTTGAATTGAATTTGAAGTTTGACCATAGTTTGTTCATTTTATTTTATGCATTTATTTTAATTTCAAAAATACCAAAAGTATGTTTGACCTTTCTTGACTTCTAATCTTCATTTCACTTATGTTTACCATTGATTGATGTTGATTTCATTCACATTTGATCATTGTGTTTTGTTAATGTCATTTGAATTCACATTTTGTCCATTTCATCTTCATCTCTTTTCTTCTTCTTTTTCTTTTGGCCAATGAGTTAATGATTTATGGTTAGCGTTGACATATGAGAGGCTTAACCTTCTTTGATCCAAATCAAATTCAACTTGATCAAAGATCAAGTGAATTGCTTTGTGTCCAAGATAGGTTGCTTCTTGGTCAAGCAAAAAACTTGAAATCCATACAAGGCCTTCATTCTTTTCTTTTGGCATGGCAAGTTGTAGGAGCTTGACTTACTAGTCATGATCTCTAACTTGTGTTTATTTTCCTATAGTTTTATTGACCGGCCTCAGATAGGTGTGACTACTACATTAGTCCACTTACGATTGCTTAACATAGCGCTAAATTATCTTATGACACACTAACATTAACTACTAACACTAACTTTTAATTCAAGCATTTAATTCTTGCAATTTACTTTAATGCAATTTAATTTCTTGCTCATTTATTCATATTGCCCTTTTCCCTTTGCTCACTTGAGCTCATATTTTATGTTTATGTTATTTTCCTTTTGCTCACTTGAGCTCATTATTGTGAATAAATATATTGTGGCTTTGTGTTTGTTTTGTCTTTGTTTGTGTGAACCCAATGCAAAAAGGATAAAGGACTTAGAATTAGGACATTACCTATGCTTAAAGGAGTTCAAGAGCAACTAGGCCTCATGCCTTTAGAATGCTAAATTTGTTGAAGAGCAACTAGGCCTCATGCCTTTAGAATGCTTAATCTTGAAGTTGACTTGAAAGGACCCCTAATTTAAACTCAATCTTTGTCAATTCCTCTTATTGCATTGTGAACTTTTTGATTGTTTGTTCTTGTGTGATAGGGATTCCAAACTTGAGATAGTAAGAAGGACCATTGTCATGAACATCCAAGTTAAGAGAGACAAGCCAAATGGGGATCTTAGGAGCTTGAATGTTTAATTGTTTTGATTGCTCGTTGATTGCTAAGTCCAAAGGAAAGGAGCATCTTGAATCATCTTTATGATCTCAAGAAAGGAACTCCAAGGGTTTTTATCTCTTCTCTTATCTTTGCATGTTTAGGACCAGCCCTTCTCTTCTTCTCTCCACTCTAACCCAAGCCAAACTCATTTTGTGCAAACATTGACATTATTTTCAAATTAGAAACCTAGGCCTTATGCCTTTGATTTTTCAAACTCTTTTCACTAATACTCATTTTGAATTGAACTTTAAGTCAACTTTGACTTCATTTTGTGAATACTTATAACTTGTAAATACAACTCACTTCAATTTGTTTTTTGTGGTTCCAATGACCACCTTTGTTAAAACCTTTTTCATAAAACATTAGCCATAGGTTTGAGTTATCATAGTGGTTGATGTAAACCTCACCTTATCCTTAGTGATTGGACTATAAGTCTTCCATACTTATTATCGGGTGGATCCCTCACTAGTATGTTGAAGCTCTCCTCACATGGTGGATTGTTGGTTTAGGTTGAGTTTTCTCCCTTTGATAACAAAAGACCTTAAGGCTTTTGATCAATCAATTCACCAATCACTTTTTGATATTTTTACCCCGAACTACGAGGTTTTGATCCTACCTTTGTGATGGTACGTAGGCAATGGGTTTATCCATTAAAACAACAAATTGTAAATAATATGTATATTCTTTTCTCATCTCCCCAATCTTGTTTGCACAAATCTTTTCACGAATACCAACCTACAATACAACTTTGCAAAAAGGGCTCCCTTAGAGTACTAAGGATGTTTTGGGTGCTTAAAACCTTCCTATTGCATAACCAACCCCCTTACTCAGATCTCTGACATTTTTATTAGTTTTTGATTTGATAAAACTTCTTACTTGGTTTTTGTTCACTTTCTAACCTTTCCTTTGGATAAATAGAAGTGCGGTGGCGACTCGAATTGTATGATTTACTTTTGATTTAGTCAATAAATCTAAAGGTAAACTGTGAAATTGTAAAATTACCAAAAACTCACAAAGGAACTCATTTTTCAATTCCATCATGTGCACTCCCTAGCTTGTTCTTCCTCATAAACCCTGTTGTCGACGATCGATCATGTCAATTCATTTCTTCGCCAACTTCACTCTCATAAAGGAACTATTTTCCATCTCTCTCATCAATTCGGTCGACGAAGAGCCAATGCCTACTCGCCGGTTTTTTTTCCCCGAGAGTTGAAAACATATTATGATGTAAATATTATGATTTAGCACCTGTATTCAATGAGCTTGTTGCTCGTGTTAGTTTGGATGCTAACCATTTCTCAAGAGTCTCTCGCCAGGACTAAGAAAGCGGATGAATTTACCTCCAGACTGTCGGATATTCATTCCAAGATGTTACACGTCAAATAGAGCTCGCTACCATTTCAACTTCATTTGCTGGTTTTGGTAGTTTTGTTACTGAGCTTCATAGGACATGCTCTCCCGTCATGGGAAATTGCTTGGTTTGGTTACAGAAGATGTTCCTGTCAATAATGCTGTTAGGCTGCAGAGGGAAATGGCATGATATGTTTGTGGTCCAGGCTGAAGAGTGAAACATGCAGGACCAGCCTTCCCTTTCCTCGGTTATAGAAGAAAAACATGGCATTACAATTGCTCGCAAAACCCCGACAGAAGTTGGTCAAGAAGGATAAACTTTATCAGATGGAACACTTACGGTTAATGGATAACAAGCTGCGAACACATACTTCACAAACGACAGCAAGTTGCAGTAGAGGAGAACAACCATAAGCTGCAGTGGATCTTAAGGCATCCAAAGATTCTATCGAGAACCGAAATCAAAGCTGCTGCCGAGACAAACTGCAAAAGCTGTCAATGGAAAATAGAAGCAGCAATAACCAAATGACACGTCACAGAGTTGCTACAAAATCGTATACCACCAAACTCCATTCAGCGGAAAACGCACGCAAGTGTCAACGACAACATCAGCATTGCAGTTCAAACACAACCTGCAACCAAAATCAAGGTAACTAAGAAAGTTGCTTGAGTTAGAGTATAATGGCAAACAAATTTGATCAAGTTGGTAAAATCATAGGTGTTGCGGGTGCTTGATATTACACAATGAATTTCTTAACATACCATCGAATTTTCACCCTAGTTACTCCTTTGCTTCTGTCTTGCATATTTGGAAATCAAGCATTTAGTAGCACATAAAGAAAAGAATATGTTTTGATCGCGCCCAAGATTTGAAATCGTGTCCACATTGCAATTTTGGATATATTGAAGAAGCTTGCAGTCCAATATGACTGGTATGGCCACAGTTGCAGTTGCAGCCATGGGCAATTTGTTTTATACATCAATGGACGTGCGCATAACTCACATACCACATTACCAATGCAACCTGAAATGTCAAAATCTTAGCACAAACAGGTCCAAAATAGGAGATTGTTCATCAAAACAAATGCAACATAATATGAAGCAGAAGTTTATGCCATGATTAATGGTCTGAATTGACCTACAAAACCTCCTTTAAAAGCAGTTTTTCATGTCATGATACCCTTTTTCAACCCTCGGGAGACAACATTTCCTTCTGCTACGTGGAAGAACAAAAGAATCCACTAGAAATCTGGAACCTGTTCTAAGAGAAAAGGTCCAAGACCTCAAGCTCACATACCCACTCCTCTCGATGATTTTTTTTGGAAGTTACTACTTTATCAAGTTACAAGGACAAAAAGGATAAATTCCAAAAGGAGGTTGCTAAATTATGATAATGTTTCTACATTTCCATAGCGCTTGGAGGTCTTGTTGGTGATCATTGTGGCATTGTGCCTACATCTGCTTTTTATATTGATGCCCGACATATGCAGAAAGTCATACAAAGGAACAAGGACCTCGGTCTCCCTGCTCACAAGGTAGTGTTGCAACTGCGTGTAGTGAAGGGATTGCTAATGAAAAGCTCGATCTCCTATGTTTCGATAAGAGTTGGTTGGAGTAGGAGGAAGTGGTCCAGTATTGACACTTTATCTGTGTAATGAGGAGAAGATCTTCTTTGACAAAACTGTTAAAAAATGTAACGAGGCTTAAAAGATTACGCTATGGAGAATACAGAACGAGAAGAAGCTGGAAAGATATTCTGAACCACATCTTGGGATTATACAAGCTAGGTCCTCTTTATGCCGTGTCGCCCATAATGTTGTCGACGAGCCAAAGGTTTTCGTTGAAACTGCGCCTGACAAGCCTATTGGGAAGGCCTTACCTTCATCTCATGTGAAGCCAGGTTCATAACCTGCCATGGAGAAGAAAACAAGATCACAATCAAAACCGGCAGCATGTCGATGTAGTTCTAAACCAGCTCAATCAAACACCAGTGCATCGCAAATAAACTCATGTTCAGGTTCGAACCAAGTTATCTGACTGTAATGATTGTGATAATCCGCCTCGAGCTTTCCGGCGGCGGCCGTTTATACTCATCATGGGATACGTCTCAGCCACTCTTCCTGTTTTAGAAAAAGGAGGGGCATGGGAATATGTAGTGTGCGGCTACCACATGGATGTGTGGTTCATATGATAGTACTGGAATTGACAGTAGCAGGAGTCACCCTGCGATAAAACAAACGAACAATCACAAGATGATGACTAACAGAACTTCTCCTCCATTTTTTTGAACTTCATAACTAACCCCTCCAAGTAAAAGTAACAGAATAATTCACAGAGGCATAACAATCAACTAACTTCCATTGCAATTTCACTAACAATGTGAATTGTGTTAGAAAACTACGCCGAATTTCCTCTTAGTCAGATTCGTAAAAACAATAATATGCGGAAGCATAAAAACACACACACAATTGATAACGGAGTTCGGCCAAGTATGCCTACGTCTCCGGGCTGCTGCAGACCTTTTACTGAAAAGAGAAAAATACACTGTGTTTACAAACACTCAAAAGTTTCTCTCACCCACAACCCAATTACACCCAAGAGTTTCTCTCACAGAAATTTTTCTCACACTAGAAAATTTCTCTAACTCTCAAATTACAATTTTTCTGTCAAATGCAAATGCATTCATTGTCTTGAGAAAAATTGAATTTTCCTACAACTTCAATGAGTATTTATAGGATTCATGTGGTATACCTCATGTCCATGCAAAGTGACCTTTGTGATTTTCTCTTCACCAAAAACAATGTTCCAAATTCAAAGTTACTATTCTCTTGGTCAAAATTCAAAGTCACTATTCTCTTGGTCAAAATTCAAAGTTACTATTCTCTTGGTCAAAATTCAAAGTCACTATTCTCTTGGTCAAAATTCAAAGTTACTATTCTTTTGTTGACTGCCATTGAAAAATAGAGGGTGGAATAGTATGGCTAGAAATGTAGGCATGTGGATCTAACAATCTCCCACTTGAAGACTGACTTCAGTCGGTCTTCACACCTCGATCATGCAGCAGCCTCTCTTGCATATTATTCTAGCAGGCCAACTGAAGTTGAGCACAACTTCAGTTTGTCAATGGTCACCACCTTTGTCAACATGTCTGCTGGATTCTTGCTTCCTAAGATCTTCCTCAATGTTAGTACCTCATCCTCAATCAGAGATCTGATGAAGTGATAACGGAGATCAATGTGCTTCGTTCGAGAATGAAATGCTGAATTCTTTGCCAGATGTATTGCACTCTGACTATCACTGTACAAGACATTATCCTCTTGGATGAAACCCAACTCTGTTAACAATCCCTGAAGCCATATCAATTCTTTGCTAGCTTCTGTTACTGCGACATATTCAGCCTCTGTAGTGGATAGAGCAACAATCTTTTGTATCCGCGACATCCAACTAACAGCACTAGTACCAACAGTAAATATGTAACCAGTGGTGCTTCTTCGGTGATCAACTTCACCTGCAAAGTCTGCATCTACGTAGCCTTGTACTTTTAACTTACCTTTACTAAAGCACAAACACTTCTCCTTAGTGCCTCGTAGATATCTCAAAATCCATTTCACAGCTTCCCAATGAGCTTTACCTGGATTTGACATAAACCTGCTTACAACTCCCACTGCATGGCCAATGTCTGGCCTCGTGCAGACCATCGCGTACATCAAACTTCCTATGGCTGAAGCATATGGAATCTTAGCCATTAATTCCTTATCTTCCTCTGTCTTAGGGGACTGATCCTTTGATAGACGAAAATGACTAGCCAAAGGTGTGCTAACCGGTTTGGCGTTGTCCATGTTGAATCTCTGCAAAACACGGTTGATGTACTCTGTCTGAGATAACTGCAAGGTTCCCTTTTGCTTATCTCTCGTGATTTGCATTCCAAGGATCTTCTTCGCTGGACCTAAATCTTTCATGTCAAATTCTTTTGACAATTGTTTCTTCAAATTTCTGATCTCGGTCATATCTGGACCTGCTACTAACATATCATCGACATAAAGTAGCAAAATGATATAACTGGAGTTATATCTCTTGAAGAAACAACAGTGGTCAGCATTGCACTTCTTGAAACCTTCCTTGTGCATGAAGCTCTCAAACTTCATATACCACTGCCTTGGAGCTTGCTTTAGGCCATACAAGCTCTTCTTTAATCTGCACACCATATTCTTTTTCTCTGAGAAACCTTCTGGTTGGTGCATATAGATCTCCTCATCTAGGTCTCCGTGAAGAAATGCAGTCTTCATGTCCAACTGCTCCAAGTAGAGCTCTTCACTGGCAACAATACTTAACACAGACCTGATAGTATTGAGCTTCACAACTGGTGCGAAAATCTCGGTGTAATCGACTCCTTCCTTTTGCTGGAATCCTTTTACAACAAGTCGAGCTTTATATCTTTTAGAGCCATCATGCTCCTGCTTCACTCGATACACCCATTTGTTGTGAAGTGCCTTTTTTCCCATAGGTAACTCTTCTAGTTCCCATGTTTGATTTGAGATCAAAGACTTCATCTCGTCTTTCATGGCAAGCTCCCACTTGTTCGCATCTACTGTCTGACATGCTTCTGCATAGTCTTCAGGTTCTCCTCCATCTGTCAACAACATGTAGCTCATGTATTTCCTGTTAGGTATAGGAACTCGAGAAGACCTCCTTAACTCCGGAGCTGGAGTAGAATGCTCTATTCTGTCAGACTGCTGCACATTGCCTGGTTCAGTTGATTCTTCTGGCTGAGGACTATCAACTGTGGGTCTTTCAAGGACATCGTCCACATCTGCATAAACTGGCCCACTTGGATCTGAGTTGCTAGCACCTGTATCATGCTTGTCCTTGTACATTACCCTCTCATTGAAGATCACATCTCTACTGCGGATCATCTTTCTATTCTCGTCATCCCAAAGACGGTAACCAAACTCATCTTCACCGTAACCAATGAAAGTACACTTCTTTGATTTGGGATCAAGCTTGTTCCGGCCTTGATCGCTGATGTGTACATATGCTGTACAACCGAAAATTCTAAGATGTGAGAGTTTTACCTCTTTTCCGCTCCATACCTCTTCTGGTAGTCTATGTTCCAATGGCACTGATGGACCTCGGTTGATCAAGTAAGCTGCTGTGTTGACTGTTTCTGCCCAGAAATGCTTTGGAAGACCTGATTGCACACGCATGCTTCTGGCTCTTTCAGTCAATGTTTGGTTCATGCGCTCAGCTATACCATTGTGTTGAGGCGTACCTGGCACGGTCCTCTCTATTCTGATCCCATGCCCATAGCAAAACTTCTTGAATCTGGTGTCTTCATATTCACCACCATTGTCGGTTCTGAGCCTTTTGATCTTCAACCCTGTCTCATTCTCCACCATGGCTTTCCATATCTTGAAAGCTTCAAATACTTCAGATTTATGTTTCAAAAAGTATACCCATACCTTTCTGGAGTGGTCGTCAATAAAAGTCACAAAGTATCGTTTTCCACCAATGGATGAGACTGTCGTTGGACCCCAAACATCAGAGTGAACGAGCTCGAGTCTCTCCTTCTTTGGCTTCCTTCCGTTTGTCTGAAAGCTAACTCTCTTCTGCTTTCCAAATATACAGTCTTCACACATGTCAATTTCTATTGACTGAAGACCTGGAAGTTTGCCCTTCGAGTGCATTACCTTCATCCCTTTCTCACTCATATGGCCAAGTCTCTGGTGCCATAGGTTGGGATTTCCACTTGCTGCAACCGAAATCAGATGACATTCTCCTGCCGTCTTGTAAAGAGTACCACTCTTTTTGCCGCGAGCTATCGTCATTGCACCCTTTGAAATTTTCCACTGATCTCCGTGGAAGATTGTTGTGTAGCCGTCACTAGCCAACTGGCCTACTGAGATTAAGTTCTTTGTCAGGTCGGGGATATGTCTGACATTCTTCAGCTCCCAAACAGACCCGTTCAACGTGATCTTCACTACACCTTTTCCTACAATCTCGCAAGATTGTTCATTACCAAGGTAAACTTTACCAAGGTTTCCAGGGACATAATTCTCGATGAGTTCTTTCTGCGAAGTTGCGTGAAAAGGATGCTCCAGAGTCTGACACCCACGACTCTTCCTTGTTCTCCAAAGAGCATATTAATGCATCACCTCCTCTTGAGGTTGAAGCAACGTTTGCCTCATCTTTCGCCTCATGTCTCTTCGGTGCACTCCTGCACTGGTTTTTATAGTGTCCCGTCTTCCCACAATTCCAACACTCAATAGTCTTTGAGTTGTTAGAACTATGATGATTTCTGGACTTGGATCGCCTTTCTTTTGATTTTCCGCGTCCGCTTCCTCTGGTTGAACTCCTTCCTCTTGACTCTGTATGCAATACTGAAGAGGTTGATGATTCACCCGACTCTTTCCGTCGGATCTCCTCACTGAGAACCAAATCACGAACATCATCAAATTTTAACTTGTTGCTTCCCGATGAGCTACTCACAGCTGTGACAGTAGCATTCCAACTTTCTGGTAGGGAAGACAAGAGTATCAAAGCCCGTACTTCATCATCAAAGTCGATTCCAACTGAACTCAATTGGGTTGTGACTGTGCTGAGTTCATTTAGATGTTGCGCCGTTGATGCACCTTCTGCCATCCGTAAGTTGAACAACCGCCTCATCAAATGAACTTTGTTTGAGGCAGATGGCTTTTCGTACATGTTAGAAAGGGCCTTCATAAGACCAGCCGTAGTCTTTTCTTTGGCAATGTTGAAGGCAACATTACGAGATAACGTCAATCGAATGACTCCAAGAGCCTTTCTATCAAGAAGTTTCCAGTCATCTTCTTTCATATCTGCTGGTTTACTCGTGAGAGGTTGATGCATGCTTTTCTGATACAAATAATCCTCTATTTGCATCTTCCAAAAGCTGAAGTCCGCACCGTCGAACTTTTCGATTTTCACTTTTCCTTCGTCTGCCGCCATAGTTCCTACTCGAACCTGACTCCTCTGGATCGCCTATGATAATTTATGCAAACCACCGAAAAAATTGGTAATGCTGACCAATTTTCACTATTCACGAAAAACACTAATCACAAAGTTACTATTCACATGAATAGTACTTTCCCCCAAAACAATTATTCGGCCGAACCAACCAGCTCTGATACCAGTTGTTAGAAAACTACGCCGAATTTCCTCTTAGTCAGATTCGTAAAAACAATAATATGCGGAAGCATAAAAACACACACACAATTGATAACGGAGTTCGGCCAAGTATGCCTACGTCTCCGGGCTGTTGCAGACCTTTTACTGAAAAGAGAAAAATACACTGTGTTTACAAACACTCAAAAGTTTCTCTCACCCACAACCCAATTACACCCAAGAGTTTCTCTCACAGAAATTTTTCTCACACTAGAAAATTTCTCTAACTCTCAAATTACAATTTTTCTGTCAAATGCAAATGCATTCATTGTCTTGAGAAAAATTGAATTTTCCTACAACTTCAATGAGTATTTATAGGATTCATGTGGTATACCTCATGTCCATGCAAAGTGACCTTTGTGATTTTCTCTTCACCAAAAACAATGTTCCAAATTCAAAGTTACTATTCTCTTGGTCAAAATTCAAAGTCACTATTCTCTTGGTCAAAATTCAAAGTTACTATTCTCTTGGTCAAAATTCAAAGTCACTATTCTCTTGGTCAAAATTCAAAGTTACTATTCTTTTGTTGACTGCCATTGAAAAATAGAGGGTGGAATAGTATGGCTAGAAATGTAGGCATGTGGATCTAACAAATTGCCCTAACGGCGCTACCCGAGCTGCCCGATTCTATTACACTCTTCTCTTTATATAAATTTATCTCCCACCCTTATTTAAGGGGGATTCTCCATTTTTTTGCTCTCATATTCATCACTCTCAATCATACATGATTCTCGTATCTCCCTCCCAATTCCTCACTATATGCTCTCAATTATCGTAACTGTTAGAGCTTCGACATCAGAAGCTATAACCAGTTGAGCTTTAACCTTCACCATCCTCTCTGATACAACGAAGCGTAGGCGCATCTCAAGAAGAAGTTATTCCCACAGACTGGAGATTGGAGAAGAAGAAGATTGCTTCGCATTCATAAAGAAGAAGGAAACATCGTCACTACCTAGAACCAGAGCCCTCGCCGGCGCCAACACAGTCATCACCGTCGTCGCATCCGATAAGGTAAGGTTTTGAAACTCGCTTTCTTTCAATCCTTCGTAGCCATGACATATATGAGAACTAGGGAGTTCAGAGCCCCAATCCCTTGGGCTCTAATCCTTGGAGAGATGCATTTGACTTAGGATCTCGGTCTTAGGATTCTTGGAAGGTGCCATTTCGGTTGTGGATTTGGAATGAGGATTTCGTAGAATTGACGAGATATTCGGACTAAGGAGGTGTAGACGAACTAGTCGATGTATATGATTCCCGTTTCGGTGGCCACCGCCGCCAGAGGCGATTTCCGGCGCGGTGGTCCGCGGCGGTGATGAGTGAGAGGTTCGACGGAGCCGTGTCTCTGGTTGGCGCGCGCCTTCAGGCTTTTTTTTTCAAACCAAGTCTTCTTCCCCAATTGCCACGTGACTGAATTACTAAGGATCAAGAGATTGGGCTTCTGCAAGCCAAACCCAATGCAGTTACTAGTTACCACCCCCATGTTTCAAACACACACCCTGGTCAGAAGGCCAATTTTAGTGGGCCTTGAACTATAGGCCCACTCGCCTAGAGGGAAATCTTGCACCCTCTGATTCCAGTATGCACCCCCTGGCCCGTTTTCAATTAATTTATTTTCTTTGTTATTTTTGTGTGGATTTTTTTTATTGTTTTAACTTCCTTGATTATTAGAATTAGTAGTGATACATTTAGTAGAATTTAATTAGAGTAAATTTAGATTTTTAACATGATTAGGATTTATTTGTTTCGTTAATCCATTTGTTAACCATGAAAAACTCCCTAAAAAATGCTTGATTACCATGTGAGGTTTGATTAGAATTTTCCCATAATTCTTGACTTTTTAATTCATGTTTAGGAGTAAAATTGATAAATGCCACGTTCGTGTTCATGTCTTGCATTTTAACTCCATCTTATTAATGAATATTAACCACTCGTTGTTTTCTTAGTGGTGACGTGTGAGTGAGAGATCCAAACATCTTCCAAGTTATTCCTTTTATTTTATTCAATAATTTATAAAGTGTAGTTTTCTTTTCATGTCGTTGTGTTGTATTGCGTGGATTCCCCCCATTGTGGGTTAAATGTCCCCCCTCCCTTAGTCATGTAATAGCTTAGTTTTATCGCTTTCTATCTTAGTTTACCATACATGTTAATAATCAAAGATAAAATACAAAACGATAAACAAAGCTTTTCAAAAGAAACGAAAGGTACTTGATTCAATGTCAAGTTGTTTTTTTCCAAATAAAATTCACACCATTGCAACGTAAATGCTTGATCCAACGTCAAGCATTATCCATCCACTCCAAGATCCATTATTCACATCTTTTCTCCATTCTCTTCTCAACCTTATTCCATGTCTCTCCTCCATTCTTCACTCACTATTTTCTAATAAATTCAAACACTTGATTTAACATCAAGTTCCTTTTTCAAAACCATTTTCATAACAAATTGGAATGCAAATGGGGTGTACGTGTTTGTACACAACACTCAAGTAATTGGGTTGTCGACCGTACCTAGCCTGAGGACCCGACACTTGACTTTCCCCCCTAAAACATCTAATGATTCAAATAAGTTAGATCTAGGCGCTACGAAGAAGAAAAAGAATAGTTAGGACTCCATTGTCCTCTTGATTCCCAAGTACTTTGATCGTTGACTGTACTTAGTCAAGGGTTAGAGACCTGTCTCCCTCTAAGTTCCAACGATTAAACTTGCCAAACTCCTTTCATAATCATATCTCTTTTTTTGGATGAAAAAGAGTGGTTAGGACAACATTGTCCTCTCAACTCCCGAGTTATTGGACCGTTGACTGTATCTAGCCAAGGGGTTAATGCTTGTCTCCATGCATAAAATCCATCCTAACAAATCAAATCATCTTTTTCCTTAGGGCCTTCTATTCAAAACCTTTCAATAAGGACGTGTTACTTTCGCTCTACCGTGAACGAAGCTTAAGCCTCCATATGTGAGCAAGTAATGTTTAACTGCTAAAGTGTGAACCAAGCGTATCCACTTTACCGCAAACAAGCAAATACTTTCCGCTCCCATGACAGAGTATACAAGCAAGTGAACAGTAGCACGCAAATGTCAATACTGTTCAGTAAAAATAACCAAACAAATATGCCATTTTTGAGCCGAACTACGAAGCTCTGACTTCCCTATTGCACGTATGGGGATACACAGGCACAAGGGCCCAAATCCTTGGCGAGCACACTAACTTAAAACTTATTTTCTCTTCCACTTATAGCTAGCAACATACAGATAAATAAACATTCATACGCATTTGATACGAGCAAGTGGTTCCCATGGAGTACCATGGATGTGACGGGTGTTAATACCTTCCCCTTGCATAACCGACTTCCGAATCCTCTCTTGGTTGCGAGACCATTTCTCTCATTTGGGGTTTTATCGCTATTTTCCCTTTCCTTTGGAATAAATAAAATCCGGTGGCGACTTTGTATTTTTCGCAGCGCTTCACAGTCGACACAGCTTCTCCCCATAATTCTTTAGGTAGATGCTTGCCTTTCAACATACTTCTAACCATATTCATGATGGTTCTATTCTTTCTTTCTACGACTCCATTCTGTTGTGGAGTGTAGGGTGACACCAGCTCATGCATAATCCCTTCTTTCACGCATAATGTGTCAAAGTCTTTCGACACATATTATACACCACCATCAGTCTTTAGAGTCTTGATCTTTAGACCGTTTTGTATTTCGACCATAAATTTAAATTTGGCAAATACCTCGATCACTTCACTTTTCTTCTTGATCAGGTAAGTCCATAGTTTTTGACTAAAATCATTTATGAATGTAACAAAGTATTTGTTACCTCCAATAGAATCCACCTGGATAGGACCACATACATCAGAATATATGACTTCAAGAATTGCCTTCGACCTGCTTCCTGCATCCTTACTGAAGTTGTTCTTGTGTTGCTTCGCCTGCACACATTCTTTACACACTTCATTTGGAATGTCGATTCTGGTAATCCTGAAACCATATTTCTTCTCTTCAAATCTTTGATGTATTTGAAAATGAGATGGACAAGTCTATAATTCCATATACATTCATCTCTGTTGGCTGCTGTTGCAAGGCACTTATGCTCCATCACATTTAGCTCAATCTTGAAGGTTCTATTCTGAGATATTGGAGCCTTCAAGATCAACCTTCCATTTGAGTCGCGAACTCTCATCATCTTGTCTTCGATTGACACTTTGTATTTCTTTTTGACTAACTGCCCTATGCTGAGCAAATTGTTCTTCATGCCTGATATGTACAACACATTTGAAATTAGTGACCTCTTGCCATTTTTCCTCATAATCAGAATATCACCAACACCTTCAGCTACTAGAGTGTTGTCATTTGCAAATTTCACCATGTTCTTCATTGAGGGTTTTATGTTGACAAACCAATCTTTCGTTTCAGACATGTGTGATGAACATCCTGATTCCAAGTACCACTGATCATTGAATCATTCTTCATCTCTCGTTGTAACCATCAACAATGCCTTTTCTTCTTCATGTTTCACCAACTTTGCATAAGTTTCTTGATTCTTCTACTTTTCTAAACAATCACTAGAATAATGACCATACTTCTGACAATTGTAACACTGAATGTGACTATTGTCTGACTTTTGACCACCACCTTTTCCTCTAACTGCAGCACCACCTCTTTCGTTGCCTTGGTTCCAGGGTTTTCTCTGATTCGACCAGTTTCCTTCTTGTTGATTTCGACCAGTCGAATTGTTGTAGCCTCCTCTTCCTTTGTTGCTATTCCAACTTCCTTTTCCTTTCCTTTCATTTGCTGATTGCTCCTACAAATCCATATCACTCTTCGACTTTCCTGCAGCTCTTTCAGCCATTCTTTGTTCATGAGATTCAAGCGTCCCTTGAAGCTCTTCCTTTGTCAGTTTTAACAAATATTTCGACTCTTCTATGGCTAATACCAAGTGGTCAAACTTTGGAGCCAACGATCTAAAGATCTTTCCAACAACAGATCTTGATGTCAACACTTCTCCACATACCTTGATTTGATTCACCAGTTTCGTAATCTTGGTGAAGAAATCAGTTATGCTTTCATTGTCTTCCATCTGAAGCAATTCATACGTCCTTTTGTAAGTTTGTAACCTCACATTTTTCACCTTCTCCGCCCCTCCAAAAGACTTCTACAGAATTTCCCATGCTTCTTTCGCTGACTCTACATCACTAACATTTTCAAAGTTATCTGCATCAACACATTGATGGATTATAAAGAGAACTTTATAATCTTTTTTCTTCAATTCTTTATGTGCAATCTTTTCTTGATCTATCACGTTTTCTGCGCGTTGTTACTCCTTCCTTCACAAGATCCCAAAGATCTTGATAACAGAACACAATCTTTATCTGCTTGCACCAATTCTCATAATTGTTGTTCTTGAGAATCATAAGATTTGCTGGAAAATGTCTGTTTGGATGATTCATCGCCATCGTGATTTTCTTCCCATAAATCGCTTAAACCGGAACTCTTGATACCAGATGTTGAAAATCCATCACAACCTATGGATAATTTCAATCAATCTTGATGAACACGATTGTTATCACTCACACAATAACAATGAAAAAAGAAGAACAATTATGAAAGAAAAGAAAGAAGGATGAAAGAGAAGAAGAATTTTCTGCAGAGTTTCTCTCTGTCCACAATCTGTGGAAAACTTCTTATTCACTTTGCAATTGCAAAATACTATGAATACAATGTTATGAATACAATATACAAGAATAAGGATTACTCTCTCTATTTATAAATTTAGATTAGTTTGCACCCCAAACCAAAACCCAAAACTATAAAAGTCCAAAATAGCTAACACTACTAAAATAGGCATAAGTCGAAATCCTGTGTGAGGCACCATGCTTCGACACTTCGACACACTAATGCAACTCAACACTAGGTGATTTGACACTTCCTTGCTTCTGTCGAACAACCTGCTTCGACACAAGGAATTACAATTCAACACTTCTAAACAAACTCTAGTTGCACACAAACTCCTATGTTAGATTATCTCAACACATTTATGCGTCTAAATATTATATCATCAATTTTAGTGTTTGTTATTTTAGAAAATTTTATATTACATGTTCTAAGTGACTTTTGAGGGTGACATGTTATTGATAAAACCTTTAAATACTATTAATTTAATCTTATTAATTTATAACTTGAAATTGAATATTAAATTATTAAACTAAATATTAAATAGTGAAGTTATTAAATTGATGATAATTTAAGATCATAAAATAAGTCAATTAGAACGTGCCCCATGGCCAAAAACAGTTAGCTAGACTTTTCAAAAGTAGTGAATAGTTATTTAAAATTTTCTAATGTCTTGGTACCCGGCAGATTTGTGAACTCTAAGTCTTTGCAATCCAAGAATATCCTTGGATCACGGAAGAATCATGTGCTATACCTCATTGTTTACTCACAACTTGAGTTAGTTGACCACTTTGAGTATTCAATAATACACCTCAACTTGCCAACTCTTGTTCTTCAACACCAATGATTCACCAAGCAGCCAACTCTTGTTCTACCTGTTAAGCTTCAAGACAATCTGTTCCCATTTCTTTTCTGGTATGTATCATTTATCTCCACTATATTTTTCGATTGTTGCCATATTGTCCTACTAGGTAGTTTGGTCAGCATAAGAAATTTTTCAATGGGAAGATCGTGTATTCCAAAATGCAAAACTGCAAGACTAATGGGTTGGCTACAAATTATTTTGGGGAGTTTGGTAATCTTAGTAAGTATATTGAGCCTAACTAGATTCTACTATGCTGGTTTTTTCTTACACAATGAAGAAATATGCCAGCATTTGTATACTACTATAAAGGATGTAAACCATGGTTTTGATGCCAAAGCACTGTCGGATAGAGTTGAACAAGTATTGGATATGTTGGAAACTTTGCAGGGAAAGCTTGAGTTAAAAGAAAAAGAAATGGAGAAAAACAAAGGAATAGCCTTAGACAAGAAGTATTTAGAGGATGAAATAGTTAGGCCTCTTCACAGTGCAAATGTGGCTTTAAGACAGATTAGGCTTCCGAAGATTGAAGAGGGAGGGAACTTTACGGTAAAAGAGGATCCTTTGATTAATTATTTTGTGACCGAGGAGATTAGAAAGTACATAACTTCGAAGGAGAATAGAATTGGTAAGATTAATCTATATGGGTCGGACAAGGTTTATAACACAATTGGGCATGCATGTGTTTTGCACAAGAAAGAGCTGGAACGGTACATGGACTATGACATTGGTTCATATTGTGATGATGATTGGAATTTAGCTCAAAAGCTTATGCTTAATGGGTGTGATCCTTTGCCTAGAAGAAGGTGTTTGACAAGGGCTTCAAAAGTTTACTATAAACCATATCCTATCAACGAGTCGCTATGGAGAATACCAGACGAAAGAAATGTGAGGTGGGGGAATTACCAATGTAGAAATTTCGAGTGCTTATCAAGCAAGAATCCGAAGAGGGGCTATTCGAAATGTACAGGATGTTTCGAAATGGAAAAAGAGAAGGTGAAATGGGTTTCTAATACCTCACTTTCCACCGACTTTTTGATCAGTGATGTTTTGGCAATCAAACCGGGAGAAATAAGGATAGGACTAGACTATGGAATTGGGACAGGTACATTTGCGGCGAGAATGAGGGAAAAGAATGTAACAATTGTGTCAACTGCTTTGAACCTTGGTGCTCCTTTCAATGAGATGATAGCTCTAAGGGGTTTGGTTCCTTTATATGTGACATTAAACCAAAGGCTTCCATTCTTTGATAACATAATGGATTTGATTCATACAAGTGGGTTTATGGATGGTTGGATTGATTTTCTATTGTTGGATTTCATATTGTATGATTGGGATAGAGTTTTAAGACCAGGAGGTTTACTATGGATTGACAAGTTCTTCTGTAAGAAAAAGGATTTGGATGATTATATGTACATGTTTCTTCAACTAAGGTACAGGAAACACATGTGGGTTATTTCTCCAAAGTCAAAAGATGAAGTGTATCTCTCAGCATTGCTCCAAAAACCTCCCAGAGCTATATGAACATAATCAATTTCCTTTGTCAATTTACTTTCAGCTCAATTATTTCTTTCTTGTTTACTTTTGACATAATATACTTTACTCTTTCTTTTTGTCTCTTTAATTTCAATTTCAAAATCACGACTCATTCACACCATTTTTCAAGTCAAAACATTATAAAATGTCGCATGCGTACCAAAGGTTTCCTAAGTTACCAATTAACTCGTTTGAGATCCTATGATTGCACTGAATAAACATTCATTTGTGATCTGGTTTAGCACACTTCATAGCTAACTAAAAATTACTGTAAAATTCAGTCCATTTCAACAATGTCAATTTTTGGAGTACCGTTAGTTTTATTAATCCCGCAACAAGCATGTTATGTGACCACCAAGGGATCTTGAATCAAAATTTTGAGTTTCCACACATGTCAAAAAGTATGCAACAAAATTCTAAGGAATTAACTCTGTATTCATCATCAGGTGGACCACAGCAACCATTGGACGGTGAATATTTTCCTAAAATAATTACTACAGTTATCATTTGTTTCATGTATTAATCACTTTTTATATCTAAAGTTGATGTGTTTTTGTATGACTTTATAAGCATTAATTCTTCCTATCATTTTTATTTTATTTTATTCTCTTCTAAGTTGGCATTGGTTTTTTCATTGCATGATTTAAGAGATGTCTTGCTTTGAGAGAATCGGTCCTTTATGGATTAATACCAATTTTCTTCGTCAATTTGATCTAAGGGTTACACATATAAATTGTGCATCTTTGGGCGTCTTTTCGGTTAGTACAAATGTTTCATCGTCAATTTTGTCTCATGGTTGTTCCTAGCCCATAGAAATTGTTTCTTTTTGGATGTCTTTTCGATTAATATTGATGTTTCTTCGTCCATTTGGCCTATGGGTCATTCTCGTCCATAGAAATTGAGTATCCTTTTGATAAATATCGATGTTTCTTCGTGCAATTGAGACGTTTCCGACCTAGGGATACCTTTGCTAGCACTCCTCTTTAGGTTTAAGCCCTGAGAATGAGGGTGGAGGGAGTACCCTTTCTTCTTCCTTGTGGCGAATTGAGGAGTGAGGTCCCTTAGCCATCGGTTGTGGTTTTGACGTCCTTTCCTTTTTGGAGTAATGGATTCTCAAAATATATTGAAAGAAACATAATAATTTCTACATTAATAATATCTAGTGTTTAAACATGAGATCGTCTCGTATGTCCCGATGATTTCATTCCAGACGTAAAAACATCGAAAACAAACTACTTAAAGATATATTATAGATGTTTTTCACTATGTCCTTAGCTTATCAAATCCAATCGGATATTAGTATTTCTCTTGTTTCCTACTCTTTATTACAGAACAAAAGTAAGGATTCTAGTATATCGTATCCATAAGGACCAGTGCAATATTCCACTCATTCAACATTATTTATAAATTAAAGTAAAATGATAGTAAATGAAAATTTTAAGTTAAAATTTTGAGTTTCCATACATTCCAAAAAGTATGCAACAAAATTCTTTGGAATTAACTTTGCATTCATTGGCAAGTGTTCATTATCATGTAGATGACAACAACTATTAGACGGTAAACATTTTCCTAAAATAATTACTACAATTATCGTTTCATAACTAATGACGGGTATTTGTTCCATGGTCTTCCTCCTCCATCTCATAAAAAATATCTCATTTGCATTTTTTCTTTGTATCAAAATAATTGAAATTTTACAATAGTATTTATTATTATTTTTCCATTACTATATCCTTATTTATTAACTTTCATTTTATCCAACTACTCTATTAACAATAATTAATAAAGGCATTCTAGTAAATAATATTAGTTTTAACATTAAAATTACCACATCTAATTATTTTTTTAAGAACTGCAAATTACTCAAATTAGACACTTTTTATGAGACATTGAGAGTATTAATCACTTTATAATTAAAGTTGATATGTTTTGCATGACTTTATGAGCATTAATTCTTCCTATCATTTTTTTACTTTTGTTATTGTTGTTCCTTTTGGATTTCATGTATTATGCAAAACAACATGGAGTGTACAAGATGTTTTGATAAAGAGAGTACTCATGCGGGGTCAGATGTTCCAGCATGTGTGCAGCATCTCCCCCTTGTCGATAAACCATGATGGATGCTGTTCTGAGTGTATTTTCTGATTGGGATTCAATCAGATCTGTCACTATCTTTTAACAATGCATTTATTATATTTTTTGATAGATTAAAAGGATCAAATCAAATCAGATAGAGAGTTAAATTTGAATTCAAACAAATCAATTTTTTTTGGGAGTTCTTGAAAAATAAATAAAAATTGAATCCTCTACAAATCTGAACGTGATCATATATTTTGCACATTTGGACAAAAGCCCAGAAGACTATATTTCTCTTTAAGGAGACTCAAATCTAACGGTTGAAGGGTGCAAGTATTGAAGACTTTTGTGATAGGGTTTCTATTTTGAGTCTTTTGTTTGTGTTGTTGTTTATGCATCACTCTAGCGACTGCATTCACATCTAAAGACATACAGTTTAGTTTGTTAGTTGAGTTGTAATTTATCATTCAATATTATGATTATTGTAGTGATCACTAAGGTTAGTGATTGAGAGAAAGTCAGAGGGGTTCTCATATTTAGGGGGATTCTAAATAGAAATACACAAGTAGAATTAAGAAGAGAGACATTGAACATGAGGTTGTTCATCTAAGATACTTTGTACTAATTCTATTAAAGAGTGAATTTTCTTTTTTGGGTTGGAAGCCTCTGTTTACTGGTATTTTTAGTAAACAATCACGAGTTTAATTCACTTAAGAGATTCAACTTGAAAAAATCTCAAAGACAATCTGTGCAGAAAGTGCAAAGAAAAGTGTTTGTGGCTGATACTTAAGCTTGAAAATTAACAAACTGAATAAAAATGCAGAAATAGTTTGAAGAAATAATGTAAAGAAAAATAATAATAAATTCCATTAGAATAAGTTCTTTAGATGAAAAGACTTTAAATGAATTTAAACGATGGGCTCAAACACATACATATCTCACAGATTATTTCTCTCTGTGACTTGGATACTTTAGTTCCATCGAGAATGAGTGTAAATTTGTGTCTTCGATCCTATACATAGAGATTGACTTATATACTACTATAATAGTAACCATCATGAAAGGATAAATCTCAAGGATCTGACACGTATTCTACTACATAGGCTTCATCGCTCTAACTTGCTTCCACGCATCTTCAAAGATAAAACTGCTTAAAACCAACCATCATGTTGATAACTACGTTGGTAACTTCTTTGAACCTATTAACTGCATCTGTCGGGAGTCCTTGGTTGACTCCTATTGTGTTATTGAGACATCAACATATTACATAGTCTTTGGGCTTGAAAATATCCTAAGTTCCTAATGTAACACCCTTCTAAAATACCCCAATGTTTAATAATAAATAACAACAATTAAATCATACATATCAGAGTAATCATACATCTCAAGGGTGTCACATAACAACTCCTTCACAAAAGTCAACGTAAAATCAGTCATGCTCAATTTTATTCAACATAAATCTTCTTTAACAATACGCAGCGGATAAATATTTCAACATCTGTAATTCATCAAAATTAACATTTATTCAACAATTCAAACATCCCGTCCCGATGTTACATCTATCAGAGCATGACCCTCTAACCACACTAGACTTCAAGCACTAGCTTCTATTCGACTCACTGCTCGTTACCTGAAAAATATAGCTGTAAGGGTGAGTTCCTCAATCGATATAACAAATATTATAATTTATCATGTTATGTTAAGTAATTCTACACGTTAATCACCCTAATTATATCCTGCAGTCATTTACGGCATATCAACTAAAATATCGTGCTCAATCACAACGTCAATACAACTCCATAACAACATACAATGCAACTCAATAACAACATAAAATGCAACTCAATGAGACTCAACTCTTCATGCATGTGGTACCATTTGGAGTAAAACTCCCAACTTAAAATCATTGCCAGTTTAGTGGGCATCAAGGCATAAGCCTTCAACTTTCAACTTAAAAATTTGCCAATCCAGGCCAACGTGGTGTGAGCAAAAGCCCCATAATTTTTGCCAATCCAGGCCAACGTGGTGTGAGCAAAAGCCCCGACTCTATGCATATGAATGTATATGACATGTACGACTTGCGACTTCAACAACATAATAACAACAGCAACACAACAGCTTTTTCAACAAAACAACTTAAAATCAACTTTGGCTCATCAGCCTACAACTTAGTATTTTCAACGAAACAACTTATATTCAACTTTGGCTCATCAGCCTACAACTTAGGATTTTTCAACAAACAACTTATCAACATATTTGCATCAACATTTCACAACATAAAACCCAACAAATTTATTCATCACAATTAACTACAATGGTTCAATCCCAATCACATTTACAACATAAAAATCAACTATTTTTCCATTCTGCAAAGACTCTGCTCAACTGGAGGGAGTCGGCGCAAAAGCCTTATGCGTCGACGCATACAGTCGACGCTTAGCTCACTGGTCGGCGCAAAACTACCATGCGTCGACGCATGCAGTCAGCGCATGCCTCACGGGTCAGCGCACGCCGACCCTATGGTCGACCGCTCGCGTGCAGACTCAGATTTTTCTGAGTTATTCCTAGGGTTCTACCAGCTTCTGCTTGTCCGGTTTTTCCGGCCGTTTCCTCATCTGAAACCACCTCTAGAAACACAATTTGTCTTGTAAATTGGTAACGCCGATTCAAGTTTTTGGTTGGGATTCTTACCCTAGTCTAACATTCAAGACTCACACAACTACCGATTCAATTTACAGATTTTTAACACCGTTTAACCAACATCAATTTCAGCATATACAGTTCCAATTAGGGTTAGACCAACGGCTTATCACTACCCATTACATGTTATTCTATAATACCCATTAAACGACGATAAACCCCCCTTACCTGAGATAATCCGGCAATTCTCGAAGCTTTAGCTTTTCCGTTCCTCAACCGTGCTTTTCGGCTCTTTGCCCTTTTTCCTCTTCTCTGCAGCTTCTCTGAGTTTCACGTGAAATTTCCTTGTTAAGAATGAAACCCTTTTCTTTATTCCCCCTTATATATATTTTCCAAATATTATTATTCCCAAAATATTAATAATAATAAAATCCAAAATTCCAATTATTTAATTAAATTAATCATTTAATTATTAATTTAAATTAAATAAGTGTCTTATTTCTCTTGGGTGTTACAACTCTCCCCCACTAAAAGAGTTTTCGTCCTCGAAAACATACCTCAAGCAAATAACTCTGGATAGGACTCTTTCATCTGACTCTCCAGTTCCCAAGTCACATTGCCACCTGCTGGTCCTCCCCAAGCTACCTTCACCAAGGCAATCTCTTTACCCCGCAACTGCTTCAACTCTCGATCCTCAACCCTCATAGGTGATGTTTCAACAGTCAGGTTATCTCTCACCTGTACATCATCTACTTGGATCACATGCGACGGATCATGAATATACCTCCTCAACTGAGACACATGAAAAACCTCATGCAAATTCGCAAGCGACGGCGGTAAAGCGATACGATAGGCTACTTCTCCTATCCTCTCCAAAATCTGATAAGGACCAATAAATCGCGGTGTCAACTTCTTCGACTTCAAAGCTCGACCAACACCAGTTATCGGAGTGACACGAAGAAACACATGATCTCCCTCTTGAAACTCAAGTGATTTCCTCCTCTTATCATGATAACTCTTCTGACGACTCTGAGCAATTCTCATCTTCTCCTGAATCATCTTAATCTTTTCCGTAGTTTGTTGAATAATCTCCGGTCCAATCACAGCACTCTCACCGGACTCATACCAACATAACGGTGTCCGACATCTCCTACCATACAAAGCTTCAAACGGTGCCATACCAATACTCGAATGAAAACTATTGTTGTAGGTAAACTCAATCAAAGGCAAATAACAATCCCAAGCACCTCCCTTTTCCAAAACACAAGCTCTCAAAAGATCCTCTAATGACTGAATCGTCCTCTCAGTCTGACCATCAGTCTGCGGATGATATGCAGAACTCAATCTCAGCTTAGTTCCCAAAGCCTTCTGCAAACCTTCCCAGAACTTCGATGTAAATCTAGGATCTCTGTCCGAAACAATACTCGACGGAATACCATGCAGACTTACAATCTTCTCAATATACAGCTCAGCTAATTTCTCTAACGGATAGTCCATTCTGATCGGAATGAAATGAGCCGACTTTGTCAATCTGTCAACAATCACCCAAATAGCTTCAAAATTCTTACTTGTCCTCGGTAAACCAGAAACAAAATCCATACTGATACTATCCCATTTCCACTCTGGAATCGCCAACGGTTGCATTAGCCCAGACGGCTTCTGATGCTCAATCTTTGACTTCTGACACGTCAAACAAGAATAAACGAAACTCGCGATATCTCTTTTCATTCCCGGCCACCAAAATAACTTCTTCAAATCATGATACATCTTCGTAGCTCCAGGATGAATACTCAATCCACTACGATGTCCTTCTTCAAGAATGTTCTTCTTAAGTTCAGTAACATCCGGAACACACACCCGACTACCAAATTTCAAAATACCATTCTCATCAATTCTGAATTCGCCACCTTGACCTTGACTCACTAGAGTCAACTTATCAACCAAAAGCACATCAGATTTCTGACCCTCTCTGATCTCGTCCAGAATACCACTTGTTAACTTCAACATTCCCAATTTAACACTATTGTGAGTACTCTCACACACCAAGCTCAAGTCTCTAAACTGCTCAATTAAATCCAATTCCTTAACCATTAGCATAGACATATGTAATGATTTCCGACTCAATGCATCAGCCACTACGTTTGCTTTACCCGGATGGTAATTCAAACCAAAGTCATAATCCTTCAGAAACTCTAACCATCTCCTCTGTCTCATATTCAGCTCTTTCTGATCAAACAAATACTTCAAACTTTTATGGTCACTGAAAACCTCAAATCTTGACCCGTACAAATAATGCCTCCACAACTTCAGAACAAACACCACAGCCGCCAACTCTAAATCGTGCGTCGGATAGTTCCTCTCATGAACCCTCAGTTGTCTCGAAGCATAAGCTATAACCTGCTTATTCTGCATCAACACGCCACCCAAACCCAACAATGAAGCATCACAGTAAACTTCAAATGGTTCCGATGAACTCGGTAATATCAGAATAGGAGCACTAGTTAACCTTCTCTTTAACTCTTGGAAACCTTCTTCACATCTTGAGTCCCAAACAAACGCTTGCCCCTTTCTAGTCAACATCGTCAACGGTAACGCCAACTTAGAAAATCCTTCAATGAACTTCCTATAATAACCAGCCAAACCAAGGAAACTTCGAATCTCAGCAACAGACTTCGGAGCTTCCCACTTAGATACCGCTTCTATCTTAGAAGGATCAACAGCAACACCACCTCTTGAAATCACATGACCAAGAAAACTTACCTCTTCTAACCAAAATTCACACTTGGACAGTTTAGCAAATAACTTCTTTTCTCGTAGAACTCCCAAAACCACTCTCAAATGCTCAGCATGCTCTTCTTCAGATTTCGAATACACCAAAATATCATCAATAAACACCACAACAAACTTGTCTAGGTACGGATGGAAAATCCTATTCATATACTCCATAAATACTCCAGGTGCATTAGTCACACCAAAAGGCATTACAGAATACTCATAATGTCCATACCTTGTCCTGAAAGCAGTCTTCTGAATATCCTCAGTCTTCACGCGTATCTGATGATACCCAGATCTCAAATCTATTTTGCTGAACACACTTGCACCAACCAACTGATCCATCAAATCATCAATCCTCGGCAAGGGATACCGATTCTTGATCGTCACTTTATTCAGTTGCCTGTAGTCCACACACAACCTCATAGTACCTTCTTTCTTCTTAACCAACAACACTGGTGCACCCCACGGTGACACACTCGGACGAATAAATTTCTTATCCAACAGATCTTCCAACTGACTCTTCAATTCAGTTAACTCAACAGCAGACATACGGTACGGAGCCATCGATATCGGCCTAGTACCAGGTACCAAGTCAATAGAGAACTCCACTTCACGCTCTGGCGGCAATTCATTCACTTCTTCCGGAAACACATCAGGAAAATCACACACCACAGCTAGATCGCAAATCATCAGTTTATCTTTAGCCTCCAAAGTCGCTAACAGCATAAACAACTCTGCCCCATCAGCTACTTCCTCATCCACTTGTCTCGCTGATAGAAACAAACTCTTTCCTTCCTCACTCTCAGGAAATATCACAGTCTTATCAAAACAATTGATAGAAACTCGGTTAAACACCAACCAGTTCATACCCAGAATAACATCAATCTGCACTAGTGGAAGGCACACTAGGTCCATCCCAAAGTCTCTACCAAAAATACTCAAAGGACAATTTAAGCAAACCGACGTAGTAGTCACTGAACCCTTCGCAGGAGTATCAATTACCATACTACCAAACATCTCAGATATCTCTAACTTAAGTTTCACAGCACACTCCAAAGATATAAAGGAATGAGTCGCACCTGTGTCAATAATAGCTACTAGAGGAAAGCCATTAATATAACACGTACCTCGGATCAAACGATCATCTGCAGAAGTCTCAGAACCCGATAAAGCAAAGACCTTGCCTCCTGACTGATTCCCTTTCTTCGGCTTCTGACACTGACTTCCAATATGCCCTTCTTCTCCGCAATTAAAACAAATCACTTCCTTGTGCTTGCAATCAGCTATTGCATGCCCAGTCTTACCACAGCGAAAACACCTCTTCACTTCAGCAGTACATACATTACTCTTATGACCAGCCTGACCACACTTGAAGCAAACTATACCAGTAGGAGCACCTCCCCTACTAGTCCTCTGAGCCGGAGCAGCTACTTGCTTCCCTTTTCCAGCTGGAACATCATACGGCTTGCCACGGTTTTGATGTTGCTTGCCTCTGCGATCACTGACAATCTTGTAATGAGCATTATTGTCCTCTTCAAATATCCTGCAGCTATCAACCAACTCAGTAAAAATGCGTATCTTCTGATACCCAACAGCCTTCTTAATTTCAGAGCGCAGTCCGTTTTCAAACTTGATGCACTTTGAAAATTCAGCACCCGCACCAGTGTAATGAGGATAAAATTTGGACAGCTCCACAAATTTCGCAGCATAATCAGTGACAGACATGTTTCCTTGCTTCAGCTCAAGGAACTCGATTTCCTTCTTACCACGAACATCTTCCGGATGATACTTCCTCAGGAATTCCCTACGGAATACATCCCAAGTAATGACTTCACCTGCCACAGTCAACCTCTCGTGAGTCTCTAGCCACCAGTCATCAGCTTCGACTGCTAGCATGTGAGTACCATACCGAACCTTCTGAGCTGGAGTACAATCCATAACACGGAATATTCTCTCAATCTCTTTCAACCATCCCAAGGCTGCATCTGGATCATGCTTTCCTTTAAACACCGGCGGATTCTCTCTCTGAAAGGTCGCCAAGCTACGTGATCCAGCATCTCCACCAGCATTTGGCAAGTTCTGCACAGCTTGTGCCATTGCTTGCATTGCGGCAGCCATTGCAGCGTCATTCCTTCCAGCCATTTCAACTTATCAATAACACAACTTAAAGTTAGATTGGTAACAATACACAATTGTTAGACAAAACGACACGACAACTGGCCGGACGGACCGACCTGCTCTGATACCACTAATGTAACACCCTTCTAAAATACCCCAATGTTTAATAATAAATAACAACAATTAAATCATACATATCAGAGTAATCATACATCTCAAGGGTGTCACATAACAACTCCTTCACAAAAGTCAACGTAAAATCAGTCATGCTCAATTTTATTCAACATAAATCTTCTTTAACAATACGCAGCGGATAAATATTTCAACATCTGTAATTCATCAAAATTAACATTTATTCAACAATTCAAACATCCCGTCCCGATGTTACATCTATCAGAGCATGACCCTCTAACCACACTAGACTTCAAGCACTAGCTTCTATTCGACTCACTGCTCGTTACCTGAAAAATATAGCTGTAAGGGTGAGTTCCTCAATCGATATAACAAATATTATAATTTATCATGTTATGTTAAGTAATTCTACACGTTAATCACCCTAATTATATCCTGCAGTCATTTACGGCATATCAACTAAAATATCGTGCTCAATCACAACGTCAATACAACTCCATAACAACATACAATGCAACTCAATAACAACATAAAATGCAACTCAATGAGACTCAACTCTTCATGCATGTGGTACCATTTGGAGTAAAACTCCCAACTTAAAATCATTGCCAGTTTAGTGGGCATCAAGGCATAAGCCTTCAACTTTCAACTTAAAAATTTGCCAATCCAGGCCAACGTGGTGTGAGCAAAAGCCCCATAATTTTTGCCAATCCAGGCCAACGTGGTGTGAGCAAAAGCCCCGACTCTATGCATATGAATGTATATGACATGTACGACTTGCGACTTCAACAACATAATAACAACAGCAACACAACAGCTTTTTCAACAAAACAACTTAAAATCAACTTTGGCTCATCAGCCTACAACTTAGTATTTTCAACGAAACAACTTATATTCAACTTTGGCTCATCAGCCTACAACTTAGGATTTTTCAACAAACAACTTATCAACATATTTGCATCAACATTTCACAACATAAAACCCAACAAATTTATTCATCACAATTAACTACAATGGTTCAATCCCAATCACATTTACAACATAAAAATCAACTATTTTTCCATTCTGCAAAGACTCTGCTCAACTGGAGGGAGTCGGCGCAAAAGCCTTATGCGTCGACGCATACAGTCGACGCTTAGCTCACTGGTCGGCGCAAAACTACCATGCGTCGACGCATGCAGTCAGCGCATGCCTCACGGGTCAGCGCACGCCGACCCTATGGTCGACCGCTCGCGCGCAGACTCAGATTTTTCTGAGTTATTCCTAGGGTTCTACCAGCTTCTGCTTGTCCGGTTTTTCCGGCCGTTTCCTCATCTGAAACCACCTCTAGAAACACAATTTGTCTTGTAAATTGGTAACGCCGATTCAAGTTTTTGGTTGGGATTCTTACCCTAGTCTAACATTCAAGACTCACACAACTACCGATTCAATTTACAGATTTTTAACACCGTTTAACCAACATCAATTTCAGCATATACAGTTCCAATTAGGGTTAGACCAACGGCTTATCACTACCCATTACATGTTATTCTATAATACCCATTAAACGACGATAAACCCCCCTTACCTGAGATAATCCGGCAATTCTCGAAGCTTTAGCTTTTCCGTTCCTCAACCGTGCTTTTCGGCTCTTTGCCCTTTTTCCTCTTCTCTGCAGCTTCTCTGAGTTTCACGTGAAATTTCCTTGTTAAGAATGAAACCCTTTTCTTTATTCCCCCTTATATATATTTTCCAAATATTATTATTCCCAAAATATTAATAATAATAAAATCCAAAATTCCAATTATTTAATTAAATTAATCATTTAATTATTAATTTAAATTAAATAAGTGTCTTATTTCTCTTGGGGTGTTACACCTAACATCTGGTGTACGTGTCGATCTCGACCTTATCAAAGAGATGGCTTGTGAAAATCCTTTCGACATTTTGCACATATTTCAATGAAAGAGAGATCCTAATCTTGTGGATTTGTTCCTGAGACTCCTCCACACCAGTCTTTGCGCGACTCAACCGATAGGTTAGTCGAACCATGTTAGTTGACATAGTTAATATGTTGAAGCCTTTGATTGAATCTCTTGACGTTTAGAAATTCCCAACATTGTTACTAGCATTATTAGTTGGCTTTCTTCAGCTAGAATTTCCAAGCTAACAACCCCTCAGACATAGATGTTGTTGTTTGCACTAAATTTGGTTAACAATTTTTGTATTATTTTATTGCTTTATGATTTATCATCATGTTTTATCTTTTTTGTCAATTCTGGTTTAAGATGTTAAACATATTGGCTTAAGCATTTGGTTTAACATATGTCCCCTTAAGAACATAATTTCAATTGGCATCAGAGGAGGAATCATGTTTTGTTTTAGTAAGCTTCAGGGAAGATATTTTTTGTTCAAATGAACAACATTAAGGATGAAGGATATGTCAATAGACCACCCATGTTGGATGAGCCCAACTATGATTAAAGAAAGTTGAACAACAATTGGAGGATATAATTGGAGGAAGCTTGCTTGAGAAAAGAGAAACAAAAGACAACATAAGTGTCTTACTTCTAGAAAAAGAGAATCTTGGCTCAGTCGTTGCAGGTCTGGAAGAGGAAGTCACATTGTTAAAGTCCAAAGTTGGCAATATGACAAAATTTATATGTATGTTTAATAACAGTTCTAATATATTAGATGAGATCTTGGAAGTTGGGGAGAAGTCTAGGAATATGAAGGCTATAGAGTTTGAATATAGTTCCATGAACAAAAAGATCAAAATTCCCACTAAGAAGTTTATTTACACTGAGAATAAAACTGAGTTCCTAATGAAGGACCATATGTCCCATCATTCTGGTCAACATGTGTACCCTTATAACAGGGGAAACAAGAACTCATCTTGGAGGTGTCACCACTTTGGAAGATATGGTCATATAAGACCTTTTTGCTATAGAATGTATGGTTATACTCAGTCTCATAGTTAGCCAAAGCTCAACAGAAAGAAAGGGAATAAAACTCAAGCAAAGAAAGTTTGGAAACCTAAGGAAATTGTCACTTGTCTCATAGCTCATACATCTCTTAGAGTTTCCCCAAGAGAAGATTGATATTTTGATAGTGGATGTTCAAGCCACATGATTGATGAAAATAAATATCCTAAAGAGTTAAAGCCATATTCTAATAGTTATGTCACTTTTTTTATGGAGACAGAGGAAGAATCAAGGGCATAGACAAACTGTTTAGTCCATGTTTTCCTTGTCTTAATGATGTGATGTTGGTAGAAGGCTTGACTACAAACTTGATCTGTATAAGTCAACTATGTGATCAATGTCTGAATGCATTGTTACCAGAAAAGATCAAAAGGTGTTAATGAAAGGTTCAAGATCTAAAGACAATTGTTATATGCGGATCTCTCAGCCCTCATCATGTTGGTTATCTGAAGAAGTAAAAATTTGTGGAGAATACCCAGATGTCCCACAATATGCTTCAACATCCTACCTCCTCTAAATCTCTGGAATTACCCCTTATGATCCTCGTGGAATACACACAATTGAAAGGCATGGATAGAAGAAATAACACCCTATGTGTGAAGAGTGGCTAAGGAAAACTCCTTTATGACTTTGGCCTTGGTATATCAGACAAGATGTTGGAACATTGTGTTTAAAAATGAAGTCTAAAGTTGAGACGAGTATTATAGGAAGTTTCACCTACTTTCCTGATCTAGAAGTTAAGCTTCTAAGATATATTTTTACTAAGGCCTTAGATAATAGGGTGTAATTGGTATTTGCATGTGTGAAATATTATGGCAATTAATTCAAGGGAGGAATGCAAGACTAAAAGGAATGTTTCTCTCTCAAATTCATTTTTTTCTCACATTCTCTCCTTCCACACATGAAAGAACAATCTCTCTCTCTCTCTCTCTCTCTCTCTCTATATATATATATATATATATATATATATATATATATATATATATTGTGCTAGAACATCTGTTCCCCTTCATCTCTCTCAAAACCCTCAATCTTGTTCGAAAATAAGCCATAAAGCTTTTTAACCCAAACCTGTTACCAACTCTTATGGGGTTAAAATCCTAAGAGTAAAGATGGGAAAGAAAGGAACCAGTGATTCGTATTCATGATCTTGTTGAATTTGTGAATGTTGATATGGAAACTGATTCCAACAACTTTAAAAAGGCATTGATCATGTTGAAACCACTATTGAGGAACCTTATGTTGATTCACATGTTTAACCAAATGTTGAAACATTTGTCCCAAAATATGGTGGCCCGCATGCTAAACCCACTTTTGTACCAATTGGTGAACCACCTGAATCCATTGATGAATCACATGTTAAAACAAACTCTAGTGACAAACCTGTCATGATTGATGGTCATCATGTTGATACACATATCAGTGATAAATTTCTTGATGATGTTTTCAATGATAAATATGTCTCCATTGAAGGTTCTGCTGATGATATCCTCAATAAGAATCATCAAAATGTAGAGGTTAAGGATCAAAGTAAAAGGAGTATGGAAGTTGATCAAGCTGATAAAGATAATGATGTTCTCATTGACAACATCATGAAGGGGATTATTGAGAGTGTTTCCAAGCCTTAAGAGAAAGTTATAGCTAAAGAAGTGGTGGATGTTGATGAAAAAACTAAGTATGATGAAGCACCTGTTGTTAAAGTAATGAAGTGTGTGACTAGATTTACGGCTGATGGGGTGAAAGAGAAAAATAAATATGTTCCTCCCAAAACCTTCAAGGAGAACACTGAAGTTGTGAAGAAGAAAACTCATCAAAGGAAGCATGTGAACAAGAAAAGAAAGGTTGAAGATAAAATTGCTAAGAAGAAGTCTCACAAGAGAAAACTTATTTAATTAAGTGAATCTGAGACAAATGGTGAAGCAGATGTCCATGACATTGTGTCCACCATCAGGAAAAAGGTTGGTTGAAAAAGGACACTTGTGAATGTTTCAGCTACTCCTCTGGATAATGTGTTATTCCATTCTGAAACAAGTGTTCATAAGTGAAAATATGTTTATCAAAGAAGGATTATTTGTGAAAGAGAGCAAGGCACATAAGCTATTGATTCTAAATAGATTATGGACTTGATCAAAGTTGTTAGGTTGATGAAGACCGTAGCTAATATTGGTCCTTACTATGAAAAATTGGGCAAGGATTTCATTGTAAACATGTCACCTTATTGCATTATTGAAGGAAGTCAAGAGTATATGAAGGCTTATTTTAGAGGGGAGTGTGTGAAGTTTTAACCCTCCATTATTAATGAGTACTTGGAAGGAAGCGAGTCAGCAGGGTCTGAAAAAGTTCCCTCCAATGATAATATTGCCAAGTAAATCATTATAGGGCAAGTAAAGCAATGGCCTAACAAAGAGTTACTCTCTTATAGAAAATTGAGTGTGAAGTTTTTTATTCTAAATAGCATTGGTGCATCAAATTGGCCACCTACAAATTACAGCTCCATCATAACCACTGCTTTGGCTAAATTGATCTTCCTAATAGGAACCAAAGAAAAGCTAACCTTTGGAGAGTATGTTTTTTAGAAGATAATGAAGCATGCTGATACTTTTGCTGTGAAGCTACCTATAGATTTTCCATTCTTGATCGCTAGAATTATCTTGAAGTAACACCTTAAAGTGTTTCATCCTCAAGAAATTCCAAAGAAAATGGTTAGGCCTCTGACCCTTGATAAGAAGTTATTTGTGGGGACTGGGGACACATGTCCCATACATTATGGTAAAGCTTCAAGGTCAAACTATTGGTGAGAGTTCTTATCCACTTTCCAAATCCATAAGAAAGGATATGTTACTTGAGCTAATTAAAGTATCAAAGGCTCTGCAGGAGATAATCACTACAAGTACCATCAAGAGGAATGTGAATGGATTGATCAAAATGTTGACCGAGGGAAATGGTGTCGGGATGAAGAAAAAGCTAACAATGAAGAGAAAGAGGAAGAATAATCTGCTAGTGATGGAGAAGCTGGCAGCTCAGAATCCTCAATTTAAGAAGAAGAATCAAGCTCTGAAGACTGATGTCATCAAGTTGAAGTTGTTTTGATGTTTTTGACCTTTTGTTTTTAGGCTTATTTTTGTAGTTTTGTAATAACTTTGACTTATGCTACTCCAGTTGGTACTCATATGTGTTTATGGTTTTACTGCCACTAATAACATACGAGTCTCTTTTTTGCACCTGCTAGTTTGATCTGGTTTATTTCTTTCTGACCTTTTCCAGGGGGGTAAAATGGTGTGCATATGTTGCAAGGTGTGTAAGTGCTGAAATATTGATGTGTGCTCACTTGCTGCAATATCTGGCCTTCAACTATGAGCATTTGTGAGTTGATCTCTTTATGAGTGTATGAGTTTGAACTCTAATATTTGATGTGTAATGGTGTATTCTGACATGACTAACTACTACTGGCCATTAAATGTGTGCACGCATGACTGATTGGGTGTCTGGTTGTATGAGGGAAATATGTTTGATATGTTTTTGATGTAGCAACCACATTACATGTATTCTAATTATTTGTTACTTCTGATGTCGTTGTTTGTTATGTGTGTTTGTTTATGGTGTGCTTATGATGCTCATTTTGTGGTATCTTTTGAAGATTTTCCCATGCACATATTGTAAGTTTTGAAAGAGTTATTATGCCAAAACTTGTCAAGGGGAATATTGTTGTTCATTTTGGATAGGTTGCATTAATGCCAAACAACATGGAGTGTACAATATGTTTTTAGTGAAGAAAGTACACATCTGGGACTAGATGTTCCAACATGTGTATTTTGTAGCACCCTAACCCCCAAAATGCATATTTAAAAAGGTCATGCAAACTAATTTTTTTTTAACTCAACATAGGGTGTCACACCTTCCTCATATAACATCATTCTCAACTTAAAATTAAATAGAGGAAATTAAAGCATCATCAACTTAACACAAATATCTCATACTTTTATAAAACAACTTAGTTCTAACATAAGGAAATAAATCCAAAAAAAAATCTCAAGAAAATATCAAACAACTGAATAATTATCCTGATGTTACACTATCAGAGCAAAATGTGGAAATACTAAGTAAAATAAAAAACGAGAAATAAAACAAAGTAGACATCTACGAAAATCTTTCCATACAACAACAACTAATGCTCATATACCTGGGTATATGTACCATCGGCACAATGAGCCACACAAGCAAACAAATAGAGGTAAAAAATACGTTCATAATATTAACAGTGTAATAAACAATTAGGATAGTTTCAACAATAATATTCAGCAACCATATAAAATAGTTCACACAAATAGAACAATCACTGATGAAACTTTATGTAATGCAATGTGACTCATCTCTACTACTTCAACTTGTATGTGGTACCAAGTTTTTGGATTTCAGAGTTTTGGTACTGATTGATCCACGTCTCTGGTTCCTCATCTGAACCAACGATTCCACCAATGAATCTCAAACTTGTCTCTGGTTCCTCATCTGAACAACCGGTTCTACCAATGAATCTGAGACCACCTCGTAGGACTGAAGTACTACCTAACTCTGATATATAATGCATGAAATGTAACGAAACAACATCAAAATACGACTTAATAATGGTTCCTCATCTTAACCCATAACTAACCGAATATCAGGCCACCACTGTAGTTTCTCATCTGAACTACTCATCTCAACAATATATACATATAGTTACAGCATAACAACATGCATATAATTATATATTTATTTAGCATTACTCACCAACAGGGAAAATATTAACAATATGTGCTCAAGAATACTCACCAACAAGGTAACAATAATATCCTATAACCATCACATTCAATAGGGTCAACTCATAACTTATCACATAACTCAATACAACACATTATTTTTTATCTTCAACTCTTATATTATCAAAAGTACTCTAAACTCATCAAAAGGCAACGACAAGTCACCGAAATCACAAAACTACTCAAAACTCGTCGAACTTGACTACGAAACTCGCCATTACCGACTACCACCACCTGTGTGCTTGCTCCCCGATGCCAATCACACGACCCAGTCTCTCACGCCACTACGGCTTCTCCTTGAGTTTCATCACTGAACGCGGCTCCACTATCGAGTCGCAACTTCGACCCTGCACGATCGTACACCATGCTGTAGCGGCCTACGCCATGCAAATTCCCGCTTTACTACGGTCATGTTGTGCATGCTGCCATCGACCGTGGCTTCACATATCGTTATCGTTTTTTCCGGTGCGACACAACCCCACCGGATTCTCAACTTTTCTGATTTTTTACTTTTCATACTTTTTTGACTTTTTGACTTTTGTGATGTTCGCCCTATTGAACACATGTACAACTCACAGATAAATCACAATACACAAACATGACACAATTATAAACAAGGCATTAAATCACAGTCAACTGATCAAATTAGAATTCATATCATATTACTCAAGAATAAAAGAAAATCATCAACTGATGGCCTCTGAGGGTTTTGCCCAAACCTTCTTTGGCCACAAACATCAATTACATATTAAAGGAAATAGGAAAAGACATAAGGGTAAGGAACCGTCATCATCCCTCTATTTAACCACTCATATATGAATAATCCCCCTACCTTAAAAGTGCAACAAAATCAAAGTTTGGCTATTAATTTTTCCCTTCCAAAAGCTCTCCTAGAGTTTTTGCCTCTTTTCTCTAACTTTTCACGTACTGACAGTTCTCTTCTATCACCCTTCTCAATTTAAATTAACCTAATTTTATTTTAATTTGATTAATTCCACTATCGCCATCATATTTTTCTCTAATTCCAAATTATTACTCCATTTTTAATTAATTTCTAGTTTTCTCCCCCAAACCACAGACTCTCTATTATTATTAATTAATTAACATATTAAAACTAATCATTAATAAAAACTCAACCATCCAATAATTAAATAATTCTTATTTAATTAAATAAAATCATATCAAAACTCAAATAATTATAAAAAAATAATATTAAAAATATTAAAATAATACTAATAATATTAAATTTAAGTATGGGTTGTTACATATTTTCTCATTAGGACTCAATCATATTTGTTTCTATCTTTTAGCAATGCATTTATTATATTTGTTTGGTTGATTAAAAGGATCAAATCAAATCAGTTAAAGATTTAAATTTGAATTCAAACAAATCAAATCTTTTGGGAGGTTGTTGAAAAACAAATAAAAATTGAATCCTCAACAAATCTAGACATGATCATATCTTTTGCCCATTGGAGAAAAGTCCAGAAGATTGCATTGTTATTTAAGAAGACTCAAACCTAACGTTTGAAGGGTATAAGTATTGAAGACTTTTGTGTTAGGGTTTCTCTTTTGAGTCTTTTGTTTATGTTGTTGTTTGTGCACCACTCTAGTGCTTGCATTCATATATAGAGGAATAAAGTTTGGTTTGTTAGTTGAGTTGTAATTCAATATTCATTTTTCTCATTATTGTAGTGATCACTAGGGTTAGTGATTGAGAGAAAGTGAGAGGAGTTATCATATTTAGGCAAAGTCCAAAATAGAAATACATTTGTAGAATTAAGAAGAGGGGAAGTGAACATGAGGTTGTTCATCTAAGACACTTTGTACTAATTATATTTACGAGTAGATTTCCTTTCTTGGATTGGAAGCTCCCCAAATGTAGGTGTTGTTTGCATTGACTGGTTTAAAAATTCTTTGTCTTCTTTTATTGCTTTATGATTTATCATCCTGTTTTATCTTTTTTGTTAATTCTAGTTTAAGATGTTGAACATATTGGCTTAAGCATCTGGTACAACATTTGTCCCCTTAATGAAAAAATTTCACTCTTCTAAATTGACACCTTTTTTCATTGTATGAATTAAGAGATATCTTGGTTTGTGATAATTGTGCCTCTATAGGGAGCCTTTTCGGTTAATGTTATTTATGTTTGAACAACCACGTGATATCAATCATATTGCTTAAATGACGATCCCTCGGCCACTTAACCGATATGATAACATTTATCATTGATAGTTTATGTGAATGTTAAACCTAAATTCATCTATAGATTTTAGTGTTTAACATATGAAAATCCTATATCTAGTTTTGAAAAGTATTTATCAATGGCATTTCAAAACCATAAATCAAGTTATAATTAGCTAGATTACCACAATCATTAAGAACAAGGATAAACAACAATATTAATGAATAATTAAAACATATATAATATCATGATCTAACCCCAACCAAAGAGAATTGAGCTAATTTTACTTATAGTAGCTTTACACAAATGGTAAGGAAAAAGATGAAAAAGTATCAACAATCGATCTCTTTGACCAAATAAAGCCTCCATCTTTGATCTTTATTCATCTCTCTTTGTTCTCTATTTTCTCCCTGTTTCTATTTTGCTATGTCTTAAGTGAATGCATTAAATGGGATGCTCATACCTCTAATTTTAAGGGACTGAACATGCATTTTCACCCACTAACCACATCAACTTGCCTAGCGAGCATTCCTTTCTTAACCAATAATTTTATTATAGCTAAGCCAAATGGCCTTTGAGCCATCCTATTTTCACCCAGGGAGCAAATATATTTTCCCAACGAGCACTTCCTTCACTATAAAGTAACTTAGCCAAGTGGATCCCTGAACCGCCCTATTTTCCCCCAACGACCTAGTAACTTTCCCCAACAAGAAATTATTTTCTTCACCGTGAAGTAACTCATATTCTCACCCAACGACTAACCAACTCACCCATTGATAACCTAGATAGATTAAGGCATGACAGAGTTTCACAATATTCATCAGTTCAGAGGGAAAAAGCTCGATCATCATAGACACTTGTCAATTCTAGCCTAGTTGATGCAGGGGCGTCAACATATGGGGTTCGTGCATCTCCTCATTCGTCTTCCTGTAGGAGACAGGTGTCACCTACTCAGGAACCTGAGGAATCTTAGGCTCTAGGGGCACTGGAGGCTCCATACGCACCTAAGGCATCTAAGGCTCTAGAGGCACTCGAGACTCCACAGACACCTGAGGCACCCAAGAGGTTTAAAGGAGATCATTCAAACTTATAATTGTTGCCTCTATACCCGGACCATGCTGCCAGACATGTCAATGACAAATAGGTAATATTCAGTTGTAATCATTATTTGAAATATAATTATTTTTATAATATTTGAAGTTTCCGACGATGATATATTTTCCTGCAGGACCATGATGCTTTAAAACTCATTAACCATAGGCAAAATACTACAGGTTTACAACATCCTAATGAGGAGTGGTTTCAAGATGTGATGTGAATATCTGGGTTGAGCGGCATGTGTACGATTGGTTTTGGTATGGTTAACCATGGTATGTTGTCCATATTTGTAAAGAGATAGAACTTGGAGATGTCATCATTTCATCTTCCACATGGTTATATTTCTATTACATTGGACGATGTCTCATGCCTAGTAGATCTTCCGATAATGGGGAAACTGTTAGACCACGACAAATTTACTAGAGATGACACACTGGAGATGGTGGTAGACTATATGGGAACTGGCCTAAAGGACGCCATCAAGGAGTTATAAGCCACCAGAGGGACTCATGCTAGGTTTTGATTCCTTGGGAGATTGTATACACAATAGCGACATAAGGCAGAGGAGGCCACAAGTGATGAAAAGCAGGTTTTGTAGTATAGAGCATACTCTATGAGAGAATACTTGTTGTATTTGGTTGGCACGTCCATTTTTGTGGACAAGAGTGCCACTTACATGGATGTGATATATCTATCACACTTTGATGACTTGGAGAGGATCCATGAGTACAATTGGGGGGGGGGGGGGGAACTTGTTTGGTCTACATGTACTCCAAGTTAGTCAAAGGTTCTATGTGGAAGACCAAACATGTGACAGGAAACATCACACTATTGACAATAATATTTATGCATCTTTTAGTGTTTGTGTATCATTTTCATAACACTTTTTAAACGCCATTACTAATGATTCGTACGTTCCATTTTAAGGCTTGGATCCTCTGGCATATCCCACGCATGTATGGTTGGTCATATGTCCCAACCTACACTAAGGATATGCCATGTGATTTTGTATTCACCCCACTCAGAGGGAACCAGGAGACAAAGCCATACTAAGTGTATCTTGACTGCTTGGTAATAGAGGATATACACTTTCATCTATACATTGATCACCATGAGATGCGTCCCTTTAATGTCATGTTCTTATACTCGATATGGTTGGCTTACGGTTCATGTATGATATATCCTAATCTGCTTGAGCGCGTCATGCACCAGTTCTTCTACATGTGGTATATTCCCATAGGTCCTTCAGAGTCTGCCCCTCCCGCCATGACAAGTAGAGATATGGATACTGTAACACGGTGGGAGAACTGACATTAGTTAAATGTTGCGGATAGCAAGAGTCGCCACCGACTTTTATTTTATCCAAAAGGAAAGGACATAAAAGAACAGGAAAGACCTTAAAAAGATTTTGAGTTCGGGGGGTAGGTTATACAAAGGGAAGGTATTAACACCCTTTATATCCATGGTTATCCATGGGCTCTTGGTTACTTAGCTCACTTTGTTTGTTTGCAAGAGTGTAGTGTGTGATTAGAAAAATTTCTTTAAGTACTTTGTAATGACCCTTGTAACATCCCGATAAAATATGATAATTATTTAATTTAAGTTTAATAGTATATTATGATGATAATATGAATGAGAGGGTATTATTTTTCAGAATAAAAGATAAACCATTCATATATATTATTATTAGTATATTTATTAATTTAATTAAATAATTGGAATATTATTGGATTATTATTATTGGAATAATAAAGTTGGAATTGGAACGATTTTTGGAATCAGTAAAGAGTCCCATTTAGTAAAAAGGTTTTACACGTGAAAACAGAGAAGCGACTAAAAAGTGGAAAAAAATGGCAAAAAGGAAGAGCAAGAGAAAAAGGGTTGAAGAAGGGAAAAGCTTGAAGTTAAAGGATTTGTCGGATTAACTCAGGTAAGGGGGGGTTTATCGTCGTTTAATGGGCATTATGGGTTAACATGTAATGGGTAGTAATAAGCCATTGAATTGACTCTAATTAGGATGATGAATGCTGCAATTTGTGAACTTATGGATGAATGAGATATGGGTTTATAATTGAAGAAAATTCGTAGGAATTAGATGTAATAAGGTTGGAAATTGTGATGAATAAATTATGTTAAAACTGTGAATGAATCTATATGTGGGTGAGTCGTAATTTTCTGGACGTGTAGCTTTTTACGGAATCGAAATCGGAGGTCCGGAAGTCCTCCAACGGCGAAAAATGTGGGTAATTCTGCATTCTGTTCGTTGTTAGCGCAGAAACAGCTTTCTGTTTTGCGTTAACCGGTTAACCCAGGGTGTTAACCGGTTAACACTGTTATAATTTGCCAAAAAGCGTATTCTGTTTTGCGTTAACCGGTTAACCCAGGGCGTTAACCGGTTAACATTGTTGAAAAACTGTTAAATTTGTATTCTGTCTTGCGTTAACAGGTTAACCCAGGGCGTTAACCGGTTAACACTGTTTGAAAAGTGAAAAATTGATATTTAAATATTGGGTACGTTTTGGAATGGAATTATGTGTACATATTTGATGATTGGCCTATATTGGTGAATGATGTATTGCATGAATGTGTATGGGCTTGGCTAGGAAATGTGCCATACGCGTATGGGCATGAGGCATACGTGTATGGGCAGAAGTTTGATTTTTCTGAGCTGTTGTTGTGCAGTTTTGGTCGTTTCAGCTGAGTGATGTAATTTAGCTGATGTATGATATAGTAGGGATCATTTCCCGTTGTTTTGAGCAGTATAGGTATTAGTAGAGTGTGCTAATACTGTGATTTATTATTTGGCATGACATGATATGATTCTGTGATAAATATGCTGATGATGTATGATGGTATGCATAATGCTGTGAATATATCTATTATGTATGCAATTGTGGATGGACTGTTTATGGCTTAGAGTGTGAGCATATGTCCATTGTGGATTGTTGTTGATGTTTGCATGCTAGGTGATTTAGCGTGCATAGCATAGCCTTTATGGTGGTGGCTAATTCCCATGGTGAGGAATTAGTGAGTGAGTCACTAGGTCTCAAATGAGTGGGACTAGTGAGCTTGGTAGCCGTATCTGGGTTTGATCGGTGAGGTTGAACTATGTGTTCACGAATAGTCGGTACCGCATGCATGGAGTCTCATTTCATAATGTATGTATGGCGTATAATATGAATGGATGTATTCCAATATTATACGTGTGTTTTGTGTTTGTGTTGAGTATGATTATGAGTTGATGTTGCCGTTGCTGAATGTGTGATATGATTAGGGTGATGAATGTGTTAATTTACTTAGCATTACATGATATTTTATAATGCTTATTATATCGATTGAGGAACTCACCCTTACAACTATGTTTCAGGTAACGAGCAGTGATTGAGTAGAAGTTAGTGCTTGGAGTCTAGTGTAGTTCCTTAGTGGGTCATGCTCTGGTATATGTAACATCGGGACGGGATGTTTTACTTTGTTTTCATTTTGGTTGTTGAACAATTTTACATGTAATGTGTTACATGGTTTGCATGTTGTTAGATTTCTATCCGCTGCGAATTGTGCAATGTTTTATTTTGATTAATAAATGAGCATGACAAGTTATTTTGGTGAATGGTGTGAAGTGTCAAGTCTGACACCCTGAAATTGCATATCTACTCTGATTCATATTTTGTTGTTTTAATTAATTATTGGGGTATTTTAGAAGGGTGTTACATTAGTGGTATCAGAGCATAGTCGGTTGAGTCGAGTCGTAATTATTTTGTTTCCCTGTATGTGATAAGTGTTGTGTAACCCTATCAGTACTTATTGTTTTAGCTTATTGGATTAACTCAGAATAGAGATGGCTGGAAGAGGTAGAGACGATGCTGCGATTGCTGAGGCTCTGGGTATGCTAGCTGGAGTACTTGGAGGGAATCCGAATGTTGTGGGATTGGGAGCTGCTCGTCAACTGAGTGAGTTCCAGAAGAACAATCCTCCAATGTTCAAGGGAGCATACGATCCAGATGGTGCTCAGAAGTGGTTGAAGGAGATCGAGAGGATCTTCCGAGTGACTGAGTGTGCCGATAACCAGAAGGTCAGGTTCGGTACACATATGCTGTTAGAGGAAGCAGATGATTGGTGGGTTCACAGAGCTGTCGAAGTATTACACTCCCTATGATGAGGCAGTAGCAGATGGGGCAGAGTTGTTTATGCTGTTAGTGACTTTGGAGGCTAAAGATAAACTGGTGATTTGCAATCTAGCCGTGGTGTGTGATTTTCCTGATGTGTTTCCTGAAGAAGTGAATGAATTACCGCCAGAGCGTGAAGTTGAGTTCTCGATTGATTTGGTACCTGGTACTAGGCCGATATCGATGGCTCCGTACCGTATGTCTGCTGTTGAGTTAACTGAATTGAAGAGTCAGCTGGAAGATCTGTTGGATAAGAAATTTATTCGTCCGAGTGTGTCACCGTGGGGCGCACCAATGTTATTGGTTAAGAAGAAAGAAGGTACTATGAGGTTGTGTGTGGACTACAGGCAACTGAATAAAGTGACGATCAAAAATCGGTATCCTTTGCCGAGGATTGATGATTTGATGGATCAGTTGGTTGGTGCGAGTGTGTTCAGCAAAATAGATTTGAGATCGGGGTATCATCAGATACGTGTGAAAACTGAGGATATTCAGAAGACTGCTTTCAGAACAAGGTATGGACATTATGAGTATTCTGTAATGCCTTTTGGTGTGACTAATGCGCCTGGGGTATTTATGGAGTATATGAATAGGATTTTCCATCCGTACCTAGACAAGTTTGTTGTGGTGTTTATTGACGATATTTTGGTGTATTCGAAATCTGAAGAAGAGCATGCTGAACATTTGAGAGTGGTTTTAGGAGTTCTACGAGAAAAGAAGTTATTTGCTAAACTGTCCAAGTGTGAATTTTGGTTAGAAGAGGTTAGTTTTCTTGGTCATGTGGTTTCAAGAGGTGGTGTTGCTGTTGATCCTTCTAAGATAGAAGCGGTATCTAAGTGGGAAGCTCCGAAGTCAGTTTCTGAGATAAGGAGTTTTCTTGGACTTGCAGGTTATTATAGGAAATTCATTGAGGGATTTTCTAAGTTGGCGTTACCGTTGACGATGTTGACTAGAAAGGGGCAAGCGTTTGTTTGGGACTCAAAATGTGAAGAAGGTTTCCAAGAGTTAAAGAGAAGGTTAACTATTGCTCCTATTCTGATATTACCAAGTCCGTCGGAACCATTTGAGGTTTACTGTGATGCTTCATTGTTGGGTTTGGGTGGTGTTTTGATGCAGAATAAGCAGGTTGTAGCTTATGCTTCGAGACAACTGAAGGTTCATGAGAGGAACTATCCGACACACGATTTAGAGTTGGCAGCTGTGGTATTTGTTCTGAAGTTATGGAGGCATTACTTGTACGGGTCAGATTTGAGGTTTTCAGTGACCATATAAGTTTAAAGTATTTGTTTGATCAGAAAGAGCTGAATATGAGACAGAGGAGATGGTTAGAGTTTCTGAAGGATTATGACTTTGGTTTGAATTACCATCCGGGTAAAGCAAACGTAGTGGCTGATGCATTGAGTCGGAAATCATTGCATATGTCTATGTTAATGGTTAAGGAATTGGATTTAATTGAGCAGTTTAGAGACTTGAGTTTGGTGTGTGAGAGTACTCACAATAGTGTTAAATTGGGAATGTTGAAGTTAACGAGTGGTATTCTGGATGAGATTAGAGAGGGTCAGAAATCCGATGTGCTTTTGGTTGATAAGTTGACTCTAGTGAATCAAGGTCAAGGTGGTGAATTCAGAGTTGATGAGAATGGTGTTTTGAAATTTGGTAATCGGGTGTGTATTCCGGATGTTACCGAACTTAAGAAGAGTATTCTTGAGGAAGGACATCGTAGTGGCCTGAGTATTCATCCTGGGGCTACGAAGATGTATCATGATTTGAAAAAGTTATTTTGGTGGTCGGGAATGAAAAGAGAAATTGCGAGTTTTGTTTATTCTTGTTTGACTTGTCAGAAGTCAAAGATTGAGCATCAGAAGCCGTCTGGGCTAATGCAACCGTTGGCTATTCCAGAGTGGAAGTGGGATAGTATCAGTATGGATTTTGTTTCTGGTTTACCGAGGACAAATAAGAATTTTGAAGCTATTTGGGTGATTGTTGACAGATTGACAAAATCGGCTCATTTCATTCCGATCAGAATGGATTATCCGTTAGAGAGATTAGCTGAGTTGTATATTGAGAAAATTGTAAGTTTGCATGGTATTCCGTCGAGTATTGTTTCGGACAGAGATCCTAGATTTACATCGAAGTTCTGGGAAGGTTTGCAGAGGGCTTTGGGAACTAAGCTGAGATTGAGTTCTGCATATCATCCGCAGACTGATGGTCAGACTGAGAGGACGATTCAGTCACTGGAGGATCTTTTGAGGGCTTGTGTTTTGGAAAAGGGAGGTGCTTGGGATTGTTATTTACCTTTGATTGAGTTTACCTACAACAATAGTTTTCATTCGAGCATTGGTATGGCACCGTTTGAAGCTTTGTATGGTAGGAGATGTCGAACACCTTTATGTTGGTATGAGTCCGGTGAGAGTGTTGTGGTTGGACCGGAGATTGTTCAACAAACTATGGAAAAGATTAAGATGATTCAGGAGAAGATGAGGATTGCTCAGAGTCGTCAGAAGAGTTATCACGACAAGAGGAGGAAGTCACTTGAGTTTCAAGAGGGAGATCATGTGTTTCTTCGTGTTACTCCGATAACTGGGGTTGGTCGAGCTTTGAAGTCGAAGAAGTTGACACCTCGATTTATTGGTCCTTATCAGATTTTGGAGAGGATAGGGGAGGTAGCCTATCGTGTCGCTTTACCGCCGTCACTTGCGAATTTGCATGAGGTTTTTCATGTGTCTCAGTTGAGGAGGTACATTCCTGATCCGTCGCATGTGGTCCAAGTAGATGATGTACAGGTGAGAGATAACCTGACTGTTGAAACATCACCTATGAGGATTGAGGATCGAGAGTTGAAGCAGTTGTGGGGTAAAGAGATTGCTTTGGTAAAGGTAGCTTGGGGAGGACCAGCAGGTGGCAATGTGACTTGGGAACTTGAGAGTCAGATGAAGGAGTCTTATCCAGAGTTATTCGCTTGAGGTATGTTTTCGAGGACGAAAACTCTTTTAGTGGGGGAGAGTTGTAACACCCCGATAAAATATGATAATTATTTAATTTAAGTTTAATAGTATATTATGATGATAATATGAATGAGAGGGTATTATTTTTCAGAATAAAAGATAAACCATTCATATATATTATTATTAGTATATTTATTAATTTAATTAAATAATTGGAATATTATTGGATTATTATTATTGGAATAATAAAGTTGGAATTGGAACGATTTTTGGAATCAGTAAAGAGTCCCATTTAGTAAAAAGGTTTTACACGTGAAAATAGAGAAGCGACTAAAAAGTGGAAAAAAAGGGCAAAAAGGAAGAGCAAGAGAAAAAGGGTTGAAGAAGGGAAAAGCTTGAAGTTAAAGGATTTGCCGGATTAACTCAGGTAAGGGGGGTTTATCGTCGTTTAATGGGCATTATGGGTTAACATGTAATGGGTAGTAATAAGCCATTGAATTGACTCTAATTAGGATGATGAATGCTGCAATTTGTGAACTTATGGATGAATGAGATATGGGTTTATAATTGAAGAAAATTCGTAGGAATTAGATGTAATAAGGTTGGAAATTGTGATGAATAAATTATGTTAAAACTGTGAATGAATCTATATGTGGGTGAGTCGTAATTTTCTGGACGTGTAGCTTTTTACGGAATCGAAATCGGAGGTCCGGAAGTCCTCCAACGGCGAAAAATGCGGGTAATTCTGCATTCTGTTCGTTGTTAGCGCAGAAACAGCTTTCTGTTTTGCGTTAACCGGTTAACCCAGGGTGTTAACCGGTTAACACTGTTATAATTTGCCAAAAAGCGTATTCTGTTTTGCGTTAACCGGTTAACCCAGGGCGTTAACCGGTTAACATTGTTGAAAAACTGTTAAATTTGTATTCTGTCTTGCGTTAACAGGTTAACCCAGGGCGTTAACCGGTTAACACTGTTTGAAAAGTGAAAAATTGATATTTAAATATTGGGTACGTTTTGGAATGGAATTATGTGTACATATTTGATGATTGACCTATATTGGTGAATGATGTATTGCATGAATGTGTATGGGCTTGGCTAGGAAATGTGCCATACGCGTATGGGCATGAGGCATACGTGTATGGGCAGAAGTTTGATTTTTCTGAGCTGTTGTTGTGCAGTTTTGGTCGTTTCAGCTGAGTGATGTAATTTAGCTGATGTATGATATAGTAGGGATCATTTCCCGTTGTTTTGAGCAGTATAGGTATTAGTAGAGTGTGCTAATACTGTGATTTATTATTTGGCATGACATGATATGATTCTGTGATAAATATGCTGATGATGTATGATGGTATGCATAATGCTGTGAATATATATATTATGTATGCAATTGTGGATGGACTGTTTATGGCTTAGAGTGTGAGCATATGTCCATTGTGGATTGTTGTTGATGTTTGCATGCTAGGTGATTTAGCGTGCATAGCATAACCTTTATGGTGGTAGCTAATTCCCATGGTGAGGAATTAGTGAGTGAGTCACTAGGTCTCAAATGAGTGGGACTAGTGAGCTTGGTAGCCGTATCTGGGTTTGATCGGTGAGGTTGAACTATGTGTTCACGAATAGTCGGTACCGCATGCATGGAGTCTCATTTCATAATGTATGTATGGCGTATAATATGAATGGATGTATTCCAATATTATACGTGTGTTTTGTGTTTGTGTTGAGTATGATTATGAGTTGATGTTGCCGTTGCTGAATGTGTGATATGATTAGGGTGATGAATGTGTTAATTTACTTAGCATTACATGATATTTTATAATGCTTATTATATCGATTGAGGAACTCACCCTTACAACTATGTTTCAGGTAACGAGCAGTGATTGAGTAGAAGTTAGTGCTTGGAGTCTAGTGTAGTTCCTTAGTGGGTCATGCTCTGGTATATGTAACATCGGGACGGGATGTTTTACTTTGTTTTCATTTTTGGTTGTTGAACAATTTTACATGTAATGTGTTACATGGTTTGCATGTTGTTAGATTTCTATCCGCTGCGAATTGTGCAATGTTTTATTTTGATTAATAAATGAGCATGACAAGTTATTTTGGTGAATGGTGTGAAGTGTCAAGTGTGACACCCTGAAATTGCATATCTACTCTGATTCATATTTTGTTGTTTTAATTAATTATTGGGGTATTTTAGAAGGGTGTTACATTAGTGGTATCAGAGCATAGTCGGTCGAGTCGAGTCGTAATTATTTTGTTTCCCTGTATGTGATAAGTGTTGTGTAACCCTATCAGTACTTATTGTTTTAGCTTATTGGATTAACTCAGAATAGAGATGGCTGGAAGAGGTAGAGACGATGCTGCGATTGCTGAGGCTCTGGGTATGCTAGCTGGAGTACTTGGAGGGAATCCGAATGTTGTGGGATTGGGAGCTGCTCGTCAACTGAGTGAGTTCCAGAAGAACAATCCTCCAATGTTCATAGGAGCATACGATCCAGATGGTGCTCAGAAGTGGTTGAAGGAGATCGAGAGGATCTTCCGAGTGACTGAGTGTGCCGATAACCAGAAGGTCAGGTTCGGTACACATATGCTGTCAGAGGAAGCAGATGATTGGTGGGTTGCTGCCCGCACTGAGTTGGAAGCTGCTGGGAGTGCTGAGATCACTTGGGAGGTGTTCAGAGAGAGATTCCTGAGGAAGTACTTTCCAGAGGATGTCAGAGGAAAGAAAGAGATAGAGTTCTTAGAATTGAAGCAGGGCAACCGGTTTGTTACTGAGTATGCTGCTAAGTTCACAGAGTTGTCTAAGTATTACACTCCCTATGATGAGGCAGTAGCAGATGGGGCAGAGTTGTTTATGCTGTTAGCGACTTTGGAGGCTAAAGATAAACGGTGATTTGCAATCTAGCCGTGGTGTGTGATTTTCCTGATGTGTTTCCTGAAGAAGTGAATGAATTACCGCCAGAGCGTGAAGTTGAGTTCTCGATTGATTTGGTACCTGGTACTAGGCCGATATCGATGGCTCCGTACCGTATGTCTGCTGTTGAGTTAACTGAATTGAAGAGTCAGCTGGAAGATCTGTTGGATAAGAAATTTATTCGTCCGAGTGTGTCACCGTGGGGCGCACCAGTGTTATTGGTTAAGAAGAAAGAAGGTACTATGAGGTTGTGTGTGGACTACAGGCAACTGAATAAAGTGACGATCAAAAATCGGTATCCTTTGCCGAGGATTGATGATTTGATGGATCAGTTGGTTGGTGCGAGTGTGTTCAGCAAAATAGATTTGAGATCGGGGTATCATCAGATACGTGTGAAAACTGAGGATATTCAGAAGACTGCTTTCAGAACAAGGTATGGACATTATGAGTATTCTGTAATGCCTTTTGGTGTGACTAATGCGCCTGGGGTATTTATGGAGTATATGAATAGGATTTTCCATCCGTACCTAGACAAGTTTATTGTGGTGTTTATTGACGATATTTTGGTGTATTCGAAATCTGAAGAAGAGCATGCTGAACATTTGAGAGTGGTTTTAGGAGTTCTACGAGAAAAGAAGTTATTTGCTAAACTGTCCAAGTGTGAATTTTGGTTAGAAGAGGTTAGTTTTCTTGGTCATGTGGTTTCAAGAGGTGGTGTTGCTGTTGATCCTTCTAAGATAGAAGCGGTATCTAAGTGGGAAGCTCCGAAGTCAGTTTCTGAGATAAGGAGTTTTCTTGGACTTGCAGGTTATTATAGGAAATTCACTGAGGGATTTATAAAAGCAAGAAAAATAAATTCCTAAACTATTATATGGTTATGGGACAGATACATAATAATCAGGCGAGAAAGAATAAACTTACAACCTATACATTTGTTCCTAATATTATAAATAAAACAAAATTAAAATAAGGAAAATAATGAAGCAAAAATAGAATAGATAAAAGCAAATAATAATAAAATAATAAATAAACAATGGTAATAAAGCAATAATTAAAATAACAATAATAATAAAGTGATAATAAAAAGGTTAGAATTTTAAAAGAAATTATTTTAAGTTAAACAAGTTAGATTTTTTTAGTAGTTATTAGAAAAATATGAGTTTAAAATAAATTAGTAATAATAAAAGAATTTAAAATATATTAATGTACAAATTATAAAATAAAAGAGTTATATGAAAAATATTTAAGTTTGTTATTTACAAAATAAATAAAGATTATAGAAGATATCAAATTATTAGATTAATAGGTTTATTATTATTATTCAATTAGAAAAATGGTCAATTAGATTTTATTTACAAAATATATAAGGATTTATTATTATAAGTAATAAAAAAAAAGTTATTAAAATAGTTAGTATTTATTATTTATTTACAAAAAATATAAAGGTTATAGAAAAATATTAAATAATTAATTTAGTAGGTTTTCACGCCCTACATTACTAAACCACGCAGTTAATATAGGATCAATGGCAGGAATTTAAATGGCAGAAAAATAAAATGGCAGAAAATAAATGGCAGAAAATAGAATCCTAATTATTACAACGCTTTGGTGCAGTTACATAATAAAGATGGCGAAAAGTAAAACTGAAAATATTACAAGTTAAAACTTAAAATATTACAAGGGCGAAGCAGTTACAGTGTATGAATAACATAAATATGAGCGAAAATAAGAAATAATAATAAGGTTTGTTAAGGTTTAAGAAAAGGTTTATGGTTTAGAGGAAATAACACGGTTAAAGTTATAGGTTTGAAATTTAGAGTTTGTGGCGAAATTGTCAGGGTTTAGGAAAAATCAGGGTAGTTAGTTATGAAAAAAAAATGTGCAGATCTAAATATATGTATATATAAAAAATATATGAATTAAAAAAAACAACGGCGTTGCTAGCGCAAAATTGCGATCATCGCAACTGGATCGGATAACACAAATGTCACGCCTCATACACGTATATGTGAAAACGGCGTATTGACACAATCCGATCCGAAAACATAATCAAATTATAACATAAAATAGAAATATATATATATATTTAACACACTAGTTACATATTATAAATTATATATTATATGATCCATATGCATTTTTATTAACAACAAAATTTATTATTATATTATATTATATATTATGAGACATGTAAAACTTATATAAAAACAAACACATCAAATACATAATACAATGAACCAAATTATTATACATGTTATACTTATGTGCATAAAAAAGCAAAACAACGATATCCTGATATATTTAACCAAACCGCAGGTATCTGGAATACATAACACAGTCACACATATGAACATGTATTTGAAACACAGTAACAAATATATCAACAAAATAGATAAAGTATATATCATATATAAACTATTACCAAACTGTGTGTACGATAGTATAGATCAGCCACTCTCAGTTTCTCTTTTTTGTTCTGTCTTTTCGGCCTCTCTCTATCAGTCATGCTAGTAAATATATATAGGAACAAATTAGGTTAATGATAATGGGCCTAAGTTTATTTTGAAACCCAATATTAAATTAAAAACTGAATAAAGTTAAATAATTAAAATAGTTAAAATTAAAATAAAAACTAATTAACCTATTTATTTATTCTAGACCCAATATAAAAATAAATAGACTAAAAAAAAAAAAAGTCGGGCACCAAAATGCTCGAAAAAATAAAATGAACACGTCAAAATAATCAGCGCGAAATTAATGACTCGGAAAAATACAGCGTTTGGTCGGATTTTGAAATAAAAATTATGACCGTTTAAACTGCTCAGACTGATCAACATATGACCAAAAATAGTCGTAAAAATATTTTTAGCATGTCAAATTAAACCACGTGAACCGCAGATTAATGTTACCGACATTTGCAAACTTAAACTTGACATTTTTTCGTTGACTAATTTTAGGCACAGTTAAAAAGTTAATTTGACCAGTCTGTTTGTAAATTCCGAGAAATTATTTCGGCTAATATTAAGACAGAAAAAAATGTTATGCTATGAAGATGATGCAAATGAATGTGAAACAAAAAATTGGTTAGAGTTAAAAATAGAGGGCAAATTTTGGGGTGCAACAGATACCATGTTTGATGATTATCTTAATCATTTGATACCAGAGCAGGCACAAAGTACCATAATTCAGATGCTCCGGAAGATCCACCTAGGCCAACTCATCGAGTAATGCTATAGAAGGAGCATGCTAGGGCAGGTCATGTTATTGATGTGTTCCTTAGATGTCATCGTATCACGGAGATTGAGCAGGCGGATATAAACAAAGTACTCTTTCCATTTGGCTCTAAGGAGAGGGACATTCTAGATGCCATGATGAGGGAGACACTACAGTACAAGAGGTAGCGTAGGAATAAGGGGTCTGAGTCTGTGATACACTATAGTTTATAGTATTTATTATAGGAGCACAATTATCAGTTATATTTTATTTTGACTTCATTGTGTACTCTGGATATATATATATATATATATATATATATATATATATATATATATATATATATATATATATATATATATATATTATATATATATATATATATATATATATATATATATATTTCATCATATCATTTGTATGGTTTAATTTATACAAAATTAAAAATGATAATATATCTCTAATTTATCGTCAATTTCATCATAGCATCTCTAAAACAATGTAAAAAGAATAATTATTGGTGTGGTTCTAGAGATGCATATCCATATTCTTTCTTATGTGAATATGGAGATTCATCTTCGAATCAATATATGTCAAAAAACTACATTTCAATGAAGAATCAATGGTGTGGTGTAGCGGTAAATTTTTTGAGATTAAGCTATTTCCTAACTTAACTCATAAAGCAAGAGTCATCACCACGCTTTTATTATTTCCAAAGGAAAGGGAAAAAGAACAAACATAACCCAAAGAATTTTTAAAACAAAACTAATAAAAAGAGATAAGGGTTTGGGGTTTGGTTATGCAAAGGGAAGGTATTAACACTCTAAACATCTATGGTACTCTATATGAACGTCTTTGAAAATCTGTGCATTTTGGCTTAAAAATGGGTTTGTTTGCAAAAGATTGAGGAGATGAGAAGATAAATGTTTTTTTTTATAATTTTTGTGTTTGCCAAGACTTTCTGAGTCTTATGCCTACGTACCAACAAAGTGCAATGGAGAATCAAAACCTCGTAGTTCATGGTAAAAATAACAAAGATGTTTGTTTTGATTCATTTTTAATGAAAAGGCATTTTGTCATTTTAAGGATAATACTCAACTAATCACCCACAAGTATGAGAACTTTGCATCACCATAGGGAAGGGCTCCAACTTGGATAAAGATAAACAAGTTTGCCACTAGCTCTCTTGGATGGAAACGAATTATCATCAATACTATGGAGATAGGAGAATTACATCTCAACTATGGAAAGGACTCATGTCTAAACTTTGAGAAAAAAAGTTTTAAAAGAAAAAAGTGCACAAATAGCCCAAAACATGTTTGAAAGAGTTATGTATTTTTTTAGTCTTTTGAAATTGGTCTGAATATGCTTAAGATGTATTAGCATTTATTAAGAAAAATATTTTGAAATTCACTTGTCAAAAGTCAAGGTTTATTAAGAAAGTGGTTCAAGTTTGAAAATAAATAAATTAAAAGAGAGAGGAGATTTTGAAAATAAAGAAGGAGAGGAGAAGAAGAGACTATCCTAGAGCATAAAGTAAAAGCTAGGGAGGAAAGATCTAACCAAAAGATAACAATCTTTATGACTGCTCGCTGTGAATTTTGGCAAAGAACCTCTGGTTTACCAAAACTTGTAGAATTGGGTTACTTGCAGGATCAACCACACAAATCCTAGGACATGTGCAAAATCTAAATAACTTCGTAAATCTCTAGAACGGCGTTTGTATCTTTCATTTTGATTCTCTGAATATTTTATGTCGAAAGATGTTGATGAAAGATGTTTAAACAGATGTAAATTTGACAAGATAAGATAAATGACAGAAAGTAACTGACGAAAACATAAAGTGTCGAAAAGAAAGTGCAGAAAGATAATTAACTGGAAAACGTAAAAGGAATTTGTATGGAACTTTAAACTTTATAAAATATAACTTTGAAAGAATTGGTGTTTGTTTACACATACATGTTCCAAATATGACTCTTTTCTCTCACACGGGTACTTTGAGTATTTTCAGGAATTTTGTACAAGTAAATTTTAACCCCTTTTTCAGATAACAACTACCATATTTATATACAAATAACATAACTGTTACTAACGACCAAATCCTAAAACTGTGACAAATGGCTTTCTTCTTTTCGCCAGATGCTTCCACGCGTCTTCTACCAAACGTCACAACTCTTCTGAATTTGAATATTTACATTTTACGTCGAAATGACGTCTCTCTCCAGACTTTGTCGAATTGTCGAAATACTACAACATCCTCCACGTCTGTCAAAGGTGCCTTTCCATTTGCAGATATCTTGTCGAAATGTCGAAGCTTCAATTTTGTCGAAGTGTCGAACAACACTTATCAACCAAAACCATTTATCTCATGTCGTCATTTGTCGAAAGAACCATTCTGCACACCAAATCTCATGGCGTCGAAAACGCACGTATACAAATTGCCCCCAGCAAAGACGTTTCGACTATTTTTTCTGGAGAAACAGTCATTTGTTGTCAACCAGTGTTTTGATGCCATGTCAATTAATCTTTATTAAATCCAAGTCTGATAATCTCAATTCCCAACATAAATTCGTCATTACACTTTCTCCAAAATGTCACGTCTAGCCCACGTTCAAAATCCACTTCCATCATTACCTCACATCATGATTTCTTTTCAACTTCCACCTCTCTAACACTCCCATCAGAATCGGCCACGTGTCCCACTACCATCATTACCGTTCTAAGGCGTTTTATCATCTTCTTCCTATAAATACCCATAAACCTTTTTCCTTAAACCCTTTTTCCACTCCAGATTTCTTTTCTTCATACCCATTTCTTAAGCTTTCATATTTTCCTGAGAAAAATTCCTAAGCTCTTCTTAACAATGGCGCCTCAAAAACCTTCAAGCAGCAAACATTCCAAGAAGAAACAAGACTCAGCTTTCTCTCCTGTGCATGATTTAAAAGAACCAATGACCATTGGAAATCAACAGTATGTTCCAGAACCTCCAAATGAGAAAGAGAAAGAATGCATCTATAAATCCTAGGTATTAATCCCTGTTCTTATTTCTGGAAACTGTCATGCTATGTTAGGTCCCCTTCCAAATTTAGAGATTAAACCAGATCGCTTAAAAGAATTTTTCCCATCTTACTTCCACACAAAACCCATAGGCGCTGGAAGAAAACCTCAGCCTAAAGAGAAAGTTGTAGAAAAAAATGACCCATCGAGTTCGACGAATACTAGAGAGTTGGACTTAGCCTATTTGAACTACCCCAGGATATTTAGAACTTGCCCATGGTCGAAAGACCCTTCTGACTACGTATCTTGGCTGGATAAAATCGAAAAAGTTAAAGGGGCTTTTTGGAAAGAGGTAGGCATTTTCGACCTTATTCAGTTGTCGAGAGTAGGACCCAATATCTGTCCAAATATGCTTTTGACTTCTCTCTACTTCTGGGATAGTACCTACAACACCTTTCACCTCCCTTGTGGGATGGTTACGCCCACTCTTTTCGACGCAGAAGCCATTGTTGGCCTTCACCCCAACGGTATAGACTTCGACCCTACTGTCTTAAATGAAGATACCATCGCTTTCGAGACTAGCCTCGCCCCATACTCCTTATTTATGTCCTATTATCATGACAAGAGTACTACTGAAGTTTCAGATGTCGAACACATAGCTTTTCTAACTCTGTGGCTATCCAAATATGTGTTTTGCTCTCGCTCTCTCCAGGCTGCTAAGAGATTCATTACCATAGCCAATCAGCTTCATGCAGGCACAAAACTATGCTTGAGCAAAATGATTCTGGCGAACCTTTATGAATCTCTGAGTGAGAGCGTACATCTTTTGAAAAACACCAAAACTCAAGGTAAAATCAACTTATCAGGACCTTTCTGGCTCTTGCAATTATGGCTCAATGCCACATTTGAAGCTAATCTTCCTGTAGCACCAGAAGTAGATGAAGAAGAAGTAAAAAATAGGACTGTCGAATGGCCAAGGTTGGTGCTAATAACGCCAACTGATGAAGGAATCAGCCTTCGACAAGCTTTTAAAAGCTATGTTATGATGTTTGCTAAGAGGTATCAGTTTACTTCGACCATGGCACCTTTTGCTGATAGAAAAATTGGACCTAAGTGGTTTACCCAACAACTGCCTTTGGAGATGCAAAAGGATGAAAATATATTTCTGAATGTTTGGGAATCATTCTTAACCCCTAGGCTCCTTTTTTCTTACCGTAACACCACTAAAAACCAAATTGCTTTGATAGTTTATCAACCCAACCTTGTTTCTAGACAGTTTGGCCTAATCCAGATAAAACCTCGACCTATATTTCCCAAGAAAGGATCCATCATCTTTTATAACTCCCTTCATACTGAAGACGAAGGCAAAGAGCTGTCGAAGAAACTGGCTGATGATTCTCTCGACATTCGACCAGTTATATTTCGACCATCATTCCTATGTACTCCTGAGTTTGACGAATGGTGGAAAGATTATTATTCCAACAGGTTTTTTGACATAGCTGCCTTTGCTACGCATTTGACAAATGCTTTCGCTTTTGTGCAGGATCGGACCAAAAAAGGTATTCAAAGACACATTAGGGAAATACAGAAATTTCAAAAGTATTTCGAAACTGCGTATAGACCTGATGATCTTAGTCGAACCATACACGAAGCAGCAGTAGAATTGAAACGCAAACTGACGGAGAAATTTGAAAAACTGTCATTGCCTTCAAACCTTCGACCAGAGGCGCGCTATGACCTAGCTTTCAGTTGTCATCCACCAAAATTCCCTCCTTTGCCAACCGCTGAATTTGGCGTGGCATTTAGCCCTCCATTTCCAAATTGGTTTGTTTGTGGGGACTTTATGAAAATTCTCCGTCAACAGTACAAAAAACCTGCTGAGCGTGTGGTTCCGACTAAGTATCATCTAGGCGAATACCCAGGACACCTTCATATTGGAATAGAACACGTTCGCGTGGAGGATCCCATTCTTGAAGGTGTTCACAGAAAAACATGATTTTTCCTTTTGTTATTCTAACTGTATTATCATGTATTTCTTTTATTTGTTTCTGAATCTTCTTTCTTTCCCTAGCCGTGAGGATTCCTGCCAAGAAAACGTCTGTCGAAGCGTCGCCCAGTGCTGCTAAGAAGCATTCGACAAAGGTACAACACATCACTTCTTCTTATTTATTTGTTTCCTTTTAAGAAACTAACTGGCTTTGGTTTGCATGACTAGGCTAGTCGAAAACCCCCAACAATCCAAAAGAGAAAGAGTGAAGAGGAGAAAGAAGAGGATAAAGTCCCTAATGAAGAGTCTGGTGACGAATCTCCAGAGTTAATCCCTCCCCCTCAGAAGAAAAAGAAACTAACGAAGGTCTCTTCCCAAAGGTCCATGGTAAAAACAACTAGGAAGGATTCTGCAAGTACTCCCCCTGCTAAGCCTCAGTCGAAAGACACAGAGAGTGGGAAATCCAGCTTTAACACTGAGATTCCTGAGGTGAGTCTTTATTTCGACTGTGTATGTTCACTTTCTTTGCATCTTTTCTTCTAAATCTTAGAATTATTTTCAGAGACAAGTGGCTGTCGAAAGAACACCTGAGAAAATTCTGGAGGAAACAGTCCTAGAAGAAGATATCCCCACAAGTGATCATGAAATGCAAACAATGGCAGAATTCGACACTACAGTGGGTGAAGCTTCTGAAGATGAATCCCCTTCTCCTCCAGGATTAGATGCTGCAGCTCAGGGTGATGATACTGACATGGAATTTGGGGTCGAAGACGATCATGAAAACGAAGCTGCCAAAGATGGGGGTAACCAGTCGAAACACGCAGAGGTTGAGCAAATTTTAGAGCGAAACACTCCACCTGCTCCTGACCAAACCCAAGGGAGTGGCAAATCAACTGGTTCGACTAGTTTTTCTCGCGAGGAGCTTGAAAATCTCAAAGTGCAAAGACCTTTGGAGTATCTGAAGGCCATGCTTAGCACCCGTTTTAATTTACAGGATTCTTCGCAGAGCAGTTCGACCACTTCTGGGGCAACTTCTGAAGCACCATCACTTGGCAACATCTTGACCAAAATTAAAACGAAAATCCTTGATGTTGATTTGTTCAAAATTTTGGAAGAGAACTCTCTTGCTCACCTTGAACTTAAGAAAATTTTGAAGCAAGTGAATGTCTTGGAAGCTTCTGCTGAGGTTGGAAGTTTTGTGATGGAGCTGATGACCCTTATTGACTTGGCCACTGCAGATCTTCATCGTCAAAGAGATCTTACCAATCAAATCTCCTCAAAGTCTGAAACTCAAACTGCTGAATGGGATGCTGTTTCGACTTTGACTGACAAAGTTTCAAAGTTGCAAAAGCTTTCTGAAACTTATGTCAAAGAGGTTGCTGCTTGTGATGACAATATCCAAAAATGGGAGAAACAGATAGCAGCACTTCAAGAAAAGATCTCTCAAGAGAAAAAACGTAAGGCATCCATACAGCAACCCAAGCAAAGCGAGATTGACGAAGAATTGAGGGTGGGTATTCAACATGCTGAGAAGGCCCAGCAACTTAGTCAAGAGATTGAGACTCTTTCCACTCACAAAAGTCTTTGTGATCATCGACTCCAGTTTCAGAGGCAGAAATTCGCCACTTTGAAGGAAACTTTTGCCAGTATTAATTTGTAGTCGAATTGATTTAACAATTCTCAGCCCTTCGAGGCTTTTTGTAATGACTTTAATGCCATTTTTATTTGGCAAATTTTATCACAATTATGTTTGCAATTATTCCATCATTATTTTTACTTCCTGCAATATTGGCTTATATTTTTTCAAATACTTGCCATTTATCTTTAGGATTCTCTCATCCTTCCCTATTTCTTCAATCTCATACGCGCCGTTTGAAAATATTTTCAAATTTTGGAAAGGTCCTTCCCACTTAGGAGACCATTTTCCCATTAACTTATCTGTTCGATCCATAGGAAGGATTACTTTCCAAATGAGATCACCAATTAAGAAGGTCTTGAATTTTACTCTCTTATTGTAAGACTTTTCGACTCTTTCTTTTTGTCTTCTTATTAGATCTAGCGCACGTAGTCTTTCTTCGTCCAGATCAACCAATTCATCCATCATCATACTCCAATACATATCTGATGGGATTTCATGATGCCTTTGCACTCTAACTGACTGCAAATATATTTCTACTGGTAAAACTGCATCATGTCCGTAAGTCAACTTAAATGGAGTCGAATTCGTTGCTTCTTTAGGAGACGTTCGGCAAGCCCACAAGACTTGATCTAGAGTCTTATGCCAATTTCTAGGTTTTTTCCCTACATGTTTCTTGACCAAATTTATCACTACCTTGTTGGCTGCTTCAACCTGCCCATTGGCTTGAGCATAGTAAGGTGTCAAAGTAAGGAGTTTAAAACCTGTTTCTTGTGCAAATTTCTGCATGTTTTTACCAGTGAACACAAATCCTTGATCTGTTGTTATTGTTTCAGGTATCCCAAATCTGTAAATTATGTATTTTTGGATAAAGTCTATGACTGCTTCCTGATCCACATTTACCAATGGTATAACTTCAATCCATTTAGTGAAATAGTCTATCCTGACCAAAATGTACCTTTATCCTTTTGAAGAGGCTGGTCGAATTTCCCCAATCAATTCTAAAGCCCATCCTCTAAATGGCCAAGGCTTTATAATTGAATGCAGCTCACTTGCAGGAACATGAGGTATGCCTGCATGTACTTGACACTCCTGACATCCTTTTGCAAATTTGACACAGTCCTTCAGCATTGTTGGCCAATACATTCCTTGTCGAAATGATAACCACTTCATTTTGTGACCTGCTTGGTGTGCGCCACACGCTCCACTGTGTACATTCGACAAGGCTATGTAGGCTTCGTCTTCACCTAAGCATTTCAACAAGACTCCTTCTGCAGTCTTTTTGAACAATTCATTTCCCAAAAGTACATAACTTAAAGCTCTGTATTTTATCTTTCTTTCTGCTTTCTGATTTGGGTCTTGTAGATAATTCTTGATAGGCTTTCTCCAGTCTGAAATTCCTGAATCATCTATGTTGAATATCTCAAAGTTTTCTTCGTCACCGTATCCTAATCTTATTGACTCTAGATCTGATGGGGACAACTTAGTGGATACGACTCTTCCTCTGACTTCAATGGCTTATTCTAACTTTTCCTTCGACACTTTATATCCAGATGCTAGTTGAGCAAGATCGTTCGCTTCTTGATTCTCTAACCTGGGAATGTGTCTGAAGACCACACTATCGAACTCCTTGAGAAGTCTATTGGCTATTACAAAGTACATGATTAAATTTTCTTTCACGCATTTATACTCTTTAGTCAACTGCTTTATCTACAGTTCGGAGTCGCCCATTATTTCGACTCTTGTTGCCCCCAATTTCAACAAGATTTCAAGTCCAGCGATCAAAGCTTCATATTCTGATTCATTATTTGAACATAGACTTTCAACTTTGTACTTGAATTTTGTTGGAATTCTGTCAGGAGAAATAATCAACATCCCAACGCCAGTTCCATTTTTATGACTGGAACCGTCGAAGTACAGTTTCCAAGGTTCTAATTCGACATATTCCACATCTTCGTCTATAGAGTGGTCGGCTATGAAATCAGCGACCACTTGTCCTTTCACAGCTTTTAAAGGCAAATATTTCAAGGAGTATTCTGTTAATGCTAATGCCCAATTTCCAATTCGACTATGTAAAATAGATTTAGATAACATATACTTTATTACGTCGAAATGGGAGGAAATATATACATCAACAGGTTTTATATAATGCTTTAATTTCATACAAGAGAAGTATACACATAGACATAGCTTTTCTAGTTTCGACATCGTTCAGGACTCTACTGAGATAATAAATGGCTCTTTCGACGCCATTCTCATCTTCTTGACACAACATACTTCCTAATATTTTGTCTGATGCCGAAATGTACAATCTCATACTTCTTTTTCTGCAAGGAGACATCAGGATTGGGGGACTAGCCAGGTATTCCTTGATTTTGTCGAAGGCCGCTTGCTGTTCTTGCCCCCATGCGAAGTCTTCCTTCTTTAGTCGAAGCAGAGGAGAGAAAGCTTGTGTCTTCCCACTGAGATTGGAGATGAATCTTCTGAGAAAGTTGATCTTCCCTAGCAGAGACTACAACCCCTTTTTGGTCGATGGCGCTTTCGCCTCCATTATGGCTTTGACTTTGTTTTCATTTATTTCGATCCCCTTCTTGTGGACCACAAAACCTAAGAAATCACTCGCCTGCACACCAAAAGGACATTTAAGTGGGTTCATTTTCAAACCAAACTTCCTCATCCTTTCAAAAGATTGTCGAAGATGATCTATATGACTTTTCCCTGAAACAGACTTAATCACAATATCGTCAATATACACTTGCATGAAAGTCTCAATGAAGTCGTGAAAAATGGAATTCATAGCACGTTGGTAAGTTGCTCCAGCGTTCTTTAAACCAAAAGGCATTACTACCCATTCGTACGTTCCTATTGCTCCAGGACAACGAAAAGCCGTTTTAGGAACATCTTCTTCAGCGATAAAAATTTGGTTATAGCCAGAGTATCCGTCTAACATACTTAAGTACTCATGGCCGGTTGCAGAATCTATGGGCATTTCTGCCACTGGCATAGGATATTCATCCTTTGGGGTAGCCGAGTTTAAGTCTCGAAAATCAATGCATACCCTAAGTTTGCCATTTTTCTTAATTACTGGAACAATATTTGCAATCCATTCAACATACCTGGTTGTGCGGATGAACTTGCATTTTAGAAGTCTTTCGACCTCTTCTTTTATTTTCGATAGGATTTCTGGTGCGAAGCGTCTCGGAGTCTGCTTTATTGGCTTCTTTCCTTCCATTATTGGCAACTGCATTTCGACCAAACTTCTGTCAAGACCAGGCATCTTGTCATAATCCCATGCGAAACAATCTTTGAACTCTTTCAGCAACTGGACTATTTCGACCTTGAACTGGGGGTCCATTTTTGCGCTTATATAGGTTGGTCTATGTTCTGCCCCCACTCCTAAGTTTATTTCTTCTAACGGATCCTGCGCCACCATCTTCTCGTTTGTTGACACTGGATCTTTTTCGAACCCTAGAGGTTCGTCGTCATAAATGGCGTCCAGCTTTTGCCATTCGCCCATTTGGTTGTTATCATGATCTTCTACAACGTATTTTTGGGGACATTGTTTGTCGGAGTTTTCTTTGCTGGCTTCGATAGCCATGTATTTTACTTCAGCCTCAAGGGCCTCTTTGAGTTTGTTTTCGGCTATGTAAGCCGTAATCTTTTCGAGCGCTGATTGTTTACTCATCATCGTCAAATTCGCTTCCCCATCCCGTTGGCGCTATATGAGTAGTTCCCCACATGTAAGTTTCGCCAATTACTTCTTTATCCCACTGGAAACCATGTGTAGGATGAAGGTACATGGAGCAGTATGCATTGTCTGTCGCCTTTAAGTCGAATTCTGCTGGACTACATGGAGGTATGTGAGCCAGGTTCTTGTCGAAGCTTTGACTGTTGACATTGTTTATCTCTGTCATGAAGTAGCTTTGATCAGCCTCAATGTTTTCGACGATCCCGTCTGGCCTCCATATGGCTATTCGCTGATGCATTGAAGAGGGTACGGCTCCTACGCCATGAATCCACTCCCTTCCAAGAAGTAGGTTGTAGTTCGCCCTTGAAGCAATGACCATAAACATCGTTGGTCTTGTTATGGTTCCAACAGTCAGATTCACCTGGATAACGCCCATGGTGGTTCCTACTTTTCCTTCATAATTCAACAGCACCATGTTGTGGGGTTTCGCGTCTGAGTCGTCTTTCCTTATCTTCTTCAGCATGAAATGGGGCATCAAATTCACTGCTGCTCCCCCATCCACCAGTATCTTATTCACACCAACACTCTCCACCTTTCCTTTTATGAACAAAGGCTTCAAATGCGCTTTCATGGAGTCATCTGGTCTTTCAAAGAAAGTGTTCTGCTCTTCGACGCATCCATTATTCATCACGTAGTAACAGACGGGCCTGTGTGCCATTGTTTCCTCTTCCATCTCGTCTTCTTCATCTTCGACCTCCATAACTCTATCATAGTCTCTAGAGAGAACAAAGACCATGTTGCAGATCACATTGAAGGATGATTCTGAGTCAGATTCGAAGTTGTCCGTTATTTCGTCGTCCTCCTGCATCTTCTCTTTTGACGCCACAGGTTCGACATAGCTGCCAGGATTGATCTGGAGGGAAGTCTCTTTTCTGCTCCTTATCTGACGATTGTTACTAGACTCTGCTTCATCTTTGCTGCCAGTGTCTTTTCCATTCACGCTCTTTTCTGCAGCCTCTTTTTCTGCCCTCTTCTGCCTCTGGAATCTCCTCCATTGGGATCTGGACATGGGGTTTTTGCCTTTGTAATTCTCTGAAGGATATGGCCTTGGCTTGTGCTTTTCCATTTTCCTTCTTGCCTTCCATCGAAGCGCCTCTCTGAACCTCAAACTTTCCCCCATCTGTTCTGCCCCTGGGCGTCTCTAATGGGTTGAACCCATTTGTCGTCCGTTGCTTTGTTAGATGGTTTATAGGTGTTATGGCGTCTTTCTCCATGCCTCCACTGGTGGTGATCACTTCTCCTTGGGTCATATCTTACTGTTCCCCAATTTTCTTTCCTCTTGGCTTTATCCACTGCTTCCAGGTAAGTTGCTGCCTTCCTGTCGAAAATTGCACTGCAGCGTGGGCACAACATTACTTCGGTTTTCATCCTTTGGCACCTCTTGATGAATTCTATTAGATTTTCCTCCTCTCTAGGATACGCCAGTCTCTGGTGCTCCTTTCGACGATGATCTTCGCCCACTTCGGCCTGGTCCCTCTGAGATATTTCCACCATGTTTACCCTAACACTCCGTTCGTCAGTGATGCTCAATTCGTTCATCTTTCTAATGAGTCTCTCCTCTTCACCTTCGAAACCTGTTAGTGCTTGGTCGAATTCTTTCGCTGGGCAGCAGCACCAAGATATGCTCTTGGGACCATGTTTGCAACAGCATTTGCTCCAATTCCTTTTCGGGTCTTCCATTACCCTACGCAGAATTCCACTGACCGCGGGCTTCAAAGGACCATTTACGGCTCCCGCTTTGATTTTTGCGACTTCTTTACTGAAAGGGCCCATAGTGTTGACGCAGTTTGCGACATCACCTGTCCTTGTTTGATCAAGACCAAGGCCTTCAGTAGCCTTGTTTTCAATAACGAGGTCTTCAGTAACCTTCTTTTTCGTATTTGGGGAATGCTCAATTGCCTCAACTGTTTCTTCATTGTTATCTGAAGAAACATCTCCCCAACCGCTTGGTTGGATTGTGTTGATGTCGATCTGAGAGCTTGCCGGCGCATTGTACTTCACAAGATAATCATACTTCCCACTTGGATGCCCCAGGCGGTCCCAATTCTCTCCTTGTCGAAACTTCCCATCTTCGACGGCATCGTCACCGTCCCTTTTGTCGAAACCTTCAGCAGTCTCCATGCTTTTCTGGTTGTCGAAGCCTTCAGTAACTTCAACTCCGTTCTGGCTTGTGAGATCATCAGCAATCTCAACCATGTTGATGTTTGTGTCGAAACTTCCAGGGGCCTCCACCATTTCCAAATTGCCATCAGGAGCAACTTCGATCTCCACCATGTTCACGATGGATGGCTCAGCGTAGTGGGCTTCGACTGGCTGCATGGGATTCGAATCGATCCTCATCTGTTGTTTCGGTTTGTCACCAAACTTTAGCCTTCCGTCACAGATAGCATTTTGAACGAGATCCCTGAAAAGGAAACAACGAGACGTTTTATGGCCTAGAAAATTATGGTATTTACAAAAACCTCTCTTTTTCTGTTGTTCCATAGGTGGTTCTTTAGCGCCTGGAGGTTTTATTAATTGACCATCTTTAACCAACAGATCAAAAATTTCGTCGCATTTGGTGACGTCGAACGTATAAGTCCTTTTGGGAAACTTATCGTTGGTTTCGACTGGGTTTCCGTTCGACGGAGTTAGCACTTTGCACGAATAAGGTGGGCCTTGCTTTAATTCTGCTAGGTCAATCTCTTGTTCGTCGAAGTTACTTGGTTCGTTTTCGTCGTACTCGTCATCTTGGCGAACCCCTACGTAGGCCACCCTTTCTTTTTTATTCTTATTTGCTCTGAATTTTTCGTCCCTTAATCTTTCGACCTGTCTCACTCTATCTGCTAATTGTGCCATATCCCTCAGATACTGGGTATCTAGTTTCTTCCTTATAGAATAGTTTAGTCCCCCTGCGGCCATTTCGACCAACTCATGTTCTGGCACGGGGGTGAAACATCTAGCCTTTAACAATCTGAACCTATTCAAATAATCATCTATTGGTTCTGAGTGTTTTCTCTTAACACTGGCTAATTCTTTCAGACTTATTTTTGTTTGATCCATGTAGAATTGTTCATGGAACAGTCTTTCTAATTGGGTCCACGTATACACTGAGTTTGCAGGCAAAGATGTAAACCAAGTAAACGCGTTTTTTGTTAAGGAACTAGGGAAATATTTTATTTTCAAATTTTCATTACGGGCTATTTCCCCTGCTTCGATCAGATAACGTGCTACGTGTTCTATGGTGGACTCGCTAGTATCCCCTGAGAACTTTGTGAACTTAGGCACTTTCCACCTTGGTGGCAGTTCTTCTTGCAGAATATATTCTGACAGTGGGGAAGCATAACTAGGCCTTTGTAATCCCATGTTCATCCCATTATGTGCCATTATCGTTTCTACCATGGACGCTAAATTGTTTTCGACATGAGGGTTATTATACCGGATCCGCTGTTGCAACACAGCATCCGCGTCCTGGCCTATCTGGATTACTATCCTTCTAGGTTCTTGTGAAATAGGGACTTCGACACGGGGCTGTTCGACTACATCCTCCTGGTTTCTGACGTTCGTCTGAGGATTGTCTAAAGGCATTTGGTTTATCGTAGGCTCTTCCTGGACCGCCACCAATGGGTTCTGAACCACTTGTTCTCTGTGTCGAGTTTGAGGGACTCCAAAGAAATCAGCAATGCGCGTCATTTGCGCTGCCAACAATTGGTTTGTTTGGGCGGTGTTTTGTATTAGAGGGTTAAACACCGCTCCCATTTGTTGTGTCAACATTTGGACCATATCATGATTACTCTTGTCCATTTGTTGTCTAATTACCTGCGCCAAATTATTTGTTATCGGCGGCACGTAGAGTGGTTGTTGATTTAGTCCACTCATGTTTCCGCCATATCCTGATCCTTGTAAGGGCGAAGACATATTGGCCATAGAATCAGAATATACTACCGGGGAATTGTGTAGGTTTGCCATTACTAAAGTTGGCATTCCAAATGGTTGTTCCCTACCAGGCAGAGGCATGGTGAAATTTGTCACAAAAGGCCTAGAAGTGTTTCCCACAGGAGGGGGTGTCCCAACGGGCATTTGTTGTGCCCTGAAGGACGAACTAGGCGCATTCTGCGATATTGAAACCGCTGGCATTGACCCTGTTGACGAAGGTACAGCCTCTGACGCAGGGACTGATCCTACATTGCCTCCTGTCGAAGAGACAGGGTTGGATACTGGGATGGCTTCATTTGGATTAGAATTATTTGGATTATTTGGCTGATTCTCCATTTTCCTTACTCTTGTTCTTTTTGGTATTTCTACGTCGGATACGGCTAATTTACCGCTTCTCAGTCTCATACAACGAAGAACAAACTTTGACTAACGATTATCTAAGTTTCTAGATTTCTGCACTGTCCCATTGGGCGTGCCAATTTGTTCGCTGTGAATTTTGGCGAACAACCTCTGGTTTACCAAAACTTGTAGAATTGGGTTACTTGCAGGATCAACCACACAAATCCTAGGACATGTGCAAAATCTAAATAACTTCGTAAATCTCTAGAACGGCGTTTGTATCTTTCATTTTGATTCTCTGAATATTTTATGTCGAAAGATGTTGATGAAAGATGTTTAAACAGATGTAAATTTGACAAGATAAGATAAATGGCAGAAAGTAACTGACGAAAACATAAAGTGTCGAAAAGAAAGTGCAAAAAGATAATTAACTGGAAAACGTAAAAGGAATTTGTAAAGAACTTTAAACTTTATAAAATATAACTTTGAAAGAATTGGTGTTTGTTTACACATACATGTTCCAAATATGACTCTTTTCTCTCACACGGGTACTTTGAATATTTTCAGGAATTTTGTACAAGTAATTTTTCACCCCTTTTTCAGATAACAACTACCCTATTTATATACAAATAACATAACTGTTACTAACGACCAAATCCTAAAACTGTGACAAATGGCTTTCTTCTTTTCGCCAGATGCTTCCACGCGTCTTCTGCCAAACGTCACAACTCTTCTGAATTTGAATATTTACATTTTACGTCGAAATGACGTCTCTCTCCAGACTTTGTCGAATTGTCGAAATACTACAACATCCTCCACGTCTGTCAAAGGTGCCTTTCCATTTGCAGATATCTTGTCGAAATGTCGAAGCTTCAATTTTGTCGAAGTGTCGAACAACACTTATCAACCAAAACCGTTTATCTCATGTCGTCATTTGTCGAAAGAACCATTCTGCACACCAAATCTCATGGCGTCGAAAACGCACGTATACAATGTCATAAGTCAATCAAGAATTCCCTCCTTTGGATTAAGCCTCAAGCAATCCAAATAAACAAAGAATAAACCATCTATCAGATGAACCCAGGATAACCAAGCCAAGTCTTTAAAAGAAGTCCAAAGTCAAAGGTATCAGATTAATCTCAAGGTCTCAAATAATAAGCTTCTAAAGCAAGGTTCAAGACCCTAGTTCTAAGTCCATAACTCCACAACAATGCCAAGTGGACAAAGAGCAAACATGATATGAGATGCTAAAATAAAAGCATAAAGAAATAACAAGAAATAAAGAGCATAAGATAAATGATATTAAAGTAAGTTTAATCTAATATAATGTTAGTAAGTGATGTTAGTGATAAAAAAGAGAAATATGATTCGTCATTTTTTCGAGAACACTCAACTATTCACCCACAAGTATGAAAATATGGACATTTACATCACCATGAGAAGGGCTCCAACTTGGATAAAATCAACAAGTATGCCACTAGCTCTCATAGGTGAAAAGAAAATAATATTTTTCACACAATACCATGAGGAGTAGGAGACTTACAATCTCACTTATGAAAATGACTTGCTTTCGGGACAAATTTAGCACTATGTTAAGTAATCGTAATTGGACTTATGTAGAAGTCACAACTATCTGAGGCCGGTCAATAATGATGTTTGTGTTAATACATGCTAGAGAAATGATATATAAATAATTCTCCTAAAGTTACTCCACACAAAAAGAATAGAGAATTGATCAAACACAAAGGCTAGTAAAGTGGTCCATTACATCAATCAAACATATTATGAAATCAAGGAAAGGCATTTCTTACATTCAAAATCAAGATCCTTTTTCTTTCTATTATTTTTACTTTCTTTTCACTAAAATAAAATGGAAAAAGTTTCTTTTTCTTTGTTACATTTTTTTCAAAAGCTGATTCTAAAATAAGCTCATACACATGCATAACAAATAATTCCATTGAAAACAACTTGGCTGAAATTCGCTGTAAATATAGGTTTACGATCAACAAAGTCGAGGAGGAAGGTGAGGAGTATTATGAAGTACCAACTGAACTTGAAAGGCTTCTTGAGAACAAAGAGAAAGAGATTCATCCACACAAAGATCCAATGTAAGTGGTCAATCTAGGTTTCGATGAAGTCATAAGAGAAGTCAAGATATGGGCGTCCCTCGCAGAGCATGTACACTATGATTTGGTCAAGCTATTTCGTGAATATGTTGATGTCTTCTCCTGGTCTTATCAAGATATGCCTGTGTTGGGTACCAATATTGTTGAACATCGGTTATCGCTCAAGCCCGAATGTCCTCCGGTCAAATAGAAGCTTTGCAGATCCAGACCCGAGATGGCACTTAAGATTTGCGAAGAGGTTAAAATGTAGTTTGATGCTCGCGTTTTAGCTATTGTTGAATATCCTCAATGGGTTTCTAACATCGTCCCGGTTCCGAAGAAAGATGGGAAGGTTAGAATGTGTGTGGATTACCGATATCTTAACAAAGCGAGTCTAAAGGATGACTTTCCTTCGCCTCATATTGATGTTCCGATAGACAACACTGCTCAACACTTAATCTTTTCCTTCATGGATGGGTTTTCAGGGTACAACCAAATAAAGATGGATCTAGATGATATGGAGAAGACCATATTCATTACACCTTAGGGAACCCACAACTACAAAGTCATGTGATTTGTTTGAAGAATGTAGGGGCAAAATATCAGTGTGCCATGATAACTCTCTTTCATGATACGATTCACAAAGAGATTGAAGTTTATGTAGACAATATGATTTCCAAATCCAAGACTGAAGACGACCACTTGGACCATTTGATAAATCTATTTTCTAGACTCCGAATATTCAAGCTAAGGTTGAATCCTGCAAAGTGCACCTTTGGGATCCGATCCGACAAGTTGTTGGGGTTCATTGTGAGTCAGAAGGGCATTGAGGTTGATCCTGATAAAGTCAGAGTAATTCAAGATATGCCATCTCCAAAAATAGAAAAGGAAGTCTGAGGTTTCCTTGGATGGCTTAACTACATTTCAAGGTTCATCTCTTATTTGACGACTACTTGTGAACCGATTTTCAAATTTCTAAGAAAGAATAAAGTGACCATGTGGAATAATGATTGTCAAGAGGCATTTGACAAAATAAAAAAGTACTTGTAAGAACCACCTATCTTGAAACCACTTGTTCCTGGTAGGCCACTAATCATGTATTTTACCGTGGTAGATGAATCAATGGGTTGTGTATTGGGTCAACATGATGACACAGGCCGAAAAGACCATGCAATATATTATTTGAGTAAGAAGTTCACCGAGTGTGAGACCAGATACTCACTAATGGAGAAAACATGTTGTGCTTTAGCTTGGGCAGATCGACGCCTAAGACAATATATGATTTTCCATACAAGTTTATTGATATCCAAAATGGATCCAATAAAGTACATTTTTGAAAAGCCCGTTATCAGTGGACGAATTTCTTGGTGGAAAATGTTGTTAACCGAGTATGACATCCAATATCTAACCCAAAAATCTATCAAGGGGAGCGTCTTGTCTGACTACCTTTCCCATCAACCCGTGGAGGGTTATCTACTGATGAAATTTGACTTTCCTGATGAAGACATCATGTTCATTCGAGATTGCAATATTCCTGACCCTGACGAAAGACCCAAACAAGGATCATGATGGACACTCGTGTTCGACAGTTCCTCTAATACAAAAGGTCATGGAATAGGGGAAATTATCACAACTCCTACTGGTTTCCATATCCCGTTCAGTGCTAGATTATGCTTTGACTGCACCAACAACATGGCAGAATATAAGGCATGTATCTATGGAATCAAAGCAACTGTCGACTTGAGAATCAAGTTTCTTGACGTGTATGGGGACTCTGCTTTAGTGATCAGTCAAGTTTGACGAGATTGGGAAACTCGGGATAAGAAGCTAATTCCATATAGAGAACACGTGGTGAAACTAATTCCCTATTTTAATGAAATCACTTTTGATTATATCCTAAGGTAAGAGAATCAGTTAGTCAATTCTCTAGCTACTCTAGAATCCATGCTTAAAGTCAAGTGGAAGAATGAAGCATCTATCATCCACATTGACCACTTAGGTGAACCAACGCACTACCTAGTAATGGAGGTAGAATCTAACGATAAGCCTTGGTTCTATGACATCAAGAGATATCTGGAAAAAACAAGAATACCCCGACAAAGTAGTCATCACTAATAAGAAGGCTTTGAGAAGATTTTGTGCTAAGTTCTTCCTGAATGGGGATGTGTTATACAAGAGGAATTATGATTTTGTGTTGCTCAGATGCATGGATAGACACGAAGCAAGCACGATCATAAGGTACATCCATGAGGGTTATGAAAGTGGACATGCTAAAGGTCCCGCCATGGCCAAAAAGATCCTTTGGGCTGGTTATTATTAGACAACCATGGAGGTCGATTGTTACAACTTCATCAAGAGATGTCACAAACGTCAGATATTTGGTGACAAGATCTATGTTCTTCCGACTCCATTGAATGTTTTGACTTCTCCTTTTCCCTTATCCATGTGGGGTAATGACATGATTGGTATGATTGAACCGAAATCTTCTAACGGTCATCGTTTCATTCTGTTTGCCATTGTCTACTTCATAAAATGGGTTGAAGTTGCTTCATATGCTAATTTTACAAGACAAGTGGTTACACGATTCATAAAGAAAGAAATAATTTGTCACTATGGTGTTCTTAGCAAGATTATTACTAACAATACCAGTAACCTCAACAAAAAAATGATGAGTTAGTTGTGCCAAGAATTCAAGATTGAGCATCACAACTCTTCACCATACCGGCCTAAGATGAATGACATCGTCGAAGCAGCTAACAAGAACATCAAGAAAATTTTCGAGAAGATGGTCAAGACATATAAAGATTGGCATGGGATGCTTCCTTTTTCTTTGCATGGCTACAAAACTTCAATGTGCATTTCTACTGGGGCAACTCCTTATTCACTTGTATATGGAATATAGGTTATTTTGCATATCAAAGTTGAAATTCCTTGTCTAAGAGTCATCATGGAAATAGATCTTGATGAAACTGAATGGGTGCAATCTAGATATGATCAATTAAATCTCATTGAAGAGAAGCATTTGATGGCCGTCTTCCATGGTCAGATGTACGAAAGATGCCTCAAAGAGCTTTTGATAAGAAGGTTCACCCCTCGCGTTTACTAAGCATGTGAACTCGTGCTCAAGAGACACTCTCTTATACACTCAGATCCTCGAGGCAAGTGGACTCCCAACTACGAAGGACCCTTCCTTATCAAAAAGGCCTTCTCATTAGGGGCTCTCATTCTCACCATAATGGATGGGGATGACTTGCCGATGTCGGTGAATTCAGATACATTCAAAAACATTTATGCCTAGAAAAAATGACGAATACAAAGCCCGTTAGATTGGCATTTGCAATAACCAATATAGGAAAAAATGGTTATCCTGATGGACCAAAAAAAATAAATTTCTATGGAAAAGTTAGGGATAAAACAAAAAATATACAAGCCCGTTAAATTGAAAACCTGAAAGGGGGACTTAGGCAAAAAGGGGTATCGCGATGGACAAAAAGATAAAAATTCCACACAAAAGTTAGGGATAAAGGAACTTGACTGTATTTCTTGAGCCTATCTCACCATTCACTTGACCTCAGACAATATCAGATCAATCCAATCATCGTCAACTGAAACAAAGTGTTGAAGCCCTGTACTATAGTTAATAACAGTCAATGTTGTAATCAGTGGAAAATCAAAGAAATTTCCCATTGCCATTTACTTTGTTTTTCAGTATTTTCCAATCTCCTATTTAAGGATACTTGCATCCTTGTACATGCGTCATACGTACAAAATTTTCACAATCAATAAAATTCAATCGTTATTCAATTACTTCTATTTTTACTTTTCCATATTTTATTTGCAAAATAACTGCCAATCTTGATTACATAATGCTATAAAACTTTGAGAAAAATAAAAGCTAAGTCAAGAGAAACACTTTATGCATTGCTTTGATCATTAAAAGTTCCACTGCGGATGATCGGTAGTCTATAATAATTACTTGTCGCACAAACACATAAATGCTCAGCTTATCACACATCGTTCTTCCCCATCATAGCCAGATGGGAGTCCTCAGCTAGTTGGAATTCCCCATCAGCGGTTGTAATAAGAAGCTCTTCATTGCAGGTTCTATGGTATGGATACTAACGAGTTGAAGTCTACCTTTCACCAAAAAAGCCTTGCTACCCAGTAATCCATATTACATATGGATCATCACACAAACAGTAATTGCATACATCATGCATATCAAGCATTTCTTTTTGCAGTTGATCTATCTCCCAACGGAATATTTCAATCAACCCCCAACATATCAAACCAGCATGTTTACTTGTTACTCCTTACACTTACCTCATATCACAACTACCCTCAATGGGTAAATTTTCGGACATTTATATATTTAATCCTCTTCTACCTTGAATATAACACCTCGACTGCTTTCAGGATTATCAACTGACCCCACAAACCAACACAGGTCTTTTTTAGCATGTTTTGTCGTCACTCACACGCTTTCTGGAAAACTTCCCAAAAGGTCACCCATCCAAATACTACTCCAAGTCAAGCACACTTAACTATGGAGTTCTTATCTATTAGGCTACCAAAAATAAGATGCATCTTGTTGGTATAAGTAGTACCAATAAATCCTTATAAGCCTTCCTTCAACTGTAACACCCCGATAAAAATAAGATAATTATTTAATTTAAGTTAATATTATATTTATTAATTTAATTAAATAATTGGAATTATTGGATTATTATTATTATTATTATTGGAATAATAATTATTGGAAATTATATATAAGTTGGAAATAAGAAAAAGAGTTCCATTTTGGTAAAGAAAGGGTTTTTACGTGAAAAGCAGAGAAGCGGCTGAAAAGTGGAGAAAGGGCAAAGAGGAAGAGCAAGAGAGCAAAGGTTGGAGAAGATAAGAGCTTGAAGCTAAAAGATTGCCGGATTAACTCAGGTAAGGGGGGTTTATCGTCGTTTAATGGGTATTATGGGTTAACATGTAATGGGTAGTGATAAACCGTTGAATTGACCCTAATTGGGATGTTGAATGTGGAAAAATTGTGTTGGATAAGTTGCGTTAAAGCTGTAATTGAATCTATAATTGGATGAGTCTTGATTTCCCGAAAGCGTAGCTTTTTACGGAATTGGAATCGGAGGTCCGGAAGTCTTCCAACGGCGGAAAATGCGGAGAATTCTGCATTCTGCTTCGTGTTAGCGCAGGAACAGCTTTCTGTCTTGCGTTAACCGGTTAACCAAGGGTGTTAACCGGTTAACACTGTTATGAATTGTGAAGTATTGCTGTTTTGTCTGCGTTAACCGGTTAACCCAGGGTGTTAACCGGTTAACACTGTTGTGTTTTCTGAGAAATTGCTGTTCTGTCTGCGTTAACCGGTTGGGCAAAGAGGAAGAGCAAGAGAGCAAAGGTTGGAGAAGAGAAGAGCTTGAAGCTAAAAGATTGCCGGATTAACTCAGGTAAGGGGGGTTTATCGTCGTTTAATGGGTATTATGGGTTAACATGTAATGGGTAGTGATAAACCGTTGAATTGACCCTAATTGGGATGTTGAATGTGGAAAAATTGTGTTGGATAAGTTGCGTTAAAGCTGTAATTGAATCTATAATTGGATGAGTCTTGATTTCCCGAAAGCGTAGCTTTTTACGGAATTGGAATCGAAGGTCCGGAAGTCCTCCAACGGCGGAAAATGCAGAGAATTCTGCATTCTGCTTCGTGTTAGCGCAGGAACAGCTTTCTGTCTTGCGTTAACCGGTTAACCAAGGGTGTTAACCGGTTAACACTGTTATGAATTGTGAAGTATTGCTGTTTTGTCTGCGTTAACCGGTTAACCCAGGGTGTTAACCGGTTAACACTGTTGTGTTTTCTGAGAAATTGCTGTTCTGTCTGTGTTAACCGGTTAACACTGTTAAAATTGGCCAGGAAGCGTGTTCTGTCTGCGTTAACCGGTTAACCCAGGGCGTTAACCGGTTAACACTGTTGGAAAGGTGAAAAATTAATATTTGAATAATGTGTGCATAATTGGTGTTTGGCCTATATTGGCATATGATGTACTAGGGATTCATTCCCGTTGTTTTGAGCAGTAGGGGTATTAGTAGAGTGTGCTAATACTGTGATTAATTAATTGACATGATATGATGTTTTGATAAATGTGTTGATGATGTATGATTGTATGCATAATGTTGTGAATGTATATGTTATGTATGCAATTGTGAATGGACTGTTTATGGCTTAGAGTGTGAGCATATGTCCATTGTGGATTATTGTTGATGATTTTGCATTGCTAGGTGATTTAGCGTGCATATTGTGGCCTTTATGGTGGTAGCTAATTCCCATGGTGAGGAATTAGTGAGTTAGTCATTATGGACTGTTGTTGATGTTTGCATGCTAGGTGATTAGCGTGCATAGCATGGCCCTTGGGGTGGTAGCTAATTCCCATGGTGAGGAATTAGTGAGTGAGTCACTAGGTCTCAAATGAGTGGGACTAGTGGGCTTGGTAGCCGTATCTGGAGTTGATCGGTGAGGTTGAACTATATGTTCACGAATAATCGGTACCGCATGCATGGAGTCTCATTGCATAATTTATGTATGGCGTATAATATGAATGGATGTATTCCAATATTATACGTGTGTTGTGTTGATATTGAGTATGAGTATGAGTTGTATTGGTATTGAGTATGATGTTTGAGTTGATGTGCCGTTACTGAATGTGTTATGTGATTAGGGTGATTAATGTGTTAAATTACTTAACATGACATGATATTTTATAATGCTTATTATATCGATTGAGGAACTCACCCTTACAACTATTTTTCAGGTAACGAGCAGTGATTGAGTAGAAGCTAGTGCTTGGAGTCTAGTGTAGTCTCCTTAGTGGGTCGTGCTCTGATAGATGTAACATCGGGATGGGATGTTTTTACTTTGTTGAATAATTTTACATGTAATGTGTTACATGTTTTACATGATTGATGAGATTTCTATCCGCTCCGTATTATGCAAATGCTTATGTTTTGAATTAATAAAAGAGCATGACAGTTATTATGGTGAATGGTGTGAAATAATTGTGTGACACCCTTAATTGCATAGTTACTCTGATTGACATATGTGTTATTTTAATTAAAATTTGGGGTATTTTAGAAGGGTGTTACATCAACCATGTAGTATCTTCCCTGCACAACCACAGGATCCCTCTCATTCCGATGTGAATTTGGTTTTTCCCTAGAAGCTGCCAGGAGTGTCTCATTATCATGCCTCATGCACCGACAACCACTCCCTCTCCCTCGAGTATTACATGTAACCACTCTCCATCCTCTCTGGCATCGGGTGTTACATCTTGTTTTCGGTAGCCTAACAGATAAGAACTTCATAGTTAAACGTGCTTGACTTGGAGTAGTATTTGGATGGGTGACCTCCTGGGATGTTTTTTGGAAAGCGTGTGAGTGAGGACAAAACATGCTGAAAAAGACCCGTGTTGGTTTCTGGGGTCAATTGATAATTCTGAAAGCACTCGAGGTGTTACAAATAGTATCAGAGCCAAACCTCTACCAGTACGATGTGGTTCAGGGACGAACCAAGCGGAAGCTGGTGGGCATGTAAACTCAAGGCCATAGAGGGTGGAGAGTGGTTACATGTAATACCCGAGGGTGAGGGAGTGGTTTTTGGTGCATGAGGCATGACAATGAGCCACTCCTAGCAGCTTCTAGGTAAAAACCGAATTCACATCAGAATGAGAGAGATCCTGAGGCTGTGCAGAGAAGATACTGCATGGTTGAAGAAAGGCTTATAAGGATTAATTGGTACTACCTATACCAACAAGATGCATCTTCTTTTCGGTAGCCTAACAGATAAGAACTCCATAGTTAAACGTGCTTGACTTGGAGTAGTATTTGGATGGGTGACCTTCTAGCAAGTTTTTCGGAAAGCGTGTGAGTGAGGACAAAACATGCTAAAAAAGACTCGTGTTGGTTTGTGGGGTCAGTTGATAATCCTGAAAGCAGTCGAGGTGTTACATTGAACGCCCGAAAAGCTAACGCAATTCAAACCTTCAAGTTTAAGATGATTAAATAAGGGAAGTTGTCATACCCCAAAATTTACCCTCCCTTTTCCTACCTCCAGCTTAGTTTTATTTGCATACCTGGAATCATATCATGCTTCATCATAACTTTAGCATGACCTTTTGCATTAGGTAATTGACTCACAAGCATAGCCACATTCTTTGTTTGATCTTAACATTAGAGTTTTTTCACTTTGATTTACTTATCAACTAACCAAAGCATCAATAAAAGATGGTACTTTTTTGTTCCCTTGTTCATGTAGGTAATCATGCATCAATTCAAGAAAAAATAAAAGATCATTTTGGTCAAGAAAGATCCAAGTGTGGTTCATTTATTCAAGGGTGGTTCATGTGTTTATTTCCATGCCATTTCATCCAATCTTCAAGCTATCCTCAAAATCATTCAAGCCTTAATCAAGTTTATTCAAGGGATGCTCATTCCACCATCATTTCGGCTTGAGATGCAAGAGAATTTAAAGTTTATACAAATTGGCACAAGTTTAGTTGACCTAATTTCCTAATGTGGCTTACTTTGAGTCCAAACCCCATAACTTCTTCAATTTTCAACCAATTGACAAGTTTCTTTAACCCAAATGTTCCTATTGAGTTCCTATAAAACTTTTCTTCAAGGCTCAAACATCATTTCGGCCCTTAAGGACCTCAATTTTGGAAAGGGGTAAGTTGCCAAATTGGGTTGAAACCTTATCATGACCCCCACTTTACACATGTGCCATTTCCAGCTCAAGCACCCAATTGGCAAACTTATTTGTGCATTTTTTCAAGCTCTTAACAAATATCTTTTGGTCTAAGTTTGGCTCAAAATGCTCGAGGGAAACAAATGTTATGGTGTCATGAACTTGTAGTCTTAAAATACCCCAAATATGCCAAGACTGTTTGACCAAATGCCTGAGCTAGAAGGCCTCTTGTGACTTCAACTTTCAACGTTTCTCATTTTCACTTCAAGCCTCCATTTTCACTTAACACATGAGTGAATTCCATTTCGCCTAGCTTCAAACATGGTGTCATGGACTCTATTTTGCACGAAGTCCAGATTTTGCAATTACAGATCATTTTGCATTTTGGGACCACTTGCACATGTGCAACTTACTTGTGCCACCAAAACGAGTGCAAACAAGCTGAAAATGACCATATTCCATTAGCAATTCATAATTTTCTCACCTGTTCTCACACGAGCACCCTTTGACAAATTTCTAATCCTAGCTCACACGATTTGAGATCTGTTTGGAATATGTGAGCTTCCCATTTCATTTCCTATATGTAGAGGATCATTTTTCCTTCATTTGCAAGCTTAAACATCCAGAAAACCCCTGCCTCACTTGAACCCAATATCACTCCAAAACAAGTTTGTGGTTTCTTAGATTCAAGTTCTTTCAACCATAAATCTTTGTCCAGAAAGCTTTAACTACATTATCTGAAGCTAACGGTATCATCACTTTGCCTTGGAACCTCTTGCATCGTGCTTCACATTTCTGCCAATGTTGACCTTTGCAGCTTTAACTGGAAAGATAGCTACGAGTTAAATCCTTGAGCAAACAAGTAATGTTACAATGAGTGGGTAACTGACTGGCTTTAACATTCGTCGTGCGGTCCTCAAAGGACACCATCCCACTTTTAACCAATCATTGAACCTCGCATTTCAACGGATAACAGTTCTCAATATCATGGCCTGGTTCCCCTTGATGATAGATGCAATGCTAATCAGGCTTATACCACCATGGTAGAGGTTCGGGCATATGCGGAGGATTTTTCGGCTGAACCAAATTTTTAACAATGAGAGATGGATACAATTCAACATAGGACATCGGAATAGGGTCAAACATGACCTTCTTCCTCTCATAGTTGTTGTCTTTATTATTGTTGTGATTATTGTTGTGATGATTGTTGTTATGAGTACGTTGTTGTTGTGGTTGTTGAACTAGTGCTGATTGAACAACATAATTATTGGAAAACATTGGAATAATAGAGGATATTTGATGATGCTGTTGATTGTAACACCCCGATAATAATAAAATAATTATTTAAATTGAGTTAATAATATATTTATTAATTTAATTAAATAATTGGAATTTTTATTATTATTATTTTTGGGAATTATTGAATTATTATTATTATTGGAATAAAATAAATTGGAAAATATATATATGTTGGAATAAGGAAAAGTTCTCATTGGGAAAGGCATTTCACGTGAAAACAGAACAGAGAAGCATCGTGAGAAAAAGGGAAAAAGGGCAGAGAAGAGGAGCTGAAGAGCAAAGGTTGGAGAACGAAAGCTTGAAGCTCAAAGATTCTGCCGGAATTGTTAAGGTAAGGGGGTTTATCGTCGATTAATGGGTATTTTGGGATAATATGTCATGGGTAGTGATAAGCCGTCAATTTGACCCTAATTGGGATTGGAAATGCTGAAAATTCGTGATGAATAGGTTGAGTGAAAACCGTAATCAAATTGATAATTGTGTGTAATCAAACCGATAAATTGGTGATGAATGGCGACGAGTAAGTTTGAGTGGGAAGGGTCTGGGATGGGCACATGAGATCCCTGCCCAGAGAAAACGCGTCTGGTGAACTGTCATGTTCGCCTAGCGAACATAACCTTCGCCTAGCGAAGGAACGCGCCTCAACCTCGCCCCAGCGAGCTTGAGAGGTTTTGCTACTGTAATGTTCGCTGTGGACTCGCTGGAGCTTCGCCTAGCGAGTGAGTGCTAGCTGTGTTTTTCACCAAAACAGAATGAGTTCGCTATTACCTTCGCCTTGAGCTCGCCTAGCGAATTAATTTACCAATTTCCTGGAGCTGTTCGCCTTGAGCTCGCCTAGCGAACCAGAGCTTCGCCACTGCCTCGCCTAGCGAGCAAGGCAGAAGAAGTGTTTATGCATGTGTTGCTGAGGTGTTTCATACATGTGTTGAGGGAGTGTTTTATACATGCGTTGATGATGTGTTGATACATGTATTGATGATGTATGATGATATGCAACATGTTGTGAATGTATATATATATGAATGTATTTATGAATGGACTGTTGTATGGCTTAGAGTGTGAGCATATGTCCATTGTGAGTTGTTGTTGATGCTGCATTGCTTGATGATTAGTGTGCATGGCATAGCCTGTGGGGCTGTAGCTAATTCCCATTGTGAGGAATTGGTGAGTGAATTGTTGTGATAATTGTTGTTGATGTTGCATGCTAGATGATTAGCTTGCATAGTCTAGCCTTTGGGGCTGTAGCTAATTCCCATTGTGAGGAATTAGTGAGTGAATCATTGTGGAGTCTAGCCTTTGGGGCTGTAGCTAATTCCCATAGTGAGGAATTAGTGAGTGAGTCATTAGATCTCAAATGAGTGGGACTAGTGAGCTTAGTAGCCGTATCTGGATTGATCGGTGAGCTTGAACTATATGTTCAAGAATAGTCGGTACCGCATATGTTGAGTCTCATTGCATAATGAATGCATGGCATAGCCTGTGGGGCTGTAGCTAATTCCCATTGTGAGGAATTAGTGAGTAAATCGTTGTGTTGTGTTGTTGGTGTTGAATATGGTTTGAGGATTATACATATGATATATATTATTGTTGAATATGAGGTTTGGACGGATATTGCCGTTGCTGAATGCGTAGTCTGGTTAGGGTGAATTAATGTGTTATTTACTTAGCATTACATGTTGTTCTATAATGCTTATTATATTGATTGAGGAACTCACCCTTACAACCTATTTTTCAGGTAACGAGAAATGAGTTGAGTAGAAGCTAATGCTTGGAGTCTAGAGTAGTTCTTATGGTCATGCTCTGATAGATGTAACATCGGGAGGGGATGTCTTAATTGATTTGATATTGGTGGTTGATGAGTTACATGTATTGTGTTACATGTTTTACATTGAGTTGAATTTTGTTCCGCTGCGAATTATGCAAAGAACCTTATTTTGATTAAATAAATGAGCATGACAGGACATTTTGATACTTTTGTGACATGATTGTGTGGCACCCTTCGGGGCATAATTACTCTGATGAATATATTGTTATTTTAATTATAATAATTTGGGGTATCTAGAAGGGTGTTACATTAGTGGTATCAGAGCATAGTCGGTCGTGTCGAGTCGTAATTTTTCTGTTTCCCCTGTACGGGATAGGTGTTGTGTAACCCTATCAGTACTTATTGTTTAGCTTGTTTGGGTTTTCAGAATAGAGATGGCTGGAAGAGGTAGAGATGATGCTGCGATTGCTGAGGCTCTGGGTATGCTAGCTGGAGTACTTGGAGGAAATCCGAATGTTGCGGGAATGGGAGCTGCTCGTCAGTTGAGTGAGTTCCAGAAGAACAATCCTCCAATGTTCAAGGGAGCATACGATCCAGATGGTGCTCAGAAGTGGTTGAAGGAGATTGAGAGAATCTTCAGAGTAACTGAGTGTGCTGATAACCAGAAGGTCAGGTTCGGTACACATATGCTGTCAGAAGAAGCTGATGATTGGTGGGTTGCTACCCGCACTGAGTTGGAAACTGCTGGAAATGCTGAGATTACTTGGGCTGTGTTCAGGGAAAGATTCCTGAGGAAGTACTTTCCAGAGGATGTCAGAGGGAAGAAAGAGATAGAATTCTTGGAATTGAAGCAGGGTAACAGGTCTGTTACTGAGTATGCTGCGAAGTTCACAGAGCTGTCAAAGTACTATACTCCTTATAGTGAGGCTGCTGGAGAGTTTTCGAAGTGTGTGAAGTTTGAGAACGGGTTGCGTCCCGAGATCAAGCAGGCTATTGGATATCAGAGGATCAGGGTGTTTTCTGACTTGGTTGACTGTTGCAGAATCTTTGAACAGGATTCCAAGGCTAGAGCAGAGAGCTATCAGCAGAGGGTTGATAGGAAGGGTAAGAATCAGATGGATCGTGGAAAACCGTATGCAGCTGGCATAGGTTTTCAGAAGCAGAGTGGGATGAAGAGGCCTAGTGGGGGAGACTCTAGTGCTCCTGCTAAGTGTTATAGATGTGGTCGGGCTGGACATCGTGTTCATGAGTGTACCAGTGCTGAGATGAAGTGCTTCAAGTGTGGAAAAGGTGGTCATTTGGCTGTAGAGTGCCGGTCGAAGAATGTGACTTGTTTCAACTGTGGAGAGTTGGGCCATATCAGTCCCCAGTGTCCTAAGCCGAAGAAGGAGAATCAGTCAGGAGGCAAGGTTTTTGCTCTATCAGGTTCTGAGACTTCTGCAGATGATCGTTTGATCCGAGGTACGTGTTATATTAATGGCTTTCCTCTTGTAGCTATTATTGACACAGGTGCGACTCATTCTTTTATATCTTTGGATTGTGCTGTGAAACTTAAGTTAGGGATATCTGAGATGTTTAGTAGTATGGTGATTGATACTCCTGCGAAGGGTTCAGTGACTACTACTTCAGTTTGTTTGAATTGTCCTTTGAGTATTTTTGGTAGAGACTTTGGGATAGACCTTGTGTGTCTCCTGTTAGTGCAAATTGATGTTATTCTGGGTATGAACTGGTTGGTGTTTAACCGAGTCTATATCAACTGTTTTGATAAGACTGTGATTTTTCCTGAGATTGAAGAAGAAAAGAGTTTGTTTCTATCGGCAAGGCAAGTGAATGAGGAAGTAGCTGGTGGAGCAGAGTTGTTTATGCTGTTAGCGACTTTGGAGGCTAAAGGTAAACTGGTGATTGGCGATTTAGCTGTGGTGTGTGATTTTCCTGATGTGTTTCCGGAAGAAGTGAATGAGTTACCGCCAGAGCGTGAAGTTGAGTTCTCGATTGAATTGGTACCTGGTACTAGACCGATATCGATGGCTCCGTACCGTATGTCTGCTGTTGAGTTAGCTGAATTGAAAAGTCAGTTGGAAGATTTGTTGGATAAGAAGTTTATTCGTCCAAGTGTGTCACCGTGGGGTGCACCAGTGTTGTTGGTTAAGAAGAAGGAAGGTACTATGAGGTTGTGTGTGGACTACAGGCAACTGAATAAAGTGACGATCAAGAATCGGTATCCTTTGCCGAGGATTGATGATTTGATGGATCAGTTGGTTGGTGCGAGTGTGTTCAGCAAGATAGATTTGAGATCTGGGTATCATCAGATACGTGTGAAAACTGAGGATATTCAGAAGACTGCTTTCAGGACGAGGTATGGACATTATGAGTATTCTGTGATGCCTTTTGGTGTGACTAATGCGCCTGGAGTATTCATGGAGTACATGAATAGAATTTTCCATCCGTATCTAGATCAGTTCGTTGTGGTGTTTATCGATGACATTTTGGTGTATTCGAAATCTGAAGAAGAGCATGCTGAGCATTTGAGAGTGGTTTTAGGAGTGCTGCGAGAAAAGCAGTTATTTGCTAAATTGTCTAAGTGTGAATTTTGGTTAGAAGAGGTTAGTTTTCTTGGTCATGTGATTTCAAGAGGTGGTGTTGCTGTTGATCCTTCTAAGATAGAAGCGGTATCTAAGTGGGAAGCTCCGAAGTCTGTTGCTGAGATTCGAAGTTTCCTTGGGTTGGCTGGTTATTATAGGAAGTTCATTGAGGGATTTTCCAAGATGGCGTTACCGTTGACGATGTTGACTAGAAAGGGACAAGCATTTGTTTGGGACTCAAGATGTGAAGAAGGTTTCCAGGAATTAAAGAGAAGGTTGACTACTGCTCCTATTTTGATATTACCGAGTTTGTCGGAATTATTTGAAGTTTACTGTGATGCTTCATTGTTGGGTTTAGGTGGTGTGTTGATGCAGAATAAGCAGGTTATAGCTTATGCTTCGAGACAGCTGAGGGTTCATGAGAGGAACTATCCGACGCATGATTTAGAGTTGGCAGCTGTGGTATTTGTTTTGAAGTTGTGGAGGCATTACTTGTATGGATCAAGATTTGAGGTTTTCAGTGACCATAAGAGTTTAAAGTACCTGTTTGATCAGAAAGAGCTGAATATGAGACAGAGGAGATGGTTAGAATTCCTGAAGGATTATGATTTTGGTTTGAATTACCATCCGGGTAAAGCAAATGTAGTGGCTGATGCGCTGAGTCGGAAATCATTACATATGTCTATGTTAATGGTTAAGGAATTTGATTTGATTGAACAGTTTAGAGATTTGAGTCTGGTATGTGAGAGTACTCACAATAGTGTTAAATTGGGAATGTTGAGGTTAACAAGTGGTATTTTGGATGAGATCAGAGAGGGTCAGAAATCTGATATGCTTTTGGTTGATAAGTTGACTTTAGTGAATCAAGGCCAAGGTGGTGAATTCAGAGTTGATGAGAATGGTGTTTTGAGATTTGGTAATCGAGTGTGTATTCCGGATGTTATGGAACTTAAGAAGAGTATTCTGGAAGAAGGACATCGTAGTGGTTTGAGTATTCATCCTGGAGCTACGAAGATGTATCATGATTTGAAGAAGTTATTTTGGTGGCCGGGAATGAAAAGAGAAATTGCGAGTTTTGTTTATTCTTGTTTGACTTGTCAGAAGTCGAAGATTGAGCATCAGAAGCCGTCTGGATTAATGCAACCGTTGGCTATTCCAGAGTGGAAGTGGGACAGTATCAGTATGGATTTTGTTTCTGGTTTGCCGAGAACAAGTAAGAATTTTGAGGCTATTTGGGTGATTGTTGATAGATTGACGAAATCGGCTCATTTCATTCCGATCAGAATGGATTATCCGTTAGAGAGATTGGCTGAGTTGTATATTGAGAAGATTGTAAGTTTACATGGTATTCCGTCGAGTATTGTTTCGGACAGAGATCCTAGATTTACATCGAAGTTTTGGGAAGGTTTGCAGAGGGCTTTGGGAACTAAGTTGAGATTGAGTTCTGCATATCATCCGCAGACTGATGGTCAGACTGAGAGGACGATTCAGTCACTAGAGGATCTTTTGAGAGCTTGTGTTTTGGAAAAAGGAGGTGCTTGGGATTGTTATTTACCTTTGATTGAGTTTACCTACAACAATAGTTTTCATTCGAGTATTGGTATGGCACCGTTTGAAGCTTTGTATGGTAGGAGATGTCGGACGCCTTTATGTTGGTATGAGTCCGGTGAGAGTGCTGTGGTTGGACCGGAGATTGTTCAACAGACTACGGAAAAGATTAAGATGATTCAGGAGAAGATGAGAATTGCTCAGAGTCGTCAGAAGAGTTATCATGATAAGAGGAGGAAGTCACTTGAGTTCCAAGAGGGAGATCATGTGTTTCTTCGTGTTACTCCGATAACTGGTGTTGGTCGAGCTTTGAAGTCAAAGAAGTTGACACCTCGATTCATTGGTCCTTATCAGATTTTGGAGAGGATAGGAGAGGTAGCCTATCGTATCGCTTTACCGCCGTCGCTTGCGAATTTGCATGAGGTTTTTCATGTGTCTCAGTTGAGGAGATACATTCATGATCCGTCGCATATAGTCCAAATAGATGATGTACAGGTGAGAGATAACCTGACTGTTGAAACACCACCTATGAGGATCGAGGATCGAGAGTTGAAGCAGTTGCGGGGTAAAGAGATTGCCTTGGTGAAGGTAGCTTGGGGAGGACCAGCAGGTGGCAACGTGACTTGGGAACTTGAGAGTAAGATGATGGAGTCTTACCCAGAGTTGTTCGCTTGAGGTATGTTTTCGAGGACGAAAACTCTTTTAGTGGGGGAGAGTTGTAACACCCCGATAATAATAAAATAATTATTTAAATTGAGTTAATAATATATTTATTAATTTAATTAAATAATTGGAATTTTTATTATTATTATTTTTGGGAATTATTGAATTATTATTATTATTGGAATAAAATAAATTGGAAAATATATATATGTTGGAATAAGGAAAAGTTCTCATTGGGAAAGGCATTTCACGTGAAAACAGAACAGAGAAGCATCGTGAGAAAAAGGGAAAAAGGGCAGAGAAGAGGAGCTGAAGAGCAAAGGTTGGAGAACGAAAGCTTGAAGCTCAAAGATTCTGCCGGAATTGTTAAGGTAAGGGGGGTTTATCGTCGATTAATGGGTATTTTGGGATAATATGTCATGGGTAGTGATAAGCCGTCAATTTGACCCTAATTGGGATTGGAAATGCTGAAAATTCGTGATGAATAGGTTGAGTGAAAACCGTAATCAAATTGATAATTGTGTGTAATCAAACCGATAAATTGGTGATGAATGGCGACGAGTAAGTTTGAGTGGGAAGGGTCTGGGATGGGCACATGAGATCCCTGCCCAGAGAAAACGCGTCTGGTGAACTGTCATGTTCGCCTAGCGAACATAACCTTCGCCTAGCGAAGGAACGCGCCTCAACCTCGCCCCAGCGAGCTTGAGAGGTTTTGCTACTGTAATGTTCGCTGTGGACTCGCTGGAGCTTCGCCTAGCGAGTGAGTGCTAGCTGTGTTTTTCACCAAAACAGAATGAGTTCGCTATTACCTTCGCCTTGAGCTCGCCTAGCGAATTAATTTACCAATTTCCTGGAGCTGTTCGCCTTGAGCTCGCCTAGCGAACCAGAGCTTCGCCACTGCCTCGCCTAGCGAGCAAGGCAGAAGAAGTGTTTATGCATGTGTTGCTGAGGTGTTTCATACATGTGTTGAGGGAGTGTTTTATACATGCGTTGATGATGTGTTGATACATGTATTGATGATGTATGATGATATGCAACATGTTGTGAATGTATATATATATGAATGTATTTATGAATGGACTGTTGTATGGCTTAGAGTGTGAGCATATGTCCATTGTGAGTTGTTGTTGATGCTGCATTGCTTGATGATTAGTGTGCATGGCATAGCCTGTGGGGCTGTAGCTAATTCCCATTGTGAGGAATTGGTGAGTGAATTGTTGTGATAATTGTTGTTGATGTTGCATGCTAGATGATTAGCTTGCATAGTCTAGCCTTTGGGGCTGTAGCTAATTCCCATTGTGAGGAATTAGTGAGTGAATCATTGTGGAGTCTAGCCTTTGGGGCTGTAGCTAATTCCCATAGTGAGGAATTAGTGAGTGAGTCATTAGATCTCAAATGAGTGGGACTAGTGAGCTTAGTAGCCGTATCTGGATTGATCGGTGAGCTTGAACTATATGTTCAAGAATAGTCGGTACCGCATATGTTGAGTCTCATTGCATAATGAATGCATGGCATAGCCTGTGGGGCTGTAGCTAATTCCCATTGTGAGGAATTAGTGAGTAAATCGTTGTGTTGTGTTGTTGGTGTTGAATATGGTTTGAGGATTATACATATGATATATATTATTGTTGAATATGAGGTTTGGACGGATATTGCCGTTGCTGAATGCGTAGTCTGGTTAGGGTGAATTAATGTGTTATTTACTTAGCATTACATGTTGTTCTATAATGCTTATTATATTGATTGAGGAACTCACCCTTACAACCTATTTTTCAGGTAACGAGAAATGAGTTGAGTAGAAGCTAATGCTTGGAGTCTAGAGTAGTTCTTATGGTCATGCTCTGATAGATGTAACATCGGGAGGGGATGTCTTAATTGATTTGATATTGGTGGTTGATGAGTTACATGTATTGTGTTACATGTTTTACATTGAGTTGAATTTTGTTCCGCTGCGAATTATGCAAAGAACCTTATTTTGATTAAATAAATGAGCATGACAGGACATTTTGATACTTTTGTGACATGATTGTGTGGCACCCTTCGGGGCATAATTACTCTGATGAATATATTGTTATTTTAATTATAATAATTTGGGGTATCTAGAAGGGTGTTACATTGATGAGATCTGGAATTCTTCTTCACATAAGGCTTCCTTTGCCTCCGCATAGTCACTGAATTTGTTTCCCCATCCTTCTTCTTCGAGAAACCATTCCCATACTTCTTACCGATTGACGTTTCTTCTCTAGACAATTTGCCCTCGCGGACACCTTCCTCTAGACGCATCCCCATGTTCACCATCTCGGTGAAATCATTGGAATTGCTAGCAATCATACACTCATAGTAAAATGAACTCAAAGTCTTGCGAAAGATCTTCGTCATTTCCTTTTCTTCCAGTGGAATACTAATCTGAGCGGCTAACTCCCTCCATCTCTTCGCATATTCTTTAAATGTTTCCTTGTCCTTCTGAGACATGGACCGAAGCTGGTCATGATCAGGCGCCATATCCACATTTTACTTATACTTCTTGATAAAGGCCTCTCTTAAGTCATTGAAAGTACGAATACTACCACTGTCTAGTCCCATGTACCAACGAAGAGCGACACCGGTCAAGCTATCCCGAAAATAATGAATGAGGAACTGGTCATTGTATGTTTGGGTTGACATCTTACGGGCGTACATCACAATATGGCTTAAAGTACAAGTACTTCCCTTGTATTTCTCAAAGTTAGGGACCTTGAACTTAACATGGATCTTCATATTGGGCACTAAGTAGAGCTCAGAAGCGCTCTTCCCAAACAAATATTTTCTCCTTAGGGTCTTCATTTCTTTCTTCAACTATTGAAACTGATCCTTCATTTCATCCATCTTCTCATACATATCTAGGCCCTCAGACGACTCAGAATTGTAGATAATTTCTTCAACACGGGGCATAACATGCATAATAGGAGAAAGAGTAGACATGACCGGGCAAGATGCCGACATATGAGCAATTATAGAAGCATAACCCTCAGGCATATAATTTTGAGGAATTCCCCAAGGGAATCCAGCAGGCATAAAGTGTGGAAACTAGTCGACTGGAGGTACAGACATGGGCATTAAGATAATATCGAAGATAACTGTCAATTGTTGCAGAGTTGTAGGAGTTGGAGCCGCTTGAGTCTATGTTACAAGGAAAGATTCCATAAGAGTAGTGAGTCTAGCAACCTCTTCCTTGAGTTCACGGTTTTCTTGATCCAATTGATCCATCTTGCATTGACGATTGGCACGAGTGTTGTATTGATGCATCAGCTTGACTGATACAAAGATGAAGATCATGAGACACCTGGCCGAAGGGATAGAATGCAAGAAACCTGCGATGCAAATGATGCATGATTGCAATGTTTTTGATTTTATTATTTTTAAGGAACATAGAAAGTCTTATTTGCAAGTATTCAATAATAATAATTTGAATTGACCATAAAATCTCATTTTTATTTATAAAATTTGGAAGGATTACATTGAGTACAATTTCAGAAACCAAAATACAAATACAAGAGAAAAGGAAAATATCATCCTAAGGATCCCTATCAACTGCATCAGATAAACTGGCTATGGGTGTGTACTTCCTTCGAATGCGTCTGATCTCTGACTCGTAGGCGATCTTCATATGATCTTTCTCGATGACGAGTTAATCGAAGATCTTATTCCAAGCACCAGAAGACTGGGGGATACTAGAGGAAAATAAATCCTCTCTCTCTCTCTCTCTCTCTCTCTCTCTCTCTCTTAACTACACGATCTTTGAGGATCTCAATGAGTGCATCCTTGTCTTTTATTTCAAGTTGCAACTCCATTTTCTTTTGATTCAAAGCATGGAACCGTTCTTCCCAAAGGTCCTTCTCTTGCTTCATCTTAGCTAGTGCATCTTCCAACTCCTCTACATCTTGGTTAGGGAGAGTTGATGGATCAACCACAACCATGGGCATATATATTTCATAGGAATACGACATCTTAAACTCTAAAGCTCTTTTCTTCACCCAACTAGTGTAAGGTTCCAAAGCTACACAATTGTGCAGTCCAAGCTTGACTCTTCCCTTCCTATGAACATTATGCCAATCACACACCCTCCTATCCTTCAAGTTTTGGGGATATTTACCATCTTGATAGAACAAACTTCTAACTGAATATTGTTAGGTTTATCCTTCAAGGGGAACCTAAGTTGACAACGAGCCAAAGCAGGATTGTAGTTAATTGCTCCTTGTGTACCAATGAGAGGCACATTAGAGAATTCACCACAACTATCAATAATCTTCAAATCATCGCATACAAAATTATACCAAGTAATATCATCATTAGTGAGAGACATAAGTCTCTGGGACCACCGTAGACATTGCGTGTTCTCTAGGAAGACTGGTGTGTGAGGCAAGTGCGAAATAAACCACTTGTACAAAAGAGGGATGCAACACACAATGATTCCACTACCTTTAGAATTCCTTAGATGTAGAGATAAGTACGTGTCACCCAACAGAGTTGGAACATGATTCCCAATCAAGAAGATTCTAATGGCATTAACATCGACAAAGTTGTCAATGTTAGGGAACAATTCTAAACCATAGATAAGCAACATCAAAATAGCCTCGAAGGTGTCCATACTACCGGCTTGAGCAAAAGCGGTAGATCTTCCAATCAGAAATCAGAAGTCAGACCTCAGATACCTCCTTTCTTCATCATATTTGCATCAATCTCAGACTTCTTCAAATGAAGAGCATCAACTATGACTTGAGATTTCGGAACCTCCTCTAATCCACTAAAAGGAACCTTGTCAGATACGGGTATACCCAAGAGATAGGCATACTCCTCCAACATAGGCATAAGCTGATAATTAGGAAAGGTAAAGCACTGGTAGAGAGGATCATAAAACTGAACCAACACGCTCAAGAGTCCTTCAACAATCTCGGTAGATAGCACAGACAAACGCTTCCCATGATGTTCTTTGAAATCCACGAGATTAACTACAAAGGATGCTAGCTTCCTTAACTCTTTCAAATATGGACATCTAAAACTGTATTCCTTAGTGTTCCTTCATCCATAATCCATGGTCTGGAAATATTTGCAAACACGACCTCAGTTCCTTGAAATTTATTTTTGTGATGAATGTTATGATGTGCATGTATGCATGAATGCAACAATCACACATAACGGATCACACACAAGGAAAACATAAACAAAGGTCAAGGGATGGATCAAGTCATCGTCAAGATCAATCATCCATTTTGGTGGATTAGGGTTTTCACCCTATCAACACCCAAGTTCCATTGATATTGATGATAATTGATCAGATCAACCAAGAGTAAAAAGGTTTGTTGCGAGTCACGAGCATGGAGTCGGGTTAAGAACCATCCCAAAGGAGTGTACTAAGGATAAAAAACTGTAGAACATGTTCTAAAAAAGTTCCCAGAACTGCGATCCCATCTATCAGAACTATAGATTTGGATGACTGACTCATCAACCCATAATATTCTCAAGAGAAACTCGTTTGAGTGTAGTATCGGGTAACAACTATTATCAAGTAAACACTTGAACAACCTTCACCCTACGTCCTAAATATGCCAAGTCGGGTTAAATGTTCTACGGTTCTCAGCTTCTCGGACTCCCAGGTCGGGGAAAGTAGTGCCTATCCACGATTTACTTGTGTAACACCAGTAACTCCAAAAGGGTCTCCACTGAGTGGATAAATCTCAAGCCAACTCGTTAAGGACTACTCCACATGAGCCGAACATGACTATATCATCCTCATATCTTAGATTGAACTTAAGTTCATGTATATAACCTATCTCACCATACAGAGATCACCAAGCACAACAGCTATAAAGTATCATACATACGATATATACAAACATACAAACATCAATAATCAACAAATATAATACACACAAAAAAAGTAGGCTAAACCCACTTGGGACTACTCCCCAGCGGAGTCACCACTTTCTTTCTGTAGCGATAAATTCATGACCATTGAGCTATTGGTTAACTCAACATCAATAAAACCAGAGTCACCATTGCGCTTTTATTATTTCCAAAGGAAAAGGGACAAAGTACGAACAAAACCCAAAGATAAGAAGTTTTCAAATCGAAACTAATAAAATGTTAGAGATTACAGGTAAGGGGGTTGGTTACACAGAGGGAAGGTATTAACACCCAAAGTGTCCTAGGTACTCCTAGGGAGCCCTTTTTAGTGTGTAAGTGTTTTGGTTGAAAAAGATGTTTGTTTTAAAATAGAATGAGGGGGTGAGAAAAGAATTCATTATTTACATCTTTTGTGTTTGATAAGACTTTTAGTCTCATTCCTACTGTAAGACCCCAATTTTGACCCTAAGATCCCTCATGTTATCTCATCATATGCATTGGCATTGGGATCACACCTTGGTATCCTCCTTACCCCTTATTCATTGGGTTTGCATTGGGAGAGATCACCAAGCACATTTTGATTGTATCATACTTTGTTTTTCATTATTTACTAACCAAAATACCAAAAATATGTCAATGTTAGTTTGTTTCCTTTGTAGGTAGTGTGCGTGTTCACCCATGCTCCATCAAGCTCATATATAGGGTTTGAGACCCTCAATGCAAGGAGGACAATCAAGAATTGGTTCACATTGACTCTAAGCATCATATATGGATCCCCATTATCTTCACATGTCATTTTGATCAAGAAATCATCAAGAGTTTGAAGTTTGTTTGCCTTGGAAACCCTAATTCATCTGGGTATCTTGTATGACTTCTTCAACAAGTTTCTTCAACAATTGATCAAATTTTTCAAGGGATAATTCACATTACATCATATTATTCATATATTATCCTCCACGAGTCCCTAAAATCAAGAGAATATCAAGCTAGCAGGTTGGTTCAGGGTGGTTGACCAGAGAAAGTCAAATGGTCAAAACTGAGGTTCCCTAGACCCTATCTCTTACAATGTTTGTCATATGAAAATGATTACAAGAGAAAAGTTACTCCAAATGACATTACAAACAACTTTAATGTTTAAGTATAGAGATAAGGTTTCTTGTAAAGTCCTTTTTTATGGTAAAATATTATAGGCCATTTTGTCTGAACCCTATTTTGGAAGTCAACTTCCCAAGACCATAACTTGCTCATTTTTTATAAGATGAAATCCATTAAAATTTAAAGATCAAATTCAAGATGTCTAATTCAACTTTGATGTTTGGAGGAAATTCAAATTCAACTCGAAAATGCATGTTCCAAGAGGAAACATTATAGGTCATTTTGGGCCAATACCATTGAACAAGTGATTTTCCTCAACTTCTAAAGTGCATAACTCCTTCATGCCAAATCCAAATGAGGTCAAATTTATGACCAAATTGAATAGGTTTGAAATAGTTACAACTTTTATGAAGAAACCTTTCTCATTTGAAGTCCATAGAAAAAGTTATTCAAGGTGGAAGAAATGAACATTTGACTTGGGACTTAAGAAATTTTCAAATATGTTTGATTTCCCAAATTTCCACCTAAAAATTCATCATTATCCAAACTTCAAATGAAAAATTGTTCAACATGAAAGTTGTTCCCCTTTATCTCACCTTTCCAAAAAGTCCAATATCATCTCAATTGGCCAAAGTATGAAGGACTTACGCATAGGTGTAAGTTGAAGGACCATTTGGATGTTTTCTACTTCCACTTTTCATACACATTTGCATGGCCTTCCAACATGGTTTCAACATGATTAACATTCAATTTTGGACCTAAGTGCATCACTTGATGGGCCTATCACACACCCATGCAAGCATGCAAATAAGATTTTCAAAATTTTCCAAATTTGGAAGTGTGCAAAAATCAATCTCATGGCCTATAAATAAGACCCTCATTGCTCAGAATTGAGGACCTCATGCATAAGCTTTGAACCTGCAACCCCAAACCCTCACCATTGAAGGATAAACTTGAGCATTTTCTTTGACAATCGAGTTTCAATTCTCAATCTATTTTGAGATTGAAACTACAAGAGTCCATACTTCTCCTTGATCCATTTCACCTCCATTAAGCATCTGAAGCAAGGCCAAGCATAATTGAAAGCAAGATCGTGCCAATCTAAAGTTCCATTGAAGGTGATTTTTCAGAATTTTCATCTTTTCGGTTCTCCCTCAATTCTTCAGCATTCTTGTTGATTTTTGGTTGTCTGAAGTCCTATCAATGTAGGCAAGAAGATTGAGTTGCTTTGAGGTTAAATCGAAGAAACTTAGTTCATGATCCTCAAAATTCAAATCCCTGTATCTTTTTATATACTTGGAATTGGAGAAAATTGAGTCCAGATTCGTGCTCCTGAGCATTTTTCCTTCAAATTAGTGTATTCACGTTTCATTTTCCATTGAGTTGAGCTTGGACCAGACCGATGGTGTTCACTGGAGAAGATGACCAGAGTTAGGCCTCCGGTTGTGCGCTGGGACAATCCAGGCCATCTAATTTGGTTTTCACGTCCTAATCTCATCCATCCAATTTGATTACCACACGTGTGGCACAGTTGAATGAGGCATTGGTGGAAAGCGCATGCTTGGCCATCAGATCCGCCACCTCAATTAATGAGGGAGATCTGATGGCCCTTGTTTTTTTGATTTATATTTTATTTTCTGATTTTTCATTTAATCCTTTTATTTTAATTAATTCATATCAATTTCATTTTTAATCCAAAAAATATGGGACTTTCACAAAAAAAAATTCCTCTTTCATTTTCTGAATTAAAATTACTTTTTGGCTTAATTTTGATATTTTTCATGATTTAATTGTTTTTGTGCATATTTTTAATTGTTTAAAAATACTTCTGACTTTTCAAAAATAATGAAATTTTTTGTCTAAGGTCGTTTGACCTTGTTTGACCTAGGATAAATCTCTTGGCCATTTATTTGGTGTTTTGAAGAGGTTTTAGGTTTTTGATCAAACATAATTTAATTTAAATGCATTTTAATTTAATTTTTAATTGATTAATTGTGTAGAAATTATGTTGAGCAATTTTTATTGACTTTTGAAGTTTGATTATGTGTTTGGGCCTTGGTCAAGGTTGATTTGACTTTTGTTGGATTAAAATCATTGAATTTAGGGGATTGATGAAATGTACATTTCATCTCCCAAAATGAATGAATGATTTTAGTTTGATAAAAGTCATCCCATGACCAATTTGTGTTGATCTCATCTCCCCTCCCTCTTCATCTTAAATCCCATTTTATCCCATCCCTTTCATTGACCAATGAAGTCTCAATATCCTAAGGCTAATTGGTTCATCAATAACTTTGTGTTAGATGAACCAATACAAGTATGGATGAGATTAGGTCCACCCTTTGATCATTTTTTGTGTGTGTGGTATGTCTTAAGAGTATGGTTCATTATACCATATCTCTAACATGCATTAACACCAAAAAATTTATTGCCCGGCATCAGATAGTTGTGACTTCTACATAAGTCCAATTACGATTGCTTAACATAGCACTAAATTTTGACCCAAAGGCATAGCATTCTAGTAAGTGAGATTGTAAGTCTCCCCCCTTTCATGGTATTGTGTGTAAACATGGCCTTTTTTTCTTCCTTTGGAAGATGTCTTGGTTCAAGGATCCATGCTTGTGAATAAAGGCATGAGTGTTCTCCAAAGACTGACTTAATCAATTGAAAAGCAAAACTTCACTAACATCTAATCAACTAACATTTGACTAACTTTTACTAATCTTGCTTTTATTTTCAAGTCATTTACTTTATGCAATTTAAATTCAAGCCATTTACCATTTCATTTGTCATTTACATATCATTTAACTTGTTTATGTTTATGCCATTTTCACTTTACTCACTTGAGCCATTTATTGTAGTCGTATATATTTGTTTGTGTATCTTGTTTATGTTTGTGGTCTTAGGACCTTAAAATACTTAATAAACAACAAAAACCTTAAAAAAATGTTTGTGTGGACTGTTGGATTTGATCTGAGCTTTGGACTTAGAATTAGGCAACATTCCCTATGCAAAACGACTTGGCCAGTGCCAACTTTTCTTAGACCAAGTTATTGTGAGTTGAGCTTCCATCTGATGCAAGTATTGGGATCCACCTGAATTAGTCTGCTACATGGTCTTAATGCAAATGTTACTTTGAACCTGTGCCTAATACCTTATTCTGAGCCAATCAAGGAGTAGTTCATCTGGTACATGGGAAGATTAAGAAGAAGATTGTGAATTTGCTTGCTTGGATGTGGCTATCTTTATTTGACGCCTTGCTCTTCATCTTGCTACTTGTTTACTAATATTTCTTGATTCTAAAGTCCAAATGAAAAGTGGGTTTCTATATGACATTCTTGTCTATTGGATTGCATCCCATTGGTCATATCTTTTTGAAATTCTGGTATCAGATATGAGATGTCGAATGTAATGTCACGACACTAATATCTGAGTAACACAAATAGAAGAAAGATATAGAATGGTAATGCAAAAGACACAAGCAATTGTTAACCCAGTTCGGTCTAATTCACCTACATCTGGGGGCTACCAAGTCAGGAAGGAAATTCACTAAAATAGAATCAGTTCAAAGACTCTCCGTACACTTCAACAAGTTACAATCTTTCTCACCTAATCTCTACCCGTGCAATTTCTACCTAAGCACTCTTAGATATGAGAACCCACTCACTTCCCTACAATCACATATGTGATTTTAAACAACAATCCCTTGAGAAAAGAAAACAATTTTCAATAACACACTCTTGATTTTACTTCACAGTTTTAATCAAGAAGACACACTCTTGATCTTGCTTAACAACTTTGATCATGAAGACACACACTTGATCTTGCTTCACAGCTTTGATCAAGTAGACACACACTCTTTCTTAACAGCTTTAGAGTGACAAATTACAACCACAAATCAGTCCAATTCAATCATCAAAAGATGACTTGAATGGCTTATAAGTCTCACGACTAAACAGAACACAAACCCTAGCTCTCTCTCTATATTTCGCTCAGTATTGGTTGTGTTGTAAAACAGGTTTTCTAAGTCCCTTTTTATAGAAGCTTTCAGCTGGGCTTGGACATCTTGAAAACCCTAAATCTGTTTTCCAATCAAATCTTTTTATAACAGCTGGTTAGATCTCCTTGGAAAATAAGTAAATCAGGTTGTAATCCATGATTGAATGCGCCAGCTAATCAGATCTTCAATCATACAAAGATTACCATTAATTGTGCAATCACAAAACACCAGACATTCATACTGAATGTTCTGTGTACAGGATGTCATGACATCGGGTCTGACATCCTAGAAAAATCCTGCATAATTCAGTAATTCCTTTTATAACTTCCAGCAGGTACAACCATATCAGATGCCATGACCTTGTGTATGACATCTGAAACAATCCTGCATGAACATGTCTTTCATTTAAGCTCCAGCAGGTACATCCAATATCAGAAGCCATGGCATTGTATATGGCATTCTGAAACAATCCTGCATGAACATGTTCTTGAACTCCAGCAGGTACATAGGATATCTCATGTTAAGACATCACACATAACATCTTGTGAACTCTCTTTGTTTTACCAAAATTGCTGCCAACACTTAGAATCAACAAACTCCCCCTCTGGCAAATTTTGGCTAAAACATATATCTGTCCTTTTTGTTCACAAGGTAAACTATCAGCAGTTAAACACATAACAGTAGTTTAAACAGCAGCATAAGCAACACAATTACTAGCTTATATTTACTAGTAATACACACATACACAAGGGTACTTCTCCTCCCCCTAAATTTGTGCAACAAAAACAGAATTACTAGTTATGGATGCAACTAATAAGACACACAAATGCACAAGGGTACTCCTTCTCCCCCTAAATCTGTGCATACAGTCAACAGTCTTCATGAACATAACAGCTACTGTAATCACAACACCTGTACCAACCAGAATGTCATTCTGACATCTGCTTCAACATCAGCACCTGTGCACCATATCAGACATCCTCTTTGACATCTGTAAACAGAACAACATTCTGTTTTACCACCTGTGCACTTCCTTCAATAATAGTTGTCCTTCAGCTATATACATCTCACAATTCCACAACTGCTTCCACATTCCACATCAACACTTCTCCCCCTTTTTAGTCAAAATTGACCAAAGGTGACCAATTAGACAAAATAAATGTCAATTATTCTATCAGAGAATGTCAGGACAGATGTTTAAACATGTTAAAACATAACAGTTAAGCAGTACAAATCATCATTATACACAACTGTGATAGCTGAGATAATGAAAAAATCCAAGGAACTCACTTAGAGCCCAAAATATTACAAACAGGCATCAATGAGGACTGCCACACATTACACATTTTCCAAAAAAAAACTTCAGCATCCATACAGCAACAGCAGAACATCATCCAAAATATCAGTCACAACAGCTTCACAGTCTTCACAAAACACCTCATACAGTCTTCACTCTTCAACACACAAGAGGGGGAACCATCAATCAAAAGAAGAAGTATTACCTTCACCTTCACCTTCACCTTCAGAGCGTTCAGAGCTTTCAGAGCTGCCACTGGATTGGGCTTTTGCATCTGAATCCTTACCAGCCTTCTCCATTTCCTCCTTTTCCAGGCTACAAATAAGAACCTCCAAAGCTTCTTTTCTTGCCTTGGCCACCCTTATACCATTATCCAATTCCTTGCAGGTATCTTTTAGTTGATCAATTAAGCTCCCTTGAGATGCAGGCTCTCTTCTGACAGATGTCATGACAACATCATTTACATGACTTCCCTCAAACAACTTATAATGAATGGATAGAGGGGGTTTTCTTCTGCTTGGCATGTCATTTGTATTGAGTATGCCTGGTTGTTGACTCAAGATAATACCACAAATAGTGGATGGGAAGACAATGGGCAACTTCACAGCATTTATGGAGGCATGTCTGATGGTTTGATCAAATATAAACTTTCCAAAATCATAGTTAATCCTGGTTCTAATTGCATGAATGATTCTTCCAAGACTAATGGAGATGGTAGATATATGATTAGTAGGCACCCAATTAACTGAACCAATCTTGTGCAAGATGGCATATTTGACAGTTAGTTTACTAGCTGATAGGTGATTCCTACTAGGCCATTCCTTAACTTGGCCAGCTGTGATAATCCTACAGATCTCATTGTCTGTAGTCTCTAGATCTACTCCTCCATCAGTTCCTCTTCCTAGGAACTTGTTGATGATGGTTGGTGAGAATCTCACACACCTACCCCTTACAAAAACTTTGCAAAATTCCCTGCTGCTCCTTTCAGAGATCTCCTCAAGGATATTTACAACAAATTCTTTTACCAACCCCTCATAACATTGGGGCAGATCAACCATAGTCTTCATCAATCCAGCATTCTTGATTAACTACATGACTTCCTTTACTTCAACAGCCTCTTTTCCCAATTCTCTTTCAACCGCTACCCTCCTCTGAATGATAAACATCCATTTGGCAGCACCATCTTCTAAGTGAAAAGAGATATTGTCTAGGTGAACAGCTGCAACTTTGCCAGGACACTTTTTAACAGCCTGCCTTTTTGCAAGGGAGATGTCTGGAACATCATCTTCGACATCCTCATCAGATTCAGAGCTCTTACTTTCTTTCCTCTTCTTAATCTCAACCTTGCTCCATGATTTGGAGGGTCCTACACCAGCAGTCTTCTTCCTAGTCCTGGATGCCATCATTTCTGTAGCGGGGTATTCGTTACCATTAGAGATATTGACTAAATCCAAGGTAAATCATACAAGTCGAGTCGCCACCGCACTTCTATTTATCCAAAGGAATGGTTAGAAAGCGAACAAAAACCTAAAAGTTTTATCGAATCAAAAACTAGTAAAAATGTCAGAGATCTGGGTAAGGGGGTTGGTTATGCAATGGGAAGGTGTTAGGCACCCAAAACATCCTAGGTACTCCTAGGGAGCCCTTTTCACATTTGTTGCAAAGATTGTTGTTTTTGTGAAAATTTATTTGTGCAAACATGATTGAAGGGATGAGAAAAACGTGTATGTTTATCTAATGTACTACTTACTAAAAGAAGGGTCAAAAGAAAATGACTTGCACGGATGTCGCATCCACTGCATACGTATCTCATCGGAATCTGAGAATCAGAGTCTTCGTAGCTCGGCTACCTATGGGTTAAAGAGGAGTGTGCTCGCTAAGACATCGCGTCTTATGCCTACGTATCTCATCTGGGATGAAAATCAGAGCAAAATGTAGTTCGACCAACTACGGGGTAAGGGTTGTGTTTTGGGGTGAACGACGTTACTACGCAATCTACCGGATGCTCGACCTTTGGAGACTTACTCGCCTGTAGTAGAAGGAGATAACGTGTTCTTAGGAGAAGAAAAATCAATGAGTTTGGGGTGTTTAGGGATGCTCATGCAAAAAGGCAGTCCTAGATGAAGGAACCACGCTACCTTAAATGACATGCCACGAGAGGCTATACGAAACCTAAGAAATCGGTAACATGCGGGAAAAATAAAGTACCACGCGGATAAAGATCCGAAGCAACAACAGTTTACGAGGTAAGGAAACCAAAGATTCCCAAGCTAAACACCATCAAAGAAAGTGAGTAAGTACAGGTAATCGGAATAGACCTCCAGGTGGTACCCCACAAATAAAGTGGAACACCAAGCAAGCTATCCCTGCAAGAGTCATGTGAGCCCTCACAAAAACTCAACAAACAGGTTAGAGTAATATGACGGAATTAGGAGAAAGCAATGCCATAACAAACACAAAATAGGTTAGAGCAAACAGGATAGGGTAATCAAGAGTTACCCCCAAATCAAAATGTAACCACATGAATCATGCCATTAAAATTCACAAAAAGCTCACAAAAAGCAACCAAGGGTAGGAGGCCTAAACCTATTGTCAAACACATGCATCAAAAGGGTATCAAATTCACCCATAATACCTCATACATTCAGAGCATTCAAATTAAAAGCATAAAGTAATGGGAATAAGGCAAACCTGACTGGAGAGATCGAATGAAATTGAATTGTCCGGTTGGGTTTGCAAAGCAATCTGAGGGTTTATATGAGATGGAATTGGCTCTTTGAAGATGAGTTCCCTTCAGTCTCTGGAGGTTGCTCTGAACTCTGTTAGCTCTTCTCTCACTATCTTTTTCCCTGCCAGGGTAATAGGAATAGAATTGCCTTTTGTTTCACTGAAACTCTGAATTTATAACCTGGTTTTTGTGGACCTGTGGGCTCAAATGAGAGAGGCCCAAGTCCAAAAATTTTCTGCTATATTTTATTTATTTATTTACTTTTTATTTTATTATTTTTTTTTTCGTTTTTCGTTTTTTTTAGACACGTGGGCTTCGCCTAGCGAGCATGACAGTTCATGAACAAACTTTTGCTCCTTCAAGATTAACATTTTGACTGACGAATAGACCCCATTTGAACCTGTTGGAAGTATCTCAAGCCATTCCCTTGTGTTGACTGATCATCTAAATAGAACCCACAAAGTGTCTTGGATGATACTCAAGCTTCAAACAAAAGATGTTAGTGACACATTTTTGTGCTTTTGGTTAGTAAACAAAAGTAAGAGAAACAATGATGTATAATTCAAGCATGCTTGGTGATCTCAAACCAATCACAAGGAGTCCCACCCAAAGGCAAAGGGAACCAAGATGCTAAAGATCCTTGAGGCAATGCAAATGCAATGTTATGATGCCATGAGGGATTTTAGGGTCAAATATGGGGTCTTACAGATGCCCCTATTTAAGGTCATTCTAGCCGGAGAAGTGAAGGTTAAAATCTTCGTCTCGACGGGGTAGAATGGGCTTAAATAATAACAAAGAGACGAATTTTGGTCCCTAAGAGACCTCATGATGCAAATGTAGGTATGAAAAATGGTAGCACTCTGTGGAGATATGTGTCCACAAAAGCAAAGAAATCAGAAGCCACTGATAATCCATATGAGCAATTCACTCCATGGGACCAAGACCTTGGGGACTCTCCTGGGGATAGAAAAGGGATAAAAATGCGCGAGCAGGTCACGACTCAAAGCGTGGGGAACAAAATTCCAAAGGGAAAAGATCCAATGGAAAGACTCGAGCTGACTCGAAGATGCATGTATTGGGAAATATGCCAATACAGCAAAAAACTATCCATAGCGGATACTTCAGATAAAATTCGCTGGGGATGTCCACAAGGACACTCCTGGGGAAGCAGCGGGACGAGGTATTACCGGTTACTGGGTAATAAGCTCAAGGAGACATGTGATCTGAACGCCAGGTATGAGGGTCAGAGATACAACATGCTCAGGAAGAGATGAATATCCAAGACCGATATTATAAGGGTGAGAGATATCAAAACTTCAAAACGTCTGAGGAAAACCTAAAAGGTATACTTCAACTCAGGGATTCTGACTCCATAGGGGACAAAAAGTCATAATAGGGAGCAGAGAGGAAGGAACACCAGGGATACCGGTTACTGGGCATATAATAGGTGACCAACCAAGGCGTGAATTGGGGAATATTCCCAAAACACTCATCATCCAAAAGAGGGCTAAAAGCAAACTCGATTACAGGATGGATATTCGACTCCACAAAGGGGATACGAATCTTACTCAACTGGGGAAGAACAAAAGGCTTCAGACCCGAGAGTGAATGAGATACATCATCTATTACCGTCAGAACATAGATAATATACTCGCATGGATGATTATTCACAACCGGTTACTGGGTTAATAAAGGATAAATCAACCTAAACGAAAAGGCATCGGGATACCGAAACTAGGTATATAATGATGACCAATTCATGGGAGAAACAATCGTTACCAACAACAACAAGGTAGACGAGAGATGACCCGCTGGGCATAAATTGCATAATCAGGGCAATTATCCAAGCAGATGAGGGGATATCATCACCGAATATTGGATGAAGATAACTGTCACCAATTAAAGATGAGCAAAAATAGTTACTCTGCAAAAAAGGAAGAAATAGGGTTTACAACTACCGGTATGAGGGTAGAGAAACACAGACTCCGCCGGGGATAATAATTACTAATTATTGAGCAATTATTCATTTACCACGGGAAACAGGAAAAGAGTCTCAAGAGACCGATCTAGGATCAAACTAGATAGGCACACCAAATCAAGACTTGTCCCGGTGAGGATATAACTCAATGGGGAAAACCATCCCAGTATATGTGTTGGGAAGGAACAAAAACAATCAACATCCACGAGGATATAACCCGGTGGGGAATATGGAAGAAAGGATAGACGCTTTCTGCTTATGGAGCTGACTCTATATGGAGAGATCAGACACACACGTCTGCTCGGGGAAGTATATCACCAAATAGCAGGAGACAGCAAACAACGATATATGGCAAAGAATGCAACATGAATATCTGAATGTTATAATTATGCATGAATATGCATGGTTTATGTATGATATATGCAGACAGACAGACATATCTAACACAACCAGGTCCAGGAATCAACCACCCGGTACTACATCTCAAGAGAGAAAGCCAAGTTCACCGGGGAGTATCCAATCTGCTGAGGATCAGAGATACCAGGAAGCAAAGAACTCTGCAGGGGATGAATCATCAATCATTCCAGCTGGGGACGAGAGTTATCACAGACAAGGTCCACCACACCAACAACTCTACTGGGGAATTTATCCGAGGAGATAAAGGATTTATCGGGATCAACCACCAAATACCGCTCTTGCCCAAAAAGATCCAAGCTGCTGAGGAAGACAGATTGCTACTCTGTTGAAGGGAAGAAAGGTGACTCTCAACAAGCAATCCACTTGGTAGGATAAACCACAAGGGGTTCCGGAGGGAGGAGATACAGTCATGCCAGGAATATGGACAAAAATCTTACCCTGTTGGGGATCGTACCACCCTTGGGAGAGCACTGAGGATCTCCTAAGTATCCTTTCGTCATTGTGAATGTTCACTTTGTTTAAAAACAAATTATAAAAAATTTGATCGTTTAAAACAATGATATTTTCTTAATCAAAACATGCAAAACATTTGTTGAATAGAAACAGATAAGAGTGCCAATAATTGGATTAAAGGCTCAAATTTATTTGATAGAATGGTAGTCTGCGAACGACAAGACTCCATAGATCTTTACAAATTTGAAATTGGTGATATATATTGGAAAAGGGCTACATTGAACATAATGACCATTTCTCCACCAATTCTGAATCCGATGTATTTGAAGCTTTGGCTGATAATGAGCAAGGATCTCTGACGGACGACAGTTGTAGAACAAAGTCTTGTCAGGATGAAGTTACTTGCCAAATCCCTAGTTTTTGCCTAGATTGCCCCATGATGAGGTACTCAATCTAGCGAGATACCTATATTCATTTTTCATGTCTCTATCTTTTGCCTGGACCGCCCTTTCGGGTTTTCAATCCACCGAGACGCTCATTTTTGCCTAAGCCGCCCTTTCGGGTTTTCAACTTAGCGAGCTATTCAATTTTTTTTTATTTTTTTAGGCGAAGTATTTCTTGACTGCATCTGAATTCACAGGACGAGTGAAATCCTCCCCATCCATAGTTGTAAGTATCAAAGCACCGCCTGAAAAGGCTCTCTTAACAACATACAGACCCTCATAGTTTGGAGTCCACTTGCCCCTAGAATCAGGCGCGAAAGACAAGACTTTCTTGAGCACGAGGTCACCTTCTCGGAACACACGAGGCTTGACCTTCTTATCAAAAGCTTTCTTCATTCTTTGCTGATATAACTAACCATGGCACATAACCGTCAATCTCTTTTCTTCAATCAAATTCAGCTGGTCATAACGACTCTGAACCCATTCAGCATCAGTCAACTTGGCTTCCATCAAGACTCTCATTAATGGGATCTCCACCTCTACAGGGAGTACAACCTCTGATCTTGACTTAGCGATCATATCGTCAAAGTACACCTCAATCTCCTTGTGCATCATGTCATGGAAAAAGTGTAGATGTTTGATTGGCTGCATTGTATGGTAAAACACTAGCTGGATTCTAATGTCTTGACTGATGTCATGACATGCTGTGGAGATGTTTGTTTGACTGCATTGTATGTTAGAATACCTAGCTGTACTCTGATGTCTTGGCTGATGTCATGACATTCTGAGTAGTGTACTGCAGGATTAGCTAATACAGGATTCATTGAATGTCAAATTGGATGTTATGACATTCATCCCTGTCAGCAGATACTGAGGAATAGAACAATTGGTGTCCTGTTAGAACTCAGTATTTATTTTCAGTCTCGTTATCCAGGGAATACCAGATCTGGCATAAGGCCTACTGTCTGAATGTCAAACTGGATGTTATGACATTCATCATTGACAACATATACTGAACAATAAGCAGATTGGTTTTCTGCTACATTTCAGTATGCAACTCAGTCTGCTTATCAAGAGGATAACAGACCTGATGTAAGGCTCTATGTGTGAATGTCAAATTGGATGTTTTGACATTTATTAATGTATGCTGATACTGAAGTATAGACAGATTGGTTCTGTACAGTACAGCAAATTGTACAGTCTGTTTTCAGGAAAAACAGACTTAGCATATGGTTAATGATTTGGAAGTCAAACTGAATGTTGTGACATTCATTCCTGACAGCATATGCTATATTGTAGGTTGTTTAGTTTTTCTGTTTCAGCATTTTTCTCAGGCTAAAATCCAGGAAACCAACAACCAAGCTACAATTAAGGAACCTAACAAATAGCTTATTTGTTAGCACACTAATATGTGGAAATTAGTTAGAATCCTATGTGGCATTATTTGTGGAGGTCTTGAGATATTTTAGGAACTAAATATGGAGATATTTTAGGAACTAAATATGGAGATATTTTAGGAACTAAATATGGAGATATTGTAGGAACTAAATATGGAGATATTTTAGGAACTAAAAGATTGAAGACCTTATTTGTAGCAGAAAGTTTCTGCTGATGTTGTAACAGCAAAGAAGAAGTTTGCTGCGATTTTTGAAGGCCCAAATCCAGTTGGGTGCTTAGGTTATAAATATCATATTGTAACCTAGTTTTTGCAAGCCTCTTAGAATGAAAATTTAGGGGTGTGTGTAAGGTAAACCTCCCAATCTGTGGGAAGGTTACCATGTGTTTCTCAGTGTTCAAAGCTGAGAGTATTTGTAACTCAAAGCCTGTAGGCAAGAGTGATTATGTGCTTGAACGAAGCTGTGAAGCAAGTTCAAGTTGTTTTAACATTACATTGTATTTGTAGTGATAGGAATGGAAACTGGAGGTTTCTATCTAGGAGTTCCTAGGTATAGATTGCATTGGGTAGGGATTAAGTGAAGAGTTGTAAACGGGGGAGTTTAACTCTGAATTAATATTGCTGATAGTGGATCTTCTTCCTGGCTTGGTATGCCCCCAGACGTAGGTGAGTTGCACCGAACTGGGTTAACAATTGCTTGTGTTTTTTCCTTCTGTCTGTTATAACTCAGTCTGGTTTTAGTCTGTTTATGAAGGGAATAACAGATATGACACATAGCCTGCAGTCTGAATGTAAAACAGACACTACGCCAAAAATGACTTTTAACAGCGCATCTTAGACAGCGCTTTTAAAAGAAAGCGCTGTCTAAGGTTAAAATTAAAATAAAACACGGAAAATGTTCCAAAAAAATAATGAAAGCGCTGTCTAAGGGGGGGTCTTAGACAACGCTTTCTAAAAGCGCTGTCTAAGACCCCCCCTTAGACAGCGCTTTCAGAAAGCGTTTTTAAATATAGACCTTAGTCAGCGCTTTTGATAAAGCGCTGTCTAAAGTCTTTAAATTAAAAAAAAATTAAAACCAAAAGCGCTGTCTAAGGGGGGTTTAGAAAGCGCTTTTAACACCACGCCTCTTCTAAATTCTAAAACCAACTTTTCCCTCAGCCGCGCTTGCTTTCCATTCGATCTCACCTCTTACTTACTTCCTTTTCCCTTTCCCATCTCATCGGTCAGTCTATTTCTCCATTTTCATTTCATTATTTCTATTTATCATTCAATCAGTTTTAATCATCGTTTTCGCTTGGATCGGTCTCAATTTCTGGATAACCTAACAAAACAATCATCACAATCACCAACTCTGCATCTTCCGGCGACAGAATAAGCACCCGGCGAAGAACTATGTCGGCATTTGAAGCTCGAATCTCTCTCATATTCGCTCTCACTTCTCAATCCACCTCTCTCTCCCAGCGACGTAAATCTACTACTTATCTCTTCACGATTTATTTTCTGTTGAATCTTTGTGTTTTTTTCTTTCTCTTTTGTTCTTTTGATTTATTTACTTGATGCAGTTGTTGCCGATTTGGCTAACGAGACGGCTAAATACTTGTTTCCGAAAAGATTTGAAAGCCGCACTCTCGAAGAAGCGTTGATGACAGGTGCTTAATTTTCCTTCTCAATTATGCAACAATTTCTGATTATTATTTATATAATTTGTTGCTTTTTCTTGCATGTTAATTTAATTATTTTCGATGTAGTTCCTGATCTTGAGACTATCAAGTTCAAAGTTCTGAGTAGAAGGGACCGGTATGAGATTAGGGAAATGGAGGTATATTTATTCAATATTTATTATGCTTTTACAGTTCTAGTTCTGTTTGATTATATATAATTTATCAGTTCAATTCGTTTTTCTTTTTATTTCCAAGTGATTCCTTCATGTTTTCACTTGCTAAGAGTTTTTTCTTCGTCAAGAACCAAATTTTATTTCAATGGCTAAGCACGGGTTAAACCGAAGCAAATTCAAACTGGATTCTAATATAGAAATATCAGATGTATTAAGTTTCCTCATTCAATTTGTAGCTGTCAAAACCTGGAGTTGAGGGACTGTGCTTGACGGGTAATGCAAGTATACTTCATATTCTTAGCTAGTTGAATTGATATGCTACATTTATTCCTTCTGTGCCAAGATACTTACAAGTTGCAAGTGCTGGCTTAACACTTCCCTCCAATGCTAATTGAGGAGTGCTTTGCTATCACCAACAAACCATTTGGTCTTAGGAATGTGCTATCACTTGTGCCAAGATACTTTGTAAGTAGTTGTTTAAATGTTAATGGATTAGTTAGCGGGTGTGTTAGGGTGATAGTTAGGCCCAATAAAGCATGCTGCCTATAATAGAGAGGAGGGATTAGAGAGGGGAACATCTTATTAACCGAGTGTTTTAAGGCTTTTTGGCATTGGGAGGTGGTCAAACCTTCGAAGTTGTGTTTTGCCGTTGTTAAGTAATCAAAGGAATTCTTTCTCGTTTTTTGTAATAATACCAGTTGGTTCCTATTAATCTCACATACATTTACTTGATTATCTTTGCAGCCTTACTTTGTAGCAGAGGCTACAATGCCTGGGAAGAATGGGTTTGATTTCGGCGGTGCTTCTCAGTCATTTAATGTTCTTGCTGAATACCTTTTTGGTAAGGTAGTAATACAATTTAGAATCGACTCACATATGTGCATTTAAATATTTTGTTTACTGGGTTGTATTTGGTTACTGCATTTCTTGTTTTCCCCTTTCTATTTTGGAAGAAGTTATAGATGTGTGATGCTGTTTTGATGGTAGAATACAATGAAGGAAAAAATGGAAATGACTACACCTGTTCTTTACTACAGCTCCTCTCTGTAAACTTAATTAGGTTATTTAGCCATCTTGTGTATTTCTAAGTATTTTTAATTATTCTATTGTATTAATTGTTTTATGTTCTGTTATATTAATTGAACTTGGTTTTTCGATGGCATTAGAATTATGTTGCAAAGATAGTTGTAGTTGTTCCATACTCTAGACTTTGGGTTGTTTGATAGGTATCTAGGGTATCTTAAAATTGAGTTTCTTACTTCTAGAACAGGCTTCTGCTTTGAGGTTTGATGCTATTTTTATGAATCTAACTCTCTCCGCCTCTCTGTTTTGTTTTTTGTTTTTCAATATTAATTTTTGTTTTTCTTTCTCTTATCGTACGTTATAGATTTGTATTTTCTACTGCTTTCACTGTGCCATTTAGTCTCAAATTTTTGGAGGTCATATCGTACGTTATTCGCAGTTTAAATATGGCAAAACTAATAAAGGCTTTATTTTGCCGCAATTTAATTGTAACAAAATATTTTATGAGGTCTTACTTGACGTTAGCTTAACTGAGATAAATTTTAGGCTATATATGGAAGTCTGTCTTGCACGCCCTTAAAGACGGTCCTGAGAATTTCTCATGTTTTTTTAAGCGATTTTGGATTAAGCTGTGAAAATGTGTTTTGATTGATTTTTGAAGAATGGAGAAGCCAAATCTTGGAACACCGGCTGGGAAAGCGAAGTTGATGGGAACATTAAGTGGAATTGGTGGTGCAATGATCCTAACTTTATATGAAGGCAAAAGATTATTTAACTTATCATTGCACATTGACTTGCTGCAAAATGCTACATCAACAACACATCATTCCCCTGCTGGTTCTCATGTTTGGGGACTCATGCTAGCTTTAGGCACTGCTCTCAGTTTCTCATTATGGTTTATAACACAGGTAGCTTTAGGCAATGCTCTCAATTTCGAAGTTTTTTTGTTTTATATTACGGAAATTTTTAATGTTGATAATTTTGCAGAGACAAGCGGATGTGAACTCGTTGATGTTGTTATTGGCGTTGTTATGCCATTTGTTTCCGTTGCTGTTCACGTACAGCGCTGCTTCGGCTGAACTCACCGTAGAGCCTTCGCTGTATTTGTCGAGAGCTTCTAGCATTGTTATGCTGGTTGCGTATTTTGCTTACTTGATCTTTCAATTATGGACGCATAGGCAATTATTTGAAGCGGAAGATGTATGTTTTCTTAATTGAGGTGTATATGAGAATGTTTGAATTGTTAAAATTGTTGCGATTGTAATTTGTTATGCACTTTGTTGAACAGGAAGGGGAAGGTGAGAACAATGAAGCGGAAGAAGAGGCTGTGATTGGATTCTGGAGTGGATTTGCTTGGTTGGCTGGAATGACTGTGTTCATTGCTTTGTTGTCTGAATATGTGGTGGATACAATTGAGGTAATTCAACTAAATTGTTTAGATCTGATTTTGAAAGCTCAATTAAGCACTTGTTGAATAAGTGTTTATTATATAAGCAGTTATGTACTATGGATTTGTTTGAATTGATTATATCTACTGATATAAGTACTTGTAAGACTGTTTGATAGAGCTTATAGTAATGTTTCAACTTATTTTCATAAACTCTTCAGAATAGCTTATAATAACACCTTATAGCTTATATGAAAATAGCTTATAAAGTATTGTTAACAGGATGCATCAGATTCATGGGGTTTATCTGTGAGCTTCCTCAGCATAATCTTGCTTCCGATAGTTGGCAATGCGGCTGAACATGCAGGAGCAATCATTTTCGCTTTCAAGAACAAGCTGGTAAGAATTTACAGACTTATAATCAATTCTATACTCAATCCTTTCATCTAAGATATGATTAAATTCATATTTTCCAAGCTATAAAGTTGTTGAATTGAAAGGAAAAAAAATTATTCTAGTGAAGCTAAATTGATTTCATGATTGCAGGTCATTTCCTTAGGTGTTGCATTGGGCTCTTCCACTCAAATTGCCTATTTCCTTATTTTTAACCCGGCGTAATTAAGTCATGTATTTCTCCCATATTTCATTGGTGTGTGTCAATTTCTTTACTAATTTTGGCGACTCTTGTATGATGGTGCAGTGGCTATGTAATGCTGATAGATCTTCTCACAACCCTCGGTTAAGATTGAAGTATGTTCCTCTATTTATAATACCACTTTTAGTTGTTTCAGTATCAATGTTTCTCGAATCTCTTCAAACTCCAAGCATATAGTAACTTGCAGCTTTTTTCCGCATTTCTCCAACTTACCATCTATGTTAAGATTGGATTTTGCTGGAAATTTTCACTTACATTACCATGTAACTTATATATTCTTTTTCAGGGCTTTCTTTACATCTTTATACAAATGTTTGTCCAATGGTGCTAAAGCTGTTTTTCAAGTGTATCCTGAAAATAATGACCAGCGTGAATTGATTATGAATGCTGCAATGCATGCTGGGTTTGCTGGTGGCATAGTGGTGGATTTTCCACACAGGTATGTATAAATTTTGCAATAGTACTGGGGCATATGTAACTTGGGTATGTATAAATTTTGTTTCAGTATATATTTTGATACATTTAAGGCAAAATTGGTTTGAATTGGTATATATATATATTTGTTAGCCAAAAATTGGTAGAAAAAAGGCCAAAATGGCATATATAAAATGTGATAATTGTCTGTCAAAATCTGGTTGAAAACAGGTAGAAATTCTGGTTTATAAACCTGGAAAAAATGTGGTTTAAAACAAAAGCTTCAAAAATTTTCGTATACCTTAGACAGCGCTTTTGTAAAAAGCGCTGTCTAAGGGGGGGGGGGGGGGGGGGATTAGACAGCGCTTTAGGCAAAAGCGCTGTCTAAGGGGGGGGCTTAGACAGCGCTTTTTGAAAAGCGCTGTCTAAGGTATACCTAAAAAAATTAAAATAGGAGGGTCTTAGAAAGCGCTTTTGGCCAAAGCGCTGTCTAAGGGGGGGGCTTAGACAGCGCTTTTAAGATTTAAAAAAGCGCTGTCTAAACCTTTAGCAGCGGAGGTTTAGACAGCGCTTTAAAGCGCTGTCTAAGGCTAAAAAAAGCGCTGTCTAAGGTCCCGTTTGTTGTAGTGAGAATGTTATGACATTCACCATTGACTGCTGATATTGATGGACTGGTTGGTCTGTTACAGTTCACTCATCTGTAATGTTAGGACAGGTGATGTTCAAACCAATGTTGAGACATCATGCTGATAACTGGGCAGGATAAATAAACATAAGGGGTATGTTTGATCTCTACTGTGTGTTTGCACTAGATGGACAAAATTAGGTGTTCCTCCATTCTAGGGTGATATAGAAGCAGATGTCGTGACATCTGTGAACGTGTGCATATTAGTACAGGGTTTAATAACTGTCTTGCAGTATTAGTTACAATGTTGGATCAGATGTCATGACTTGGAGTAGAACATCTGAAATCTGACTGCACCAGAATTTCAAATGGTATCAGAGCAGGCATCCTGTTCTGTTTCTGGATGAGATCCATGGATGATACTTTCTGGTATCTGGCAAGAAGTTATGTTAGTACCAATGTTGGAACCTGTAGATGGTTCTGTGGTTTCCCTGAATGGTCCCTTGAAGTAGGTGGATGGACTATTCATGACAGGAACTGTGTGCACCTGCCTCTGGAGATTGGCAATTGGCCTTTGTGTGGGACAGCTGTGCAAGTATTGAATCATATTCAAACTTGGTATGTTCTTGGAGGTTGATCTGATGAAGTGTGTGTTCATTGGCTGAGTTGTATTATGATTTCCGCTGCATAATACCTGGCAAAACTCAAACTCTGATGTTGTTTCCCCTCATGTGGATGAAAGGCTGCTGTATTCAAGATTTCATCATAATCTTCTGAAGATGTCAAAGATACTTGAGTCTCATCAAGTCCACTCTTCATGGTAAGAATCACCTGATTACTGATTCTTGTACTCTCATGGGTAGTGTATATGAAGACCTTGAAGACCTTCAAGGATGGTTTGTTTCAAGGAGGTTAAACTAATGTTCTATGTGATGTTAGAACATGTTGTTCAACAAGTATGCAGCTACTGGTTAAAGAGCAGATGCTTTTAGGAGTCAAACAAAGGAATACCTTGGTTTGAAACCTACTCCTGACCTGGAAGAGGAGACATCTGTGTGTGCTAAGTTGACAAGGGTAGGGTCAACTGTGTGTATGCTCAAGAAGGTCACTTTTAGAAGTCTGATCTCTAGAAGTGGAGCTGGTTGAGATGTGACATTGTGCAATCCCTGCTGTGTGCCTTATTCCTGTAGACTGATCAAGGTTGGATAGTTGTTCCCTGAAGTACTATGGTGTACTGGAAGACAAGTCCCCTGGATGATAGAAGTCAATAATGGGGTAACCTGACTGCTATTCCATTTAAGAGGATTGAGACCATGAATCTTGTTATTCAAACACCACGATCAGAAGTGGCAGTTCTTTCAAGGAGTGAGAATATGAGGATTCAGAGGTTGGTTGAGGTAGTATGCTCTGGCAATGCATATCTACTATTGACTGGTGTTGTTTTTCATTAGTACTTATGGTCAGCTGAAGTCTGATTGGTGTGATTGAAGTATGTATAGGTATAACTCATAGAGTTAGGTGCCACTGGTAGGGATGGTGTATGTCATGTTGAGACATGTCTGTACAATGCATGGATATTGGTGTGAAGTTTCCATGATTGTTAATTTGAGGGGGAGTTTTGGTTAACCTCCTCACATTTGGTCAGCCTAGGGTCTGGTTGGCTGTTGACCTGTGTCACATGGGTTCTGGTGGTTGTGTGACACATTTGCAAGGAAGAATTCATCTCTCTCATTCCTAAGGGTGAATTTAATCTGAGATGATTTTCAAAACTGTTGAAGTGCTTGCAAGCAGAAGATGTGACACTAGAAGAGTATTTTCAAAGTAGTCTTATGGTGGAAGTATCTGAAAGGAATATTGGGAAAGGATTTAAGATCAATGTCAACTTGTGCCAAGTACAAGTATTTAATTGATTATCCTTGGAGCTCAAGATAACTGATGTTCTTAAAGATGTTGGAACATCTCTTCTTCAAGACCCTGTGCAGAATCACAGGAAGGATAGTACATTGGTGTATGATCTATCTCTTTGGTGGCAGCAAAAGCATATGATCTCTGAAAAGGTTTCCTGGCAAGAAACATGTTCAGCCTTGGTGTGTACAAGAAGAAGAAGACATCATAGTCTTGATGGTGGTTACTTGGATCAGTTTATCTCTGATCTAAGTAAGGAAGTGCATTGGCTAATGCACACTGTGAAGTTAAGAACAAGTGGCATCACTCTTAACATCATGGAAACAGCCTTGCTTTAGGAAGTGGAATCCTTGGTATAGCTGAAGGGTTAGTTTCTAACTGGTCCTTCTGAAGACTCATGCATCAGAGTGTCTGATGTCTTTGGAAAAGAAGTAGGAATTCATCAAGGTGTGAGCTTGGATGACTTAACTGCAAACCTGCAGGATGGAGGTTGTTTACTCAAACTTGGTTCAACAATCAAGTCTATGAGAACATTGAACTCTTGTTCTGTGAAGGGAGGAAGTTCTTTCAAGTGGTAGAAGAAGGAGCTGAATTCAACAGCTAGATGTCAAAACACAATGTTGTGACATTTGGTTCAACATCAGATTCTTAGTTGGTGAAGTGGCACATCAACTTGAGATAGAAGGGTCTACAGGGTTGTAGATTGGATACTTCAAAAAGGTCGTCCTCGTTGCAGTTCTTTGGAGTTGCTGGATAGAAAGGATGTTACATGTTCATGTCTTAGAAAATCTAAGTTTTGTGCAACATGTAGCTTGAAGTTCAAGTCTCACTTGGAAGGTCAGAATATCTTTGGGAGAGGTCTGATAGACGTGGAGAGGTCAAAGAATGGCATTTGACTTTTTCATATGAGGATTCATGAAGGAGGTAATCAACCAGTGGCATTTGGTATATCTCAGAAGTGAGTTCGAAGAATCAAGATAATCCACATATGGCAGCTGATTATTCTTGAGGAAAGTCTGATACAAATTACTTTTGAGCAGAAAAGTAGTAAGTTGAAGACAAAAGGAGGTATTTTCTATTCATCTCTTGGAACTTGTGGTAGGAGTTCTGAGCTATCTATGGAAGATTATCTCTCGTAATGGGATGAGAATGTATATGTCCCAATTTATGTCTGGGTTCTTTTGGATCAAGTTGGTGACTCAGTGATATCTGAAGATTATCAGACGGTGTTCCTTGTTATGGTGTGAAGGATGTCCTAACGAATGTTAGAACATTTTGTGAAGTGGTTTTCTGTTCTGGTTAGAAGAGAGATTGACACAGAGTTTGGATGTGTTTAGCCAAGAGGGTTGAACAGAGGGTGTGCTCTTGAAGACATGAAGATGAGTCTTATGTTTTCCATTCATCAAGTGGTCTGGGTTCTCTTTGAATCAGGAAGTATGTGAAGGTCCAACTTTGGGGTGTTGGATATGTTCATGTGTGATCTCCAAGTTTCAAGAGGAGAGTTGGTTGTTCATGACAGGGGGAGTTCTGTCTTTGTGCTGCAAGTAATCATCAAGCTTGTGGTCTATGTGTTCTCAGATAACAAGGTATGGCACCTGATATACCTGCTGTGAAGACAGTGTGTGACTACTTGATCAAAGCTGTGAAGCAAGATCAAGTGGGTAGTGTCTTGATCAAAGCTGTAAAGCAAGATCAAGAGGGGGTATTCTTGATTGAAACTGTGAAGTAAAATCAAGATTGGGTATCTGTCACTTGTATGTAATTCTATTTATGTTGGTCTGTAATTTAAAGTGTTACTTTGGCAACATTTTTGACAAAAAGGGGGAGTAACACCTGTGATGCCCCAGGACAACAGAGTGTTTTGCTAAACAGATATTGAAGATCCTCCAAGCCAGAGGTAGTGCTGCAGCTGAGGTTCCACTTCTATGAGTGTGAGTATGTGTATGTGTGCTGCAATTAGAAGTTTTTATTTAACTTCTGTATGTGTACTGTAATGTGAAGTTTTTATTTAACTTCCATCTGTGTGAGTGTGCTGTTACTCTGAGTGTATTTGCTAGGTTAATTTCCTGCTAGATGTGTGTTTTCCGCTGCTATGGACTCTGTTGTGAAGCCAAAGTGTTTTAGCCAAAAATTTGCCAAAGGGGGAGTTTGTAGATGTTTGATTGGCTGCATTGTATGGTAAAACACTAGCTGGATTCTAATGTCTTGACTGATGTCATGACATGCTGTGGAGATGTTTGTTTGACTGCATTGTATGTTAGAATACCTAGCTGTACTCTGATGTCTTGGCTGATGTCATGACATTCTGAGTAGTGTACTGCAGGATTAGCTAATACAGGATTCATTGAATGTCAAACTGGATGTTATGACATTCATCCCTGTCAGCAGATACTGAGGAATAGAACAATTGGTGTCCTGTTAGAACTCAGTATTTATTTTCAGTCTGGTTATCAAGGGAATACCAGATCTGGCATAAGGCCTACTGTCTGAATGTCAAACTGGATGTTATGACATTCATCATTGACAACATATACTGAACAATAAGCAGATTGGTTTTCTGCTACATTTCAGTATGCAACTCAGTCTGCTTATCAAGAGGATAACAGACCTGATGTAAGGCTCTATGTGTGAATGTCAAATTGGATGTTTTGACATTTATTAATGTACGCTGATACTGAAGTATGGACAGATTGGTTCTGTACAGTACAGCAAATTGTACAGTCTGTTTTCAGGAAAAACAGACTTAGCATATGGTTAATGATTTGGAAGTCAAACTGAATGTTGTGACATTCATTCCTGACAGCATATGCTATATTGTAGGTTGTTTAGTTTTTCTGTTTCAGCATTTTTCTCAGGCTAAAATCCAGGAAACCAACAACCAAGCTACAATTAAGGAACCTAACAAATAGCTTGTTTGTTAGCACACTAATATGTGGAAATTAGTTAGAATCCTATGTGGCATTATTTGTGGAGGTCTTGAGATATTTTAGGAACTAAATATGGAGATATTTTAGGAACTAAATATGGAGATATTTTAGGAACTAAATATGGAGATATTGTAGGAACTAAATATGGAGATATTTTAGGAACTAAAAGATTGAAGACCTTGTTTGTAGCAGAAAGTTTCTGCTGATGTTGTAACAGCAAAGAAGAAGTTTGCTGCGATTTTTGAAGGCCCAAATCCAGTTGGGTGCTTAGGTTATAAATATCATATTGTAACCTAGTTTTTGCAAGCCTCTTAGAATGAAAATTTAGGGGTGTGTGTAAGGTAAACCTCCCAATCTGTGGGAAGGTTACCATGTGTTTCTCAGTGTTCAAAGCTGAGAGTGTTTGTAACTCAAAGCCTGTAGGCAAGAGTGATTATGTGCTTGAACGAAGCTGTGAAGCAAGTTCAAGTTGTTTTAACATTACATTGTATTTGTAGTGATAGGAATGGAAACTGGAGGTTTCTATCTAGGAGTTCCTAGGTATATATTGCATTGGGTAGGGGTTAAGTGAAGAGTTGTAAACGGGGGAGTTTAACTCTGAATTAATACTGCTGATAGTGGATCTTCTTCCTGGCTTGGTATGCCCCCAGACGTAGGTGAGTTGCACCGAACTGGGTTAACAATTGCTTGTGTTTTTTCCTTCTGTCTGTTATAACTCAGTCTGGTTTTAGTCTGTTTATGAAGGGAATAACAGATATGACACATAGCCTGCAGTCTGAATGTAAAACAGAATGTTATGACATTCACCATTGACTGCTGATATTGATGGACTGGTTGGTCTGTTACAGTTCACTCATCTGTAATGTTAGGACAGGTGATGTTCAAACCAATGTTGAGACATCATGCTGATAACTGGGCAGGATAAATAAACATAAGGGCTATGTTTGATCTCTACTGTGTGTTTGCACTAGATGGACAGAACTAGGTGTTCCTCCATTCTAGGGTGATATAGAAGCAGATGTCGTGACATCTGTGAACGTGTGCATATTAGTACAGGGTTTAATAACTGTCTTGCAGTATTAGTTACAATGTTGGATCAGATGTCATGACTTGGAGTAGAACATCTGAAATCTGACTGCACCAGAATTTCAACAAGGTAGTCATAGCTCGTTGATACGTGGCTCCGGCGTTCTTCAAACCGAAGGGCATCACTCGATAACAGAATGTTCCCCAAGGTGTGATGAATGTTGTCTTCTCCATATCCTCGGGTGCCATTTTAATCTGATTATATCCGGAAAATCCGTCCATAAATGAGAAGACTTTGAATTTAGCTGTATTATCTACCAACATATCAATATATGGTAGAGGGAAATCATCTTTCGGACTAGCTTTATTCAAGTCTCTATAGTCCACACACATCCGAACTTTTCCATCTTTCTTAGGCACGGGCACAATATTGGCTACCCATTGAGGATATGTAGAAGTCACCAGAAACCCTGCAACAATTTGCTTATGAACTTCCTCTTTGATCTTTACTGCCATATCAGGATGAGTTCTTCTGAGCTTCTGCTTCACAGGCACGCACTCAGGCTTTAGAGGTAGGAAATGTTGCACAATATCAGTGTCTAGACCAGGCATGTCTTCATATGACCAGGCAAAGACGTCAACATATTCTCGTAGCAACTTAATCAACCCCTTCTTAACGGATTCTTCCAGAAGTGCCCCAATCTTTACCTCTCGCACACAATCTTCAGACCCCAAGTTGACTGTTTCCAGATTCTCAAGATGCGGCTGAATGATCTTCTCTTCATGCTCAAGTAGCCGGGTGATCTCATCAGGAATCTCTTCAACATCATCTTCCTCTGCCTCAAATACAGGGAATTCAAAATTGGGAGATGATGTTGGGTCATTATGTTCAATGGGTTTAGAAATCAACCTGCATAATGATTTTTGGATATGAAAAGCTTTAGAATCCAAACAAGGCAAATCATTATGCAGATGAAAAGATTGATTTTATTCCATTTTGAGGTTTTATGTGATCACCAATTTCATGCAAAAGCGAAAAGGGAAAATAAATGGAAAAACAAACATTTAACATGAATTTATTGAATGAAAATATCATTGTGTTTATGCGCCAACAATGTTATCACTCCTCCTTTTGGCATGGGAGAAGGGATTTTAAATAAAGTGATTATTATGTTGACTTATGGACAACTGTTGGAATATCCACAGCGACCCAATTGTTGCAGACCCCACCAGGGATGATGAAGTTGCCAGCGACCCACTTCCTCTTTCAGCTCGCGGTTCTCTTGCTCTAAGTGATCCACCAGTCTTGAAATGTTGGCTCTAGTGTAGTACCGATGAGTCAGCTTGTGGATAAATAAGTGAAGGACACAGAGTTAGACCACAGGGCAAGGGACCGGAAACAAAACCTGCTTATGCATATGATGCATGCAATGTTTGTGCATATGATTTGTTTTTTATTTCAAAGGAACTTTAGAGTTTTATTTGCAAATTCTGGAAATATTAAGCATTTTATCACATATGGAAATATCTCATCAAGTAATATCAGGGAAAAGAAGTGCAGCATCGTCAATCATATACAAGAGAAAAGGAAAATAATCGTCTTATGGATCCCTAGAAACAATCATCTAAAGCTCGGGACACAGGAAGATAAGATGCGCGAAGCCTCTTCACCTCCCTCTCGTAGGCTGCCTCCATATCGGCCTTCTCTTTGGCGATTCAATCATACCTCCTCTTCCAGAACTTAGAAGACTGAGGAAGTAGAGAAGTCCATACATCATCAGGGTCATCAATAACCTGATGCTTAAGAAACTCAATCAACGTATCCTTCTCCTTAATCTGCTGAAGCAACTCTTCACGTTCACGGATCCAGGCACGTGAACGGTCTTCGTCTCTCAACTCCTCTACTCCTTGATTAGGGAGGGTTGAAGGCCCCACCATAATCGTAGGTGTAGGTCTCGGATACTCGTAAGGCATGAGATACTCAAACGCCCTCTTCCTAACCCAAATAGTGTAAGGCTCCAAAGCGATGCAATTCTTAGGACCCAACTCTTTCCTTCCTTTCCTATGAATCTTGCGCCAAGCGCGGACCATCCTAGCTTTCAAGCCTTGGGGATCTTTACCCTCCTGAAAGAACACACCCTCTAATAGAATGTTATTAGGTTTATCCTTTAGGGGGAACCCAAGATGGCGATGTGCTAAAACAGGGTTGTAGTTAATCCCACCACATGTACCAAGAAGAGGTACATTGGAGAATTCGCCACAAGAGTCAATAATCTGCACACCATCATACACATGGTTATACCAAGAGATATCATCATTAGTGAGAGACATAAGTCTCGTGGACCACCGTATACATTCCTTGTTCTCCTTGAAAGCGACCGTCTGAGGTAAGTGAGAAATAAACCACTTATACAACAGAGGCAAACAACACACAATGGCGCCACCACCCATTGCATTCCTCATATGCAAAGAGAAGTAGGTATCGCCCAACAGAGTCAGAACGAGATTAAGAGTAGAGAAGATCCTAATAGCGTTCACATCCACAAACTTGTCTATGTTGGGGAACAATACCAATCCATAGATGAGAAGTACAAATATGGCCTCAAAGGCGTCCTCGCTCATGGCCTTCCCATACATAGTAGCTTGAGCAATGAGGAACTCAGAAGGGAGACCTTGAATTCCTCCTTTGGTAGTTATATGAGCATCAACCAGAGAATCATCTATGTGTAACATGTCTGCTATCTCTTGAGAAGTGGGAACCCTTTCCAAGCCATTGAACAACAACTAATCCAGAACAGATATACCCACAAGATAAGCATACTCCTCCAGTGTAGGAAAAAGCTGAAAATCCGAAAACGTGAAGCAACGGTACAAAGGATCGTAAAACTGCACCAATACACTCATCAATCCTTCATCCACCTGAGTGATCAGAAGAGGAAGAAGCTTCCCGAAACGAGCCTTGAAACCCAAGGGATCTAATACATAAGATGTCAAATTCCTTAACTCTTTCAAGTCTGGTTGTCTGAAACTGTACTTCTTTGTATTCCTTATTTGTCTTTCCATGTCTGAAAATTTTGCAAATAGACCTCTTAAGTTCCTTGAAAATTTTCTTATTACTTTGATGATATGAATGCAAATGGGTGCATGATTGCATGAATGCAACAATCACACTCAAGGATCAAGCAAAGCACACCAAACAAAGGTCATGGGATGGATCATGTTATCCTTAATATCAACCATCCATTTTGGTGGATTATGGTTTACACCTTATCAACACCCAAGTTCCATTGATATTAAGGATACCTGAATGGATCAACCATGAATCAAGGGTTTGTTGCAAGTCACGAGCATGGAGTTCAGGTTAAGAACCACCCAAAGGGAGTGTACTAAGGTTTAAACTTGCCAAACATGTTCTACAAAAGGTTCCCATAGTCATCATCCCATCTTTTGGATATTATCGGAGAAACGACTACTTGTAGTATCGCGTAACAATCGTATCAAATCTTACACTTGAACGACTTTCGCACTACATTCTACGAATAGGCCAAGATGGGTTTGGTAAACTAAGGTCCTTGGCTTCTAAGGTCTATATTGGAAAAAGTAATGTCTAACCACAACTACTTGTGTGACATTATTGATCCCAACATGACCTCCACCAAGTGAATGGGCTTGCAAGTGAACTTGCTAAGGAATAACTCCACACAAGTCGACAAGACTATGCCATTCTCCTATCCTAAGTGCACTCGAGTTCGGGTATAGAACTCATCTCACAAAGATCACCAAGCATACAAGGAATTAATATTCAAGCAATTCAATCATTACATACAATACAGTAATCCCAAATTGCACAAAAATATGTCACAAAAAAAAATATACAATACAATACAACAAATATGAAAAGTAGGCAAAACCCACTAGGATTTTCCATCCCCAGCAGAGTCGCCACTTTTCTGTAGCGGGGTATTCGTTACCATTAGAGATATTGACTAAATCCAAGGTAAGTCATACAAGTCGAGTCGCCACCGCACTTCTATTTATCCAAAGGAATGGTTAGAAAGCGAACAAAAACCTAAAAGTTTTATCAAATCAAAAACTAGTAAAAATGTCAGAGATCTGGGTAAGGGGGTTGGTTATGCAATGGGAAGGTGTTAGGCACCCAAAACATCCTAGGGAGCCCTTTTCACATTTGTTGCAAAGGTTGTTGTTTTTGTGAAAATTTATTTGTGCAAACATGATTGAAGGGATGAGAAAAACGTGTATGTTTATCTAATGTACTACTTACTAAAAGAAGGGTCAAAAGAAAATGACTCGCACGGATGTCACATCCACTGCATACGTATCTCATCGGAATCTGAGAATCAGAGTCTTCGTAGCTCGGCTACCTATGGGTTAAAGAGGAGTGTGCTCGCTAAGACATCACGTCTTATGCCTACGTATCTCATCTGGGATGAAAATCAGAGCAAAATGTAGTTCGACCAACTACGGGGTAAGGGTTGTGTTTTGGGGTGAACGACGTTACTACGCAATCTACCGGATGCTCGACCTTTGGAGACTTACTCGCCTGTAGTAGAAGGAGATAACGTGTTCTTAGGAGAAGAAAAATCAATGAGTTTGGGGTGTTTAGGGATGCTCATGCAAAAAGGCAGTCCTAGATGAAGGAACCACGCTACCTTAAATGACATGCCACGAGAGGCTATACGAAACCTAAGAAATCGGTAACATGCGGGAAAAATAAAGTACCACGCGGATAAAGATCCGAAGCAACAACAGTTTATGAGGTAAGAAAACCAGAGATTCCCAAGCTAAACACCATCAAAGAAAGTGAGTAAGTACAGGTAATCGGAATAGACCTCCAGGTGGTACCCCACAAATAAAGTGGAACACCAAGCAAGCTATCCCTGCAAGAGTCATGTGAGCCCTCACAAAAACTCAACAAACAGGTTAGAGTAATATGACGGAATTAGGAGAAAGCAATGCCATAACAAACACAAAACAGGTTAGAGCAAACAGGATAGGGTAATCAAGAGTTACCCCCAAATCAAAATGTAACCACATGAATCATGCCATTAAAATTCACAAAAAGCTCACAAAAAGTAACCAAGGGTAGGAGGCCTAAACCTCTTGTCAAACACATGCATCAAAAGGGTATCAAATTCACCCATAATACCTCATACATTCAGAGTATTCAAATTAAAAGCATAAAGTAATGGAAATAAGGCAAACCTGACTGGAGAGATCGAATGAAATTGAATTGCCCGGTTGGGTTTGCAAAGCAATCTGAGGGTTTATATGAGATGGAATTGGCTCTTTGCAGATGAGTTCCGTTCAGTCTATGGAGGTTGCTCTGAACTCTGTTAGCTCTTCTCTCACTATCTTTTTCCCTGCCAGGGTAATAGGTAAAATTGCCTTTTGTTTCACTGAAACTCTAAATTTATAACCTGGTTTTTGTGGACCTGTGGGCTCAAATAAGAGAGACCCAAGTCCAAAATTTTTCTGTAATATTTTATTTATTTATTTATTTATTTATTTTCGTTTTTCGTTTTTTTTAAACACGTGGGCTTCGCCTAGCGAGCATGACAGTTCATGAACAAACTTTTGCTCCTTCAAGATTAACATTTTGACTGACGAATAGACCCCATTTGAACCTGTTGGAAGTATCTCAAGCCATTCCCTTGTGTTGAGTGATCATCTAAATAGAACCCACAAAGTGTCTTGGATGATACTCAAGCTTCAAACAAAAGATGTTAGTGACACATTTTTGTGCTTTTGGTTAGTAAACAAAAGTAAGAGAAACAATGATGTATAATTCAAGCATGCTTGGTGATCTCAAACCAATCACAAGGAGTCCCACCCAAAGGCAAAGGGAACCAAGATGCTAAAGATCCTTGAGGCAATGCAAATGCAATGTTATGATGCCATGAGGGATTTTAGGGTCAAAATTGGGGTCTTACAATTTCAGCCATGGTTTTTCCTTTCCTAGTCTTCAATTTCCTAGCAGCACTTGGTTTCACATGGTGAAGTAAGGCGTCCTCCTCTTCCTCTGAGCTTTCTTCCTCCAAATCAATACTATCCTCAGTAGTATCAGGAGACATGCTAGCTGGTTTCTTGCTAGGTAAGTTTTTTCCAAGAGAACATAAACCCTTAGCAGCTACTTCCTTTTCTGTCTTAGATGAATCATCATCTTTCTCAGCTTGGGTTTCCACCTCAGGAGAGGGGTCCCTTCTGGACAGAGGGGTAAAAATATCCTTGACTCCATGTTCTTCATTCAGGATCCTAGTAACCAGGTTTCTTATGGTGCGATCAGTAAAGTGCATGTCCTCTTTATCAGGAGATTTTTTAGGAATGTTACCTTGCTTAGTTCCAGCCATAGAAGATGGGCCTGGGACGTCACCTGGTATCATACACAGAGGAGTTACATCCATCAAATCTTCATCTAGAAACTCCATGGAGGGAGTTCTTGTATGAAAGGGTTTTGAGCTAGATGATGATGGATGTTGAGACATGTTGTTGAACTTTTGAGGAAAATTTCTTTGCCCTAGCAGAGGTTCTCTGAGTAGTTTGATGAAGATGGAAAGAGTTGTGTTCAGGCAGGGCGTGCAAATGGAATAGATACTATTTCCAATACTAGGTAATGATTCATTATTAATGTGGCTCTTTCTTTTAATTGGACATACAATATTTTTGTTACCTTTTCCACTCCCCATTAATTGCCATATTTTCTCAAGAATCCAAGTCCCTAATTTCCCCCTTTCATATTCAAGTTGGACATCATCCAATTCCCTTGCAGCCTTGTCAATTAGTTGCATTTCATGTTGTAGAACTATGAATTTGTTTTCCATATATTTTCTAATTGAGTGATGACAGCAAATAATGTACTTGGTCCAGCTGTGCTGAATATGATTTTTGGACGTAGTTGCACCATACAGGTTATCATAATACAATGTCATGATATCGTGTGTGACATTATATACAATTATCAGTAGTTTCATCCAACCTAGTTGACAATTGCTGCTTTCATGTGATATACTTTCATCATCATTTTTGTCTTTCACATGTGTAGGATCAGGAGTCCTATCACTCTTAATCTTGCCCACACTGTTCTTGGAACACATAGCCCTTTGTGGCTCAGTTCCAACAAAGTTCTCTCCAATATCAGACTGCATATAACTAGTCACATGTCCCCCTTTTTCAGATGTTTGGGCCATCATGACCTTCTCTTCCTCGAGGTTAGGTCTTAGCTTCTGGTGTAACATCCTTGTCTGACATTTCCCACAGACTTGTCTTTCATCTAGCTTGACCTTCAGAGCCACAGTTTCTGTTCTCAATTTGGAGATGGTTTCCAATTGTTCTCCCTTCTCATTCTCAAGTTGAGTTATCCCCTTCTTCTGGCTTTCAACCTGTTTACACAACTCTACACTTTTGTGACACAACTTTCTGTAGGTGGAGGCCAATTCTTCAAAAGTCACATCTTCATCACTTGAGTCTTCATCAGAACCCCATTTTCCTGTTAATGCAGTCACCAGATTTACAGCCTCTTTTGTATCACTCTCATCTGACCAGGTGGCAACAAGACTCATCTTCTGCTTCTTGAGGTAGGTTCCACATTCAGTTCTAATGTGTCCATACCCATCACATTCATAGCACTTTACTTCTTTTCCTTCTTTGGGCTTCTCATCTGACCTTGCTCTTCTTCCATTGCTGATGTCAGATGAGATGTTCTTGACATTTGCCTTGGATCTTACATCCATTTTCTTTAACAATCTGTTGAACTGTCTCCCCAACATTGCAACTTCATTGGCCCATTCTTCACCCACATCTTGACTGTTTTCCTCTTCTGTGTTTGATATGAAGGTGTCGCAACCTGAAAAAGGGAATGCGGAAAAACAACTGGCGAAAAAGAAAAGATAGAAGAGTCGCCACCGTGCGTTATTTATCCCAAAGGAGGGAAAGGAAACACTCGAAGTAAACCTGGAAAAAGGAAAGGAAAAGACAAGGTCTCGCAACCAAATCTTGGGTTCGGGAGTCGATTATACGAAGGGAAGGTATTAGCACCCCTACGCATCCGTAGTACTCTACGGGTGTAGCACCTCAAATTTGCACCTCCCATTTGTACATTCATTTCATTTTTAGGTCATTAACATTGCATTCACATTGCATAGTCCATTGCATGTCATCAGTCAAGACTGGTATCAGAAGAATCCATCTGTGCAAGAGAGCAAGGGTTTTCCCATGATAAAAAGGCCCTATGGTTGTTCTAGAGAGCTTACATGACTCAAGGATCATTTTGAAGTAACTTGGCCAACTATTGAAAGCTCAAAGTCCACAGTGCATGACCAAGTCATCTGAGGCCCATAAAAGTCAACTGCAAGTCAACTGAGAGATAGGAGATGGAGAATTGGTTTGAGACACTTCATTCATGTCCAAAAGAGGTTTGTTCTTTATGTTAAACATCTACCTTGAAGGATTTGAAGCCAGATCAAAAGTTTCCAAAAATGGAAAATGACCTGTAATTTTCAAGTTTCCAAAAATAGCAAGTTTTTGGACCAACTTCAACTCAACTTTCCAACATCAAAGAAGCTTCAAATGAAATTTTGTCTAACATTAAAGTTGAAGATCATGAATTTCTAAAGAATGGTTAAGGAGTTATGATCAAATCATGACAAAGTGTGCTTGAAAATTCAAATGGTCGTATCTTTTGAACCAAAGCTCCAATTTTGGTGATTCTTTTTGCATTTTGTTCCTCATGACATGCACTTTCCAAATATCTCATTACATGGCATGAAATTCCTTTGCATGATCATATGCTCATTCATGAAGTTTTTTGAAGGAAAATTAATAAAATCAATTTGGATGATCATATGCATGAAATACCAATTCCAAAGTGTGCATGGGCTATTTTTAAGTGGATTTGGGCCAGCTTTGGGTACTGTTCACGCATGCATCTCATGCATGTGGTGAAAATCCAATTTTCTCACACACCTTGTAACTGGTTAATCCCATTTAGTTTTGGCTTAAGCATGTTTTCAGAATCATTAACAAGGCATATATAATGATAATCACAACTGCATTGGTCATTAACAACATTTTCAGATCTAGATTTTGAAAATTGATCAAAAATTTCTCTCAACAGGAACTTTCAATTTTCTCACACAAAGACCATTTCTCTGGTTGGAATCATGATCATGAAGTGTTTCTGAGGAAGATTGGACGTGGATTTGGAGGAATTCGTGCCATACTTGACCATACATGAAGCTTGAAGCATTAATGGAATTTTCAAAATCAACTGGATTCATGTGTGTTTGAGATTCAATCTTTCCATCAATCATCTCAACAAGCATTGTAGAAGAGTTTTGGACCATTGCTGAGCCTTGTAGCACGAGTTTCCACTTGCTGTTCTTCAAGAGGTCAAGTTTCGATCTCACTTATTCTCAAATTCATGGTTATATTTGTGTAGATCTTTGTTTGGTGATGATTCTGGTAGAAAAATCAAGTGAAATGGTGCATTATTCATGAAGTTATGTGTGTTTGAAAGTTTGATGTCCAATTTTATTTTCTTCGATTTGAGCTTGTTGTGATGAATTAGAACTAAATGCTTGTTGATCTTTGATATACGTGGAAAATGCTACATGTTGATGTAATTATTTTTGGATTCTGGAGTTTTCTGGATTTTTCTGGAATTTTGTATGAAGTTCATCTTCATCTTCATCTTCAACCTCATGAAGAAGATGAAGATCATGTGTTTTTCCAGATTTTGCTACGAATGTTCTTCACTTGCTACGAATTTGCTACGAATTTCCAGATTAGCTACGAATTTCTGGATTTCTTTTCCAGGTTTAGGGTTTTAACCAAAGCGCTGTCGTTTTGGAAGCGCGCTTAAATTTCAAATCTGGACCAGGTTCGAGTCCCACCGAGCGCGTTTATTCAAATTGCTTCATCATTTTCACATGTTCCCTCCATTTTGCCATGCCTTGATCATGTTTGACTTCAAATTTTTTCCCAAATTCATAAAATCAGAACAAATTGAAAAATCATCCAAATCAATCCCAATTTTTTGCAAAATGCTCCTTAGAATGTCTAGTTTTTTATGATCATGAATTGGAAAGTTGTGCACGACTGGAAAATTAATTTGCTCTAGGATGATTGAACACATGTGCATTTGTGACCTTGCTTTACTCTTTCCTTTGTGAAATGCTTGATTTTAATCCAATGAACTTGAAATTTTACATGCTGAATCTAGGCACACTGATGGACATTTTGGATTTTGTTTGACATTTTTCCCATGCTCCATTTATGTTTTATGCTTGTGTTTGCATGGTGTGACAATTTGTGTCACACCTTTGGTTGTCTAACTTGTACAATGTGATTTCCATGCCAAATGATCTCCAATGTTTCTGTTTTTTGTGTGATGGATGTTGTGGATGTCTTGATTGCTCATGAATGTTTCCAGAATCATTTCTGTTTTGATTGAGAATTTTCATTCATGATGATCATTTGGATGCCTTGAATTGGTCTTTGACTTATCTTGCACATGAAATGGACTTGCTTATTGATTATGATTTGGTCCTTTTTAGGATTTGTTCTTGAGTAAATAAACATGCTTTGTGTTGAGTTTGAGTTTCTGTTTTGGATTTTTGATCCTCTTTTGACCCTAGGCTTTGACCTAGTGGTTTGTTACTCACCATCTGAGTTGTGATTTCAGGTTCAAGTGTGCATCTCCATGATTGATGTTGCTCCTTCATTTGAGCTTGATTATTGGTTGTTGTTGGCTAACATTTTCTTGTTTTATAGGCTTTGAGAACAATTCACTTGTGCTTATGGTTTATGTGTTGCATATTGGGTTGTTTGTCTGATATTGACTGTTGGTCTGAACTGTGTACTGATTGGTTTAGCTGTTTCCACAGGTACCTAAGTTGCTTTAAGTTCATTTGAACTTGCTTGACATTGCTTGTGGTTGGCATACCACTGAGGTATAATTCCTTAATCTTCATGTAGTCTGGAAGACCTACTGTTATTGGTAGGCACCTGTCTGAAGCCCTCCTTAAGAGGCAATGTTTGCGGATGTTTAATTTTGTGCCAAGCAGGTGAAGTCCTCTTAAGAGGCAATTGGCAAATAAAAGGGATGTGCAATCCATCCCCTGCTATTCAGTTGTGTCACTCACTTTGCTCACACCATGTGTTGATGCATTGTGAGTAAGAACCCAAAATCTTGTCCATAGAGTCAGTCACTTGTGGAGAAGAGTTCCTACATTCTGAACTCCCACACTTTCTATTTGAGTCAAGCTCTCCTAGGCCAGGGATAAGAGCTATGAGGTCTTACCCTCAATTCCCATTTCATCTGCTTCACCCTAACTCTCAATGTTAGGGTTAAGAGCTAAAAAACACCCCCATTCCAATTGGCTTGTTTCTGTAGCCTAGCCTTGTATGAGCCCAATTGTTTGCATATAGTGTGTGCTTGCTTTATTGTGCTTGTTTGTTTGATTGTGCTGTTTAGGATAGCTTGCTTCCTGTGCAAGTTAGGATAGAAACCTCAACATAGGGATCGTATGCATGACAACTTCTAGGCTCGAGTCATAAACTCCCTAGTAGCTTGTTGTCTCCCTTTGTCTCTGGTTAGGTTAGAAGTTCTTTCCCTGTTTAGGGGAACTACGTCGCCCTGATCCTCATACCAGATGAGGTACGTAGGCAGGAGATGAGCTGATCTCTCCGGGTGCCCTTTTTTCTTTTTCAACCCTTTGTGTGTGTTGGAGTCTGACATAAGTCCAGCGATTGGCAGTTGGTTTCCTGTGTCTTGTTTGCTTGTTGGGGTCTGACGTAAGTCCAGCGATTGGCAGTTGGTTTCCTGTGTCTTGTTTGCTTGTTGGAGTCTGACGTAAGTCCAGCGATTGGCAGTCGGTTTCCTGTGTGTGTGTTTGTTGGTTCAGAGTCTGATATAAGTCCAGCGATTGGCGTTCGGTTTCCATGTTTTCCTGTTTGTGTGGAGTTTGACGTAAGTCCAGCGATTGGCAGTCAGTTTCCTGTGTGGTTTTGTTTGGCATGCGTTAGCCGAGCTACGAGTGCTCTGATTCTTCTCTGGTTAGAGAAGATACGTATGCATAGGGTGCGACATCCTAGCGAGCACGTTTCCCCTGTCCCGAACTACGTCGACTCTGATGTCTGTGCTTGACAGACTACGTAGGCCCAGGATGTGTCGCATTACGCGAAAAACCGGCGGGAGAACAAAACAACAGAGCCGCCACCGTGCGTTATTTATCCCAAAAGAGGGAAAGGAAACGCTCGAAGTAAACCTGGAAAAAACATGGTCTCGCGACCAGAGAAAGATGGGATCGGGAGTCGGTTATGCGAAGGGAAGGTATTAGCACCCCTACGCATCTGTCGTCCTCGACGGGATCCACGCTCAGAAGGAAAGGATAAGGTTGTTAAAAACTGCTCAGACACCACACACTGGCTGGAAGGAAACACCAGAAAACAAGAGAAACCAACTCGGCAGGATATCGCATCCTAGGCCTACGTAGTCTGTCAGAAACAGACATCAGAGTCGACGTAGTTCGGGACAGGGGGAAACGTGCTCGCTAGGATGTCGCATCCTATGCATACGTATCTTCTCTGACCGGAGAAGAATCAGAGCACTCGTAGCTCGGCTAACGCACGCCAAACAACACCACACAGGAAACCGACTGGCAATGCTGGACTTACGTCAGACTCCACACAAACAGGCAAACATGGAAACCGAATGCCAATCGCTGGACCTATATCAGACTCCGAACCAACAAACACACACAGGAAACCAACTGCCAATCGCTGGACTTATGTCAGACTCCGAACAACCAAACACACACAGGAAACCAACTGCCAATCGCTGGACTTATGTCGGACTCCAAACACACACAAAGGGGTTGAAAAAGAAAAAAGGCGCCCGGAGAGATCAGTTCATCTCCTGCCTACATACCTCATCTGGTATGAGGATCAGGACGACGTAGTTCCCCTACGCAGGGCAAAAGGACTTCTAACCTAACTAGAGACTGGGAAATGACAAACTAGAAGGGAGACTGACTCGAGCCTAATAGTTATCATGTAAATTCACCATGGTCCTAGGTTGAGGTTTCTATCTAACTTGCACAGGGAGCAAGTTATCCTAAACAGCACAAGCAAATACATACAAGCACAAAAAGCAAGCACACACACTATATGCACCCAATTGGGCTCATACAAGGTTAGGCTGTGAAACACAAGCCAACTGGAATCGGGTGTAGTTAGCTCTTAACCCTAACATTGAGAGTTAGGGTGAAGCAGATGAAATAGGAAGTGAGGGTAAGACCTCACAACTCTTATCCCTGGCCTGGGAGAGCTTCAGACAAATGAAAGTGCGGGAGTTCAGAAAGTAGGAACTCTTCTCCACATATGACTGACACAACAAAGATCTTGGGTTATTATCCACAATGCATCAACACATGGTGTGAGCAAGGTGAATGACACATTGAATAGCAGGAGATGGATTGCACATCTCTTTTATCTGCCAATTGCCTCTTAAGAGGACTTTTCCTGCTTGGCACAAAGATAAACAAACACAAGCATTGCCTCTTAAGGAGGGCTTTAGACAGGTGCCTGCCCACATAACAGGACAAGTCTTCCAGACTACATGAAGTCAGATAGTTATACCTCAATGGTTAAGCAACCAGGAAAAGCAAAAGCAAGTTCAAAAGAACTCAAAGCAACTTAGGTACCTGAAAAAATCTAACCCAATCAGTACACAAGTCAAACAATCAAACAGACAACAGTCAATCACACAATCAGACATACAAGCAATGCAACAGTGTGCAAGGCACAAGCCAATAGGCACAACACAAACAACTTGGCATCAACCTACAAAACAACACGAGGTTAGCCAATCATCAACCAATTAATCAATCCAAATGAGTGAACCACTTCAACCATGGTAATGTGCTTCTTAACCTGAAATCCACAATCCAAACAGTGAGTCCAAACCACTAGGTCAAAGCCTAGGGTCAAAAGCAGGTCAAACATTCAAAAAAGAACATGAAATTTAACATGAATCAACTTCAATCAATCGAGAACACATTCCAAAAGGTCCCATATCAATATCATTAACCAAAAGCATTTCATGAACCAAACATGCCAAGGTATGCAAATTATGACCACATTGTGACATCAGAAGAAATAAATGCACATTAAATAAAAAATGATTCAAATAATCTTGGCAAAATTCATGAGTAAACAGGACATATAACATGATCATCACACAAAAAATTAGAGGCATTGGACATCATTAAGCATGGCAATCACATATCATAAGTCAAGACAAGCACAACACAAGCACATGTGTGACATAAATTGTCACACCAAGTTAGAATAGGCATAAAACAAGGATGGATCATGGTAAAAACCTCAAACCAAAGCCAAAACAACACTCAACATGTCTAGAAATGGTATGCAAAAATTCAGCAGCATTGGATAAGGAACAAGCATTTCATGATCAAATGAAGTTCAAGGCAATTTTAAAGCTCAAATGTGACCATCCAGAATGAAAAAGCTCAATTAAATCAGAAATGATCCCAAAAAAATCCAACAAAAATCATGAGCAATCACAACATCTATAACATGCATCATTCAAAAAAATCAAGACAATTAGAGATCATTTGGCATGGCAAACTCATCAATCAAGTTGAACCTCACAAGGTGTGACACAAATTGTCACACCTACCTTAGCACATTCATAAAACAGCAATGGTAAATGATAAAAATACCAAATCAACACCAAAATGTCAAGCAAAGAGTCTAGTTATAGCATGCAAAATTTCATGAGCATTGGATAAGAATCAAGCATTTCACAAATGATATAGCAAGGCAAGGTACAAAATGCATACATGTTCAAGTATCCTAGCACCAAAAAATATTCAGCCATGCACAATTTTCATTTTAATGATCAAAAAATACTAGACAGAAGAAGAAACACAATGCAAAAAATCTCATCATTTTTGGATCAATTTTCAATTTGATGTGAATTTTTCAAGATGAGAAAAAATGTAAAAAATGATATGAAGCATGGTAGAAATGTATGGAGGGAAATGACATAATATGAGAAAACATTTGAAATTATGTGGCACGGAGGAATCGAACCCTGGGATCATTCAAAATAAAAGGGCGCGCTGAATGAAACTCAGCGTTTCATTAATCCTACGTGGCCTGGCAAATGAATCTGAGCCAATTATCTTGCCATGCGCGTGCCTAGGTGGACCAATGCATGACTTGCCCTAACTAAACACATGCAAACACAGATTTCCGTTGCCAAAGGAATCAAAAACCGTTGCCTAACACAAACTTCTACTTCCTCATCGTATTCAACATGAACAGTAGCAACATCATGAACATCCAAGAACAAAATTACCAGAAATTGAAATTAAGCATATCAATGTGAAGATCCTTCAACATACATCACAAATCCATAAACAACTAAACCTAATTCCACATATTAAGAGAGAATCGAGCACATGAACATTTACACACAAAACTTTAAATCAACCTAGTTCACTCAATGGTGCATGGATTTTTATGATTCGAAGCTCAGCATCATCAGCGTACTTAGATCTACAACATTATAGCAAGAAAAATCAAAATTATGAGTTGCGATTCATGACCTCTTGAAGACTAGATCTGGAATTGGAGGGATTCAGGCTTTGTAATGGCTTCAATACTCCTCTATAATACTTGTGCAAGTGATTGGAAGAGAAATTGAGACTTAATTGCACACGAATTTGCCAGAATCTTGATTCACCATTGTTGCTCAAACTTGATGTATGCCTCAATGTGCCACGATTTCCTTTGGTTCCACATCCAAATTTGCTCAAGAACTCTTCAGAAGCATGAATGAAGCACTGGAAATGGATTAGATGTGAAGAAATTTCAAAAAAGTTTTGAGAGAGAATTTGTGAATTTTTGATCTAGATCTGAAAAAATGGTTGTTGTTAATGCTGAAACAGTTAGGGTTTTTGTTATATACCCCCTACTAATCACCCTTTTAATCATGCTTAAGCCATTTGGTAAGTGTAATTAGCAAAATGAGGTGTAAGTGGAAATTGGTATTTTCACCCTTGTGCATGGGATGCATGTGAACAGTACACGAAATTTCCATCCAATTTCACTCAAAATCCTGTTTTGGAGCCAATGGTGGTGGTAGAATGTTCAAATGATGCACAAAATTTGAATTACATAATTTCCCTCCAAAAATCAAGTGTATGACCAAATGCTCATGTGAACATAATTTGTGCAATGCAATGCATGATTTGGAATTTATAGGTCAAAATAAGAACAATGCAAAAAGAGCCATCCAATTTGGAGTTTTGGTTTGAAAGTTATGCTCATTTGAAGTCTAAACCACACTTTGCCATGTTTGAACCATATCTCCTTAACCACACATGAGAAATCCATGATCTTGGACTTTTTGGAAATGGGAGAGAAAGATCTTCAACTTTCATGTTGGACAAAATTTCATTTGAAGCTTTCTTGATGATGTAATCTTGAGTTGAAGTTGGTCAAAAACCTTTCCATTTTTGGAAAGTTCAAATTACAGGTCACCTGCCATTTTTGGAAAGTATTGATCTGACTTCAAATTCTTCAATGTTGATGTTTGAAATGTTAAATGAGACTTTTTTGAACATGAATGAAGCATCTCTAACCATTTCCCACCTCCAAATCCACAGTTGAACTGACAGTTGACTTATGTTGACTTTTTAGGGTTTCAAATGATTTGCTCATGGATTGATGAGTTTTGAGCTTTCAATTCTTGACCAGTCCACTTCAAAATGATCCTTGAATCATGTGAACTCATTATACCAACCTTAGGGCTTTGATCTCATGGAGAATGCACTTGTTGCCTTACACAGTTGAATCCCCTGACCAGCCTTGCCTGATAACTTGATGGACTATGCAATGAACAATGCAATGTTAATGACCTAAAATGAAAATGTATATACAAATGGGAGGTGCAAATTTGTGGTGCTACAACTGCCCCTATTCAATCAACTGGGAACCTGAACGGATGAGAGCAACGACTGTCAGACCTTCAAGGTAAACAGGGATTGAATACCAAAGAACCGTAGAAATTTGCACTCTACGGGGATTCAAGAAAGGAAAATTCACCAACGGAAGTTTCCACTGGGAACTGATATTTTTCAATGAACCAGTCAAGAAGTTTACCCATGACTACACTGGGGATTTTGATTTTTTTTCAGAAAAAAAGAACCATATCCAGACATCGAAGGACGATGAATAGAAATCACAACTAGACGCCAACGGACGACTAGGAAAAACTCAACGTTTACCGAAACCAACGGAGAGGTGGCCAGACATCAACGGATGAATGGGAAAGAAGATACAACCAAACGTCAATAGACAAATGGGAAAAACTCAACGTTTATCGAAACCAACGGAGAGGTGACCAGACATCAACGGATGAATGGGAAAGACTCGACCAGACGTCAACGGACGAACGGGAGAAGCTCGACGTTTATCGACACCAACGGAGAGCTGACCAGACATCAACGGATGAATGGGAAAGACTCGACCAGACATCAACGGACGAACGGGAAAGACTCGACTAGACGTCAACGGACGAACGGGAGAAGCTCGACGTTTATCGACACCAACAGAGAGGTGACCAGACATCAACGGATGAATGGGAAAAAAAAGACTCGACCAGACGTCCACGGACGAACGAGAGAAGCTCGACGTTTATCGACACCAACGGAGAGGTGACCAGACATCAACGTATGAACTGGGAGAAAAGATACAACCAGTAGTCAACGGACGAATGGGAAAAACTCAACGTTTATCGAAACCAATGGAGAGGTGACCAGACATCAACGGATGAATGGGAAAGACTCGACCAGACGTCAACGGACGAACGGGAGAAGCTCGACGTTTATCGACACCAACAGAGAGGTGACCAGACATCAACGGATGAACTGGGAAGACTCGACCAAACATCAACGGATGCAAGGAAGGAACTCGACGTTTATCGACACCAACGGAGAGGTGACCACACATCAACGGATGAACTGGGAAGACTCGACCAAACATCAACGGATGCAAGGGAGGAACTCGACGTTTATCGACACCAACGGAGAGGTGACCAGACATCAACGGATGAACTGGGAAAGAATACCACTAGACATCAACGGACGAATAGGAAAAACTCAACGTTTATCGAAACCAACGGAGAGGTGGCTCACTTGGGATCAAGGTCACGACAGGGAGTAGACAGGAAGGAACACCAAGGATACCGGGTTGTAGGCATAAAACAGGTGACCGACCAAAGCGTGAATTGGTTTGTATTCCAAAACACTCATCATCCTGAAGAGAGCGAAAGCAAACTTGTTAAAGGATGGACATTCGATTCCACAAGGAATACAAATCTTACTCGACTGGGAAGGACAAAACTTCGACCAAAGAGCGCATGAGATATATTATCTATAGCCGTCAGAACATAGATAATCCACTCGCATGGAAGATTATCCATAACCGGGTTATAGGTTGTTGAATGGATAAATCGACCGAAAAGAAAGGCATCTGGATACCGAGACTAGGTATGCAAAGATGACCAATCAAAAGGGAAACCACAAACATTTCCAGCAAACGGTGAATGAAAGAGGACCCACTGAGGATAAAATTGCTTACTCTGAGCAATTCTCCAAAGGAAGGGGAAGACCCGTTGGGGGATAAAGTTGCTTAATCAAAGCAAATATCCAAAAGGGAAAAGGAATATCAATACCAAAAACTGGATAATGATAACCGCAAAGAGGGGATTACATCTACCGGTTAGTAGGTAGAAAACCGCAAAGATAGGACTTACAACTACCGGTTCGTAGGTAGAAGCCAACAAATTCCGCTGAGGATAAGATGAATGAGTGCCGGTTAGTGAGCAACTATTCATTTATACCACAGGGAAGCACAAGAGACAGCCACAAGAAAGCCAATTTAGGATCGATCCAAAAAGACAGACTGAATCAAGACTCATCCTAATGAGGAAAGAACTCAATAGGGAAAACCCATCCCGTTATGTGTGCAGGGAGGGAACGTAAACAACCGTCATCCACGAGGATATAACTCAGCAAGGAGTGCAGAAGGAAATGACAGACACTTTCTGCCTAAGGGGTCGACTCTATATGGAGATATTAGACACACCCACATCTGCTAGGGGAATCGATCCAAGCTTGCAAGATGCTACCAATTTTGTGGGGAGTAACATTGCTGGGGATACCCACTCAACTAAGGAGTCACTTGTTGGGAAAACACCAACCTCTTAACCATGCTGGGGAACCTAATTCTGAAATCGATCCAATGGCGCGATGCTAAACTCTTTCCGACAACCCAATCTCGGATGGTCACCACGGCCTAGGGCTAATGGATATGTTTGCAATGCTGATGCATGAGTTTTTTTTTTTAGCGCAATGCTCCATGATCATGGAAATGCTACGCACTAATGATGCAATATGCTATGCTTATCTAAATGATGAATGCATAAAAACACATCTCCTCCAGAGACAACACCGGGGAGCCCCAGGGACTATGCTGAGGATTTCAATACTACGTCAATTTCCACCCTGCTGGGGATGACCTCCATCGAACCCGAACTGCTTGGGGATTACCCTGCTAGGGGAAAACACCAATGCTTATCTCTAATGGGGATAATTTCACCGAACCCGATCCGCTTGGGGACCTTGCTCGGGGAAAACCATCAACACAACCTCTGCTGGGAAGACAGTAACCTTCAGACTTGCTGAGGAGACACTGATCTCGAATCTGCTAGGGAGATGACACTCTCACACCCACTGGGGAGATACGGCCTATTGGACACGGACCGCCCTTCGACTCGTCGAACACTGGTGTTCACCATCCCACCACAGTGTTGACTTTCCACTTTTGAGAGCTCATAGACTCATCCAGTCTCTTCTGATTCATCTTGTATTCTCGGCTTCATTCTGCTTCGAGACAAACGATCTCCTCCGATTCGGGCTACCCCTCTAGTCTGCAGACTTTGAAGAGTCTTCTTGATTACCCTCTAGGATCGTCGTCCTTTTTTCGTCGTCTTTTCACCGTTCTTCTATCCCTTGCCCCTGATTGGACTCTGCGGGAATCCTTTGTCAAAAGGTTTCACATCACAGCCTGCAAGTGAGTGGAAACGAACCAACAACACCTGCAAAGAGATCGTTAGATGAAAGCGTGCCCCAGGCGTGCCATAGTTCCAACACTTAGGTCACTCAAACTTTCCGAATAAGATTTCACGTTCTCAATCTTATAAGCATGCATCGGAAGGGACCTCTATGTTTCAAAATGCAAAGATTCTTATAAAAAATAAACTGATGTTTTTGCAATCAAAGCGGTAATGAAGACAAAAGCAAAATTATTTGACTGAACACGCATTTATTGACTAAAAAAAAAGTGGCTCAAAACCGAGCAACACACGGGAAGCAATCCCTGAAAAGAGGTGATTGCGCACAAAAGGAAAAATCTATCCTAATGGCAATGTGAAACCGTGATCTCATTGAATTCCAAACTCGGTTACACCCCATATGTCCTCAAGACTTTCCGCACTTTCTGTCTTTTGAACAAGACGCTTCCGATTGATCTCTGTCTGGGATTATCCAAGTTATATCCGAAGCACAAACGACCATGCTAGACGCAATTGTTCGTTTCAGTCCCTCTTTTGCCTGGACCGCCCTTTCGGGTTTTCAGTCCACCGGGATACCCTTTTTTGCCCAAGTCGCCCTTGTGGGGTTTTCGACTTGCCGAGTGTACAGTTTTTTCTTTCTTTATTCCTAACTTTTGCCCGAACCTTCTCTTCTTCTTTTTTTGGTTCGCCGGGATGCCCTTTTTTGCCTGGACTATTTTATTCTTTTCGTCCAGCGGGTCTCTTTTACGAAGTATTTTTTAACCGCGTCCGCATTCACAGGGGATGGAAAATCTTCGTCATCCGTAGTCGTCAACAACAAGGCTCTGTTAGAGAAAACCTTTTTGACCATGAATGGGATCCATAACTGTATATCCACTGGCCCCACGATCACCTTGAGGAGGAAGGATCCTTTTCAATACCAGCTCTCCCACGTGGTACGCACGAGGTCGCACTTTTCGGTCAACAACACGCTTCATTCACTGGGTACAACTGCCCCATGACAAGTAACTGCCAGCCTCTTTTCCTTAGTCAGGCTCAACGCGTCATACCGAGTCCTTATCCACTCAGCCTTCCCTAATTTCCCATCCATCAGGACTCTCCACAATGGGATCTAGACTTCAGTAGGTAATACCACTTCTATCCCATACATGAGCGAGCGCGGCGTTGCCCCAATAGACATACGCACCGAAGATCAATACCCAGGATACAAGCTTCGTACTCAACCACCATTGTTGGTGCATTCAAATGTTATCCGGGCAACTAAGGGAACGTGGGATCCCTTTGGCGTAACCAATACAGCGCTAACTCATCCACATTAACCCCATCAGACATCAGAATCCGTTCGGATTCAGGGTCAGGCCCCTCCTCCGGGATCGGTTCCTCCAAATCTTTCGATTTGAGCACCTCGAGATGTCCTCCTCAGGGAACTCAAACTTCCTTGGTTATGGGTTGCTGGTCAAGATAATCAGACAGTACACTCCCCTTGATTGCGTTCTGAGAGGTATATTGAATATCATATTCAGTCAACATCATTTGCCCTCTCGCAACTCGTCCGGTCAATGCTAGCTTCTCAAGCACATACTTGATCGGATCCATCTTGGAAATCCACAAAGTGGTATGAACCAGCATATACTGTCTCAGTCGGCGAGCAGCCTATGCCAAAGTACAACAAGTTTTCTCGAGCAGTGAATGTATTGTTTCACAGTCGATAAACTTTTTGCTAAGGTAAATTGCATGCTCTTTTCGACCGGACTCGTCATGCTGACACAATACGCACCTCATAGACCCCTCGAGGGCTGTCAAGTACCAGATTAACAGTTGTTCCTTCCACGGGAGGCATCCGAATCAGAGGTTCCTGCAACTTATTCTTTTATCTTTCAATGCCCCTTGGCAATCATTATCCACCTGACCGTTTGCTCTTTTTTCATGAATGGGTTCCCACGTGGCTATCAAATGAGATATGAACCGTGAAATGCAATTCAATCTATCTAAGAAACCACGAACCTTCTTTTGTTTTCGGTTCAGGCATTTCTTTGTATTGTTTTTTCCTTTTCTTTTCTTTTCTTTCTTTCTTTGTTTTTTGTTTTCTTTTGTTTTTTGTTGTTTTTTTTTTGCAGGATCGACCTCGATTCCTCTTATTCGCTCACAATAAACCTCGGCATTTTACCGGACAGCACTCCACAAGTGCACTGATTCGGACTCAACCTCAGTCTGAGTTGTCTCAACCGGTCAAACAACTTGCCCCGGTCTACCGGATGCCCTTCTTCTGCTTGGGACTTTGCTATCATGTCATCAACATAGCATTTGATTCCACGATGAATCATATCGTGAAACAAAGTCACCATGGCTCTTTGATACATGGCACGAGCGTTCTGCTTCACTAGAGGACAGTCTTCTCTAAATGGTAGCTTGTGCACAACGACATCAGTATCCGACTCTGGCATATCCTGATACAACCAGACGAAGGTATCCACATGTTCTTTCAACAGGGCTACCATTATGCTCTTTATACTAGCCCCGGAAGCGGCCCCAACTTTCACTTCCTTTCTGACCTCGGCGGTGCCTGGAATAACAATCTCGAATCGCTCCTCTTGCGGTTAAATCACCTTCTCCTCTTATTTCAACAACCTGGCTAATTCCAGCAGATCACAATCTTCTTCGCCTTATTCTTCGGCATGATAGATCGGACTGTCGAAGTCATACAGAGGTGTAACCGAATTGTTATCAATGAGATCAGGAGGATAGTTACTTTTGAGGTCGGAACAAGACGAATCGAAAGGAAAGAAAAATGAAAATAAACGTTGCCATTTTTATTTTTTTATTTTTAAACTGCAAAAATAAATGAAAGACAGGGAACACCGCTTTTAATCACAAAAACATTCATTTATTACTGATGCAAACTGTTGCAAAGTGAAACACATGAGATGGCCCTTACAATGGACCATTACGTTTCCGGCAAAACGTATGGCCTTCATGCAAACAAAATTGAAAAACAGAAATACTACACTTCAGGATGAGTGACAGTGGCGATCTTTGAGGCCTTCCAGTTCCCTGGTACGCACGACTTTATCCACGACTCAAGCTCGCGGTCACTGTCGATCTCTTCACCCACTGTACAGGCGTGACCTGGATCCAGCATTCCGGCACTAACGAATGTGAACGGTGGACGCCGTCCTCTGTTTTGTCTAGACGACTCTTGATCTGGCTGATAGCCAACCCCGAACATATCCGCTTTCACCATAATGTCTATGATCTTCCCCCAGCCTAGGGCTTCTCCATTCTTCACCACCTCCATGGCCTGTTTGTAAGAAGAAATGGACAGCTTCTTCTCTTTCTCAGCCTCGACGGTTTCAACTGCCTGACTTGGCGTTTCAAATTTTACACCGCCCATTCCTACTTCAATCATTCCCTGAATTGTTTCCCTCATCATTGCACACCCATTGGTAGCGACAGCCGCACAACAATTGTCAACACTAGGGAATGCTCCACTCTTCATCAGATGCTTTGGGACCATAGACATTGGATTTTTTAGCTGATCTCCCTCAGTCACCTCTATTCCTCTCTTGTCCTTTGACATCATTTTCACTTTTACAGGACCATGCCTTGGTACGGGGTTAACATCATCATTCAGTATCTGTGCCAAACTAATGGCCTTGGAATCCACCATGTCCTGGACGACATGCTTAAGAGCTCTACAACCCTCAATATTATGTCCCTGTGCCCCAGAATGGAACTCGCACCTCGCATTCTCATCGTAATTTGCAGGCCTCTGATGCTGTTCTACAGGAGCCAATATCCTCGGCCGAACTAACCCAAGATCCCTCAACCTTTTGAACAGAAGGGTATAAGTCACGGGTGGCTTATCGAACTGACGATCCGTCCCCTTCTTCACTTGGCTCTTAGCTTTCGGTGCTTTCAGTTGAGGTGGCGGTTGTTGCGGTTGTACAGGTGGATTACCAACAGGAGTGGTTACAGTGGCAACATAAGGGTGATAACGATCCTTACCGCGTTCTTTTTTGGCCTGCACACCACTTGACTCAACCTCCTTCTCGGGCTGACCATTGCCGGAGGGCTTCTTTACTACGGATGACGGAGCCTTTCCCATAACTTTCTCCGCTATCAGCCATTTCTCAATTATCTCCAACCTCTCAGCAATTGCTTTCTGTCCCAAGGCAAGCCCTTGCACAACACTGAACAACTCCCTCATCATCTCTTTCAATTCGAGAATGTCGGTGTTGGGTGGATCCATCAGTCTGAGTTTGTTGAGTTTGGCAGGATGTCTGAACGGAAGAGCTATGCGCACCAGTTAGATACTGACACCTACAAAACAGCAAACGGGTTAGTATGACTCACACATGCAATGTCTATCCGTATGAGGAAAATTCTGTCCTTTGATTCTGGTTTCATCGAGACGGATAATAGTTTCACAATAACATTCTGACATCTGGATGTCTCTCAATCAGAATCTCAATCAAAAAATGGACCCTGAGTACGGATAGACATGAGTTAAATGCAGATGAATGCGAAATGGGAATGATGCAAATGCATGCAGGCAGGTCGCTGTGCCATCTTCCAAGTCATCTGAAGACCCATCAAGTCTCTGGACCAGTCACAGTCATCTGAGGGACTAAGTCACCATAAATCCAACTTGGGGAGTTCCGAAATAAACGGAACGGAGGATATGTCACCATTATCACAGGAAATCCACTGGACGGATGACAACCAGATCCTCTGAACAAGTATCCTCAAATTTAACCCGGGGATCCGAAATAAATGGAACCCGCTAATAAGTGTCGCGGACAGAATTCCGGCGTCTCAGAGATAAATATCCACAAATCCATCTGAACCATAGTCACCATCAGTACCTGCAAATGATTCAAATCGTCCCCACTCACGGGTGTCATCTAGGCCAGGGTAAGGTCAAGAGAAACGCAGGATAAATAACCCTTTCATGGAATATCATCATGTACACACCAGATGTATGTAACGATAATACCCCATCAGAGTCTGAACTGCTCGTGATATCATGTTCCGCTAAGTGTCGCAATACCACCCGCTTCCCATGAATCACTCTATTCCTAGGTGTCCTAGAGTTCACTCATAGCCTGGGTATTGGGCTTTTTACCTCTTGTAACTCCCACCCCAACAGAGAGACATACAGCCAGCACAATGATAACTGATGCGTGCAAATACATAATGCACATATATACAATCACATCATAATCATAAATGCAATAAATAAAGCAACAAAAGCAACCTAAACTCTATCCTAAAGAGCGCTAGGACTGACTCGCTTAGGGAAGATGGACCAGCAAGAGGTCAACTTCTCTAGTGTCCCCAGTGGAGTCGCCAGCTGTCGCATTATGCGAAAAACCGGCGGGAGAACAAAACAACAGAGCCGCCACCGTGCGTTATTTATCCCAAAAGAGGGAAAGGAAACGCTCGAAGTAAACCTGGAAAAAACATGGTCTCGTGACCAGAGAGAGATGGGATCGGGAGTCGGTTATGCGAAGGGAAGGTATTAGCACCCCTACGCATCCGTCGTACTCGACGGGATCCACGCTCAGAAGGAAAGGATAAGGTTACTAAAAACTGCTCAGACACCACACACTGGCTGGAAGGAAACACCAGAAAACAAGAGAAACCAACTCGGCAGGATATCGCATCCTGGGCCTACGTATTCTGTCAGGCACAAACATCAGAGTCGACGTAGTTCGGGACAGGGGGAAACGTGCTCGCTAGGATGTGGCATCCTATGCATACGTATCTTCTCTGACTGGAGAATAATCAGAGCACTCGTAGCTCGGCTAACGCACGCCAAACAACACCACACACGAAACCGACTGCCAATCGCTGGACTTACGTCAGACTCCACACAAACAGGCAAACATGGAAACCGAATGCCAATCGCTGGACTTATATCAGACTCCGAACCAACAAACACACACAGGAAACCAACTGCCAATCGCTGGACTTATGTCAGACTCCGAACCAATAAACACACACAGGAAACCAACTGCCAATCGCTGGACTTATGTCGGACTCCAAACACACACAAAGGGGTTGAAAAAGAAAGAAGGCGCCCAGAGAGATCAGCTCATCTCCTGCCTACGTACCTCATCTGGTATGAGGATCAGGGCGTCGTAGTTCCCCTACGCAGGGAAAAAGGACTTCTAACCTAACCAGAGACTGGGAAATGACAAACTAGAAGGGAGACTGACTCGAGCCTAATAGTTATCATGTAAATTCACCATGGTCCTAGGTTGAGGTTTCTATCTAACTTGCACAGGGAGCAAGCTATCCTAAACAGCACAAGCAAATACATACAAGCACAAAAAGCAAGCACACACACTATATGCACCCAATTGGGCTCATACAAGGTTAGGCTGTGAAACACAAGCCAACTGGAATCGGGTGTAGTTAGCTCTTAACCCTAACATTGAGAGTTAGGGTGAAGCAGATGAAATAGGAAGTGAGGGTAAGACCTCACAACTCTTATCCCTGGCCTGGGAGAGCTTCAGACAAATGAAAGTGCGGGAGTTCAGAAAGTATGAACTCTTCTCCACATATGACTGACACAACAAAGATCTTGGGTTATTATCCACAATGCATCAACACATGGTGTGAGCAAGGTGAATGACACATTGAATAGCAGGAGATGGATTGCACATCTCTTTTATCTGCCAATTGCCTCTTAAGAGGACTTTTCCTGCTTGGCACAAAGATAAACAAACACAAGCATTGCCTCTTAAGGAGGGCTTCAGACAGGTGCCTGCCCATATAACAGGACAGGTCTTCCAGACTACATGAAGTCAGATAGTTATACCTCAATGGTTAAGCAACCAAGCAAAGCAAAAGCATGTTCAAAAGAACTCAAAGCAACTTAGGTACCTGAAAAAATCTAACCCAATCAGTACACAAGTCAAACAATCAAACAGACAACAGTCAATCACACAATTAGACAGACAAGCAATGCAACATTGTGTAAGGCACAAGCCAATAGGCACAACACAAACAACTTGGCATCAACCTACAAAACAACACGAGGTTAGCCAATCATCAACCAATTAATCAATCCAAATGAGTGAACCACTTCAACCATGGTAATGTGCTTCTTAACCTGAAATCCACAATCCAAACAGTGAGTCCAAACCACTAGGTCAAAGCCTAGGGTCAAAAGCAGGTCAAACATTCAAAACAGAACATGAAATTTAACATGAATCAACTTCAATCAATCGAGAACACATTCCAAAAGGTCCTGTAGCGGTGTATTCGTCGCTATATGATCTATTGATTAAATCATAAGCAAGAGATACATTGAAATTTCGAGTCGCCACCGCACTTTTATTTATCCAAAGGACTGGCTAAAAAGCGAACAAAAGCCTAAGAAGTTTTACACGTAGAAAACTAATAAAAAGATCAGAGATTCTGGGTAAGGGGTAAATTACGCAATGGGAAGGTGTTAGGCACCCACTACGTCCTAGGTACTCCTAGGGAGCCCTTTTCACACTTGTTGTAAAAAATTGTTATTTGTTATGACATAAACATTGTGCAAACATGATTGGGATGATGAGAAAAGAATGTACAATTTTTTATTGGGTTATTGGGTTTGAACGGATGAACCCGCTGCCTACGTACCTTCCATCAAAGGTAAGGATCAAAACGCCGTAGTTCGGCTAAAAGATTTCCAAAAGTTGGTTAAGTTCAATTTTAAACACAAACCCTAGGTCTTACGTTATCCACGGGAGAAATCTCAACCTTATACAAACAACAACGTCCACCATGTGAGAACAGCTTCAACTTGCCAGGGAGGGGTTAACCCTATAATAGGCAAGGAAGACTTACAATTCAATCACTAAAGACAGAAGGTGAGATTAACATCAACCACTAAGATAAATCAAACCTCTAGCTCATGTATGAAAAGATTAACAATGGACAAAGCCAAAACAAGTGAATGAGTGAAGTTAATTGATTGTGATTATGAAAATGGAGTCAAAGTATGATTAAGATTAATTCAAAGAAGTATTATGAAATGGAGTTTTAAAAAAGTCAAGGACTTGGGTCCAGGTTTTTAGTTAGAAAAGCATGAAAATGTTTGCACAATATCTATGTCAAGTTTGAAATCAAAATGTGAAAAGGTTTAGGACATAATGAATGATGAATGGATGAGGATGGATTGTAAAACTTCTTAGAAGGTTCACTTCTTGAAATCATATAGAAGATGATTCAAGTGTGCCCTTTGGAATAGCAATAAACAATAATAACATGAACAAACAGATGATACCGGATGCCACTCAATGGTCTTACTCCCATCTCACAAACAGAAAAACGGATACCGGATACCAATAAATGGATTTACACCAGTCTCCTAAAACAGAACAGGATATCAGAAGCCACTCAATGGTCTTACACTAATCTCCTCAAAAGAAAACAAAGATGAGGGATGGAAGTCAACTGCCAATCTATCTGGACTAAGATTAACTCCACATATGATCATAGGAAAACCAATGCCACATTACAGGGACTTACAATGGATCCTCACATACAAGAACAAAAGCAACAATATGATCATAGGAAAGCAAATGCCAACTTACAGGGACTTATAATTGCAACCTCACATACAAATCAAACAGATCAAATTATGATCACAGGAAAGCAGATGCCAACTTACAGGGACTTATAACTGCAACCTCACATACAAACAGATAAACCAACTTATGATCACAGGAAAAGCAGATGCCAACTTACAGGGACTTATAACTGCATCCTCACATATAAACAAAGCAACAGAAGATATGAGTGACCAGTGAGGTCTTACACTCTATCCTTCCACATCATAGGAACAAAGGCCAAAGAAATGGACTTACAATTGTCCTCAATGGGCAAACAACAATGACAATATCACAAAGACAAAAGAGATGATTGTGCATTAATGAGCAATTAATGATGATGATAAATGCATGAAGCATACAAGCAAGCATGTGCATATGAAGTAATCAATCAATCAATGAATAACAAACAGCACACTCTATATCCAAACAAGGAGGCTCATACAAGAGGGTTTGACTATGCAAGTCCACTGTAATAGGTAAATGTCGCTCTTAACCTTGCCATTGAGAGGCTAAGGTAAAGCAGATGAAAGGAGATGAGGGGTGTGCCTCATTGCTTCTATCCCTAATCAGGGAGAGCATCAAAGAAAGTGTGGGAGCTCAGAAAGATGGAGCTCTTTCCACATATTATTGACTCGATTGATCTTGGGTTGGGATCTCAATGCTACAACCATGTAATGGGAGCAAGAAGAGGACTCACTGAATAGTAGGGGATAGGCTACTTATCCCTTTGATCTACCAATTGCCTTACTTGAAGGACTTTTCCTGCTTGGGACAAATATAAACACACACAAGCATGGCCTCTTAAGGAGGACTTCAGACAGTTTGCCCGGCCAAATAACAGACCGGGTCTCCAGACTACATGAAGAGAGAGTAATTATACCTCAAAAGCAATTGCTAAATAGCAAAGCAAGCAAATAAAGCAACTAAAGGGTACCTGAGAAAAGTCAAACAAATCAGTTCACAGTTCCATAATTAAATCAGAAAGAAAGGGAACAAACAGTTAACAGTAAACAGATGTGCCAAAGCACAAGACCAAACTCATATGAGTTACACCTTCAAAACAAAGGTTAGCACATAATATATAACCAAAGCTCAAACAAATTGGTATGGTTTCTTTGAAGCACTATGCTTAACCTGAAACAAATGAACTCAACATAAGTCCAAAAGACCACTAGGACAAGCCTAGGGTCAAAAACAAAGGAAAAGTCAAAACAGCAAACAATAGTCAACCAAAGTCAAGTTCAAACATTTAAGAAGCAAGCACAATTGGTTTCAAACTCATATCATGCATCATTGTTATTTCATAGACCAAAGAAGTCAAAACATGGCAAGAGGGAGCACACAAAAGGTCAACAGCAAGACCAAGCTCAAAAGCAATCAAAAACAATTCCAAAAATTATGAAATAATTCATACTCAATCACAATCCATAACATAGCATGCATATGAAATTTCAGCTCAATTGGATCATGGGAAGACAGTCAATTAAAATCCGGAAGTCAACACATTTTCAAGTATGCACAATGAAGGTCAACAAACATGGGTCAACTTCAAAAAATCATAACAAAATGAAAACAGATGAGAGATGGATGGGATCAACACCAATGCAAAGCTCAAGATGTCTAGTATGCATATATGAAATTTCATGATCATTCTATAAAATATGAGAATTTCCCAAATGATTTGGCAACATGTGTCACACAAAGTCAACATTTGACTAGGCAGGGAAGAAAATTCACAAACAAATAGGAAATTGCACAATTAATCCCAGGAAAAATCACACATCAACTAGACACATGAGAGAATAATCATGCAAAATTTCACATTACTTGGAGGTCAGAAGGCATGTGAACAAAAATCATGAAATGGCATAACATTGGTGTGACACAAATTGTCACACCCTACTTCAGAAAATCATATCTCACACACCACATATGATAAATGCACAAACTTTACATCAAAATGAAGATGAATGAGTGTAGATTAACCACAAAAAATTTCAGGGGCATTGGATACATCCTCATCATTTCACAAGGGTTTTGGCAAAAGGTATCAAATAAGCATACATGTCAAGAAGTCTTATGCAATTAAAAATCCAGCCAATCAAAAATTCAACAAAAATCATGATAAAAAAGTAGACATTCATGTGAAGATGATGCAAAAATTTTCATGATTTTAGGAGTTGAAATGAATGAGAAATTAATTTTGGAAGTTGATGAATAATTTGGAACAAAGTGAACAAATAACATGAATGGAATGGTCAAACAAGGGTCAGCATGGCATTTTGGTAAATAAGATCCTCACTAATCAAAACGCACAGCTTCAGATCCAAGCCAGGAAATGTTTTAATTGGCTAATAGCCAATGGAACAGTAACTCGGTAGCAGAGTCAAACAACAACAGCCAATAGCATGCATTATTTCTGGGCAGGGTTTAATGTTCATACAACCTAGGGTTTTAGAAACAGCATGCATTTCATCTTCATGCAATCATCATCAATTGAAACCCAAACAACATGGCAAGCAGCATGGCAAGTGGTATAGTATGTTCATGCAACATCTAACAACAGCATACCAAATACGATTCATGGAAAATTCTGGGCAGACATTTAAGGTTTTAACAAACAGCAGGGCAACATCTTCATCATGTTCAATCATCGATCATGAACAATAATCAAACATAGTTTTCACCAGCATTATGGCCAATAGTAATCATGCAACATCATGCAACAATGAACTAAACACGATTTCACATGAACTTCCTGGGCAGGCTTTAGGGTTTAAGCCACATTGTTAGGGTTTTAGCAGCATACAGTAAGCTTCACCAACCAACATCATGAAAAACGAATTTAACCCAGAAATGTACAAACAGCACGGCATTAGAATCACCAAACAACACACATTAAGAATACCAAATTCATTTTCATGGAATCAAACCACACAACAAGTATCACACAAAAACATGTTTGAGCATCAACATTCGATTTCACATTTCTCCCTAATTAATCAGTCATTTTAAGTGATTCAAAGCCCATTGTTCTCAGCATCAAAAGATTTACAACAAGCATCTCATAATTTTGCAAATGGCCAAGTGCGAATTTCTTACCAAATTTGGAGAACTGAGTTGAATCGTGTTGTTTGGATGTATTGAGGTGAAATAGATGTTCAGCAAGCTTTCCAAGGTTGAATGGAGAATGACCTGTAGCTCAAAGGTGCTTGGAAATAACCAAATCATGATCTGCCATTGAAGGGTCCTTAGTGAAAACAGAACATGAAGATGGCTGTGCAGATGAGATTTGTTGCTTGAAAAAAGTTCTCAAATATTGTCCAGATGATGGAACAATGAAGAGAACTCGTGGTGTTTTGAGAGTTTTGTGCAGAAAATCCAAATCGTGAAAAATGGAAATGAGAGAAAATGAGAGAGTTTCTGGTTTTTTGTTCTGGCTGCTCTTAGTCTCTAGGGTTCTGAATGAGCAGAAAATGAGGTTAAATACCTCTGTTTAAGGTTGTTAATCCATGTGCTAACCAAAGTTAACTTAATGAAGCCATTTTGCATATTGATAAGTTTGGAAAATATGGAAGTGGAGGTGTATGGTCTGCCACGAAAATGGGCTTCAAAAGGCTGCAAAGGACCCTTACATTTGCTGTTTTACATCTGCTCATGAAGTGCTAACAAGGATTTGCTCTAATGAAACCATTTGCAAAATTGCCAATTTCCCACATATGCACATGGAGGTGCATGCTTCTGGCCGAGTTAGGGCTCTAGACAAGTTGCAAATAACATATTAAACACATCCCAATTGGCCAAAAGTGTTAAAACTTGTTAAATCAAAAAGTCAACTTTTGGTCAAACTTGAATTTTAAAGGAAACAAGTCAAAAAATGCCATTTTGATTGGCAAGGTTTTGGTTCATGAAATTTATATTTTTGGAAAGAGGAGATGAAATGTGGTTTGTAGGAAAAAACCCCACCAAATTTGGCCTTATGGTTCATGAGATATGGCTTGTTGAAGTTCACAAATTTTTGAAATTGAATTGATCATATCTTGACAACCATACATGGGATTTGAGAGTTCTTGGACTTTTTGAAAATGGGAGAACAAGATCTTCAACTTTCATGTTGGGCAAAAATTCATTTGAAGCTTGTATCATGATGTAAGTTTAAGATCAAGAAGTTTCCATTTTTGGCAGTTGACATTACAGGTCCACTTTCTATTTCTGGAAATTTTCTGACTGACTTGATTTTCTTCCATGATGAGGTTTGGTATGATATATGAGGCTTATATAGACATGAATGAGCTCCTTCAAATCAATTCCATCCATCAAATCACTGATTAAATCCACAGTTGACCAAGTTTGACTTTTCTAGGGTTTTGGATGACTGAAGCATTTCTGATGAATTCCAAACCCTAATTCCTTGAGACCTTGACTTCAAATGATGTCCCAAGTTATATGAGCTCTTGATTATTGATCATGGTGCCCAAATTCTGCAAGAATGGCCACCATCCACTGCTTTGACTGACCAATGACTGACTGTTGACTGTCTTTGACCTAATTGCTGATAATTGCTTCAACTGCAAGCAACAAGGTTAGAATGACAATATTTTTGTACTTTTTGAATGATAAACATATGAAAAGCAAAGATATACAAATGCAAAGTATGCTTGGTGATCAAGAATCAAACCACAAGGCAACCTACCCACTAGGAGGGAAACTAGGGCATGCAATGATCCTTGAGGCCATGATATGATATGATATGGGCCATGAGGGATCTTAGGGCCGAAATTGGGGTCTTACAGATGCCCCTATTTAAGGTCATTCTAGCCGGAGAAGTGAAGTTTAGAAATCTTCATCTCGACGCGGTAGAATGGGCTTAAATAACAGTATTGAGACAAATTTTGGTCCCTAAGAGACCTCATGATGCAAATGTATGCATGCAAAAGACACAAACTCTGTGGGGAATATGATTCACACAGAAGAAAAGACGATCCATCGGAGTAGTACACTCACCAGGAACAGAGACTCTGACAAGACTCTAGTTGGGGATAAACAAAACTGACACAGCGTGAACAAGACACGACTCTGATTAGAAAAAACAGAAAACAGACTGGAGACCTCACTGGGGAGTGAAGGACTCACACTGGGGAAAAGAATTCCAAAGGAAAATAAATCCATTGGAGAGACACAAGCTGACTCCTGGGGAGAAGCAAAAGAAAACTTCATTGAGGAAGCACCAAAGAAAAAGATGTTACCGGCATAAGGGTAACAAAAATCAGGAAAATCTGACTCCACAGGGGGACCGAGGTCATAATAGGGAGCAGAAAAGAGGGAACACCAAGGATACCGGTTACTGGGTATACAATAGGTGACCGACCAAAGCGTGAATTGGATTTCACTTCCAAAACACTCATCATCCTGAAGAAAGCTAGAAAAGCAAACTTGTTTATAGGATGGATATTTGATTCTACAAAGAATACGAATCTTACTCTGAGGGGAAAACAATCAAAAGATTAATCCAAGAGTGCATGAGACATATTATTCATTATCGGCAGACCGTGAATAATATACTCGAAAGGAAAATTATCCTAAACCGGTTACTGGGTTGTTTATAGGATAAAATCCGAAAACGTGAATTGGTTTTCACTTCCAAAACACTCATCATCCAAAACACAATCTGGTTAAAGGATGGACATTCGAATCCACAACGGGAAAACGAATCTTACTCAACTGGGGAAGATCAACAAAGGATTCCGACCAAAGAGCGCATGAGACATATTATTCATTACCGGCAGACCGTGAATAATATACTCGAAAGGAAAATTATCCTGAACCGGTTACTGGGTTGTTTATAGGATAAAATCCGAAGACGTGAATTGGTTTTCACTTCCAAAACACTCATCACCCTGAAGAAAGCTAGAACAGCAGACTTGTTTATAGGATGGATATTCGATTCTACAAAGAATACGAATCTTACTCGACTGGGGAAGATCAACAAAGGATTCCGACCAAAGAGCGCATGAGACATATTATTCATTACCGGCAGACCGTGAATAATACACTCGCATGGCAAGAAACACCAGGGATACCGGTTACTGGGTATATAATAGGCGATCTACCGAAACGTGAATTGGATTTCACTTCCAAAACACTCATCATCCAAAATACAAACTGGTTGAAGGATGGACATTCGAATCCACAACGGGAAGACGAATCTTACTCAACTGGGGACACAAACCCAAAGAGTGCATGAGATATAATATCCATTACCGGCAGACCGTGGATAAGAATACTCGCATGAGATATATTATCTATTACCGTCAGAACGTAGATAATAAACTCGCATGGTAAGAAACACCAGAGATACCGGTTACTGGGTATATAATAGGTGATCTACCGAAACGTGAATTGGTTTTCACTTCCAAAACACTCATCATCCAAAACACAAACTGGTTAAAGGATGGCTATTCGATTCTACAAAGAATACGAATCTTGCTCAGTTGGGGAAAATCAACAAAGGATTCCAACTAAAGAGCGCATGAGATATATTATTCATTACCGGCAGACCGTGAATAATACACTCGCAAGGAAAAGACACCAGAGATACCGGTTACTGGGTATATAATAGGTGACTAACCACAATAGAGAGACAATCGATACCAAGCATCCGGGTAAACGAAAGACAACTCAAAGGGATAAATTGCAAGCATCCGGCAATTATCCAACAACAAAGGAATATTCGACTCCACAAAGGGAAATAACGAATCTTACTCGACCGGGGAAACGCAAAAGGCTTCGACTGAAGAGTGCATGAGATATATTATTCATTACCGGCAGACCGTGAATAATATACTCGCATGGAAGATTATCCACAACCGGTTACTGGGCTAATAAAGGATAAATCAACCGAGAAGAAAGGCATCGGGATACCAAACTAGGTATATAATGATAACCAATCAAAAGGAGCAACAGACATTACCAACAAAAGGGTAAATGAAAGGCAAACTGCTGAGGATAAATTGCAAGCATCCGGCAATTATCCACAGGGACTAGCTGGGGATGCATTGGTATACAACCAATGATCCGGGGAGCAAATCACTAGCAAACGGTGAAAGGACCCACTGGGGATAAAATTGCTAGCATACGGCAATTATCCACAAAAGATTTGCTAGGGATATAAGTGTTGATCTGAGCAACTTATCCAAGCAAAGGAAAATCAACATCAAAGAACTAGATGGAGATAACCACAAAATTAGGGTTTACATCTACCGAATACGGGGTAGAAGACCAAAAACTCCGCGTGGGGATAGAACAAATCACAAATCCGCACGGGAAACCAAAATAGGGTTTATAACAAACCACAAACTGCTGAAGAGCAGGAAAATAGGGTTTACAACTACCGGGTAGTAGGTAGAAAACCAAAAACTCTGGCTGGAGAATAAAAAGGTGTATAACCACAAATTCTGTCAAGAAAGCCAGGAAAAGTAGGACTTACAACTACCGGTTTTAGGGTAGAGGCCCAAAAACATTCCGCTGGGGAACAACCCACTGGGAAGCACAAGACATCTGACAAAGAGCCAATTCGGGAATAATCCGAAAAGACAGACTGAATAAAGACACGTCCTAATGAGGATATAACTCAAATAGGAAAATCCATCCCAATATATGTGTTGGGAGGAAACGGAAGAAACCGTCATCCACGAGGATATATCTCAGTGGGGAACTGCAGAAGGAAAGACAACATTTTCTGCTTACGGGGTTGACTCTATATGGAGAGATTTATAAACACCCGACATCTGCTTAGGGAGATCTGTAAAGAGATCTATATCACCATAGCAGGAGACACGACAAACAAAGGATATATGGCGAGAAATGCAACATGAATATCTGAATGTTTTATGAATATGCATGAATATGCGTGATTTATGTTTGATGAATGCTGACAAAACAGACAATTCTAACACAAACAGGTTCAGGAACAAACGTCCGGTATTATACTTCCAGGGGAAAAACAAGCTGGAGAGCCAATCTGCGGAGATCTATATGCTGTAAAGCAAAGATCTGCGGATACTGCTGAAGAAGCAGAGGGTCAGAGATATCGAGAAACAACCCAATCAGGGTACAGAAAGTCACAACGGGCAAAGCAGCCACCAAGACGAATCTGTAGGGGAACAAGAGAAGTCCCAAAGTATCTGCAGGGGATCCCAGTACTAACTGAGAAACAAAGAAGTGTGTTGCACAGGCACAAACTGCTGTAGAAGCAACTCCACAAAACTCCACTAGGGAATAACCCACTGAGGGAGAATGATATCATCCAAATAGAGTCTTACTGCATAAGCAACTCTACCGGGGAAAACTGTCGGCTACTCTCTTGGGGACAAGCCACTGAGGGAGGACAGATCAAACAAGTAGATTCTGCAACGAACCACTCCACTTGGGGAGAATATACCTAGCAAACTGATCACAACAAGTAGATTCTGCAATATAAGCCACTCTACTGGGGATCACAAACAGTCAAGAAATCAATCCGTTCACTGGATGCTAGAGCCATCATCCAACCATGCCGGGGATTGGAGGAGTATTCAACAGGCAAAACTGCCACAACAAACGCTCTGCAGACTATGCTGAGGAAAAGATAGTTGAGAAACACTGGGATATCAACCCAAAAACAACCACTGAGTAGGAAAATAAATCCCGCTCTGCTGAAGAGAATAACTCTGATGGAGGGATAGCAATAATTCCGCAGACAACTTTGCCGGGGAAAAGGTAAAGTACTGGGTATCAAACCACTGACTTACCGAGTCTTCAAAAAGAAAACGATCGTGCTGAGGAAAAAGACAATTCCGCTGGCAACTGCACTGGGGAGAGTGATAACAACTCTACTCGCAAATCCGATGGGGATATCAATAACAGCTCTACTCGCGACTCCGAGGAGAATATCAATCAATCAGTTATACTCATGACTGTGCTGAGGAGACAAATAAAGTCTGGGGATATGACCCACTGGAGAAAGTGACGGGGCACCAAGATGATAAACCATCAACCGCCGAATCTTCACAAGAAAACACCCATGCTGGGGGGAGCTGCTGGAGAAAGCAAAGTCTTCAACAGTAAAACCACTTGCGACTATACTGGGGAACAGCCCCAACAACAACTCTGTTTGAGGAACAACCCCAACAAAGATCTGAAGAAAGAAGATACTACCAAACCAGGAATATGAACGAATGTCTTACCTGTTGGAAGTCATGCCACCCTCGGGAGAGCACTGAGATATTCTTGAGTATCCTTTCAATCTTGTGAATGTTCACTTTGTTTAAAACAATATTTTTGAAAAATTTGTTTAAAACAATGACATTTTATCAATTTAAAACATGCAAAACATTTGTTGAATTGAAACAAATAAGAGTGCAAATAATTGGATAAAAGCTCAAATTGATTTGATAGAATGGTAGTCTGCAAATGGCAAGACTCCATAGATCTGTACAAATTTGAAATCAGTGATATATATCGGAAGAGGGCTACATTGAACATAATGATCCTTTCTCTACCAATTTGAATCTCGATGTATCCGAAGCTTCAGTTGATGACGAATCGAGAATCTTCTGACAAAATGACGACTGATGAACAGAAAGTCTTGTCAGGATGCAATCACTTGCCAAATCCCTAATTTTTGCCTAGATTGCCCCAGAGTGAGGTACTCAATCTAGCGGGATGCAAATATTTTCTTTTTTTTTTCAAGTCTCTAATTTTTGCCTGGATTACCCTTGCGGGTTCTCCACCGAGACGCTCATTTTTGCCTAAGCCGCCCTTTCGGGGTTTTCAACTTAGCGAGCTATTCTGTTTTTTCATTCTTTTTTTTTTATTTGTATATACTTTTTTTCTAGGCAAAGTATCTCTTAACTGCATCTGAATTCACAGGACGAGTGAAATCCTCCCCATCCATTGTTGTAAGCGTCAAAGCACCGCCTGAAAAGGCTCTCTTAACAACATATGGACCCTCGTAGTTTGGAGTCCACTTGCCCCTGGAATCGGGCGCGAAAGACAAAACTTTCTTGAGCACGAGGTCACCTTCTCGGAACACACGAGGCTTGACCTTCTTATCGAATGCTTTCTTCATTCTCTGCTGATATAACTGACCATGGCACATGGCAGTTAATCGCTTCTCTTCGATCATATTCAGTTGGTCGTAACGACTCTGAATCCATTCAGCATCAGTCAACTTGGCTTCCATCAAGACTCGCATTGATGGGGATCTCCACCTCTACTGGGAGAACGGCCTCCATGCCATAAACAAGAGAGAAAGGGGTTGCCCCTGTTGAAGTACGTACAGACGTACGATATCCATGCAAAGCAAATGGCAGCATCTCATGCCAATCTTTGTACGTGACAGTCATCTTCTGGATAATTCTCTTGATATTCTTGTTAGCAGCTTCAACAGCCCCATTCATCTTAGGTCTGTAAGGAGAGGAATTATGGTGTGCAATCTTGAATTCAGCGCACAACTCATCCATCATCTTGTTGTTCAGATTGGATCCATTATCAGTAATGATCCTCTCGGGCACACCATAACGGCAAATCAGTTGGTTCTTGATAAACTTCACAACCACCTGTCTGGTCACATTCGCATACGTAGCGGCTTCGACCCATTTGGTGAAGTAATCAATTGCTACGAGAATAAACCGATGTCCGTTGGACGCTTTCGGCTCAATCATGCCAATCATGTCAATTCCCCACATAGAGAAAGGCCATGGTGATGAAATCACATTCAGGAGTGTCGGAGGAATATGAATCTTATCCGCATAAATTTGACACTTGTGACATTTCTTCACATACTTGCAACAGTCAGACTCCATTGTCAACCAATAGTAGCCTGCTCTCAACATTTTCTTAGCCATGGCATGTCCATTGGAATGAGTACCAAATGAACCCTCATGGACCTCAGTCATCAATAGGTTTGCTTCGTGTCTATCCACGCATCTGAGCAAAACCATATCAAAGTTTCTCTTGTACAGCACTTCACCACTGAGGTAGAAACTGCCTGACAACCTTCTCAAAGTTTTCCTATCTTTCACAGATGCCCCAGGCGGGTAGACCTGGTTCTGGAGGAAATTCTTGAATTCAAAATACCAAGGCTTGTCATCCTTCACTTCTTCGATTGCAAATATGTGAGCTGGTCTATCCAAGCGCATCACAGTAATATTGGGGACATCATTCCACCATCTGACAACAATCATAGAAGCAAGCGTTGCAAGGGCATCTGCCATCCGATTATCCTCTCGAGGAATATGATAAAATTCAACTTCGGTGAAGAAAGTTGAAATTCTCCTTGCATAATCTCTGTATGGGATGAGACCTGGTTGATTCGTTTCCCATTCACCCTTGATTTGATTTACAACCAAAGCTGAATCACCATAGACATCAAGATACTTGATCCTTAAGTCAATGCATTCTTCAAGTCCCATTATACAGGCTTCGTACTCCGCCATATTGTTCGTGCATTTGAAAGTTAGCCTTGCTGTAAACGGAATGTGTGAACCTTGAGGAGTAATGATCACTGCCCCAATTCCATTTCCATATTGATTAACAGCGCCATCAAACACCATCGTCCATCTGGAACCAGGTTCCGGACCTTCATCAAGTGTAGGCTCATCGCAATCTTTCATCTTCAAATACAGAATTTCCTCGTCCGGGAAGTCATACTGAACAGACTGATGATCTTCAATCGGCTGGTGCGCTAGATGGTCAGCCAAGATACTACCTTTGATAGCTTTCTGAGCTCGATACTCAATATCATACTCAGACAACAACATCTGCCAACGGGCAATCCTCCCAGTTAAAGCAGGCTTCTCGAAGATATACTTAATTGGATCCATTCTGGATATCAACCAAGTTGTATGATTTATCATGTACTGGCGCAAACGCTTAGCAGCCCAAGCTAAAGCACAGCACGTCTTCTCAAGCATAGAGTACCGAGACTCACAATCAGTAAACTTCTTACTGAGGTAGTATATAGCAAACTCCTTCTTCCCTGATTCATCTTGTTGACCGAGTACACAACCCATCGAGTCTTCAAGAACTGTCAAGTACATAATCAGAGGTCTTCCTTCCACAGGCGGAGACAAAATCGGAGGTTCAGACAGATAATCTTTGATACTGTCGAAAGCTTTCTGGCAATCCTCGGTCCAATCATGAGACTGATCTTTCCGGAGGAGCTTGAATATCGGTGCACATGTGGCAGTCATGTGGGATATAAATCTGGAAATGTAGTTCAAGCGGCCAAGAAAACCTCGGACTTGCTTCTCAGTTTTGGGTGCGGGCATCTCTTGTATTGCTTTGACCTTTGCAGGATCAACCTCAATACCTCTTTCACTTACCACAAAACCCAACAACTTGCCGGAACGGACTCCAAAAGTACATTTGTTCGGATTCAGGCGAAGTTTGAACTTTCTCAAACGCTGAAAAAGCTTCAACAAATGCTCAATATGCTCCACTTCCGTTCGGGACTTAGCAATCATATCATCAACATAGACTTCTATCTCCTTGTGCATCATGTCATGAAACAAGGTAGTCATAGCTCGTTGATACGTGGCTCCGGCGTTCTTCAAACCGAAGGGCATCACTCGATAACAGAATGTTCCCCAAGGTGTGATGAATGTTGTCTTCTCCATATCCTCTGGTGCCATCTTGATTTGATTATACCCGGAAAATCCGTCCATAAAGGAAAAGACTTTGAATTTAGCTGTATTGTCTACCAACATGTCAATGTGTGGTAGAGGAAAATCGTCTTTGGGACTAGCTTTATTCAAATCTCTGTAGTCAACGCACATACGGACTTTTCCGTCCTTCTTAGGAACAGGCACAATGTTGGCCACCCATTGAGGATATGTCGAAGTCACCAAAAACCCCGCATCAATTTGCTTCTGAACTTCCTCTTTGATCTTCACTGCCACATCTGGATGAGTTCTTCTGAGCTTCTGCTTCACAGGCACGCACTCAGGCTTCAAAGGCAGGAAATGTTGCACAATATCTGTATCTAAACCCGGCATGTCTTCATATGACCAAGCAAAGATATCTGAATATTCTCGTAGCAAGCTGATCAAATCTTCCTTAACAGACTCTTCAAGAAGTGCCCCAATCTTCACCAGGCGAACACAATCCTCAGACCCCAAGTTGACTTTATCCAAGTCTTCGAGATGCGGCTGAATGATCTTCTCTTCGTGCTCAAGGAGACGGGTGATCTCATCAGGAATCTCTTCAACATCATCTTCCTCTGCCTCAAATACAGGGAATTCAAAATTGGGAGATGGCGTTGGATCATTATGTTCAATGGGTTTTAGGATCAACCTGCATAATGATTTTGGTTAAGAAAAACTTCAGAATTTAAACAAGCAAATCATTATGCAGATGAAAAATGTTTGCTTTTATTTTTGGTTTTATGGTTTTTTGTGATCACTGATTTCATGCAGAAAAGCAAAAAGTGAAAACAAAGGAAAAACAAATGTTAAACAATGTGAAAATTGAATGAAAACATCATTGTATATATGCTTTGCCAACAATGTCATCACTTCTCCTTTTGGCATGGGAGAAGGGTTTTAAACAAAATGAACAATTTACTCTGATCTATGGATGACTGTAGGAACATCTACAGCGACCCAATTGTGGCAGACACCACCAGGAATAACAAAATTGTTCAAGTCTTCTGCATCTTCTTCTTCAATGATAGCAGCAGCTTCCTCTTCTGCAGGTTGATCAGCATGGATGAATCCTCCACTTGTGAACAGACCTTGCTCGTTGCATGCTCCAGAACCATAGCCAATGCCAACCCGGGATCGGTTATCTTCAAGTTCAAGCACTTTCCCTAATCCAGCAACTGCACCACATTCAATGGCCAGCTTAGCATCTCGGTAGGAAGTGAATGAAGGAGACTTCTTCTCGATTGGTTCATCAATAGATAAAGCTTGGAACTGAGTTCCAACTTCATCCTCTGCGTCAATGTACGAGAAAGAAGACAGATGGCTGACCAGGAGAGCCTTTTCTCCCCCTACTACAACCAATTTCTTATTTTTCACAAACTTCAACTTCTGGTGTAGGGTGGATGTCACGGCGCCAGCCTCGTGAATCCATGGTCTGCCTAAGAGACAGCTATAAGATGGGTGGATGTCCATTACTTGAAAAGTAACTTGGAAATCACTTGGTCCTATCTTGATTGGGAGATCAACTTCCCCAATCACGGTCTTGCGCGACCCATCAAATGCTTTCACAACAACCCCACTCTGCCTCATAGGAGGACCTTGATATGACAGACGAGAGAGTGTGGATTTTGGCAATACATTAAGGGACGATCCAGTGTCCACCAACACATTGGACATTGCATCAGATTTACAGTTCATTGAGATATGTAAGGCCATGTTGTGGTCTCTTCCCTCCTCAGGGAGATCAGCGTCACAAAAGCTCAAGGTGTTGCAAGCGGTAATGTTTGCAACTATACTATCAAATTGTTCCAGGGTGACGTCGTGATCAACGTACGCCAGATCCAAGACTTTCTGCAGAGACTCCCTATGAGGTTCTGAATTCAGCAATAGAGAAAGAATGGAAATCTTTGAGGGCGTGTGTAGAAGCTGGTCTACAATATTGTACTCACTCTTTCTGATGAGCCTCAGCATCTCATCAGATTCTTCATCAACAATGCCACTTGGGCCAACTGAAGAAACAGGAGTCTTTTGTACGGACGAGGAGGGTTTGGCAACATCAAGTGCCGGATTCTGAATTTTCACAGCGGTCCCCACAGGGCGCTCAACAGTATCAGAAACAGTAGCCTTAGCAGGCGCAGAAAATACACGACCGCTTCGGGTCAATCCACTGACATCAGCAATAGTGGTTACGGAAGTTGAAGGCAAAGGCACTTCGACCCCATCCTGGATAGCAACAGGATTGTACCGGAATGGCACAGCTCGATCAGATGTATAAGGCACAGGGCCAGCTGGTTTGATCACCAAAGAAGGTGAAGCCTTAGGCTTGTTGCTATTGTAGCGAATAACAACTGGCTCTGGTAGTTTGAACACTGGTGAGATGACATTCACTTCAGGTTCAACTGTATCAACATTGCGATTCTGGAGAATCTCAATGGTACCCTCATTCAACATCTTCTGAAGTTCACGGCGTACTTGGTCGCAACCCAAGCGATTAACCGAACAAACACGGCACTTGTCGTGGTTATGCTCCAAATAGCTGTACTGACACAGCATCTTATGTAAATCAACCAACGACTGCCTGATATGGCTCACATACTTAACCTTGTACTTCCCAAGGCATTCCTGAATCATGTTCACAGATTTCCCATGCGAAGGCAATGGGTTCCTGGTGACGTTCGGGTTTGAGTCTTCAAAACTCAGAATTCCACTTCTCATAAGGTCTTGAACCTTATTCTTCAGCGGGAAACAGTTCTCAACGTTGTGGCCCGGAGCACCGGAATGGTAGACACAATGCTGGTCTGGTTTGTACCACCATTGCGGGTTTGCAGGAATAGCAGGAGGATCCTTGGGAGAAACCAATTTCCTCTCCAACAAGGAGGGATAAAGCTCTGCATATGACATAGGAATTGGATCGAAGCTGACCCTCTTCCTATCATAATTCATGTTCGCTTGATTGGTTGTACTTCCACGAGGCTGGTAGGCCTGTTGCTGTGGACGCTGCTGTTGCTGTTGGTATTGCGGTTGTGGATATTGCTGCTGATGCTGATATTGTTGATGTTGAGGAGTGTTGTCCTTGAAAACAGGCGCTACGTGAGCCACCTGGTGCTGATGACTGGAATGTCGTGCAGGCTTCCTCTGAACAGAGGGTCTTCTATGCTTTGGCTGAGACTGCACGGCATGCGCTTCACCTTCTTTCCTCTTAAACGCTCCATATCGTTTAGAGGAAGAACCATCATCTTTCGCCAACCGTCCTTCGCGGACACCTTCTTCAAGACGCATCCCCATATTCACCATCTCGGTGAAATCAGAGGGAGCGCTTGCCACCATTCGTTCATAATAAAATGAACCAAGAGTTTTCAGAAAAATCTTGGTCATCTCTTTCTCTTCCAACGGTGGAGTGATTTGAGCTGCCAGCTCACGCCATCTCTGGGCGTACTCCTTGAACGATTCTTTGTCTTTCTGGGACATGGACCTGAGCTGATCTCTGTCAGGCGCCATATCGACATTATATTTGTACTGCTTGACGAAAGCTTCGCCAAGATCGTTGAAAGATCGGATGTTGACACCGTCCAGGCTCATGTACCATCTGAGCGCGGCACCAGACAAACTGTCTTGAAAATAATGGATCAAGAGTTGATCATTATCAGTTTGTGTTGACATCTTCCTGGCGTACATGACCAGGTGAGCAAGTGGACAGGTGTTCCCCTTGTACTTTTCAAAGTCTGGGACCTTGAACTTGATCGGTATCTTCACACCGGGAACTAAGCAGAGTTCGGCTGCAGACTTGCCGAAGAGATCTTTGCCACGGAGAGTCCTCAATTCCTTTCTCAGCTCAAGGAATTGATCGTTCATTGCGTCCATCTTCTCATGAACATCGGAGCCCTCAGAAGCTTCAGAGTGATAGATGGTGTCGTCTACCCTAGGCATGGTATGCACGACAGGAGGAGCGGGAACAGGGACCGGGCTAGATGCCGGCATTTGAGCAAATGTAGGAGCTGGCAGATCAGGCATACAGCCTGGAGGCATCCCCCAAGGAAAACCGGGAGGCATGGCATTGGGCTGATGGGCACTGACTGGCACCGTTGAAGTAGCCACTTCGGAAATAACAGTCCGCTGAACCGGAGTTGCTGGCTGTTGGGCAGGCTGATTCTGAGCAGCAAGAAGTTGCTCCATCAAAGCGCCAAGTCTGGCGACCTCTTCCCTTAGACTTTGGTTCTCTTGCTCCAACTGTTCCATGATTCTGGCAGAGTTGACCCTTGTATAATACCGGTGAGTCAGCTTGTCTTCAAAATAAATAAAGAACAGAGGTTAGAACCAGAAGACCAGAAAAGGAGTACCTGTTTATGCAAGAATGATGCATGAAATGCTTGTGCAAATGCTTTGTTTTCACGGAACCCTTAGGGTGTTGTTTGCAATATTTTGAATTTTTAAACATTTTAATTGTTCATGGAAAATATTTCATTCAAAATATTAAGACAAAGAAATACAGCATTTTTGATTCATTACAAAGAGAAAAGGTAAATGACATCCTATGGATCCCTATTAGCTCGGGATGCTGGAAGACGAGAAGTGCACAACTTCTTGATCTCTCTCTCATAGGCAGCCTCCATATCAGCTTTCTCCTTAGCAAGTCGATCATACTTCCTCTTCCAGAATCTGGATGACTGAGGAAGCAGAGAAGTCCAAGTGTCGTTCGGATCGTCGATCACTCGGTGCTCGAGAAATTCAATCATAGCATCCTTCTCCTTGAGCTGCTGCAGCAATTCCTCTCTTTCACGGATCCAAGCACGCGAAAGGTCTTCTTCTCTCAACTCCTCTACACGTTGGGTAGGGAGGGTTGAAGGCCCAGCCACATCCAACAGTGTAGGTCTCGGATGATCGTACGGCATCAGGTAGGTGGCAGCTCTTTGTCTGACCCAAAAGGTGTATGGCTCCAAAGCAATGCAGTTCTTTGGACCCAATTCATTCCTACTCTTCTTGCGGATATTGCGCCATGCACGGACAAATCTGGCTTTCAGGCCTTGGGGATCTTTACCCTCCTGAAAGAACACACCTTCTAACAGAATGCTATTAGGTTTATCCTTTAGGGGGAACCCAAGCTGACGACGTGCAAGAATAGGATTGTAGGTAATCCCACCACATGTACCAAGAAGAGGCACATTAGGGAATTCCCCACAATAGTCGATGATCTGAACGGTATCATACACGCGATCATACCAGGTGATATCATCATTGGTGAGAGACATGAGTCTCTGAGACCACCGTAGACATCCCTTGTTCTCCTTGAAAGCAACTGTCTGCGGCAAGTGCGAAATAAACTACTTGTACAGCAGGGGTAAACAGCAGACAATGACTCCTCCATTCTTCATATTCCTCAGGTGCAAGGAGACATATGCATCGCCCAACAAAGTCGGAACTGGATTAAGGACTGAAAAGATCCTAATGGCGTTCATGTCCACGAACTTGTCGAAGTTGGGAAACAGCACCAATCCATAGATGAGTAACACAAATAGAGCCTCAAAGGCATCCTCACTCATGGCCTTCCCATAAAAGGTAGCTTGGGCAATGAGGAACTCGGAAGGAAAACCCTGAATTCCGCCTTTGGTAGTCAGATTAGCTCTAATCAGATCTTCATCTATGTGCAACAAGCTGGAAATCTCTCGAGCAGATGGAATACTCTCTAGGCCACTGAACGGCTCTTGATCCAGAATCGGAATCCCAATGAGGTGAGAGTATTCTTCCAAAGTCGGCAACAACTGGAAATCCGGAAATAAGAAGCAATGATGCAAGGGATCGTAGAACTGAGCCAGAGTACTCATCAATCCTTCGTCAACCTGAGTGGTGAGCAGAGGTAGAAGCTTCCCATAGCGAGCTTTGAAACCCAAAGGATCTAATACATATGATGTCAGATTCCTTAACTCTTTTACATCGGGCTGCTTGAAGCTGTACTTCTTTGTATACCTCTTTGGTCTTTCCATGTCTGAAAATTTTGCAAATAACCCTTTAAGTTCCTTGAAAATTTTCTTTTTTTTTTTTTTTTGACGACATGAACGCGGATGAATGCGTGAATGCATGAATGCAACAAACACACTCAAGGATCAAGCAAAGCACACCAAACAAAGGTCGTGGGAAAGCTCAATGTATCCCTAATATCAATCATCCATTTTGGTGGATTTAGGTTTTCACCTTATCGACACCCAAGTTCCATTGATATTAACAGTACATGAACCGGTTCAGACATCCTTAATATCAACCAGCCGCTTTGGTGGATTTTAGGTTTTTACACCTGATCCGGGATCTGTTGATATTAACAATGTTTGAACGACTCAACCACGAATCACGGGTTTGTTGAGAGTCACGAGCATGGAGTCTCGGTTAAGAACCACCCAAAGGGAGTGTACTAGGGTTTAAACCTGCCAGACATGTTCTATCAGAGGTTCCCATAATCATCGTTCCATCTCTCGAATATTATCGGAGGAACGAATACTCGTATTCCAAAAATATTCTCAAGAGAAACTCTCATGAGTGTAGTATCGCGTAACAATCGTATCAGAACTGACATCTGAACGACCTCCGCACTACGGTCCTAAAAATAGGCCAAGATGGGTTTGGTAAACTAAGGTCCTTGGCTTCTGCGGAACATGATTGAAAGAATAATGCCTAACCACAAATAACTTGTGTGACATTATTAGTTCAACATGACCTCCACCAAGTGAATGGGCTCGCAAGTCAACTGGCTAAGGAATACTCCACACCAGTCAACAAGACTATGCCATTCTCCTATCCTAGAGTGCACTCGAGTTCGGGTACAGAACTCATCTCACAGATCACCAAAGCAAACAGCAATTGTATATCAAGCAATTCACACATTACAATCAATACAGTGATCCCAAATTGTACAAAAATATGTCATATAACAAATGATAATATAGCACAACAAGGGTGAAAAGTAGGCAATACCACCAAGGATTCTGGTGAGAGCTCCCCAGCAGAGTCGCCACTTTTCTGTAGCGGTGTATTCGTCGCTATATGATCTATTGATTAAATCATAAGAAAGAGATACATTGAAATTTCGAGTCGCCACCGCACTTTTATTTATCCAAAGGACTGGCTAAAAAGCGAACAAAAGCCTAAGAAGTTTTACACGTAGAAAACTAATAAAAAGATCAGAGATTCTGGGTAAGGGGTAAATTACGCAATGGGAAGGTGTTAGGCACCCACTACGTCCTAGGTACTCCTAGGGAGCCCTTTTCACACTTGTTGTAAAAAATTGTTATTTGTTATGACATAAACATTGTGCAAACATGATTGGGATGATGAGAAAAGAATGTACAATTTTTTATTGGGTTATTGGGTTTGAACGGATGAACCCGCTGCCTACGTACCTTCCATCAAAGGTAAGGATCAAAACGCCGTAGTTCGGCTAAAAGATTTCCAAAAGTTGGTTAAGTTCAATTTTAAACACAAACCCTAGGTCTTACGTTATCCACGGGAGAAAACTCAACCTTATACAAACAACAACGTCCACCATGTGAGAACAGCTTCAACTTGCCAGGGAGGGGTTAACCCTATAATAGGCAAGGAAGACTTACAATTCAATCACTAAAGACAGAAGGTGAGATTAACATCAACCACTAAGATAAATCAAACCTCTAGCTCATGTATGAAAAGATTAACAATGGACAAAGCCAAAACAAGTGAATGAGTGAAGTTAATTGATTGTGATTATGAAAATGGAGTCAAAGTATGATTAAGATTAATTCAAAGAAGTATTATGAAATGGAGTTTTAAAAAAGTCAAGGACTTGGGTCCAGGTTTTTAGTTAGAAAAGCATGAAAATGTTTGCACAATATCTATGTCAAGTTTGAAATCAAAATGTGAAAAGGTTTAGGACATAATGAATGATGAATGGATGAGGATGGATTGTAAAACTTCTTAGAAGGTTCACTTCTTGAAATCATATAGAAGATGATTCAAGTGTGCCCTTTGGAATAGCAATAAACAATAATAACATGAACAAACAGATGATACCGGATGCCACTCAATGGTCTTACTCCCATCTCACAAACAGAAAAACGGATACCGGATACCAATAAATGGATTTACACCAGTCTCCTAAAACAGAACAGGATATCAGAAGCCACTCAATGGTCTTACACTAATCTCCTCAAAAGAAAACAAAGATGAGGGATGGAAGTCAACTGCCAATCTATCTGGACTTAGATTAACTCCACATATGATCATAGGAAAACCAATGCCACATTACAGGGACTTACAATGGATCCTCACATACAAGAACAAAAGCAACAATATGATCATAGGAAAGCAAATGCCAACTTACAGGGACTTATAATTGCAACCTCACATACAAATCAAACAGATCAAATTATGATCACAGGAAAGCAGATGCCAACTTACAGGGACTTATAACTGCAACCTCACATACAAACAGATAAACCAACTTATGATCACAGGAAAAGCAGATGCCAACTTACAGGGACTTATAACTGCATCCTCACATATAAACAAAGCAACAGAAGATATGAGTGACCAGTGAGGTCTTACACTCTATCCTTCCACATCATAGGAACAAAGGCCAAAGAAATGGACTTACAATTGTCCTCAATGGGCAAACAACAATGACAATATCACAAAGACAAAAGAGATGATTGTGCATTAATGAGCAATTAATGATGATGATAAATGCATGAAGCATACAAGCAAGCATGTGCATATGAAGTAATCAATCAATCAATGAATAATAAACAACACACTCTATATCCAAACAAGGAGGCTCATACAAGAGGGTTTGACTATGCAAGTCCACTGTAATAGGTAAATGTCGCTCTTAACCTTGCCATTGAGAGGCTAAGGTAAAGCAGATGAAAGGAGATGAGGGGTGTGCCTCATTGCTTCTATCCCTAATCAGGGAGAGCATCAAAGAAAGTGTGGGAGCTCAGAAAGATGGAGCTCTTTCCACATATTATTGACTCGATTGATCTTGGGTTGGGATCTCAATGCTACAACCATGTAATGGGAGCAAGAAGAGGACTCACTGAATAGTAGGGGATAGGCTACTTATCCCTTTGATCTACCAATTGCCTTACTTGAAGGACTTTTCCTGCTTGGGACAAATATAAACACACACAAGCATGGCCTCTTAAGGAGGACTTCAGACAGTTTGCCCGGCCAAATAACAGACCGGGTCTCCAGACTACATGAAGAGAGAGTAATTATACCTCAAAAGCAATTGCTAAATAGCAAAGCAAGCAAATAAAGCAACTAAAGGGTACCTGAGAAAAGTCAAACAAATCAGTTCACAGTTCCACAATTAAATCAGAAAGAAAGGGAACAAACAGTTAACAGTAAACAGATGTGCCAAAGCACAAGACCAAACTCATATGAGTTACACCTTCAAAACAAAGGTTAGCACATAATATATAACCAAAGCTCAAACAAATTGGTATGGTTTCTTTGAAGCACTATGCTTAACCTGAAACAAATGAACTCAACATAAGTCCAAAAGACCACTAGGACAAGCCTAGGGTCAAAAACAAAAGGAAAAGTCAAAACAGCAAACAATAGTCAACCAAAGTCAAGTTCAAACATTTAAGAAGCAAGCACAATTGGTTTCAAACTCATATCATGCATCATTGTTATTTCATAGACCAAAGAAGTCAAAACATGGCAAGAGGGAGCACACAAAAGGTCAACAGCAAGACCAAGCTCAAAAGCAATCAAAAACAATTCCAAAAATTATGAAATAATTCATACTCAATCACAATCCATAACATAGCATGCATATGAAATTTCAGCTCAATTGGATCATGGGAAGACAGTCAATTAAAATCCGGAAGTCAACACATTTTCAAGTATGCACAATGAAGGTCAACAAACATGGGTCAACTTCAAAAAATCATAACAAAATGAAAACAGATGAGAGATGGATGGGATCAACACCAATGCAAAGCTCAAGATGTCTAGTATGCATATATGAAATTTCATGATCATTCTATAAAATATGAGAATTTCCCAAATGATTTGGCAACATGTGTCACACAAAGTCAACATTTGACTAGGCAGGGAAGAAAATTCACAAACAAATAGGAAATTGCACAATTAATCCCAGGAAAAATCACACATCAACTAGACACATGAGAGAATAATCATGCAAAATTTCACATTACTTGGAGGTCAGAAGGCATGTGAACAAAAATCATGAAATGGCATAACATTGGTGTGACACAAATTGTCACACCCTACTTCAGAAAATCATATCTCACACACCACATATGATAAATGCACAAACTTTACATCAAAATGAAGATGAATGAGTGTAGATTAACCACAAAAAATTTCAGGGGCATTGGATACATCCTCATCATTTCACAAGGGTTTTGGCAAAAGGTATCAAATAAGCATACATGTCAAGAAGTCTTATGCAATTAAAAATCCAGCCAATCAAAAATTCAACAAAAATCATGATAAAAAAGTAGACATTCATGTGAAGATGATGCAAAAATTTTCATGATTTTAGGAGTTGAAATGAATGAGAAATTAATTTTGGAAGTTGATGAATAATTTGGAACAAAGTGAACAAATAACATGAATGGAATGGTCAAACAAGGGTCAGCATGGCATTTTGGTAAATAAGATCCTCACTAATCAAAACGCACAGCTTCAGATCCAAGCCAGGAAATGTTTTAATTGGCTAATAGCCAATGGAACAGTAACTCGGTAGCAGAGTCAAACAACAACAGCCAATAGCATGCATTATTTCTGGGCAGGGTTTAATGTTCATACAACCTAGGGTTTTAGAAACAGCATGCATTTCATCTTCATGCAATCATCATCAATTGAAACCCAAACAACATGGCAAGCAGCATGGCAAGTGGTATAGTATGTTCATGCAACATCTAACAACAGCATACCAAATACGATTCATGGAAAATTCTGGGCAGACATTTAAGGTTTTAACAAACAGCAGGGCAACATCTTCATCATGTTCAATCATCGATCATGAACAATAATCAAACATAGTTTTCACCAGCATTATGGCCAATAGTAATCATGCAACATCATGCAACAATGAACTAAACACGATTTCACATGAACTTCCTGGGCAGGCTTTAGGGTTTAAGCCACATTGTTAGGGTTTTAGCAGCATACAGTAAGCTTCACCAACCAACATCATGAAAAACGAATTTAACCCAGAAATGTACAAACAGCACGGCATTAGAATCACCAAACAACACACATTAAGAATACCAAATTCATTTTCATGGAATCAAACCACACAACAAGTATCACACAAAAACATGTTTGAGCATCAACATTCGATTTCACATTTCTCCCTAATTAATCAGTCATTTTAAGTGATTCAAAGCCCATTGTTCTCAGCATCAAAAGATTTACAACAAGCATCTCATAATTTTGCAAATGGCCAAGTGCGAATTTCTTACCAAATTTGGAGAACTGAGTTGAATCGTGTTGTTTGGATGTATTGAGGTGAAATAGATGTTCAGCAAGCTTTCCAAGGTTGAATGGAGAATGACCTGTAGCTCAAAGGTGCTTGGAAATAACCAAATCATGATCTGCCATTGAAGGGTCCTTAGTGAAAACAGAACATGAAGATGGCTGTGCAGATGAGATTTGTTGCTTGAAAAAAGTTCTCAAATATTGTCCAGATGATGGAACAATGAAGAGAACTCGTGGTGTTTTGAGAGTTTTGTGCAGAAAATCCAAATCGTGAAAAATGGAAATGAGAGAAAATGAGAGAGTTTCTGGTTTTTTGTTCTGGCTGCTCTTAGTCTCTAGGGTTCTGAATGAGCAGAAAATGAGGTTAAATACCTCTGTTTAAGGTTGTTAATCCATGTGCTAACCAAAGTTAACTTAATGAAGCCATTTTGCATATTGATAAGTTTGGAAAATATGGAAGTGGAGGTGTATGGTCTGCCACGAAAATGGGCTTCAAAAGGCTGCAAAGGACCCTTACATTTGCTGTTTTACATCTGCTCATGAAGTGCTAACAAGGATTTGCTCTAATGAAACCATTTGCAAAATTGCCAATTTCCCACATATGCACATGGAGGTGCATGCTTCTGGCCGAGTTAGGGCTCTAGACAAGTTGCAAATAACATATTAAACACATCCCAATTGGCCAAAAGTGTTAAAACTTGTTAAATCAAAAAGTCAACTTTTGGTCAAACTTGAATTTTAAAGGAAACAAGTCAAAAAATGCCATTTTGATTGGCAAGGTTTTGGTTCATGAAATTTATATTTTTGGAAAGAGGAGATGAAATGTGGTTTGTAGGAAAAAACCCCACCAAATTTGGCCTTATGGTTCATGAGATATGGCTTGTTGAAGTTCACAAATTTTTGAAATTGAATTGATCATATCTTGACAACCATACATGGGATTTGAGAGTTCTTGGACTTTTTGAAAATGGGAGAACAAGATCTTCAACTTTCATGTTGGGCAAAAATTCATTTGAAGCTTGTATCATGATGTAAGTTTAAGATCAAGAAGTTTCCATTTTTGGCAGTTGACATTACAGGTCCACTTTCTATTTCTGGAAATTTTCTGACTGACTTGATTTTCTTCCATGATGAGGTTTGGTATGATATATGAGGCTTATATAGACATGAATGAGCTCCTTCAAATCAATTCCATCCATCAAATCACTGATTAAATCCACAGTTGACCAAGTTTGACTTTTCTAGGGTTTTGGATGACTGAAGCATTTCTGATGAATTCCAAACCCTAATTCCTTGAGACCTTGACTTCAAATGATGTCCCAAGTTATATGAGCTCTTGATTATTGATCATGGTGCCCAAATTCTGCAAGAATGGCCACCATCCACTGCTTTGACTGACCAATGACTAACTGTTGACTGTCTTTGACCTAATTGCTGATAATTGCTTCAACTGCAAGCAACAAGGTTAGAATGACAATATTTTTGTACTTTTTGAATGATAAACATATGAAAAGCAAAGATATACAAATGCAAAGTATGCTTGGTGATCAAGAATCAAACCACAAGGCAACCTACCCACTAGGAGGGAAACTAGGGCATGCAATGATCCTTGAGGCCATGATATGATATGATATGGGCCATGAGGGATCTTAGGGCCGAAATTGGGGTCTTACAGGTCCCATATCAATATCATTAACCAAAAGCATTTCATGAACCAAACATGGCAAGGTATGCAAATTGTGACCACATTGTGACATCAGAAGAAATAAATGCACATTAAATAAAAAATGATTCAAATAATCTTGGCAAAATTCATGAGTAAACAGGACATACAACATGATCATCACACAAAAAATTAGAGGCATTGGACATCATTAAGCATGGCAATCACATATCATAAGTCAAGACAAGCACAACACAAGCACATGTGTGACATAAATTGTCACACCAAGTTAGCATAGGCATAAAACAGGGATGGATCATGGTAAAAACCTCAAACCAAAGCCAAAACAACACTCAACATGTCTAGAAATGGTATGCTAAAATTCAGCAGCATTGGATAAGGAACAAGCATTTCATGATTAAATGAAGTTCAAGGCAATTTTAAAGCTCAAATGTGACCATCCAGAATGAAAAAACTCAATTAAATCAGAAATGATCCCAAAAAAATCCAACAAAAATCATGAGCAATCACAACATCTATAACATGCATCATACAAAATAATCAAGACAATTGGAGATCATTTGGCATGGCAAACTCATCAATCAAGTTGAACCTCACAAGGTGTGACACAAATTGTCACACCTACCTTAGCACATTCACAAAACAGCAATGGTAAATGATAAAAATACCAAATCAACACCAAAATGTCAAGCAAAGAGTCTAGTTATAGCATGCAAAATTTCATGAGCATTGGATAAGAATCAAGCATTTCACAAATGATATAGCAAGGCAAGGTACAAAATGCATACATGTTAAAGTATCCTAGCACCAAAAAATATTCAGCCATGTACAATTTTCATTTTAATGATCAGAAAATACTAGACAGAAAAAGAAACACAATGCAAAAAATCTCATCATTTTTGGATCAATTTTCAATTTGATGTGAATTTTTCAAGATGAGAAAAAATGTAAAAAATGATATGAAGCATGGTAGAAATGTATGGAGGGAAATGACATAATATGAGAAAACATTTGAAATTATGTGGCACGGAGAAATCGAACCCTGGGATCATTCAAAATAAAAGGGCACGCTGAATGAAACTCAGCGTTTCATTAATCCTACGTGGCCTGGCAAATGAATCTGAGCCAATTATCTTGCCATGCGCGTACCTAGGTGGACCAATGCATGACTTGCCCTAAATAAACACATGCAAACACAGATTTCCGTTGCCAAAGGAATCAAAAACCGTTGCCTAACACAAACTTCATCTTCCTCATCGTATTCAACATGAACAGTAGCAACATCATGAACATCCAAGAACAAAATTACCAGAAATTGAAATTAAGCATATCAATGTGAAGATCCTTCAACATACATCACAAATCCATAAACAACTAAACCTAATTCCACATATTAAGAGAGAATCGAGCACATGAACATTCACACACAAAACTTTAAATCAACCTAGTTCACTCAATGGTGCATGGGTTTTTATGATTCGAAGCTCAGCATCATCAGCGTACTTAGATCTACAACATTATAGCAAGAAAAATCAAAATTATGAGATGCGATTCATGACCTCTTGAAGACCAGATCTGGAATTGGAGGGATTCAGGCTTTGTAATGGCTTCAATACTCCTCTATAATACTTGTGCAAGTGATTGGAAGAGAAATTGAGACTTAATTGCACACGAATTTGCCAGAATCTTGATTCACCATTGTTGCTCAAACTTGATGTATGCCTCAATGTGCCACGATTTCCTTTGGTTCCACATCCAAATTTGCTCAAGAACTCTTCAGAAGCATGAATGAAGCACTGGAAATGGATTAGATGTGAAGAAATTTCAAAAAAGTTTTGAGAGAGAATTTGTGAATTTTTGATCTAGATCTGAAAAAATGGTTGTTGTTAATGCTGAAACAATTAGGGTTTTTGTTATATACCCCCTACTAATCACCCTTTTAATCATGCTTAAGCCATTTGGTAAGTGTAATTAGCAAAATTAGGTGTAAGTGGAAATTGGTATTTTCACCCTTGTGCATGGGATGCATGTGAACAGTACACGAAATTTTCATCCAATTTCACTCAAAATTCTGTTTTGGAGTCAATGGTGGTGGTAGAATGTTCAAATGATGCACAAAATTTGAATTATATAATTTCCCTCCAAAAATCAAGTGTATGACCAAATGCTCATGTGAACATAATTTGTGCAATGCAATGCATGATTTGGAATTTATAGGTCAAAATAAGAACAATGCAAAAAGAGCCATCCAATTTGGAGTTTTGGTTTGAAAGTTATGCTCATTTGAAGTCTAAACCACACTTTGCCATGTTTGAACCATATCTCCTTAACCACACATGAGAAATCCATGATCTTGGACTTTTTGGAAATGGGAGAGAAAGATCTTCAACTTTCATGTTGGACAAAATTTCATTTGAAGCTTTCTTAGTGATGTAATCTTGAGTTGAAGTTGGTCTAAAACCTTTCCATTTTTGGAAAGTTCAAATTACAGGTCACCTGCCATTTTTGGAAAGTCTTGATCTGACTTCAAATTCTTCAATGTTGATGTTTGAAATGTCAAATGAGACTTGTTTGAACATGAGTGAAGCATCTCTAACCATTTCCCACCTCCAAATCCACAGTTGAACTGACAGTTGACTTCTGTTGACTTTTTAGGGTTTCAGATGATTTGCTCATGGATTGATGAGTTTTGAGCTTTCAATTCTTGACCAGTCCACTTCAAAATGATCCTTGAATCATGTGAACTCATTATACCAACCCTAGGGCTTTGATCTCATGGAGAATGCACTTGTTGCCTTGCACAGTTGAATCCCCTGACCAGCCTTGCTTGATGACTTGATGGACTATGCAATGAACAATGCAATGTTAATGACCTAAAATGAAAATGTATATACAAATGGGAGGTGAAAATTTGAGGTGCTACAGGATGCGATATCCTGCCGAGTCCCGTTTCTTCCGTCTGTCTGTGCTTGTTTCCAGCGTGTGTGCAATGTTTGAGCAATCTTTAGCAACCTTCTTTCTATTTCTTTTGAGCGTGGATCCCGTCGAGTACGACGGATGCGTAGGGGTGCTAATACCTTCCCTTCGCATAACCGACTCCCGATCCCATCGATCTCCGGTCACGAGACCATGTCTTTTCCAGGTTTACTTCGAGCGTTTCCTTTCCCTCCTTTGGGATAAATAACGCACGGTGGCGGCTCTGTTGTTTCGTTTTCCCGCCGGTTTTTCGCGTAATGTGACAGCTGGCGACTCTGCTGGGGACATAGAGAAGTTGACCTCTTGCTGGTCCATCTTCCCTAAGCGAGTCACTCCTAGCACTCTTTAGGATAGTGTTGGTTGCTTTTACTGTTTCATTTATTGCATTTATGATTATGATGTGATTGTTTATGTGTGCATTTATGTTTGCATGCATCATATTTTCATCTGTGCTGGCTGTGTGTTTGTCTCTCTGTGGGGTGGGAGTTACAAGAGGTAAAAGGCCCAATACCCAGGCTATGAGTGATCTCTAGGATACCTAGGAATAGAGTGATTCATGGGAAGCGGGTGGTATTGCGCCACTTAGCAGAACATGATATCACGAGCAGTTCAGACTCTGATGGGGTATTATCGGTACATACATCTGATGTGTACCGGATGATATTCTTGAAAGGGTTATTTATCCTGCGTTTCTCTCGACTTTACCCTGGCCTAGATGACACCCGTGAGTGGGGAGGGAATTGAATCATTACAGGTACCGTTGGTGACTTGTTGGTGACTCTTGGGTCCTATTGGTGACTTGGTTCTTGTTATATGGGTCTCTTATGACTTTGGGGTTCCAGATGACTTTGTGGTTCCGATGCCGAAGTTCTGATCCTGTGATCCGTGATACGCAGCCAGCCAGTCATTGCATCATTTGCATCATAGCATGTTTATTTTCAAAAAAATAATGCAATAAAAAAAGAAATCAAAAAAAAAGAAAAAACAAAGAAAAGAAAAAAGCTAATCTCCTCATGCATATCATTTCTCAGGTTCATTCAGGAGTCTGTTCACAGCAAGGGATGACACCCGTCCCAGAGATGAAGAGGAAGACTTGCACCTACAGTTTTCACCGTGAGCCTTTGACACCGTTGATAGAGTTGGGCAATCTTGTGACCGGTTGTAATCAGAAGATGTTTGATGACCAGTATGGGGATATTCTGTTGCTGTTGAAGATGGTGGTAGATCCAGTACCGTTGAAGACTCTCCTACAGTTCTATGATCCAGAGCTCCGTTGTTTCACCTTCCAGGATTATCAGTTAGCGCCCACTCTTGAGGAGTACTCCATTCTGCTAAATGTCCCGATCAGATTCCAGGTGCCTTTCTTGGATGTGCCAAAGGAGGTTGATTTCAGAGTCATTGCTAGAGCTCTTCATTTGAGTATCAAAGAAGTGAGTGACAATTGGAAGTCAAGTAGTGATGTTGTGGGTTTGTCTTTGAAGTACTTGGTGAGCATGGCTAAGGAAGAAGCGAAGAAGGGGAATTGGGAAGCTTTCAATGCTCAGTTAGCTATCATGATCTATGGAGTTGTGTTGTTCCCTAGCATGCCTAATTTTGTGGATCTTGCAGCAATTACTATCTTCATCAGAGGAAACCCGGTTCCTACCCTGTTAGCTGACACTTACTATGCTATCCATAGCAGGCATAGTAAGGGTGGAGCTATCAGGTGTTGTCTCCCATTGCTACTTAGATGGTTCTTGTCTTTTCTGCCAACCAGTGGACCTTTATGGATACCCAGAGCACTCATAAGTGGACTCAGAGGATTATGTCTCTCACATCCTATGACATCAGGTGGCAAGCTTACAGGTTGAATGTGCGCAATGTTATCATGAGTTGTGGAGAGTTTCGTAATGTGCCACTCATAGGAACTAAGGGTTGCATCAATTACAACCCGGTTCTTTCTCTCCGTCAGTTGGGGTTTGTCATGAATGGAAGGCCGCTAGATGCTGAGATAGCTGAGAGTGTGTACTTTGAGCAGCGGAGTGACCCTGCTAGATTGGAGCGAGTAGAAAGAGCTTGGAAGACCATTGGTGTCAAGGATGGAGCTGTGCTAGGGAAGAAGTTTGCCATTGCCATGCATGATTACATTGATTGGGTCAAGAAGAGAGTCGAGACTTTGTTGTTACCCTATGATAGGATGAAGTCATTGCAAGAGCAACCACCTGTGATCCTTTCTGAGAGTGTGCCTACTGAGCACTACAAACAATCCTTGATGGAGAATCGTCGGTTGAAAGAAAAAGAACAAGAGATCCAGATGGAGCTTTACAAAGCCAAAGCTGATAAGTTGAGTTTGGCCCATAAACTCAAAGGAATGCAAGGTGAGAGTGCTAGCAGGTTGGGAAGCAAGAAGAGGTCCTATGAGGAGATAGAAGTAATGTTGGATGGAGAACACCGCGAGTGCTTGAGGTTGCAGAAAGCTGAAGCCAATTACCAGAAGAAGATACGAGACCTGGAAAAGCAGCATAGGGACAAAGACATCCAATTGAAGAAGGAGGTAGACCTGAGGCTTGCATCAGAGAACCAGCTTGGAGAAGAAGTTGTGGAGCTCAGAAGGCAACTGAAGGAGAAGATCACCCCTTTACCTGATTGTTCAGAGTGCGACCGTTTGATTGATCAATGCCAGTATTTGAAGACTCTCATTCCTGGAGGACGACTTCTGTAGTTTATCTTATTGTTTATTTTGAGGATCACCTCCAGGATTGTTGGACGGGATCCCTTGTTGTACTCTGATGTTATCTTTGATTGAACTATGTTTGTATGACCTTTATTGTTCATGTCTATAAATGAGGATGTTGATGTTTCACCTTGTGCTTTTTATCCTGTATAGTCTGCTTCTGTGTTGTTCATTGTTGCAGGTTGCCATCTTTTGAAAGATGAATTAGGCTTTTGAATACCTGAGGAATGAACATATCATGTGCATCATACGCATCATTAGCATCATACACATATCATTCTTGCATTACAGGTGTTCTTGAACAAGACTTCTCATTTTGGTTCCTGTTTCAGGCAGGATTGCTGATCAACGCCCGCACCGCTACTCTACGAGGTTGAATCAACAGAGAAATATGGATCAAGTGCAAGCTGAGTTAGCAGAGATGAGGGCTAACATGGCCCAGTTCATGCATGTGATGCAAGGGGTTGCGCAAGGTCAAGAAGAACTTCGAGCCCTAGTCCAGAGACAAGAAGCTGCAATTCCACCGGTCAACCATGTTTTGCCAGAGGGAGGCCCAATCAATGACCCTGCTACCACTGCTGTTCCCATCAACAACTATGCCGTGGGTGATGAGTTGAGGGGTATCAGAATCAACGGTCAACCTATTGCTCCAGAGACAGCTAATGCCAGAGTGACCCGTGCTCTAGTTCGTCATCCTGCTCCATTGGTTGATAGGCAGGAGGATATGTTTACTCTCCTCAGTGAGGATGATGAAGTTGTGGGAAGAACTGACGAAAGGGATAGGAGGGTTGATGCCCTAGCTGAGAAGATCAGAGCCATGGAGTGTCAGAACTCTTTGGGGTTTGATGTTACAAATATGGGATTGGTTGAAGGGCTGAGGATCCCTTATAAGTTCAAGGCGCCATCTTTTGATAAATACAACGGTACTTCTTGTCCTCGCACTCATGTGCAGGCCTACTACAGAAAGATCTCTGCCTACACAGATGATGAGAAGATGTGGATGTACTTCTTCCAGGATAGCTTGTCTGGAGCGTCCTTAGACTGGTACATGGAGTTGAAGAGGGAGTCCATCAGAAGTTGGAGAGATCTGGGTGAGGCCTTTCTGAGGCAATACAAGCATAATATGGATATGGCACCGAGCCGGACTCAGTTACAGAGCTTACGTCAAAAATTTGGAGAGAGTTTCAAAGAGTACGCCCAGAGATGGCGGGAACTAGCTGCAAGGGTGCAACCTCCGATGCTGGAGAAGGAGTTGACCGATATGTTTATCGGGACTTTGCAAGGAGTATTTATGGACCGGATGGGGAGTTACCCGTTTGGTAGTTTCTCTGATGTGGTGATTTGTGGAGAAAGGACAGAGAGTCTCATTAAAGCTGGGAAGATTCAAGATGCTGGTTCTTCGTCTTCAAAGAAGCCATTTGCTGGGGCACCCCGCAGAAGAGAGGGAGAGACAAATGTTGTGCAACACAGAAGAAATATGAATAGCGGACATTACCGTCAGGTTGCTGCTGTGACTATCCCAGCACCTCAACAACGTCAACCTCAACAACAAAGAGCACCACAACAACAACAACAACAACAACGTCAGTTTCAGCCGAGACAAAGAATGCCGGATCGTCGATTCGACCCGTTACCTATGACATATGCTGAGTTGCTTCCCGAATTGCTCAGGTTGGGATTTGTTGAATTACGCACTATGGGTCCGTTGACAAAGATACCTGCTGGGTATGATGCCAACGTTCGTTGTGACTTCCATTCCGGTGCACCAGGGCACCATATTGAGAACTGTCGGGCTTTTCATCATAAGGTCCAGGACTTGATTGATGCCAAGACGATCAACTTTGCTCTAGTGCCTAATGTTGTGAACAATCATATGCCTCCGCATGGTGCACATAGAGTGAATAATGTGGAAGGTGAGGAGGCCTTGGACTTGGTGGTGGATGTGGAAGATATTCAGACGTCGCTGTTTATTGTGAAAGAGCGTCTGTTGAATGGGGGAGTATTCCCGGGTTGTGATAAGGGCTGTTCAGACTGTGCAGATTCAGAGAATGGTTGTATGCAGTTGAGGATTGGTATCCAGGGTTTGATTGATGAGGGTTGTTTGTAGTTTGCTAAAGCCGTGAAAGATCGTGGGATGTGTAGCGGTGTATTCGTCACTTTATGATTTATTGATTAAATCAAAAGCAAAGCATACAAAGAATCGAGTCGCCACCGCACTTTTATTTATCCAAAGTAATGGCTAAAAAGCGAACAAAAGCCTAAGAAGTTTTACACATAGAAAACTAATGAAAAGATCAGAGATCTGGGTAAGGGGTTAATTACGCAATGGGAAGGTGTTAGGCACCCAAAACGTCCTAGGTACTCCTAGGGAGCCCTTTTCACAACTTGTTGTACGAAATGTTATTTGTTTATGAAATATTTATTTGTGCAAACATGGATTGAAGGGATGAGAAAAGAATATACAAGTTATTATTTTTGTGTTTGAACGGATGAACCCGTTGCCTACGTACCTTTCCATGGAAGGTAAGGATCAAAACGCCGTAGTTCGGCTAAAAGATTTCCAAAAAGTAAGTGAATTGATTTTAAAACAAAAGCCCTAAGGTCTTTCGTTATCCACGGGAGAAAACTCAACCTTATACAAATAACAAGTCCACCATGTGAGAAAAGCTTCAACTTGCTAGTGAGGGGTTAACCCTATAATAAGCAAGGAAGTCTTACAATTCAATCACTAAGGACAAAAGGTGAGATTAACATCAACCAACTAGGATAAATCAAACCTATGGCTAATGTATGAAAACTTATCAAGAATGGACAAAGCCACAAAACAATTGAGTGAGTGAAATTAACCAATTAGGATTATTCACAAAAGATGGTCAAAGAATGATTAGAATTCAATTCAAAAGAAGTATTGTGAAAATGAAGTTTGAAAAATCAAAGGCCTAAAGCCTAGGTTTCTAATTTGAAAAGAAATGAAAATGTTTGCATAATAGTTTTCTTGGTTTTTGGGTTAACATGCAAATGGAAGTTTAAAGAAACAAAAGGTGGGAGGGTGAGGGAGTAAAACTTCTTAGATGTTCACCTCTTGAGATCATATGTAGATGATTCAAATGATTCCTTTGGAATAGGCAACAATGCAAATAACAGATGGACAAAGTAAATGGATACCGGATGCCAATCACTGGACTTACACCAATCTCACAAAACAAAATGAAACATGGATACCAGATGCCAATCAATGGACTTACACCAATCTCACAAAACAAAACAAGGATACCAGATGCCAATCGATGGACTTATACTAGTCTCCAAGGAATGATCATAGGAAACAACTACCAATAGTTGGACTTACAATTGACTCCTCACAAGGAACAAACAAAAAATGCAATAGGCAAGAGGAAACAAGTTGCCAATAAATGGTCTTACACTCGACTCCAAGGAAAGGAATGCCAATAAATGGTCTTAGTTCCAAATTCCTCCAGATCATAGGAAACAACTACCAATAGCTGGACTTACAATTGACTCCTCAATGGACAAAACAAAATGTCACAAAGATATGAACAATGATTATGAAATGATATATCAGTAATGATGATAAATGCACAAAGGCACATATAAGCAAATATGCACAGATGAACCAAGTAAGCAGACAAACAAGTCAATTAGCACACACTATACACAATCAATTAGGCTCAAGCAAGGTTAGGCTTTACAGCCAACTGGAATGGGGTATTTTGTGCTCTTAACCCTAACATTGAGAGTTAGGGTGAAGCAGATGAAATGGAGATGAGGGGTGTGCCTCATAGCTCTTATCCCTGGTCAGGGAGAGCTTTGATCAATGGAAAGTGTGGGAGTTCAGAAAGTTGGAACTCTTCTCCACAAATGGTTGACTCTATAAGATCTTGGGTTATTATTCACCATGCATCAACACATGGTGTGAGCAAGGTGAATGACACACTGAGTAGCAGGAGATGGATTACACATCTCTTTTATCTGCCAATTGCCTCTTAAGAGGACTTTTCCTGCTTAGCGCAAAATTAAACAAGCACAAACATTGCCTCTTAAGGAGGGCTTCAGACAGGTGCCTACCAATAACAGTAGGTCTTCCAGACTACATGAAGATTAGGGATTATACCTAAGTGGTTAAGAAACCAAGCAAAGAAAAGTTCAAATGAACTTAAAGCAACTTAAGTACCTATGGAAACAACTAAACAAATCAGTACAATACGCAGACAAACAGACAACAGTCAATAAGCAACAGACAATCCCAATGTACAAAATGTGTAAGCCAAAAGGCAAACTCAAATGAGTTAGCATCAACCTACAAAACACACAAATGTTAGTAAACAAAAGCAAACATCAATACTCAAATGATGAAGCATCATCAACTATGGAACTTGGATGCTTAAACCTGAAATCAAAACTCACATGTAAGCAACAAACCACTAGGTCAAAGCCTAGGGTCAAAGATGGAGAAAAAATTTAAAACAGGAGCTGAAATTCAACACAAAGCAACTTCAAACACATATTGACATATTCCAAAAGGTTTCATATCAAAATCAATCACCAAAAGCATTTCATGATCAAGTGAAGTTAAAGGCATTTCAAAGCTCATATGTGATCAACATGAATGAAAAATTCAAATCAAAATAGAAATGATTCAAATAAATCTGCAAAAATTCATGCACATTCAAGACATCTAACATGATCAACATACAAATAATCAGAAGCATTGGAGATCATTTAGCATGGCAATCACTTGGTACAAGTTGAACATCAAAAGGTGTGACACAAATTGTCACACCAAGTTAACACAAGCATAAAATAGAAATGGTAATTGAGAAAAATTCCAAACCAAAACCAAAATGTCAAGCAATATGTCTAGATTCATCATGCAAAATTTCACATTCATTGGATAAGAAACAAGCATTTCACAAAGGGATAAGCAAGGCAAGGTCACAATTAGACATATGATCAATCATCCTAGCACCAAATAAAATCCAGCCAAGCACAACTTTGGAAATTATGATCATTAAAAAAATAGACATCTCAAGGATCACTATGCAAAAAACCAGGTATTTTTTGGACCAATTTTCAAATTGTTATGCAATTTACAAGTTGGAAAAAATAAAAATAAAACATATGAAGAACATAGCATGGTTCATGGAGGGAAAATGAATAAATGAAATAGCATTTGAAAATATTGCACCGGCCAGGAATCGAATCCTGTGAGGATTCAAATGTGTGGCGCGCCAAGGTGCTAAACACACCGTTTCACTAAATTACGTGGCCAGTCAGCGCTCGGTCAAACCAATCCAGACCAATCAATGTGCAAACAAGGCAAAACGTGGACCAATACATGGCGAGCCCTAAGCTAGCGTGGCAATAACCAGAAAAGCGTTGCCTGGACATGAAAACCGTGGCCTAAACATGAACTTCATCTTCATGAAGATGAACAGTGGAAACCTTCATGCGTTTCCAGAAAATTTTCTCCAGAAATCAAAATTAAGTACATCAACATGTAGTGCGTTCAATGGAGATCATGGATCAAGCAAGAACTAAGCATGAATCAACATACACAAACAGAATCGAGCACATGAAAGTTCATACATGAAACTTTAATCTACCCTAACTCAGTCAATAGGACACCAAATTGCACGATTCAAAGCTCAGATTCATCAGGACATCAAGATCTATAACAACATAGCAATGGATTTTAAAATTAAAAGATTCGAATTAGGACCTCTTGAAGTGCAGAAACTGGAATCGTGCTCTACAAAGCTCAGCAATGGCTCAAAGTTCCTCCACAATCCTTATTGAAGTGATTGATGATGAATTTAATGCTCAACTGCACATGAATCCAGCATATTTTGAAATCACCATGGATGCTTCAAGCTTTGAATCTGGTTCAATATGGCACGATTCCTTCCAATTCCACGTTCAAATCTTCTCAAAAATACTTCAGGATCATGAATCAATCAATAGAAATGTCTCTTGTGTGAAGAATTGCAAAAAAAAATTGAGAGAAAAGTTTGGAGAATTTTGAGATTCAGATCTGAAAATGAATGTTAATGATGAATGCAGTTATGATTATCCTTATATATGCCACGCTAATCATGTTTAAAACCTGTTTAAGCCTAATGCAATGGAGATTAGCAACTTATGAGGTGTATGTACAAAAATGGTTTTTTCACCTCATGCACTTCATGCATGCGTGAACAGTGCCAGAACAAGGCCCAAAATCACTTAAAATGAGTTCATGCACCCTTTGGAATTGGTTTTGTATGTATACAATCATCCAAAATGGTTTTATGAAATTTCTCTTCAAAAACTTCATGAATGAGCACATGATAATGCAAATGGATTTCAAGCCATGTAATGAATGTTTTGGAAACTACAAGACATGAGGAGAATATTGCAAAAAGAACCACTCATTTTGGAGCTTTGGTTGAAAAGTTATGCTCATTTGAAGTCCCATGCATACTTTGCCATGATTTGATCCTATCTCCTCAACCACACATTAGAAATTCATGATCTTGGACTTTTTGGAAATGAGAGAGAAAGATATACAACTTTCATGTTCAACAAAATTTCATTTGAAGCTTTCTTGATGATGTAATATTGAGTTGAAGTTGGTCCAAAATCTTTCCATTTTTGGAAAGTTCAAATTATAGGTCACTTGCTATTTTTGGAAATTCTTGACCTGACTTCAAATTCTTCAATGTGAGTGTTTGAAATGTCAAATGAGACTTGTTTGAACATGAATGAAGTATTTCTAATCACTTCCCACCTCCAAATCCACAGTTGACTTTGTAGTTGACTTTCTAGGTCTTCAGATGACCTGAGAATGTTCTGATGAAATTCAAGCCTTTATCACTTGGGATTTGTCTTCAAAATGACATCATAGCTCATATGAACTCTTGTGAATGATTGTGGGGTCCAAATCTCAAGAATGACCACCATCTATTGCTCAATGAATGCCTTTGATTGCCTTGACCTGTTAATGCTTCATCTGCAAGACAAAGGGTTAATGACATATTTTTGTACTTTTGGTTAGTGATTAAAAGAAAAGCAATGACATATAAATGCAAGGAATGCTTGGTGATTAAGAAACACTCTCAAAAAGAAAATCCCACCCACAGGGAAGGAAGCAAGGTGTCCAATGATCCTTGAGGCCATGCAATGATATGATATGATACCATGAGGGATCTTGGGGACAAAATTGGGGTCTTACAGATGCCCCTATTTAAGGTCATTCTAGCAGGAGAAGTGAAGGTTAAAATCTTCATCTCGACGCGGTAGAATGGGCTTAAATAACAGAAATGAGACAAATTTTGGTCCCTAAGAGACCTCATGATGCAAATGTATGCATGTAAAAGAAACAACCTCTGTGGGGAATATGGGTCCACAAAGAAAAGACGATCCATCGGAGTAATACACTCATCAGGAACCAGAGACTCTAACAGGACTCTCATGGGGATAAGAAAAAGAATTCGTGAGCAGGACACGACTCTGAATTAGGGGAAACTGACGCGGCATGAACAGAACACGACTGGACTAGAGACCTCACTGGGGAGTAAAGGACTCAGACTGGGGAAAAAAAGAATTCCAAAGGAAATAAACCCATTGGAAAGACTCAAGTTGACTCAAATTATCCACGAAGGATACTTCGGATGAAAATCCGGACTCGGACTGGGGAAATATTCACACAGAACCTCCCTGCCGGGGAAAATTGCATATATTGAAAAAAAACACCAATACAGCAAAGGGCAAAATCACAACGGAAACTCCTCTGGGGAATGTCTAACAAAGAGACTCTCCTGGAGAAAAAAACTGCAAGATGAGGTGTTACCGGCTACTGGGTAACAAACTCAAAGAGACATGTGATCTAAACATCGGTTATTGGGTGAAAGAAGAACAAGCTCAGGAAGAATGAATATCTAAGACCGATATAAGGGTGAGAGATATCAATCAACCAAACATCTGAGAAAGACCTGAAAAAGGTACATCAACTCAGGAAAATCTGACTCCACAGGGGACCAAGGTCATAATAGGGAGCAGAAAGGAAGGAACACCAGGGATACCGGTTACTGGGTATATAATAGGTGACCGACCAAAGCATGAATTGGTATATATGCCAAAACACTCATCATCCGAAAGGAGGGCTTGAAAAAGCAAATCGACTTACAGGATGGACATTCGACTCCGCAACGGGAAAACGAATCCTACTCAGCTGGGAAAAAACCAAAGAGCGCATGAGATATAATATCCATTACCGTCAGAACATGGATAGTATACTCGCATGAGATATATTATCTATTACCGTCAAAACGTAGATAGTATACTCGCATGGAAGGAAAACCAGGGATACCGGTTACTGGGTATATAATAGGCGACCGACCGAAAAGAGAGACAATCGATACCAACACCAGCAGGGTAAACGAAAGATAACTCACAGGGGATAAATTGCAAGCATCCGGCAATTATCCAAGAGACGTGTCACCGGTTACTGGGAGATACACTCGAAGAAGGAGAACAAAAAATATTCGGTTCCACAAGGAATACGAATCTTACTCGACTGGGGAAACACAACAGGCTTCGACTGAAGAGTGCATGAGATATATTATCCATTACCGTCAGAACATGGATAACATACTTGCATGGAAGATTATCCACAACCGATTACTGGGTTAATTAAGGATGAATCAACCGAAAAGAAAGGCATCGGGATACCAAAACTAGGTATATAAAGATGACCGATCAGAGGGAGCAACAATCATTACCGACAAAAGGGTAAATGAAAGAGAACTCACTGGGGATACATTGATAAACATCAATGATCCGGGGAACAAATCACTGGCATACGGTGAAAGGACCCGCCGAGGATAAAATTGCTAGCATCCGGCAATTATCCACAAGGAAAGATCTGCTGGGGGTACAACTGCTAGCAAACGGCAATTACCCAGAAGAAAGGGGGCATATCAACATCGAATACTGGATGAAGATAACCACAAAGAGTAACCATCATCGGTTAGGATGAATAACAAGGTTAACTCTGCAAAGGGGAGAAATTAGGATTTACAACTACCGAATACGGGGTAGAAGACCACAAAATCTGGCTGAGGATAGGGTGAAATGATTGCCGAATACTGAGCAATTATCCAACTATTCCACAAGAAAGCACAGACTCCGCTAGGGATACAACAACAACATAGGATTTACAACTACCGAATACTGGGTAGAAGACCACAAAATCCACCATCAACCAGAATGAACCACAAAGGTTACCTCTGCTAGGGGATAAAAGTAGGATTTATAACTACCGAATACATGGTAGAAAACCAACAACTCTCTGCGAGGGGAATGAAAGAATCACAACTCCGCACGGGGAAACAAAATAGGGTTTATAACAAACCACCAACTACTGAGGAGCAAGAAAAATAATAGGGCTTACGACTACCGAATACTGGGTAGAAAACCATCGACTCTTGCTGAGGAACAAAGATATTCACAAACACCTATTCCACAAAAGGGAAAAAAGGTATACAGGATTTATAACTACCGGGTACTGGGTAGAAAACCAACAACTCTCCTGAGGAATAAAAGGTATATAACCATAAATCCCGCCAAGAGGGAAAAGGGAACATAGGACTTACAACTACCGGTTACTGGGTAGAGGCCCAAACAAATTTCGCTGGGGATAAGATGAACTATTGCCGGTTACTGGGCAATTCATTCATTTATTCCACAGGGAAGCACAAGAGACAGTTGAAAAATGCCAATTCAGGACCAAACAAAAAAGGCAAACTGAATCAAGACTCGTCCTAATGAGGATATAACTCAATAGGAGGATCCATCCCAATATATGTGTTGGGAGGAAACGGAAAAAACCGTCATCCACGAGGATATATCTCAGTGGGGAATTGCAGAAGGAAGGACAGACACTTTTTGCTTATGGGGCTGACTCTATATTGAGAGATTAGACACCCGACATCCGCTTGGGAAGATCTACTGGAGAGATATAAATCACCATTAGCAGGATACAACAAACAAAAGATACATGGCAAAAAAATGCAATCATGAATATCTGAATGTTGAAAGTATGCATGAATATGCATGATTTATGTTTGCTGAATGCTGACAAAACAGACATATCTAACACAAATAGGCCCAGGAATCAAACACCTGGTACTACACTTCCAGAGGAAAAATCCAAAGAAATCCAACTGGAAAGCCAATCTGCTGGAGATCTGAATGCTAAAAAGCAAAGATCTGCTGGAAAGCCAAAAGATCAGAGATGTCCAAAAAATCACAAAATCTCTGAGTGATGGATCATCAATCAACCCAACTGGGGAACAGAAGCTCACAACAGGTAGAAACTGCCACAAAAGCAAATCTGTTGGGGAAATGGAGAAATCCCGAGATTTCTGCAGGGGATCCTCAGTATCAACTGGGAAACAAGAGTTCACTTCACAAGCAAGAACTGCTGAAGAGAACAGAACACACAAGTAGAATCTAGCCGCACAAGCAACTCTACTAGGGATACTGTCAGCCACTCCCTTGGGGATAAACCCACTGAGGGAAAATAGATCACACAAGTAGATTCTACCACAAGCCACTCTACTGGGGATCAAAAGCATCAGGAAATCACCAAGTCTATGGATGATAGATCACCAACCAACCAGACTAGGGAACAAAAGTTCACAATAGGCAGAAACTGCCACAAAAGCAACTCTGTTGAGAATACCAACTCCGTTGGGGATACTGCAGGGAAATCACAAAACTTCTGCAGGGAAACATCACAGACACAATCCACCGTACCACAAATCTACTGGGGAATTATCTGAGGATGAGAAGGAGAACTGGTGATCAACCACCAAATGCTGAACCTTCTGAGAGGAAACCAACAACCGCTGAGGAGGAAATAATCACTGCTCTGCTGAAGGGAAAAGAGGTGAAAACCTCAACAAGCACTCTAATGGGGAGATATAGCATAAATGAAGTATATCACGCCAACAACTCCGCTGGAGACTTTACTGAGGAAACAGACGAAGTACCGGGGTGTCAATCCACCAACTACCGAATCTTCCAAAAGGAAAACACCCATGCTGGGGAGAGAATATTGTTGGAGAGGATTGTGAAGTTCTCAACAAACACTCTGCTTAGGGAACAACCCCACCAACAATCTGGAGAAAGAGGATACAACCATGCCAGGAATATGAACAAATCTCTTTCCCTGTTGGAAATCATGCCACCCTTGGAAGAGCACTGAGAAATTCTTAAGTATCCTTTCATCATTGTGAACGTTCACTTTGTTTAAACAACAATTTGAAAAATTTTATTTGTTTAAACAATGAAATTTTATCAATTAAAACATGCAAAACATTTGTTGAATTGGAACAAATAAGAGTGCAACTAATTGGATAAAAGCGCAAATTGATTTGATGGAATGGTAGCCTGCAAATGGCAAGACTCCATAGATCTGTACAATTTTGAAATCAGTGATATATATTGGAAGAGGGCTACATTGAACATAATGATCCCTTCTCTACCAATTTGAATTTTGATGTATTCGAAGCTTCGGTCGACGACGAATCGAGAATTTCTGACGAAAAGACATCTGTGGAACAGAAAGTCTTGTCAGGATGCAGTTACTTGCCAAATCCCTAATTTTTGCCTAGATTGCCCCAGGATGAGGTACTCAATCTAGCAGGATGCAAATATTCTTTCTTTTTTATGTCTCTAACTTTTGCCTGGATCTCCCTTCCGGGTTTTCCACCGAGACGCTCATTTTTCCCTAAGCCGCCCTTTCGGGTTTTCAACTTAGCGAGCTATTCTGTTTTTTTCTTTTATATACTTTTTTTTAGGCAAAGTATTTCTTGACTGCATCTGAATTCACAGGACGAGTGAAATCCTCCCCATCCATTGTTGTAAGCATCAAAGCTCCGCTTGAAAAGGCTCTCTTAATAACATATGGACCCTCGTAGTTTGGAGTCCACTTGCTCCTGGAATCGGGCGCGAAAGACAAGACTTTCTTGAGCACGAGGTCACCTTCTAGGAACACACGAGGCTTGACCTTCTTATCGAATGCTTTCTTCATTCTCTGCTGATATAACTGACCATGACACATGGCAGTCAATCACTTTTCTTCAATCAAATTCAACTGGTCATAACGACTCCGAATCCATTCATCATCAATCAACTTGGCTTCCATCAAGACTCTCATTGATGGGATCTCCGCCTCTACTGGGAGAACAGCCTCCATGCCGTAAACAAGAGAGAAAGGGGTTGCCCCTGTTGAAGTGCGGACATATGTACGATAACCATGCAAAGCAAATGGCAGCATCTCATGCCAATCTTTGTACGTAACAACCATCTTTTGGATAATCTTCTTGATATTCTTGTTAGCAGCTTCAACAGCCCCATTCATCTTTGGTCTGTAAGGAGAGGAATTATGGTGTGCAATCTTGAACTCAGCGCACAACTCTTCCATCATCTTATTATTCAGATTAGATCCATTATCAGTAATGATCTTATCAGGCACACCATAACGGCAAATAAGCTGATTCTTGATAAACTTCACGACCACCTTCCTGGTCACATTCGCATACGAAGCGACTTCAACCCATTTGGTGAAGTAGTCAATTGCTACGAGAATAAACCTGTGTCCATTGGACGCTTTCGGTTCAATCATGCCGATCATGTCGATTCCCCACATAGAGAAAGGCCATGGTGATGAAATCACATTCAGAAGTGTCGGAGGAATATGAATCTTGTCCGCATAAATCTGACACTTGTGGCATTTCTTCACATATTTGCAGCAGTCAGACTCCATTGTCAGCCAATAGTAGCCTGCTCTCAACATCTTTCTTGCCATGGCATGTCCATTGGAATGAGTACCAAATGAACCCTCATGGACCTCCATTATCAACAGGTTTGCTTCGTGTCTATCCATGCATCTGAGCAAAACCATGTCATAATTTCTCTTGTACAACACTTCACCACTGAGGTAGAAACTGCCTGACAACCTTCTCAAAGTTTTCCTATCTTTCACATATGCCCCAGGCGGGTAGACCTGGTTCTGGAGGAAATTCTTGATATCAAAATACCAAGGCTTGTCATCTTTCACTTCTTCTACTGCAAATACGTGATTTGGTCTATCCAAGCGCATCACGCTAATATTGGGAACTTCATTCCAATACTTCACCACAATCATCGAAGCAAGCGTAGCAAGCGCATCTGCCATCCGATTATCCTCTCGAGGAATATGATGAAAGTCAACTTCTGTAAAGAACGTTGAAATCCTCCTCGCATAATCTCTGTACGGAATGAGACCAGGTTGATTCGTCTCCCATTCACCCTTGATCTGATTGACAACGAGGGCCGAATCACCATACACATCAAGATGCTTAATTCTCAAATCAATGCATTCTTCCAGTCCTATAATGCAGGCTTCATACTCAGCCATATTATTCGTGCATTTGAAAGTTAGCCTTGCTGTAAAAGGAATATGTGTGCCATGAGGAGTAATGATTACTGCCCCAATTCCATTTCCATACTGATTTACAGCGCCATCAAACACCATCGTCCATCTGGAACCAGGTTCTGGACCTTCGTCAAGTGTAGGCTCATCACAATCTTTCATTTTCAAATACAGAATTTCCTCGTCTGGGAAGTCGTACTGAACAGACTGATGATCTTCAATCAGCTGATGCGCTAAATGGTCAGCCAAGATACTACCTTTGATAGCTTTCTGAGCTCGATACTCGATATCATACTCAAACAACAACATCTGCCAACGGGCAATCCTCCCAGTTAAAGCAGGCTTCTCGAAAATATACTTGATTGGATCCATTCGGGATATCAACCAAGTTGTATGATTTATCATGTACTGGCGTAAGCGCTTAACAGCCCAAGCCAAAGCACAACACGTCTTCTCAAGCATAGAGTATCGAGACTCACAATCAGTGAACTTCTTACTGAGGTAGTAGATAGCAGATTCTTTCTTCCCTGATTCATCTTGCTGACCGAGGACACAACCCATCGAGTCTTCAAGAACAGTCAAATACATGATCAGAGGTCTTCCTTCTACAGGCGGAGACAAGATCGGAGGTTCGGACAGATACTCTTTGATACTGTCGAAAGCTTTCTGGCAATCCTCGGTCCAATCATGAGATTGATCTTTCCGGAGGAGCTTGAACATCGGCGCACATGTGGCAGTCATGTGGGATATAAATCTGGAAATATAATTCAAGCGGCCAAGAAAACCTCGGACTTGCTTCTCAGTTTTGGGTGCAGGCATATCTTGTATTGCTTTGACCTTTGCAGGATCAACCTCAATACCTCTCTCACTGACAACAAAACCCAATAACTTGCCGGAACGGACTCCAAATGTACATTTGTTCGGATTCAGACGAAGCCTGAACTTCCTCAAACGCTGAAAAAGCTTCAACAAATGCTCAACATGTTCAACTTCCGTTCGGGACTTAGCAATCATATCATCAACATAGACCTCTATCTCCTTGTGCATCATATCATGAAACAAGGTAGTCATAGCTCGTTGATACGTGGCTCCGGCGTTCTTCAAACCGAAGGGCATCACTCGAAACAGAATGTTCCCCAAGGTGTGATGAATGTTGTCTTCTCCATATCCTCGGGTGCCATCTTGATTTGGTTATAATCGGAAAATCCGTCCATAAAGGAAAAGACTTTGAATTTAGTTGTATTGTCTACCAACATATCAATGTGTGGTAGAGGGAAATCATCTTTCGGACTAGCTTTATTCAAATCTCTGTAATCAACACACATACGGACTTTTCCGTCTTTCTTAGGCACATGCACAATATTGGCCACCCATTGAGGATATGTGGAAGTCACCAGAAACCCTGCATCAATTTGCTTCTGAACTTCCTCTTTGATCTTCACTGCCATATCTGGATGAGTTCTTCTGAGCTTCTGCTTCACAGGCATGCACTCAGGCTTCAAAGGCAGGAAATGTTGCACAATATCTGTATCTAGACCTGGAATGTCTTGATACGACCAAGCAAAGATATCGGAATATTCTCGTAGCAAACTGATCAACCCCTTCTTGACAGACTCTCCAAGAAGTGCCCCAATCTTCACCATACGAACACAATCTTCAAACCCTAAGTTGACTGTTTCCAGATCTTCGAGATGCGGCTGAATGATCTTCTTCTCGTGCTCAAGGAGACGGGTAATCTCATCAGGAACCCCTTCAACATCATCTTCCTCTGCCTCGAATACAGGGAACTCAAAATTGGGAGATGGCGTTGGATCATTATGTTCAATGGGTTTTAGAATCAACCTGCATAATGATTTTGGATAATACAAAACTTTAGAATTTAAACAAGCAAATCATTATGCAGATGAAAAGATTGCTTTTATTCTTGTTTTTAGGGTTTTTTGTGATCACCGATTTCATGCAAAAAGCAAAAAGTGAAAACAAATGGGAAAACAAATGTTTAACAATGCATTAATTGAATGAAAATATCATTGTATAAATGCTGCCAACAATGTCATCACTTCTTATTTTGGCATGGGAGAAGGGTTTTTTTTGAACAAAGTGAACATATTACGCTGACTTATGAATGACCGTAGGAACATCCACAGCGACCCAATTGTGGCAGACACCACCAGGGATAACAAAGTTGTCAGAGTCCTCTGCATCCTCTTCCAGAATAGCAGCAGCTTCCTCAGCTTGATTAGCATGGATGAAACCTCCACTCTTGAACAGTCCTTTCTCGTTAAAGACCCCAGAAGAATAGCCGATGCCAGCCCGGGATTTATTATCTTCAAGCTCAATCATCTTCCCCAAACCAGCAACTGCACCACATTCAATGGCCAGTTTCGCATCACGATAGGAAGAAAATGAAGGAGACTTCTTCTCAATTGGCTCAGCAATAGACAAAGCTTGGAAAGGCGTTCCAACTTCATCCTCAGCATCAATATATGAGAAATAAGACAAGTGGATGACCAGGAGAGCCTTTTCTCCCCCTACCACAACCAGTTTCTTATTCTTAACGAATTTCAGCTTCTGGTGTAGGGTGGATGTCACGGCGCCAGCCTCGTGAATCCATGGTCTACCAAGGAGACAGCTATAAGATGGGTGGATATCCATAACCTGAAAGGTAACTGGGAAATCACTTGGTCCAATCTTGATTGGGAGATCAACTTCCCCAATCACGGTCTTACGCGACCCATCGAAAGCTTTCACAACAACACCACTCTGCCTCATAGGAGGCCCCTGATATGACAATCTCGAAAGAGTGGTCTTTGGAAATACATTCAAAGATGACCCAGTGTCCACCAACACGTTGGACATGGCATCAGTTTTGCAGTTCATGGAAATATGTAAAGCCAAGTTGTGGTCTCTTCCCTCCTCAGGGAGATCAGCGTCACAGAAACTCAAAGTGTTGCAAGCAGTGATATTTGCAACTATACTGTCAAACTGTTCAATTGTGACGTCATGATCAACATAAGCCAGGTCCAATACTTTCTGCAGAGCCTCCCTATGGGGTTCTGAATTCAGAAGCAAAGATAGCACGGAGATCTTGGACGGCGTTTGTAGAAGCTGGTCTACAACATTGTACTCACTCTTCTTGATGAGTCTCAGCATCTCATCACAGTCTTCATTCACAATGCCACTAGGGCCAACAGAAGAAGCAGGAGTCTTTTGTACAGAGGAGGGTTTGGCAACAGGTGCCAGATTCGGAACATTCATCGCAGTCCCAACCGGACGCTCAGCAGAATCAGAAACAATGTGAGGCTTCGGAGGTGCAGAAAACACACGACCACTACGGGTCAACCCGCTCACATCAGCAATATTAACCACAGAGGTTGAAGGCAACGACACTTCTTTCCCATCTTCCACAGCAACTGGATTATAGCGGAAGGGAATCGCTCTATCTGAAGCATAAGGCACAGGGCCTGCAGGTTTGATCACCAAAGAAGGAGAGACCTTCGGCTTGCTACCATCATAACGGATGACAACAGGCTCAGGAATTTTGAACACAGGAGAAATCACGTTCACTTCTGGTTCATCTTCATCAACATTTCTGTTCTGCAGAATCTTAATAGTCCCCTCATCCAACAGCTCTTGAAACTCTCTGCGCACTTGGCGGCAACCCAATCTATTGACGGAGCAGATACGGCATTTGTCATGGTCGTGTTCCATATGACTGTAATCACACAGCAGACGATGCAACTCGACCAATGACTGTCGAGTATGGCTTACATATTTGACCTTATATTTGCCAGGGCAACCCTGGACCATGTTAACCGACTTCCCATGCTCGGGCAATGGGTTCTTCGTAACATTGGGGCCTGAGTCCTCAAAGCTCAGAATGCCGCATCTCATAAGGTCTTGCACCTTAGTCTTCAACGGATAGCAGTTTTCTATATTGTGACCGGGAGCACCAGAATGATAAACACAATGTTGGTCGGGCTTGTACCACCACTGCGGGTTAATAGGTACAGCCGAGGATCCCTCGGGGTAATCAGTTTCTGCTCTATTAAAGAGGGATATAGCTCAGCGTATGACATAGGAATAGGATCGAAAGTGATCTTCTTCTCTCATAATTCAAATTAGCTTGATTACTGTTGTTGCGAGGCTGGTAAGCCTGTTGCTATGGGCGATGTTGCTGTTGATGCTGAGGTTGAGGTTGCTGGTGATTATGCTGATTGTCTCTAAATACAGGTGCTATGTGAGCCACTTGATGCTGACTGCTGGCATGACGCACAGGCTTCCTCTTGGCAGAGGGTCTTCTGGGTTTAACATGGGATTGCACAGCATGTGCCTCCCCATCTTTCTTCTTAAACGCCCCATATCGTTTAGAAGAGCCTTCATCCTTGGTCAGACGTCCTTCCCGGACTCCTTCCTCCAATCGCATCCCCGTGTTCACCATCTCGGTGAAATCAGAGGGAGCACTAGCGACCATCCGCTCATAATAAAATGAACTAAGAGTTTTCAGAAAGATCTTAGTCATCTCCTTCTCTTCCAGCGGAGGAGTAATCTGAGCTGCCAGCTCTCGCCACCTCTGGGCGTACTCCTTGAATGTCTCTTTGTCCTTCTGGGACATAGCTCTGAGTTGATCACGGTCATGAGCCATATCAACATTATATTTGTACTGCTTGACGAAGGCTTCGCCAAGATCGTTGAACGAACGGATGTTTGCGTTATCAAGGCTCATATACCAACGAAGAGTTGCACCAGACAAACTATCCTGAAAATAATGAATCAGCAGCTGATCATTATCTGTTTGAGTAGACATTTTCCTGGCATACATAACCAGGTGACTGAGCGGGCAGGTGTTCCCCTTATACTTCTCAAAGTCAGGGACTTTGAATTTGACGGGTATCTTCACACCGGGAACTAAGCATAATTCAGCAGCAGATTTGCCGAACAAATCTTTCCCTCTAAGGGTCTTCAATTCCTTGCGGAGCTCAAGAAATTGGTCATTCATAGCTTCCATCTTTTCATTAACATCTGGGCCCTCAGACGACTCAGAATGATAGATGGTGTCGTCTACCCTGGGAATGGTATGCACGACAGGAGGAGGCATCGCAAGGACCGGGCTAGATGTCGGCATGGAAGCAAAGGTAGGAGCTGGAATATCAGGCATAAAACCAGGAGGCATACCCCACGGAAACCCGGCTGGCATGGCTAGCATGAAGTGGGCACTGGCAGCTGGCACTGTTGACGCAACTACTTCAGATATAACAGTCCTCTGGGGAGGAGTTGCAGGAGGTGGAGATGGTTGATTCTGAGCAGCTAAAAACTGCTCCATCAGAGCGCTCAGTCTGGCGACCTCTTCTTTCACCTCTCGGTTCTCTTGTTCAAGTTGATCCATCACTCTTGCAGAATTAGCTCGGGTGTAGTACCGATGAGTCAGCTTGTCTTCAAAATAAATGAAGAGCACAGAGTTAGGCCACAGACAAGAAGACCAGAACAACACCTGCTTATGCGAGATGATGCATGCAATGCTCGTGCATATGCTCTGTTTTTATTTCAAGGAACTTTTAGGGTTCTATTTGCAAATTTTGAAATATTAAACATTTAATAGCATATGGAAAAATATCTCATCAAATATATTCGAGGCCAAGAAGTACAGCATTGTCGATTATTACAAGGGAAAAGGAAAATAAACATCCTATGGATCCCTAGAAGCTCGAGATGCTGGAAGACGAGATACACAAAGCCTCTTGATCTCTCTCTCATATGCTGCTTCCATTTCCGCTTTCTCCTTAGCCAGTCGATCATACTTCCTCTTCCAGAATTTGGAAGATTGAGGAAGCATAGAAGTCCAGGCATCATTCGGATCATCTATCACCTGATGCTCGAGGAATTCGATCAAAGCGTCCTTCTCCTCAAGCTGTTGAAGCAACTCTTCTCTTTCACGGATCCAGACACGTGAAAGGTCTTCTTCTCTCAACTCCTCTACGCCTTGGTTAGGGAGGGTTGAAGGCCCAGCCATATCCAACGGTGTAGGTCTCGGATAATCATAAGGCATGAGATACTCATAAGCTCTCTGTCTGACCTAAGAAGTATATGGCTCCAAAGCAATGCAGTTCTTCGGACCCAACTCATTTCTACCCTTCTTGTGAATCTTGCGCCAAGCGCAGACCATCCTGGCTTTTAGACCTTGGGGATCTTTACCCTCCTGAAAGAACACACCTTCTAACAGAATGTTATGAGGTTTATCCTTTAGGGGGAACCCAAGCTGACGACGTGCTAAGATAGGGTTGTAGCTGATCCCACCACATGTACCAAGAAGAGGCACATTAGGGAATTCACCATAATAATCAATGATCTGAACTGTATCATACAAGCGATCATACCAAGAGATATCGTCATTAGTGAGAGACATAAGTCTCGTAGACCACTGTAGACATCCCTTGTTCTCCTTGAAAGCGACCGTCTGCGGTAAGTGAGAAATAAACCACTTAAACAACAGAGGCAAACATCACACAATAGCTCCTCCACCCTTTGCATTCCTCAAATGCAAAGAGAAATAGGTATCACCCAACAGAGTAGGAACGGGATTAAGAACAGAAAAGATCCTAATGGCGTTCACATCCAAAAATTTGTCGATGTTGGGGAACAAAACCAAACCATAGATGAGCAGCACGAATATGGCCTCAAAGGCATCCTCACTCATGGCCTTCCCATAAACGGTAGCTTGAGCGACGAGGAAATCAGAAGGAAGACCCCGAATTCTACCTTTAGTGGTCATATGCGCTTCAATCAGGGATTCATCTATGTGCAACAAGTCTGCAATCTCTCGAGAAGTCGGCATACTCTCCAAGCCACTGAACGACACCTGATCCAGAATAGGAATACCCACAAGATGAGCATACTCCTCAAGCGTAGGCAACAACTGAAAGTCTGGAAAGGAGAAGCAGTGATACAGAGGATCATAGAACTGCGCCAAAGTACTCATCAACCCTTCGTCAACTTGAGTAGTCAACAGAGGCAGAAGCTTCCCATAACGAGCTTTGAAACCCAAGGGATCTAATACATAAGATGTCAGATTCCTTAACTCTTTCACATCGGGTTGTCGAAAGCTGTACTTCTTTGTATGCCTTTTTGGTCTTTCCATGTCTGAAAATTTTGCAAATAAACCCTTTAAGCTCCTTGAAAATTTTCTGATTTTTCTGATGACATGAATGCAGATGAATGCATGAATATATGAATGCAGCAATCACACTCAAGGATCAAGCAAGTCACACCAGACAAAGGTCATGGGAAAGCTCATAGTATCTTTAATATCAATCATCCATTTTGGTGGATTATGGTTTACACCTTATCAACACCCAAGTTCCATTGATATTAACGATACATGAACCGACTCAATCATCCTTAATATCAACCATCCATTTTGGTGGATTATGGTTTTCACCTTATCGACACCCAAGTTCCATTGATATTAAGGATGTTTGAACGACTCAACCATGAATCACGGGTTTGTTGAGAGTCACGAGCATGAAGTCTCGGTTAAGAACCACCCAAAGGGAGTGTACTAGGGTTTAAACCTGCCGAACATGTTCTACAAGAGGTTCCCATAATCATCATCCCATCTTTCGAATATTATCGGAGGAACGAATACTCGTATTCCAAAAATATTCTCAAGAGAGACTCTTATGAGTGTAGTATCGCGTAACAATCGCATCAGATCTTACATCTGAACGACTTCCGCACTACGTCTTAGAAATAGGCCAAGATGGGCTTGGTAAACTAAGGTCCTTGGCTTCTAAGGCACATGATTGAAAGAATAATGCCTAACCACAAATAACTTGTGTGACATTATTAATCCAACATGACCCCTACCAAGTGAATGGACTCGCAAGTCAACTTGCTAAGGAATACTCCACATAAGTCGACGAGACTATGCCATTCTCCTATCCTAAGGTGCACTCGAGTTCGGGTATAGAACTCATCTCCCAGAGATCACCAAGCAAAGAGCAATTGTATATCAAGCAATTCAATCATTACAATCAATACAGTAATCCCAAATTGTACAAAAATATGTCATATAACAAATAAACAATATCACACAACAAGGGTGAAAAGTAGGCAAAACCACCAAGGAATTCTTCCCCAGTGGAGTCGCCACTTTTTTGTAGCGGTGTATTCGTCACTTAATGATTTATTGATTAAATCAAAAGCAAAGCATACAAAGAATCGAGTCACCACCGCACTCTTATTTATCCAAAGGAATGGCTAAAAGGCGAACAAAAGCCTAAGAAGTTTTACACATAGAAAACTAATGAAAATATCAAAGATCTGGGTAAGGGGTTAATTACGCAATGGGAAGGTGTTAGGCACCCAAAACGTCCTAGGTACTCCTAGGGAGCCCTTTTCACAACTTGTTGTACGAAATGTTATTTGTTTATGAAATATTTATTTGTGCAAACATGGATTGAAGGGATGAGAAAAGAATATACAAGTTATTATTTTTGTGTTTGAACGGATGAACCCGTTGCCTACGTACCTTTCCATGGAAGGTAAGGATCAAAATGCCGTAGTTCGGCTAAAAGATTTCCAAAAAGTAAGTGAATTGATTTTAAAACAAAAGCCTTAAGGTCTTTCGTTATCCATGGGAGAAAACTCAACCTTATACAAACAACAAGTCCACCATGTGAGAAAAGCTTCAACTTGCTAGTGAGGGGTTAACCCTATAATATGCAAGTAAGTCTTACAATTCAATCACTAAGGACAAAAGGTGAGATTAACATCAACCAACTAGGATAAATCAAACCTATGGCTAATGTATGAAAACTTATCAAGAATGGACAAAGCCACAAAACAATTGAGTGAGTGAAATTAACCAATTAGGATTATTCACAAAAGATGGTCAAAGTATGATTAGAATTCAATTCAAAAGAAGTATTGTGAAAATGAAGTTTGAAAAATCAAAGGCCTAAAGCCTAGGTTTCTAATTTGAAAAGAAATGAAAATGTTTGCACAATAGTTTTCTTGGTTTTTGGGTTAACATGCAAATGGAGGTTTAAAGAAACAAAAGGTGGGAGGGTGAGGGAGTAAAACTTCTTAGATGTTCACCTCTTGAGATCATATGTAGATGATTCAAATGATTCCTTTGGAATAGGCAACAATGCAAATAACAGATGGACAAAGTAAATGGATACCGGATGCCAATCACTGGACTTACACCAATCTCACAAAACAAAATGAAACATGGATACCAGATGCCAATCAATGGACTTACACCAATCTCACAAAACAAAACAAGGATACCAGATGCCAATCGATGGACTTATACTAGTCTCCAAGGAATGATCATAGGAAACAACTGCCAATAGTTGGACTTACAATTGACTCCTCACAAGGAACAAACAACAAATGCAATAGACAAGAGGAAATAAGTTGCCAATAAATGGTCTTACACTCGACTCCAAGGAAAGGAATGCCAATGAATGGTCTTAGTTCCAAATCCCTCCAGATCATAGGAAACAACTGCCAATAGCTGGACTTACAATTGACTCCTCAATGGACAAAACAAAATGTCACAAAGATATGAACAATGATTATGAAATGATATATCAGTAATGATGATAAATGCATAAAGGCACATATAAGCAAATATGCACAGATGAACCAAGTAAGCAGACAAACAAGTCAATTAGCACACACTATACACAATCAATTAGGCTCAAGCAAGGTTAGGCTTTACAGCCAACTGGAATGGGGTATTTTGTGCTCTTAACCCTAACATTGAGAGTTAGGGTGAAGCAGATGAAATGGAGATGAGGGGTATGCCTCATAGCTCTTATCCCTGGTCAGGGAGAGCTTTGATCAATGGAAAGTGTGGGAGTTCAGAAAGTTGGAACTCTTCTCCACAAATGGTTGACTCTATAAGATCTTGGGTTATTATTCACCATGCATCAACACATGGTGTGAGCAAGGTGAATGACATACTGAGTAGCAGGAGATGGATTACACATCTCTTTTATCTGCCAATTGCCTCTTAAGAGGAATTTTCCTGCTTGGCACAAAATTAAACAAGCACAAACATTGCCTCTTAAGGAGGGCTTCAGACATGTGCCTACCAATAACAGTAGGTCTTCAAGACTACATGAAGATTAGGGATTATACCTAAGTGGTTAAGCAACCAAGCAAAGCAAAGTTCAAATGAACTTAAAGCAACTTAAGTACCTGTGGAAACAACTAAACAAATCAGTACAATACGCAGACAAACAGACAACAGTCAATAAGCAACAGACAATCCCAATGTACAAAATGTGTAAGCCAAAAGGCAAACTCAAATGAGTTAGCATCAACCTACAAAACACACAAATGTTAGTAAACAAAAGCAAACATCAATACTCAAATGATGAAGCATCATCAACTATGGAACTTGGATGCTTAAACCTGAAATCAAAACTCACATGTAAGCAACAAACCACTAGGTCAAAGCCTAGGGTCAAAGATGGAGAAAAATTTTAAAACAGGAGCTGAAATTCAACACAAAGCAACTTCAAACACATATTGACATATTCCAAAAGGTTTCATATCAAAATCAATCACCAAAAGCATTTCATGATCAAGTGAAGTTAAAGGCAATTTCAAAGCTCATATGTGATCAACATGAATGAAAAATTCAAATCAAAACAGAAAAGATTCAAATAAATCTGAAAAAATTCATGCACATTCAAGACATCTAACATGATCAACATACAAAAATTCAGAAGTATTGGGGATCATTTAGCATGGCAATCACTTGGTACAAGTTGAACATCAAAAGGTGTGACACAAATTGTCACACCAAGTTAACACAAGCATAAAACAGAAATGGTAATTGAGAAAAATGCCAAACCAAAACCAAAATGTCAAGCAATGTGTCTAGATTCATCATGCAAAATTTCACATTCATGGGATAAGAAACAAGCATTTCATAAAGGGATAAGCAAGGCAAGGTCACAATTAGACATATGATCAATCATCCTAGCACCAAATAAAATCCAGCCAAGCACAACTTTGGAAATTATGATCATTAAAAAATAGACACCTCAAGGATCACTATGCAAAAAACCAGGTATTTTTTGGACCAATTTTCAAATTGTTATGCAATTTACAAGTTGGAAAAAATCAAAAAAACATATGAAGAACATAGCATGGTTCATGGAGGGAAAATGAATAAATGAAATAGCATTTGAAAATATTGCACCGGCCAGGAATCGAATCCTGTGAGGATTCAAATGTGTGGCGCGCCAAGGTGCTAAACGCACCGTTTCACTAAATTACGTGGCTAGTCAGCGCTCGGTCAAACCAATCCAGACCAATCAATGTGCAAACAAGGCAAAACGTGGACCAATACATGGCGAGCCCTAAGCTAGCGTGGCAATAACCAGAAAAGCGTTGCCTGGACATGAAAACCGTGGCCTAAACATGAACTTCATCTTCATGAAGATGAACAGTGGAAACCTTCATGCGTTTCCAGAAAATTTTCTCCAGAAATCAAAATTAAGTACATCAACATGTAGTGCGTTCAATGGAGATCATGGATCAAGAAAGAACTAAGCATGAATCAACATACACAAACAGAATCGAGCACATGAAAGTTCATACATGAAACTTTAATCTACCCTAACTCAGTCAATAGGACACCAAATTGCATGATTCAAAGCTCAGATTCATCAGAACATCAAGATCTACAACAACATAGCAATGGATTTTAAAATTAAAAGATTCGAATTAGGACCTCTTGAAGTGCAGAAACTGGAATCGTGCTCTACAAAGCTCAGCAATGGCTCAAAGTTCCTCCACAATCCTTATTGAAGTGATTGATGATGAATTTGAAGCTCAACTGCACATGAATCCAGCAGATTTTGAAATCACCATGGATGCTTCAAGCTTTGAATCTGGTTCAATATGGCACGATTCCTTTCAATTCCACATTCAAATCTTCTCAAAAATACTTCAGGATCATGAATCAATCAATAGAAATGTCTCTTGTGTGAAGAATTGCAAAAAAAATTGAGAGAAAAGTTTGGAGAATTTTGAGATTCAGATCTGAAAATGAATGTTAATGATGAATGCAGTTATGATTATCCTTATATATGCCATGCTAATCATGTTTAAAACCTGTTTAAGCCTAATGCAATGTAGATTAGCAACTTATGAGGTGTATATACAAAAATGGTTTTTTCACCTCATGCACTTCATGCATGCGTGAACAGTGCCAGAACAAGGCCCAAAATCACTTAAAATGAGTTCATGCACCCTTTGGAATTGGTTTTGTATGTATACAATCATCCAAAATGGTTTTATGAAATTTCTCTTCAAAAACTTCATGAATGAGCACATGACAATGCAAATGGAATTCAAGCCATGTAATGAATGTTTTGGAAACTACAAGTCATGAGGAGAATATTGCAAAAAGAACCACTCAATTTGGAGCTTTGGTTGAAAAGTTATGCTCATTTGAAGTCCCATGCATACTTTGCCATGATTTGATCATATCTCCTCAACCACACATTAGAAATTCATGATCTTGGACTTTTTGGAAATGGGAGAGAACGATCTACAACTTTCATGTTCAACAAAATTTCATTTGAAGCTTTCTTGATGATGTAATATTAAGTTGAAGTTGGTCCAAAATCTTTCCATTTTTGGAAAGTTCAAATTATAGGTCACTTGCTATTTTTGGAAATTCTTGACCTGACTTCAAATTCTTCAATGTGAGTGTTTGAAATGTCAAATGAGACTTGTTTGAACATGAATGAAGTACTTCTAATCACTTCCCACCTCCAAATCCACAGTTGACTTTCTAGGTCTTCAAATGACCTGAGAATGTTTTGATGAAATTCAAGCCTTTATCACTTGGGATTTTGTTTCAAAATGACATCATAGCTCATATGAACTCTTGTGGATGATTGTGGGGTCCAAATCTCAAGAATGACCACCATCTTTTGCTCAATGAATGCCTTTGATTGCCTTGACCTGTTAATGCTTCATCTGCAAGACAAAGGGTTAATGACATATTTTTGTACTTTTGGTTAGTGATTAAAAGAAAAGCAATGACATATAAATGCAAGGAATGCTTGGTGATCAAGAAACACTCTCAAAAAGAAAATCCCACCCACAGGGAAGGAAGCAAGGTGTCCAATGATCCTTGAGGCCATGCAATGATATGATATGATACCATGAGTGATCTTGGGGATAAAATTGGGGTCTTACAGATGCCCCTATTTAAGGTCATTCTAACCGGAGAAGTGAAGGTTAAAATCTTCATCTCGACGCGGTAGAATGGGCTTAAATAACAGAAATGAGACAAATTTTGGTCCCTAAGAGACCTCATGATGCAAATGTATGCATGTAAAAGAAACAACCTCTGTGGGGAATATGGGTCCACAAAGAAAAGACGATCCATCGGAGTAATACACTCATCAGGAACCAGAGACTCTAACAGGACTCTCATGGGGATAAGAAAAAGAATTCGTGAGCAGGACACGACTCTGAATTAGGGGAAACTGACGCGGCGTGAACAAGACACGACTGGACTAGAGACCTCACTGGGGAGTAAAGGACTCAGACTGGGGAAAAAAAGAATTCCAAAGGAAATAAACCCATTGGAAAGACTCAAGCTGACTCAAACTATCCACGAAGGATACTTCGGATGAAAATCCGGACTCGGACTGGGGAAAGATTCACATAGAACCTCCCTGCCGGGGAAAATTGCATATATTGGAAAAAAACACCAATACAGCAAAGGGCAAAATCACAACGGAAACTCCTCTGGGGAATGTCTAACAAAGAGACTCTCATGGAGAAAAAACTGCAAGATGAGGTGTTACCGGCTACTGGGTAACAAACTCAAAGAGACATGTGATCTAAACATCGGTTACTGGGTGAAAGAACAACAAGCTCAGGAAGAATGAATATCTAAGACCGGTATAAGGGTGAGAGATATCAATCAACCAAACATCTGAGAAAGACCTGAAAAAGGTACATCAACTCAGGAAAATCTGACTCCACAGGGGACCAAGGTCATAATAGGGAGCAGAAAGGAAGGAACACCAGGGATACCGGTTACTGGGTATATAATAGGTGACCGACCAAAGCGTGAATTGGTATATATGCCAAAACACTCATCATCCGAAAGGAGGGCTTGAAAAAGAAAATCGACTTACAGGATGGACATTCGACTCCGCAACGGGAAAACGAATCCTACTCAGCTGGGAAAAAACCAAAGAGCGCATGAGATATAATATCCATTACCGTCAGAACGTGGATAGAATACTCGCATGAGATATATTATCTATTACCGTCAGAACGTAGATAGTATACTCGCATGGAAGGAAAACCAGGGATACCGGTTATTGGGTATATAATAGGCGACCAACCGAAAAGAGAGACAATCGATACCAACACCAGCAGGGTAAACGAAAGATAACTCACAGGGGATAAATTGCAAGCATCCGGCAATTATCCAAGAGACGTATCACCGGTTACTGGGAGATACACTCGAAGAAGGAGAACATAAAATATTCGGTCCCACAAGGAATACGAATCTTACTCGACTGGGGAAACACAACAGGCTTCGACTGAAGAGTGCATGAGATATATTATCCATTACCGTCAGAACGTGGATAACATACTCGCATGGAAGATTATCCACAACCGATTACTGGGTTAATTAAGGATGAATCAACCGAAAAGAAAGGCATCGGGATACCAAAACTAGGTATATAAAGATGACCGATCAGAGGGAGCAACAATCATTACCGACAAAAGGGTAAATGAAAGAGAACTCACTGGGGATACATTGATAAACATCAATGATCCGGGGAACAAATCACTGGCATACGGTGAAAGGACCCGCCGAGGATAAAATTGCTAGCATCCGGCAATTATCCACAAGGAAAGATCTGCCGGGGGTACAACTGCTAGCAAACGGCAATTACCCAGAAGAAAGGGAGCATATCAACATCGAATACTGGATGAAGATAACCACAAAGAGTAACCATCATCGGTTAGGATGAATAACAAGGTTAACTCTGCAAAGGGGAGAAATTAGGATTTACAACTACCAAATACGGGGTAGAAGACCACAAAATCTGGCTGAGGATAGGGTGAAATGATTGTCGAATACTGAGCAATTATCCAACTATTCCACAAGAAAGCACAAACTCCGCTAGGGATACAACAACAACATAGGATTTACAACTACCGAATACTGGGTAGAAGACCACAAAATCCACCATCAACCAGAATGAACCACAAAGGTTACCTCTGCTAGGGGATAAAAGTAGGATTTATAACTACCGAATACATGGTAGAAAACCAACAACTCTCTGCGTGGGGAATGAAAGAATCACAACTCCGCACGGGGAAACAAAATAGGGTTTATAACAAACCACCAACTGCTGAGGAGCAAGAAAAATAATAGGGCTTACGACTACCGAATACTGGGTAGAAAACCATCGACTCTTGCTGAGGAACAAAGATATTCACAAACACCTATTCCACAAAAGGGAAAAAAGGTATACAGGATTTACAACTACCGGGTACTGGGTAGAAAACCAACAACTCTCCTGAGGAATAAAAGGTATATAACCATAAATCCCGCCAAGAGGGAAAAGGGAACATAGGACTTACAACTACCGGTTACTGGGTAGAGGCCCAAACGAATTTCGCTGGGGATAAGATGAACTATTGCCGGTTACTGGGCAATTGATTCATTTATTCCACAGGGAAGCACAAGAGACAGTTGAAAAATGCCAATTCAGGACCAAACAAAAAAGGCACACTGAATCAAGACTCGTCCTAATGAGGATATAACTCAATAGGAGGATCCATCCCAATATATGTGTTGGGAGGAAACGGAAAAAACCGTCATCCACGAGGATATATCTCAGTGGGGAATTGCAGAAGGAAGGACAAACACTTTCTGCTTATGGGGCTGACTCTATATTGAGAGATTAGACACCCGACATCCGCTTGGGAAGATCTACTGGAGAGATCTAAATCACCATTAGCAGGATACAACAAACAAAAGATACATGGCAAAAAAATGCAATCATGAATATCTGAATGTTGAAAGTATGCATGAATATGCATGATTTATGTTTGATGAATGCTGACAAAACAGACATATCTAACACAAACAGGCCTAGGAATCAAACGCCCGGTACTACACTTCCAGAGGAAAAATCCAAAGAAATCCAACTGGAAAGCCAATCTGCTGGAGATCTGAATGCTAAAAAGAAAAGATCTGCTGGAAAGCCAAAAGATCAGAGATGTCCAAGAAATCACAAAATCTCTGAGTGATGGATCATCAATCAACCCAACTAGGGAACAGAAGCTCACAACAGGCAGAAACTGCCACAAAAGCAAATCTGTTGGGGAAATGGAGAAATCCCGAGATTTCTGCAGGGGATCCTCAGTATCAACTGGGAAACAAGAGTTCACTGCACAAGCAAGAACTGCTGAAGAGAACAGAACACACAAGTAGCATCTAGCCGCACAAGCAACTCTATTGGGGATACTGTCAGCCACTCCCTTGGGGATAAACCCACTGAGGGAAAATAGATCACACAAGTAGATTCTACCACAAGCCACTCTACTGGGGATCAAAAGCATCAGGAAATCACCAATTCTATGGATGATAGTTCACCAACCAACCCGACTAGGGAACAGAAGTTCACAACAGGCAGAAACTACCACAAAAGCAACTCTGTTGAGAATACCAACTCCGTTGGGGATACTGCAGGGAAATCATAAAACTTTTGCAGGGAAATATCACAGACACAATCCACCGTACCACAAATCTACTGGGGAGTTATCTGAGGATGAGAAGGAGAACTGGTGATCAACCACCAAATGCTGAACCTTCTGAGAGGAAACCAACAACCGCTGAGGAGGAAATAATCACTGCTCTGCTGAAGGGATAAGAGGTGAAAACCTCAACAAGCACTCTGATGGGGAGATATAGCATAAATGAAGTATATCACGCTGTAAGACCCCAATTTTGGGCCCTAAGATCCCTCATGGCCCATATCATATCATATCATGGCCTCAAGGATCATTGCATGCCTAGCTTCCCTCCTAGTGGGTAGGTTGCCTTGTGGGTTGATTCTTGATCACCAAGCATGTTTTGCATTTGTATATCTTTGCCTTTCATATGTTTATTAACCAAAAAAGTACAAAAATATTGTCAGTTTAACCTTGTTACTTGCAGCTGAAGCAATCATCAGCAGTTAGGTCAAAGTCAGTCATTGATCAGTCAAAGCAGTGGATGGTGGCCATTCTTGCAGAATTTGGGCACCATGATCAATAATCAAGAGTTCATGTGACTTGGGACATCATTTGAAGTCAAGGTCTTAAGGAATTAGGGTTTGGAATTCATCAGAAGTGGTTCAATCATGCAAAACCCTAGAAAAGTCAACTGAAGTCAAACTTGGTCAACTGTGGATTTAATTAGTGATTTGGTGATGGGATTTGGTCTGAAAGGTCTCATTCATGCTTATACAAGCTTCATATATCATGTCCAACCTCATCATGGAAGAAAATAAAGTCAAACAGAAAATTTCCAGAAATAGAAAGTGGACCTGTAATTTCAACTGCCAAAAATGGAAACTTCTTGATCTTAAACTTACATCATGGTACAAGCTTCAAATGAATTTTTGCCCAACATGAAAGTTGAAGATCTTGTTCTCCCATTTTCAAAAAGTCCAAGAACTCTCCAATCCCATGTATGGTTGGCAAGATATGATCAATTCAATTTCAAAAATTTGTGAACTTCAAAGGGCCATATCTCATGAACCACCAGGCCAATTTTGGTGGGGTTTTTTCCTACAAACCACATTTCACCTCCTCTTTCCAAAAATATAAATTTCATGTACCAAAAATCTATGGATCAAAATGGCATTTTTGGACTTGTTTCATTTAAATTCAAGTGTGGACCAAAAGTTGACTTTTTGATTTAGCATCTTTTAAACACTTTGGCCAATTGGAAATGTTCAGAAACATCATTTGTGACTTGCCCAAAGGCCCAACTCGGCCAGAACATACACCTCCATGTTCATTTGTTGAAAAATTAGCAAATGGCCATTTCACTTCATTTGAACTAACCTTGTTTAGCACATCATTAACCAAGCTTAAACAGAGATATTTAAAGACATTTTCAGCAAAAATGAACCCTAGCAGCAGCCACAAACACACAGAAAAACCTCTTTCTCTCAATTTTCGATTCTTACATTTTTTGAACTTGCTGTCATAAACCTTAAAGAACTCGAATCTTGCTGGTGGTTTCATCATCTTGCAACCATTTGGAAACCCTTTTGAACACTCTTTCTCAACTGAAAAGCCTTTCCGTTACTGTTTCATCCAAGCACTCATCAATGGCAGCTCAAGTTTTGAGCCATTCTAAGCCTTGCTGAGCTGAACTTCTCCAACCATCCATCAATACCAACTACAAAGCACATCTGTTTCGAGCATTGGAGGCCAAATAACCACTACAACTCAACTGTTCTTCAATCTTGGTACCATTAGTTGCTTAGTTCTTTGAACTTGCTTTGCTTTGCTTTATAGCAATTTGCATTGAGGTATAACCCTTTTTCTTCATGTAGTCTGGAAGACCTGGCCTGTTACTTGGCCAGGCAACTGTCTGAAGTCCTCCTTAAGAGGCAATGCTTGTGTGTGTTTATATTTGTCCCAAGCAGGAAAAGTCCTTCAAGTAAGGCAATTGGTAGATCAAAGGGATAAGCAACCTATCCCCTACTATTCAGTGAGTCTTCTCATTGCTCCCATTACATGGTTGTAGCATTGAGATCAAAACCCAAGATCTATAGAGTCTAATATGGAAAAAGCTCCATCTTTCTGAGCTCCCACACTTTCTGAAATGCTCTCCCTGACCAGGGATAAGAGCAATGAGGCACACCCCTCATCTCCTTTCATCTACTTCACCTTAGCCTCTCAATGGCAAGGTTAAGAGCAACTCTTTGACCCTATTCCAGTTGGCCTCAGTGCCTAACCCTCTTGTGTGAGCCTCTTTGTTTGGCTATAGAGTGTGCTGTTTGTTATTCATTGATTGATTGATTACTTCATATGAACATGTTTGCTTGTATGCTCCATGCATTTATCATCATCATTAATTGCTCATTAATGCACAATCATCTCATTTGTCTTTGTGATATTGTCATTTGTTGTTTGCCCATTGAGGACAATTGTAAGTCCATCTCTTTGGCCATTGTTCCTATGATATGGAAGGAAGTGAGTATAAGACCTCATTGGTCACTCATATCTTCTGTTGCTTTGTTTGTATGTGAGGATGCAGTTATAAGTCCCTGTAAGTTGGCATCTGTTTTTCCTGTGATCATAAGTTGGTTTGTTTGTTTATATGTGAGGTTGCAATTGTAAGTCCCTGTAAGTTGGCATTTGCTTTCCTATGATCATGTGTTGCTTCTGTTCTTGTATGTGAGGATCCATTGTAAGTCCCTGTAATGTGGCATTGGTTTTCCTATGAGCATATGTGGAGTTAACCTAAGTCCAGATAGATTGGCAGTTGACTTCCATATTTCATTCTTGTTTTCTTTTGAGGAGATTAGTGTAAGACCATTGAGTGGCCTCTGATATCCATTTCTGTTTTAGGAGATTGGTATAAGCCCAGTGATTGGCATCCGATATCCGCTTTCGTTGACTTTCTTTGTTTGTTTGTCATTATCCATTGCTATTCCAAAGGACACACTTGAATCATCTCCCATATGATTTCAAGAAGTGAACCTTCTAAGAAGTTTTACAATCCATCTTCATCCATTCATCCCCATTATGTCCTAAACCTTTTCACACATTACTTTCAAACTTGACATAGATATTGTGCAAACTTCTTCATGTTTTTCAAACTAAAAACCTGGACCCCAAGTCCTTGACTTTTTTCAAACTCCATTTCATAATACTTCTTTGAATCAATCTTAATCATACTTTGACTCCACTTTCATAATCACAATCAATTAACTCCACTCATTCACTTGTTTTGGCTTTGTCCACTGTTAATCTTTTCACACATTAGCCATAGGTTTCAATTATCATTGTGGTTGATGTAAATCTTGCCTATCCTTAGTGAGTCGACAGTAAGACTTCCGTACTGAAAACAGGGCTAACCCCTCTAGTACGTCGAAGCTATCCTCGCATGGTGGATGTTGTTTTCTTGGTCGAGTTTTCTCCCATTGATAATGAAAAGCCTCAGTGCTTGTGTTTAAAATTGAATCCACCAACTTTTGGAAATCTTTTAGCCGAACTACGGCGTTTTGATCCTTACCTTTAATGGAAGGTACGTAGGCAGCGAGTTCATCCGTTCAAACCCAATAAAACATGTACATTCTTTTCTCACCATCCCAATCATGTTTGCACAATACTTATGTCATAACAAATAATAACTTTGTACAACAAGTGTGAAAAGGGCTCCCTAGGAGTACCTAGGACGTAGTGGGTGCCTAACACCTTCCCATTGCGTAATTTACCCCTTACCCAGACTCTCTGATCTTTTTATTAGTTTTCTACGTGTAAAACTTCTTAGGCTTTTGTTCGCTTTTTAGCCAGTCCTTTGGATAAATAAAAGTGCGGTGGCGACTCGAAATTTCATTGTATACCTTGCTTATGGTTTAATCGATAAATCATATAGCGACGAATACACCGCTACAGAAAAGTGGCGACTCTGCTGGGGAAATCTCACCAGAATCCTTGGTGGTATTGCCTACTTTTCACCCTTGTTGTGCTATATTGTTATTTGTCATTTGACATATTTTTGTACAATTTGGGATCACTGTATTGATTGTAATGTTTGAATTGCTTGATATACAATTGCTGTGTGCTTTGGTGATCTGTGAGATGAGTTCTATACCCGAACTCGAGTGCTCTCTAGGATAGGAGAATGGCATAGTCTTGTCGATTGGTGTGGAGTATTCCTTAGCCAGTTGACTTGCGAGTCCATTCACTTGGTGGAGGTCATGTTGGATTAATAATGTCACACAAGTTATTTGTGGATAGGCATTATTCTTTCAATCATGTTCCGCAGAAGCCAAGGACCTTAGTTTACCAAACCCATCTTGGCCTATTTTTAGGACCGTAGTGCGGAGGTCGTTCAGATGTCAGTTCTGATACGATTGTTACGCGATACTACACTCATAAGAGTTTCTCTTGAGAATATTCTTGGAATACGAGTATTCGTTCCTCCGATAATATTCGAAAGATGGAACGATGATTATGGGAACCTCTGATAGAACATGTCTGGCAGGTTTAAACCCTAGTACACTCCCTTTGGGTGGTTCTTAACCAAGACTCCATGCTCGTGACTCTCAACAAACCCATGATTCGTGGTTGAGTCGTTCAAACATTGTTAATATCAATGGATCCCGGATCAGGTGTAAAACCTAAAATCCACCAAAGCGGCTGGTTGATATTAAGGATGTCTGAACCGGTTCATGTACCGTTAATATCAATGGAACTTGGGTGTCGATAAGGTGAAAACCTAAATCCACCAAAATGGATGATTGATATTAGGGATACAATGAGCTTTCCCACGACCTTTGTTTGGTGTGCCTTGCTTGATCCTTGAGTGTGTTTGTTGCATTCATGCATTCACGCATTCATCCGCATTCATATCATCAGAAAAGAAGAAAATTTTCAAGGAACTCAAAGGAGTTTATTTGCAAAAAATTTCAAACATGGGAAAAACCGGGAAAATTTTTTCACCTGATATATCTGACGAGATATTCTCATGTATGATCAAAATGCTTAAATATTTCAAAGTTTGCAAATAAAACCCTCGGGTTCCTTTGATATAAAAAACAAGCATATGCATAAACACTTCATGCATCGTTTGCATAGGCGAGTGTCTTGTTCCGGTCTCCCGTCTTGTGGTCTGACCCTGCGATCTTCATTTATTTTGAAGACGCACTTTGCCGGTATTATACCAGAGCCAACTCTGCCAGATTGATGGATTATCCTGAGCAAGAGAATTGTGAACTCAAGGAGGATTTTGCCAGACTTAGTGCTGTTGATGGATTTATTCCTGGTTAACCAATCCCAGGCTGGCATTGGCTACTGTTCTAGGACATTTATTGAACAAGGTTTGTTCGCAAGTGGAGGATTCATCCATGATGATCAACCTGAAGAGGTTGCTGTTATCTTTGAAGCGGATACAGAGGACCTGAACAATTTCATCATACCTGGTGGTGTCTGCCACAATTGGGTCGCTGTGGATGTTCCTATGGTCATTCATAAGTCAGCGTGATTTGTTCATTTTGTTTAAAACCCTTCTCCCATGCCAAAAGGAGAAGTGATGACATTGTTGGCAAAGCATTTAATACAATGATGTTTTCATTCAATTAATGCATTGTTTAACATTTGTTTTTCCATTTGTTTTCACTTTTTGCTTTTTGCATGAAATCAGTGATCACAAAAAACCATGAAAAACAAGAACAGCATTTTTCATCTGCATAAATGATTTGCTTGTTTAAAATTCAAAAGCTTTTCATTATCCAGAATCATTATGCAGGGATTTCTAAACCCATTGAACATAATGATCCAACGCCATCTCCCAATCTTGAATTCCTTGTATTTAAGGCAGAAGAAGATGATGTTGAAGGGGATTCCTGATGAGATTACCCGCCTTCTTGAGCACCAAAGAAGCTCATTCAGCTGTACCATGAAAATCAGCAAGACAGTTAAACTGGGGCATTGCAAATGCAATTAAAAAAAAAAATCAAAAAAAAAAATCAAAAAAAAAATCAAAAAAAAAAGAAGAAAGAGGGTGAAAAATAAGAAAAAAATCAAAAAAATCAGGAAATTTTTTTCCAAATAATTTTTCAAAAGAAAAAAGAAAAAAATTATACCCTCAAGTCCCTAGTTGACTGATGCTGAATGGATTCAAAGTCGTTACGACCAGTTGAATTTGATCGAAGAAAAGCGATTAACTGCCATGTGTCATGGTCAGCTATATCAACAGAGAATGAAGAAAGCATTCGATAAGAAGATCAAGCCTCGTGTGTTCCGAGAAGGTGACCTCGTGCTCAAGAAAGTTTTGTCTTTCGCGCCCGATTCCAGGGGCAAGTGGACTCCAAACTACGAGGGTCCATATGTTGTTAAGAGAGCCTTTTCAGGCGGTGCTTTGATGCTTACAACAATGGATGGGGAGGATTTCACTCGTCCTGTGAATTCAGATGCAGTTAAGAGATACTTTGCCTAAAAAAAAAAGTATATGCAAATGGAAAAAACAGAATAGCTCGCTAAGTTGAAAACCCGAAAGGGCGGCTTAGGCAAAAATGAGCGTCTCGGTGGAGAACCCGCAAGGGTAATTCAGGCAAAAATTAGAGACTTGAAAAAAAAGGAGATATATTTGCATCCCGCTAGATTGAGTACCTCACCCTGGGGCAATCTAGGCAAAAGTTAGGGATTTGGCAAGTAACTGCATCCTGACAAGACTTTCTGTTCACCAGTCGTCATTTCGTCAGAAGATTCTCGATTCATCATCAACCGAAGCTTCGGATACATCGAGATTCAAATTGGTAGAGAAAGGATCATTATGTTCAATGTAGCCATCTTCCAATATATATCACTGATTTCAAATTTGTACAGATCTATGGAGTCTTGCCATTTGCAGGCTACCATTCCATCAAATCAATTTGAGCTTTTTATCCAATTATTTGCACTCTTATTTGTTTCAATTCAACAAATGTTTTGCATGTTTTAAATTGATAAAATATCATTGTTTTAAACAAATTTTTTCAAAACATTGTTTAAACAAAGTGAACATTCACAAGATTGAAAAGATACTCAAGAATATCTCAGTGCTCTCCCGAGGGTGGCATGATTTCCAACAGGTAAGACATTCGTTCATATTCCTGGTTTGGTTGTATCTTCTTTCTTCAGATCTTTGTTGGGGTTGTTCCTCAAACAAAGTTGCTGGTGGGGTTGTTCCCCGGTATAGTCGCAAGCAGAGTGTTGTTGAAGACTTCGTTTTCTCCAGCAGCAGTTCTCCCCAGCATGGGTGTTTTATTGTGAAGTTTCGGCGGTTGATGGTTTGTCATCTTGGTGCCCCGTCACCTTCTCCAGTGGGTCGTCTGCCCCAGACTTTATTTGTCTCCTCAGCGCAGTCATGAGTAGAGCTGTTATTGATATCCCCTCGGAGTCGCGAGCAGAGTTGTTGTCACTCTTCCCAGTGCAGTTGCCAGCGGAATTGTCTGTTTCCTCAGCACGATCGTTTTCTTTTTATAGACTCGGTAAGTCAGTGGTTTGATACCCGGTACTTTACCTTTTCCCCGGCGAAGTCGTCTGCGGAATTGTTGCTATCTCTCCGTCAGAGTTATTCTCTTCAGCAGAGCAGGATTTATTTTCCTATTTCAGTGGTTGATTGGGTTGACATCCCAGTATTTTCAACCATCTTTTCCTCAGCGTAGTCTGCAGAATGTTTATTGTGGCAGTTTCGCCAGTTGAATACTCCTTCAATCCCCGGTATGGTCGGATGATGGCTCTAGCATTCCGAGAATGGATTGATTTCCTGACTGTTTGTGATCCCCAGTAGAGTGGCTTGTATCGCAGAATCTACTTGTTGTGATCAGTTTGCTATGTGTATTCTCCCCAAGTGGAGTGGCTTGTTGCAGAATCTACTTGTTTGATCTGTCCTCCCTCAGTGGTTGGTTCCCCAAGAGAGTAGCCGACAGTTTTCCCCAGTAGAGTTGCTTATGCAGTTAGACTCTATTTGGATGATATCATTCTCCCTCAGTGGGTTGTCCCCCAGCGGAGTTTTGTGGAGTTGCTTCTACAGTAGTTCGTGCTTGTGCAACGCACTTTTGTGTTTCTCAGTTGACACTGGGATCCCTTGCAGATATCTTGGGTTTTCTCTTGTTCCCCTACAGATTTGTCTTGGTGGCTGTTTTGCCCGTTGTGACCTTCTGTACACCCTGATTGGGTTGTCTCCTGATATCTATGATCCTCTGCTTCTCTAGCAGTACCCGCAGATCTTTGCTTCTCAGCATATAGATCTCCGCAGATTGGCTCTCCAGCTGGTTTTTCCCCTGGAAGTATAATACCGGACGTTTGTTCTTGGACCTGTTTGTGTTAGAATTGTCTGTTTTGTCAGCATTCATCAAACATAAATCGCGCATATTCATGCATATTCATAAACATTCGGATATTCATGTTGCATTTCTTGCCATATATCTTTTGTTTGTCGTGTCTCCTGCTATGGTGATATAGATCTCTTTACAGATCTCCCCAAGCAGATGTTGGGTGTTTAAAATCTCTCCATATAGAGTCAACCCCATAAGCAGAAAATGTCTGTCTTTTCTTCTGCAGTTCCCCACTGAGATATATCCTCGTGGATGACGGTTTCTTCCGTTTCCTCCCAACACATATATTGGGATGGATTTTCCTATTTGAGTTATATCCTCATTAGGACGTGTCTTGATTCAGTCTGTCTTTTCGGATTATTCCCGAATTGGCTATTTGTCAAATGTCTTGTGCTTCCCAGTGGGTTGTTCCCCAGCGGAATGTTTTTGGGCCTCTACCCTCATAATTGGTAGTTATAAGTCCTACTTTTTCCTGGCTTTCGTGACAGAATTTGTGGTTATACACCTTTTATTCTCCAGCCAGAGTTTTTGGTTTTCTACCTCATACCGGTAGTTGTAAACCCTATTTTCCTGCTCTTCAGCAGTTTGTGGTTTGTTATAAACCCTATTTTGGTTTCCCGTGCGGATTTGTGATTTGTTCTATCCCCCACGCGGAGTTTTTGGTCTTCTACCCCGTATTCGGTAGATGTAAACCCTAATTTTGTGGTTATCTTCATCTAGTCTTTGATGTTGATTTTCCTTTGCTTAGATAAGTTGCTCAGATCAGCACTTATATCCCTAGCAAGTCTTTTGTGGATAATTGCCGTATGCTAGCAATTTTATCCCCAGTGGGTCCTTTCACCGTTTGCTAGTGATTTGTTCCCCGGATCATTGGTTGTATACCAATGTATCCCCAGCTAGTCCCTGTGGATAATTGCCGGATGCTTGCAATTTATCCTCAGCAGATCGCCTTTCATTTACCCTTTTGTTGGTAATGTCTGTTGCTCCCTTTGATTGGTTATCATTATATACCTAGTTTGATATCCCGATGCCTTTCTTTTCGGTTGATTTATCCTTTATTAACCCAGTAACCGGTTATGGATAATCTTCCATGCGAGTATATTATTCACGGTCTGCCGGTAATGAATAATATATCTCATGCACTCTTCAGTCGAAGCCTTTTGCGTTTCCCCGGTCGAGTAAGATTCGTTATTTCCCTTTGTGGAGTCGAATATTCTTGTTGTTGGATAATTGCCGGATGCTTGCAATTTATCCCTTTGAGTTGTCTTTCGTTTACCCGGATGCTTGGTATCGATTGTCTCTCTATTGTGGTTAGTCACCTATTATATACCCAGTAACCGGTATCTCTGGTGTCTTTCCCTTTCGAGTATATTATTCACGGTCTGCCGGTAATGAATAATATATCTCATGCGCTCTTTAGTTGGAATCCTTTGTTGATTTTCCCCAACTGAGCAAGATTCGTATTCTTTGTAGAATCGAATGTCCATCCTTTAACCAGTTTGTGTTTTGGAAGTGAAAACCAATTCACGATTTTGGATCTTATCCTTAAACAACCCAGTAACCGGTTCAGGATAATTTTCCATGCGAGTATATTATTCACGGTCTGCCGGTAATGAATAATATGTCTCATGCACTCTTTGGTTGGAGTCCTTTGTTGATCTTCCCCAGTCGAGTAAGATTCATATTCCTTGTGGAATTGAATATCCATCCTATAAACAAGTCTGCTGTTCTAGCTTTCTTCAGGGTGATGAGTGTTTTGGAAGTGAAAACCAATTCACGTCTTCGGATCTTATCCTATAAACAACCCAGTAACCGGTTCAGGATAATTTTCCTTTCGAGTATATTATTCACGGTCTGCCGGTAATGAATAATATGTCTCGTTCACTCTTGGGTCAATCCTTTGTTGCTTTCCCCTCAGAGTAAGATTCGTATTCTTTGTAGAATCGAATATCCATCCTATAAACAAGTCTGCTGTTCTAGCTTTCTTCAGGGTGATGAGTGTTTTGGAACACACACCAATTCACGTTTTTTTGTCCATCCTTTAAACAAGTCTGCTGTTCTAGCTTTCTTCAGGGTGATGAGTGTTTTGGAACACACACCAATTCACGCTTTTTTGTCCATCCTTTAACCAGTTTGTGTTCAGGGTGATGAGTGTTTTGGAACACACACCAATTCACGCTTTTTTGTCCATCCTTTAAACAAGTTTGCTTTCGCTCTCTTCAGGATGATGAGTGTTTTGGAACACACACCAATTCACGTCTTTGGTCGGTCACCTGTTACATACCTACAACCCGGTATCCTTGGTGTTCCTTCCTAATTTTTGTTACCCTTATACCCGGTAACATCTTTTTCTTTGGTGCTTCCTCAGTGAAGTTTTCTTTTGCTTCTCCCCAGGAGTCAGCTTGTGTCTCTCCAATGGATTTATTTTCCATTTGGAAATCTTTTCCCCAGTGTGAGTCCTTCACTCCCCAGTGAGTTCTCCAGTCTGTTTCCTGTTGTTTCCTAATCAGAGTCGTGTCTTGTTCACGCTGTGTCAGTTTCGTCTACCCCCAACTAGAGTCTTGTCAGAGTCTCTGTTCCTGGTGAGTATATCACTCCGATGGATCGTCTTTTCTTCTGTGTGAATCATATTCCCCGCAGAATTTGTGTCTGTTGCATGCATACATTTGCATCATGAGGTCTCTTAGGGACCAAAATTTGTCTCATTACTGTTATTTAAGCCCATTCTACCGCGTCGAGTTGAAGATTTCTAAACTTCACCTCTCCGGCTAGAATGACCTTAAATAGGGGCATCTGTAAGACCCCAATTTTGGGCCCTAAGATCCCTCATGGCCCATATCATATCATATCATGGCCTCAAGGATCATTGCATGCCTAGCTTCCCTCCTAGTGGGTAGGTTGCCTTGTGGGTTGATTCTTGATCACCAAGCATGTTTTGCATTTGTATATCTTTGCCTTTCATATGTTTATTAACCAAAAAAGTACAAAAATATTGTCAGTTTAACCTTGTTACTTGCAGCTGAAGCAATCATCAGCAGTTAGGTCAAAGTCAGTCATTGATCAGTCAAAGCAGTGGATGGTGGCCATTCTTGCAGAATTTGGGCACCATGATCAATAATCAAGAGTTCATGTGACTTGGGACATCATTTGAAGTCAAGGTCTCAAGGAATTAGGGTTTGGAATTCATCAGAAGTGGTTCAATCATGCAAAACCTTAGAAAAGTCAACTGAAGTCAAACTTGGTCAACTGTGGATTTAATAAGTGATTTGGTGATGGGATTTGGTCTGAAAGGTATCATTCATGCTTATACAAGCTTCATATATCATGTCCAACCTCATCATGGAAGAAAATAAAGTCAAACAGAAAATTTCCAGAAATAGAAAGTGGACCTGTAATTTCAACTGCCAAAAATGGAAACTTCTTGATCTTAAACTTACATCATGGTACAAGCTTCAAATGAATTTTTGCCCAACATGAAAGTTGAAGATCTTGTTCTCCCAATTTCAAAAAGTCCAAGAACTCTCCAATCCCATGTATGGTTGGCAAGATATGATCAATTCAATTTCAAAAATTTGTGAACTTCAAAGGGCCATATCTCATGAACCACCAGGCCAATTTTGGTGGGGTTTTTTCCTACAAACCACATTTCACCTCCTCTTTCGAAAAATATAAATTTCATGTACCAAAAATCTATGGATCAAAATGGCATTTTTGGACTTGTTTCATTTAAATTCAAGTGTGGACCAAAAGTTGACTTTTTGATTTAGCATCTTTTAAACACTTTGGCCAATTGGAAATGTTCAGAAACATCATTTGTGACTTGCCCAAAGGCCCAACTCGGCCAGAACATACACCTCCATGTTCATTTGTTGAAAAATTAGCAAATGGCCATTTCACTTCATTTGAACTAACCTTGTTTAGCACATCATTAACCAAGCTTAAACAGAGATATTTAAAGACATTTTCAGCAAAAATGAACCCTAGCAGCAGCCACAAACACACAGAAAAACCTCTTTCTCTCAATTTTCGATTCTTACATTTTTTGAACTTGCTGTCATAAACCTTAAAGAACTCGAATCTTGCTGGTGGTTTCATCATCTTGCAACCATTTGGAAACCCTTTTGAACACTCTTTCTCAACTGAAAAGCCTTTCCGTTACTGTTTCATCCAAGCACTCATCAATGGCAGCTCAAGTTTTGAGCCATTCTAAGCCTTGCTGAGCTGAACTTCTCCAACCATCCATCAATACCAACTACAAAGCACATCTGTTTCGAGCATTGGAGGCCAAATAACCACTACAACTCAACTGTTCTTCAATCTTGGTACCATTAGTTGCTTAGTTCTTTGAACTTGCTTTGCTTTGCTTTATAGCAATTTGCATTGAGGTATAACCCTTTTTCTTCATGTAGTCTGGAAGACCTGGCCTGTTACTTGGCCAGGCAACTGTCTGAAGTCCTCCTTAAGAGGCAATGCTTGTGTGTGTTTACATTTGTCCCAAGCAGGAAAAGTCCTTCAAGTAAGGCAATTGGTAGATCAAAGGGATAAGCAACCTATCCCCTACTATTCAGTGAGTCTTCTCATTGCTCCCATTACATGGTTGTAGCATTGAGATCAAAACCCAAGATCTATAGAGTCTAATGTGGAAAAAGCTCCATCTTTCTGAGCTCCCACACTTTCTGAAATGCTCTCCCTGACCAGGGATAAGAGCAATGAGGCACACCCCTCATCTCCTTTCATCTGCTTCACCTTAGCCTCTCAATGGCAAGGTTAAGAGCAACTCTTTGACCCTATTCCAGTTGGCCTCAGTGCCTAACCCTCTTGTGTGAGCCTCTTTGTTTGGCTATAGAGTGTGCTGTTTGTTATTCATTGATTGATTGATTACTTCATATGAACATGTTTGCTTGTATGCTCCATGCATTTATCATCATCATTAATTGCTCATTAATGCACAATCATCTCATTTGTCTTTGTGATATTGTCATTTGTTGTTTGCCCATTGAGGACAATTGTAAGTCCATCTCTTTGGCCATTGTTCCTATGATATGGAAGGAAGTGAGTATAAGACCTCATTGGTCACTCATATCTTCTGTTGCTTTGTTTGTATGTGAGGATGCAGTTATAAGTCCCTGTAAGTTGGCATCTGTTTTTCCTGTGATCATAAGTTGGTTTGTTTGTTTATATGTGAGGTTGCAATTGTAAGTCCCTGTAAGTTGGCATTTGCTTTCCTATGATCATGTGTTGCTTCTGTTCTTGTATGTGAGGATCCATTGTAAGTCCCTGTAATGTGGCATTGGTTTTCCTATGAGCATATGTGGAGTTAACCTAAGTCCAGATAGATTGGCAGTTGACTTCCATATTTCATTCTTGTTTTCTTTTGAGGAGATTAGTGTAAGACCATTGAGTGGCCTCTGATATCCATTTCTGTTTTAGGAGATTGGTATAAGCCCAGTGATTGGCATCCGATATCCGCTTTCGTTGACTTTCTTTGTTTGTTTGTCATTATCCATTGCTATTCCAAAGGACACACTTGAATCATCTCCCATATGATTTCAAGAAGTGAACCTTCTAAGAAGTTTTACAATCCATCTTCATCCATTCATCCCCATTATGTCCTAAACCTTTTCACACATTACTTTCAAACTTGACATAGATATTGTGCAAACTTCTTCATGTTTTTCAAACTAAAAACCTGGACCCCAAGTCCTTGACTTTTTTCAAACTCCATTTCATAATACTTCTTTGAATCAATCTTAATCATACTTTGACTCCACTTTCATAATCACAATCAATTAACTCCACTCATTCACTTGTTTTGGCTTTGTCCACTGTTAATCTTTTCACACATTAGCCATAGGTTTCAATTATCATTGTGGTTGATGTAAATCTTGCCTATCCTTAGTGAGTCGACAGTAAGACTTCCGTACTGAAAACAGGGCTAACCCCTCTAGTACGTCGAAGCTATCCTCGCATGGTGGATGTTGTTTTCTAGGTCGAGTTTTCTCCCATTGATAATGAAAAGCCTCAGTGCTTGTGTTTAAAATTGAATCCACCAACTTTTGGAAATCTTTTAGCCGAACTACGGCGTTTTGATCCTTACCTTTAATGGAAGGTACGTAGGCAGCGGGTTCATCCGTTCAAACCCAATAAAACATGTACATTCTTTTCTCACCATCCCAATCATGTTTGCACAATACTTATGTCATAACAAATAATAACTTTGTACAACAAGTGTGAAAAGGGCTCCCTAGGAGTACCTAGGACGTAGTGGGTGCCTAACACCTTCCCATTGCGTAATTTACCCCTTACCCAGACTCTCTGATCTTTTTATTAGTTTTCTACGTGTAAAACTTCTTAGGCTTTTGTTCGCTTTTTAGCCAGTCCTTTGGATAAATAAAAGTGCGGTGGCGACTCGAAATTTCATTGTATACCTTGCTTATGGTTTAATCGATAAATCATATAGCGACGAATACACCGCTACACACGCCAACAACTCCGCTGGCGACTTTACTGAGGAAACAGACGAAGTACCGGGATGTCAATCCACCAACTACCGAATCTTCCAAAAGGAAAGCACCCATGCTGGGGAGTGAATATTGTTGGAGAGGATTATGAAGTTCTCAACAAACACTCTGCTTAGGGAACAACCCCGCCAACAATCTGGAGAAAGAGGATACAACCATGCCAGGAATATGAACAAATGTCTTTCCCTGTTGGAAATCATGCCACCCTTGGGAGAGCACTAAGAAATTCTTAAGTATCCTTTCATCATTGTGAATGTTCACTTTGTTTAAACAACAATTTGAAATTTTTTATTTGTTTAAACAATGACATTTTATCAATTAAAACATGCAAAACATTTGTTGAATTGGAACAAATAAGAGTGCAACTAATTGGATAAAAGCTCAAATTGATTTGATGGAATGGTAGCCTGCAAATGGCAAGACTCCATAGATCTGTACAATTTTGAAATCAGTGATATATATTGGAAGAGGGCAACATTGAACATAATGATCCTTTCTCTACCAATTTGAATTTCGATGTATTCGAAGCTTCGGTCGACGACGAATCGAGAATTTCTGACGAAAAGACAGTTGTGGAACAGAAAGTCTTGTCAGGATGCAGTTACTTGCCAAATCCCTAATTTTTGCCTAGATTGCCCCAGGATGAGGTACTCAATCTAGAGGGATGCAAATATTCTTTCTTTTTTATGTCTCTAACTTTTGCCTGGATCGCCCTTCCGGGTTTTCCACCGAGACGCTCATTTTTGCCTAAGCCGCCCTTTCGGGTTTTCAACTTAGCGAGCTATTATGTTTTTTTCTTTTATATGCTTTTTTTTTAGGCAAAGTATTTCTTGACTGCATCTGAATTCACAGGACGAGTGAAATCCTCCCCATCCATTGTTGTAAGCATCAAAGCTCCGTCTGAAAAGGCTCTCTTAACAACATATGGACCCTCGTAGTTTGGAGTCCACTTGCCCCTGGAATCGGGCGCGAAAGACAAGACTTTCTTGAGCACGAGGTCACCTTCTCGGAACACACGAGGCTTGACCTTCTTATCGAATGCTTTCTTCATTCTCTGTTGATATAACTGACCATGGCACATGGCAGTCAATCGCTTTTCTTCAATCAAATTCAACTGGTCATAACGACTCCGAATCCATTCATCATCAGTCAACTTGGCTTCCATCAAGACTCTCATTGATGGGATCTCCACCTCTACTGGGAGAACAGCCTCCATGCCGTAAACAAGAGAGAAAGGGGTTGCCCCTGTTGAAGTGCGGACAGATGTACGATAACCATGCAAAGCAAATGGCAGCATCTCATGCCAATCTTTGTATGTAACAACCATCTTCTGGATAATCTTCTTGATATTCTTGTTTGCAGCTTCAACAGCCCCATTCATCTTTGGTCTGTAAGGAGAGGAATTATGGTGTGCAATCTTGAACTCAGCGCACAACTCTTCCATCATCTTATTATTTAGATTAGATCTATTATCAGTAATGATCTTATCAGGCACACCATAACGGCAAATAAGCTGATTCTTGATAAACTTCACGACCACCTACCTGGTCACATTCGCATACGAAGCGACTTCAGCCCATTTGGTGAAGTAGTCAATTGCTACGAGAATAAACTTGTGAAGATTGGCCCGGAGGTGTTCAGTATTGTCTTCTATGTGATGGATATCCAACCAGCATATAGTTGTCTTTTGGGGCGTCCCTGGATACATGGGGCTGGGGCAGTTTCGTCAACTCTCCATCAGAAGCTGAAGTATGTTTGGAACGGTCGGATTGTAACTGTGTGCGGCGAGGAGGAAATTTTGGTGAGTCATCTATCCTCTTTCAAATATGTGGAGGTGGATAGCGAGATCCATGAAACTCTATGCCAAGCGTTCGAGACCGTTGCTATTGAGAAGGTGGCTTTCGCTGAGCAGAAGAAGCCAAGTGCCTCAATTGCTTCCTACAAGCAGGCTAGGGAGGTTGTCAACTCAGGCAAGACAGAAGGCTGGGGCAAGATGGTTGATTTGCCCGTCAAAGAAGACAAGTTTGGTATTGGTTATCAACCTCTGCAGGCAGAGCAGGGTGAGCAGAAAGGGCCGAGTACCTTCACCAGCGCTGGGCTGATGAATCATGGAGACTTCTTTGCAGCCAGTAGTGAAGACGGGGACAGTGATTGTGATTTGAACAACTGGGTTCGACCGTATGCTCCAGGGGAGTCGATCAACAATTGGACAGCTGAAGAAGTGGTCCAAGTTACTCTTCAAACAGAGTAATTTTCTTTTGTTTTTCATTTTGCACGAAACCCTACGTTCTGCCCAAGGCGTAGTGGTTCATTGTAGGGCCTCATCATGTTTTTCAATGATATCATTAATAAAGGACGTTTTGTAAACAATTTTGTGATCCCTATCTTTCCGTTTTTGTTTTTCATTTTTCAAAACAATAAAAATGGCAATGTTTTTTGTTTTTGTGACTTTCTTGAACTCTTTTTTCTAAAATAAAGCATTAAACATGCAGAATGGATCTTACGAACTCCACTATAAACAGTTCTGTTATGGCTCAGTATGATTTCAATAATCCCATCTACCAAGCTGAAGAGGAGAGTGAGGAAGATTGTGAACTCCCTAAAGAACTGGTTAGATTATTGAAGCAGGAGGAAAGGGTCATCCAACCTCATCAGGAAGAGTTGGAGATTATTAACCTGGGTACTGAGGATGCCAGAAGAGAGATCAAGATCGGGGCTGCTTTGAAGGAAGATGTCAAGAGAGGGCTGATTGAAATGCTGAGAGAATATGCGGAGATATTCGCCTGGTCGTATCAAGATATGCCTGGGTTGGATATAGATATTGTAGTGCATAGGCTACCTCTCAGAGAAGATTGTCCTTCAGTCAAGCAGAAGCTTCGGAGAACTAGTCCTGATATGGCTGTCAAGATCAAGGAAGAGGTTCAGAAGCAGTTGGATGCGAGTTTTCTGTCAGTTACTACTTATCCCCCGTGGGTGGCCAACATCGTTCCCATGCCGAAGAAGGACGGTAAAGTCAGGATGTGTGTCGATTACCGGGATTTAAACAGAGCCAGTCCGAAAGATGACTTCCCATTACCTCACATTGATGTATTGGTTGATAATACTGCTCAATCCTCAGTTTTCTCTTTCATGGACGGTTTTTCTGGCTATAATCAGATCAAGATGGCGCCAGAAGACATGGAAAAGACGACATTCATTATACCTTGGGGCATGTTCTGCTATAAAGTTATGCCGTTTGGGCTGAAGAATGTCGGTGCTACCTATCAGAGGGCTATGACGACTCTCTTTCATGACATGATGCACAAAGAAATTGAAGTGTACGTGGATGATATGATTGTGAAGTCTCAGACAGAAGAGGAGCACCTGGTAAACCTGCAGAAGTTGTTTGAAAGACTGAGAAAGTTCAAACTGAGGCTGAATCCAAACAAGTGTACGTTTGGGGTGAGATCTGGAAAGCTGTTGGGTTTCATTGTCAGTGAGAAAGGGATTGAGGTTGATCCAGCAAAAGTCAAAGCTATTCAAGAAATGCCTGAACCGAAAACAGAAAAGCAGGTTTGTGAGTTTTTAGGGAGATTGAACTACATTGCACGGTTTGTATCTCACCTAACTGCCACATGTGACCCGATATTCAAATTGCTAAGGAAGAATCAAGCAATCAGGTGGAATGATGACTGTCAAAAAGCTTTTGACAAGATAAAAGAGTATTTACAGAAACCTCCAATCCTTATACCTCCAGTTCCTGGGAGACCTCTGATAATGTACCTGTCAATAACTGAGAACTCGATGGGGTGTGTATTGGGACAGCATGACGAGTCTGGTCGAAAAGAGCATGCTATATACTACCTTAGCAAAAAGTTTACCGATTGTGAAATAAAATATTCACAGCTTGAGAAAACTTGCTGTGCTTTGGCCTGGGCTGCTCGCCGACTGAGACAGTATATGCTGAACCATACTACCTTATTGATTTCTAAGATGGATCCAGTGAAATACATCTTTGAGAAGCCGACTCTCACCGGACGTGTTGCTCGTTGGCAGATGATCTTAACAGAGTATGATATCCAGTACACGTCACAAAAGGCCATCAAAGGTAGTATTCTGTCAGACTACCTTGCCGAGCAACCTATTGATGATTATCAGCCGATGATGTTTGAGTTCCCTGATGAAGACATCATGTATCTTAAGATGAAAGATTGTGAAGAGCCTCTTGTCGAGGAAGGACCGGATCCTGATGACAAGTGGACATTGATGTTTGATGGGGCGGTGAATATGAATGGCAACAGTGTTGGGGCAGTGCTTATTGTAAGACCCCAATTTTGTCCCTAAGATCCCTCATGGCATCATATCATATCATATCATTGATTTTTACCCTTTTGCTGTATTGGCGTTTTCCCCAATATATGCATTTTTCCCCGGCAGAGAGGTTCTTTGTGAATCTTTTCCTGGTCCGAGTCTGGATTTTTATCCGAAGTATCCTTTGTGGATAGTTTGAGTCAGCTTGTGTCTTTCCAGTGGATGTGTTGTCCTTTGGAAATCTTTTTTTCCCCAATTTGAGTCCTTCTTTCCCCAGTGAGGTCTCTAGTCCAGTCGTGTCTCATTCACGCAGTGTCAGTTTGTGAGATGAGTTCTATATCCGAACTCGAGTGCACCTTAGGATAGGAGAATGGCGTAGTCTTGTCGACTGGTGTGGAGTATTCCTTAGCCAGTTGACTTGCGAGTCCATTCACTTGGTGGAGGTCATGTTGGATTAATAATGTCACACAAGTTATTTGTGGTTAGGCATTATTCTTTCAATCATGTGCCTTAGAAGCCAAGGACCTTAGTTTACCAAGCCCATCTTGGCCTATTTTTAGGACGTAGTGCGGAGGTCGTTCGGATGTCAGATCTGATGTGATTGTTACGCGATACTACACTCGTAAGAGTCTCTCTTGAGAATATTCTTGGAATACGAGTATTCGTTCCTCCGATAATATTCAAAAGATGGGACGATGATTATGGGAACCTCTGGTAGAACATGTCTGGCAGGTTTAAACCCTAGTACACTCCCTTTGGGTGGTTCTTAACCGAGACTCCATGCTCGTGACTCTCAGCAAACCCGTGATTCATGATTGAGTCGTTCAGAGAACCTTAATATCAATGGAACCTGGGTGTTGATAAGGTGTAAATCCTAAATCCACCAAAACGGATGGTTGATATTAAGGATGTTCGAGCCGGTTCATGTACCGTTAATATCAATGGAACTTGGGTGTTGATAAGGTGAAAACCATAATCCACCAAAATGAATGATTGATATTAGGGATACAATGACCTTTCCCATGACCTTTGTCTGGTGTGACTTGCTTGATCCTTGAGTGTGATTGTTGCATTCATGCATTCATGCATTCATCTGCACTTCATGTCATCAGAAAAAGAAAATTTTCAAGGAACTTAAAAGGGTTTATTTGCAAAATTTTCAGACATGGAAAGACCAAAAAGGCATACAAAGAGGTACAGCTTTAGACAACTCGATGTGAAAGAGTTAAGGAATCTGACATCTTATGTATTAGATCCCTTGGGTTTCAAAGCTCGGTATGGGAAGCTTCTGCCTCTGTTGACTACTCAGGTTGATGAGGGATTGATGAGTACTTTGGCTCAGTTTTATGATCCTCTGTATCACTGCTTCTCTTTCCCGGATTTTCAATTGTTGCCTACGCTTGAGGAGTATGCTCATCTTATTGGGATCCCGATTCTGGATCAGGTGTCGTTCAGTGGCTTAGAGAGTATTCTGACTGTGCGAGAGATTGCAGATTTATTGCACATAGATGAGTCTTTGATTAAAGCTAATCTGACTACCTAAGGTGGAATTCAGGGTCTTCCTTCTGATTTCCTCATCGCTCAAGCTACCGTTTATGGGAAGGCCATGAGTGAGGATGCCTTTGAGGCTTTATTTGTGCTGCTCATCTATGGTTTGGTTTTATTCCCCAACATCGACAAATTTGTGGATGTGAACGCCATTAGGATCTTCTCTGTTCTTAATCCCGTTCCGACTCTGTTGGGTGATGCCTATTTCTCTTTGCATCTGAGGAATGCAAAGGGTGGAGGGGTTATTGTGTGCTGTCTGCCTCTGCTGTATAAGTGGTTTATTTCTCACTTACCGCAGACGGTTGCTTTCAAGGAGAACAAGGGATGTCTACGGTGGTCTCAGAGACTTATGTCTCTCACTAATGATGATATCTCTTGGTATGATCGCGTGTATGATACTGTGCAGATCATTGACTATTGTGGTGAATTCCCTAATGTGCCTCTTCTCGGTACATGTGGTGGGATCAGCTACAATCCTATTTTAGCACGTCGTCAGCTTGGGTTCCCCCTAAAGGATAAACCTCATAACATTCTGTTAGAAGGCGTATTCTTCCAGGAGGGTAAAGATCCCCAAGGCCTGAAAGCCAGATTTGTCCGCGCTTGGCGCAATATTCATAAGAAGGGTAGGAATGAGCTAGGTCCGAAGAATTGCATTGCTTTGGAGCCATATACCTCTTGGGTCAGACAGAGAGCTGCTGAGTACCTTATGCCGTATGATCATCCGAGACCTACACCGTTGGATGTGGCTGGGCCTTCAACCCTCCCCACCCAAGATGTAGAGGAGTTGAGAGAAGAAGACCTTTCACGTGCTTGGATCCGTGAAAGAGAAGAGTTGCTTCATTAGCTTAAGGAGAAGGACGCTCTGATCGAGTTTCTTGAGCATCAGGTGATCGATGATCCGAATGATACTTGGACTTCTCTGCTTCCTCAGTCTTCCAAGTTCTGGAAGAGGAAGTATGATCGACTTGCAAAGGAGAAAGCGGACATGGAAGCAGCCTATGAGAGAGAGATCAAAAAGCTGTGCGCATCTCGTCTTCCAGCATCTCGAGCTTCTAGGGATCCATAGGATGTTTATTTTCCTTTTCTCTTTGTAATGATCAACAATGTTGTACTTCTTTGTTCCAAATATATTTGATGAGATATTTTCCATATGATAGTAAATGTTTAATATTCAAATTTGCAAATAAATACCCTAAAAGTTCCTTGAAATAAAAACAAAGCATATGCACGAGCATTGCATGCATCATTTTGCATAAGCAGGTATCTTGTTCCGGTCTTCTTGTCTGTGGCCTAACTCTGTGCTCTTCATTTATTTTGAAGACAAGCTGACTCACCGGTACTATACCAGAGCCAATTCTGCTAGAGTGATGGATCAACTTGAACAAGAGAACAGAGAATTGAAGGAAGAAGTTGCCCGTCTGAGTGCTCTGATGGAGCAGTTCTTGTCTGCTCAGAATCAACCTTCTCCACCTCCTGCAACTCCTCCCCAGAGGACTGTTATATCAGAAGTCGTCGCTCCGACTGTGCCAGCCGCCAGTGCTCATTTTGTGCCTAATGACATGCCAGCCGGGTTTCCTTGGGGTATGCCTCCAGGTTTCATGCCTGATATTCCAGCACCAACCTTTGCTTCTATGCCGGCATCTAGCCCGGTCCTTGCTGCTGCTCCTCCTGTCGTGCATACCATTCCTAGGGTAGACGACACCATCTATCATTCTGAGCCGTCTGAGGGCCCAGATGTTAATGAGAAGATGGAAGCGATGAATGATCAATTCCTCGAGCTGCGAAAGGAATTGAAGACCCTCCGAGGGAAAGATTTGTTCGGCAAGTCTGCTGCTGAACTTTGCCTTGTTCCCGGTGTGAAGATTCCGATCAAGTTCAAAGTGCCTGACTTTGAAAAATATAAGGGGAACACCTGCCCTCTTGCTCACCTGGTTATGTATGCCAGGAAAATGTCCACGCAAACTAATAATGATCAACTTCTGATTCATTACTTTCAGGATAGTTTGTCCGGTGCGGCTCTTCGCTGGTATATGAGCCTTGATAGTGCAAACATCCGATCCTTCAACGATCTTGGCGAAGCTTTCGTCAAGCAGTACAAATATAATGTTGATATGGCGCCTGACCGTGATCAACTCAGGGCCATGACTCAGAAGGATAAAGAGACATTTAAGGAGTACGCCCAGAGGTGGCGAGAGCTGGCAGCTCAGATTACTCCTCCGGTGGAAGAGAAAGAAATGACTGAGATCTTTTTGAAGACTCTTAGCTCATTCTATTATGAGCGAATGGTTGCGAGTGCTCCCTCTGATTTCACCGAGATGGTGAACATGGGGATGCGTCTGGAGGAAGGAGTCCGTGAAGGACGTCTGAGTAAGGATGAGAGCTCTTCTAAACGGTATGGGGCGTTTAAGAAGAAGGATGGGGAGGCGCATGCTGTGCAGTCCCATGCTAAACCAAGAAGACCCTCTGTGCAGAGGAAGCCAGTACGTCGTACAAATAATCAGCACCAGATGGCTCATATAGCACCTGTCTTCAGAGATAGTGCTCAGTATCAGCAGCCCAATCAGCATCAGCATCAGCAACAGCCTCAGTATCAACAACAACATCGTCCACAGCAACAGGCTTACCAGCCTCGTGGTAGTACCAACAACCAAGCTAATTTGAACTATGATAGGAAGAAGATCAGCTTCGATCCCATTCCTATGTCATACGCTGAATTGTATCCTTCCTTGTTGGAAAGGAAGCTGGTTACTCCAAGGGATCCTCCAGCAGTGCCTGCGAACCCGCAATGGTGGTATAAGCCAGATCAACACTGCGTATATCATTCTGGTGCTCCGGGTCACAATATTGAAAATTGCTATCCGTTGAAGACTAAGGTTCAAGACCTTATGAGATGCGACATCCTGAGCTTTGAGGACTCAGGCCCGAATGTTACGAAGAACCCATTGCCCGAGCATGGGAAATCAGTGAACATGGTCCAGGGGTGTCCTGGAAAATACAAAGTCAAATATGTGAGTCATATTCGACAGTCATTGGTCGAGTTGCATCGTTTGCTGTGTCGATACAGCCATATGGAGCATGACCATGACAGATGCCGCATTTGCTCCGTTAATATGCTGGGTTGCCGCCAAGTGCGAAGAGAGCTTCAAGAGCTATTGGACGAAGGTACTATAGAGATTCTTCAGAACCGTAATGTTGATGAAGATGAACCAGAAGTAAATGTTATATCTCCTGTGTTCAAGCTGCCCGAGCCTGTTGTCATCCGTTATGATGGTAGCAAGCCGAAGGTCTCTCCTTCTCTGATAATCAAGCCTGCAGGCCCTGTGCCTTATTCTTCGGATAAAGAGATTCCCTTCAGATACAATCCCGTTGCTGTGGAAGATGGGAAGGAAGTGTCGTTGCCTTCAACCTCCGTGGTTAATATTGCTGACGTGAACGGGTTGACCCGTAGTGGTCGTGTGTTTTCTGCACCCCCGAAGTCTCATGTTGCTTCTGATACTGTTGAGCGTCCGGTTGGGACGACTGTGAATGTTCAGAACCCGGCACTTGCTGTTGCCAAACCCTCCTCTGTACAAAAGACTCATGCTTCTTCTGTTGGCCCTAGTGGCATTGTGAATGAAGAATGTGATGAGATGCTGAAGCTCATCAAGAAGAGTGAGTACAATGTTGTAGACCAGCTTCTACAAACGCCGTCTAAAATCTCCGTATTATCTTTGTTGCTGAATTCAGAACCCCATAGGGAGGCTCTGCAAAAAGTATTGGACCTGGCATATGTTGATCATGACGTCACGATAGAACAGTTTGACAGTATAGTTGCAAACATCACTGCTTGCAACACTTTGAGTTTCTGTGACGCTGATCTCCCTGAGGAGGGAAGAGACCACAACATGGCTCTACATATTTCTATGAATTGCAAGACTGATGCCATGTCCAACGTGCTAGTTGACACTGGATCATCTCTAAATGTATTGCCAAATACCACACTCTCTCGATTGTCATATCAGGGGCCTCCCATGAGGCAGAGTGGTGTTGTTGTGAAAGCGTTTGATGGGTCACGTAAGACTGTGATTGGGGAAGTTGATCTCCCGATCAAGATTGGACCAAGTGATTTCCAAGTTACCTTCCAGGTAATGGATATCCACCCATCTTATAGCTGTATCCTTGGCAGACCATGGATTCACGAGGCTGGCGCCGTGACATCCACCCTACACCAGAAGCTGAAAATTGTCAAAAATAAGAAACTGGTTGTGGTAGGGGGAGAAAAGGCTCTCCTGGTTAGCCACCTGTCTTCTTTCTCATATATTGATGCTGAGGATGAAGTTGGAACTCCGTTCCAAGCTTTATCTATTGCTGAGCCAATTGAGAAGAAGTCTCCTTCATTTGCTTCCTACCGTGATGCAAAACTGGCCATTGAATGTGGTGCAGTTGCTGGTTTAGGGAAGATGATCGAGCTTGAAGACAACAAATCCCGGGCTGGCATTGGCTACTGTTCTGGGGCATTCAATGAGAATGGTTTGTTCAAGAGTTGAGGTTTCATCCATGCTGATCAGCCTGAGGAAGCTGCTGCTATCTTGGAAGAGGATGCAGAGGATTTGAGCAACTTCATCATACCTGGTGGTGTCTGCCACAATTGGGTCGCTGTAGATGTTCCTACAGTCATTCATAGATCAGAGTAATGATTCACTTTGTTCAAAACCCTTCTCCCATGCCAAAAGGAGAAGTGATGACATTGTTGGCAACATTTATACAATGATATTTCATTCAATTAATGCATTGTTAAACATTTATTTTTCCATTTGTTTTCACTTTTTGCTTTTGCATGAAATCAGTGATCACAAAAAACCCATAAAAACATAAATAAAAGCAACCTTTTTCATCCGCATAATGATTTGTTTGTTTAAATTCTAAAGTTTTTACATTAACCAAAATCATTACGCAGGTTGATTCTAAAACCCATTAAACATAATGATCCAACGCCATCTCCCAATTTTGAATTCCCTGTATTCGAGGCAGAAGAAGATGATGTTGAAGGAATTCCTGATGAGATTACCCGTCTCCTTGAGCACGAGAAGAAGATCATTCAGCCGCATCTCGAAGATCTGGAAACAGTCAACTTGGGGTCTGAAGATTGTGTTCGTATGGTGAAGATTGGGGCACTTCTTGAAGAGTCTGTCAAGAAGGGGTTGATCAGTTTGCTACGAGAATATTCAGATATCTTTTCTTGGTCATATGAAGACATGCCGGGTCTAGATACAAATATTGTGCAACATTTCCTGCCTTTGAAGCCTGAGTGTGTGCCTGTGAAGCAGAAGCTCAGAAGAACTCATCCAGATATGGCAGTGAAGATCAAAGAGGAAGTTCAAAAGCAAATTGATGCGGGGTTTCTGGTGACTTCTACATATCCTCAATGGGTGGCCAATATTGTGCCTGTGCCTAAGAAAGACGGAAAAGTCCGTATGTGTGTTGATTACAGAGATTTGAATAAGGCTAGTCCGAAAGATGATTTCCCTCTACCACACATTGATATGTTGGTAGACAATACAGCTAAACTCAAAGTCTTTTCGTTTATGGACGGATTTTCCGGATATAATCAAATCAAGATGGCACCCGAAGATATGGAGAAGACAACATTCATCACACCTTGGGGAACATTCTGTTATCGAGTGATGCCCTTCGATTTGAAGAACGCCGGAGCCACGTATCAACGAGCTATGACTACCTTGTTTCATGACATGATGCACAAGGAGATAGAGGTCTATGTTGAAGATATGATTGATAAGTCCCGAACGGAAGTTGAACATGTTGAGCATTTGTTGAAGCTTTTTCAGTGTTTGAGGAAGCTTAGGCTTCGCCTGAATCCGAACAAATGTACATTTGGAGTCCGTTCCGGCAACTTGTTGGGTTTCGTTGTCAGCGAGAGAGGTATTGAAGTTGATCCTGCAAAGGTCAAAGCAATACAAGAGATGCCTACGCCCAAAACTGAGAAGCAAGTCCGAGGTTTTCTTGGTCGCTTGAACTACATTTCCATATTTATATCCCACATGACTGCCACATGTGCGCCGATATTCAAGCTCCTCTAGAAAGATCAGTCTCATGATTGGACTGAGGATTGCCAGAAAGCTTTCAACAGTATCAAAGAGTATCTGTCTGAACCTCTGATCTTGTCTCCGCCTGTAGAAGGAAGACCTCTGATTATGTATCTGACTGTTCTTGAAGACTCGATGGGTTGTGTACTCGGTCAACAAGATGAATCAGGGAAGAAAGAATCTGCTATCTACTACCTCAGTAAGAAGTTTACTGATTGTGAGTCTCGGTACTCTATGCTTGAGAAGACGTGCTGTGCTTTAGCTTGGGCTGCTAAGCGTTTGCGCCAGTACATGATAAATCATACTACTTGGTTGATATCCATAATGGATCCAATCAAGTATATTTTCGAGAAGCCTGCTTTAACTGGGAGGATTGCCCGTTGGCAGATGCTGTTGTCTGAGTATGATATCGAGTATCGAGCTCAGAAAGCTATCAAAGGTAGTATCTTGGCTGACCATTTAGCGCACCAGCCAATTGAAGATCATCAGTCAGTTTAGTACGACTTCCCAGATGAGGAGATTCTGTATTTGAAAATGAAAGATTGTGATGAGCCTACACTTGATGAAGGTCCGGAACCTGGTTCCAGATGGACGATGGTGTTTGATGGCGCTGTGAATCAGTATGGAAATGGTATTGGGGCAGTAATCATTACTCCTCATGGCACTCATATTCCGTTTACAACAAGGCTAACTTTCAAATGCACGAATAATATGGCTGAGTATGAGGCCTGTATTATGGGACTAGAAGAGTGTATTGATTTGAGAATCAAGCATCTTGATGTGTATGGTGATTCGGCCCTGGTTGTTAATCAGATCAAGGGTGAATGAGAGACGAATCAGCCTGGTCTCATTCCGTATAGAGATTATGCAAGAAGGATTTCAACGTTCTTTACAGAAGTTGACTTTCATCATATTCCTCGAGAAGATAATCGGATGGCAGATGCTCTTGCTACGCTTGCTTCGATGATTGTTGTCAAGTATTGGAATGAAGTTCCCAACATTGCTGTGATGCGCTTGGATAGACCAGCTCACATATTTGCAGTTGAAGAAGTGAAAGATGACAAGCCTTGGTATTTTGATATCAAGAATTTCCTCCAGAACCAGGTCTACCCGCCTGGGGCATCTGTGAAAGATAGGAAAACTTTGAGAAGGTTGTCAGGCAGTTTCTACCTCAGTGGTGAAGTGCTGTATAAGAGAAATTTTGACATGGTTTTGCTCAGATGCGTGGATAGACACGAAGCAAACATGTTAATGACTGAGGTCCATGAGGGTTCATTTGGTACTCATTCCAATGGGCATGCCATGGCTAGAAAGATGTTGAGAGCAGGCTACTATTGGCTGACAATGGAGTCTGACTGCTGCAAATATGTGAAGAAATGCCACAAGTGTCAGATTTATGCGGATAAGATTCATATTCCTCCGACACTTCTGAATGTGATTCCATCACCATGGCCTTTCTCTATGTGGGGAATTGACATGATTGGCATGATTGAGCTGAAAGCGTCCAACGGACACAGGTTTATTCTCGTAGTGATTGATTACTTCACCAAATGGGTTGAAGCCGCTTCGTATGCGAATGTGACCAGGCAGGTGGTCATAAAGTTTATCAAGAATCAGCTGATTTGCCGTTATGGTGTGCCAGATAAGATCATTACTGATAATGGATCTAATCTGAATAATAAGATGATGGATGAGTTGTGCGCTGAGTTCAAGATTGCACACCATAATTCCTCTCCTTACAGACCCAAGATGAATGGGGTTGTTGAAGCTACTAATAAGAATATCAAGAAGATTATCCAGAAAATGACAGTTACGTACAAAGATTGGCATGAGATGCTGCCATTTGCTTTGCATGGATATCGTACATCTGTCTGCACTTCAACAGGGGCAACCCATTTCTCTCTTGTTTACGGCATGGAGGTTGTTCTCCCAGTAGAGGCGGAGATCCCATCAATGAGAGTCTTGATGGAAGCCAAGTTGACTGATGCTGAATGGATTCAGAGTCGTTATGACCAGCTGAATTTGATTGAAGAGAAGCGATTAACTGCCATGTGCCATGGTCAGTTATATCAGCAGAGAATTAAGAAAGCATTCGATAAGAAGGTCAAGCCTCGTGTGTTCCGAGAAGGTGACCTCGTGCTCAAGAAAGTTTTGTCTTTCGCGCCCGATTCCAGGGGCAAGTGGACTCCAAACTACGAGGGTCCATATGTTGTTAAGAGAGCCTTTTCAGGCGGTGCTTTGATGCTTACAACAATGGATGGGGAGGATTTCACTCGTCCTGTGAATTCAGATGCAGTCAAGAAATACTTTGCCTAAAAAGAAAAAAAAAGTATTAAATAAAAACAGAATAGCTCGCTAAGTTGAAAACCCGAAAGGGCGGCTTAGGAAAAAATGAGCGTCTCGGTGGAGAACCCGAAAGGGCAATCCAGGCAAAAGTTAGAGACATGAAAAAAAAGAATATTTGCATCCCGCTAGATTGAGTACCTCACCCTGGGGCAATCTAGGCAAAAATTAGGGATATGGCAAGTAACTGCATCCTGACTAGAATTTCTGTTCCACCAGCTGTCTTTTCGTCAGAGATTCTCGATTCGTCGTCGACTGAAGCTTCAAATACATCGAGATTCAAATTGGTAGAGAAAGGATCATTATGTTCAATGTAGCCCTCTTCCAATATATATCACTGATTTCAAATTTGTACAGATCTATGGAGTCTTGCCATTTGCAGGCTACCATTCCATCAAATAAATTTGAGCTTTTTATCCAATTATTTGCACTCTTATTTGTTTCAATTCAACAAATGTTTGCATGTTTTGATTGATAAAGTATCATTGTTTTAAACAAATAAAATTTTTCAAATTGTTGTTTTAAACAAAGTGAATATTCACAATGTTGAAAGGATACTAAGGGATGTCTCAGTGCTCTCCCTAGGGTGGTATGATTCCTAACAGGTAAGACATTTGTTCATATTCCTGGTTTGGTTATATCCTCTTCCTCCAGATCTTTGTTGGGGTTGTTCCCCAAGCAGAGTTGTTGTTGTGGGTTGTTCCCCAAGCAGATGTTGTTGAAGACCCAATTTTCTTCTCCAGCAGTGGTCTCTCCCCGGTATGGATGGGTTTCTTTGGAAGATTCAATGGTTGATTGGGTTGATATCCCAGTACTTCATCCATTTTCCTCAGCATAGTCTGCAGAGTGGTTGTTGTGGCAATTTCTGCCTATTGGAAGCGCTTTTGATCCCCGGTAGGATCAGTTGGTGGTCTAGCATCCAGAGAGTGGATTGATTTCCTGATTGCTTTTGATCCTCAGTAGAATGGCTTGTTGCAGAATCTACTTGTGTGATCTGTTATTCCCTCAGTGGGTGTATTCCCCGGTAGAGTGGCTATGTGTGTTCTCCCCAAGTAGAGCGGCTTGTTGCAGAATCTACTTGTGTGATCTATTCTCCCTCAGTGGGTTGTTCCCCAGCGGAGTTGTTTGGAGTTGCTTTCATAGCAGTTCTCGCTTGTGCAGTGAACTTTTGTTTCTCAGTTGATACTGAGGATCCCTTGCAGATATCTCGGGATTTCTCCTTCTCTCCAACAGATTGGTCTTTGTGGCAGTTTTTGCCTGTTGTGACTTTCTGTACACCAGTTGGGTTGTTTGTTGATCCATCACTCAGAGATTTTGTGATATCTTTGATCTTTTGCTCCTCCCGCAGATCTTTGCTTTCTAGCATATGGATCTCTAGCAGATTGTCTTTCCAGTTGGTTTCCTCTGGAAGTATAGTACCGGGCTTTTGATTCCTGGACCTGTTTGTGTTAGATATGTCTGTTTTGTCAGCATTCATCAAACATAAATTACGCATATTCATGCATATTCATGAACATTCAGATATTCATGTTGCATTTTCGCCATACATCTTTTGTTTGTGGTTCTAAGCTATTGGTGATATAGATCTCTTCAACAGATCTTCCCAAGCAGATGTCGGGTGTTTAAATCTCTCCATATAGAGTCAGCCCCATAAGCAGAAAGCGTCTGTCTCTCCTTCTGCAGTTCCCCACTGAGATATACCCTCGTGGACGACGGTTTCTTCTGTTTCCTCCCTACACATATATTGGGATGGATGTTCCCTATTGAGTTATATCCTCATAGGACGTGTCTTGATTCAGTCTGTCTTTTCGGTTTGATCCCGAATTGGCTATTTGTCAACTGTTTCTTGCGCTTCCCGGTGGAATAAATGAATGAATTGCCCAGTAACCGGCAATAATTCTTTTTATCCCCAGCGGAGTTTTTGGCCACTACCCCGTATTCGGTAGTTGTAAGTCCTATCTCTTTTCCCCTAGCAGAGGTAACCTTTGTGGTTCGTTCTGGTTGATGGTGGATTTTGTGTTGTTGTGGTTTTATTCCCAACGGAGTCTGTGCTTTTTGGTGGATAATTGCCGGTTGCTAGCAATCCTATCCCCAGTTAAGTCTTTGGTTTTCTACCCGGTAGTCGGTAGTGTTAAACCTCTTGTTTCCCCAGCCAGAGTTTTGGTATTCTACCCCGTATTTGGTAGTTGTAAACCCTAATTTCTTTCCTTTGCAGAGTAAACCTTGTTGTTCATCCTAACCGATGATGGTTACTCTTTGTGGTTATCTTCATTCAGTATTTGATGTTGATATTCTCTTTTTGCTTCTGGGCAATTGCCGTATGCTCGCATTTGATTCCCCGCAAGTTTTCTGGATAATTGCCGTATGCTTGCAATTTTATCCCTTTTGAAGTTGCCAGTGGGTCCTTTCACCGTTTGCTAGTGATTTGTTCCCCGGATTATTGATTGTTTATCAATATATCCCAGCAAGTCTATGTGGGTAATTGCCGGATGCTTGCAGTTCATCCTCAGCAGATCGCCTTTCATTTACCCTTTCGTTGGTAATGATTGTTGCTCTCTTTGATTGGTCATCTTTATGTACCTAGTGTTGGTATCCTGATGCCTTTCTTTTCGGTTGATTTATCCTTTGTTAACCCAGTAACCGGTTGTGGATAATCTTCCATGCGAGTGTGTTATCCACGTTCTGACGGTAATGGATGATATATCTCATGCACTCTTCAGTTGAAGCCTTTTGTGTTTCCCTAGTCGAGTAAGATTCGTTGTTCCTCTTTCGAACTTGAATATTTCTTTGTTTCTTGGATAATTGTCGGATGCTTGCAATTTATCCCTTTGATTTATCTTTCGTTTACCCGTATGCTTGGTATCGATTGTCTCTCTTTTCGGTTGGCCACCTATTATATGCCCTAACCGGTATCTCTGGTGTCTCTTCCTTTCGAGTATATTATTCACGTTCTGACGGTAATGAATGATATGTCTCGTGCGCTCTTTGGTTGGAGTCCTTTGTTGATCTTCCCCAGTAGAGTAAGATTCGTATTCTTTGTAGAATCGAATATCCATCCTTTAACAAGTTTGTGTTTTGGATGATGAGTGTTTTGGCATATATACCAATTCACGTTTTCGGTAGGTCACCTATTATATACCTAGTAACTGGTATCCCTGGTGTTTCCTTCCATGCGAGTGTATTATCTACGTTCTGACGGTAATAGATAATATATCTCATGCGAGTATTTTATCCACGTTCTGACGGTAATGGATATTATATCTCATGCACTCTTTGGGTTTGTGTCCCCAGTTGAGTAAGATTCGTCTTCTCGTTGTGGATCCGAATGTCCATCCTGTAAGTCGATTTGCTTTTTCAAGCCCTCCTTTCGGATGATGAGTGTTTTGGCATATATACCAATTCACGCTTTCGTCGGTCACCTATTATATACCCAGTAACCGGTATCCCTGGTGTTCCTTCCCTTCTGCTCCCTATTATGACCTTGGTCCCCTGTGGAGTCAGATTTTCCTTTGCCGTTGTACCTGTTTCAGGTCTTTCTCAGATGTTTGGTTGATTGATATCTCTCACCCTTATACCAGTCTTAGATATTCATTCTTCCTGAGTTTGTTACCCTTATACCGGTAACACCTCATGCCTTATTGTTTCCCCAGGAGAGTCTCTTTGTTAGACATTTCTCCAGTGGTTTTCTTGTGGTGATTTTTGCCCTTTTGCTGTATTGGCGTTTTCCCCAATATATGCATTTTTCCCCGGCAGGGAGGTTCTTTGTGAATCTTTTCCTGGTCCGAGTCTGGATTTTTATCCGAAGTATCCTTTGTGGATAGTTTGAGTCAGCTTGTGTCTTTCCAGTGGATGTGTTGTCCTTTGGAAATCTTTTTTTCCCCAGTTTGAGTCCTTCTTTCCCCAGTGAGGTCTCTAGTCCAGTCGTGTCTCATTCACGCAGTGTCAGTTTGTCCCCTAATTCAGAGACGTGTCCTGCTCACGCATTCTTTTTCTTTCTATCCACAATAAGAGTCCCCGTGAGAGTCTTGTAAGAGTCTCCGTTCCTCGTGAGTGTATTACTCCGATGGATTGTCTTTTCTTCTGTGTGAATTATATCCCCACAGAGTTTGTGTCTTTTACATGCATACATTTGCATCATGAGGTCTCTTAGGGACCAAAATTTGTCTCATTTACTGTTATTTAAGCCCATTCTACCGCGTCGAGATGAAGATTTCTAAACTTCACCTCTCCGGATAGAATGATCTTAAATAGGGGCATCTGTAAGACCCCAATTTTGTCCCTAAGATCCCTCATGGCATCATATCATATCATATCATTGCCTCAAGGATCATTGTGCACCTTGCCTCCTTCCCTGTGGGTGGGTTATCTTTTGAGAGTGGTTCTTGATCACCAAGCATGTTTGGCATTTGTATATCATTGCTTTTCATTTGTTTACTAACCAAAAGTACAAAAATATGTCATCTAACCTTGTTACTTGCAGATGAAGCAATCTTAGGTCAAAAGCAGCTATTGAGCAATAGATGGTGGCCATTCTTGAGAATTTGGGCACCATTGATCATGCACAAGAGTTCATATGAACCATGATATCATTTTGAATCAAGATCCCAAGTGGTAGAAGCTTGAATTTCATCTGAGCATAGCCAGGTCAACTGAAACCCTAGAAAAGTCAACACAAGTCAACTGTGCATTCAATCATGGATTTGAAGGTGAGAGATGGTTAGAGAGGCCTCATTCATGTCCATACAAGTCTCATTTGACATTTCAAACATCAACAATGAAGAATTTGAGGTCAGATGAAAAGTTGCCAAAAATAGTAAGTGACCTGTAATTTGGAATTGCCAAAAATAGAAAGGTTTTCTCCTCAAGTTTACATCATCAAGAAAGCTTCAAATGAAATTTTGTCTAACATGAAAGTTGAAGATCTTGCTCTCACCTTTCCAAAACGTCCAAGAACATGAATTTCACATTTGTGGTTAAGAAGATATGGATCAAACATGGCCAAGCAAATTTGAAATTCAAACATGCATAACTTTTGAACCATAAGGCCAATTGAAGTGGTTCTTTTTGCAACATTTCTCTCTTGATCTCTACTATCCAATTCATGCATCATATTCCATGCATTTTGATCACAAAAATATTGGCATTTTCATTTGAATTTTTGAGGGAAAATCCAAATTCAAAAATTGTGCATTGCTTTTACTTCCCACCATTGGCATTTGATTAAAAATCACATTTTAAGTGCATTTCCACCAGAACTCGTGCACTGTAGCATTGCATTACACATATAAGGGTGCTTTAGCCAATTTGCATAAACACTTCAATTTCACTAATCTCTTGGCATTAACTTAAGTATGATTAACAAGCATCATTAGGAGAGCATATATAATCATAATCCTAACAGAAAACACTAACAACAATTCACAAATTTCAGATCTAGAAATTTCTCTCCAATTTTCTCTCAACTTTTTCATCCAAATTCTTCATAAACATTGCCTTGTTCTTGATTTGTTCATCATCCACAAGCATCATTGAAGGTTTTGGAAGCAAGATCTAGAAGAATTGAGCTGATTCGAGGACTGTTGAACCTTGCATCCATTAATGGCAGTTGAAGATTCAAGCGAGATCAAGCACTGTTGAGCTATTATTCTTCATCCATTCATTCATCTAAGCATTGGAGATCATCTGTTTCAGCTTTCCAGGACCTGAATTGAACGATTTCACTTCTGTAGCTTCATTAAGGTCAGAATTCGATGCTCATAATTCATAAAATTGATCTATGCATGTTGTAGATCCTTTAAAGCTGATCACGCTGAACTTTAGATCCATGAAATCCATGCAGAAATGAAGTAGTTATGATGATAATAAGTTTGATAGGTGAAACTTTTCTTGCTCGAAACTTTGAACATAGGTTGAATTAGGTCAAAATAATCATTGATCCGTGTTGTATGTTGAAAGACGAGTCCATTGGTGTGCTCATTGTGAATTTCTGGACATGTTTGTTCTTGAGGATGATGAACACGAAGAACATGTATGAATGTTAGGGTTTTAGATTTCCAGAATGCCTTTGATCTATCCAAGCGCTGTTTGCATGTGTTTTGGTGTTTTTGCTCATGCATTGGTCCACATCAGCATATGCGTGGCCATTTGATTGGTTCGGAACACTTGCCATTGCCACATATGATTAATGAAACGGCGCGTTTCATGTATTGAGCGCCACAATTCAAAATATAACCGGCTTTGATCCTCAGCCACGCCAAAATCCAAATTGCCTTGCTGAATTATTTTCATTTCTCATCCATGTTCATATGCTTGCTCTTTCATGTTTTTTATTTTTTCTCTTCACTTACAAAAATCATAACTCCATAAATAATGATCCAAATGGCATGGGATTTTTTGCACTTTGTTCCTCATGATGTCTACTATTTTATGAGTATTTTTCCAGAATTTATGCTCGGTTGGAACTTAAATTGTCCTAGGGTTTGTGTATGCATATGCTATCTTGTACCTTGCTTGCCATTTTCTTTGTGAAATAATGATGCTTGATCCAATGAATATGAAATTTGGTATGCTTAAACTAGACATCTTGCTGGTCATTTTGGTATTGAGTTTGCATTTTTTGCATTTATGGTTGTTGAGATATGATCTGATCAATGTAGGTGTGACAATGTGTGTCACACCTTTGCTTGCTTGATTTGTTGATTTTCTTTACCATGCCAAATAAATGCCAAATATTGTGAGTTTTTGCATAATGGTTCTTCTGGATGTTGGGATAGATCCTGAATTTTTGTAGAATTTTTGGTTTAATTTCTGATTTGTTTGAGATTTTCCTTGCTGGTTGGTCATGTTTGGACATTTGATGAGTGTTGAACTTTAATGATTTGTGAAATGCTTATGCTGTATCATATGGATGTGAAATTTTACACATGTTTTCTAGACACATTGAAGTTTATTGTGGCTTTGGTTTGAGTCATTTATCATTTGTCATCTCTGTTTTAGGATTGCTAAGTTGATGTACCATTTGTGGTCCTATTTGAGCTTGTTTGTGCTTACCTTGACTTGATGAATTTGATTTCCATGCTTATACTTGTCTAAATGCCTTGATTTTTGGTGTGTTGATCATATGATGTGTTATGTTTAGCCATGATTTTTCTTGAGATTTATTGAACCATTTTTGAATTGATGTGGATTTGTTCATTCTGTTGCTTCAATGTGTTTCCAACTTGCATACCTTGACATGATTGGGTTATGAAATGAATTTGGTTGATGCTATTGACATGAGACCTTTTGGATTATGTTCTTAATTGGTTGAGTTTGATTCATGTCAATTTTCATGTTCTGTTTTGGATTATTTCTCCTTCTATGACCCTAGGCCTTGACCTAGTGGTTTGCTTCTCATGTTTGAGCTTGTTTTCAGGTTAAGAAGTACTTGACCATAAGAGGATTGATTCACATTGCTTGAGTTGGTTTATTTGGTTGATATTGACTAACTTTGACTTGTTTTGTAGGATGCTTTTTGCTCATTTGAGTTGAGCTTGTGCCTTGCACATTGTTGCATTGCTTGTTAGATTGTCTGTTGACTGTTGGATTATCTATTTGACTTTTTGAGTTGTATACTGATTGAGTTGGATTGTTTTCAAGTACATTAGTTTCTTAAGTTCACTTTGAACTTGATTTTGCTTGGTTGCTTAACCACTTAGGTATGATTTCTCTTCTTCGTGTAGTCTGGAAGACCTGGCCTGTTATGTGGTCAGGCACCTGTCTGAAGTCCTCCTTAAGAGGCAATGCTTGTGATTGTTTACTCTTTGTGCCAAGCAGGAAAAGTCCTTTGATAAGGCAATTGGTAGATAAAAGAGATGTGTAGTCCATCTCCTACTATTCAGTGTGTCATCCCTTTGCTCACATTACATGTTGATGCATTGTGGATCTTAACCCAAGATCTATAGAGTCATTCTCTTGTGGAGAGAGTTCCAACTTTCTGAACTCCCACACATTCTAATATTCAAAGCTCTCCCAGGCCAGCGATAGAAGCTATGAGGCACACCCCTCATTTCCTTTTCATCTGCTTCAACTTAACTCTCAATGTTAAGGTTAAGAGCACAATTACCCCATTCCAGTTGACTTTAAAGTCTAACCCTTGCTTGAGCCTAATTGCTTGTATATAGTGTGTGCTAACTGAATCATTGATTGCTTATTGGTTCATCTGTACATGTTTGCTTGTTTGCCTTTGTGCATTTATCATCATTAATTGTTCATTATTGCATGATCATCATTTCATATATTTGTGACACATCTTTGTTTGTCCATTGAGGAATCACCTGTAAGTCCATTCATTGGCCATTGTTCCTATGATTTGGAAGGGATTGAGTGTAAGACCATTTCATTGGCCACTTATGTCCTCTCTGCTTAGTGCTTTTGTTTGTTTGTTGTATGTGAGGATTCAATTGTAAGTCCATGTTGTTGGCATTTGTCTTCCCATGATCATCTGTTGGAGATTAGAGTAAGCCCAGATAGATTGGCATCTGACATCCATGTTTAGTTTTGTTTTGGGAGATTGGAATAAGTCCATTTATTGGCATCCGGTATCCACCCTTTTGTTTTGTTTTGCTTTAGGAGGTTGGAATAAGTCCATTTATTGGCATCTGATATCCCTGTTTGTTTTAGGAGATTGGTGTAAATCCATTGATTGGTATCCGGTATCCACCTTTGTTTACGAGATTGGTGTAAGTCCAGCAATTGGCAGCCGGTATCATTTGTTTTGATTGTTTGTTATTGCTCATTTGTTTATTCCTAAGGACACACTTGAATCATCTTCCATATGATCTCAAGAGGTGAACATCTAAGAAGTTTTACACTCCCTCACCTCCCATCCTTTTGTTTCTTCAAACCTCTTTGCACTTGTTGACTTTTCAAAAAACTTGAAAATAGTATTGTGCAAACTTTTCACTTGTTTTCAAATTAGCAACCTGGACCTTAAGTCCTTGACTTTTCAAACTTCATTTTCATAACACTCCTTTCTGAATTGAATTCTAATCATACTTTGACCATAATTTGTAAATACTCATAATTGGTTAATTACACCCATTCAATTGTTTTGTGGCTTTGTCCATTGTTGATATGTTTTCATACATTAGCCATAGGTTTCAATTATCATAGTGGTTGATGTAAATCTCACCACATCCTTAGTGAGTTAATTGTAAGTCTTCCATACTTATTATAGGGTTAACCCCTCTCTAGTATGTTGAAGCCATCCTCGCATGGTGGATTGTTGGTTTGGGTTGAGTTTTCTCCCATTGATAATGAAAAGCCTTAGTGCTCTTGTTTTAAAATCAATTCATCTACATTTCGGAAATCTTTTAGCCGAACTACGGCGTTTTGATCCTTACCTTTCATGGAAGGTACGTAGGCAACGGGTTCATCCGTTCAAACACAAAAACAATAAAAATTGTATATTCTTTTCTCATCTTCCCAATCATGTTTGCACAATAATATTTTCATAACAAATAACATTTCATTCAACAAGTGTGAAAAGGGCTCCCTAGGAGTACCTAGGACGTTTTGGGTGCCTAATGTAAGACCCCAATTTTGTCCCTAAGATCCCTCATGGCATCATATCATATCATTCATTACCTCAAGGATCATTGTGCACCTTTGCTTGCTTCCCTATGGGTGGGCTATCTTTTGAGAGTGTTTCTTGATCACCAAGCATGTTTTGCGTTTGTATATCATTGCTTTTCATTTGTTTACTAACCAAAAGTACAAAAATATGTCATCTAACCTTGTTACTTGCAGATGAAGCAACACTAGGTCAAGGCAGTCAAAGGCATTCATTGAGCAATGAATGGTGGCCATTCTTGAGAATTTGGGCACCATTGATCATTCACAAGAGTTCATAAGAACCATGATATCATTTTGAATCAAAACCTCAAGTGGTAGAGGCTTGGATTTCATCAGAGCATAGTTAGGTCAACTGAAACCCTAGAAAAGTCAACATCAGTCAACTATGCATTCAATCATGGATTTGAAGGTGGGAGATGGTTAGAGAGGCCTCATTCATGTCCATACAAGTCTCATTTGACATATCAAACATCGACATGGAAGAATTTGAGGTCAGATGAAAAGTTTCCAAAAATAGTAAGTGACCTGTAATTTCAAACTGCCAAAAATGGAAAGGTCTTCTCCTCACGATTACATCATCAAGCAAGCTTCAAATCAAATTTTGTCCAACAGGAAAGTTGAAGATCTTACTCTCACCTTTCCAAAAAGTCCAAGAACATGAATTTCTCATGTGTGGTTGAGGAATTATGGATACATCATTGTCAATGGATTTTGAACTTCAAGCTTGCATAACTTTTGAACCAAAAGGCCAAATGGAGTGGTTCTTCTTGGAGCATTTCTCTCTTGATCCCTAATATCATAATCATGCATAACATTTCATCAATTCTCATCACAAAAATATTGCATTTTTCACATGAATTTAATTTGAATTTTGGAGGGAAAGTATCAATTTGAAAAATGTGCATTATTTTTAATTCCAACCAATTACACTTGCCTCCAAATAGATTTTTAAGCTTGTTCCAAGTGAAACTCGATCACTATTCCATTGCCATGCATGCATAAGGGTGGTTTTGCCATTTTGGATAAACATTCTAATTTCACTAATCCCTTGCATTTTGGCTAAGCATGATTAACAAGCATCATTAGCAGATGATATATAAAGCTAATCATAACAGAAAATGCTAAGAACAACTTCACAAATCCAGATTTGAAAGTTTTGCTCTCAAAATTCTCTCAACTTTTTCATCGAATTCTTCATCTCTTTTGCTTGTTTCTTGGTTTGTGCATCATCTATAAGCATTGTTGAAGATTATTGAAGCTAGATCCTGCAGAATTCTTGAAGAATCGTGGACTGTTGAACATTGCATCATCCATGGCAATTGGAATTTCTGGAAGAATCAAGCAGTGTTGAGCTATTCTCTTGCATCCATTCCTTCATCTAAGCTTGGAAGAGCGCCTGTTTTTGCATTTGAGGCCTTGAATCAAGCAAATCAACTTCTGCATCTTCATTGAGGTTAGATTTCGAATGCTCCAATTCTTGAAATAATCATGTGCTTATGGTAGATCTTACATCACTGGTTATGCTGAGCTTTAGATCTCTTGATTTCATTAAGTATTGAGTTAGTTAGGATGATTTGAAGTTTGATAGATGAAACTTGTTGCGCTCGATTCATTTGATACAGTTAGAATTAGGTTAAATTGATGTTGGATTATTGATGTGCGATGCAAGATGAATCGATTGATATATGTTTGGTGAATTTCTGTGATGATTGGATCTTGATGATGATGAACACGATGAACTGTATGAATGTTCTAGGGTTTTTATTTCCAGAATCGTTTTGATCTTCATGAGCCTTGCCTGCATGTTTTTTTCTGTTTTCGTTCATGCGTTGGTCCACATCAGCATACACATGGCCTTGTGATTGGTTCAGATTGAAGCGCCTTGCCACATCTGATTAATGAAACCGAGCGTTTCATTCAGTGGCGCGCACAATTCAAATGCATACTTGGTTCGATTCCGGACCAAGACATTTTCCATTTTGGCTTTTGGCTTTTATTTCCATTTCTTCATTCATCTATGCTATGCCATTTCACATGTTTTTTATTTTTCTCATTCATTCAAAAATTCATAACTCCATGATTACTTATCCAATTCACATGAGATGTTTTGCACAATATTCATCATGATGTCTTCTATTTTATGGATATTTTTACAGAATTTGTGCACGGTTGAAAAATGTTTTTGGCCTAGGGTTTATGTTTGCATGTCATACCTTGCACCTTGTTTGCATTTTCCTTTGTGAAATGATGATGGTTGATCCAATGAAGCTGAATATTTACATGTGTAAACTAGACATCCTAATGAGTATTTTGGTATATAGTTTGCATTTTTAGCATTTATGGATGATGAGTTATGATGTGGTTAATGTAGGTGTGACAATGTGTGTCACACCATTTCTTGTCCAACCTGCTGATTTTATTTACCATGCCAAATAAATGCTAATTGATCTGAATTTTTGCATGATGCTACTTCTGGATGTTAGGTTTGATCATGATTTGTTGTAGAATTTTTGGATTTATTTCCAATTTGTTTGAGATTTTCTTTGCTGGTTTGTCATGTTTGAACTTTTGAAGAGTGATGAACTTTCATGATTTGTGAAATTCTTATGCCTTATCATATGAACTTGAAATTTTGTACATTGATTCTAGACACATTGAAGTTTGTCTTGGCTTTGGTTTGAGTCATTTATCACTTGTCATCTCTGTTTTAGGATTGCCTTAAGTTGATGTATCAATTTGTGCTTCCTTTGAGCTTGTTTATGCTTACCTTGACTTAGTGAATTTCTTTGACATGCTTATGCTTATCCAAATGCCATGAATTTTGGTGTGTTGATCATTTGATGTATGCTGTTTAGCCATGATTGTTTTGGAATTTATTGAGCCATTTTTGATTTGATTTGAATTGGTTCATTCTGTTTGCCTCATTGAGCTTTCAACTTGCATACTTTGACATGATTGCTTTATGAAATAAAATTGGTTGATGCTTTTGATATGAGACCACTTGGATATTGTTCTAATTTGATTAATCTTGATTCTTGCCAATTTTCATGTTCTGTTTTGGATTATTTCTCCTCCTTTGACCCTAGGCCTTGTCCTAGTGGTTTGCTTCTCATGTTTGAGTTTGTTCTCAGGTTAAGAAGCACATGGCCTTAAGGAGATTAATTCACATTGCTTGAGTTGGTTTATTTGATTGATATTGACTAAATTTGACTTGTTATGTAGGATGCTCTTAGCTCATTTGAGTTGAGCTTGTGCCTTGCACATTATAGCCTTGCTTGTTTGATTGTGTATTGTCTGTTGACTGTTGGATTATCTGTTTGACTTTTTGAATTGTATACTGATTGAATTGGATTGTTTTCAGGTACATTAGTTGCCTAAGTTCATTTTGAACTTGCTTTTGCTTGGTTGCTTAACCAATTAGGTATACTTTCTCTTCTTCATGTAGTCTGGAAGACCTGGCTTGTTACTTGGCCAGGCACCTGTCTGAAGTCCTCCTTAAGAGGCAATGTTTGTGATTGTTTATCTTTGTCCCCAAGCAGGAAAAGTCCTTTGATAAGGCAATTGGTAGATAAAAGAGATGTATAGTCCATCTCCTACTATTATGTGTGTCATCCCTTTGCTCACATTACATGTTGATGCATTGTGGATCTTAACCCAAGATCTATAGAGTCATTAACTTGTGGAGAGAGTTCCAACTTTCTGAACTCCCACACCTTCTATCATTCAATGCTCTCCCTGACCAGGGATAAGAGCAATGAGGCACACACCTCATATCCTTTCATCTGCTTCATCTTAACTCTCAATGATAAGGTTAAGAGCACACTTACCAAATTCCAGTTGACTTTAAAGTCTAACCCTTGCTTGAGCCTAATTGCTTGTATATAGTGTGTGCTAACTGAATCATTGATTGCTCATTGGTTCATCTGTACATGTTTGCTTGGTTGCCTTTGTGCATTTATCATCATTGATTGTTCATTATTGCATGATCATCATTTCATATCTTTGTGACCATCTTTGGTTTGCCCATTGAGGAATCAACTGTAAGTCCATTCATTGGCCTTTGTTCCTATGATTTGGAAGGGTTTGAATGTAAGACCATTTCATTGGCTACTTATGTCCTCTTTGCTTAGTGCTTTTGTTTGTTTGTTGTATGTGAGGATTCAATTGTAAGACCATGTTGTTGGCATTTGTTTTCCCATGATCATCTGTTGGAGATTAGAGTAAGCCCAGATAGATTGGCATCTGATATCCATGTTTTGTTTTGCTTTAGGAGGTTGGAATAAGTCCATTTATTGGCATCTGACATCCATGTTTTGTTTTGTTTTAGGAGATTGGAATAAGTCCATTTATTGGCATCTGATATCCCTGTTTGTTTTAGGAGACTGGTGTAAATCCATTGATTGGTATCCGGTATCCACCTTTGTTTGTGAGATTGATATAAGTCCAGCAATTGGCATCCGGTATCATTTGTTTTGCTTATTTGTTATTGCTCATTGTTGCCTATTCCTAAGGACACACTTGAATCATCTCCCATATGATCTCAAGAGGTGAACCTTTCTGAGAAGTTTTACACTCCATTATCCATACCCTTTTTGTCCTAAACCTTTTCACATGTTGCTTTCCAAACTTGAAATAATTGTTGTGCAAACTGTCGCAACCTGAAAAATACAGTGCGCAAAAAAAACAACCGGCGAAAGAAAAAGACAGAAGAGTCGCCACTGTGCGTTATTCATCCCAAAGGAGGGTAAGGAAACGCTAGAAGTAAACCTGAAAAAGGAAAGGACAAGACGGGGTCTCGCAACCAAATCTTGGGTTCGGGAGTCGGTTATGCGAAGGGAAGGTATTAGCACCCCTACGCATCCGTAGTACTCTACGGGATCCACTGTTGTAGTTTTCGTCTAAAGGGTGTGAGTTTATCTTGTGCTGTTTACCAAAAAAAAGGGGTTAAATGAAAATGACTCGCGCGGATGTCGCATCCACTGCATACGTATCTCATCTGAATATGAGAATCAGAGTCTTCGTAGCTCGGCTGACCTATGGGTTGGGGGATGTGTGCTCGCTAAGACATCGCGTCTTATGCCTACGTATCTCATCTGGAATGAGAATCAGAGCAAGCCGTAGTTCGGCTAACTACGGGGTTGTGGATTGGGTTTTGGACGAACGACGTCACTACGCCATCTACCGAATGCTCGACCTTTGGAGACTTACTCGCCTGTAGTAGAAGGAGATAACGTGTTACTTTGGGTTTTAGGGTGTGTTTGCGTTGTAGGAACGCGCATGCAAAAGGGTAATGAGGATAAGACCTCATAGCTCTTAACCCTGGACAAAGGAACCTGCATAAAGTAAACACAAAAACATTACCTCCTATCGAGGTCTTCCAGCTAGGAAAGCAGTAAAATGCGGGAAAAATGTAAAAGTACCACGCGGATAAAGATCCGAAGTAACAGCAATTAGAGGAATGGGAAACCCTGAGATCCTTCCAAGCTAACATCATCAAAGAAAGTGGGTCAGTACAGGTAATCGGAATGAACCTCCAGGGGTTATCCCACAAATAAAGTGGGAAACCACGCAAGTTATCCCTGCAAAAGTCATGTGAGCCCTCACAAAAACTCAACAAAAGGGTTAGTGAAACACCATAAGCATTTTTTTCATGGATAACAGTATGGTTTCAGAGACCTCAAACCCTGTGGCATACACTTCAGAAATCATGTGATTAAACATTCAAGGCATAGGTTTCACCCATTCATAATACATCACACATTTAAAACATTTAAATTGAAGGCGTAAAATAATGGGAATAGGGCAAACCTGATTGGAGAGCTTGATTGAAATTGAGTTGCACCCGTGAGGCCCTTCAGGGTTTGGAGGCTGCTCTGAGTTCTCTGTCAGGTTTCTCTTCAGGTTTTGTCCAGGGTTTTGTTCCAAGGAAACCTCAGAGTATTTTGCTTCTCCTCCTTTTTCTCAAGTGAAGCCTTGGTATTTATAGACTGAATTTCATGGTTTTGTGGGCTCAAATGAGAGAGACCCAAGTCCAAAATTTTTTTATTATATTTTATTTATTTATTTATTATTATTTCTATTTATTTATTTTTTGTAAAAAATTATTATTATTATTATTATTATTATTATTTTTCGTTTTTTTTTTTTTTCTTCTTTTTTTCGGATCTAATTCTGATTGACATGATGAAATGCAATATGAAATGCTAAATGAATGCATGAATGAGGAGGGCAAATTTTGGGGTGTTACAGCTGCCCCTATTCAATCATCAGCTAAACCGAGTAGGATGAAAGCGAACAGCTTATCAGACAAACGGGGTGAGCTGTGATTGAATACCAAAGACAGACCGAAAATTTGCGCTCCGAGAACACCACAAAAACGCGGAAATACACCGTGCTGTTTATTTTTCTTCCGATCCTCTGACTTAATCTGGAGTTTCGATCCTCTGACTGGATATTAATTTTGATCCTCGGGCTGAATATGATTTTGATCTTCTGGCTAGGTCTTCTTCGATCTTCTGGCTAGATCTCCTTCGTTTCAATTCTCTGGCTGAATCTATTTCCTTTGATTCTCTGGCTGAATCTACTTCGACCTTCTGGCTAGATCTGAATTGTTTCGATTCTCTGGCTGAATCTATTTCCTTTGATTCTCTGGCTGAATCTACTTCGATCTTCTGGCTAGATCTGAATTGTTTCGATTCTCTGGCTGAATCTATTTCCTTTGATTCTCTGGCTGAATCTACTTCGATCTTCTGGCTAGATCTGGATTGTTTTGATGATAAATTCCCATCATTAGGATCCCGCATCTGAGGCATGCGCTGGTTGACCCTCTTTTGAAATCTACACCCAACCTTCATATTAGATATGCAGCTTCGAGCATATTCCACTTTTGGGCTTCGTACATATTCTTCGGGCTAGAACATGTTGTAACGACTCCTCAATTAGACTTGGGCTTGCTGGGGAAGTAAAGCTTGTAGGCGACTTCACTAGGGAATCTTCAAATTGAGCCTTAGGCTGGCTTAACGGAACACGATTCTCAGGCTGAATCTTCGAAATGACCCTCAGGCTGGATCACTGGAACACGATTCTCAGGCTGAATCTTCAAAACGACCCTCAGGCTGGATCACTGGAAAACGATTCTCAGGCTGAATCTTCAAAACGACCCTCAGGCTGGATCACTCACGCTTGATCCTCTGGCTGGATCTCATGACCTTGGTTGTAAAGTAATTCTTCAGTCTGCTTGGAAGAACCTGTTAATCAGCTTATGTGTATGCTTGATATGATATGCATGCAAATGCAAATGTTATGCATGGTGTAAAAAGAAATCTGCTTGGGGAAGCAAACTCCGGTAGGGAACAGATCGTTGTATCAATCCTTGAACGCTCTGTGGGGAATGATCCGTCTGCCGGGACCAATGAGCCACCAAAAATAAATTGGCTGCTTGAAAAGTTGACCTTGCGGGGGGAGTATCAACTATGGAAACTTTGTTCGGCGAGGCTCTGTGAGGAGAGTCTGTGGGGAAAACACTTCCTGGGGAAATGTCGTAGGAAACGGCCTTTGCTGGGGATATGAACTTGCTAATCGCCCTCAAGCTGGGGATTAACAAATCTGTTAAAAATAATCTGCTGGGGATGAGATGAACACTGGGAACACCACCCTCTTGTCCGTTGGGTATGCAACCACTCCGCTGTTGCTAGGAAGATACAGTCTGACACTGTCAACTCCGCTGGGGATATATAGTCTGGATACTGTCAACTCTGTTGGGGATAGACAGTCTGGATACTGTCAACTCTGTTGGGGAACATGCTCTGCTGAGGAGAGACTTTGTCAACCGCTTGGGGATGAGGATTCATGACTTGGCATCCGGTTCCTGTGACCTGCAACCAAAAATACACGTATGCCTCGGGGGAATTACTCGGTTTGAATTCACCGTTCAGGATTAAGCACATTCAAAGCAATTTTAAATGTTTTCCTGTGCAAATCATCTGCAAAAGCCACCATTATGTTCATATGCAATATGTTTTATCAAAAATTCGGACATTTTTGCAAACAAACTGATAAATGAAAAATAAAGATGCTCTTTAACTGAATTATTCGACTCTTAATGGGGAGAAAATTTGTGCCAGGAATAGGCGAGGGTATCTGGAAGCTGATCCCTGAAAAGAGGTGATCGCTATAAAAAGAGAACTATCCTAATGACAACGTGGATACGGGGTCCCACCGAGTTTCGACTCTGCTATGGCTCGTATGTCCTCAAGACGCTCTGCTCATCTTGCTTTCTGAAGTGGATGATTAGTCGATCTTTAACCTTCGAAGATTGCCGGATTGAATGAAACGGTGATATAACACTGATGAACTCAAATCACAGTCATTCGCTTATTCCCTAACTTTTACCTGGATCGCCCTCTTTTCGGGTTTTCAATCCACCGGGATACCCATTTTTGCCTCAGCCGCCCTTTTGGGTTTTCGACTCACCGGGTGTACTCTTTTTTATATCCCTAATTTTTTCCCGAACCTCTTTATTCTTTTTTTTGGTTCGTTGGGATGCCCTTTTTTGCCTGGACTATTCTTTTTATCGTCCAGCGGGTCTATTTTATTCGAAGTATTTTTTTTTAACTGCGTCTGAGTTAATAGGGGACGGGAATCCTTCGCCATCCATGGTTGTTAGCATCAAAGCTCCGTCATAGAAAATCCTTTTAACCACGTACGGACCCTCATAGTTCGGTGTCCATTTGCCCCTGTGATCTGTGTTGGGAGGAAGAAATATTTTGAGTACCAATTCACCGACTTGATACCCCCGAGGGCGCACTTTCTGACCAAATGCTTTCTTCATTCGTCTCTGACCGAGATACGTCAATTCTGGGTACGTAGTTCCAGCATAGCACCTTAATCATCGAAGACAAGGTAAACAAAGCATCAGCAAATTGGTTTTCTTCAAAAGAAAGTTAACAATCTTCTCGTGTAGTCTCTGTAAGGAACCAGATGAGGCTGAGGTGTATACCATTTCCTGTTGGTTTGATTGATGACCAAAGTTGAATCCCCGTATACATCCAGGGTTTTAATCTGTATATTGACGGCTTCCTCAAGTCTTAGGATACAAGCTTCGTATTCGGCTTCATTGTTGGTGCAGGGAAAAGTTATTCTGGCACCAAATGGCATATGAATCCCCTTCCGGTGTGATCAACACTATACCAACTCCGCGACCATTGATGTGGACCGCCCCATCAAACATCATAATCCATTTAGATTCAGGGTCAGGCCCCTCCTCCGGGAGTGGTTCCTCTCAATCTTTCGATTTGAGAAACATGATGTCCTCATCAGGAAAGTCAAACCTCATAGGTTGGTAATCATCAATCGGTTGCTCTGCAAGATAGTCTGACAAGACACTTCCCTTTTTGTGAAGTGTATTGGATGTCATACTCTGTCAGTATCATTTGTCACCTAGTAACCTTTTCGGTAAGTGATGGCTTTTCAAAAATATACTTGACTGGATCCATTTTTGATATCAATAGAGTCGTGTGAGTCAACATATACTGTCTTAGTCGGCGAGCAGCCCATGCCAAAGCGCGACAAGTTTTCTCGAGCAATGAGTATCTTTGTTCACAGTCGGTAAACTTTTGCTAAGGTAGTATATTGCATGCTCTTTTCGACCTGACTCGTCATGCTGACCGAGCACACAATCCATTGACCTTTCTAACACAGTCAAGTACATGACCAACGGTCTTTCCTCTCGGCCTGTAGACTGGCCCCGATCTTGATCTCTTTCTTGTCGTCTTTGGTACCAACGTTGATGGTCTCAACCACCTCCTGATAAGGTGTAATAGCTCGGTCCTCCTGTTTCAACAATCTGGCTAACCCTTCAGGCAATTCACAATCTTCCTCAGCTCCTTCTTCGGCTTGATAGATAGGATTGTCGAAGTCAAACTTGGCCATAGCAGTGTCGTTAGCAGTGAGATCCAAGTGGTCGGCTCTGCATGATGGAGGATCATGCTTTACCTTAGAATGAGAGATTTTTTTTTTTGAAAGAAAGGAAAAACGAAAAAAGAAACATTGCCATTTTTTTTGTAAAAAGTAAAAAAACTAAAAGAAAGAGAACACAAAATTGTTTGCAAAATCCGTCCTTTATTGATGATAAAAATAATTGCAAAATGTAACTAAATGGATGGCCCTACAAATGAGCCGTTACACCTTGGGCAAAGTGTAAGACTTTATTATGCATGTAATAAAGGAAAACAATAAAAATCACTCTTTCAGTACAGTAACCCGGACGGTTTTTCGGACGACCAATTGTCGAGCTTTTCTCCCGGGGCACACGGGCGAATCCAGCTATCTAAGTCACAGTCGCTGTCAGCCTTGACTTCATCTGCAACATTGACGATGTGGGGAGAAACCAAACCCCCGCTGGAGAAAGTACCGGTTTCATTCTTCTGAGATCCCGGAGCATACCCCAATCCAAACTTGTCTTCTTTGATGACTGGCTCCACAAATTTGCCCCAGCCTTGGGCATTACCAGCTTTAACCACTTCGACAGCTTGCTTGTATGAAGAGATAGAAGTCCCGACCTTCTCAAACTCAGGTGAAAAGACAGCTTCGGGCGCGACCTCATTGATGTTTGTAGTTTCGAAGCCCTGACACAGCACCTCATGCATCTCGCCATCCATCTCTACATACTTAAATGTAGACAGGTGGCTAACAAAAATATCCTCTTCACCACATACAGTGACGATCTGACCTTCTAGTTCATATTTGAGCTTCTGGTGGAGGGTAGAAGTAACAGCACCGGCAGCATGAATCCAAGGCCGAACTAGCAGACAGCTGTAGGCAGGCTGGATATCCATCACATAAAAGGTGCTCTTGAACACCTGCGGTCCAATCTTAACTGGCAACTCAACTTCGCCAAAAACAGCTCTCTTAGAGCCATCAAAAGCCCTCACAACTAAGTTACTTGGCCTCAGGATGATGCCATCGCAATCCAACTTCATTAAGGCTTTCTTTGGAAGAACATTCAGAGAAGAGCCTGTATCAACCAAAACATGGGAAAGCACCACCCCTTTGCACTCCATTGTGATATGCAAGGCTTTGTTGTGATTCCTGCCCTTAGGTGTCAGGTCATTATCGGTGAAACCTAGCCCCCGACTAGCGTTTACATTGGAAACTACCGACTCCAGCTGGTTAACAGTTATCTCCGGTGGAACATAGGCCATATTCAGTACTTTCAACAAGGCTGCTCTGTGCGCCTCAGAGCACAACAATAGTGAGAGAATGGAGATCTTTGAGGGTGTTTGATTTAGCTGGTCGACTACCTTGTAGTCACTTTTCTTGATAATCCTCACAAACTCATCCACTTCCTTCTCGAATGCGGTCTTAGGAGGATCTTCCTCAGTAGTAACCTCTTCGGTGGATACCTGTTTCCCTTTAGCCTTGGCAGCTGCCTCGGCTTCAGTATTCACGCGTAATGTTGATGGTGCAAATAGGCGTCCACTGCGAGTGAAGCCACCAACCCCTCCAACATTGTCTACAGCGGAGCTACCAATGTCAATGTCTTCTTCGTTAACTCTCTGCCCCTGGCAGTAGATATCAGCCCCATAGTGCCACGGGATAGCACTGTCTTTCTCATACGGAACAGGTCCTGGTACCGTGATGGTGATTGGACCAACCAAAGTCGGTTGAGGGCTGTCAGAGTAAATTGCGACTGGTGCTGAACTTTCGATGTTCACCGCTGCTGGTTCTGTACTTTCTGGGAAATATATTATTGTCGGAGCGAGTCTCTCGGGAACATATATTTCTTCAGGAGTGAAATAAAACGTCACCGTCGATACATCATTCTTCACTGGACGGGCCTGATCGAACTGAAGACAACCTTCATCTATCAGTTGCTGAATACCCCTTCTCAAACTGTCACATCCGTTTTCGGCAGCTTGACAATTTCTGCATTCTTCCCCACAGCCCGGGAAAATCTGTCCTTTCAGAAGTCGGTCTTTAACCACCGATAGCGAAGTCTTCACCTTAGTCACATCAGAAACCAAATTCAAAGTTTCCCCACTATCAACAGCATTAATCCTCTGCCCGCCGTGAGCCGGCATCGGGTTCTGGATAACATTAGGCACCGGAGCAAAATTGATAGCCTGGGCATCTCTCAAATCTTGTACCTTTAACTGGAGAGCCTTGCAATTATCTGTAGTATGGCCAGGTGCGTTGGAATGAAAAGCACATCTGGCGTTGACATCATAACCTCTAGGCAAATTATTGGGATTGATTGGTGGGGCCAGAGTTCTCAATGTAACCAGATTCATGTCAATCAGCTTGGGAAGTAATACTGAATAAGGCATTGGGATTGGCTCGATGACCCGGTCCGTCTGCCTTGGACGTTGTTGATAGTGTCTCTGCTGACCCGGATTACCTCCTTGTTGTTGATTGTTGTACCTGGGTTGTTGTTGCGGATGATATTGCGGTTGAGGAACAGGTGTTGGAATGGTGACTGCGGCCACTTGATCTTGATAATAATTAGGGCGTCCTTTACTCCTGCCTCTGCCGGCATACACAACGCTTGCCTCGCCTTCTTTTCTTCGCTGACCGTTACTAGCAAACGGTCTCTTGGGACCTGATGGGTTGGAAACACTATTGTCTTGATTCTTTCTCCAGCAATTACTATCTTCGGCCCATCTTCAACAGACTCTCGATTCTTTCTCCAGCAATTACTATCTCTGCAAAGCTGATTGACGGGCAAGCAGCCAATCTCTCAATATAATTGCCTTGAAGAGTGTTCATGAACATGTCCGCCATCTCCCTTTCGGACATAGGGGGTTGGACGGACGCAGCAATCTGTCTCCAACGCTGAGCATACTCTCTAAAGGTTTCCTTGGCAGTCTGAGACATACCTTGCAACAAGGTCCAATTTGGAGCCATGTCCAAGTTGTATTGATATTGCTTGATAAAAGCCTCTGCCAAGTCTTTCCAGCTCTTGATGGTAGTACGAGACAAATGAGAATACCATTCAGGAGAAGCTCCAGTTAGACTGTCTTCAAAATAGTGCATCCACAGCTTTTCATCTTCCGTGTGAGCTCCCAACCTTCCCAAATAAGATTGGAGATGAGTGCGTGGGCAAGAAGCCCCGTTGTATTTCTCAAAAGTAGGGGGTTTGTACTTGTGAGGAATCCTTACTCCCTGAACCAGACCAAGATTTGTGACATCAAAGCCTAAGGAATTTTGAGACTCCAAAGATTTGAGCTTCTCAGCAAGCTCATCCATACGGCGAGTGGTCTCGAGGGCCTCGTCGTGCAAAGAAAATTGATCACACTGATAATCTTCAGTAACGGGGCGCCCGTTAATCCGAATTCCTTGATTCACATCGTACCTTCCGCCAATACCATTCCCAACATTCCCTGTGTTGCCAACATTACCCGGGTTTCCATCAGCATTTGCGTTACCCGCGTTACCGGTGTTCACAGGGTTATCAGCGTTCCCAGGGTTACCAGGGTTTCCCTCAGCATTTGGTATCTCCACCTTCGGATCGGGTCTCGGTTGCTCAACCAATTCCCTCAGCCTTTCCTGGCCTTCTGCCATACCAGTCATCAATGTCATGAACTGATCCATCCTTTCACGCATATCAGCCAGCTCTTTCTGTACTTGGTCCATCGCTAGCTGTGGACGATTTTCCTTTATCGGGTACCTGTGGACTCGCTTGGGACCAATAACTGCCTGATACAGGGAACAAACATTAGACACTGCGGTGACACCTGCAAAACAGACAAGGGTTAATATGCATGGTATGCGATGCACTGCTTGTTCAGTTTTAAGGCACCCCCGTTTTGAAAGGGAATACCCTGCAAATGAATAAGCATGAGATGTTGGATGCAAATATGCAGATGATGTTATGCAATGCAAAGGCATGTCAATCAGAATTGATGGATCCGCTTGAACATCTGTCAGGTTGCACTTCCTGGAGAGAAATTCACTGAGGAATATAATACAAGACCAAAACTCTGCTCCAGAAAACCGGGTTGGTTGGAGGTTAAGGTTTCCTGAATTTAGCCCGCCCCTCACTGGTAGGTTCTAAGAACAGAAGTTCGTCAGCTTCAGCCCTTCAGTCGCGAATAATACGTTTACCACTGAAGGTTTGGCATTATTACGGGATAAAAGACCTCCACTGACTCCCCTCAACAGGACATCTTAAAGCAAGTTCCCAGTCTCGGGGTCCTCGGATTGATCACCGAGAATGCGCCCACCAGAGCTAACATAATCACGTCTCGGAGGAGAGGCCTCGACTGAGTTCTCGGGAAATGGTCACCAGAGTCGACGATTTCTAAAGGAACACCATGTCGTTACGGAACATCCGTAGGACATAATATATCCCAAATAAACCTCGTCTGGGTGTGGTTCTTCACGAACGACTTAACGTAGCAACATGCCACGCAAGCCTCATGATCATCCACTCTAAAACCTGTGTGTACACTCAAGCCTGGGTAATGGGCTTATCTCTCATAGAACATCCCATCCCAACAAACAAACAAACAGATCCAATAGATACAACAGATGCATGCAAGCAGGTAAGCAAATAAATGTACAAAAGCATGAACACCCAATAAACAAGAAATCACACAAGCTAGGAGGGACTCGCTTAGGGAAGATGGACCAGCAAGAGGTCAACTTCTTAGTCCCCAGTAGAGTCGCCAGCTGTCGCAACCTGAAAAATACAGTGCGCAAAAAAAACAACCGGCGAAAGAAAAAGATAGAAGAGTCGCCACCGTGCGTTATTCATCCCAAAGGAGGGAAAGGAAACGCTCGAAGTAAACCTGAAAAAGGAAAGGACAAGACGGGGTCTCGCAACCAAATCTTGGGTTCGGGAGTCGGTTATGCGAAGGGAAGGTATTAGCACCCCTACGCATCCGTAGTACTCTACGGGATCCACTTTTGTAGTTTTCTTCTAAAGGGTGTGAGTTTATCTTGTGCTGTTTACCAAAAAAAAAAGGGGTTAAATAAAAATGACTCGCGCGGATGTCGCATCCACTGCATACATATCTCATCTGAATATGAGAATCAGAGTCTTCGTAGCTCGGCTGACCTATGGGTTGGGGGATGTGTGCTCGCTAAGACATCGCGTCTTATGCCTACGTATCTCATCTGGAATGAGAATCAGAGCAAGCCGTAGTTCGGCTAACTACGGGGTTGTGGATTGGGTTTTGGACGAACGACGTCACTACGCCATCTACCGGATGCTCGACCTTTGGAGACTTACTCGCCTGTAGTAGAAGGAGATAACGTGTTGCTTTGGGTTTTAGGGTTTGTTTGCATTGTAGGAACGCGCATGCAAAAGGGTAATGAGGATAAGATCTCATAGCTTTGAACCCTGGACAAAGGAACCTGCATAAAGTAAACACAAAAACATTGCCTCCTATCGAGGTCTTCCAGCTAGGAAAGCAGTAAAATGCGGGAAATATGTAAAAGTACCACGCGGATAAAGATCCGAAGTAACAACAATTAGAGGTATGGGAAACCCTGAGATCCTTCCAAGCTAACATCATCAAAGAAAGTGGGTCAGTACAGGTAATCGGAATGAACCTCCAGGGGTTATCCCACAAATAAAGTGGGAAACCACGCAAGTTATCCCTGCAAAAGTCATGCGAGCCCTCACAAAAACTCAACAAAAGGGTTAGTGAAACACCATAAGCATTTTTTTCATGGATAACAGTATGGTTTCAGAGACCTCAAACCCTGTGGCATACACTTCAGAAATCATGTGATTAAACATTCAAGGCATAGGTTTCACCCATTCATAATACATCACACATTTAAAACATTCAAATTGAAGGCGTAAAATAATGGGAATAGGGCAAACCTGATTGGAGAGCTTGATTGAAATTGAGTTGCACCCGTGAGGCCCTTCAGGGTTTGGAGGCTGCTCTGAGTTCTCTGTCAGGTTTCTCTTCAGGTTTTGTCCAGGGTTTTGTTCCAAGGAAACCTCAGAGTATTTTGCTTCTCCTCCTTTTTCTCAAGTGAAGCCTTGGTATTTATAGACTAAATTTCATGGTTTTGTGGGCTCAAATGAGAGAGACCCAAGTCCAAAATTTTTTTATTATATTTTGTTTAATTTTTTATTATTATTTTTATTTATTTATTTTTTGTAAAAAATTATTATTATTATTTTTTTTTTCGTTTTTTTTTTTTTTTTTTTTTTCGGATCTAATTTTGATTGACATGATGAAATGCTAAATGAATGCATGAATGAGGAGGGCAAATTTTGGGGTGTTACACAAACATCTTCATGTCTTTTCAAATTAGAAACCTGGACCTTAAGTCCTTGATTTTTCAAACTTCACTTTTGATAACACTTCTTTCTGAATTAAATCTTAAGCATACTTTGACCATATTTTGTGAATAGTCATAATCAATTAACTTCACCCATTCAATTGTTTTGATGGCTTTGTCCATTCTTGTTAAGTTTTTCACACATTAGCCATAGGTTTCAATTACCATAGTGGTTGACGTAAATCTTACCTTATCCTTAGTTGAGTTGATTGTAAGTCTTCCATACTTATTATAGGGTTAACCCCTCACTAGTATGTTGAAGCCGTCCTCGCATGGTGGATTGTTGATTCAGGTTGAGTTTTCTCCCATTGGTAATGAAAAACCTTTGGGCTTGTGTTTTAAAATGAATTCACTAATTTTTGGAAATCTTTTAGCCGAACTACGGCGTTTTGATCCTTACCTTTCATGGAAGGTACGTAGGCAACGGGTTCATCCGTTCAAACACAAAAACAATAAAAATTGTATATTCTTTTCTCATCATCCCATTCATGTTTGCACAATAATATTTTCATGACAAATAACATTTCATACGACAATTGTGAAAAGGGCTCCCTAGGAGTACCTAGGACGTTTTGGGTGCCTAAAACCTTCCCATTACGTAAGTTACCCCTTACCCAGATTCTCTGATCTTTTCATTAGTTTTCTATGTGTAAAACTTCTTAGGCTTTTGTTCGCTTTTTAGCCATTCCTTATGATAAATAAAAGTGCGGTGGCGACTCGATTCTTTCTATGCTTTGCTTTTGATTTAATCAATAAATCATAAAGTGACGAATACACCGCTACAGAAAAGTGGCGACTCTGCTGGGGATAGGAATCCTTGGTGGTATTGCCTACTTTTCACCCTTGTTGTATGATATTGTTTATCTGTTATTTGACATATTTTTGTACAATTTGGGATAACTGTATTGATTGTAATGTTTGAATTGCTTGATATACAATTGTTGTTTGCTTTGGTGATCTCTGTGAGATGAGTTCTATACCCGAACTCGAGTGCACCTTAGGATAGGATAATGGCATAGTCTTGTTGACTGGTGTGGAGTATTCATTAGCCAGTTGACTTGCGAGTCCATTCACTTGGTGGAGGTCATGTTGGATCAATAATGTCACACAAGTTATTTGTGGTTAGGCATTATTCTTTCAATCATGTGCCTTAGAAGCCAAAGACCTTTGTTTACCAAGCCCATCTTGGCCTATTTTAGGACGTAGTGCGGAGGTCGTTCAGATGTCAGTTCTGATACGATTGTTACGCGATACTACACTCATAAGAGTCTCTCTTGAGAATATTTTTAGAATACGAGTATTCGTTCCTCCGATAATATCCGAGAGATGGGACGATGATTATGGGAACCTCTGGTAGAACATGTCTGGCAGGTTTAAACCCTAGTACACTACCTTTGGGTGGTTCTTAACCGAGACTCCATGCTCGTGACTCTCAGCAAACCCGTGATTCATGGTTGAGTCGTTCATACAACCTTAATATCAATGGAACTTGGGTGTTGATAAGGTGAAAACCTAAATCCACCAAAACGGATGGTTGATATTAAGGATGTTCGAGCCGGTTCATGTATCGTTAATATCAATGGAACTTGGGTGTCGATAAGGTGAAAACCTAAATCCGCCAAAATGGATGATTGATATTAGGGATACAATGAGCCTTCCCATGACCTTTGTTTGGTGTGACTTGCTTGATCCTTGAGTGTGATTGTTGCATTCATGCATTCATCTACATCCATATCATCAAAAAATGGAAAAAAAAATTTAGGAACTTAAGGGGGTTTCTTTGCAAAAAAATTTTTTTTTTTCAGACAAAGAATTATTCAATGAGATTTTTTCCATTGAATTCAAAATGCTTAAATATTTCAAAGTTTGCAAATAAAACCCTCGAGTTTCTTTGAAATAAAAAACAAAGCATATGCACAAGCATTTCATGCATCATTTGCATAAGCGGGCGTTGTTCTCAGCCTTGGGTCCTGTGGTCTGATCCCCGTGCTCTTCATTTATTTTGAAGACGCACTGATTCGCCGGTACTACACTCGGTTATCTCTGCCAAATTGATGGATCATCTTGGGCAAGAGAGCTGTGAACTCAAGGAGGAATTTGCCAGACTAAGTGCTTTTGATGGATTTATTCCTGGTTAGCCACTTGTCTTCTTTCTCGTATATTGACGCTGAAGATGAAGTTGGAACTCCTTTCCAAGCTTTATCTATTGATGAACCAATCGAGAAGAAGTCTCCTTCATTTGCTTCCTACCGTGATGCGAAACTGGCCATTGAGTGTGGTGCAGTTGCTGGTTTAGGGAAGATGATCGAGCTTGAAGACAACAAATCCCGGGCTGGCATTGGCTACTGTTCTGGGGCATTTAATGAGCAAGGTTTGTTCAAGAGTGAAGGATTCATCCATGCTGATCAACCTGAGGAAGCTGCTGCTATCTTGGAAGAGGATGCAGAGGATCTGAGCAACTTCATCATTCCTGGGGGGGTCTGCCACAATTGGGTCGCTGTAGATGTTCCTACTGTCATCCATAGATCAGAGTAATTGTTCACTTTGTTTAAAACCCTTCTCCCATGCCAAAAGGAGAAGTGATGACATTGTTGGCAGCATTTATACAATGATATTTCATTCAATTAATGCATTGTTAAACATTTGTTTTTCCATTTGTTTTCACTTTTTGCTTTTGCATGAAATCAGTGATCACAAAAAACCCATAAAAACAAGAATAAAAGCAATCCTTGCTCATCTACATAATGGTTTACTTGTTTAAATTTCAAAGTTTTTCATTAACCAAAATCATTATGCAGGTTGATTCTAAAACCCATTGAACATAATGATCCAACGCCATCTCCCAATTTTGAATTCCCTATATTCGAGGCAGAGGAAGATGATGTTGAAGGGATTCCTGATGAGATTACCCGTCTCCTTGAGCACGAGAAGAAGATCATTCAGCCGCACCTTGAAGATCTGGAAACAGTCAACTTGGGGTCTGAGGATTGTGTTCGATTGGTGAAGATTGGGGCACTTCTTGAAGAGTCTGTCAAGAAGAGATTGATTGAGTTGCTACGAGAATATTCAGATATCTTTGCTTGGTCGTATGAAGACATGCCGGGTTTAGATACAGATATTGTGCAACATTTCCTGCCTTTGAAGCCTGAGTGCGTGCCTGTGAAGCAGAAGCTCAGAAGAACTCATCCAGATATGGCAGTGAAGATCAAAGAGGAAGTTCAGAAGCAAATCGATGCGGGGTTTCTGGTGACTTCTACATATCCTCAATGGGTGGCCAATATTGTGCCTGTGCCTAAGAAGGACGGAAAAGTCCGTATGTGTGTTGATTACAGAGATTTGAATAAAGCTAGTCCTAAAGATGATTTTCCTCTACCACACATTGATATGTTGGTAGACAATACAGCTAAATTCAAAGTCTTTTCCTTTATGGACGGATTTTCCGGATATAATCAAATCAAGATGGCACCCGAAGATATGGAGAAGACAACATTCATCACACCTTGGGGAACATTCTGTTATCAAGTGATGCCCTTCGGTTTGAAGAACGCCGGAGCCACGTATTAACGTGCTATGACTACCTTGTTTCATGACATGATGCACAAGGAGATAGAGGTCTATGTTAATGATATGATTGCTAAGTCCCGAACGGAAGTTGAACATATTGAGCATTTGTTGAAGCTTTTTCAGCGTTTGAGGAAGTTTAGACTTCGCCTGAATCCGAACAAATGTACATTTGGAGTCCGTTCCGGCAAGTTGTTGGGTTTTGTTGTCAGCGAGAGAGGTATTGAGGTTGATCCTGCAAAGATCAAAGCAATACAAGAGATGCCTGCACCCAAAACTGAGAAGCAAGTCCGAGGTTTTCTTGGCCGCTTGAACTACATTTCCAGATTTATATCCCACATGACTGCCACATGTGCGCCGATATTCAAGCTCCTCCGGAAAGATTAGTCTCATGATTGGACCGAGGATTGCCAGAAAGCTTTCGACAGTATCAAAGAGTATCTGTCTGAACCTCTGATCTTGTCTCCGCCTGTGGAAGGAAGACCTCTGATCATGTATTTGACTGTTCTTGAAGACTCGATGGGTTGTGTACTCGGTCAGCAAGATGAATCAGGGAAGAAAGAATCTGCTATTTACTACCTCAGTAAGAAGTTTACTGATTGTGAGTCTCGGTACTCAATGCTTGAGAAGACGTGTTGTGCTTTGGCTTGGGCTGCTAAGCGTTTGCGCCAGTACATGATAAATCATACAACTTGGTTGATATCCAGAATGGATCCAATTAAGTATATCTTCGAGAAGCCTGCTTTAACTGGGAGGATTGCCCGTTGGCAGATGTTGTTGTCTGAGTATGATATCGAGTATCGAGCTCAGAAGGCTATCAAAGGTAGTATCTTGGCTGACCATTTAGCGCACCAGCCAATTGAAGATCATCAGTCAGTTCAGTACGACTTCCCTGATGAGGAGATTTTGTATTTGAAAATGAAAGATTGTGATGAGCCTACACTTGATGAAGGTCCAGAACCTGGTTCCCGATGGACGATGGTGTTTGATGGTGTTGTAAATCAGTACGGAAATGGAATTGGGGCAGTAATCATTACTCCTCATGGCACAAATATTCCGTTTACAGCAAGGCTAACTTTCAAATGCACGAATAATATGGCTGAGTATAAGGCCTGTATTATGGGATTGGAAGAATGTATTGATTTGAGAATCAAGCATCTGGATGTTTATGGTGATTCGGCCCTAGTTGTTAATCAGATCAAGGGTGAATGGGAGACGAATCAGCCTGGTCTCATTCCGTACAGAGATTATGCAAGAAGGATTTCAACGTTCTTCACAGAAGTTGATTTTCATCATATTCCTCGAGAGGATAATCGGATGGCAGATGCTCTTGCCACGCTTGCTTCGATGATTGTTGTGAAGTATTGGAATGAAGTTCCTAATATTGTCGTGATGCGCTTGGATAGACCAGCTCACGTGTTTGCAGTTGAAGAAGTGAATGATGATAAGCCTTGGTATTTTGATATCAAGAATTTCCTCCAGAACCAGGTTTACCCGCTTGGGGCATCTGTGAAAGATAGGAAAACTTTGAGAAGGTTGTCAGGCAGTTTCTACCTCAGTGGTGAGGTGCTGTACAAGAGGAATTTTGACATGGTTTTGCTCAGATGCGTGGATAGACACGAAGCAAACCTGTTGATGACTAAGGTCCATGAGGGTTCATTTGGTACTCATTCCAATGGACATGCCATGGCTAGAAAGGTGTTGAGAGCAGGCTACTATTGGCTGACAATGGAGTCTGACTGCTGCAAATATGTGAAGAAATGCCACAAGTGTCAGATTTATGCAGATAAGATTCATATTCCTCCGACACTTCTGAATGTGATTTCATCACCATGGCCTTTCTCTATGTGGGGAATCGACATGATCGGCATGATTGAGCCGAAAGCGTCCAATGGACACAAGTTTATTCTTGTAGCAATTGATTACTTCACCAAATGGGTTGAGGCCGCATCGTATGCGAATGTGACCAGACAGGTGGTTGTGAAGTTTATCAAGAACCAGCTGATTTGCCGTTATGGTGTGCCAGATAAGATCATTACTGATAATGGATCTAATCTGAATAATAAGATGATGAATGAGTTGTGCGCTGAGTTCAAGATTGCACACCATAATTCCTCTCCTTACAGGCCTAAGATGAATGGGGCTATTGAAGCTTCTAATAAGAATATCAAGAAGATTATCCAGAAGATGACAGTTACGTATAAAGATTGGCATGAGATACTGCCATTTGCTTTGCATGGTTATCGTACATCTGTCCGCACTTCAACAGGGGCAACCCCTTTCTCTCTTGTTTACGGCATGGAGGCTGCTCTCCCAGTAGAGGTGGAGATCCCATCAATGAGAGTCTTGATGGAAGCCAAGTTGACTGATGCTGAATGGATTCAGAGTCGTTATGACCAGTTGAATCTGATTGAAGAGAAACGATTGACTGCCATGTGCCATGGTCAGTTATATCAGCAGAGAATGAAGAAAGCATTCGATAAGAAGGTCAAGCCTCGTGTGTTCCGAGAAGGTGACCTTGTGCTCAAGAAAGTTTTGTCTTTCGCGCCCGATTCCAGGGGCAAGTGGACTCCAAACTACGAGGGTCCATATGTTGTTAAGAGAGCCTTTTCAGGCGGTGCTTTGATACTTACAACAATGGATGGGGAGGATTTCACTCGTCCTGTGAATTCAGATGCAGTCAAGAAATACTTTGCCTAAAAAAAAGTATATGCAAATGAAAAACAGAATAGCTCGCTAAGTTGAAAACCCGAAAGGGCGGCTTAGGCAAAAATGAGCGTCTCGGTGGAGAACCCGCAAGGGTAATCCAGGCAAAAATTAGAGACTTAAAAAAAAAAGTATATTTGCATCCCGCTAGATTGAGTACCTCACCCTGGGGCAATCTAGGCAAAAATTAGGGATTTGGAAAGTAACTGCATCCCGACAAGACTTTCTGTTCCGCAGCCGTCTTTTCGTTAGAGATTCTCGATTCGTCGTCGGCTGAAGCTTCGAATACATCGAGATTCAAATTGGTAGAGAAAGGATCATTATGTTCAATGTAGCCCTCTTCCAATATATATCACTGATTTCAAATTTGTACAGATCTATGGAGTCTTGCCATTTGCAGGCTACCATTCCATCAAATCAATTTGAGCTTTATCCAATTTTTTTGCACTCTTATTTGTTTCAATTCAACAAATATTTTGCATGTTTTGATTGATAAAATGTCATTGTTTTAAACAAATAAATTTTTCAAAACTGTTGTTTTAAACAAAGTGAATATTCACAATGATGAAAGGATACTAAGGGGTGTCTCAGTGCTCTCCCAAGGGTGGTATGATTCCCAACAGGTAAGACATTTGTTCATATTCCTGGTTTGGTTGTATCCTCTTTCTCCAGATCTTTGTTAGGGTTGTCCCTCAAGCAGAGTTGTTGTTGTGGGTTGTTCCCAAGCAGACGATCCGGTTTCGCTTCTCCAGCAGCAGTCTCTCCCCAGCATGGATGTTTTCTTTGAAAGATTCGGTTAGTGGGTGACATCCCCGTACTTTATCTGTCTCCTCAGCACAGTCGCAGGCAAAGTTGTTGTTACTCTTCCCAGTGCAGTTGCCAGTGGCGTTGTTGTTTTCTCTCCCAGAGTGCTTATTCCCTTCAGCAGAGCAATGTTTATGTTTCTACTCAGCAGTTGTGGATTTTCTTTGGAAGATTCAGTGGTTGATTGGGTTGATATCCCAGTGTTTCATCCATTTTCCTCGGCTTAGTCTGCAGAGCGGTTGTTGTGGCAGTTCCTGCCTATTGAAAGTTCTTTCGATCCCCAGTAGAGTGGCTTATGTGGCAGGATCTACTTGTTGTGATCGGTCGACTATGCGTGTTCTCCCCAAGTAGAGTGGTTTGTTGCAAGATCTACTTGTATGATCCGTTCTCCCTCGGTGGGTTGTTCCCTAGTGGAGTTGTGTGGAGTTGCTTTTGCAGCAGTTCTTGCTTATGCAGTGAACCTTTTGTCTCTCAGTTGATACTGAGGATCCCCTGCAGATATCTCGGGATTTCTCCTCTTCCCCGACAGATTGGTCTTTATGGTAGTTTCCTGCCTATTGTGACTTTCTTTGCCCTGGCTGGGTTGTTTGTTGATCCATCACTCAGAGATTTGGTGTTTCCTGATATCTCTGATCTTTTGCCTCCCCGCAGATCTTTGCTTTCTAGCATGTGGATCTCCGCAGATTGGCTTTCCAGTTGGTTACCCTGGAAGTATAGTACCGGGCGTTCGATTCCTGGACCTGTTTGTGTTAGATATGTTTGTTTTGTCAGCATTCATCAAACATAAATCACGCATATTCATGCATATTCATAAACATTTAGATATTCATGTTGCATTCTTTTGCCATATATCTTTTGTTTGTTGTCCCCTGCTTTGGGTGGTATAGATCTCTTTATAGATCTTCCCAAACAGATGTCGGGTGTTTAATCTCTCCATATAGGGTCAGCCCATAAGCGGAAAGTGTCTGTCTTTCCTTCTGCAGTTCCCCACTGAGATGTATCCTCGTGGATGACGGTTTCTTCCGTTTCCTCCCAACACATATATTGGGATGGATGTTCCTATTGAGTTATATCCTCATCAGGACGTGTCTCGATTCAGTCTGTCTTTTCGGTTTGATCCCGAATTGGCTATTTGTCAACTGTTTCTTGTGCTTCCCTGTGGAATAAATGAATGAACTGCCCAGTAACCGACAATAATTTTTTTATCCCCAGTGGAGTCTTTTTGTGGGCCTCTACCCAGTAACCGGTAGTTATAAGTCCTATGTTTCTTGCCTTTTTGGCGGAATTTGTGGTTATATACCTTTTATTCCTCGGCAAGAGTCGTTGGTTTTCTACCCAGTAGTCGGTAGTTGTAAATCCTGTTTTCTTGCTCTCCAGCAGAGGTTGTGGTTTGTTATAAACCTTATTTTGTTTCCCGTGCGGATTTGTGATTCTTCCCATCCCCACGTGGAGTCCTTTGGTTTTCTACCCAGTATTCGGTAGATGTAAACCCTAATTCTGTTTATCCTCATCAGAGTTGATGGCCACTACCCCGTATTTCGGTAGTTGTAAGTCCTATCTCTTTTCCCCTAGCAGAGGTAACCTTTGTGGTTCGTTCTGGTTGATGGTGGATTTTTGGCTGTTGTGGTTTCATCCCCAATAGAGTTGGAGTCTCCCTGTGGAATAAGTTGAATAATTGCTCAATATTTGGCATTCATTCACCCTATCCCCAGTTGAGTCTGTGGTCTTCTACCCCGTATTCGGTAGTTGTAAATCCCATGTTGTGATTTTTCTCCCCAGCGGAGTTTGTGCCTTGTGGTACAGGTGGATAATTGCCGGTTGCTAGCAATTTTATCCCAGCTGAGTCTTTGGTTTTCTACCCAGTAGTCGGTAATGTTAAACCTCTTGTTTCCTCAGCCAGAGTTTTTTGGTATTCTACCCAATATTCAGTAGTTATAAACCCTAATTTCTCCCCTTTGCAGAGTTAACCTTGTTGTTCATCCTAACCGATGATGGTTACTCTTTGTGGTTATCTTCATTCGTTGTTCGATGTTGATATTCCTCCTTGCTTCTGGACAATTGCCGGTTGCTAGCAATTGTATCCCAGCAGTCTTCTGGATCATTGCCGTATGCTTGCAATGTTATCCCCTTTGAAGTCGCCAGTGGGTCTTTTAACCGTTTGATAGTGATTTATTCCCCGGATCATTGATTGTTTATCAATGCATCCCCAGTTAGTCCTCGTGGGTAATTGTCGGATGCTTGCAATTCATCCTCAGCAGATCGCCTTTCATTTACCCGTTTGCTTGGTAATGACTGTTGCTCCCGTTGATTGGTCATCTTTATATACCTAGTTTTGGTATCCCGATGCCTTTCTTTTTGGTTGATTTATCCTTTGTTAACCCAGTAACCGGTTATGGATAATCTTCCATGCGAGTGTGCTATCCACGTTCTGACGGTAATGGATAATATATCTCATGCACTCTTCAGTCGAAGCCTTTCGTGTTTCTCTGGTCGAGTAAGATTCGTTTTTCCTTTGGGGAATCGAATATTTTTTGTCCTCGGATAATTGTCGGATGCTTGCAATTTATCCCTTTGAGTTATCTTTCGTTTACCCGTATGCTTGGTATCGATTGTCTCTCTTTTTGGTTAGTCACCTATTATATGCCCTAACTGGTGTCTCTGGTGTCTCTTCCTTTCGAGTATATTATTCACGTTCTGACGGTAATGAATAATATATCTCATGCGCTCTTTGGTTGGAGTCCTTTGTTGATTTTTCCCCAGCAGAGTAAGATTCGTATTCTTTGTAGAATCGAATATCCATCCTTTAACCAGTTTGTGTTTTGGATGATGAGTGTTTTGGCAGTAAAAACCAATTCACATTTTCGGTAGATCACCTATTATATACCCAGTAACCGGTATCCCTGGTGTTTCTTACCATTCGAGTATATTATCTACGTTCTGACGGTAATAGATAATATATCTCATGCGAGTATTCTATCCATGTTCTGACGGTAATGGATATTATATCTCATGCGCTCTTTGGGTTTGCGTCCCCATTTGAGTAAGATTCGTCGTCCCGTTGTGGATTCGAATGCCCATCCTGTAAGTCGATTTGCTTTTTTAAGCCCTCCTTTCGGATGATGAGTGTTTTGGCAGTAAAAACCAATTCACGACTTTGGTCGGTCACCTATTATATACCTCGGTATCCCTGGTGTTCCTTCTTTTCTGCTCCCTATTATGACTTTGGTCCCCTGTGGAGTCAGATTTTCCTGAGTTGATGTACCTTTTTTAGGTCTTTCTCAGATGTTTGGTTGATTGATATCTCTCACCCTTATACCGGTCTTAGATATTCATTCTTCCTGAGTTTGTTACCCTTATACCGGTAACACCTCATCTTGTTGCTTTTCCCCAAGAGAGTCTCTTTGTTAGACATTGCCCGATGGATTTTCTTGTGGTGATTTTTACCCTGTTGCTGTATTGGCGTTCCCCCAATATATGCAATTTTCCCGGCAGGGGGATTCTTTGTGAGTCTTTCCTAGTCCGAGTCCGGATTTTTATCCGAAGTATCCTTTGTGGATAGTTTGAGTCAGCTTGTGTTTTTCCAACGGATGTGTTGTCCTTTGGAAATTTTTTCTTCTCCCAGTTTGAGTCCTTTGCTTCCCCAGTAAGGTCTCCAGTCTGATTTCTGTTATCCCCAAATTGGAGTCGTGTCCTGCTCACGCATTTCTTTTTCTTTTATCCCCAATAAGAGTCCCCGTAAGAGTCTTGTTAGAATCTCTGTTCCTGGTGAGTGTATTACTCCGTTGGATTGTCTTTTCTTCTGTGTGAACCATTTCCCCACAGAGTTTTGTTCTTTTACATGCATACATCTGCATCATGAGGTCTCTTAGGGACCAAAATTTGTCTCATTACTGTTATTTAAGCCCATTCTACCGCGTCGAGATGAAGATTTCTAAACTTCACTTCTCCGGCTAGAATGACCTTAAATAGGGGCATCTGTAAGACCCCAATTTTGTCCCTAAGATCCCTCATGGCATCATATCATATCATTCATTACCTCAAGGATCATTGTGCACCTTTGCTTGCTTCCCTGTGGGTGGGCTATCTTTTGAGAGTGTTTCTTGATCACCAAGCATGTTTTGCATTTGTATATCATTGCTTTTCCTTTGTTTACTAACCAAAAGTACAAAAATATGTCATCTAACCTTGTTACTTGCAGATGAAGCAACACTAGGTCAAGGCAGTCAAAGGCATTCATTGAGCAATGAATGGTGGCCATTCTTGAGAATTTTGGCACCATTGATCATTCACAAGAGTTCATAAGAACCATGATATCATTCGTGTCCATACAAGTCTCATTTGACATATCAAACATCAACATGGAAGAATTTGAGGTCAGATGAAAAGTTTCCAAAAATAGTAAGTGACCTGTAATTTCAAACTACCAAAAATGGAAAGGTCTTCTCCTCAAGATTACATCATCAAGCAAGCTTCAAATCAAATTTTGTCCAACATGATAGTTGAAGATCTTGCTCTCACCTTTCCAAAAAGTCCAAGAACATGAATTTCTCATGTGTGGTTGAGGAATTATGGATAAATCATTGTCAATGGATTTTGAACTTCAAGCTTGCATAACTTTTGAACCAAAATGCCAAATGGAGTGGTTCTTTTTGGAGCATTTCTCTCTTGATCCCTACTATCATAATCATGCATCACATTTCATCAATTCTCATCACAAAAATATTGCATTTTTCACTTGAATTTAATTTGAATTTTGGAGGGAAAGTATCAATTTGAAAAATGTGCATTATTTTTAATTCCAACCAATTACACTTGCCTCCAAACAGATTTTTAAGCTTGTTCCAAGTGAAACTCGATCACTATTCCATTGCCATGCATGCATAAGGGTGGTTTTGCCATTTTGCATAAACATTCTAATTTCACTAATCCCTTGCATTTTGGCTAAGCATGATTAACAAGCATCATTAGCAGATGATATATAAAGCTAATCATAACAGAAAATGCTAAGAACAACTTCACAAATCCAGATCTGAAAGTTTTGCTCTCAAAATTCTCTCAACTTTTTCATTGAATTCTTCATCTCTTTTGCTTGTTTCTTTGTTTGTGCATCATCTATAAGCATTGTTGAAGATTATTGAAGCTAGATCCTGCAGAATTCTTGAAGAATCGTGGACTGTTGAACATTGCATCATCCATGGCAATTGGAATTTCTGGAAGAATCAAGCAGTGTTGAGCTATTCTCTTGCATCTATTCCTTCATCTAAGCTTGGAAGAGCATCTGTTTTTGCATTTGAGGCCTTGAATCAAGCAAATCAACTTCTGCATCTTCATTGAGGTTAGATTTCGAATGCTCCAATTCTTGAAATAATCATGTGCTTATGGTAGATCTTGCATCACTGGTTATGCTGAGCTTTAGATCTCTTGATTTCATTAAGTATTGAGTTAGTTAGGATGATTTGAAGTTTGATAGATGAAACTTGTTGCGCTCGATTCATTTGATACAGTTAGAATTAGGTTAAATTGATGCTGGATTATTGATGTGCGATGCAAGATGAATCGATTGATATATGTTTGGTGAATTTCTGTGATGATTGGATCTTGATGATGATGAACACGATGAACTGTATGAATGTTCTAGGGTTTTTATTTCCAGAATCGTTTTGATCTTCATGAGCCTTGCCTGCATGCGTTTTTCTGTTTTCGTTCATGCGTTGGTCCACATCAGCATACACATGGCCTTGTGATTGGTTCAGATTGAAGCGCCTTGCCACATCTGATTAATGAAACGGAGCGTTTCATTCAGTGGCGCGCACAATTCAAATGCATACTTGGGTCGATTCCGGACCAAGACATTTTCCATTTTGGCTTTTGGCTTTTATTTCCATTTCTTCATTCATCCATGCTATGCCATTTCACATGTTTTTTATTTTTCTCATTCATTCAAAAATTCATAACTCCATGATTACTTATCCAATTCACATGAGATTTTTTGCATAATGTTCATCATGATGTCTTCTATTTTATGGATATTTTTACAGAATTTGTGCACGGTTGAAAATGTTTTTGGCCTAGGGTTTATGTTTGCATGTCATACCTTGCACCTTGTTTGCATTTTCCTTTGTGAAATGATGATGGTTGATCCAATGAAGCTGAAAATTTACATGTGTAAACTAGACATCCTAATGAGAATTTTGGTATATAGTTTGCATTTTTAGAATTTATGGATGATGAGTTATGATGTGGTTAATGTAGGTGTGACAATGTGTGTCACACCATTTCTTGTCCAACTTGCTGAATTTATTTACCATGCCAAATAAATGCTAATTGATCTGAATTTTGGCATGATGCTACTTATGGATGTTAGGTTTGATCATGATTTTTTGTAGAATTTTTGGATTGATTTCCAATTTGTTTGAGATTTTGTTTGCTGGTTTGTCATGTTTGAACTTTTGAAGAGTGATGAACTTTCACGATTTGTGAAATTCTTATGCCTTATCATATGAACTTGAAATTTTGTACATTGATTCTAGACACATTGAAGTTTGTCTTGGATTTGGTTTGAGTCATTTATCACTTGTCATCTCTGTTTTAGGATTGCCTTAAGTTGATGTATCAATTTGTGCTTCCTTTGAGCTTGTTTATGCTTACCTTGACTTAGTGAATTTCTTTGACATGCTTATGCTTATCCAAATGCCATGAATTTTGGTGTGTTGATCATTTGATGTATGTTGTTTAGCCATGATTGTTTTGGAATTTATTGAGCCATTTTTGATTTGATTTGAATTGGTTCATTCTGTTTGCCTCATTGAGCTTTCAACTTGCATACTTTGACATGATTGCTTTATGAAATAAAATTGGTTGATGCTTTTGATATGAGACCACTTGGATATTGTTCTAATTTGATTAATCTTGATTCTTGCCAATTTTCATGTTCTGTTTTGGATTATTTCTCCTCCTTTGACCCTAGGCCTTGTCCTAGTGGTTTGCTTCTCATGTTTGAGTTTGTTCTCAGGTTAAGAAGCACATGGCCTTAAGGAGATTAATTCACATTGCTTGAGTTGGTTTATTTGATTGATATTGACTAAATTTGACTTGTTTTGTAGGATGCTCTTAGCTCATTTGAGTTGAGCTTGTGCCTTGCACATTGTAGCCTTGCTTGTTTGATTGTGTATTGTCTGTTGACTGTTGGATTATCTGTTTGACTTTTTGAATTGTATACTGATTGAATTGGATTGTTTTCAGGTACATTAGTTGCTTAAGTTCATTTTGAACTTGATTTTGCTTGGTTGCTTAACCAATTAGGTATACTTTCTCTTCTTCATGTAGTCTGGAAGACCTGGCTTGTTACTTGGCCAGGCACCTGTCTGAAGTCCTCCTTAAGAGGCAATGTTTGTGATTGTTTATCTTTGTCCCCAAGCAGGAAAAGTCCTTTGATAAGGCAATTGGTAGATAAAAGAGATGTGTAGTCCATCTCCTACTATTCTGTGTGTCATCCCTTTGCTCACATTACATGTTGATGCATTGTGGATCTTAACCCAAGATCTATAGAGCCATTAACTTGTGGAGAGAGTTCCAACTTTCTGAACTCCCACACCTTCTATCATTCAATGCTCTCCCTGACCAGGGATAAGAGCAATGAGGCACACCCCTCATATCCTTTCATCTGCTTCACCTTAACTCTCAATGATAAGGTTAAGAGCACACTTACCCCATTCCAGTTGACTTTAAAGTCTAACCCTTGCTTGAGCCTAATTGCTTGTATATAGTGTGTGCTAACTGAATCATTGATTGCTTATTGGTTCATCTGTACATGTTTGCTTGGTTGCCTTTGTGCATTTATCATCATTGATTGTTCATTATTGCATGATCATCATTTCATATCTTTGTGACCATCTTTGGTTTGCCCATTGAGGAATCAACTGTAAGTCCATTCATTGGCCTTTGTTCCTATGATTTGGAAGGGTTTGAGTGTAAGACCATTTCATTGGCTACTTATGTCCTCTTTGCTTAGTGCTTTTGTTTGTTTGTTGTATGTGAGGATTCAATTGTAAGACCATGTTGTTGGCATTTGTTTTCCCATGATCATCTATTGGAGATTAGAGTAAGCCCAGATAGATTGGCATCTGATATCCATGTTTTGTTTTGCTTTAGGAGGTTGGAATAAGTCCATTTATTGGCATCTGACATCCATGTTTTGTTTTGTTTTAGGAGATTGGAATAAGTCCATTTATTGGCATCTGATATCCCTGTTTGTTTTAGGAGACTGGTGTAAATCCATTGATTGGTATCCGGTATCCACCTTTGTTTGTGAGATTGGTATAAGTGCAACAATTGGCACCCGGTATCATTTGTTTTGGTTATTTGTTATTGCTCGTTGTTGCCTATTCCTAAGGACACACTTGAATCATCTCCCATATGATCTCAAGAGGTGAACCTTTCTGAGAAGTTTTACACTCCATTATCCATACCCTTTTTGTCCTAAACCTTTTCACATGTTGCTTTCAAAACTTGAAATAATTGTTGTGCAAACATCTTCATGTCTTTTCAAATTAGAAACCTGGACCTTAAGTCCTTGATTTTTCAAACTTCACTTTTGATAACACTTCTTTCTGAATTAAATCTTAAGCATACTTTGACCATATTTTGTGAATACTCATAATCAATTAACTTCACCCATTCAATTGTTTTGATGGCTTTGTCCATTCTTGTTAAGTTTTTCACACATTAGCCATAGGTTTCAATTACCATAGTGGTTGACGTAAATCTTACCTTATCCTTAGTTGAGTTGATTGTAAGTCTTCCATACTTATTATAGGATTAACCCCTCACTAGTATGTTGAAGCCGTCCTCGCATGGTGGATTGTTGATTCAGGTTGAGTTTTCTCCCATTGGTAATGAAAAACCTTAGGGCTTGTGTTTTAAAATGAATTCACTAATTTTTGGAAATCTTTTAGCCGAACTACGGCGTTTTGATCCTTACCTTTCATGGAAGGTACGTAGGCAACGGGTTCATCCGTTCAAACACAAAAACAATAAAAATTGTATATTCTTTTCTCATCATCCCATTCATGTTTGCACAATAATATTTTCATGACAAATAACATTTCATACGACAATTGTGAAAAGGGCTCCCTAGGAGTACCTAGGACATTTTGGGTGCCTAACACCTTCCCATCACGTAATTTACCCCTTACCCAGATTCTCTGATCTTTTCATTAGTTTTCTATGTGTAAAACTTCTTAGGCTTTTGTTCGCTTTTTAGCCATTCCTTAGGATAAATAAAAGTGCGGTGGAGACTCGATTCTTTGTATGCTTTGCTTTTGATTTTGTCAATAAATCATAAAGTGACGAATACACCGCTACACCTAACACCTTCCCATTGCGTAATTTACCCCTTACCCAGATTCTCTGATCTTTCATTAGTTTTCTATGTGTAAAACTTCTTAGGCTTTTGTTCACTTTTTAGCCATTCCTTAGGATAAATAAAAGTGCGGTGGCGACTCGATTCCTTGTATGCTTTGCTTTTGGTTTAGTCAATAAATCATAAAGTGACGAATACACCGCTACACTTATCAATCCTAAAGGGGCTCATATACCTTTTTCTGCCAGATTGACTTTTGATGTAACCAACAACGAGGCTGAGTACGAGGCTTGTATCATGGGGATTGAAGAAGCCATCGATCTGAGGATCAAAACTCTGGACATATATGGAGATTCCGCTCTAGTGATTAACCAGGTCAATGGAGATTGGAATACCCATCAGCCGCATTTGATTCCTTACAGAGATTACACTAGAAGGATCCTGACTTTCTTAAAGAAGGTGAAGTTGTATCATGTCCCCCGAGATGAAAATCAGATGGCTGATGCCTTGGCTACTTTGTCTTCTATGATCAAGGTCCATTGGTGGAATCATGTGCCACATGTTGCGGTGAATCGACTCGAGAGACCTGTGTATGTGTTTGCAGCCGAGTCTGTTGTTGATGAGAAACCGTGGTACTTTGACATCAAGAATTTCCTCAAGAGTCAGGAATATCCTGAAGGTGCATCAAAGAATGATAAGAAAACCCTGAGAAGGCTAGCTGGAAGCTTTTATTTGAATCAGGATGACGTGTTGTATAAGAGAAACTTTGACATGGTGTTGCTCAGATGTGTGGATAGACACGAAGCGGACATGTTGATGCAAGAAGTGCATGAAGGATCTTTTGGTACCCATGCTGGTGGTCATGCAATGTCCAAGAAATTGTTGAGAGCCGGTTATTACTGGATGACTATGGAATTCGATTGTTTCAAGTACGCTCGGAAGTGCCATAAATGCCATATCTATGCTGATAAGGTGCATGTACCACCAAGCCCTCTGAATGTCATGAATTCGCCTTGGCCATTCGCGATGTGGGGCATTGATATGATTGGGAAGATTGAGCCTATTGCTTCTAATGGACATCGCTTCATCCTGGTTGCGATTGATTACTTTACCAAGTGGGTGGAAGCAGCTTCCTATGCTAATGTTACCAAACAAGTGGTCGCCCGATTCATCAAGAAGGAAATCATTTGTCGTTACGGGGTTCCTGAGAGAATCATTACTGATAATGATTCGAATCTCAATAACAAGATGATGAAAGAGCTTTGCAAAGATTTCAAGATTGAACATCACAATTCTTCTCCTTACAGACCGAAGATGAATGGTGTTGTAGAGGCGGCAAACAAGAATATCAAGAAGATTGTGCAGAAGATGGTCGTGACGTACAAGGATTGGCACGAGATGCTGCCTTTCGCTTTGCATGGGTACCGTACTTCAGTATGTACGTCGACCGGGGCAACCCCTTACTCCCTTGTGTATGGTATGGAGGCAGTCCTACCTGTTGAAGTGGAGATACCTTCTCTGAGAGTCCTGCTGGATGTCAAGCTTGACGAAGCTGAGTGGATTCGAACGAGGTTTAATGAGTTGAGCCTTATCGAAGAGAGGCGGCTAGCAGCTTTGTGCCATGGGCAGTTGTATCAGAGAAGGATGAAGAAGGCCTTTGATCAGAAAGTGCGTCCTCGAAGCTATCAGACTGGTGATTTAGTTTTGAAGAGGATACTTCCTCCCGGTACAGATAACAGGGGCAAGTGGACTCCTAATTATGAAGGTCCATATGTTGTTAAAAAGGTTTTCTCTGGTGGAGCCTTGATGCTTACAACTATAGATGGTGAAGATTTTCCGTCCCCTGTTAACTCAGATGTAGTCAAAAAATACTTCGCATAAATTGACCCGCTGGACAAAAAGAATAAAAGAGTCCAGGCAAAAAAGGGCATCCTGGCGAACCAAGAAAAAAAAAGTAGAAAAGGTTCGGGCAAAAGTTAGGGATAAAAAATGAAAAGAATTTGTACACCCGGTAAGTCGAAAACCCGCAAGGGCGGCTTAGGCAAAAATGGGTATCCCAGTGGATTGAAAACCTGAAAGGGCGATCCAGGCAAAAGAGGGATTAAAGCGAAGACTACAGTCTGAGTTATCTGTACTTCATCGCGCTTCAGTGTCTACCATCTCGAAGGATATGATTGGTCCAGTCATTCTTCTCAGAAAGCAAGGAATTTGAGGAGAAATTGATGATCTGTGAGTCATAACAGAATTGGGAAATAGTGGATGTCGTATTCACATTGCCATTAGGATATATTTTTCCTTTTGTGTGCAATTACCTCTTTCTAGGAATTGCTTCCTGATGTATTTGCCTTTTCAGGCCCATTTTCAATCAATAAAAGTCGTTATTCAGATAAATTGCTCTCTTGTTTTTATTTTTACTGTTTTGTTTGCAAAAAACGTCCGAATTTTTGATAAACATTGCATATAAAAACATGAAGGCTAAACAATAACGTGCGGGAGGATAAAACATTTGAAAATCATTTTGAATGTTGAGTACACTTGAGTGTATCTTGTCCATGCAATCCCCTGGGGCATGTATGTCTTGCTGTTTTGCAGATCACTATCTTTTGATTGCTGGTTAAAGCAGGTGAGCCACAGTTTGTTCAAAAGGAATTTCAGCACTGTCCAATAGTGTGAGATGAAGTGTTTTCAAGGCAGGTTCAGGGTTTGTATCCCTAGCGAAGCAAAGATCAGGGTTGCCCCCGCAGGCAGGCTTGAAGTTGATTACAAATCCCCAGTAGGGTCGAGAAGAGTATTTCCCCAACAGGTCTGAGGACTGGTAGTTCCCCAGCAAGCCGGAAGATTATTGTTCCCCAGCGGAGGTATCCATTCATAGTTCCTCAACAGCCAGGTTTGAAGTGATGTAACCCCCATCAGGGTTGAGTTGACAGTTTCCCCAGCGGAAGTCTGCAGTGGTATTTCCCCAGCGGAGGTAGGAATTGTTTATTTATTTCCTCAGCGGAATCCCCAAGTGGATCGGGTTCAGTAGAGGTCATCCCTCAGCGAGGATCATCTATTCCTCAGCAGTAGTGTTGTTCCCCACTGAGAGGCGGTGTTTTCCCAATGGATGACTCCCCAGTTGGGTTAGTTTCTCTGTCGTTCCTAGAGTGTCAGATTAGCAAAGCACTCCCAGCAGTGCGTCTCCCCACAGAGTTGGAGGATCAAATCAGAGTTGTTCGCTCGGAAGCGGTCGTGTGCTTTCCCAGCAGGAGTTCTCCTCCATTTGCATTTTGCATGTAGTAATCATTATTTGCATCTTCAAATTGCGTAGCATTTCCATTCAATATGGAGCATTACACCATAAAAACTCAAACATATGCATACATATGTTACACCAGATTGGATCATATCCCCAGCAGAGGCGGATCGTATTTCAACATCTGTATAAGACATTTGCAACAGTTGTTCCTGACAGCATTCAGGACTGATAATCCCCAGGGAGGTTTATTTCCTCACTCGTCCGTGAAGGAAAGTTTGATTGACTCCCCCAGTGTAGTCCCTGGCAGGTGTCTGCCCTGTCTTGACAAATGAAGATGTCATCATTGTGATACCGGTAAGTGTCGCATCAACACCCGTGTGTGTTCTTTTTTCGGTTTCGGTAAACATCATCTTTCGATGTCGGTAAACATCGAGTCTCGTCCCAGTCATCGGTAAATTTCTGGTCTTGTTTCATTTCTAAACATCATCTTTCGATGTCGGTAAACATCGAATCTCGTTCCAGTCATCGGTAAATGTCTGGTCTTGTTTCATTTCTAAACATCATCTTTCGATGTCGGTAAACATCGAGTCTCGTCCCAGTCATCGTTAAATGTCTGGTTGTATATATTTTTTCCAGTCATTGGTAAATGTCTGGTCGTCCTTTTTTTTGGTGTCGGTAAACATCATCTTTCGATGTCGGTAAACATCGAGTTTTTCCCAGTCATCGGTAAATGCCTGGTTGTGGAGTATTTCTCTATCAAATCCCCAGTAGAGTCGTCGGTGAGCGTTTTATCTGTTTCCAGTTGAAAATATCTTTTTCCTCCCCAGTTGAAGTTTGCCATCGGTAAATGGTACCGTGTTCCTTGATATCGGTTGTATATCAAGTCGACTATTCCCAAGCCGCCATCGGTAAATGGCCTCGCTTTCTTCGATATCGGTAAATATCGAATCCCCAGCTTGTCCGCCATCGGTAAATGGCCTCGCTTTCTTCGATATCGGTAAATATCGAATCCCCATCGGTAAATGGCCTTGCTGACGTTGATATCGGTAAATATCAAGAGTTGTTTTTAAGCCACCATCGGTAAATGGTCTTGCTTCCTGTAAGTATCAGATCCCAGTTGAAGCCACCATCGGTAAATGGTCCCGCTTCCTTTGGGTGGTGTTTCCCAGCCGCTATCGGTAAATGGCCTCGCTGACGTTGATATCGGTAAACATCAAGTTTTCAGTAAAGCCGCCATCGGTAAATGGCCTTGCTTTCCTTTGCTTTATCCCCTGCAGATTGCAAATTTTCCGGTTCTTTCGGTATTCAATCCCTGTTTACCTTGAAGGTCTGACAGCTGTTGCTCTCATCCGTTCAGGTTCCCAATTGATTGAATAGGGGCAGCTGTAGCACCTCAAATTTGCACCTCCCATTTGTACATTCATTTCATTTTTAGGTCATTAACATTGCATTCACATTACATTGTCCATTGCATGTCATCAGTCAAGACTGGTATTCGAAGAATCCATCTGTGCAAGAGAGCAAGTGTTTTCCCATGAGAAAAAGGCCCTATGGTTGTTCTAGAGAGCTTACATGACTCAAGGATCATTTTGAAGCAACTTGGCCAAGTGTTGAAAGCTCAAAGTCCACAGTGCATGACCAAGTCATCTGAGGCCCATAAAAGTCAACTGCAAGTCAACTGAGGGCTAGGAGATGGAGAATTGGTTTGAGACACTTCATTCATGTCCAAAAGAGGTTTGTTCTTCATGTTAAACATCTACCTTAAAGGATTTGAAGCCAGATCAAAAGTTTCCAAAAATGGAAAATGACCTGTAACTTTCAAGTTTCCAAAAATAGCAAGTTTTTGGACCAACTTCAACTCAACTTTCCAACATCAAAGAAGCTTAAAATGAAATTTTGTCCAACATGAAAGTTGAAGATCTTTCTCTCCCATTTCCAAAAATTCCAAGATCATGAATTTCTAATGAATGGTTAAGGAGTTATGATCAAATCATGACAAAGTGTGCTTGAAAATTCAAATGGCCATATCTTTTGAACCAAAGCTCCAATTTTGGTGACTCTTTTTGCATTTTGTTCCTCATGACATGCACTTTCCAAATATCTCATTACATGGCATGAAATTCCTTTGCATGATCATATGCTCATTCATGAAGTTTTTTGAAGGAAAATTAATAAAATCAATTTGGGTGATCATATGCATGAAATACCAATTCCAAAGTGTGCATGGGCTATTTTTAAGTGGATTTGGGCCAGCTTTGGGTACTGTTCACGCATGCATCTCATGCATGTGGTGAAAATCCAATTTTCTCACACACCTTGTAACTGGTTAATCCCATTTAGTTTTGGCTTAAGCATGTTTTCAGAATCATTAACAAGGCATATATAATGATAATCACAACTGCATTGGTCATTAACAACACTTTCAGATCTAGATTTTGAAAATTGATAAAAAATTTCTCTCAACAAGAACTTTCAATTTTCTCACACAAAGACCATTTCTCTGGTTGGAATCATGATCATGAAGTATTTCTGAGGAAGATTGGACGTGGATTTGGAGGAATTCGTGCCATACTTGACCATACATGAAGCTTGAAGCATTAATGGAATTCTCAAAATCAACTGGATTCATGCGTGTTTGAGCTTCAATCTCTCCATCAATCATCTCAACAAGCATTGTAGAAGAGTTTTGGACCATTGTTGAGCCTTGTAGCACGAGTTTCCACTTGCTGTTCTTCAAGAGGTCAAGTTTCGATCTCACTTATTCTCAAATTCATGGTTATATTTGTGTAGATCTTTGTTTGGTGATGATTCTGGTAGAAAAATCAAGTGAAATGGTGCATTATTCATGAAGTTATGTGTGTTTGAAAGTTTGATGTCCAATTTTATTTTCTTCGATTTGAGCTTGTTGTGATGAATTAGGACTAAATGCTTGTTGATCTTTGATATACGTGGAAAATGCTACATGTTGATGTAATTATTTTGGGATTCTGGAGTTTTCTGGATTTTTCTGGAATTTTGTATGAAGTTCATCTTCATCTTCATCTTCATCTTCAACCTCATGAAGAAGATGAAGATCATGTGTTTTTCCAGATTTTGCTACGAATGTTCTTCACTTGCTACGAATTTGCTACGAATTTCCAGATTAGCTACGAATTTCTGGATTTCTTTTCCAGGTTTAGGGTTTTAACCAAAACGCTGTCATTTTGGAAGCGCGCTTAAATTTCAAATCTGGACCAGGTTCGAGTCCCACCGAGCGCGTTTATTCAAATTGATTCATCATTTTCACATGTTCCCTCCATTTTGCCATGCCTTGATCATGTTTGACTTCAAATTTTTTCCCAACTTCATAAAATCATAACAAATTGAAAAATCATCCAAATCAATCCCAATTTTTTGCAAAATGCTCCTTAGAATGTCTAGTTTTTTATGATCATGAATTGGAAAGTTGTGCACATCTGGAAAATTAATTTGCTCTAGGATGATTGAACACATGTGCATTTGTGACCTTGCTTTACTCTTTCCTTTGTGAAATGCTTGATTTTAATCCAATGAACTTGAAATTTTACATGCTGATTCTAGACACATTGATGTACATTTTGGCTTTGGTTTGACATTTTTCCCATGCTCCATTTCTGTTTTATGCTTGTGTTTGCATGGTGTGACAATTTGTGTCACACCTTTGGTTGTCTAAGTTGTACAATGTGATTTCCATGCCAAATGATCTCCAATGTTTCTGATTTTTTGTGTGATGGATGTTGTGGATGTCTTGATTGCTCATGAATTTTTCCAGAATTATTTGAATCATTTCTGTTTTGATTGAGAATTTTCATTCATGATGATCATTTGGATGCCTTGAATTGGTCTTTGAATTATCTTGCACATGAAATGGACTTGCTTATTGATTATGATTTGGTCCTTTTTAGGATTTGTTCTTGAGTAAATAAACATACTTTGTGTTGAGTTTGAGTTTCTGTTTTGGATTTTTGATCCTCTTTTGACCCTAGGCTTTGACCTAGTGGTTTGTTACTCACCATCTGAGTTGTGATTTCAGGTTCAAGTGTGCATCTCCATGATTGATATTGCTCCTTCATTTGAGCTTGATTATTGGTTGTTGTTGGCTAACATTTGCTTGTTTTGTAGGCTTTGAGAACAATTCACTTGTGCTTATGGTTTATGTGTTGCATATTGGGTTGTTTGTCTGATATTGACTGTTGGTCTGAACCGTGTACTGATTGGTTTAGCTGTTTCCACAAGTACCTAAGTTGCTTTAAGTTCATTTGAACTTGCTTGACATTGCTTGTGGTTGGCATACCATTAAGGTATAATTCCTTAATCTTCACGTAGTCTGGAAGACCTACTGTTATTGGTAGGCACCTGTCTGAAGCCCTCCTTAAGAGGCAATGTTTGTGGATGTTTAATTTTGTGCCAAGCAGGTGAAGTCCTCTTAAGAGGCAATTGGAAGATAAAAGGGATATGCAATCCATCCCCTACTATTCAGTTGTGTCACTCACTTTGCTCACACCATGTGTTGATGCATTGTGAGTAAGAACCCAAAATCTTGTCCATAGAGTCAGTCACTTGTGGAGAAGAGTTCCTACATTCTGAACTCCCACACTTTCTATTTGAGTCAAGCTCTCCCAGGCCAGGGATAAGAGCTGTGAGGTCTTACCCTCACTTCCCATTTCATCTGCTTCACCCTACCTCTCAATGTTAGGGTTAAGAGCTAAAAAACACCCCCATTCCAATTGGCTTGTTTCTGCATCCTAGCCTTGTATGAGCCCAATTGTTTGCATATAGTGTGTGCTTGCTTTATTGTGCTTGTTTGTTTGATTGCGCTGTTTAGGATAGCTTGCTTCCTGTGCAAGTTAGGATAGAAACCTCAACATAGGGATCGTATGCATGACAACTTCTAGGCTCGAGTCATAGTCTCCCTAGTAGCTTGTTGTCTCCCTTTGTCTCTGGTTAGGTTAGAAGTTCTTTCCCTGTTTAGGGGAACTACGTCGCCCTGATCCTCATACCAAATGAGGTACGTAGGCAGGAGATGAGCGGATCTCTCCGGGCGCCCTTTTTTCTTATTCAACCCTTTGTGTGTGTTGGAGTCTGACATAAGTCCAGCGATTGGCAGTTGGTTTCCTGTGTCTTGTTTGCTTGTTGGGGTCTGACGTAAGTCCAGCGATTGGCAGTTGGTTTCTTGTGTCTTGTTTGCTTGTTGGAGTCTGACGTAAGTCCAGCGATTGGCAGTCGGTTTCCTGTGTGTGTGTTTTTTGGTTCGGAGTCTGATACAAGTCCAGCGATTGGCGTTCGGTTTCCATGTTTTCCTGTTTGTGTGGAGTCTGACGTAAGTCCAGCGATTGGCAGTCGGTTTCCTGTGTGGTTTTGTTTGGCGTGCGTTAGCCGAGCTACGAGTGCTCTGATTCTTCTCTGGTTAGAGAAGATACATATGCATAGGGTGCGACATCCTAGCGAGCACGTTTCCCCTGTCCCGAACTACGTCGACTCTGATGTCTATGCTTGACAGACTACGTAGGCCCAGGATGCGATATCCTGCCGAGTCCCGTTTCTTCCGTCTTTCTGTGCTTGTTTCCAGCGTGTGTGCAGTGTTTGAGCAGTCTTTAGCAACCTTCTTTCTATTTCTTTTGAGCGTGGATCCCGTCGAGTACGACGGATGCGTAGGGGTGCTAATACCTTCCCTTCGTATAACCGACACCCGATCCCATCGATCTCCGGTCGCGAGACCATGTCTTTTCCATGTTTACTTCGAGCGTTTCCTTTCCCTCCTTTGGGATAAATAACGCACGGTGGCGGCTCTGTTGTTTCATTTTCCCGCCAGTTTTTCGCGTAATGCGACAACGGGATCCACTCTTGTTGTTCTTGTCTAAAGGGTGTGGGTTTATCTAATGTACTATTTACTAAAAGAGGGGTCAAAAGAAAATGACTCGCACGGATGTCGCATCCATTGCATACGTATCTCATTTGAATATGAGAATTAGAGTCTTCGTAGCTCGGCTACCTATGGGCTAAAGAGGAGTGTGATCGCTAAGACATCGCGCCTTATGCCTACGTATCTCATCTGGAATGAGAATCAGAGCAAGCCGTAGTTCGGCTAACTACGGGCTAAGGGTTGTGTTTTTTAGGTGAACGACGTTACTATGCAATCTACCGGATGCTCGACCTTTGGAGACTTGCTCGCCTGTAGTAGAAGGAGTTAACGTGTTCTTAGGAGAAGAAAAACCAATGAGTTTGTTTGTGTTTTAGGAATGCTCATGCAAAAAGGAAGTCCTAGACGAAGGAACCGTGCTACCTTAATTGACATGCAACGAGAGACTATACGAAGCCTGACAATCCTATGGGGAGACGATCATACCATACAAAACAAACATGCATAAAGTAAACGCGCCAACGAGGGGCTCAAACATACATGGGTAGGGCTTTAGTCAAGAGGGGTGATATTAACCTCGACAAACAAGCCATGGATAGGTAATCAAGTGGGCTCCTAACCACTGACATTGAACGTCAGGGTGAGCAAATCAGAAGGGTAATGAGGATAAGATCTCATAGCTCTTAACCCTGGACAGGGTGAGCTCATGACAAAAAGTGGGGATTCAGAAAGGTGGAACCCTCTCCACTGACTGACCGGACAAAAGATCTTGGGCTTTTGCTCTGAAGCATCGACACGTAGTGTGAGCATAAAGAATGACACACTGAATAACGGGGGATTGACTACTAATCCCTCTTATCCGTCAATTGCCTCTTCATGGAGGTCTTTAGGCACAAAAGTAAATAAACAAAAGAAAACAAACAAAGAAAACATTGCCCCCTATTGAGGTCTTCCAGCTAAGAAAACAGTAAAATGCGGGAAAGATAAAGGGATCGAGAGATCTACCCCACGGATAAAGATCCGGAGTAACAGCAACTAAAGAAACGAGAAACCCAGAGATCTCTCAAGCTGGCACCATCAAAGAAAGCAAGTCAATACAGGTAACCGGAATAAATCTCCAAATGGTATCCCACAAATAAAGTGGAATACCAAGCAAGCTATCTCTTCAAGAGTCATGTGAGCCCTCACAAAAACTCAACAAACAGGTTAGAGAAGCAAGATAGGGTGCAATCAAGAGTTGCACCAAATAGAAGAATCACAGCAACAACAGTGTCAGGTGAACAGTGCACAGATGCAACAGAAAGCATGTCGTAACGAACACAACACAGATTGGAGAGCAAACAGAAAAAAGCTACTGTCGCGATCGCTACTGCTTCGCCTAGCGAAGGCTTAGCGAAGCGTCACTGCAGGCTCGCCTAGCGATGCGGCTAGCGAATGCCTGCGAGTTCTGGATTTTCCATGGATAACAGTACAATTTCGGTAACCCCAAACCCTATGGCACACATTTCAGAAATTAAACGATTAAACATTCGAGGCGTTGTTTTACACATTCATGCATATCTAAACCCGTGGGCAAAACCGAACGATACCCACTCTTTCAAATTCACCATAATACCTCACACATTTAGAAATTTCAAATTGAAGGCATAAAATAAAGGGAATAAGGCAAACCTGATTGGAGAGATCGAAAGAAATTGAATTGCATTGTTGGTTTGCAGAACAATCTTAGGGTTTATAAGGGAGGGAATTGGTTCTTTGCAGATGAGTTCCCTTCAGTGTCCGGAGGCTGCTCTGATTCCTATTAGCTTTTCTCCTTCCTTCTAGTCTGTCTTTTGTACGACTGAACCTCTGAATTTATAACCTGATTTTCGTGGCTTTGTGGGCTCAAATGAGAGAGGTCCAAGTCCAAGATTTTATGTTATATTTTAAAAACGCGTGCGCTTCGCCTAGCGAAGAATTTGCTCGCCTAGCGAGCATGACAGTTCAGATTCGCTAAGCGAACCACGCTGCTCGCCTAGCGAGCATGACATCTCAGGCACAGACTTTTTCTCCTTCGAGATTAACATTTTGAATGATAAATAGATCCCATTTGAACATGTTGGAAGTAACTCAAGTCATTCCCTTGTGTTGACTGATCACTCAGATAGAATCCACAAAGTGTCTTGGATGATATTCAAGCTTCTCAGACCTAATTCTGATGGACATGATGAAATGCAATATGAAATGTTAAATGACCTAAAAATGAATGCATGAATGAGGGGTAAAACATAATCCCATGCTTCTAGGAAAGGTGAAGGGTAAATTTTGGGGTATTACAGAAGGCAATGCTTTTGGTTTTCTTTTCAGCTCCATCATTCAATCCCATCTCGAAGGTTTGGAGGGAACCAATTAGCTCATCTACCCTCATGTTGGAAATGTCTTGAGACTCTTCTATGGAAGTCACCTTCATTGCGAATCTCTTAGGAGGTGACCTGAGTATTTTCCTTACCAGTTTTTTATCTGTCATCTTCTCTCCCAGGGCTCCTGAAGCATTACCAATTTCAAGGATACTCATGTGAAATTCATGAATGTTTTCATCTTCTTTCATCCTTAAGTTTTCAAACTTGGAGGTGAGCGGCTGAAGTCTAGACATCTTTACCCTAGAGGTGCCTTCATGAGTGGTCTTGAGAATGTCCCAAGCATCTTTGGCCACTTTACAGTTGTTTACCAGCCTAAAAATATTCTTGTCCACCCCATTGAATATTGCATTAAATGCTTTAGAATTTCCAAGAGCAAGGTCATCCTCCTCCTTGGACCATTGTTCTTCAGGCTTCTTCTCAGTAGTGGCTTCTCCTTCTTTAGTAATGACAGGTTGCACCCAACCTGTTAACACAGCTTTCCAAGCCTTGTTATCAAGAGATTTTAGAAAATCTACCATTCGAGGTTTCCAATAGTCATAGTTAGAACCATCCAAAATTGGTGGCCTATGAACAGATCCTCCATCTCTTTCCATTATACCAGAAAGTATTGTCCCTAGATCTCACCCAGAACCAGAGCAGGATGCCTGCTCTGATACCAATTGAAATTTTGGTATCAGATATGAGATGTCGAATGTAATGTCACGACACTAATATCTGAGTAACACAAACATAAGAAAGATATAGAATGGTAATGCAAAAGACACAAGCAATTGTTAACCCAGTTCGGTCCAACTCACCTACATCTGGGGGCTACCAAGCCAGGAAGGAAATTCACTAAAATAGAATCAGTTCAAAGACTCTCCATACACTTCAACAAGTTACAATCTTTCTCACCTAATCTCTACCCGTGCAATTTCTACCTAAGAACTCTTAGATATGAGAACCCACTCACTTCCCTATAATCACACCTGTGATTTTAAACAACAATCCCTTGAGAAAAGAAAACACTTTTCAATAACACTCTTGATTTTACTTCACAGTTTCAATCAAGAAGACAAACTCTTGATCTTGCTTAACAACTTTGATCAAGAAGACACACACTTGATCTTGCTTCACAGCTTTGATCAAGTAGACACACACTCTTGCTTAACAACTTTAGAGTGACAAATTACAACCACAAATCAGTCCAATTCAATCATCAAAAGATGACTTGAATGGCTTACAAGTCTCACGACTAAACAGAACACAAACCCTAACTCTCTCTCTATATTTCGCTCAATATTGGTTGTGTTGTAAAACAGGTTTTCTAAGTCCCTTTTTATAGAAGCTTTCAGCTGGGCTTGAACATCTTGAAAACCCTAAATCTATTTTCCAATCAAATCTTTTTATAACAGCTGGTTAGATCTTCTTGGAAAATAAGTAAATCAGGTTGTAATCCATGATTGAATGCGCCAACTAATCAGATCTTCAATCATACAAAGATTGCCATTAATTGTGCAATCACAAAACACCAGACATTCGTACTGAATGTTCTGTGTACATGATGTCATGACATCGGGTCTGACATCCTTGAAAAATCCTGCATAATTCAGTAATTCCTTTTATAACTTCCAGCAGGTACAACCATATCAGATGCCATGACCTTGTGTATGACATCTGAAACAATCCTGCATGAACATGTCTTTCATTTAAGCTCCAGCAGGTACATCCAATATCAGAAGCCATGGCATTGTATATGGCATTCTGAAACAATCCTGCATGAACATGTTCTTGAACTCCAGCATGTACATAGGATATCTCATGTTAAGACATCACACATAACATCTTGTGAACTCTCTTTGTTTTACCAAAATTGCTGCCAACACTTAGAATCAACACTTTTCAACTCTTAACTTTTAATTTTATGCTTAGGATTAGTCTCTTCATCTCCTCCAACTTCTTAAATTTCAAAATCTCTCCCCTTTTTCAAAAACTTTCTTTGTTTGTGATTTCAAACTTAGACTCTTTTACAAATTAGAAACTTTGGCCTTATGCCATTGCATTTTTTAAACATTTTTTTCTTAAATCAAACTTGTAAATGAATTTAACCATATCGACTCAAAGTTTCAAAAGACAAAAATAACTAACACTCATTCAAATTCTTTTAGGCCCTTTGTTCCTCTTTTAGACTTAAATTTTTACTAAAAAAAGCAATAAACTCATTTTGAAATTATTACCACGAACTACGAGGTTTTGATCCCTCATTTTTATGTTGGTACGTAGGCACAAGTCCGAAGGTCTTTTCAAACACAAAAATATAATCAATGAATTCTTTTCTAATCCCCACACTCTATTTATTGCAAACATCACTTTTATACCAAAATGCATACACATATAAAAAAAGGACTCCCTAGGAGTATCTAGGACACTTTGGATGCTAACACCTTCCCTCTGTGTAACCAACCCCCTTACCTGTAATCTCTGGCATTTTATTAATTTTGATTTGAAAACTTCTTATCTTTGGGTTTTGTTCTTACTTTTCCCTTTTCCTTTGGAAACAATAAAAGCGCGGTGGCGACTCTGGTTTTATTGACGTTAAGTTTATCCATAGCTTAATGGTCATGAATTTACCGCTACAGAAATTAAGTGGCGACTCTGCTGGGGAGTAGTCTCTAGTGGGTTTAGCCTACTTTTTTATGTGTATATAATTGTATATTTGATGTGTGTATACTTGTTTGTGTGATATAATCTGCTTGTTATGCTTTGTGATCTCTGAGTGGTGAGATAAGTTCTAACCCGAACTTGATTGCAATTTAGATAGGAGGATGGTTTAGTCATGTTCGACTTGTGTGGAGTAGTCCTTAACAAGTTGCTTTGAGACCCATCTACTAAGTAGGGACCCTTTTGGAGCTATTGATGTGACACAAGTTATTTGTGGTTAGGCATTACTTTCTTTGATTTGGGGTCCGAGAAATTGAGGATATTGATATGATTTCTAAATCCAGTGATGAAGAAGAACATGTTGAATATTTGTTGAAGCTATTCTAGCATTTGAGGAAGTACAAACTATGCTTGAATCCCAATAAGTGTACATTTGGTGTTCATTCTGGTAAGTTGTTGGGCTTTATTGTCAATGAGAAATATATTGAGGTTGATCCTGCCAAGATCAAAGCAATATAAGAAATGCCCGCACCTAAAACTGAGAAGCAAGTCAGAGGTTTTCTCGGTCGCTTAAATTACATCTCAAGATTCATTTCGCATATGACTGCCACGTGTGCGCCTATATTCAAGCTTCTTCAGAAAGATCTGTCTTGTGATTGGACTGAAGATTTCCAGAAAGCTTTTGATAGTATCAAAGAGTATCTGCTCGAGCCTCGGGTTCTGTCTCCGCTTGTGGAAGGAAGACCTTTGATCATGTATTTGACTGTGCTTGAAGAGAGTATGGGTTGTGTTCTTGGTCAACAAGACGAAACTGGAAAGAAAGAATATGCTATTTACTACCTCAGTAAGAAGTTCACCAACTGTGAGACTCGATATTTTATGCTAGAAAAAACTTGTTGCGCATTGGCTTGGGTTGCTAAGCGTCCGCGTCAGTATATGTTGAATCATAGTACTTGGTTGATATCCAAAATGGATCCAATCAAGTATATTTTTGAAAAGTCTTCTTTAACTGGGATGATTGCCCATTGGCAGATGTTGTTATCAGAGTATGATATTGAATATCGATCTCATAAAACAATCAAAGGTAGTATCTTGGCTGACCATCTGACTCACCAACCAATTGAAGATTACCAGTCAGTGCAGTATGATTTTCCTGATGAAGAGATCCTGTAGTTAAAAATGAAAGATTGTGATGAACCATTGCTTGAAGAAGGGCCAAAACTTGGTTCCCGTTGGGGCATGGTATTTGATGGAGCTGTTAATCAGTATGGTAATGGCATTGGGGTAGTGATTATTACTCCTCAAGGCACTCATTTTCCGTTTATAGCTAGATTGACTTTCAATTGTACAAATAATATGGATGAGTATGAAGCTTGCATTATGGGGCTTGAAGATGCCATTGATCTCAGAATCAAGTATTTGGACGACTATGGAGAATCAACTTTGGTTGTGAATCAGATCAAAGGGGAATGGGAGACGAATCAACCCGGTTTGATACCAAATAGAGATTATGTGAGGAGGATTTCAACTTTCTTTACAAAGGTGGAATTTCATCATATCCCTCGAGATAAAAATCGGATGGCAGATGCTCTTGCAACATTGACTTCTATGATTGTGGTAAAATTCTGGAATGAAGTTCCTAATTTGATTGTGATGTGTCTCGATAGGCCAGCTCATGTGTTTGCTGTTGAAGAAGTCAAAGATGAGAAGCCGTGGTATTTTGATATCAAGTGTTTTCTCCAAAGTTAGATTTACCCGTCTGGGGCATCTTTGAAAGATAAGAAGACTTTGAGGAGATTAGTCGGCAACTTCTACCTGAATGGTGATGTGTTGTACAAGAGAAACTTCGATATGGGTCTGCTCAGATGCGTGGATAGACACGAAGCAGAATTATTGATGAATGAAGTCCATGAAGGTTCCTTTGGTACTCATTCCAATGGACATGCTATGGCTAAGAAGATGTTAAGAGCAGGTTACTATTTGCTGACAATGGAATCTGACTGTTGCAAGTTTGTGAAGAAATGGCACAAGTGCCAAATTTACGCAGATAAGATTCATGTTCCTCCGACGCTGTTGAATGTTATTTCCTATCCACGGCCCTTCTCCATGTGGGGAATTGATATGATTGGCATGATTGTGTTGGTGTAAGCCCTAGAGGCCAATACTTTTGGTACTTGTATCGAATTATTTATTAATAATAAAAGGCTTTTTCTTTATTATGTTTGTTTAATAATGTCCCTAGAATAGATAGTCCATTTAATGTATCAAGTATGACTTAATCATGAGATCACATTAAACGTAAGGACACTATTCTTAAAGTATCCGTAGTCAAGCTTTATTGTGAAGTGGGATAACATTAAAGCATGAAGACTATTATGTTTATAGACTGATGATCACATCTCATGGATCATGGATAAAGAGTTATCAAGTCTTAAACATAGGTATGAATATTAAGAGTAATATTTATACTGGATTGACCTGCTATGAGAATACTATATAGAATGTTATGCAAAGTGTCATAAGTTATTCTCATGGTGATAATGGTGTATACCACCCTTCGACCTGAAACCACTATGGACCCTAGATGTAGAGTCGAGTGCCTTATTGCTGATCAAACGTTGTCCATAATTGGATGACCATAAAGACAGTTGATGAGTACTCTACGAAGCATGCTAAGGGACATGAGTGACCTAGATGGAATTTTCCCATCCTGCGTAATAGGATAAATGTCTATGGACCCAATATTGAACTGGACAAGGCTGACACGGTCTATGCCTTGTGTTCAACATAGACATAAGGGCAAAACGGTAATTATACACATAATTATTATCACAGAATGATTTGTCAGATCACATGATATTTTCGTGTCTTGGGTAACAGTGATGTGTTGCCAGATACCACTCACTGTTTATATGTTAAATACGTGATTTAATATAATTGCCAATGCCGCGAAAACCTATAGGGTCACACACAAAGGACGGATTGATGAGAGATAGAGTAATTAAGGAATAACGTAATGTACGGTGCCCTTAAGTGAATTATAGAACATCGTAAGGTACGATGTACTTAAGTAGAATACGAAATATGGTAAGGTACCACGTGCTTAAGTGATTTTGTCATATTATAAGATATGGGCCATATACACTTGAGTGGGCTTTTTAGCTTGCAGCACACACAAATGGTTCTATAAATAGAACCCTTGTGTAGAAGCATAGTTGCAGTTGAAATTTTGTTTCTCTCTCTCTCACTCAAAGCCTTCATTCGTAGCAGCTAGCACCGAGATTGAAGGAATCCGTTCGTGTGGACTGAGTAGAGGTGTTGTCATTGTTCAACGTTCGTGATCGCTCCGTAGATCTGCATCAAAAGTTAAAATCGCCACCAGAGGTAACGATTCTATCACTGATCATGCCCATTCGTAAGGATCATTAAAGGAGAAATTTTAAATTCCGCTAACTTTTGGATCGCCTTTCTCCTTCAGTGGCATCAGAGCCACTTCTGAAACCATGCATCTGATAGCTGTTTATTTTCTGTATTTTCTGTATTAATAGGATTAAAAGACAGAATGAATCAAAGAATAAACGTGTAATTAAATTGAGATCGATCAAGTTATATATATGATATAAGTAATCTTGATGCAAAATATGGTATATATGATATATTGTTTCTGTTTCATTCATTGAAACACTTAATGGTTGTTTTCCTTTGAGCGATCAATGGTCGTTTGCTTCTGGATCCGACATTAGTATGGTGAAGCAATGACGTGTTGATCAATCATACTGAATCAACAATCGAGATGTGTTTGACGGTCTGAAATTGGTGCATTAGGGTTAATGACGGCACAAGGGTTGTGTTGTCAAAGAGTTATGCATTAGGGTTAATGACGACACAAGGGTTGTGTTGTCAAAGAGTTATGCGATTAGGGTTGTGACTGCGCAAGAGTTGTGCTTTAAAGTATCAAGTGTTGATGCAAAAAACGACGTCGATTTCAAATGAATTGTTCATTAAAAATTTCGGCTAACCGGGCAGCGAACCCCCGGCTAACTCTACATAGTTTGATCGGTCGCCGAAATTTAATTTGGTTTTAATTAATTAAAAGAATTAAAATTAATAATAATAATAATAATGTGTTTATTATTATTGTCTTGTGGTGATCAGTTATGGCCTTAGTTTTCCTTTATTTTGTTTTGGGTTTTAAAATACGACCTGCGTGTCGTGCCTCTCTTTTAATCTCTTAATGTAACTTCTTTTCTCATCTCACTCCCTCGTATGTAAAACGAGTTTCTTTTATGTAATTTAATGTTATGAAGAAAGAGAAGAATTCAATATCAAAGGAGGACAACCTTGAAGATCTTGCTTGGAGAAGCTTAGATCGTTATTAGGTTAGCTTAGGTTCTCTCATTGGCTTGGGAGAACAATTGCGCTAGGGGCCATAACTGTTTCATTATGTATGTATGTTGATGCGTGTGAATGTATGTTGATGCATGTGAGAGACGATTTATATGATAAATAAGCCGGTGAGATCAGAATAATTGCAAATTCCCTCAAATTAAATATTAAGTTTATGCTCTCCAAGTTTTATCACTCATCAAGACTAGTATCGGATAATGTAGGTTTCGCCTACGTGAGGTGCATGTTCTATATTAGTAAGGTGCGATGGGATGATTGTAATATCCAATTGTTAAAACAATGGGTCAAACTTAACTAAACAAATTATAATAAGATTATATATGTTTAGAAGCAAGAGTTGGAAATGATCCATGTGATGGATTGGAATAAGGAGTTATTCACCCAACTAAAATATTCGAGAGTTGTATTAGATACAATTGGAATGAGTTCCTACCTAAATAACCTAGTTTTGTGTAATCCGCCTACGCGGACTTAAAACAAAGTGAAATATGGATCTCGACCCACTAGAAAATCTTCCAACGGGATTTCCGAATCAAATGGTGAGGGTCATTTGTTTTGAGTAAAATAGTGGGAGCATATTTAATTAAAGGCCTAATTAAATATGTTAATGATAATTATATTTTTATTATTTTCATGTAGATTACCATGACAACAAACACCTCTAACAACATTTTGCGATCAATCCTTGACAAGGAAAAATTGTCTGGGACAAATTTTCTGGATTTGCACTGAAATCTGAGGATTATCCTCAAACATGATAGAAAGTTGTACGTCTTGGAGAAACCTGTTCCTGAAGAGGAACATCCTAGTTCTGCACCTAAGGCAAAAAGAGATCCTTATAAGAAGCATGTCGATGATGCCAATGAAACTGCTTGTCTCATGCTAGCTACCATGAACTCAGAGTTGCAAAAGCAACATGAGAACATGGCAGCGTTCGATATGATCGAACACCTGAAGATGCTCTATCAAGAGAAAGCAAGGCATGAAAGGTTTGAAGTTTCAAAAGCCCCTTTTCAAGGCAAGTTAGCTGAGGGAGCCCCTGTAGGTCCCCATGTGCTCAAGATGATTGGGTATGTGGAAAACCTTGAGAGGTTGGGTTTTCCCCTCGGAAAGGAACTTACGACTGATTTGATCTTGCAATCGTTGCCAGATAGATTCATTCAATTTGTCCTAAATTTCAATATGAATGATATGGATAAATCTCTTCCTGAACTGCTAGCCATGTTAAGAACTGCTGAGCAGAATCTGAAGTCAAAAGGGAAGTCCATTTTGATGATCGGAAATGGAAAGAGACAGAACAAAAGGCCCACCAAGCAGAGTGATAAAGGGAAAGGCAAGGAAGTTGCCAAACCCAAACCCACTGTTGCTTCTTTGAAGCCTAGTGGAGGCATAGCAAAAGAAGGCACTTGCTTCCATTGCGGTAAGACCAGACACTGGAAGAGAAACTTCCCGAAGTACCTGGAAGATAAGAAGAATGGAGTAGAGACTTCAACTTTAGGTATTTTTGTTATTGAAATTAATTTATCTACTTCTGCATCATGGGTATTAGATACTGGATGCGGTTCTCACATTTGTACCAATGTGCAAGGGCTAAAAAGGAGTAGAGATTTGGAAAAAGGTGAAGTCGACCTACAAGTTGGCAATGGAGCAAAGGTTGTTGCTTTAGCCATAGGAACTTATGTATTGACTTTACCTAGTGGTTTAATAATTCAATTAGAGAACTGTTATTATGTACCTGCAATTAGCAGGAATATTATTTCCGTTTCTTGTTTGGACAAGTTTGGTTTTTCATTTATAATAAAGAACAATTGTTGCTCAATTTATTTGAATGATATATTCTATGCTACTGCACAAATGAACAATGGACTATATGTCCTTGATCTTGAAATGCCTATTTATAACATTAATACTAAAAGGATGAAACCTAATGAGTTAAACCTAACTAACATTTGGCATAGTCGATTAGGCCACATAAATGAGAAACGCATTTCCAAACTCCATAAAGATGGACTCTTGGACTCTTTTGATTATGAATCATATGAGACATGCAAATCTTGTTTAATTGGAAAGATGAAAAAGTCTCCATTCACAGGAAAAGGTGAAAGAGCTAATGATCTTTTGGCCCTCATACATACTGATGTATGTGGACCACTGAACATACCACCCAGAGGAGGTTTTCAGTACTTCATCACATTTACGGATGATTTCAGTAGATATGGTTATGTGTATTTAATGAAACACAAATCAGAGTCCTTTGAAAAGTTCAAGGAATTCAAGAATGAAGTACAAAACCAACTAGGTAAGAATATTAAAACTCTTCGATCAGATCGAGGTGGTGAGTATTTAAGCCTAGAGTTTGATGACCATCTGAAAGAGTGTGGGATCCTATCCCAACTTACTCCTTCTGGAAGACCCCAATGGAATGGTGTATCTGAGAGAAGAAATCGAACCCTGTTAGACATGGTCTGATCCATGATGAGTCACGCCGATCTTACAAACTCCTTTTGGGGACATGCACTATTGACAACAGCTAACACACTTAACCATGTTCCATCCAAAAAGGTTGAGAAGACACCATATGAGATATGGAGTGGTAAGAAACCACATATGTCTTACATGAAGATTTGGGGTTGTGAAGTTTATGTGAAACGACAAATTTCAACTAAGCTTGAGCCCAAATCTGACAAATGCTTATTTGTGGGGTATCCTAAAGAAACAAGAGGGTATTACTTCTACAATTCTTCTGAGGGCAAAGTGTTTGTCGCTCGAACTAGAGTTTTCCTAGAAAAGGATTTTTTTCCAAAGGAATCAGTGGAAGGAAAGTAGAGCTTGAAGAAATTCAAGAATCACAAAGCATCGGTACACCTATGGAGGAATTAGAGCAGGAAACACAAGTAGTTGTGGAAGAGCAACCTGCTCAATTAGAACAAGACCAGCGTAGGTCAAGCAGGATACGTCACCAACCTGAGAGATATGGATATCTCATAACTGATCAAGGTGATGTATTACTCATGGACCAAGATGAGCCTGTGACCTACCAAGAGGCCATAACTGGTCCCGAGTCTGAGAAGTGGCTAGAAGCCATGAAATCTGAAATGGATTCCATGTACATAAACCAAGTTTGAACCTTGGTAGAGCCTCTTGTAGGAGTTAACCCTATAGGATGCAAGTGGGTCTTCAAAAAGAAGACTAACATGGATGGTAAGGTACATACCTATAAGGCAAGACTGGTTGCAAAAGGATATAAACAAATTCATGGGGTTGACTATGATGAAACCTTTTCACCAGTTGCAATGCTTAAATTTGTTCGGATTTTACTTGCTATCGTTGCATATCATGATTATGAAATATGGAAGATGGATGTCAAAACTGCTTTCCTTAATGGGAATCTTCTTGAGGATGTGTACATGACACAGCCTGAAGGATTTGACATACCAGAAGAAGCCCAAAAGATATGTAAGTTACAAAGATCAATCTATGGATTGAAGCAAGCTTCCAGAAGCTGGAATCTTCGTTTTGATGAAACGGTAAAATAATATGGATTTATCAAGAACGAAGATGAGCCTTGTGTCTACAAGAAGGTTAGTGGGAGCATGATCATTTTCCTAGTATTATATGTAGATGACATATTACTCATTGGAAACGATGTCCCTACCCTGCAACAAGTAAAGTCTTGGTTGGGGAAATGCTTTTCTATGAAGGACCTAGGTGAAGCAGCCTATATATTAGGAATCAGAATCTATAGAGATAGATCATAAAAACTGCTTGGCCTAAGTCAGAGTACGTACATAGACAAAGTGCTGAGACGCTTTAATATGCATGATTCCAAGAAAGGATTCATACCTATGCAACATGGCTTGTGTCTATCAAAAACACAATCCTCTTCAACTAAGGAAGAAAGGGATCGCATGAATAAGATTCCATCTGCATTTGCAATAGGATCTATCATGTATGCCATGTTATGTACTCGACCAGATGTCTCGTATGCTTTAAGTGCAACGAGTAGGTACCAATCTGATCCTGGGGATGCCCATTGGGTAGCTGTCAAGAATATCCTTAAGTATTTGAGAAGGACTAAGGACTCATTCTTGATATATGGATGTCAGGAAGAGTTGGCTGTAATTGGATACACCGATGCTAGCTTCCAGACAGATAAGGATGACTTTAGATCGCAATCTGGTTATGTGTTTTGCTTAAACGGTAGCGCTGTGAGCTGGAAAAGTTCAAAGCAAGATACAGTTGCTGATTCTACAACCGAGGTCGAGTATATTGCTGCCTCAAGTGCAGCAAAGGAAGTTGTTTGGATCAAAAAGTTCATTAGTGAACTTGACATAGTTCCTAGCATTGTGGATCCCATTGGTCTCTATTGTGATAACAATGGTGCTATCGCACAAGCTAAGGAGCCTAGATCTCACCAACGATCCAAACACATACTTAGGCGTTATCACCTCATTCGAGAGATAATAGATAGAGGAGATGTGAAAATATGCAGAGTACCTACACTTGACAATATTGCTGACCCACTGACAAAGCCTGTTGCGCAGCAGAAGCATGATGGCCATACTAGATCTATGGGCATTACGGGTATGCCTGATTGGCTCTAGTGCTAGTGGGAGATTGTTGGTGTAAGCCCTGGAGGCCAATACTTTTGATACTTGTATCGAATTATTTATTAATAATAAAAGGCTTTTTCTTTATTATGTTTGTTTAATAAAGTCCCTATAATAGCTAGTCCGTTTAATGTATCAAGTATGACTTAATCCTGATTTCACATTAAACATAAGGACACTATTCTTAAAGTATCCGTAGTCAAGCTTTATTGTGAAGTGGGATAACATTAAAGCATAAAGACTATTATGTTTATAGACTGATGATCACATCTCATGGATCATGGATAAAGAGTTATCAAGTCTTAAACATATGTATGAATATTAAGAGTAATATTTTTACTGGATTGACCCGCTATGAGAATACTATATAGAATGTTATGCAAAGTGTCATAAGTTATTCTCATGGTGATAATGGTGTATACCACCCTTCGACTTGAAACCACTATGGACCCTAGATGTAGAGTCGAGTGCCTTATTGCTGATCAAACGTTGTCCGTAATTGGATGACCAAAAAGACAGTTGATGGGTACTCCACGAAGCATGCTAAGGGACATGAGTGACCTAGATGAAATTTGCCCATCCTGCGTAACAGGATAAATGTCTATGGACCCAATATTGAACTGGACAAGGATGACACGGTTTATTCCTTGTGTTCAATATAGACATAAGGGCAAAAGGGTAATTATACACATAATTATTATCACAAAATGATTTGTCAGATCATATGACATTTTCGTGTCTTGGGTAGCAGTGATGTGTTGCTAGATACCGTTCACTGTTTATTATGTTAAATACGTGATTTAATATAATTGCCAATGCCGTGAAAATCTATAGGGTCACACACAAAGGGCAGATTGATGAGAGATAGAGTAATTAAGGAATACCGTAATGTACGGTGCCCTTAAGTGAATTATAGAACATCGTAAGGTACGGTGTACTTAAGTAGAATACGAAATATGGTAAGGTACCACGCGCTTAAGTGATTTTGGCATATTATAAGATATGGGCCATATACACTTGAGTGGACCTTTTAGCTTGCAGCCCACACAAGTGGTTCTATAAATAGAACCCTTGTGTAGAAGCATAGTTGTGTCATACCCCAATTTTGTCCGGGCATATTTAAATTTTCATAGAATTGATTTCATTTTTATTTTTTGCATTATATGCATAGCATGACATACATTCCATCATGAATAATGCCTAAAATATCAGTCAGGATAAATTTATTGAAAATACAGACAAATTGGTTGAATCATTTCTCAAGAACGTGCACAAATCAGCGGGTAAAAAGTTTCAAAATTAAAATTACAGACACCAGTATTATTAATCTACGGTTCACGTAGTTTAACCTGGTGTGCTCGTTGTATTTTTCAGCGGCTGTTTCGGTTGCATTTCGACCCGCCTGAGCTTTTAACCGATGCAAATGTATTTCAAAATTTGAAGAAACGCTGCATTTTCTCAATATGTATATTTTGTGTTGATCATTTTAGTGTGTCTGATTTAATTTTTCGAGTAAGATTATATCTGATTTCCTTTTATAAGTGATCACTAAATCTCTTTGTTCATATATTCAGTTAAGGAGATTAGAGTTTTTATTTTATATTGATTAGAGATGTTGGTAAGTATATTTTTAAATAACAAATAAATAATACTTGTTTTCAAAAGAAAATAAAAAAAGAAAAGGAAAACAAAATTGAGACTCTGTCCTCACATTCCACTAACGTCTCTCACCCTTCTCTCTCCACGTCCTCCCCACTACCCTCAACGGACAGCTCACACCCTCATCATTAATAACCACATGTCTCTCTCACGTTCCAAAGAACCCACTCATCACACTCTGAAATCCTCACAAAATCTCTCAGACTCTCTCTCCCTCACTACACACTCTGAAAGAAAAGAGAAAATAAATAAATAAAACCTTCATCTTCCTCGTAACACACTCGTTACCGCTAACAAACCCTTCTTCTTTCCCTCAACTTCGACCGCACCTTCATTCTTCCGCCTCATCACCAAACGCACAACCTCCATATCCGTTGAACTAACAGATCTTTCATCTCCATCCATAAACCCCACACCTCTTCGCAAGCATACTAATAAAAAACCTCCCCTTTTCTCCTTTTGAGGTCTTCACCCATATCTATCATCAACTCTAATCACTCGAAGAAAGCGAATAACAGTCATCTAACATTCAAATAGAAAATTAGACTAAAAGGTTCCCGTTGAGTACAACGGACGTGAGGGGTGCTAATACCTTCCCCTTGCGTAATCGACTCCCGAACCCGAATATGGTTGCGACGACCATTATTCTATTTTTCAAAGGTTTTATCGATATTTTCCTATTCCTTCATTGGGATAAATAAAGTTCGGTGGCGACTCTGTTCGAACATCATTTTTTCCGTGACCATCGCGAGGAATCGTATTTTTCGAGATGCGACAAGTTGCATTTGCAATTTCATTCCTCTCTCTCTCTCTCTCTCACTCAAAGCCTTCATTCGTAGCTGCTAGCAATGAGATTGAAGGAATCCATTCGTGTGGACTAAGTAAAGGCGTTGTCATTGTTCAACGTTCGTGATTGCTCTGTAGATCTGCATCAAACGTTATAATCGCCACAAGAGGTAACGATTCTATCACTGATCATTCCCATTCGTAAGGATCATTAAAGGAGAAATTTTAAATTCCGCTGCATTTTGGATCGCCCTTCTCCTTCAGATTGAACCCAAAGTTTCAAACAGACATCGTTTCATTCTGGTGGCTATTGACTACTTCACAAAGTGGGTTGAAGCGGCATCGTATACGAGTGTAACCAAGCAATTTGTTGTGAGGTTTATCAAGAATCAGATTATATACCGGTATGGTATGCCAAGTAAGATCATTACTGATAATGTATCTAACTTGAATAATAATATAGAGGAAGCTCTTTGCAAAGACTTCAAGATTGCACATCATAATTCTTCTCCCTACATACCCAAGATGAATGGGGTTGTTGAAGCTGCAAACTAGAACATAAAGAAGATCGTTCAGAAAATGGTTATGACGTACAAGGATTGGCATGAGATGCTCCCATTTGCTTTGCACGGGTACCGTACAGTTATCCGCATGTCAACAGGGGCAACCCCTTTCTCACTTGTTTATGGCATGAAAGTTGCGCTCCCAGTTGAGGTTGAGATCCCATCATTGCGTGTTTTGATGGAAGCCAAGTTGACTAAATTTGAATGGTGTTAGACCAGGTATGACCAGCTGAATTTGATTGAAGAGAAGAGATTGACTGCCATGTGTCATGGTCAGTTATATCAGTAGAGGCTGAAGAAAGCTTTTAATAAGAAGGTTAGGCCTCGTGTGTTCCGGGAAGGTGACCTTGTGCTCAAGAAGATTCTATCTTTCAAACCAGATGCTAGGGGTAAATGGACTCCTAATTATGAAGGCCCATATGTTGTTAAGAGAGTCTTTTCAGGCGATGCTTTGATTCTTACAACTATGGATGTTGAAGAATTCACTCATCCTGTGAATGCCGATGCAGTCAAGAAATACTTCGCCTAAAAAGAAAATAAAAACTCGCTAAGTTAAAAACCCGAAAGGGCGACTTAGGCAAAAATGAGCATCTCGGTGGATTGAAAACCCGAAAGGGCGAACCAAGCAAAAGTTAGAGACATAAAACAGAAAATTTATCCCGATAGATTGAGTACCTCACATTGGGGAAATTTATGCAAAAATTAGGGATTATGGCAAGTAACTGCATTCGACTGATCTTCAGTCTTGAAGACATTCTTGAGCACGTCATTTGGTTTTGATTCGTCACTCTCAACCAAAGCCAAGAGCATAGTAGAGATTGAAGTTGGTTGAAAGATTAGTGATCATTGTATTCAATGTATCCCTTTTCCATGTAAATTACCAGTTTTCAACTTTTGTAAAGATCTATGGAGTCTTGTCATTTACACACTACCATTCTATTAAATAAAATTGAGCTTTTTATCCAATTGTTTCTACTCTTATTTATCTTTCAGCCAAATAGAATTAAATTTTATGATGATCATTTTTGAAATTGAATTTAAAATCAAAATCATTTTTCTCAAAATAAAACCAATTACTTTTAATCAATCGATTTCAGTAAGGAATATTAACAGCAGTCTGAGAACAGATGGGTCCCAAAATACGGAGCATTGTTGGTCTTCCCCAAGCAGTTGGTTCAGCAAGTTAGTTTCCCCAGCTTAGTTTTGAGATCACCTCCCCAGCTAATTTCAGGCATGTATTCTCAACAGTTTGCATAGATCCAGTACATATTTCATTTCCCCCGACAACACTGATTCTTGAGCAGTTTTGGTAGTATCCCCTACGAGGTTTTCTCCCATTTATATGGTGTTGACCTAAAGTTCCCTGTAGAGTTGATGGTTCAAATCCTCAGCAGATCTGTTCCATTTCCCATCCAGGGTCGAACCTTTGAGATGGATGGTTTATATCCATCCCCTACTCTTTTCTCCAGCTAATGCCATCATCCTGTCGAGATTAGTCAAGTGTTGTATCGATGATTCATACTGTTGACATTTGTATCCATCATGATTATTTTTGTCAGCATAATCATCAATCATATACATATACATATAAATATACATTCATAGATTTCATTATTTCATTATTATTTCACTTTGTGATTCATTATTTCTTATCCTCTGCTATGGTGGTATCCTTTCCTCCATACAGACTTGGTGTGTCTGTCCTCCCTTAATTGTATAGTTTCAGCCCCTTAAACAGAAAGAATTTAACCTTTCTCATTCCCCACTAAGTTATTTCCTCATGGACGATTACTATTTTAGCTTCCTCCCTAGTCGATTATTTGGATGGAACCATTCCCCTTGAGTTATATCCTCACCTGGTCGAGTCTTTGATTGACTGTTTCTTTCTAGCTCTTACCTGGACAGATGCTTTTGGTCCCCTAAAAGTCTATTACCCAGTAATTGGTAATACTCTTATCAGTTTCCAAGTACCTTACTCTTACCCAATACCCGGTAACAGTAATCTTTTTCCTCTGGTTTTTCCCAGTGAATTCATTTTACGTTTCCTCAGGTAGTCTATCCTTGATATGTTCATCTTAACCGATGTCAAATATTCTTTCCTTTGGAGTTTATCCTTGATATGTTCATCCTAATCAATGACGGATATTCTCTTCGTGGTTTTCTACCCAATGAAAAGGTAGATGTAATCCCTATTTTCCACTCCCTAGAGGGTCAATCCTTGATATGTTCATCTTAACCGATAACAGGTTTCCTCCTCTTTTTGGTATTCTATCCAGTAACGGATAAATATAATTCCTATTTCTCCCCTCTGAGTCTATCCTTGATATGTTCATCCTAACCGGTGACAAATATTCTCTTTTTTGGTGTTTTATCCAGTAACTGATAGATGTAATTCCTGGTTTTCCTTGGAAGTTTATCCTTGATATGTTCATCTTAACCGATGACGGATATTCTTCCCTTTGAGTTTATCCTTGATATGTTCCCTTTAACCAGTGACATGTATTCTCTCTCTTCGGTCTTCTGCCCAGTAGTCGGTAGTTGTAAATTCTATTTGACTTTTCTCCAACAACTTATTCTTACCCAGTAACTAGTAATGGATACACCTCATGTTTCCCTCAGTGAGTCATCCTTGATATGTTTACCCTAACCGGTAACGGATGTCCTCTCTATCAGACTATGTTATATCCTTACCCAATAATCGATAATGGATAATATACTTTTGTTACTCCTGTGTTGAAGTTCATTTCTTCCCCAGTTGAGTCTGAGTGAATATTTCCTCAATGAAATCGCCATTTCCTGTTTGGATAGAGTATTTCAGTTTTGTCCTAATTTACCCATTTCCCCTGCAGATTTTTCCTTTATCCCCAACTGAGTCTTTCCATTGATTTATTTCATGGAATCCCTCATGTCCCCCAGCAGTTTTAAGTCGTAGCCTGGCGTACACACAACTTTTTATCCCCCAGAGTCTCTGTCTCCCCAGTGAGTTTTCCTTATGGAATGCATTGTGCTCCTGCGGACTTTCAGTCTCTTCGAATTCTTTTTCTTTGTGGCCACGTTTTCCCACAAAGATTATTTTTAACATTTCATATCATATGCATCATGACGTCTCTTAGGGACCAAAGTTTGCTTCTATTGTTGTTATTTAAGCCCATTCTACTGAGTCGATACGAAGATTTTAACACTTATCTCCTCAGCTAGAACGTTCTTAAATAGGGGCAGCTGTAAGACCCCAATTTTGACCCTAAGATCCCTCATGCTATCTCATCATATGCATTGACATTGGGATCACACCTTGGTGTCTTCCTTACCCCTCATTCATTTGGTTTGCATTGGGAGAGATCACCAAGCACGTTTTGATTGTATCATACTTTTTTTTCATTATTTACTAACCAAAATACGAAAAATATGTCAATGTTAGTTTGTTGCCTTTGTAGGTAGTGTGTGTGTTCACCCATGCTCCATCACGCTCATATCTAGGGTTTGAGACCCTCAATGTAAGGAGAACAATCAAGAATTGGCTCACATTGACTCTAAGCCTCATATATGTATCCCCATGATCTTCAAATATTATTTTGATCAAGAAATCATCAAGATTTTGGAGTTTGTTTGCCTTGGAAACCCAAATTCATATAGGTATCTTGTGTGACTTCTTCAACAACTGATCAAATGTTTCAAGAAATACTTCACATTACATCATATGTTGCATATATGACCTCCACGTGTCCCAAAAATCAAGAGAATGGCAAGCTAGCAAGTTGGTTCATGGTGGTTGACCAGAGAAAGTGAACTGGTCAAAACTGAGGTTCCCTAGACCCTATCTCCTACAAGTTTTGTCATATGAAAATGATTCCAAGAGAAACGTTACTCAAGATGACATTAAAAACAACTTTCATCTTGAAGTCTAGAGATAAGTTTGCTTGGAAAGTCATTTTTTATGGTGAGAGATTATAGGCCATTTTGTTTGAACCCTAGTTTGGAAGTCAACTTCCCAAGACCATAACTTCCTCATTTTTTATGAGATGAAAGCCATTAAAATTTAATTATCAATTTCAAGATGTATAACTTAAATTTTATGTTTGGAGCAAGTTCAAATTCAAATTGCAAATGCATGTGCCAAGAGGAAACATTATAGGTCATTTTGGGCCAATACCATTGAACAAGTGATTTTCCTAAACTTCTAAAATGTATAACTCCTTCATGACAAATCCAAATTAGGTGAAATTCGTGATCAAATTGAAGAGGTTTCAAAGAGCTACAACTTTGATGAATAAACCTTTCTCATTTGGAGTCCATAGAAAAAGTTATCCAAGGTGGAAGAAGTGAACATTTGACTTGGGACTCAGAAAATTTTCAAAAATGTTTGATTTCCCAAACTTCCACCTCAAAATTTATCATGATCTAAGCTTCAAATGAAAAAGTATTCAACATAAAAGTTGTTCCCCTTGATCTCACATTTCCAAAAAATCCAATATCATCTCATTTGGCCAAAGTATGAAGGACTTGGGCATGGGTGTAAGTTGAAGGACCATTTGGATGTTTTCTACTTCCACTTTTCATACACATTTTCATGGCCTTCAAACATGGTTTATGTATGATTAACATTCAATTTTGGACCTAAGTGAATCACTTGATGGGCCTATCACACGCCCAAGCAAGCATGCAAAGAGAATTTCCAAAATTTGCCAAATTTGGAAGTGTGCAAAAATCAATCTCATGGCCTATAAATAAGACCCTCATTGCTCAAAATTGAGGACCTCATGCCCAAGCTTTGAACCCTCACCATTGAAGGATAAACTTGAGGATTTTCTTTGAAAATCGAGTTTCAATTCTCCATCTATTTTTAGATTGAAACTACAAGAGTCCATACTTATCCTTGACCCATTTCACCTCCATTAAGCATCTGAAGCAAGGCCAAGCATAATTTAAAGCAAGATCGTGCCAATCTGAACCTCCATTGAAGGAGAATTTCAGAATTTTCATCTCTTCGATTCTCCCTCAATTCTTCACCATTCTTGTTGATTTTTGGTTGTCTGGAGTCCTATCAATATAGGCAAGAAGATTGAGTTGCTTTGAGGTCAAATCGAAGCAACTCAGTTCATCATCCTCAAAATTCCAATCCCTGTATCTTTTTATATACTTGGAATTGGAGAAAATTGAGGCCTGGTTCATGCTCCTGAGCATTTTTCCTTCAAATTAGTGTATTCACTTTTCATTTTCCATTGAGTTGAGCTTGGACCAGACCAGTGGTACTCACCGGAGAAGATGACCGGAACTAGACCTCTGGTGGTGCGCTGGAACAATCCCGACCATCTGATTTGGTTCTCACGTTCTAATCTCATCCATCCAATTTGATTACCACGTGTGTGGCACAGTTGACTAAGGCATTGGTGGAAAGCGCGCACTTGGCTATCAGATCTACCACCTCAATTAATGAGGGAGATCTAATGGCCCTTGTTTTTTTTAATATTTTATTTTCTATTTTTTCATTTAATCCTTTTATTTTAATTAATTCATATCAATTTCATTTTTAATCCAAAAAATATGGGACTTTCACCATAAAATTTCAAATATTTTCATCTTTCATTTTTTGAATTAAAATTATTTTTTGAATTAATTTTGATATTTTTCATGATTTAATTTTTTGTGTGCATATTTTTAATTGTTTAAAAATACTTCTGACTTTCCCAAAATAATGATTTTTTTTGTCTAAGGTCCTTTGATCTTGTTTGACCTAGGATATATCCCTTGGTCATTTATTTGGTGTTTTGAAGGGATTTTAGGTTTTGATCAAACATAATTTAATTTAAATGCATTTTAATTTGATTTTTAATTCATTAATTGTGTAAAATTATGTTGAGCCATTTTTATTGACTTTTGAAGTTTGACTATGTGTTTGGGCCTTGGTCAAGGTTGATTTGACTTTTGTTTGATTAAAATCATTGGATTTAGGGGAATGATGAAATGTACATTTCATCTCCCAAAATGAACTAATGATTTTAATTTGATAAAAGTCCTCCCATGACCAATTTGTGTTAATCTCATCTCCCCTCCCTCTACATCTTCAATCCCATTCTATCTCATCCTATTCATTGACAAATGAAGTCTCAATATCCTAAGGCTAATTGGTTCATCAATAACTTTGTGTTAGATGAACCAATACAAGTATGGATGAGATTAGGTTCATCCTTTGATCATTTTCTTTTTATGTGTGGTATGTTTTAGGAGTATGTTTCATTATACCACATCTCTAACATGCATTAACACCAAAAAAATTATTGCCCGACCTCAGATAGTTGTGACTTCTACATAAGTCCAATTACGATTACTTAACATGGCGCTAAATTTTGACCCAAAGGCATAGCATTCTAGTAAGTGAGATTGTAAGTCTCCCCCCTTTCATGGTATTGTATGGAAACTTGGCCTTTTTCCCTTCCTTTGGAAGATGTCTTGGTTCAAGGATCCATGATTGTGAATATAGGGTTGAGTGTTCTCCAAAGAATGACTTAAACAATTGAAAAGCAAAACTTCACTAATATCTGATCAACTAACATTTGACTAAATTTTATTGATCTTGCTTTTATTTTGAAGTCATTTACTTTATGCAATTTAAATTCATGCCATTTACCATTTCATTTATCATTTACATATCATTTAACTTGTTTATGTTTATGCCATTTTCACTTTGCTCACTTGAGCCATATATTGTAGTCGTATATATTTGTTTGTGTATCTTGTTTGTGTTTGTGGTCTTAGGACCTTAAAATACTTAATAAACAACAAAAACCCTAAAAAATGGTTGTGTGGACTGTTTGATTTGATCTGAGCTTTGGACTTAGAATTAGGCAACATTCCCTATGCAAAAAGACTTGGCCAATGCCAACTTTTCTAAGACCAAGTAATTACGAGTTGAGCTTCCATCTGATGCAAGTATTGGGATCCACCTGACTTCAACTGCTACATGGTCTTGATGCAAATGTTACTTTGAACTTGTGCCTAATGCCTTATTCTGAGCCAATCAAGAAGTAGTTCATCTGGTACATGGGAAGATTAAGAAGAAGATTTTGAATTTGCTTGCTTGGATGTGGCTATCTTTATTTGATGCCTTGCTCTTCATCTTGCTATTTGTTTATTGATATTGCTTGATTCTAAAGTCCAAAGGAAAAGTGGGTCTCTATATGACATTCTTGTCTATTGCATTGCATCCCATTGGTCATATCTTTTCAACTCTTAACTTTTAATTTTATGCTTAGGATTAGTCTCTTCATCTCCTCCCACTTCTTAAATTTCAAAATCACTCCCCCATTTCAAAAACTTTCTTTGTTTGTGATTTCAAACTTAGACTCTTTTGCAAATTAGAAACTTTGGCTTTATGACATTGCATTTTTTAAACACTTTTTTTCTTAAATCAAACTTGTAAATGAATCTAACCATATTGACTACAAATTTCAAAAGACAAAAAGAACTTACACTCATTCAAATTCTTATAGGCCCTTTGTGCCTCTTTTATACTTAAATTTTTACTAAAAAAAAGCAATCAACTTATTTTGAAATTGTTATCACGAACTACGAGGTTTTGATCTCTCATTTTTATGTTGGTATGTAGGCACAAGTCTGAAGGTCTTGTCAAACACAAAAATTTAATCAATGAATTCTTTTCTCATCCACACACTCTATTTATTGCAAACATCACTTTTATACCAAAAAACATACACACATAAAAAAAAAGGCTCTCTAGGAGTACCTAAGACACTTTGGGTGCTAACACATTCCCTCTGTGTAACCAACCCCCTTACTTGTAATCTTTGGCATTTTATTAGTTTTGATTTGAAAACTTCTTATCTTTGGGTTTTGTTCGTACTTTTCTCTTTTCCTTTGGAAACAATAAAAGCACGGTGGCGCCTCTGATTTTATTGACGTTAAGTTTATCCATAGCTTAATGGTCATGAATTTACCACTACACCTACGTACCAACATAAAATGAGGGATCAAAACCTCGTAGTTCATGGTAAAAATTTCAAAGATGGGTGGATTGATTTTAACAAAAGATTAAAGATCTTTTTGTTATCAATGGGATAATACTCAACCAAACATCCACCGATAATGAGGGATTTACAACATTTAAAAGGGAGGGCTCCAACTTGGATTAAATCAACAAGTATGCCACTAACCCCTAGTAAATGGAAAGTCTTATACTCAACATATCATGGAATGGGAGAATTACCTCTCAACCAAAGATAACTCATATCTAAATGCTTTCTTTTTGAAAAGTTTAAATGGAAAAAGGCATAAAGTGACCAAAATGATTAGATGAGGTTATTAGTTCTTTTTGATCTTTTTGAAAATAAAGTCAACATGATGTCTTTTTACAAGTTTGATTAGGAAAATAGTTTGAAAATCAATGGCATAAGGCCAAGGTTTCTACTCATTAGAATAAGTCTAAGTTTAAAGATAACAAACAAAGAAGTTTTGAAAATGAGAAGGAGATTTTGAAATTAAAGAAGAAGGAGGAGATGAAGGGACTATCTTAGACAAGATTTAAATGTTTATAGTTGAAAAGATCTAATCCACGGGAACTATCCATAAGACAATAGTGTTAGATAGAAACCGATTTCCTTTTGATTGTCAAAAAACAACAAAGCCATAATCATCCAAGCAATAATAAGAAACCCAATGTTGTCTAATAAAGATAACCAAACATTCAAGCTAGCCCTCCAAAGCAAGTAATCTTCAATGTCCTTTATGTGTATCCGATAAAAAATCCCTTGACACATACTCAAAGAGAGAACATCAAATGATAATAACAAGATCAAAATAACAATTCAGACAAAGAGAAAGAGCGTATCCGATAAACCCAAGGGAGTATCTTAAACTTGTATTAGATGAATGGTATTAGCCCAGTTTCGATCTCAAATTAATGGCATTGGTCAAGTTTCTTCCGTAGCTCAGAAGTGTTGCTTACTCTAAGTCCATAGGTCCAAATCAAGTCACAGACAGAGATCCAATAGTCCACCAATATGTTTTTTTAGTGTTTTTGTTTTTATTAAGTATTTTAAGGTCCTAAGACCACAAACAGAATACAAGCACTAATATATCACAAGCACAATAATATAATGGCTCAAGTGAGCAAAGTGAAAATGACTGAAACATAAACATAGGCCCAAGCCATATGATATGAGTGTGGCAACCTGAAAAATACAGTGCGCGAAAAAACAACCGGCGAAAGAAAATGACAGAAGAGTCGCCACCGTGCGTTATTCATCCCAAAGGAGGGAAAGGAAACGCTCGAAGTAAACCTGAAAAAGGAAAGGACAAGACAGGGTCTCGCAACCAAATCTTGGGTTCGGGAGTCGGTTATGCGAAGGGAAGGTATTAGCACCCCTACACATCCATAGTACTCTACGGGATCCACTTTTGTGGTTCTTGTCTAAAGGGTGTGAGTTTACCTAATGTGTTTATTTACTAAAAAAGGTTAAGAGAAATGACTCGCGCGGATGTCGCATCCACTGCATACGTATCTCATCTGAATATGAGAATCAGAGTCTTCGTAGCTCGGCTGACCTATGGGTTGGGGGGATGTGTGCTCGCTAAGACATCGCGTCTTATGCCTACGTATCTCATCTGGAATGAGAATCAGAGCAAGCCGTAGTTCGGCTAACTACGGGGTTATGGATTGGGTTTTGGACGAACAACGTTACTACGCAATCTACCGGATGCTCGACCTTTGGAGACTTACTCGCCTGTAGTAGAAGGAGATAACATGTTGCTTTGGGTTTTAGGGTTTGTTCGCGTTGTAGGAACGCGCATGCAAAAAGGAAGTCCTAGGCGAAGGAACAGTGCTACCTTAATTGGCACGCAGACGGGAGACTATACGAAGCCTCGCGTCCTATGGGGAAGCGATCACACCACACAAAACATGTATCTTAAAATAAAATGCCACCAAGGGGCTCAAACATTGCCTCCTATCGAGGTCTTCCAGCTAAGAAAGCGATAAAGTACGAGAAAGGGAAAAAATTACCACACGGATAAAGATCCGAAGTTACAACAATTAAAGGATTAGCAACCCTGAGATCTCTCCAGCTAGACCATCAAAGAAAATCAGTCAATACGAGTAATCAGAATAAACCTCCGAATGGTATCCCTGCAAGAGTATGTGAGCCCTCACGAAAACTCAACAGAAAGGTTAGACAAACAAGATGAAATCCAGGGAAAACAATGCCATGGCAACACAAAGACAGATTAGAACAAAACAAAACAAAAAGAGCGAATGCTGTCATATTCGCGACTGCATCGCCTAGCGAAAGCTTAGCGAAGCTTCGCTGCATGCTCGCCTAGCGAAGCGGCTAGCGAGCGCCTGCGGGTTTTGGATTTCTCACTGATAACCGTACGATTTTAGGGACTCCACACACTATGGCATTCCTCTCAGAAACGAAATTATCAAACATTCAAGACACTACTTACATATTCATACACAAGTATAAACCCGTGTGCAAAACCTGGTGTTACCTCATGCATTCATAGTATTCAAATTCAACGCATAGAGTAATAGGAACAAAGGCATACCTGATGAGAGAGGCCGATCGAATGGCACGGCTGTATTTGCAAAGCTCTGTTAGTGTTTGCGTGAGGCGGAGGCAAAAGAGTGTGTGACTCGGAGTGAACTTCTCAGAGCTGCCTGAAGATTGCTGTAGAGTAGTTCCTAGGTCTCCTTCTCTCAAGACCTTTCTTCGGTGAAACTCCAACTGTTTTGTCCTCTACTGCAACTCTTATATTTATAGACTGATTTCGTGGGTAGTGGGCTCAAATGAGGGCAACTCAAGCCCAAAATCTTTCTGATATTTTCTGAAGTGCGCGCCCTTCGCCTAGCGAGCATGGCAGTACTTTTCGCTAGGCGAAGCATCTGCTCACCTAGCGAGCATGACAGCTCAGTAGCAGATTCTTGCTTCTTCTAGCCTGGCGATTTGCACGGTGAATAGGCCCCATTTGGGCCTGTTGGTAGTACCTCAAGTCTTTTCTTTGTGTTGACTGATCATCTAAATAGAACCCACAAAGTGTCCTGGATGATGTCCGAGCTTCTTGGAGCTAATTCTGATTGACATGATGCAATGTGGTATGAAATGCTAAATGACCTAAAAAGTGAATGCATGAATGAGGAGGGCAAATTTTGGGGTGTTACAGTTGCCCCTATTCAATCAACTGGAGACCCGGAAAGAAGATGGAAGCGGCTTTCGTACTTTCGAGGTATCAAGGGATTGAATACAATAAAAGCCCAAAAATTTGCACTGAAGTGAAGTGAAGTAACAATGCCTGTCAGAATCGGCAAAGAGGTGGTCTTGAAAGAAGAATCCGTCTGGTACGGTGAAAGTCCGTCTGGATATCGACATGGAATGTTAAACTAGATACCAAAATAAATGGTAACACAGAAATAATCATGGCCTGAATGCCGCTCATCAGTCTGAATACTGGAAAGGACTTCGATCTGAACATCGGAAAACTGGCCTGAGCGCCACTTCGGTCTGGATACCGGAACACCGGCCTGAATGCCACTTCGGTCTGGATACCGGAAAACTGGCCTGAATGCCACTTCGGTCTGGATACCGGAAAACTGGCCTGAACGCCACTTCGGTCTGGATACCGGAACACTGGCCTGAATGCCACTTCGGTCTGGATACCGGAAAACTGGCCTGAATGCCACTTCGGTCTGGATACTGGAACACTGGCCTGAATGCCACTTCGATCTGAATATCGGAACACTGGCCTGAATGCCACTTCGGTCTGGATACCGGAAAACTGGCCTGAATGCCATAAGTTGCGTCAACCTGATCGTCGGAAACTTCTCTTATCTGAACATCGGAAAACTGGCCTGAACGCCACTTCGGTCTGGATACCGGAACACTGGCCTGAATGCCACTTCGGTCTGGATACCGGAAAACTTCATGCCCGTCAGCATCGGCAGAAATAGGGAAGGATAATAGAGGCGGTGCATGGGCCAATGACACTTGCTGGGGATAACCAAGGTGAGTCATGAACAATCTTCAGTCTGAGTACTGGAAACAACTTCTAGCTTATCACTTGGGATACCGAGAATGTTTTATGCTTACATGCGTATGTTTGAATTTTTCAATGGCGTAATGCTCCATGAAAATGGAAATGCTACGCGATTTGGGAGAATGCAATGCAATATGATTCTACATGCAGGGATGCGAAATGCTGGGTAGAATGCCAAGCTGAGGCAAGGGGATCTGCTGGGGAAATGATCACCATCCTTTGGGCTCTAGCAAGGCTGCTGGAGATGCACAACACAAAGAAATATGTGGGGAAATGACCCGCCACACGGTGTTCTAGCAATGATGAAATGCCGAGATTCTGACTGGGGAGAGAACGACACTGAAAACCTGCTGTTGGGGAAAGCAATAGTGGTTCTGGAAACCACGATCTGCGAGAGATAACTCAGCAGGGGAAGAAAACACTGATATGGTACCGAGGTTCTACTTCAAGGAAAGAAACCATGGATCTGGCATTGGGATTATCGATCTGGCCTCAAACTCTAAGGAGCAGCCACTTCTGCTGGGAAGATACAGTCTGGCACTGTCAACTCCGCTGGGGATATATAGTCTGACACTGTCAGCTCTACTGGGGAGTGTATGTCCTGAAACAAACGCTTGGGGAAGCACAGTGGTGAGAACCTGCTGGGGATTGAAGAATCCAACACTCTGATCAGCTCTGCAGGGATAAGACACCGAATTCGTCTGTTGGCGACTTCATTGGAGAAGATATTCACGATCATCTGCAGGGGATTTTAAGGAAATGCCCCGAGGGTATCTACTCTGAATAGACGATCCAAAGCACTTAAAATTTACAGCAATTTTAAATGTTTATTAAGCATGTACCTGTAAAGCCCTTATGTGTCATGATGCAATGTTTATCAAAAATTCGGACGTCATTTTTGCAAACAAAACAGTAAAATGAAAATGAAAACAGAGATATGCTGAATAACATGATTTTATTGATTGAATGGCCTCTGAATAGGCATTTACATCAGGAAGCAATCCCTGGAAAGAGGTAATCGCACAAAGGATAAAAACAGAAATTAATCTAATGGCAATGTGAAATGGATTTCTATTGGGTTCCAATTCTGCTATGACTTGCCCGTCTTCAAGATCCTCCAGATGATCAGCCTTCTGAAAAGGTGATTGGATTGTTTCCTACCTTTCGAAAATTTCCAGTCATTGACATGAGATGAGATTCAGAACTAATTCAGACCGCAGTCATTCGCTTAATCCCTAACTTTTGCCTGGATCGCCCTTTTCGGGTTTTCAATCCACCGGGATACCCATTTTTGCCTAAGTTGCCTTTTCAGGTTTTCAACTTACCGGGTGTACGATCTTTTCATTTTTAATCCCTAATTTTTGCCCGAACCTTTTCATTTTCTTGGTTCATCGGGATGCCCATTTTTTCATGGACTATTCTTTTTACTGTCCAGCGGGTCTATTTTATGCGAAGTATTTTTTAACTGCGTCTGAGTTCACAGGGGAAGTGAAGTTTTCACCATCCATAGTTGCAAGCATTAAGGCCCCACCATCAAAAACCTTGGTGACAATATACGGTCCATCATAGTTAGGAGTCCACTTGCCTCTGTGATCTGTCTGAGGAGGAAGGATCCTTTTCAACACTAAATCTCCGACTTGGAAACAACGAGGACGCACTTTCTGATCAAAGGCTCTCTTCATCCGACTCTGATACAACTGCCCATGACAAATGGCTGCCATTCGCTTCTCTTCGATAAGACTCAACTCATTGAACCTTGTCCGAATCCATTCGGCTTTGTCTAACTTGACATCCAACAGGACTCTTAGAGAAGGAATCTCCACTTCAACAGATAGGACTGCTTCCATACCATACACCAGGGAGTAAGGGGTTGCCCTAATCGACGTACGTACTGAAGTACTGTACCCATGCAAGGCGAAGGGTAGCATCTCATGCCAATCTCTGTACGTAACGACCATCTTCTGCACAATCTTCTTTATGTTCTTATTTGCCGCCTCAACAGCGCCGTTCATCTTAGGGCGGTAAGGGGAAGAATTATGATGCTGAATATTGAAGTTATGACACAACTCCTTCATCATTTTGTTGTTGAGATTAGAACCATTATCAGTAATGATTCTTTCGGGAATCCCATAGCGACAAATGATTTCTTTCTTGATTAAACGGGCAACCACATGTCTGGTGACATTCGCGAATGACGCTGCTTCGACCCACTTGGTGAAATAGTCGATGGCAACAAGGATGAAGCGATGCCCATTGGAAACTGTCGGCTCAATCTTTCCAATCATGTCAATGCCCCACATAGCAAACGGCCACGGCGAAGTCATCACATTCAGAGGATTTGGCGGCACATGCACCTTATCAGCATAAATCTGGCATTTATGACACTTCCGAGCATATTTGAAGCAATCTGATTCCATGGTCATCCAATAATAACCCGCTCTCAACAATTTCTTAGCCATTGCATGTCCGCCGGTATGGGTACCGAAAGAACCTTCATGAACTTCCTGCATTAACATGTCCGCTTCGTGTCTGTCCACGCATCTGAGCAAAACCATTTCGAAGTTCCTCTTATACAGCACATCGTCTTTGTTCAAGAAGAAACTGCCTGTCAATCTTCTCAAAGTCTTTCTGTCGTTGTTGGATGCCCCTGCAGGGTACTCTTGATTCTTCAGAAAGCACTTGATATCGTGATTCCAAGGCTTGTCGTCGACTACCAGTTCAGCAGCAAACACAAACGCGGCCCTGTCAAGGCGCATCACATCGATCCTGGGAGCGTGGTTCCAACGAATTACCTTGATCATGGAGGATAGAGTAGCAAGTGCGTCTGCCATCTGGTTCTCATCACGAGGTATATGATACAGTTTTACTGTTGTGAAGAAAGTCAACAGTCTTCTCGTGTAATCTCTGTAGGGGACCAGAGTGGGCTGGAGAGTATTCCAATCACCATTCACTTGATTGATCACCGGAGCTGAATCTCCGAAGATGTCCAGAGTCTTGATTCTCAGATCAATGGCTTGCTCAATACCCAAAATACAGGCCTCGTACTCAGCTTCATTATTTTTGCACTCAAAAGTTAAACGAGCGGTGAAAGGTATGTGGGCACCTTTCGGAGTTGTAATGACAACACCAATTCCACTTCCTCTGGCGTTGACAGCCCCATCAAACAACAAAGTCCACTTTTCGTTTGGATCAGGTCCCTCCTCAACAACTGGCTCTTCACAGTCTTTCATCTTGAGGAACATGATGTCTTCATCTGGAAAATCAAACTTCATCGGCTCATAATCATCAATCGGCTGCTGAGCAAGATAGTCCGACAGAATACTCCCTTTGATGGCTTTCTGGGATGTATACTGGATATCGTACTCTATCAGTACCATTTGCCAACGAGCCACCCTTCCGGTGAGAGTTGGCTTCTCGAATATGTATTTGACTGGATCCATCTTAGAAATCAACAAGGTAGTATGGTTCAACATATACTGCCTCAGTCGGCGAGCAGCCCAGGCCAAAGCACATCAAGTTTTCTCAAGCTGCGAATATTTGATTTCACAGTCGGTAAACTTTTTGCTAAGGTAGTATATGGCATGCTCTTTTCGACCAGACTCGTCATGTTGTCCCAATACACACCCCATCGAGTTCTCAGTCACTGACAGGTACATTATCAGAGGTCTCCCAGGAACTGGAGGTATAAGGATTGGAGGTTTCTGTAGATACTCTTTTATCTTCTCGAAAGCCCTTTGACAATCTTCATTCCACCTGATAGCCTGATCTTTCCTCAGCAATTTAAAAATTGGCTCACACGTGGTTGTTAGGTGAGAGATGAACCTTGTAATGTAGTTCAACCTCCCTAAGAAACTACGGACTTGCTTCTCTGTTCTTGGCTCTGGCATTTCCTGTATCACTTTTACTTTGTCGGGATCCACCTCAATCCCTTTTCCGCTAACAATAAAACCCAACAATTTTCCCGATCTCACCCCAAAAGTGCACTTGTTCGGATTAAGTCTCAGTTTGAATTTCCTCAAACGCTCAAACAGTTTCTGCAAATTCACCAAATGTTCTTCTTCTGTCTGAGATTTGGCAATCATATCGTCCACATAAACCTCGATTTCATGATGAATCATATCATGGAACAGAGTCACCATAGCTCGTTGATATGTTGCTCCGGCATTTTTCAGACCAAACGGCATCACCTTTTAGCAGAAGGCGCCCCATGGGGTTATGAAAGTTGTCTTTTCCATGTCTTCTGGTGCCATCTTGATTTGGTTATAGCCAGAAAAGCCATCCATGAAGGAGAATACCGAGAACTGAGTTATATTATCCACCAAAACGTCGATGTGAGGTAATGGGAAATCATCTTTAGGGATAGCTCTGTTCAGATCCCGGTAGTCAACACACATCCGTACCTTTCCATCCTTCTTAGGTACTGGGACGATGTTTGCAACCCATGGCGGATAATTGGTGACTGCTAGAAACCCTGCATCCAACTGCTTTTGCACTTCTTCCTTTATCTGGACAGCCATCTCTGGTCTTGTTCTTTTGAGCTTCTGCTTGACCGGAGGACAACCTTCTTTGAGAGGCAAGAGGTGTACTACGATGTCTGTGTCCAGCCCAGGCATGTCCTTATAAGACCAGGCGAAGATGTCAACGTATTCTTGCAGCAATTCAATCAACCCCTTCTTCACATTGTCTTCTAAAGCAACCCCTATCTTGATTTCTCTCTTGGCGTCCTCGGTGTCGAGATTAATCACTTCAACAGACTCTTGATGCGGTTGAATAACCCTTTCCTCTTGTTTTAATAACCTGGTAAGCTCTTCAGGGAGTTCACAGTCTTCATCACCCTCTTCTTCAGCTTGAAAGATTGGATTTTCAAAGTCGAAACGAGCCGTAGCAGAAACGTTATCAATAGGATCCGGTGATAAGCATCTGCATGAGTGATGGTATGTGCTTATGAGTGTGAACAAGAAGTGAAAACTAAACAAAACATTGCCATTTTTTTATTTTGAAAAACTGCAAAATTAGAAAGACATGGAACGAAATATTTGAATGCAAAAATACGTCCTTTATTTATGATAAAAATGCAAGTGTCACATAGATGGGCCCTACAATGAGTCATTACGCCCTGGGCGGAACGTAAGACTTGGATATGCATGAATAAACAAAGAAAATTACTCTTCAAGAAGAGTGACTTGGATAATCTCTTCAGAAGACCAATTGTTGATGACTTCACCCGGGATCCTCGGACGCACCCAGTTGTCAATGTCACAATTATTATCCCCATCTTCTTCGTTGACCGCAGAGACCTGGCCATACTGAATGATGCCAGCACTGGAGAAAGTGATCGGCCCCTGAAGTGTTGTAGAAGTCAAAACTGGCTGATACCCAATCCCGAACTTATCTTCTTTCATTGGTAATTCCAACAGACGCCCCCAACCGGGAGCAACACCTGAATCCACCACGGCCTGTGCCTGCTTAAAGGATGAGATAGAGGCACCCGCCTTAACCTCTTCCACCGGAGCTGCATCCTTGACTTGAACTGACTCAAAGGCCTGACACAGAGTCTCATGAATTTCACCTTCTACTTCTACATACTTGAATGTAGACAGGTTATTGACCAGGATGTCCTCCTCACTACAGACGGTGATAATTTGTCCGTTGACCGGAAACTTAATCTTCTGATGTAGAGTTGAAGAGACTGCCCCAGCATTATGGATCCAAGGACGACCCAGCAGGCAACTGTAGGAAGGACTGATATCCATCACGTAGAAGACAGTGTTGAAGGTTTGTGATCCAATCAGAATTGGCAATTCTACCTCTCCAAACACCGATCTCTTAGAACCATCGAAGGCTCTCACAATAAGATCCGAAGGTTTCAAGACCAAACCCTCTACTTCTAACCTCGACAGGGCTCTCTTGGGTAGCACATTGAGAGAGGAGCCTGTATCCACCAGAACATGCGATAGCACGGTGTCTCTGCATTCCATCGAGATGTGCAGAGCCTTGTTATGATTGCGTCCGGCTGGTGTCAAGTCAGAATCGGTAAAACCCAACCCGTTGCTTGCATGCACATTGGCGACGATCCCTTCTAGTTGGTTTACCGAGATTTCTTGAGGTACATATGCAGCATTAAGAACCTTCAGAAGTGCCTCCCTGTGTGCCTCCGAACACAACAGGAGTGAGAGAATGGATATCTTGGACGGAGTCTAAATCAACTGATCGACTACCTTGTAGTCGCTTTTCTTTATGATTCTCAGAAGCTCGTCCACATCCTTTGCAAAAGTGGGCTCAAAACCATCCTGGGGTGCAGAGGTACCCTCATTCACGACTTGCTTGCCTTTGGTTTTCGGCACAGCATCAGCATTATCATCTTGGGTAACCGGTGGTGAGAACAATCTACCACTCCTGGTGAATCGGCCGATTCCACCGACATTATCCACTGCGGGACCGTCAAGTTCAGGCTTCTGACCCTCTTCTACTTTCAGTGGTCGTTCCACCCTATGATCGTGCGTATACACGCTCCCCCCATAATGCCATGGAATGGCCCTTTCACTGGTGAAAGGTAAAGGACCAGGGGTTGTGATGGTCATAGTAGATCGTCGCACTGGTGGCACGGGTTGCGCTTCTGGCACACTGATCTGATTAGTTGGGTAGAAAATAGTGATAGTAGCAATATCACAGTCGTACTCGGAAATCTCATTCATTGAAATGCAAGCATCCGAAACATCGGGATCAAGTTCAATTACATCAGGATCATCCACATTGGAAAAAATAAATACATCATCATGGATTACAGAATCAGTAGGAACAACATTTGCGAATTCATCAGTAGCATCTTCAAACCCTTCTTCCTCAACCCCTTCCACAAACTCTTGGACAGACAAATCTTCAACCTGGAGGATACCTTTGTCGAGCAAGGCCTGGATACCCTGTTGTAGCTTCAAACAACCTCCACTCTGAGTGGCACAATCCAAACAACCCTTCCCACAACTGGGGAAAACATCGGCCTTCAGCAAGCATCCTTTGATATCCAACAATGGAGTCTTCAACTTCAACACATCCTTAATGGACTTTGGCTTTTCCCTCTATCATGTTAACTTTCGCACCATCATGCTGGGGCATGGGATTGTTAACGACATTCGGAGCCGGTGCAAGGTCGATGGCCTTTGAATCTATGAGGTCCTGAACTACGTGCTTAAAAGCTTTGCAGTTCTCAATATTGTGGCCAGGTGCCCCAGAGTGGAAGCTACACCTAGCGTTGGCGTCGTAACCCACCGGAAGTCTACCAACAGGAGGAGCCAGAGTGCGCAGTTGCACAAGTTGTAGTTGTTGAAGACTAGAAAGCAACTGAGCGTACGACATTGGAAGGGTGTCGAAACGCCGGTCCATCATCCTTTGCCTCTGTTGATAAGCGGGTCTGTTACCCGGTTGCTGCTGCTGTTGATACTGAGCTGGTTGACGTTGTGGTTGTTGTTGTTGTTGTGGTGCTGCAGCTGGAATGGTCACAGCCGCAACATACGATTGCTGATGATAATTCTGAAAGTTATTCCTCCGGTTATCCCTGTTCTCATAAGAAGATATGGCATTTGCATCCCCTTCTCTCCTCTTCTGTCCCTGAATGAACGGCTTCTTCACCCCTGATGAGGATCCACCTCCACTCTGGCCCTTATAGGTCTTCAGGTAATTCTCCACCCTTTCTCCAGTAGAGACCGCATCAGCAAAGTTGGAAGCATTGCAACCTACCAGACGCTCCAAGTAAGGTCCAGGCAGAGTGTTCATGAACATGTTGGCCATTTCCTTTTCCAACATCGGAGGCTGAACACGGGAAGCTGTCTCCCTCCAGCGTTGAGCGTACTCCCTGAAGCACTCATTGCTTTTAAGAGACAGATTCTGAAGTTGAGTTCTCTCCGGAGCCATGTCTGCATTATACTGATACTGCTTCACGAAAGCCTCTGCCAAATCCCTCCAGCAACGGATGTGGGCTCTGTCCAGCCTCATATACCATTCCAAGGATGCCCCAGCCAGGCTGTCCTGGAAGAAGTACATAAGTAGCTTCTCGTCATCAGAGTATGCAACCATTTTACGGAAATAGGCTTGCACGTGAGTTTTGGGGCAAGAGCTGCCATTGTATTTTTCAAATATCGGGACCTTGAATTTCGGTGGCACTCTCACACCTGGGACCAGCCCCAAGTCAGCAACATCTACTCCCAGAGGATTCTGTCCTTCCACTGCTTTCAACCTCTCTTCCAATCTTCTAAACATGGGGTCCATGCCAATGTCTTCCTGAAGCAAGGGGAACTGATCATCCTGACCATCCTGAATGGGTTGTTGATCTAGGTTGACATGCGGGATCGGGATAGGCCCCAGTCCATTGGGACCATTAGCCTCTCCAGCTGGAGGATCAGCCAACGTCTCCGGTTGAGTAATAGGGGGATCCCTCTGCACCAACAATCTAAGCTCCTGCTGTCCTTGAGCCACCCCTTGAACTAAATCCATGAATTGATTCATACGAATCTTCATCTCGGCGAGCTCTGCTTGTAGGCTCTCCATCGCTCTATGTTGATTCCTTCGGGTACCGTATCGGTGAATGCCTGAGTCAGCTATCCTTCTAGTGGGACACCAAACAATATGAGAACACTGCAGTGGTACCTGTTATGCAAGATATGACAATGAATATGTAAATGTAATGCCATGTTTATCAAATCCAAAAGGTATTTTACCCCCTTGAAATGGATAAACATGTGTTAAATGATATGAATGCAAATGATGTGATGATGTGAATGCAATGCAGTGGCATGTCAATCAGGATTGCTGTATCTGCTTGAACATTTGTCGGGTTACACTGTCTGAAGAGAAAACCACTGAGGAATATAATACAAGATCAAAGCTCTGCTCCAGAAAACCGGGTTGGTTGGAGGTTAAGGTTTCCTGAATTTAGCCCGCCCCTCACTGGTAGGTTCTAAGAACAGAAGTTCGTCAACTTCAGCCCTTCAGTCGCGAATAATACGTTTACCACTAAAGGTTTGGCATTATTACGGGATAAAAGACCTCCACTGACTCCCCTCAACAGGACATCCTAAAGCAAGTTCCCAGTCTCGGGGTCCTCGGATTGATCAGCGAGAATGCGCCCACCAGAGCTAACATAATCACGTCTCGGAGGAGAGGCCTCGACTGAGTTCTCGGGAAATGGTCACCAGAGTCGACGATTTCTAAAGGAACATCATGTCGTTACGGAACATCCGTAGGACATAATATATCTAAAAGAAACCTCGTCTGGGTGTGGTTCTTCACGAACGACTTAACGTAACAACATGCCACGCAAGCCTCATGATCATCCACTCTAAAACCTGTGTGTACACTCAAGCCTGGGTAATGGGCTTATCTCTCGTAGAACATCCCATCCCAACAAACAAACAACAGCTCCAACAGATACAGCAATCACAAAAGCTAGGAGGGACTCGCTTAGGGAAGATGGACCAGCAAGAGGTCAACTTCTCTGGTCCCCAGCAGAGTCGCCAGCTGTGGCAACCTGAAAAATACAGTGCGCGAAAAAACAACCGGCGAAAGAAAATGACAGAAGAGTCGCCACCGTGCGTTATTCATCCCAAAGGAGGGAAAGGAAACGCTCGAAGTAAACCTGAAAAAGGAAAGGACTGTAAGACCCCAATTTTGTCCCTAAGAACCCTCATGGCATCATATCACATCATATCATTGCCTCAAGGATCATTGTGCACCTTTGCCTTCTTCCCTGTGGGTGGGTTGTCTTGTGAGAGTGGTTCTTGAGCACCAAGCATGTTTTGCATTTGTATATCATTGCTTTTCATTTGTTCACTAACCAAAAGTACAAAAATATGTCATCTAATCTTGTTACTTGCAGATTAAGCAACACTAGGTCAAGTCAGTCTAAGGCAATTCATTGAGCAATGGATGGTGGCCATTCTTGAGAATTTGGGCACCATTGATCATTCATAAAGAGTTCATATGAGTTATGACATCATTTTGAATCAAAATCTTGAATTTCACCAAGGCATTCTTCAGTCAACTGAAACCCTAGCCAGTCAACTGCTAGTCAATTGTTGGATTTGGAGGTGGGAAGAGCCTAGAAATACTTCATTCATGTTCAAACAAGTCTCATTTAACATTTCAAACATCAACATTGAAGAAAATAAAGTCAGATGAAAACTTTCCAAAAATAGAAAGTGACCTATAATTTGGATTTGCCAAAAATGGAAAGGTTTTCTCCTTAAGATTACATGACCAAAAATGCTTCAAATGAAATTTTGTTGAACATGAAAGTTGTAGATCTTTCTCTCCCATTTCCAAAATGTCTAAGAACATCAATTTCTCATTTGTGGTTGGAGAGATATGATCAAAATATGGACAAGTGTGGATTGAACTTCAAAAGGGCATAACTTCTCAACCATTGCTCCAAATCACATGGCTCTTTTTGCTAATTTCATGTCATGGCCTATAATTTCATATTCTTGCATAACATTGCATCAATTCTCATTTTATGAACATTGGCAAAAATATTGAATTTTGGAGGGAAATTTTACAATTTAAAATTGGTGAATAATTTGGATATTTTGCAAATGCCATTGGTCTTAAAATGTGTTTTTGAGTGAAAATCATGCAGCCACGTGCACTGTTCATGCATCACTTTCATGCATAGGTGAAAATCCCAAATTTGCCAAACACCTCCAATTCTCTTAATTTTTCATTACCATTTGATTAATCATGATTAAGTTTGGTTAATTAGGAGTATATAAGTGAAATCATAACAGAAAAACCCTAACCACACTTCACAAATTCAGATCTAAAAGTTTTGCTCTCAATTTTCTCTCAAATTTTTCTCTCATTTCTTCAAGCAACTTGCATTGTTCTTGCTCTGTTCATCATCAAGCATCATCACTGAGCAACATTCAAGCAAGATCTACTTGAATTCGTACCATTTCAAGTTGTTCCAAGCAAGAGTTCATCAATGGTGGATTCTTCAAACTGGTGATTCGTGACCAATTGAGCATAAAGAACTACTCAAATACACTCCATAAGTTTGCTGAAGGAAGATTGAATCACTACAAGGCCATAGAACTCGTGGAATTGCAAACTGCTCTACAAGAGGTTACAATTCGACCTTCATAATTCTGTTTTTAGTTGATATAAGGTGATAGATCTTTGATTGCTGGTTGCTATGAGCTTTGAATCGTGTTAAACCGTACCAAGATGAGTGAGAACCGATTGATTTAAGTTTGGTTGTTGATTTTGATTTTTGCTCGATTCATGCATGTTAGGATGTTATTTGATGGAATTGTTGTTGATTATTCATGCCTGATGTTAGATCTATATGATGCAACGCTTGATTTGTGTTTCTGGAGTGTTTGATAATTTTCTGGAAAATTATGGATGAAGATCATGAAGATCTTCTTCATGTTCTTGAGCTGCTGCGTTTTTCCTGTGGATTTTACCGCAACCTTCATAGCCTTGCCGCGAACTTTCCTGCGAGTTCCTTGTGTTTTCCTGCGGATTTTCACTGCCCAGCATGCATGCATGCGCCTAGGGTTTGGTCTAAACGACCGTGTTTTGGTAGCGCGCGCCTTTCCTTTTGAATTGTGCATCCATTCGATCCTTGGCTCCATCATTTTCCAACAATTGCCTTGCATTATTTCATTTCACTTGTCCATATTCACATATGCTTCATTCATTCATTTTTCAATTTTTCTCTTCATTCCAAAAATCATAACTCCATAATTAATCATCCAAATCACATGAGATTTTTTTCACATTGATCTTCATGATGTCTACTATTTTTTGATAATTTTTCCAGAATTTTTGCTCGGTTGGATTTTTAATTTTCCTAGAGTTTATTCATGCATATGCTTTCATGTACCTTGCTTACCATTTTCTTCATGAAATAATGATGGTTGATCCAATGAATGTGAAAATTCACATGCTTAAACTAGACATCCTTATGGTAATTATGGTATATAATTTGCATTTTTTGCATTTCTGGATGTTGAGATATGATCTGATTAATGTAGGTGTGACAATGTGTGTCACACCATTTCTTGTCCAACTTGCTGATTTTATTTACCATGCCAAATACATGCCAATTGATGACATTTTTTGCATGATGCTTCTTCTGGATGTTAGGATTGATCATGACGTTTTGTAGAATTTTTGGATCCATTTCAAATTTGTTTGTGATTTTTATTTGCTGATTGGTCATGTTTGAACTTTTGAAGAGTGATGAACTTTCATGATTTGTGAAATTCTTATGCCTTATCATATGAGCCTGAAATTTTGCAAATGTTTTCTAGGCACATTGAAGTTTGTCTTGGCTTTGGTTTGAGTCATTTATCTTATGTCATTTCTGTTTTAGGATTGCCTTAAGTTGATGCACCATTTGTAGTCTTGTTTGAGCTTGTTAATGCACCCCTTGACTTAGTGAATTTGATTGACATGCTTATGCTTATCCAAATGCCATGAATTTTGGTGTGTTGGTCATTTGATGTATGCTGTTTAGCCATGATTTTTCTTGGAATTTATTGAGCCATTTTTGATTTGATTTTCCTTGGTTCTTTCTGTTTACCTCATTGAGCTTCCAACTTGCATACTTTGACATGTTTTGTTTATGAAATGAAATTGGTTGATGCTTTTGACATGAGACCTTTTGGATGATGTTCTAATTGGATTAATCTTGATTCTTGCCAATTTTCATGTTCTGTTTTGGATTATTTCTCCTCCTTTGACCCTAGGCCTTGTCCTAGTGGTTTGCTTCTCATGTTTGAGTTTGTTTTCAGGTTAAGAAGCACATGGCCTTAAGGAGATTAATTCACATTGCTTGAGTTGGTTTATTTGATTGATATTGACTAACTTTGACTTGTTTTGTAGGATGCTCTTAGCTCATTTGAGTTGAGCTTGTGCCTTGCACATTGTTGCATGGCTTGTTTGATTGTGCATTGTCTGTTGACTGTTGGATTATCTGTTTGACTTTTTGAATTGTATACTGATTGAGTTGGATTGTTTTCAGGTACATTAGTTGCTTAAGTTCATTTTGAACTTGCTTTTGCTTGGTTGCTTAACCACTTATGTATAACTTCTCTTCTTCATGTAGTCTGGAAGACCTGGCCTGTTACTTGGCCAGGCACCTGTCTGAAGTCCTCCTTAAGAGGCAATGCTTGTGATTGTTTACTTTTATCCCCAAGCAGGAAAAGTCCTTTTGATAAGGCAATTGGTAGATAAAAGAGATGTGTAGTCCATCTCCTACTATTCTGTGTGTCATCCCTTTGCTCACATTACATGTTGAAGCATTGTGGATATGAACCCAAGATCTATAGAGTCATCAACTTGTGGAGAGAGTTCCAACTTTCTGAACTCCCACACCTTCTATCATTTGAAGCTCTCCCTGACCAGGGATAAGAGCAATGAGGCACACCCCTCATATCCTTTTCATCTGCTTCACCTTAACTCTCAATGTTAAGGTTAAGAGCACACTTACACCATTCCAGTTGACTTTAAAGTCTAACCCTTGCTTGAGCCTAATTGCTTGTATATAGTGTGTGCTAACTGAATCATTGATTGCTTGTTGGTTCCTCCATTTGTACATGTTTGTTTGTTTGCCTTTGTGCATTTATCATCATTAATTGCTCATTATTGCATGATCATCATTGCATATCTTTGTGACACATCTTTGTTTGTCCATTGAGGAATCAACTATAAGTCCATTCATTGGCCATTGTTCCTATGATTTGGAAGGGATTGAGTGTAAGACCATTTCATTGGCCACTTATGTCCTCTTTGCTTTGTGCTTTTGTTTGTTTGTTGTATGTGAGGATGCCATTGTAAGTCCATGTTGTTGGCATTTGTTTTCCCATGATCATCTGTTGGAGATTAGAGTAAGCCCAGATAGATTGGCATCTGACATCCATATTTTGTTTTGTTTTGGGAGATTGGAATAAGTCCATTTATTGGCATCTGACATCCATGTTTTGTTTTGCTTTAGGAGATTGGAATAAGTCCATTTATTGGCATCTGATATCCCTGTTTGTTTTAGGAGATTGGTGTAAATCCATTTATTGGTATCCGGTATCCACCTTTGTCTGTGAGATTGGTGTAAGTCCAGCAATTGGCATCCGGTATCATTTGCTTTGCTTGTTTGTTATTGCTCATTTGCCTATTCCTAAGGACACACTTGAATCATCTTCCATATGATCTCAAGAGGTGAACCTTTCTGAGAAGTTTTACACTCCGTTATCCATACCCTCTTTGTCCTAAACCTTTTTACATGTTGCTTTCAAACTTGAAAATAAATATTGTGCAAACATCTTCATGTCTTTTCAAATTAGAAACCTGGACCTTAAGTCCTTGATTTTTCAAACTTCATTTTTGATAATACTTCTTTCTGAATTGAATCTTAATCATACTTTGACCATATTTTGTGAATACTCATAATCAATTAACTTCACCCATTCAATTGTTTTGATGGCTTTGTCCATTCTTGTTAAGTTTTTTCATACATTAGCTATAGGTTTCAATTACCATAGTGGTTGATGTAAATCTTACCTTGTCCTTAGTGAGTTGATTGTAAGTCTTCCATACTTATTATAGGGTTAACCCCTCACTAGTATGTTGAAGCCGTCCTCGCATGGTGGATTGTTGATTCAGGTTGAGTTTTCTCCCATTGGTAATGAAAAACCTTAGGGCTTGTGTTTTAAAATGAATTCACTAATTTTTGGAAATCTTTTAGCCGAACTACGGCGTTTTGATCCTTACCTTTCATGGAAGGTACATAGGCAACGGGTTCATCCGTTCAAACACAAAAACAATAAAAATTATATATTCTTTTCTCATCCCTTCATTCATGTTTGCACAATAATATTTCCATAACAAATAACATCTTATACAACAAGTGTGAAAAGGGCTCCCTAGGAGTACCTAGGACGTTTTGGGTGCCTAACACCTTCCCATTGCGTAATTTACCCCTTACCCAGATTCTCTGATCTTTTCATTAGTTTTCTATGTGTAAAACTTCTTAGGCTTTTGTTCGCTTTTTAGCCATTCCTTAGGATAAATAAAAGTGCGGTGGCGACTCGATTTCTTTGTATGCTTTGCTTTTGGTTTAATCAATAGACCATATAGCGACGAATACACCGCTACAGAAAAGTGGCGACTCTGCTGGGGAACATCCTTGGTGGTATTGCCTACTTTTCACCCTTGTTGTATGATATTGTTATCTGTTATATGACATATTTTTGTACAATTTGGGATAACTGTATTGATTGTAATGTTTGAATTGCTTGATATACAATTGTTGTTTGCTTTGGTGATCTCTGTGAGATGAGTTCTATACCTGAACTCGAGTGCACCTTAGGATAGGAGAATGGCATAGTCTTGTTGAGTGGTGTGGAGTATTCCTTAGCCAGTTGACTTGCGAGTCCATTCACTTGGTGGAGGTCATGTTGGATTAATAATGTCACGCAAGTTATTTGTGGTTAGGCATTATTCTTTCAATCATGTGCCTTAGAAGCCAAGGACCTTAGTTTACCAAGCCCATCTTGGCCTATTTTTAGGACGTAGTGCGGAGGTCGTTCAGATGTAAGATCTGATGCGATTGTTACGCGATACTACACTCATAAGAGTCTCTCTTGAGAATATTTTTGGAATACGAGTATTCGTTCCTCCGATAATATCCGAGAGATGGGACGATGATTATGGGAACCTCTGGTAGAACATGTTCGACAGGTTTAAACTCTAGTACACTCCCTTTGGGTGGTTCTTAATCGAGACTCCATGCTCGTGACTCTCAGCAAACCCGTGATTCATGGTTGAGTCGTTCAGACAACCTTAATATCAATGGAACCTGGGTGTTGATAAGGTTTAAAACCTAAATCCACCAAAACGGATGGTTGATATTAAGGATGTTCGAGCCGGTTCATGTACCGTTAATATCAATGGAACTTGGGTGTTGATAAGGTGAAAACCTAAATCCACCAAAATGGATGATTGATATTAAGGATATTATGAGCTTTCCCATGACCTTTGTTTGGTGTGACTTGCTTGATCCTTGAGTGTGATTGTTGCATTCATGCATTCATGCATTCATCTGCATTCATGTCATTAGAAAAAAATCAGAAAATTTTCAAGGAACTTAAAGGGTTTATTTGCAAAATTTTCAGACATGGAAAGACCAAAAAGGCATACAAAGAAGTACATCTTTAGACAACCTGATGTGAAAGAGTTAAGGAATCTGATATCTTATGTATTAGATCCCTTGGGTTTCAAAGCTCACTATGGGAAGCTTCTTCCTCTGTTGACTACTCAGGTTGATGAGGGTTTGATGAGTACTTTGGCTCAGTTTTATGATCCTCTGTATCACTGCTTCTCTTTTCCGGATTTCCAGTTGTTGCCTACTTTGGAGGAGTATTCTCATCTTATTGGGATCCCGATTCTGGATCAGGTGCCGTTCAGTGGCTTGGAGAGTATTCCGACTGCTCGAGAGATTGCGGACTTGTTGCACATAGATGAATCTTTAATTAAAGCTAATTTGACTACCAAAGATGGAATTCAGGGTCTTCCGTCCGATTTCCTCATTGCTCAAGCTACCGTGTATGGGAAGGCCATGAGTGAGGATGCCTTTGAGGCTTTATTCGTACTGCTCATCTATGGATTGGTATTATTCCCCAACTTCGACAAATTTGTGGATGTGAACGCCATTAGGATCTTTTCAGTTCTTAATCCCGTTCCGACTTTGTTGGGTGATGCCTATGTCTCTTTGCATTTGAGGAATGCAAAGGGTGGAGGAGTTATTGTGTGCTGTCTGCCCTTGCTGTACAAGTGGTTTATTTCGCACTTGCCGTAGACGCTTGCTTTCAAGGAGAACAAGGGATGTCTACGGTGGTCTCAGAGACTTATGTCTCTCACTAATGATGATATCTCTTGGTATGATCGCGTGTATGATATAGTGCAGATTATTGACTATTGCGGTGAATTCCCTAATGTGCCTCTTCTTGGTACATGTGGTGGGATCAGCTACAATCCTATTCTAGCACGTCGTCAGCTTGGGTTCCCCCTAAAGGATAAACCTCATAACATTCTGTTAGAAGGTGTATTCTTTCAGGAGGGTAAAGATCCCCAAGGCCTGAAAGCCAGATTTGTTCGCGCTTGGCGCAATATTCATAAGAAGGGTAGAAACGAGTTGGGTCCGAATAATTGCATTGCTTTGGAGCCATATACCTCTTGGGTCAGACAGAGAGCTGCCGAGTACCTTATGCCGTATGATCATCCGAGACCTACACCGTTGGATGTGGCTGGGCCTTCAACCCTCCCTAACCAACGTGTAGAGGAGTTGAGAGAGGAAGACCTTTCACGTGCTTGGATCCGTGAAAGAGAAGAGTTGCTTCAGCAAATCAAGGAGAAGGACGCTCTGATCGAGTTCCTCGAGCATCAGGTGATTGATGATCCGAATGATACTTGGACTTCTCTGCTTCCTCAGTCTTCCAAGTTCTGGAAAAGGAAGTATGATCGACTTGCAAAGGAGAAGGCGGATATGGAAGCTGCCTATGAGAGAGAGATCAAGAAGCTTTGTGTTTCTCGTCTTCCAGCATCCCGAGCTACTAGGGATCCATAGGATGTTTATTTTCCTTTTCTCTTTGTAATTTGATCAAAAATGTTGTACTCCTTTGTTCTGATTATATTTGATGAGATATTTTCCATATGAGATTAAAATGCTTTAAAAATTCAAAATTGCAAGTAAATGCCCTAAAAGTTCCTTGAAAATAAACAAAGCATATGCACAAGTATTACATGCATCATTTTGCATAAGCAGGTACCTTGTTCTTGGTCTTCTTATCTGTGGCCTAACTCTGTGCTCTTCATTTATTTTGAAGGAAGAGGTCGCTCGTCTGAGTGCTTTGATGGAGCAGTTTCTGTCTGCTCAGAATCAACCTTCTCCGCCTCCTGCAACTCCTCCCCAGAGGACAGTTACATCTGAAGTCGTCGCTCCGACTCTGCCTGCTGCTAGTGCGCACTTTATGCCTAATGCCATGCCAGCCGGGTTTCCTTGGGGTATGCCTCCGGGTTTCAAGCCTGATATTCCTGCTCCAACTTTTGCTCACATGCCGGCATCTAGCCCGGTCCCTGTTGCTGCTCCTCCTGTCGTGCATACCATGCCTAGGGTAGACGACACCATCTATCATTCTGAGCCGTCTGAGGGCCCAGATGTCAATGAGAAGATGGAGGCTATGAACGACCAATTCCTCGAGCTGCGAAAGGAATTGAAGACCCTCAGAGGGAAAGATCTGTTTGGCAAGTCTGCTGCTGAACTTTGCCTTGTTCCCGGTGTTAAAATTCAGATCAAGTTCAAAGTGCCTGACTTTGAAAAGTATAAAGGGAACACCTGCCCTCTTGCTCATCTGGTCATGTACGCCAGAAAAATGTCTACTCAAACAGATAATGATCAGCTGCTGATTCATTATTTCCAGGATAGTTTGTCCGGTGCGGCTCTTCGCTGGTATATGAGCCTTGATAGCGCAAACATCCGATCCTTCAATGATCTTGGCGAAGCCTTCGTCAAGCAATACAAATACAATATTGATATGGCACCTGACCGTGATCAACTCAGGGCCATGTCCCAGAAGGATAAGGAGACATTCAAGGAGTACGCCCAGAGGTGGCGAGAGTTGGCTGCTCAGATCACTCCTCCGCTGGAAGAGAAAGAAATGACTAAGATCTTTTTGAAGACTCTTAGCTCATTCTATTATGAGCGGATGGTAGCGAGTGCTCCCTCTGATTTCACCGAGATGGTGAACATGGGGATGCGTCTGGAGGAAGGAGTCCGTGAAAGACGATTGGCTAAAGATGAGAGCTCTTCTAAACGGTATGGGGCGTTTAAGAAGAAAGATGGGGAAGCACATGCTGTGCAATCCCATGCTAAGCCAAGAAGACCCTCTGTTCAGAGGAAGCCTGCACGTCGTAACAACAATCAGCACCAGGTGGCTCATATAGCACCTGTTTTCAGAGATAATTCACAGTATCAACAATCCAATCAGCATCAGCATCAACAACCTCAGTATCAGCAGCAGCACCGTCCACAGCAACAGGCTTACCAGCCTCGTGGCAGCACTACCAACCAGGCTAATTTGAGCTATGATAGGAAGAAGATCAGCTTTGATCCGATTCCTATGTCATGCGCCGAATTGTATCCTTCCTTGTTGGAAAGGAAGTTGGTTACTCTCAGGGATCCTCCTGCTGAGCCTGCGAATCCTCAGTGGTGGTACAAGCCAGACCAACACTGTGTGTATCACTCCGGTGCTCCGGGTCACAACATCGAGAACTGCTTTCCATTGAAGACCAAGATGCAAGACCTTATGAGATGCGGTATTCTGAGCTTTGAGGACTCAGGCCCCAATGTTACAAAGAACCCATTGCCCGAGCATGGGAAATCAGTGAACATGGTCCAGGGGTGCCCTGGGAAATACAAAGTCAAATATGTGAGTCATATTAGACAGTCATTGGTCGAATTACATCGTTTGCTGTGTCAATACAGCCATATGGAGCATGACCATGACAGGTGCCGCATTTGCTCTGTTAATCGTCTGGGTTGCCGCCAAGTGCGAAGAGAACTTCAAGAACTGCTAGATGAAGGTACCATTGAGATTCTGCAAAATCGTAATGTTGATGAAGATGAACCAGAAGTGAATGTTATTTCCCCTGTGTTCAAGCTGCATGAGCCTGTTGTCATCCGTTATGATGGCAGCAAGCCGAAGGTCTCTCCTTCTCTAATAATCAAGCCTGCAGGCCCTGTGCCTTATTCTTCTGACAGAGCTGTGCCGTTCAGATATAATCCCGTTGCTGTGGAAGATGGGAAAGAAGTGCCTTTGCCTTCAACTTCTGTCACCAATATTGCTGATGTGAGCGGGTTGACCCGTAGTGGTCGTGTGTTTTCTGCACCTCCAAAGGCTCATGTTGTGTCAGATACCGTTGAGCGTCCGATTGGGACGGCTGTGAATGTTCAGAACCCGGCACTTCTTGTTGCCAAACCCTCCTCTGTACAAAAGACTCCTGCTTCTTCTGTTGCCCCGAGTGGCATTGTGAATGAAGAATGCGATGAGATGTTGAGGCTCATCAAAAAGAGTGAGTACAATGTTGTCATATCAAGGGCCTCCCATGAGGCAGAGTGGTGTTGTTGTGAAAGCGTTCGATGGGTCGCGTAAGACTGTGATTGGGGAAGTTGATCTCCCAATCAAGATTGGACCAAGTGATTTCCAAGTTACCTTCCAGGTAATGGATATCCACCCATCATATAGCTGTCTCCTTGGTAGACCATGGATTCACGAGGCCGGCGCCGTGACATCCACCCTACACCAGAAGCTGAAATTCGTGAAGAATAAGAAACTGGTTGTGGTAGGGGGAGAAAAGGCTCTCCTGGTTAGCCACTTGTCTTCTTTCTCGTATATTGACGCTGAGGATGAAGTTGGAACTCCTTTCCAAGCTTTATCTATTGATGAACCAATTGAGAAGAAGTCTCATTCATTTGCTTCCTACAAAGATGCGAAACTGGCCATTGAATTTGGTGCAGTTGCTGGTTTGGGGAAGATGATTGAGCTTGAAGACAACAAATCCCGGGCTGGTATTGGCTATTCCTCTGGGGCATTCAACGAGCTTGGGCTGTTCAAGAGTGGAGGATTCATCCATGCTGATCAACCTGAAGAAGCTTCTGCTATCTTGGAAGAGGACGCAGAGGACTTGAGCAACTTCATCATTCCTGGTGGTGTCTGCCACAATTGGGTCGCTGTAGATGTTCCTACAGTTATCCATAGATTAGAGTAATGGTTCACTTTGTTCAAAACCCTTCTCCCATGCCAAAAGGAGAAGTGATGACATTGTTGGCAGCATATATACAATGATGTTTTCATTCAGTTAATGCATTGTTAAAAATTTGTTTTTCCATTTGTTTTCACGTTTTGCTTTTGCATGAAATCAGTGATCACAAAAAACCCATAAAAACAAGAATAAAAGCAACATTTTTTATCTGCATAATGATTTGTTTATTTAAATTCTGAAGTTTTTCATTAACCAAAATCATTATGCAGGTTGATTCTAAAACCCATTGAACATAATGATCCAACGCCATCTCCCAATTTTGAATTCCCTGTATTCGAGGTAGAGGAAGATGATGTTGAAGGAATTCCTGATGAGATTACCCGTCTCCTTGAGCACGAGAAGAAGATCATTCAGCCGCACCTTGAAGATCTGGAAACAGTCAACTTGGGGTCTGAGGATTGTGTTCGTATGGTGAAGATTGGGGCACTTCTTGAAGAGTCTGTCAAAAAGAGATTGATTGAGTTGCTACGAGAATATTCCGATATCTTTGCTTGGTCGTATGAAGACATGTCGGGTCTAGATACAGATATTGTGCAACATTTCCTACCTTTGAAGCCTGAGTGCGTGCCTGTGAAGCAGAAGCTCAGAAGAACTCATCCAGATACGGCAGTGAAGATCAAAGAGGAACTTCAGAAGCAAATTGATGCGGGGTTTCTGGTGACTTCTACATATCCTCACTGGGTGGCCAATATTGTGCCTGTTCCTAAGAAGGATGGAAAAGTCCGTATGTGTGTTGACTACAGAGATTTGAACAAAGCTAGTCCGAAAGATGATTTCCCTCTACCACACATTGATATGTTGGTAGACAATACAGCTAAATTCAAAGTCTTTTCGTTTATGGACGGATTTTCCGGATATAATCAGATCAAGATGGCACCCGAAGATATGGAGAAGACAACATTCATCACACCTTGGGGAACATTCTGTTATCGAGTGATGCCCTTCGGTTTGAAGAACGCCGGAGCCACGTATCAACGTGCTATGACTACCTTGTTTCATGACATGATGCACAAGGAGATAGAGGTCTATGTTGATGATATGATTGCTAAGTCCCGAACGGAAGTTGAACATGTTAAGCATTTGTTGAAGCTTTTTCAGCGTTTGAGGAAGTTTAGACTTCGCCTGAATCCGAACAAATGTACATTTGGAGTCCGTTCCGGCAAGTTATTGGGTTTTGTTGTCAGCGAAAGAGGTATTGAGGTTGATCCTGCAAAGGTCAAAGCAATACAAGAGATGCCTGCACCCAAAACTGAGAAGCAAGTCCAAGGTTTTCTTGGCCGCTTGAACTACATTTCCAGATTTATATCCCACATGACTGCCACATGTGCGCCGATATTCAAGCTCCTTCGGAAAGATCAATCTCATGATTGGACCGAAGATTGCCAGAAAGCTTTCGACAGTATCAAAGAATATCTGTCTGAACCACCGATTTTATCTCCACCTGCGGAAGGAAGACCTCTGATTATGTATTTGACTGTTCTTGAAGACTCGATGGGTTGTGTACTCGGTCAACAAGATGAATCAGGGAAGAAAGAATCTGTTATTTACTACCTCAGTAAAAAGTTTACTGATTGTGAGTCTCGGTACTCTATGCTTGAGAAAACGTGTTGTGCTTTGGCTTGGGCTGCTAAGCGTTTGCGCCAGTACATGATAAATCATACAACTTGGTTGATATCCAGATTGGATCCAATTAAGTATATCTTCGAGAAGCCTGCTTTAACTGGGAGGATTGCCCGTTGGCAGATGTTGTTGTCTGAGTATGATATCGAGTATCGAGCTTAGAAAGCTATCAAAGGTAGTATCTTGGCTGACCATTTAGCGCACCAGCCAATTGAAGATCATCAGTCTATTCAGTTCGACTTCCCAGATGAGGAAATTCTGTATTTAAAAATGAAAGATTGTGATGAGCCTACACTTGATGAAGGTCCGGAACCTGGTTCCAGATGGACGATGGTGTTTGATGGCGCTGTGAATCAGTATGGAAATGGAATCGGGGCAGTAATCATTACTCCTCATGGCACTCATATTCCGTTTACAGAAAGGCTAACTTTCAAATGCACGAATAACATGGCTGAGTATGAGGCCTGTATTATGGGACTGGAAGAATGTATTGATTTGAGAATCAAGCATCTTGATGTGTATGGTGATTCGGCCCTATTCGTTAATCAGATCAAGGGTGAATGGGAGACGAATCAGCCAAGTCTCATTCCGTACAGAGATTATGCGAGGAGGATTTCAACTTTCTTTACAGAAGTTGACTTTCATCATATTCCTCGAGAGGATAATCGGATGGCAGATGCGCTTGCTACGCTTGCTTCCATGATTGTTGTGAAGTATTGGAATGAAGTGCCCAACATTGCCGTGACGCGCTTGGATAGACCAGCTCACATATTTGCAGTCGAAGAAGTGAAAGATGACAAACCTTGGTATTTTGATATCAAGAATTTCCTCCAGAACCAGGTCTACCCGCCTGGGGCATCGGTGAAAGATAGGAAAACTTTGAGAAGGTTGTCAGGCAGTTTCTACCTCAGTGGTGAAGTGCTGTATAAGAGAAATTTTGACATGGTTTTGCTCAGATGCGTGGATAGACACGAAGCAAACCTGTTGATCACTGAAGTCCATGAGGGTTCATTTGGTACTCATTCCAATGGACATGCCATGGCTAGAAAGATGTTGAGAGCAGGCTACTATTGGCTGACAATGGAGTCTGACTGCTGCAAATATGTGAAGAAATGCCACAAGTGTCAGATTTATGGGGATAAGATTCATATTCCTCTGACACTTCAGAATGTGATTTCATCACCATGGCCTTTCTCTATGTGGGGAATTGACATGATCGGTATGATTGAGCCGAAGGCGTCCAACGGACACAGGTTTATTCTCGTAGCAATTGATTACTTCACCAAATGGGTTGAAGTCGCTTCGTACGCAAATGTGACCAGGCAGGTGGTTGTGAAGTTTATCAAGAACCAGCTGATTTTCCGTTATGGTGTGCCAGATAAGATCATTACTGATAATGGATCTAATCTGAATAATAAGATGATGGAAGATTTGTACGCTGAGTTCAAGATTGCACACCATAATTCCTCTCCTTACAGACCTAAGATGAATGGGGTTGTTGAAGCTGCTAATAAGAATACTAAGAAGATTATCCAGAAGATGACAGTTACATACAAAGATTGGCATGAGATGCTGCCATTTGCTTTGCATGGTTATCGTACGTCTGTCCGCACTTCAACAGGGGCAACCCCTTTCTCTCTTGTTTACGGCATGGAGGTTGTTCTCCCAGTAGAGGTAGAGATCCCATCAATGCGAGTCTTGATGGAAGCCAAGTTGACTGATGCTGAATGGATTCAGAGTCGTTATGACCAGTTGAATCTGATTGAAGAGAAGCGATTGACTGCCATGTGTCACGGTCAGTTATATCAGCAGAGAATGAAGAAAGCATTCGATAAGAAGGTCAAGCCTCGTGTGTTCCGAGAAGGTGACCTCGTGCTCAAGAAAGTCTTGCCTTTCGCGCCCGATTCCAGGGGCAAGTGGACTCCAAACTACGAGGGTCCATATGTTATTAAGAGAGCCTTTTCAGGCGGTGCTTTGATGCTTACAATAATGGATGGGGAGGATTTCACTCGTCCTGTGAATTCAGATGCAGTCAAGAAATACTTTGCCTAAAAAAAAAAGTATATGCAAATGAAAAACAGAATAGCTCGCTAAGTTGAAAACCCGAAAGGGCGGCTTAGGCAAAAATGAGCGTCTCGGTGGAGAACCCGCAAGGGTGATCCAGGCAAAAGTTAGAGACTTGGAAAAAAGAGTATATTTGCATCCCGCTAGATTGAGTACCTCACCCTAGGGCAATCTAGGCAAAAATTAGGGATTTGGCAAGTAACTGCATCCTGACAAGACTTTCTGTTCCGCAGCTGTCTTTTCGTCAGAGATTCTCGATTCTTCGTCAACCGAAGCTTCGAATATATCGAGATTCAAATTGGTAGAGAAAGGATCATTATGTTCAATGTAGCCCTCTTCCAATATATATCACTGATTTCAAATTTGTACATTTCTATGGAGTCTTGCCATTTGCAGGCTACCATTCCATCAAATCAATTTGAGCTTTTATCCAATTATTTGCACTCTTATTTGTTTCAATTCAACAAATGTTTTGCATGTTTTAATTGATAAAATGTCATTGTTTTAAACAAATACATTTTTCAAATTGTTGATTTAAACAAAGTGAACATTCACAATGATGAAAGGATACTTAAGAATCTCTCAGTGCTCTCCCAAGGGTGGCATGATTTCCAACAGGTAAGACATTTGTTCATATTCCTGGTTTGGTGGTATCCTCTTTATCCAAGTTTTGTTGTTGGGGTTGTTCCCCAAGCAGAGCTTTGTAGGGGTTGTTCCCCAAGTAGATGTTGTTGAAGACTTCGTTTTCTTCTCCAGCAGTTTTCTCTCGCCAGCATGGATGTTTCCGTTTGGAAGATTCGGATAATTGGTGGTTTGAGACCCCGGTACCCGTCACTCTTCCCATTGCAGTCGCCAGAGGAGTTGTTGCTTCCTTCCTCAGCACTGTCGCCAGGATTGTTGATATAATATACTGTATTATTGTTGTATCTTCCCATCAGTGCGCTTATCCCTTCAGCAGGACGGTGATTATTTTCCTCCTCAGCAGTTGTGGGTGTTCTCCTCAGAAGGTGTAGCATTTGGTGGTTGATTCCCCAGCTCTCTTCCATATTCCCAGTGGATTCCTCAGTGAATATCCCTAGTGGATCCACCAGTAGATTTGTGGTTTGGTGGATTGTATGTTTGCAAAATCCCCAAAAGAGTGGGTATCCCCAAAAGAGTCTCCGCCAGAGCTGGTATCCTCGACAGAGTTGCTCTTGTGGCGGTTTCCGCTTGTTGGAACCTCTGTTTCCCCAGTAGGGTTGGTCGGTGATCTATCATCCAGAGATTTGGTTGACTTCCTGATTGCTTTTGATCCCCAGTAGAGTGGCTTGTTGCAGAATCTACTTGTGTGATCTGTCGTTCCTTCAGTAGGTGTTTTCCCGATGGAGTGGCTACTTGTGTTTCCCAGTAGAGTTGCTTGCGCAGCAGATTCTACGTGGATGATCTGTTCTCCCCCAGTGGGTTGTTCCCCAGTGGAGTTTTTGGAGTTGCTTCTGTAGCAGTTCTTGCTTGTGCAGTGAACTCTTGTTCCCCTGCAGATTTTGGGATTTCTCCCGCCTCCCCAACAGATTTGTCTTTGTGGCTGTTTATGCCTGTTGTGACTTTCTATGCCAGTTGGGTTGATTGTTGATCCATCACTCAGAGATTTGGTGATATCTCTGACCTCTTTTGCCTCCCTGCAGATCTTTGCTGGTCAGCATGTGGATCTCCAGCAGATTGGCTTTCCAGTTGGTTTTTCCCCTGGAAGTATAGTACCGGGCGTTTGATTCCTGGGCCTGTTTGCGTTAGAAATGTCTGTTTTGTCAGCATTCATCAAACATTAAATTACGTATATTCATGCATATTCATAAACATTCAGATATTCATGTTGCATTGTTTGCCATATATCTATTGTTTGTTGTTCTCCTGCTAATGGGTGATATAGATCTCTTTATAGATCTTCCCAAGCAGATGTCGGGTGTTTAAATCTCTCCATATAGAGTCAGCCCCATAAGCAGAAAGTGTTTGTCTTTCCTTCTGCAGTTCCCCACTGAGATTATCCTCGTGGATGATGGTTTCTTCCGTTTCCTCCCAACACATATATTGGGATGGATGGTCCTATTGAGTTATATCCTCATAGGACGAATCTTATTTCAGTCTGTCTTTTCGGTTTGATTTCTGAATTGGCTTTTGTCAACTATTTTTTGTGCTTCCTTGTGGAATAAATGAATGAATTGCCCAGTAACCGGCAATAATTCTTTTATCCCCAGCGGAGTTTTTGGGCCTCTACCCTTATACCGGTAGTTGTAAGTCCTATATTTCTTGCCTTTTTGGCGGAATTTGTGGTTATATACCTTTTATTCCTCGGCAAGAGTCGTTGGTTGTCTACCCAGTAGTCGGTAGTTGTAAATCCTATTTTCTTACTCTCTAGCAGAGTTTGTGGTTTGTTACAAACCCTACTTTTGTTTCCCGTGTGGATTTGTGATTCTTTCCATCCCCACGTGGAGTTGTTGGTTTTCTACCCAGTATTCGGTAGATGTAAACCCTAATTCTTTTATCCTCATCGGAGTTGATGGCCACTACCCCGTATTCGGTAGTTGTAAGTCCTATCTCTTTTCCCCTAACAGAGGTGACCTTTGTGGTTCGTTCTGATTGATGGTGGATTTTGTGTTGTTGTGGCTCTATCCTCAATAGAGTTGGCGTCTCCCTGTGGAATAAGTTGAATAATTGCTCAATATTTGGCATTCATTCACCCTATCCCCAGTTGAGTCTGTGGTCTTCTACCCCGTATTCGGTAGTTGTAAATCCCATGTTGTGGTTTTTCTCCCTAACAGAGTTTGTGCCTTGTGGTACAGGTGGATAATTGCCGGTTGCTAGCAATTTTATCCCCAGCTGAGTCTTTGGTTCCCTATCTAGTAGTCGGTAGTGGTAAACCTCTTGTTTCCTCAGCCAGAGTTTTTTGGTCTTCTACTCCGTATTCGGTAGTTGTAAACCCTAATTTCTCCCCTTTGTAGAGTTAACCTTGTTGTTCATCCTAACTGATGATGGTTACTCTTTGTGGTTATCTTCATTCGATATTCGATGTTGATATTCTTATGGATAATTGCCTTTTGCTAGCAATTGTATCCCCAGTAGTCTTCTGGATAATTGCCGTATGCTTGCAATTTTATCCCTTTTGAAGTCGCCAGTGGGTCCTTTCACCGTTTGCTAGTGATTTGTTCCCCGGATAATTGTCGTTTATGCAATTTATCCCCACCGGATTGCCTTTCATTTACCCGTTTGCTTGGTAATGATTGTTGCTCCCTTTGATCGGTCATCTTTATATACCTAGTTTGGTATCCCGGTGCCTTTCTTTTCGGTCGATTTATCCTTTGTTAACCCAGTAACCGGTTATGGATAATCTTCTGTGCGAGTATGTTATCCATGTTTTGACGGTAATGGATAATATATCTCATGCACTCTTCAGTCGAAGCCTTTTGTGTTTCCCTAGTCGAGTAAGATTCGTTATTCCTTTGCGGAATCGAATATTCTTTGTTTCTTGGATAATTGCGGGATGCTTGCAATTTATCCCTTTGAGTTATCTTTCATTTACCCGTATGCTTGGTATCGATTGTCTCTCTTTTTGGTTAGTCACCTATTATATGCCCTAACCGTTATCTCTGGTGTATTTTCCTTTCGAGTGTATTATTCACGTTCTGACGGTAATGAATAGTATATCTCTTTCACTCTTTGGTTGGAATCCTTTGTTGATCTTCCCCAGTAGAGTAAGATTCGTATTCTTTGTAGAATCGAATATCCATCCTTTAACCAGTTTGTGTTCTGGATGATGAGTGTTTTGGCAGTATATACCAATTCACGTTTTCGATAGGTCACCTATTATATACCCAGTAACCGGTATCCCTGGTGTTTCCTTCCATGCGAGTGTATTATCTACGTTCTGACGGTAATATATAATATATCTCATGCGAGTATTCTATCCACGTTCTGACGGTAATGGATATTATATCTCATGCACTCTTTGGGTTTGTGTCCCCAGTTGAGTAAGATTCGTCTTCCCGTGGTGGATTCGAATGCCCATCCTGTAAGTCGATTTGCTTTTTCAAGCCCTCCTTTCGGATGATGAGTGTTTTGGCAGTAAAAACCAATTCACGCTGTGGTCGGTCACCTATTATATACCTCGGTATCCCTGGTGTTCCCTCCTTTCTGCTCCCTATTATGACCTTGGTCCTTTGTGGAGTCAGATTTTCCTGAGTTGATGTACCTGTTTTAGGTCCTTCTCGGATGTTTGGTTGATTGATATCTCTCACCCTTATACCGGTCTTAGATATTCATTCTGCCTGAGTTGGTTACCCTTATACCGGTAACATCTCATTTCTTTGGTGCTTCCCCAGTGGAGTTTCCTGTGGTGCTTTTCCCCCCAGGAGTCAGCTCGTGTTCTTCCAATGGATGTGTTGTCCTTTGGAATTTTCTCTTCCCCAGTGAGAGTCCTTTACTCCCCAGTGAGGTCTCTATTCTAGTCGTGTTTTATTCACGCAGTGTCAGTTGTGTTTTTCCTAATTCAGAGTCGTGTCCTGCTCACGCATTCTTTTTCTTTCTATCCCCAATAAGAGTCCCCGTGAGAGTCTTGTTAGAGTCTCTATTCCTGGTGAGTGTATTACTTCGACGGATTGTCTTTTCTTCTGTGTGAACTATATCCCCATAGAGTTTGTGTCTTTTTGCATGCATACATCTGCATCATGAGGTCTCTTAGGGACCAAAATTTGTCTCATTACTGTTATTTAAGCCCATTCTACCGCGTCGAGATAAAGATTTCTAAACTTCACTTCTCCGGCTAGAATGACCTTAAATAGGGGCATCTGTAAGACCCCAATTTTGTCCCTAAGATCCCTCATGGCATCATATCACATCATATCATTGCCTCAAGGATCATTGTGCACCTTTGCCTTCTTCCCTGTGGGTGGGTTATCTTGTGAGAGTGGTTCTTGATCACCAAGCATGTTTTGCATTTGTATATCATTGCTTTTCATTTGTTCACTAACCAAAAGTACAAAAAGATGTCATCTAATCTTGTTACTTGCAGATTAAGCAACACTAGGTCAAGCCAGTCTAAGGCAATTCATTGAGCAATGGATGGTGGCCATTCTTGAGAATTTGGGCACCATTGATCATTCATAAAGAGTTCATATGAGTTATGACATCATTTTGAATCAAAATCCCAAGTGGCAGAGGCTTGAATTTCACCAAGGCATTCTTCAGTCAACTGAAACCCTAGCCAGTCAACTGCCAGTCAATTGTTGGATTTGGAGGTGGGAAGAGCCTAGAAATACTTCATTCATGTTCAAACAAGTCTCATTTAACATTTCAAACATCAACATTGAAGAAAATAAAGTCAGATGAAAACTTTCCAAAAATAGAAAGTGACCTATAATTTGGATTTGCCAAAAATGGAAAGGTTTTCTCCTTAAGATTACATGACCAAAAATGCTTCAAATGAAATTTTGTTGAACATGAAAGTTGTAGATCTTTCTCTCCCATTTCCAAAATGTCTAAGAACATCAATTTCTCATTTGTGGTTGGAGAGATATGATCAAAATATGGACAAGTGTGGATTGAACTTCAAAAGGGCATAACTTCTCAACCATTGCTCCAAATCACATGGCTCTTTTTGCTAATTTCATGTCATGGCCTATAATTTCATATTCTTGCATAACATTGCATCAATTCTCATTTTATGAACATTGGCAAAAATATTGAATTTTGGAGGGAAATTTTACAATTTAAAATTGGTGAATAATTTGGATATTTTGCAAATGCCATTGGTCTTAAAATGTGTTTTTGAGTGAAAATCATGCAGCCACGTGCACTGTTCATGCATCACTTTCATGCATAGGTGAAAATCCCAAATTTGCCAAACACCTCCAATTCTCTTAATTTTTCATTACCATTTGATTAATCATGATTAAGTTTGGTTAATTAGGAGTATATAAGTGAAATCATAACAGAAAAACCCTAACCACACTTCACAAATTCAGATCTAAAAGTTTTGCTCTCAATTTTCTCTCAAATTTTTCTCTCATTTCTTCAAGCAACTTGCATTGTTCTTGCTCTGTTCATCATCAAGCATCATCACTGAGCAACATTCAAGCAAGATCTACTTGAATTCGTACCATTTCAAGTTGTTCCAAGCAAGAGTTCATCAATGGTGGATTCTTCAAACTGGTGATTCGTGACCAATTGAGCATAAAGAACTACTCAAATACACTCCATAAGTTTGCTGAAGGAAGATTGAATCACTACAAGGCCATAGAACTCGTGGAATTGCAAACTGCTCTACAAGAGGTTACAATTCGACCTTCATAATTCTGTTTTTAGTTGATATAAGGTGATAGATCTTTGATTGCAGGTTGCTATGAGCTTTGAATCGTGTTAAACCGTACCAAGATGAGTGAGAACCGATTGATTTAAGTTTGGTTGTTGATTTTGATTTTTGCTCGATTCATGCATGTTAGGATGTTATTTGATGGAATTGTTGTTGATTATTCATGCCTGATGTTAGATCTATATGAGGCAACGCTTGATTTGTGTTTCTGGAGTGTTTGATAATTTTCTGGAAAATTATGGATGAAGATCATGAAGATCTTCTTCATGTTCTTGAGCTGCTGCGTTTTTCCTGTGGATTTTACCGCAACCTTCATAGCCTTGCCGCGAACTTTCCTGCGAGTTCCTTGTGTTTTCCTGCGGATTTTCACTGCCCAGCATGCATGCATGCGCCTAGGGTTTGGTCTAAACGACCGTGTTTTGGTAGCGCGCGCCTTTCCTTTTGAATTGTGCATCCATTCGATCCTTGGCTCCATCATTTTCCAACAATTGCCTTGCATTATTTCATTTCACTTGTCCATATTCACATATGCTTCATTCATTCATTTTTCAATTTTTCTCTTCATTCCAAAAATCATAACTCCATAATTAATCATCCAAATCACATGAGATTTTTTTCACATTGATCTTCATGATGTCTACTATTTTTGATAATTTTTCCAGAATTTGTGCTCGGTTGGATTTTTAATTTTCCTAGAGTTTATTCATGCATATGCTTTCATGTACCTTGCTTACCATTTTCTTCATGAAATAATGATGGTTGATCCAATGAATGTGAAAATTCACATGCTTAAACTAGACATCCTTATGGTAATTATGGTATATAATTTGCATTTTTTGCATTTCTGGATGTTGAGATATGATCTGATTAATGTAGGTGTGACAATGTGTGTCACACCATTTCTTGTCCAACTTGCTGATTTTATTTACCATGCCAAATACATGCCAATTGATGACATTTTTTGCATGATGCTTCTTCTGGATGTTAGGATTGATCATGACGTTTTGTAGAATTTTTGGATCCATTTCAAACTTGTTTGTGATTTTTATTTGCTGATTGGTCATGTTTGAACTTTTGAAGAGTGATGAACTTTCATGATTTGTGAAATTCTTATGCCTTATCATATGAGCCTGAAATTTTGCAAATGTTTTCTAGACACATTGAAGTTTGTCTTGGCTTTGGTTTGAGTCATTTATCTTATGTCATTTCTGTTTTAGGATTGCCTTAAGTTGATGCACCATTTGTAGTCTTGTTTGAGCTTGTTAATGCACCCCTTGACTTAGTGAATTTGATTGACATGCTTATGCTTATCCAAATGCCATGAATTTTGGTGTGTTGGTCATTTGATGTATGCTGTTTAGCCATGATTTTTCTTGGAATTTATTGAGCCATTCTGGATTTGATTTGCCTTGGTTCTTTCTGTTTACCTCATTGAGCTTCCAACTTGCATACTTTGACATGTTTTGTTTATGAAATGAAATTGGTTGATGCTTTTGACGTGAGACCTTTTGGATGATGTTCTAATTGGATTAATATTGATTCTTGCCAATTTTCATGTTCTGTTTTGGATTATTTCTCCTCCTTTGACCCTAGGCCTTGTCCTAGTGGTTTGCTTCTCATGTTTGAGTTTGTTTTCAAGTTAAGAAGCACATGGCCTTAAGGAGATTAATTCACATTGCTTGATTTGGTTTATTTGATTGATATTGACTAACTTTGACTTGTTTTGTAGGATGCTCTTAGCTCATTTGAGTTGAGCTTGTGCCTTGCACATTGTTGCATGGCTTGTTTGATTGTGCATTGTCTGTTGACTGTTGGATTATCTGTTTGACTTTTTGAATTGTATACTGATTGAGTTGGATTGTTTTCAGGTACATTAGCTGCTTAAGTTCATTTTGAACTTGCTTTTGCTTGGTTGCTTAACCACTTAGGTATAACTTCTCTTCTTCATGTAGTCTGGAAGACCTGGCCTGTTACTTGGCCAGGCACCTGTCTGAAGTCCTCCTTAAGAGGCAATGCTTGTGATTGTTTACTTTTATCCCCAAGTAGGAAAAGTCCTTTTGATAAGGCAATTGGTAGATAAAAGAGATGTGTAGTCCATCTCCTACTATTCTGTGTGTCATCCCTTTGCTCACATTACATGTTGAAGCATTGGGGATATTAACCCAAGATCTATAGAGTCATCAACTAGTGGAGAGAGTTCCAACTTTCTGAACTCCCACACCTTCTATCATTTGAAGCTCTCCCTGACCAGGGATAAGAGCAATGAGGCACACCCCTCATATCCTTTTCATCTGCTTCACCTTAACTCTCAATGTTAAGGTTAAGAGCACACTTACACCATTCCAGTTGACTTTAAAGTCTAACCCTTGCTTGAGCCTAATTGCTTGTATATAGTGTGTGCTAACTGAATCATTGATTGCTTGTTGGTTCCTCCATTTGTACATGTTTGTTTGTTTGCCTTTGTGCATTTATCATCATTAATTGCTCATTATTGCATGATCATCATTGCATATCTTTGTGACACATCTTTGTTTGTCCATTGAGGAATCAACTATAAGTCCATTCATTGGCCATTGTTCCTATGATTTGGAAGGGATTGAGTGTAAGACCATTTCATTGGCCAATTATGTCCTCTTTGCTTAGTGCTTTTGTTTGTTTGTTGTATGTGAGGATGCCATTGTAAGTCCATGTTGTTGGCATTTGTTTTCCCATGATCATCTGTTGGAGATTAGAGTAAGCCTAGATAGATTGGCATCTGACATCCATATTTTGTTTTGTTTTGGGAGATTGGAATAAGTCCATTTATTGGCATCCGACATCCATGTTCTGTTTTGCTTTAGGAGATTGGAATAAGTCCATTTATTGGCATCTAATATCCCTGTTTGTTTTAGGAGATTGGTGTAAATCCATTTATTGGTATCCGGTATCCACCTTTGTCTGTGAGATTGGTGTAAGTCCAGCAATTGGCATCCGGTATCATTTGCTTTGCTTGTTTGTTATTGCTCATTTGCCTATTCCTAAGGACACACTTGAATCATCTTCCATATGATCTCAAGAGGTGAACCTTTCTGAGAAGTTTTACACTCCGTTATCCATACCCTCTTTTTCCTAAACCTTTTTACATGTTGCTTTCAAACTTGAAAATAAATATTGTTCAAACATCTTCATGTCTTTTCAAATTAGAAACCTGGACCTTAAGTCCTAGATTTTTCAAACTTCATTTTTGATAATACTTCTTTCTGAATTGAATCTTAATCATACTTTGACCATATTTTGTGAATACTCATAATCAATTAACTTCACCCATTCAATTGTTTTGATGGCTTTGTCCATTCTTGTTAAGTTTTTTCATACATTAGCCATAGGTTTCAATTACCATAGTGGTTGATGTAAATCTTACCTTGTCCTTAGTGAGTTGATTGTAAGTCTTCCATACTTATTATAGGGTTAACCCCTCACTAGTATGTTGAAGCCGTCCTCGCATGGTGGATTGTTGATTCAGGTTGAGTTTTCTCCCATTGGTAATGAAAAACCTTAGGGCTTGTGTTTTAAAATGAATTCACTAATTTTTGGAAATCTTTTAGCCGAACTACGGCGTTTTGATCCTTACCTTTCATGGAAGGTACGTAGGCAACGGGTTCATCCGTTCAAACACAAAAACAATAAAAATTATATATTCTTTTCTCATCCCTTCATTCATGTTTGCACAATAATATTTCCATAACAAATAACATCTTATACAACAAGTGTGAAAAGGGCTCCCTAGGAGTACCTAGGACGTTTTGGGTGCCTAACACCTTCCTATTGCGTAATTTACCCCTTACCCAGATTCTCTGATATTTTCATTAGTTTTCTATGTGTAAAACTTCTTAGGCTTTTGTTCGCTTTTTAGCCATTCCTTAGGATAAATAAAAGTGCGGTGGCGACTCGATTTCTTTGTATGCTTTGCAATTGGTTTAATCAATAGACCATATAGCGACGAATACACCGCTACAAGGACAAGACAGGGTCTCGCAACCAAATCTTGGGTTCGGGAGTCGGTTATGCGAAGGGAAGGTATTAGCACCCCTACGCATCCATAGTACTCTACGGGATCCACTTTTGTGGTTCTTGTCTAAAGGGTGTGAGTTTACCTAATGTGTTTATTTACTAAAAAAGGTTAAGAGAAATGACTTGCGCGGATGTCGCATCCACTGCATACGTATCTCATCTGAATATGAGAATCAGAGTCTTCGTAGCTCGACTGACCTATGGGTTGGGGGGATGTGTGCTCGCTAAGACATCGCGTCTTATGCCTACGTATCTCATCTCGAATGAGAATCAGAGCAAGCCGTAGTTCGGCTAACTACGGGGTTATGGATTGGGTTTTAGACGAACAACGTTACTACGCAATCTACCGGATGCTCGACCTTTGGAGACTTACTCGCCTGTAGTAGAAGGAGATAACATGTTGCTTTGGGTTTTAGGGTTTGTTCGCGTTGTAGGAACGCGCATGCAAAAAGGAAGTCCTAGGCGAAGGAACAGTGCTACCTTAATTGGCACGCAGACGAGAGACTATACGAAGCCTCGCGTCCTATGGGGAAGCGATCACACCACACAAAACATGTATCTTAAAGTAAAATGCCACCAAGGGGATCAAACATTGCCTCCTATCGAGGTCTTCCAGCTAAGAAAGCGATAAAGTACGAGAAAGGGAAAAAATTACCACACGGATAAAGATCCGAAGTTACAGCAATTAAAGGATTAGCAACCCTGAGATCTCTCCAGCTAGACCATCAAAGAAAATCAGTCAATACGAGTAATCAGAATAAACCTCCGAATGGTATCCCTGCAAGAGTATGTGAGCCCTCACGAAAACTCAACAGAAAGGTTAGACAAACAAGATGAAATCCAGGGAAAACAATGCCATGGCAACACAAAGACAGATTAGAATGAAACAAAACAAAAAGAGCGAATGCTGTCATATTCGCGACTGCATCGCCTAGCGAAAGCTTAGCGAAGCTTCGCTGCGTGCTCGCCTAGCGAAGCGGCTAGCGAGCGCCTTCTGGTTTTGGATTTCTCACTGATAACAGTACGATTTTAGGGACTCCACACCCTATGGCATTCCTCTCAGAAACGAAATTATCAAACATTCAAGACACTACTTACATATTCATACATAAGCATAAACCCGTGTGCAAAACCTGGTGTTACCTCATGCATTCATAGTATTCAAATTCAACGCATAGAGTAATAGGAACAAAGACATACCTGATGAGAGAGGCCGATCGAATGGCATGGCTGTATTTGCAAAGCTCTGTTAGGGTTTGCGTGAGGCGGAGGCAAAAGAGTGTGTGACTCGGAGTGAACTTCTCAGAGCTGCCTGAAGATTGCTGCAGAGTAGTTCCTAGGTCTCCTTCTCTCAAGACCTTTCTTCGGTGAAACTCCAAGTGTTTTGTCCTCTACTGCAACTCTTATATTTATAGACTGATTTCGTGGGTAGTGGGCTCAAATGAGGGCAACTCAAGCCCAAAATCTTTCTAATATTTTCTGAAGTGCGCGCCCTTCGCCTAGCGAAGCACCTGCTCGTCTAGCGAGCATGGCAGTACTTTTCGCTAGGCGAAGCATCTGCTCGCCTAGCGAGCATGACAGCTCAGCAGCAGATTCTTGCTTCTTCCAGCCTGGCGATTTGCACGGTGAATAGGCCCCATTTGGGCCTGTTGGTAGTACCTCAAGTATTTTCTTTGTGTTGACTGATCATCTAAATAGAACCCACAAAGTGTCCTGGATGATGTCCGAGCTTCTTGGAGCTAATTCTGATTGACATGATGCAATGTGGTATGAAATGCTAAATGACCTAAAAAGTGAATGCATGAATGAGGAGGGCAAATTTTGGGGTGTTACAATGAGATGCTAAAATAAAAACATAAAGTAAATAACTAGAAATAAAAGTATAAAGTAAATGACACTAAAGTAAAGCTAATATAATTAAATGTTAGTAAATGTTAGTGAAAGAATATGTTTTACTCATTTTTTGGAGAACACTCAACCATTCACTCATAAGCATGAAAATATGAACCTATACATCCTTTATGAGAATGGCTCCAACTTGGACAAAATCAACAAGTATGACACTAGCTCTTACAAATGAAAAAGGAGCAAAAATTTCCACACAATATCATGAGGAACAGGAGACTTACAATCTCACTTACAAAAATGTCATTGTCTTTGGGACAAATTTAGCGCTATGTGAAGAAGTCGTAATTGGACTTATGTAGAAGTCACAACTATCTGAGACCGATTAATAATAATGTTGGTTTAATGCATGATAGAGACAAGGTATCAAGACCAAGCTCCTAAAGCATACCACACACAAAAATAAGAGGGGATGAGTCTATCTCAATCAAGCTCATGTTTATTCATCTGACACAAGGTCATTGGTGAATCAACTAGCTAATGATCCATGATAAGTCATTGGCCAAGAAATGATTTGGGAAAAAATGACATGAAAGAGAATCCCAAGTAGGTCAAGGGATGAACCTTACTTGATCAATACCATTCATTCATCTTGAGGGATGAAGTGCAAACTTCATCAACCCCCTAAATCCAATGGTATTGACCAAGTCAAAGTCCAATTCAACCAAGACCAAGGCCAAGCAGAAGTAAGGTTAACACAAAGGCAATACAAAAGCTCATCAAAGCATTAAATCAATTAAACTATTTTGAAAAACATTTTAAAAATGAAGAAAATCATTTTGCAAAGGTCAAAAACCTAAAACCCCTTCAAAACACCAAATAAATGGCCAAGAGATTTATCATATGTCAAACAAGGTCAAAGGACCATTGACTACATTTTTTAGCATTTTTGAAAAGTGAGAAGTTATTAAAAACTAATTAAAACAAGTCAAAAATCACAAAATTCACCAAAAATATCAAACTCAATCAAAAAATTAATTTTAAATCAAAAATGGGAAGGGGAAAATATTTGTGAATTTTTTGTGTTGGTCCCATAATTTTTGGATCAAAAATGAATTTATAAATAATTTTGAAAGAAAATGCTATTTAAAAATTATTTTAGAAAATTAAAATAAAACAGAAAAACATGGGCCATCAGATCTCCCTCATTAATTGAGGTGACAAATTTGATGTCCACAAGCATGTGCTCCATCATGCATCATGATCAATGCGTAACACAAGTGGTAATCAGAAGCAATGGTCCAGATTAGAACATGGAATGAAGATTTGAGGGTGAGGGACAAGTCATCACACCATCGTAGCCCTAGCTTCGGTTATCTTCTCCGGTGAAGGTCATCGGACTGGTCAGATCAAAAATTTCCATAAATTGATGGGTCATATACTAACTTAGAGAGAAAAATGTAAGGATCACGAATATCACCTCCAATTGTTCCATCTCTCACTCTATAATTAGAAAAGTGGAGATGAAATATGAGGTGTCCAACCTGAGTTGCTCCGATTCAAGCTCAAAGCAACCCAGTCACATTTCCTACATTGGTAGGACTCCAGCCATCACAAAGTTGAGTCTAGATCTAGAGAACTGACGGAGAATAGAAGAGATGAAAATTGAGAAAAATCACCTTCTGTTAGAAGCTTTTGAGCTCGATTCTTGATGTAATTCATCTTGATTTCTCTTCTCTTACTTGCAGGAGCTTAATGGAATGAAAATGGGATTGAGTCCCTAGTTTTTTTTTCACAATCTTGAGTAGAACAAAAACTCGATTTCAAGTGAAATTTTCAAGGTATTCTCTGTTCCGAGGTTATGGAGTGGGCTAGCAAAGCTAGGGCAAGGTCCTCCTCCATTCTGAGCTAAATCACTTCAATTTATAGGCCAAGCATTTCATTTCCACGCCCTTCTAAATTTGAATAAAAAATGAATAACTTTGTTGCACGGGTGCACGGGTGCATGCCCAGGCCCAAAGAATGATTGCAATCCACTCCAATTCATGCCAAATGGTAGTTGAAGTCATCATATGAGTCCATGCAAAGTAGTGCAAAGTTGGAGTTCAAAACTCACCAAATTAAGCCATGAACAGAACTCATGCGCAAGTCCTCCAATTCTCACCCAAATGAAGTGATCTTGGATTCTTTGATAAGCTACCATCATGAGGAACGACTTTTATGTTGGGACGTTTTCAATTTGAAGCTTGGAACTTGGAGAAAGTTGGCCTTGAAGTTGCAAAAATCAAACATACTTAGAAATTTTCTATGTTAAAAGCTAAATGAAACCTCTTTCCACCTTGAATAACTTTTGATATGAGTTTTGTAACACCCCAAAATTTCCCCTCCTCATTCATGCATTCATTTAGCATTTCATATTGCATTTCATCATGTCAATCAGAATTAGATCCAAGAAACTTTTGAAAAAAATAAATAAAAAAAATAAAAAAAAACGAAAAAAAAAATTTACACAAAAAAATAAATAAATAAAAATAATAATAAAAAAATAAATAAAATATAATAGAAAAAACTTGGACTTGGACCTCTCTCATTTGAGCCCACAAAGCCATGAAAATCAGGTTATAAAAGAGGGAGATCAGACAGAAGAAGGAAGAGAAGCAAAATACTCTGAGGTTTCCTTGAAACAAAACCCTTGACAAAACCTGGAGAGAAACCTGACAGAGAACTCAGAGCAACCCCCAGGCAGCTCTGAAAAATTCAATCTGACTCACACACTTTCATCTCACATAAACCCTAAAGATTGTTTTGTAAACCTCACGGGTGCCACTCAATTTCAATCAAGCTCTCCAATCAGGTTTGCCCTTATTCCCATTACCTTTATGCTCTTAATTTGGATCATCTGAATGTTTGAGGTATGATGGATGAATTTCATTAGGTTTTTGCCCACGGGTCATAATTATGTATGAATGTATAAATAATGCCTTGAATGCTTAATCGTTTAATTTCTGAAGTGTATGCCACAGGGTTTGAGGTTTCTGAAACCATATTGTTATCCATGAAAAAAATGCTTATCGTGTTTCACTAACCCTTTTGTTGAGTTTTTGTGAGGGCTCACAGACTCCTGCAGAGATGGTTTGAGTGGTTTTCCCACTTTATTTGTGGGATACCCCCTGGAGGTTCATTCCGATTACCTGTACTGACTCACCTTTCTTTGATGGCATTAGCTTGGGAGATCCCTGGGTTTCTTACTCCTTTAATTGTTGTTACTTCGGATCCTTATCCGTGTGGTACTTTTACCTCTTTTCCGCATTTTATCGCTTTCTTAGCTGGAAGACCTCGATAGGAGGCATTTGCTTTCTTTTGTTTATTTACTTCTGAGCCCCTTGTTGGCACATTTACTTTATACATGTTTGTTTTGTATGTGTTCGTATCCCTGCAGGTAGCGCGGTTCCTTCGTCAAGGACTGCCTTTTTGCCCTTGAGCATCCCAAACCCTAAAACCCAAAGCAACACGTTAACTCCTTCTACTACAGGCGAGTAAGTCTCCAAAGGTCGAGCATCCGGTAGATTGCTTAGTGACGTCGTTCGTCCAAAACCCCATAGTTAGCCGAACTACGTTTTGCTCTGATTCTCAGGCCAGATGAGATACGTAGGCATAAGATGCGATGTCTTAGCGAGCACAATTACCCTTAACCCCTAGGTAGCCGAGCTACGAAGACTCTGATTCTCATATTCAGATGAGATACGTATGCAGTGGATGCGACATCCGCGCGAGTCATTTTCATTTAACCCCCATTTTTTTAGTAAATAACACATTAGATAAACCCACACCCTTTAGACAAGAACTACAAAAGTGGATCCTGTAGAGTACTACGGATGCGTAGGGGTGCTAATACTTTCCCTTCGCATAACCGACTCCCGAACCCAAGATTTGGTTGCAAGACCCCGTCTTGTCCTTTCCTTTTTCAGGTTTACTTCGAGCGTTTCCTTTCCCTCCTTTGGGATGAATAACGCACGGTGGCGACTCTTCTGTCATTTTCTCTCCCCGGTTGTTTTTTCACGCACTGTATTTTTCAGGTTGCATCAGCTGGCGACTCTGCTGGGGATTGAAAGAAGTTGACCTCTTGCTGGTCCATCTTCCCTAAGCGAGTCCCTCCTAGCTTGTGTGATTTCTTATTTATTAGGTGTTCATGCTTTTGTACCTTTATTTGCTTACCTGCTTGCATGCATCTGTTGTATCTGTTGGATCTGTTTGTTTGTTTGTTGGGATGGGGTGTTCTATGAGAGATAAGCCCATTACCCAGGCTTGAGTGTACACACAGGTTTTAGAGTGGATAATCATGAGGCTTGCGTGGCGTGTTGCTACGTTAAGTCGTTCGTGAAGAACCACACCCAGACGAGGTTTCTTTTGGATATATTATGTCTTACGGGTGTTCCGTAACGGCAGGATGTTCCTCTAGAAATCGTCGACTCTGGTGACCACTTCCCGAGAACTCAGTCGAGGCCTCTCCTCCGAGACGTGATTATGTTAGCTCTGGTGGGCGCATTCTCGCTGCTCAATCCGAGGATCCCGAGACTGGGAACTTGCTATTAGGATGTCCTGTTGACGGGAGTCAATGGAGGTCTTTTGTCCCATAATAATACCAAACCTTCAGTGGTAAACGTATTATTCGCGACTGAAGGGCTGAAGCTGACGAACTTCTGTTCTTAGAACCTACCAGTGAGGGGCGGGCTAAATTCAGGAAACCTCAACCTCCAACCAACCCGGTTTTCTGGAGCAGAGTTTTGGTCTTATATTATATTCCTCAATGAATTTCTCTCCAGGCAGTGCAACCTGACAGATGTTCAAGCAGATCCATCAATTCTGATTGACATGCCTTTGCATTGCATAACATCATCTGCATATTTGCATCCAACATCTCATGCTTATTCATTTGCAGGGTATTCCCTTTCAAAACGGGGGTGCCTTAAAACTGAACAAGCAGTGCATCGCATACCATGCATATTAACCCTTGTCTGTTTTGCAGGTGTCACCGCAGTGTCTAATGTTTGTTCCCTGTATCAGGCAGTTATTGGTCCCAAGTGAGTCCACAGGTACCCGACAAAGGAAAATCGTCCACAGCTAGCGATGGACCAAGTACAGAAAGAGCTGGCTGATATGCGTGAAAGGATGGATCAGTTCATGACATTGATGACTGGTATGGCAGAAGGCCAGGAAAGGCTGAGGGAATTGGTTGAGCAACCGAGACCCGATCCAGAGGTGGAGATACCAAATGCTGAGGGAAACCCTGGTAACCCTGGGAACACTGATAACCCTGTGAGCACCGGTAACGCGGGTAACGCAAATGCTGATGGAAACCCGGGTAATGTTGGCAACACAGGGAATGTTGGGAATGGTATTGGCGGAAGGTACGATGTGAATCAAGGAATTCGGATTAACGGGCGCCCCGTTACTGAAGATTATCAGTGTGATCAATTTTCTTTGCACGACGAGGCCCTCGAGACCACTCGCCGTATGGATGAGCTTGCTGAGAAGCTCAAATCTTTGGAGTCTCAAAATTCCTTAGGCTTTGATGTCACAAATCTTGGTCTGGTTCAGGGAGTAAGGATTCCTCACAAGTTCAAACCCCCTACTTTTGAGAAATACAACGGGGCTTCTTGCCCACGCACTCATCTCCAATCTTATCTGGGAAGGTTGGGAGCTCACACGGAAGATGAAAAGCTGTGGATGTACTATTTTGAAGACAGTCTAACTGGAGCTTCTCGTGAATGGTATTCTCATTTGTCTCGTACTACCATCAAGAGCTGGAAAGACTTGGCAGAGGCTTTTGTCAAGCAATATCAATACAACTTGGAGATGGCTCCAAATCGGACCTTGTTGCAAGGTATGTCTCAGACGGCCAAGGAAACCTTTAGAGAGTATGCTCAGCGTTGGAGACAGATTGCTGCGTCCGTCCAACCCCCTATGTCTGAAAGGGAGATGGAGGACATGTTCATGAACACTGTTCAAGGCAATTATATTGAGAGATTGGCTGCTTGCCCGTCAATCAGCTTTGCAGACATAGTAATTGCTGGAGAAAGAATCGAGAGTCTGTTGAAGATGGGCCGAATTCAAGACAATAGTGCTTCCAACACATCAGGTCCCAAGAGACCGTTTGCTGGTAACGGTCAGCGAAGAAAAGAAGGCGAGGCAAGCGTTGTGTATGCCGGCAGAGGCAGGGGTAGAGGACGCCCTAATTATTATCAAGATCAAGTGGCCGCAGTCATTATTCCAACACCTGTTCCTCAACCGCAATATCATCCGCAACAACAACCCAGGTACAACAATCAACAACAAGGAGGTAATCCGGGTCAGCAGAGACACTATCAACAACGTCCAAGGCAGACGGACCGGGTCATCGAGCCAATCCCAATGCCTTATTCAGTATTACTTCCCAAGCTGATTGACATGAATCTGGTTACATTGAGAACTCTGGCCCCACCAATCGATCCCAATAATTTGCCTAGAGGTTATGATGTCAACGCCAGATGTGCTTTTCACTCCAACGCACCTGGCCATACTACAGATAATTGCAAGGCTCTCCAGTTAAAGGTACAAGATTTGAGAGATGCCCAGGCTATCAATTTTGCTCCGGTGCCTAATGTTATCCAGAACCCGATGCCGGCTCACGGCGGGCAGAGGATTAATGTTGTTGATAGTGGGGAAACTTTGAATTTGGTTTCTGATGTGACTAAGGTGAAGACTTCGCTATCGGTGGTTAAAGACCGACTTCTGAAAGGACAGATTTTCCCGGGCTGTGGGGAAGAATGCAGAAATTGTCAAGCTGCCAAAAACGGATGTGACAGTTTGAGAAAGGGTATTCAGCAACTGCTAGATGGAGGTTGTCTTCAGTTCGATCAGGCCCGTCCAGTGAAGAATGATGTATCGACGGTGACGTTTTATATCACTCCTGAAGAAATATGTGTTCCCGAGAGACTCGCTTCGACAATAATAAATTTCCCAGAAAATACAGAACCAGCAACGGTGAACATCGAAAGTTCAACACCAGTTGCAATTTACTCTGGCAGCCCTTAACCGACTTTGGTTGGTCCGATCACCATCACAATACCAGGACCTATTTCGAATGAGAAAGACAGTGTTATCCCGTGGCACTATGGGGCTGATATCTACTGCCAGGGGCAGAAAGTTAACGAAGAAGATATTGACATTGGTAGCTCCGCTGTAGACAATGTTGGAGGGGTTGGTGGCTTCACTCGTAGTGGACGCCTATTTGCACCATCAATATTACGCGCGAATACTGAAGCCGAGGCAGCTGCCAAGGCTAAAGGGAAACAAATGGTTGTCGAAGAGGTTACTACTGAGGAAGATCCTCCTAAGACCGCATTCGAGAAAGAAGTGGATGAGTTTATAAGGATTATCAAGAAAAGTGACTACAAGGTAGTTGACCAGCTAAATCAGACACCCTCAAAGATCTCCATTCTATCACTATTGCTGTGCTCTGAGGCGCACAGAGCAGCCTTGTTGAAAGTACTGAATATGGCCTATGTTCCACCAGAGATAACTGTTAACCAGCTGGAGTCGGTAGTTTCCAATGTAAACGCTAGCCGGGGGCTAGGTTTCACCGATAATGACCTGACATCTGAGGGCAGGAATCACAACAAAGCCTTGCATATCACAATGGAGTGCAAAGGGGTGATGCTTTCCCATGTTTTGGTTGATACAGGCTCTTCTCTGAATGTTCTTCCAAAGAAAACCTTAATGAAGTTGGATTGCGATGACACCATCCTGAGGCCAAGTAACTTAGTTGTGAGGGCTTTTGATGGCTCTAAGAGAGCTGTCTTTGGCGAAGTTGAGTTGCCAGTTAAGATTGGACCGCAGGTGTTCAAGAGCACCTTTTATGTGATGGATATCCAGCCTGCCTATAGCTGTCTGCTAGGTCGGCCTTGGATTCATGTTGCCGGTGCTGTTACTTCTACCCTCCACCAGAAGCTCAAATATGAACTAGAATGTCAGGTCGTCACTGTCTGTGGTGAAGAGGATATTTTTGTTAGCCACCTGTCTACATTTAAGTATGTAGAGATGGACGACGAGATGCACGAGATACTGTGTCAGGGCTTCGAAGCCATAAACATCAATGAGGTCGCGCCCGAAGCTGTCTTTTCACCTGAGTTTGAGAAGGTCGGGACTTCTGTCTCTTCATACAAGCAAGTTATCGAAGTGGTTAAAGCTGGTAATGCCCAAGGCTGGAGCAAATTTGTGGAGCCAGTCATCAAAGAAGACAAGTTTGGATTGGGGTATGCTCCGGGATCTCAGAAGAATGAAACCGGTACTCTCTCCAGCGGGGGTTTGGTTTCTCCCCACATCGTCAATGCTGCAGATGAAGACAAGGCTGACAGTGACTGTGACTTAGATAGCTGGATTCGCCCGTGTGTCCCGGGAGAAAAGCTCGACAATTGGTCGTCTGAAAAAACCGTCCGGTTTACTCTACTGAAAGAGTGATTTTTATTGTTTTCCTTTATTACATGCATAATAAAGTCTTACACTTTGCCCAAGGTGTAACGGTTCATTTGTAGGGCCATCCATTTAGTTACATTTCGCAATTATTTTTATCATCAATAAAGGACGGCTTTTGCAAACAATTTTGTGTTCTCTTTCTTTCAGTTTTTTTACTTTTACAAAAAAAAATGGCAATGTTTCTTTTTTCGTTTTTTCTTTCTTTCCAAAAAAAAAAATCTCTCATTCTAAGGTAAAGCATGATCCTCCATCATGCAGAGCTGACCACCCGGAACTCACTACTAACGACACTGCTATGGCCAAGTATGACTTCGACAATCCTATCTATTAAGCCGAAGAAGGGGTTGAGGAAGATTGTGAATTGCCTGAAGGGTTAGCCAGATTGTTGAAACAGGAGGACCGAGCTATTACACCTTATCAGGAGGTGATTGAGACCGTCAACATCGGTACCGCAGACGACAAGAAAGAGATCAAGATCGGGGCAAGTCTACAGGCCGAGAGGAAAGACCGTTGATCATATACTTGACTGTGTTAGAAAGGTCAATGGGTTGCATGACGAGTCAGGTCGAAAAGAGCATGCAATATACTAACTTAGCAAAATTTTACCGACTGTGAACAAAGATACTCATTGCTTGAGAAAACTTGTCGCGCTTTGGCATGGGCTGCTCGCCGACTAAGACAGTATATGTTGACTCACACGACTCTATTGATGTCAAAAAGGGATCCAGTCAAGTATATTTTTGAAAAGCCAGCACTTACCGGAAAGGTTACTCGGTGACAAATGATACTGACAGAGTATGACATCCAATACACTTCACAAAAAGCCATCAAGGGAAGTGTCTTGTCAGACTATCTTGCAGAGCAACCGATTGATGATTACCAACCTATGAGGTTTGACTTTCCTGATGAGGACATCATGTTTCTCAAATCGAAAGATTGAGAGGAACCACTCCCGGAGGAGGGGCCTGACCCTGAATCCAAATGGGTTATGATGTTTGATGGGGCGGTCCACGTCAATGGTCGCGGAGTTGGTATAGTGTTGATCACACCGGAAGGGGGTTCATATGCCATTTGGTGCCAGAATAACTTTTCCCTACACCAACAATGAAGCCGAATACGAAGCTTGTATCCTAAGACTTGAGGAAGCCGTCAATATACAGATTAAAACCCTGGATGTATACGGGGATTCAGCTTTGGTCATCAATCAAACCAACGGGAAATGGTGATATGCTGGAACTACGTACCCAGAATTGACGTATCTCGGTCAGAGACGAATGAAGAAAGCATTTGGTTAGAAAGTGCGCCCTCGGGGGTATCAAGTCGGTGAATTGGTACTCAAAAGATTTCTTCCTCCCAACACAGATCACAGGGGCAAATGGACACCGAACTATGAGGGTCCGTACGTGGTTAAAAGGATTTTCTATGGCGGAGCTTTGATGCTAACAACCATGGATGGCGAAGGATTCCCGTCCCCTATTAACTCAGACGCAGTTAAAAAAAATACTTCGCATAAAATAGACCCGCTGGATGATAAAAAGAATAGTCCAGGCAAAAAAAGAGCATCCCGACGAACCAAAAAAAAAAGAATAAAGAGGTTCGGGAAAAAATTAGGGATATAAAAAAAGAGTACGCCCGGTGAGTCGAAAACCCAAAAGGGCGGCTCAGGCAAAAATGGGTATCCTGGTGGATTGAAAACCCGAAAAGGGGGCGATCCAGGCAAAAGTTAGGGAATAAGCGAATGACTGTGATTTGAGTTCATCAGTGTTATATCACCGTTTCATTGAATCCGGCAATCTTCGAAGGTTAAAGATCGACTAATCATCCACTTCAGAAAGCAAGATGAGCAGAGCGTCTTGAGGACATACGAGCCATGGCAGAGTCGAAACTCGGTGGGACCCCGTATCCCCATTCCCATTAGGATAGTTCTCTTTTTATAGCGATCACCTCTTTTCAGGGACCAGCTTCCTGATACCCTCGCCTATTCCTGGCACAAATTTTCTCCCCAGTAAGAGTCGAATAATGCAGTTAAAGAGCCTCTTTATTTTTCATTTATCAGTTTGTTTGCAAAAATGTCCGAATTTTTGATAAAACATATTGCATATGAACATAATGGTGGCTTTTGCAGATGATTTGCACAGGAAAACATTTAAAATTGCTTTGAATGTGCTTAATCCCGGACGGTGAATTCAAACCGAGTAATTCCCCCGAGGCATACGTGTATTTTTGGTTGCAGGTCACAGGAACCGGATGCCAAGTCATGAATCCTCATCCCCAAGCGGTTGACAAAGTCTCTCCTCAGCAGAGCATGTTCCCCAGCGGAGTTGACATTGTCAGACTGTATCTTCCTAGCAACAGCGGAGTGGTTGCATAACCAACATATGAGAGGGTGGTGTTCCCAGTGTTCATCTCATTCCCCAGTAGATTATTTTTAACAGATTTGTTAATCCCCAGCTTGAGGGCGATTAGCAAGTTCATATCCCCAGCAAAGGTCGTTTCCTACGACATTTCCCCAGGAAGTGTTTTCCCCACAGACTCTCCTCACAGAGCCTCGCCGAACAAAGTTTCCATAGTTGATACTCCCCCCGCAAGGTCAACTTTTCAAGCAGCCAATTTATTTTTGGTGGCTCATTGGTCCCGGCAGACGGATCATTCCCCACAGAGCATTCAAGGATTGATACAACGATCTGTTCCCTACCGGAGTTTGCTTCCCCAAGCAGATTTCTTTTTACACAATGCATAACATTTGCATTTGCATGCATATCATATCAAGCATACACATAAGCTGATAAACAGGTTCTTCCAAGCAGACTGAAGAATTACTTTACAACCAAGGTCATGAGATCCAGCCAGAGGATCAAGCGTGAGTGATCTAGCCTGAGGGTCGTTTTGAAGATTCAGCCTGAGAATCATTTTCCAGTGATCCAGCCTGAGGGTCATTTCGAAGATTCAGCCTGAGAACCGTTTTCCAGTGATCCGACCTGAGGTTCATTTTGAAGATTCAGCCTGAGAATCGTGTTCCAGTGATCCAGCCTGAGGGTCATTTCGAAGATTCAGCCTGAGAATCGTTTTCCAGTGATCCGGCCTGAGGTTCATTTTGAAGATTCAGCCTGAGAATCGTGTTCCAGTGATCCAGCCTGAGGGTCATTTCGAAGATTCAGCCTAAGAATCGTGTTTCAGTGATCCAGCCTGAGGGTCATTTCGAAGATTCAGCCTGAGAATCGTGTTCCAGTAAGCCAGCCTAAGGCTCAATTTGAAGATTCCCCAGTGAAGTCGCCTACAAGCTTTATTTCCCCAGCAAGCCCAAGTCTAATTGAGGAGTCGTTACAACATGTTCTAGCCCGAAGAATATGTACGAAGCCCAAAAGTGGAATATTCTCGAAGTTGCATATCTAATATGAAGGTTGGGTGTAGATTTCAAAAGAGGGTCAACCAGCGCATGCCTCAGATGCGGGATCCTAATGATGGGAATTTATCATCAAAACAATCCAGATCTAGCCAGAAGATCGAAGTAGATTCAGCCAGAGAATCGAAACAAAGAAGATCTAGCCAGAAGATCGAAAATCGCAACAATTCAGATCTAGCCAGAAGATCGAAGTAGATTCAGCCAGAGAATCAAAGGAAATAGATTCAGCAAGAGAATCGAAACGAAGGAGATCTAGCCAGAATATCGAAGAAGATCTAGCCAGAAGATCAAAATCGTATCCAGCCCGAGGATCAAAATTAATATCCAACCAGAGGACTAAATTGAGTATAGGTTCAGCCAGAGGATCGAAACTCCAGATTAAGCCAGAAGACTGATTCAGATCCAGCCAGAGGATCGGGAGAAAAATAAATAGCACGGTGTATTTCCGCGTTTTTGTGGTGTTCTCGGAGCACAAATTTTCGGTCTGTCTTTGGTATTCAATCACAGCTCACCCCGTTTGTCTGATAAGTTGTTCGCTTTCATCCTACTCGGGTTAGCTGATGATTGAATAGGGGCAGCTGTAACACCCCAAAATTTACCCTCCTCATTCATGCATTCATTTAGCATTTCATATTGCATTTCATCATGTCAATCAGAATTAGATCCAAGAAACATTTAAAACGAAAAAAAAAACGAAAAAAAAAAATTTACACAAAAAAAAAGAAATAAATAAAAATAATAATAAAAAAAATAAATAAAATATAATAGAAAAAACTTGGACTTGGACCTCTCTCATTTGAGCCCACAAAGCCATGAAAATCAGGTTATAAAAGAGGGAGATCAGACAGAAGAAGGAAGAGAAGCAAAATACTCTGAGGTTTCCTTGAAACAAAACCCTTGACAAAACCTGGAGAGAAACCTGACAGAGAACTCAGAGCAACCCCCAGGCAGCTCCGAAAATGTCAATCTGACTCACACACTTTCATCTCACATAAACCCTAAAGATTGTTTTGTAAACCTCACGGGTGCCACTCAATTTCAATCAAGCTCTCCAATCAGGTTTGCCCTTATTCCCATTACGTTTATGCTCTTCATTTGGATCATCTGAATGTTTGAGGTATGATGGATGAATTTCATTAGGTTTTTGCCCACGGGTCATAATTATGTATGAATGTATAAATAATGCCTTGAATGCTTAATCGTTTAATTTCTGAAGTGTATGCCACAGGGTTTGAGGTTTCTGAAACCATATTGTTATCCATGAAAAAAATGCTTATCGTGTTTCACTAACCCTTTTGTTGAGTTTTTGTGAGGGCTCACAGACTCTTGCAAAGATGGTTTGAGTGGTTTTCCCACTTTATTTGTGGGATACCCCCTGGAGGTTCATTCTGATTACCTGTACTGACTCACCTTTCTTTGATGGCATTAGCTTGGGAGATCCCTGGGTTTCTTACTCCTTTAATTGTTGTTACTTCGGATCTTTATCCGTGTGGTACTTTTACCTCTTTTCCGCATTTTATCGCTTTCTTAGCTGGAAGACCTCGATAGGAGGCATTTGCTTTCTTTTGTTTATTTACTTCTGAGCCCCTTGTTGGCACATTTACTTTATACATGTTTGTTTTGTATGTGTTCGTATCCCTACAGGTAGCACGGTTCCTTCGTCAAGGACTGCCTTTTTGCCCTTGAGCATCCCAAACCCTAAAACCCAAAGCAACACGTTAACTCCTTCTACTACAAGCGAGTAAGTCTCCAAAGGTCGAGCATCCGGTAGATTGCGTAGTGACGTCGTTCGTCCAAAACCCAATCCATAACCCCATAGTTAGCCGAACTACGTTTTGCTCTGATTCTCAGGCCAGATGAGATACGTAGGCATAAGACGCGATGTCTTAGCGAGCACAATTACCCTTAACCCCTAGGTAGCCGAGCTACGAAGACCCTGATTCTCATATTCATATGAGATACGTATGCAGTGGATGCGACATCCGCGCGAGTCATTTTCATTTAACCCCCATTTTTTTAGTAAATAACACATTAGATAAACCCACACCCTTTAGACAAGAACTACAAAAGTGGATCCCGTAGAGTACTACGGATGCGTAGGGGTGCTAATACCTTCCCTTCGCATAACCGACTCCTAAACCCAAGATTTGGTTGCAAGACCCCGTCTTGTCCTTTCCTTTTTCAGGTTTACTTCGAGCGTTTCCTTTCCCTCCTTTGGGATGAATAACGCACGGTGGCGACTCTTCTGTCATTTTCTCTCGCCGGTTGTTTTTTCGCGCACTGTATTTTTCAGGTTGCGTCAAGTTTCAAATAACTTTAGTTCTTTCTACAAAGTTGTATCCCTTTAAATTATCTTAAATTTGATCATAAATTGGACACCATTTGGAGTTTTGAAGATGGAGTTTTGGATTTTAAAAGTTGATTTTGCTTGTCCAGTGATGAGGACCAAAATCGACCTATAATGTTTCCTAATGGCACATGACTATTCATGTAGAATTTGATCTTTCTGAAAGATAAAAAGTTGAAGAAGACATCTTCAAATTTATCATGAAACTTGGATAATCTTTATATCATAACAATTGAGGAAGTTATAGTTCTTGGAACTTGACCTTCTACCTAGGGCACAGACAAAATGACCTATAATCGTTTACCATAAAAAATTACTTTACATAAAAAAAGGGCTCCCTAGGACTACCTAAGACACTTTGGGTGCTAACACCTTCCCTCTGTGTAACCAACCCGTTACCTGTAATCTCTGGAATTTTATTAGTTTTGATTTGAAAACTTCTTATCTTTGGGATTTGTTCGTACTTTCCCCTTTTCCTTTGGAAACAATAAAAGCGCGGTGGCGACTCTGGTTTTATTGACGTTAAGTTTATCCATAGCTTAATGGTCATGAATTTACCGCTACACCTACGTACCAACATAAAATGAGGGATCAAAACCTCGTAGTTCATGGTAAAAATTTCAAAGATGGGTGGATTGATTTTAACAAAAGCTTAAAGATCTAAACATCCACCGATAATGAGGGCTTTACAACATTTAAGAGGGAGTGCTCCAACTTGGATTAAATCAACAAGTATGCCACTAACCCCTAATAAATGGAAAGTCTTATACTCAACATATCATGGAGTGGGAGAATTACCTGTCAACCAAAGATAACTCATATCTAAATGCTTTCTCTTTGAAAAGTTTAAAAGGAAAAAGGCACAAAGTGACCAAAATGATTAGATGAGGTTATTAGTTCTTTTTGGTCTTTTTGAAAATAAAGTCAATATGATGTCTTTTTACAAGTTTGATTAAGAAAATTGTTTGAAAAGCAATGGCATAAGGCCAAGGTTTCTACTCATTATAATAAGTCTAAGTTTAAAGATAACAAACAAAGAAGTTTTGAAAATAAGAAGGAGATTTTGAAATTAAAGAAGAAGGAGGAGATGAAGGGACTATCTTAGACAAGATTTAAATGTTTATAGTTGAAAATATATAACCCACTGGAACTATCCATAAGACAATAGTGTTAGATAGAAACCCATTTCCTTTGGATTGTCAAACAACAACAAAGCCATAATCATCCAAGAAATCAATAAGAAACCCAATTTTATCTAATAAAGATAACCAAACATCCAAGCTAGCACTCCAAAGCAAGCAATCTTCAATGTCCTTTATGTGTATCAGATGAAAAATCCCTTGAAACATACTCAAAGAGAGAACACCGAATGATAATAACAAGATCAAAATAACAATTCAGACAAAGAGAAAGAGTGTATCCGATAAACCCAGGGGAGTCTCTTAAACTTGTATTAGATGAATGGTATTAGCCCAGTTTCTATCTCAAATTAATGGCATTGGTCAAGTTTCTTCCATAGCTCAGAAGTGTTGCTTACTCTAAGTCCATAGGTCCAAATCAAGTCACAGACAGAGATCCAATAGTCCACCAATATGTTTTTTTTAGTGTTTTTGTTTTTATTAAGTATTTTAAGGTCCTAAGACCACAAACAGAATACAAGCCCTAATATATCACAAGCACAATAATATAATGGCTCAAGTGAGCAAAGTGAAAATGACTGAAACTTAAACATAGGCCCAAGCGGGTAAAGAGAAAATATGATATGAGATGCTAAAATAAAAGCATAAAGTAAATAACTAGAAATAAAAGTATTAAGTAAATGATACTAAAGTAAAGCTAATATAATTAAAGGTTAGTAAATGTTAGTGAAAGAATATGTTTTAGTCATTTTTTGGAGAACACTCAACCATTGACTCATAAGCATGAAAATATGAACCTATACATCCTTTATCAGAATGACTCCAAATTGGACAAAATCAACAAGTATGACACTAACTCTTACAAATGAAAAAGGAGCAAAAATTTCCACACAATATCATGAGGAACAAGAGACTTACAATCTCACTTACAAAAATGTCATTGTCTTTGGGACAAATTTAGCGCTAGGTTAAGAAGTCGTAATTGGACTTATGTAGATGTCACAACTATCTGAGACCGATTAATAATAATGTTGGTTCAATGCATGCTAGAGACAAGATATCAAGACCAAGCTCCTAAAGCATACCACACAGAAAAATAAGAGGGGATGAGGCTATCTCAATCAAGCTCACGTTGATTCATCTGACACAAGGTAATTGGTGAATCAACTAGCTAATGATCCATGATAAGTCATTGGCCAAGAAATTATTTGGGAAGAAATGACATGAAAGAGAATCCCAAGTTGGTCAAGGGATGAACCTTACTTGATCAATACCATTCATTCATCTTGAGGGATGAAGTCCAAACTTCATCAACCCCTTAAATCCAATGGTATTGACCAAGTCGAAGTCCAATTCAACCAAGACCAAGGCCAAACAGAAGTAAGGTTAACCCAAAGGCAACACAAAAGCTCGTCAAAGCATTAAATCAATTAAACTATTTTGAAAAACATTTTAAAAATGAAGAAAATCATTTTGCAAAGGTCAAAAACCTAAAACCCCTTCAAAACACCAAATAAATGGTCAAGAGATTTATCATAGGACAAACAAGGTCAAAGGACCATTGACTAAATTTTTTAGCATTTTTGAAAAGTCAAAAGTGATTACAAACTAATTAAAACAAGTCAAAAATCGCAAAATTCACCAAAAATATCAAACTCAATCAAAAAATTAATTTTAAATCAAAAATGGGAAGAGGAAAATATTTGTGAATTTTTTGTGTTGGTACCATAATTTTTGGATCAAAAATGAATTTATAAATAATTTTGAAAGAAAATGCTATTTAAAAATTATTTTAGAAAATTAAAATAAAACAGAAAAACACGAGCCATAAGATCTCCCTCATTAATTGAGGTGACAGATTTGATGTCCACAAGCATGTGCTCCATCATGCATCATGATCAATGCGTAACACAAATGGTAATCAGAAGCAATGGTCCAGATTAGAACATGGAATGAAGATTTGAGGGTGAGGGACAAGCCATCACACCATCGTAGCCCTAGCTTCGGTCATCTTCTCCGGTGAAGGTCACCGGACTGGTCAGATCAAAAATTTCCATAAATTGATGGGTCATATACTAATTTAGAGAGAAAAATGTAAGGATCACGAATATCACCTCCAATTGTTCCATCTCTCACTCTATAATTAGAAAAGTGGAGATGAAATATGAATTGTCCAACCTGAGTTGCTCCGATTCAAGCTCAAAGCAACCCAGACACATTTCCTACATTGGTAGGACTCCAGCCATCACAAAGTCGAGTCTAGATCTAGAGAATTGACGGAGAATCAAAGAGATGAAAATTGAGAAAAATCACCTTTTGTCAGAAGCTTTGGAGCTCGATTCTTGATGTAATTCATCTTGATTTCTCTTCTCTTACTTGCAGGAGCTTAATGGAATGAAAATGGGATTGAGTCCTTAGATTTTTTTTTCACAATCTTGAGTAGAACAAAAACTCGATTTCAAGTAAAATTTTCAAGGTATTCTCTGTTCCGAGGTTATGGAGTGGCCTAGCAAAGCTAGGGCAAGGTCCTCCTCCATTATGAGCTCAATCACTTCAATTTATAGGCCAAGCATTTCATTTCCACGCCCTTCTAAATTTGAATAAAAAATGAATAACTTTGTTGCATGGGTGCACGGGTGCATGCCCAGGCCCAAAGAATGATTGCAATCCACTCCAATTCATGCCAAATGGTTGTTGAAGTCATCACATGAGTCCATGCAAAGTGGTGCAAAGTTGGAGTTCAAAACTTACCAAATTAAGCCATGAACAAAACTCATGCGCAAGTCCTCCAATTCTCACCCAAATGAAGTGATCTTGGACTCTTTGATAAGCTACCATCATGAGGAACGACTTTTATGTTGGGACGTTTTCAATTTGAAGCTTGGAATTTGGAGAAAGTTGGCCTTGAAGTTGCAAAAATCAAACATACTTAGAAATTTTCTATGTTAAAAGCCAAATGAAACCTCTTTCCACCTTGAATAACTTTTGATATGAGTTTCAAATAACTTTAGTTCTTTCTACAAAGTTATATCCCTTTAAATTATCTTAAATTTGATCATAAAATGGACACCATTTGGAGTTTTAAAGATGGAGTTTTGGATTTTAAAAGTTAATTTTGCTTGTCCAGTGATGAGGACCAAAATCGACCTATAATGTTTCCTAATGGCACATGACTATTCATGTAGAATTTGATCTTTCTTAAAGATCAAAAGTTGAAGAAGACATCTTGAAATTTATCATGAAACTTAGATAATCTTTATATCATAAAAATTGAGGAAGTTATAGTTCTTGGAACTTGACCTTCTACCTAGGGCACAGACAAAATGACCTATAATCGTTTACCATAAAAAATTACTTTACATAAAAAAAGGGCTCCCTAGGACTACCTAAGACACTTTGGGTGCTAACACCTTCCCTCTGTGTAACCAACCCGTTACCTGTAATCTCTGGAATTTTATTAGTTTTGATTTGAAAACTTCTTATCTTTGGGTTTTGTTCGTACTTTTCCCTTTTCCTTTGGAAACAATAAAAGCGCGGTGGCGACTCTGGTTTTATTGACGTTAAGTTTATCCATAGCTTAATGGTCATGAGTTTACCGCTACACCTACGTACCAACATAAAATGAGGGATCAAAACCTCGTAGTTCATGGTAAAAATTTCAAAGATGGGTGGATTGATTTTAACAAAAGCTTAAAGATCTTTTTGTTATCAATGGGAGAATACTCAACCAAACATCCACCGATAATGAGGGCTTTACAACATTTAAGAGGGAGGGCTCCAACTTGGATTAAATCAACAAGTTTGCCACTAACCCCTAATAAATGGAAAGTCTTATACTCAACATATCATGGAATGGGAGAATTACCTGTCAACCAAAGATAACTCATATCTAAATGCTTTCTCTTTGAAAAGTTTAAAAGGAAAAAGGCACAAAGTGACCAAAATGATTAGATGAGGTTATTAGTTCTTTTTGGTCTTTTTGAAAATAAAGTCAATATGATGTCTTTTTACAAGTTCGATTAAGAAAATTGTTTGAAAAGCAATGGCATAAGGCCAAGGTTTCTACACATTATAATAAGTCTAAGTTTAAAGATAACAAACAAAGAAGTTTTGAAAATGAGAAGGAGATTTTGAAATTAAAGAAGAAGGAGGAGATGAAGGGACTATCTTAGACAAGATTTAAATGTTTATAGTTGAAAAGATATAACCCACGGGAACTATCCATAAGACAATAGTGTTAGATAGAAACCCATTTCCTTTGGATTGTCAAACAACAACAAAGCCATAATCATCCAAGAAATCAATAAGAAACCCAATTTTGTCTAATAAAGATAACCAAACATCCAAGCTAGCACTCCAACGCAAGCAATCTTCAATGTCCTTTATGTGTATCAGATGAAAAATCCCTTGAAACATACTCAAAGAGAGAACACCGAATGATAATAACAAGATCAAAATAACAATTCAGACAAAGAGAAAGAGTGTATCCGATAAACCCAAGGGAGTCTCTTAAACTTGTATTAGATGAATGGTATTAGCCCAGTTTCTATCTCAAATTAATGGCATTGGTCAAGTTTCTTCCATAGCTCAGAAGTGTTGCTTACTCTAAGTCCATAGGTCCAAATCAAGTCACAGACAGAGATCCAATAGTCCACCAATATGTTTTTTTTAGTGTTTTTGTTTTTATTAAGTATTTTAAGGTCCTAAGACCACAAACAGAATACAAGCCCTAATATATCACAAGCACAATAATATAATGGCTCAAGTGAGCAAAGTGAAAATGACTGAAACATAAACATAGGCCCAAGCAGGTAAAGAGAAAATATGATATGAGATGCTAAAATAAAAGCATAAAGTAAATAACTAGAAATAAAAGTATTAAGTAAATGATACTAAAGTAAAGCTAATATAATTAAAAGTTAGTAAATGTTAGTGAAAGAATATGTTTTAGTCATTTTTTGGAGAACACTCAACCATTGACTCATAAGCATGAAAATATGAACCTATACATCCTTTATGAGAATGGCTCCAACTTGGACAAAATCAACAAGTATGACACTAGCTCTTACAAATGAAAAAGGAGCAAAAATTTCCACACAATATCATGAGGAACAGAAGACTTACAATCTCACTTACAAAAATGTCATTGCCTTAGGGACAAATTTAGCGCTAGGTTAAGAAGTCGTAATTGGACTTATGTAGATGTCACAACTATCTGAGACCGATTAATAATAATGTTGGTTCAATGCATGCTAGAGACAAGACATCAAGACCAAGCTCCTAAAGCATACCACACAGAAAAATAAGAGGGGATGAGGCTATCTCAATCAAGCTCACGTTGATTCATCTGACACAAGGTAATTGGTGAATCAACTAGCTAATGATCCATGATAAGTCATTGGCCAAGAAATTATTTAGGAAGAAATGACATGAAAGAGAATCCCAAGTTGGTCAAGGGATGAACCTTACTTGATCAATACCATTCATTCATCTTGGGGGATGAAGTCCAAACTTCATCAACCCCTTAAAACCAATGGTATTGACCAAGTCGAAGTCCAATTCAACCAAGACCAAGGCCAAACAGAAGTAAGGTTAACCCAAAGGCAATACAAAAGCTCATCAAAGCATTAAATCAATTAAACTATTTTTAAAAACATTTTAAAAATAAAGAAAATCATTTTGCAAAGGTCAAAAACCTAAAACCCCTTCAAAACACCAAATAAATGGTCAAGAGATTTACCATAGGACAAACAAGGTCAAAGGACCATTGACTAAATTTTTTAGCATTTTTGAAAAGTCAGAAGTGATTAAAAACTAATTAAAACAAGTCAAAAATCACAAAATTCACCAAAAATATCAAACTCAATCAAAAAATTAATTTTAAATCAAAAATGGGAAGAGGAAAATATTTGTGAATTTTTTGTGTTGGTTCCATAATTTTTGGATCAAAAATGAATTTATAAATAATTTTGAAAGAAAATGCTATTTAAAAATTATTTTAGAAAATTAAAATAAAACAGAAAAACACGAGCCATAAGATCTCCCTCATTAATTGAGGTGACAGATTTGATGTCCACAAGCATGTGCTCCATCATGCATCATGATCAATGCGTAACACAAATGGTAATCAGAAGCAATGGTCCAGATTAGAACATGGAATGAAGATTTGAGGGTGAGGGATAAGCCATCACACCATCGTAGCCCTAGCTTCGGTCATCTTCTCCGGTGAAGGTCACCGGACTGGTCAGATCAAAAATTTCCATAAATTGATGGGTCATATACTAATTTAGAGAGAAAAATGTAAGGATCACGAATATCACCTCAAATTGTTCCATCTCTCCCTCTATAATTAGAAAAATGGAGATGAAATATGAGTTGTCCAACCTGAGTTGCTCCGATTCAAGCTCAAAGCAACCCAGTCACATTTCCTACATTGGTAGGACTCCAACCATCACAAAGTTGAGTCTAGATCTAGAGAATTGACGGAGAATCAAAGAGATGAAAATTGAGAAAAATCACCTTCTGTTAGAAGCTTTTGAGCTCGATTCTTGATGTAATTCATCTTGATTTCTCTTCTCTTACTTGCAGGAGCTTAATGGAATGAAAAAGGGATTGAGTCCTTAGATTTTTTTTTCACAATCTTGAGTAGAACAAAAACTCGATTTCAAGTAAAATTTTCAAGGTATTCTCTGTTCCGAGGTTATGGAGTGGCCTAGCAAAGCTAGGGCAAGGTCCTCCTCCATTCTGAGCTCAATCACTTCAATTTATAGGCCAAGCATTTCATTTCCACGCCCTTCTAAATTTGAATAAAAAATGAATAACTTTGTTGCATGGGTGCACGGGTGCATGCCCAGGCCCAAAGAATGATTGCAATCCACTCCAATTCATGCCAAATGGTTGTTGAAGTCATCACATGAGTCCATGCAAAGTGGTGCAAAGTTGGAGTTCAAAACTTACCAAATTAAGCCATGAACAAAACTCATGCGCAAGTCCTCCAATTCTCACCCAAATGAAGTGATCTTGGACTCTTTGATAAGCTACCATCATGAGGAACGACTTTTATGTTGGGACGTTTTCAATTTGAAGCTTGGAATTTGGAGAAAGTTGGCCTTGAAGTTGCAAAAATCAAACATACTTAGAAATTTTCTATGTTAAAAGCCAAATGAAACCTCTTTCCACCTTGAATAACTTTTGATATGAGTTTCAAATAACTTTAGTTCTTTCTACAAAGTTATATCCCTTTAAATTATCTTAAATTTGATCATAAATTGGACACCATTTGGAGTTTTGAAGATGGAGTTTTGGATTTTAAAAGTTAATTTTGCTTGTCCAGTGATGAGGACCAAAATCGACCTATAATGTTTCCTAATGGCACATGACTATTCATGTAGAATTTGATCTTTCTTAAAGATAAAAAGTTGAAGAAGACATCTTGAAATTTATCATGAAACTTGGATAATCTTTATATCATAAAAATTGAGGAAGTTATAGTTCTTGGAACTTGACCTTCTACCTAGGGCACAGACAAAATGACCTATAATCGTTTACCATAAAAAATTACTTTACATAAAAAAAGGGCTCCCTAGGACTACCTAAGACACTTTGGGTGCTAACACCTTCCCTCTGTGTAACCAACCTGTTACCTGTAATCTCTGGAATTTTATTAGTTTTGATTTGAAAACTTCTTATCTTTGGGTTTTGTTCGTACTTTTCCCTTTTCCTTTGGAAACAATAAAAGCGCGGTGGCGACTCTGGTTTTATTGACGTTAAGTTTATCCATAGCTTAATGGTCATGAATTTACCGCTACACCTACGTACCAACATAAAATGAGGGATCAAAACCTCGTAGTTCATGGTAAAAATTTCAAAGATGGGAGGATTGATTTTAACAAAATCTTAAAGATCTTTTTGTTATCAATGGGAGAATACTCAACCAAACATCCGCCGATAATGAGGGCTTTACAACATTTAAGAGGGAGGGCTCAAACTTGTATTAAATCAACTAGTATGCCACTAACCCCTAATAAATGGAAAGTCTTATACTCAACATATCATGGAATGGGAGAATTACCTCTCAACCAAAGATAACGCATATCTAAATGCTTTCTTTTTGAAAAGTTTAAAAGGAAAAAGGCATAAAGTGACCAAAATGATTAGATGAGGTTATTAGTTCTTTTTGGTCTTTTTGAAAATAAAGTCAATATGAAGTCTTTTTACAAGTTTGATTAAGAAAATTGTTTGAAAAGAAATGGCATAAGGCCAAGGTTTCTACACATTATAATAAGTCTAAGTTTAAAGATAACAAACAAAGAAGTTTTGAAAATGAGAAGGAGATTTTGAAATTAAAGAAGAAGGAGGAGATGAAGGGACTATCTTAGACAAGATTTAAATGTTTATAGTCGAAAAGATATAACCCACGGGAACTATCCATAAGACAATAGTGTTAGATAGAAACCCATTTCCTTTGGATTGTCAAACAACAACAAAGCCATAATCATCCAAGAAATCAATAAGAAACCCAATTTTGTCTAATAAAGATAACCAAACATCCAAGCTAGAACTCCAAAGCAAGCAATCTTCAATGTCCTTTATGTGTATCAGATGAAAAATCCCTTGAAACATACTCAAAGAGAGAACACCGAATGATAATAACAAGATCAAAATAACAATTCAGACAAAGAGAAAGAGTGTATCCGATAAACCCAAGGGAGTCTTGAAATTCTAGTTATCAGACTTTCAATGTCACACGGGTTGTTATGACATCCAATTCTGCGCAGACAAGAATTATGCAGAACTTAAAAAGTAAGTGCAGTAAATAACACAAGTAATTGTTTACCCAGTTCGGTCCAACATGACCTACGTCTGGGGGCTACCAAGACAGGGAGGAAATCCACTATTAGTAGTATTAATTCAGAGCTTAAACCAACTGTTGAACCCTATCACTTAATACCTACCCAATGCAATTTCAATCTTACACTAAGATCAGAGTTCCTACTCACTCCCCCTCAATCACCTTAGTGATTACAACCTTTAATTAAGATTAAAGACAATTGTGAAGTCACACTTCAAACAACTCTTGGTTGTGCTTAACAACTTTAATCAAGATACACAGCACTCACGCTTAAAAGCTTAGAGTGACACAACACTTACAACTCAATGAACACCCTATACCAATGCAATCATCTCAATGATAATAGCTTGGCTTACAAGTTACGTCTAATACAAGACTCACAAAAATACAGCAATGAAGTATATTGGCGTACATTAATAAATGTCCATACTTCAGTATCAGCGTACATTAATAAATGTCAAAATATCCAATTTGACATTCACACATAGAGCCTTACATCAGGTCTGTTATCCTCTTGATAAGCAGACTGAGCTACATACTGAAATGTAGCAGAAAACCAATCTGCCTGTTGTTCAGTATATGCTGTCAATGATGAATGTCATTACATTCAGTTTGACATTCAGACAGTAGGCCTTATGCTAGGTCTGTTATTTCCTTGATAAACAGACTGAAAATAAATACTGAGTTATAGCAGAACACCAACTGTTCTATTTCTCAGTATCTGCTGACAGGGATGAATGTCATAACATCCAGTTTGACATTCAATAAATCCTGTATTAGATAAACCTGCAGTATACTACTCAGAATGTCATGACATCAGCCAAGACATCAGAGTACAGCTAGATATTCTAACATACAATGCAGTCAAACAACCATCTCCACAGCATGTCATGACATCAGTCAAGACATTAGAATCCAGCTAGTGTTTTACCATACAATGCAGCCAATTAAACATCTACAAACTCCCCCTTTGGCAAATTTTTGGCTAAAACACTTTGGTCTCACTAGTAACCTAATTGTGGAATTTAGGTTAACTCGCTTGACCTTAAATTCAGGAAATACAAGTACAAGGCCCAAGTGCTGCAATATAAAAGGATGGCAATCCTTCCTTCAGAACTTAGGGGTTTTAGGCGTGAAGATTTTATGTGTCCAATATATTTCACTGTTGTATTTTTGTGAGTCTTGTATTAGACGTAACTTGTAAGCCAAGCTATTATCATTGAGATGATTGCATTGGTATAGGGTGTTCATTGAGTTGCAAGTGTTGTGTCACTCTAAGCTTTTAAGCGTGAGTGCTGTGTATCTTGATTAAAGCTGTTAAGCACAATCAAGAGTTGTTTGAAGTGTGACTTCACAATTGTCTTTAATCTTAATTAAAGGTTGTAATCACTGAGGTGATTGAGGGGGAGTGAGTAGGAACTCTGATCTTAGTGTAAGATTGAAATTGCATTGGGTAGGTATTAAGTGATAGGGTTAAACAGTTGGTTTAAGGTCTGAATTAATACTACTAATAGTGGATTTCCTCCCTGGCTTGGTAGCCCCCAGTCGTAGGTCATGTTGGACCGAACTGGGTAAACAATTACTTGTGTTATTTACTGCACTTACTTTTTAAGTTCTGCATAATTCTTGTCTGCGCAGAATTGGATGTCATAACAACCCGTGTGACATTGAAATTCTGATAACTAGAATTTCAATTGGTATCAGAGCGGGCACCCTGCCTGTTAATTTCTGGGTGAGATCTAGGGAAGTTACTTTCTAGTACCATGGACAAGGATATAGGACACTCAAATAGACCACCCATGCTGGATGGTTCTAACTATGATGACTGGAAGCCTCGTATGATAGCCTTCTTATGGTTTCTAGATAGCAAAGTCTGGAGAGCTGTCAACAAAGGATGGGAACATCCAACGAAGACAGGTGAAGATGGAGTCAGTGTGCAAATTCCTGAAGAAGAGTGGGACAAGGAGCAAGAGGCATTAGCCCTTGGAAACTCTAAGGCCTTGAATGCATTGTTCAATGGAATCAGTAAGAACATCTTCAGGCTGGTGCACCACTGTGAGCTGGCTAAGGAAGTTTGGGATACCCTCAAGATAACTCATGAAGGTACCTCCAAGGTGAAGATGTCCAAACTTCAGATGCTGACCACCAAGTTTGAAAATCTGAGGATGAAAGAGGATGAGACTATTCATGACTTTCACATGAATAATCTTGAAATTGCAAACACCTCTGGTGGCCTAGGTGAGAAAATGGCTGAAGAGAAACTTGTAAGAAAGATTCTCAGGTCCCTACCAAAGAGATTTGCTATGAAGGTCATAGCCATAGAAGAGGCTCAAGATATCTGCAATGTGAAGGTGGATGAGCTCATTGGTTCTCTCCAAACCTTTGAAATGGGCTTATGTGAGGATGCTGAAAAGAAGAACAAAAGCATAGCTTTTGTATCAAATACTGAAGAGAGTTCAGAAGAAGGAAACATTGGAGGAAATGAAAGCATTTCAGAAGCCATAGCCATGCTTGGAAGACAGTTCAACAAGTTCATAAAGAAGGTTGATCAACAGGGTAGACCTAATGTCAAGAACTCTTCATATGACAGAAAGTCAAAATATGAAGAAAAGGTCACTCAAGGCAAGGGAATCCAGTGTCATGGATGTGAAGGGTATGGTCATATTAAAGTTGAATGCCCTACCTTTCTCAAGATGCAAAAGAAAGGGCTATCTGTCACCTGGTCAGAAGGAGACTCTGAGAGTGAATCTGAAGGAGAATCTGCCAAACATGTCACTTCTCTGACCAGTGTTTGTGCCTCAAATGATGACTCAAGCGGAGATGAACTTACCTTGGATGAACTTGCTGCTTCATATAAAGACCTATGTGTTAAAAGTGCAGAAGTGTGTATCCAAGGAGAAAAGCAGAAGAAACTCATCAAAGAGCTGGAAGCTGAGAAACAGAAGCAGTTGAAAGTCATAGATGGTCTGAATGGTGAGATATCTTTGCTGACATCTAAGCTAGAACGAATGACTAAATCCATCAGAATGTTGAATAAAGGAACTGACACCTTGGAAGAGATTCTAAAGGTGGGACAGAAGTCAGGAACCATGTCTGGTTTAGGCTTTGCGAAAAAATCTTCAACTGAACTCAAAAGATCAAATGCTGAAGTTCAGAAATTCAAGCAGAAGTCACAACCGATGTCTCAACATCAGGGAACCAAAATGAGTAATCATCAGAAGAAGAAATTTCAGAGGTGGAGATGTCATTACTGTGGTAGATTAGGCCACATAAAACCCTTCTGCTACAGGTTGCATGGTTATCCTAACCAGACTACTCAAGTCAGACCTAAGCAGAAGGCTTCTAAGCATAATGCCCCCATTAAGAAACAAAAATGGGCTGCTAATCAGACACCTCAAGTCAGACCTAAGCAGCAGGCATCTAAGCTTAATCTCCCCAGTGAGAATCAACAGTGTGTTGCTAAACTAGCTCACACATCTCCAAGGGTATCTACCAGACAAGACTGGTACTTTGATAGTGGTTGCTCAAGACATATGACTGGGATGTGTAACTTATTGGTGGATCTACAACCCCATGCCACCATGTATGTGACATTTGGTGATGGAGCTACAGGATAAGTCAAGGGTGTTGGTAAGCTAGATTGTCCTGGAGTTCCAAAACTGAGAAATGTGCTGTTAGTAAAAGGACTAACTGCTAATCTCATCAGCATAAGCCAGCTGTGCAACCAAGGATTCAATGTGCAATTCACTAGGGGAGGATGTGTGGTGTTGAATGGCTGCAATCAGGAAGTGATGATAGGAGCCAGATCCAAAGATAATTGTTATCTATGGGAAGCCAAAGACTCACTCTACTCCTCCAAGAGCTCCGTAGCCAAGGGAGAGCAGGAAGTGAAGCTGGAACATGGAAGACTTGGACAACTTCATTTAAAAGGAATGAAGAAGATCATATCCAAGGGAGCAATTAGAGGAATCCCAAATCTGCTTATGGATAAAAGAACAGATTGTGGAAAATGTATGATTGAAAGTTGTGAGTCACTGTCACCTATTGGTCATCATAAAAATGGTGTAGTAGCAAGGAATAAACAGATGTGTGCATCAGTGTCCACTGCAGAAGCTAAGTACCTAGCTTCTGGTAGCAGGTGTTCATCACTGGTATGTATGAACCTGATGCAGACTAAGTACAATGTCACTCAGAATGTCATGACATTGAGTGCTACTCAGTTTGACAAAGTTAGGGGCAAAGAGGGAATGTGCGCCTCTGAGAAATTATAGCAACTAATGATGTTAGTTAGTTACTGTTTAGTAAGGCAACTTATTAAACAATTAATAATGCACTCTGAGTGGTCAACAAATAATAGACATTACTCGTGCAACAAGCGTTTACTATTCCATCGCTTCAACTCTCAGTCCTGCAAACCTTCTTCCAAAGAAACTGTTCAACTCTCCTCCGAGATATTCATCATGTCGCACCAATCCGACTCAACCTCCTACATGACCATGTCTGATTCCCCCAACACTGAGTCTTGCAACCCTAACCGGGAGAATCCTGTTGCTGACGCTGCAACTTCGTCCCATGCAAGAAGACCTAAAGAAACAGTCTCCGGATTCTCTTCAGTGCTCGCGCTTGATGAACAAACCAGAGAAGGTACAAGGTATGTTCACAATTCCATTACAACCTTGGTAACTGGAATTCTGTATGGTAATCATAAGGTTCCTGGGGTCTCAGTTCCCCTAAACACGATCATACCTGATAATGTTGCATGTCAAGAAAATGCAGTCGTGTTAAGAAAGAATGTCTCTAACAATGCTGAGCAACCTGATGCTCATGAGGGGTCAAAAATTTACAAACCCTCAGACAATGTGAGAGGTGAGAAGGTCTTTGTCACTCAAGATATCAGTGACAACCCTAATGCTGACACAGTGAATCTGGAAGAGTTCTCTGATAATGAACTGTTGACCTCAGTTGTCCCTAGCATAGCCAAAAGGGTTAGGACTAGGAGAGAGAAGAAGACTGTGGTACAGAGGTCTCCAACAAGGGAGGTTGATGTGGAAACTTCTCCCAATCCAAAGGTGACAGAGAGTTCCCTCAAAAGGAAAGGACATGGACCTGCAAAATCTTGGAGCAAAGAGGTGCCCAAGAAAATGAAGACCAAGACTGTTGTGGTGGAGTCTGATTCAGGTGTACCATGTGATGTCACAACATCTCTGTCTAAGAAGAAGCCAACCACTAGCAAGCTGGCTGCTAGTGTTCCAGAGGTACCTATTGACAATGTGTCATTCCATTTTGCCTCTAGTGTAAACAGGTGGAAGTATGTCTATCACAAGAGGCTGGCCTTGGAGAGGGAACTGGCTCAGAATTCCCTGGAGTGTAAGGAGATTGTGGACCTTATTAAAGAGGCAGGGCTAATGAGAATTGTAACTCAACTCCCAAAATGCTATGAGACTTTGGTGAAGGAGTTCATTGTCAATGTGTCTGAGGAATGTGCAAATGGGAAGTCCAGAGAATTCAGAAAGGTCTATGTGCGAGGCAAGTGTGTGAACTTCTCTCCCTCAGTAATCAATCTGTATTTGGGAAGAGCTGATGTAGTGCAACCAGAGCTTGAAGTGACTGACAACATAATCTTTCAAGTCATCACTGCAAATCAAGTCAGGAAGTGGCCTCTTAAAGGCCTTATGCCAGGTCTGTAATTTCCTTGATAAACAGACTGAAAATAAATACTGAGTTATAGCAGAACACCAACTGTTCTATTACTCAGTATCTGCTGACAGGGATGAATGTCATAACATCCAGTTTGACATTCAATAAATCCTGTATTAGCTAAACCTGCAGTATACTACTCAGAATGTCATGACATCAGCCAAGACATCAGAGTACAACTAGATATTCTAACATACAATGCAGTCAAACAACCATCTCCACAGCATGTCATGACATCAGTCAAGACATTAGAATCCAGCTAGTGTTTTACCATACAATGCAGCCAATTAAACATCTACAAGTCTCTTAAGCTTGTATAAGATGAATGGTATTAGCCAAGTTTCTATCTCAAATTAATGGCATTGGTCAAGTTTCTTCCATAGCTCAGAAGTGTTGCTTACTCTAAGTCCATAGGTCCAAATCAAGTTAGAGACAGAGATCCAATAGTCCACCAATATGTTTTTTTTAGTGTTTTTGTTTTTATCAAGTATTTTAAGGTCCTAAGACCACAAACAGAATACAAGCCCTAATATATCACAAGCACAATAATATAATGGCTCAAGTGAGCAAAGTGAAAATGACTGAAACATAAACATAGGCCCAAGCGGGTAAAGAGAAAATATGATATGAGATGCTAAAATAAAAGCTTAAAGTAAATAACTAGAAATAAAAGTATAAAGTAAATGATACTAAAGTAAAGCAAATATAATTAAATGTTAGTAAATGTTAGTGAAAGAATATGTTTTAGTCATTTTTTGGAGAACACTCAACCATTGACTCATAAGCATGAAAATATGAACCTATACATCCTTTATGAGAATGGCTCCAACTTGGACAAAATCAACAACTATGACACTAGCTCTTACAAATGAAAAAGGAGCAAAAATTTCCACACAATATCATGAGGAACAAGAGACTTACAATCTCACTTACAAAAATGTCATTGCCTTAGGGACAAATTTAGCGCTATGTTAAGAAGTCGTAATTGGACTTATGTAGAAGTCACAATTATCTAAGACTGATTAATAATAATGTTGGTTTAATGCATGCTAGAGACAAGGTATCAAGACCAAGCTCCTAAAGCATACCACACACAAAAATAAGAGGGGATGAGCCTATCTCAATCAAGCTCATGTTTATTCATCTGGCACAAGGTCATTGGTGAATCAACTAGCTAATGATCCAAGATAAGTCATTGGCCAAGAAATGATTTGGGAAGAAATGACATGAAAGAGAATCCCAAGTTGGTCAAGGGATGAACCTTACTTGATCAATACCATTCATTCATCTTGAGGGATGAAGTCCAAACTTCATCAACCCCCTAAATCCAATGGTATTGACCAAGTCAATGTCCAATTCAACCAAGACCAAGGCCAAACAGAAGTAAGGTTAGCACAAAGGAAATACAAAAGCTCATCAAAGCATTAAATAAATTAAACTATTTTTAAAAACATTTTAAAAATGAAGAAAATCATTTTGCAAAGGTCAAAAACCTAAAACCCCTTCAAAACACCAAATAAATGGCCAAGAGATTTATCATAGGTCAAACAAGGTCAAAGGACCATTGACTAAATCTTTTAGCATTTTTAAAAAGTCAGAAGTGATTAAAAACTAATTAAAACAAGCCAAAAACCACAAAATTCACCAAAAATATCAAAATCTAAAAATTAATTTTAAATCAAAAATAGGAAGAGGAAAATATTTGTGAATCTTTGGTGTTGGTCCCATAATTTTAAGATCAAAAATGAATCTATAATGAATTTTGAAAGAAAATGCTATTTAAAAATTATTTTAGAAAATTAAAATAAAACAGAAAAACACGGGCCATCAGATCTCCCTCATTAATTGATGTGACGGATTTGATGGCCATAAGCACGTGCTCCATCATGCACCATGATCAATGCTTAACACAAAGTGGTAATCAGAAGCAATGGTCCAGATTAGAACATGGAATGAAGATTTGAGGGTGAGGGACAAGCCATCACACCACCGTAGCCCTAGCTTCGGTCATCTTCTCCGGTGAAGGTCATCGGACTAGTCAGATCAAAAACTTCCATAAATTGATGGGTCATATACTAATTTAGAGAGAAAAATGCAAGGATCACGAATATCACCTCCAATTGTTCCGTCTCTCACTCTATAATCAGAGAAGTGGAGATGAAATTTGAGGTATCCAACCTGAGTTGCTCCGATTCAAGCTCAAAGCAACCCTGTCACATTTCCTACATTGGTAGGACTTCAGCCATCACAAAGTTGAGTCTAGATCTAGAGAATTGAGGGAGAATCGAAGAGATGAAAATTGAGAAAAATCACCTTATGTCAGAAGCTTTTGAGCTCGATTCTTGATGTAATTCCTCTTGATTTCTCTTCTCTTACTTGCAGGAACTTAATGGAATGAAAATGGGATTGAGTCCTTTGAGTTTTATTTTCACAATCTTGAGTAAAACAAAAACTCGATTTCAAGTGAAATCTTCAAGGTATTCTCTGTTCTAAGGTTATGAAGTGGACTAGCAAAGCTAGGGCAAAGTCATCCTCCATTTTGAACTAAATCACTTCAATTTATAGGCCAAGCATTTCATTTCCACGCCCTTCTAAATTTGGATCAAAAATGAATAATTTTGTTGCATGGGTGCATGGGTGCATGCCCAGGCCCAAAGAATGATTGCAATCCACTCCAATTCATGCCAAATGGTTGTTGTAGTCATCACATGAGTCCATGCAAAGTGGTGCAAAGTTGGAGTTCAAAACTTACCAAATTAAGCCATGAACAGAACTCATGCGCAAGTCCTCCAATTCTCACCCAAATGAAGTTATCTTGGACTCTTTGATAAGCTACCATCATGAGGAACAACTTTTATGCTGGGATGTTTTCAATTTGAAGCTTGGAACTTGGAGAAATTAGGCCTTGAAGTTGGAAAAATCAAACATACTTAGAAATTTTCTAAGTTAAAAGCCAAATGAAACCTCTTTCCACCTTGAATAACTTTTGATATGAGCTTCAAATAACTTTGGTTCCTTATACAAAGTTGTATCCCATTAAATTATCTTAAATTTGATCACTAATTGGACACCACTTGGAGTTTTTAAGATGGAGTTTTGGATTTTAAAAGTTGAGGAATTTTGCTTGTTCAATGATGAGGACCAAAATGGACCTATAATGTTTCCTCATGGCATATGACTTTTCATGTAGAATTTGATCTTTCTCAAAGAAGAAAATTTTAATAAGACATCTTGAAATTAATCATGAAACTTGGATAATCTTTATATCATAAAAATTGAGGAAGTTATAGTTCTTGGAAGTTGAACTTCTACCTAGGGCACAGACACTTCAAACTCTTGATGAATTCTTGATCAAAATGAAAAATAAAGAACATGGGGATACATATATGATGTTTGAAACCAATGTGGACCTTTTCTTGCTTGATATCTTGCATTGAGGGTCTCAAACCCTAGTTGTGGGCTTGGTGAGGCACATATGGACACACACACACTACCTACAAAAGAAACAAAGTTATACTAGACACATTTTTGTATTTTGGTTAGTAAACAAAGAAAATAAATTATAATACAATCCTATATGCTTGGTGATCTCTTCCAATGCAAACCCAATGAATGATAGGTGAGGAGAAAACCAAGATGTGACCCCAATGCCAATTCAAAGTGTCATACCCCAATTATGTCCGAGCATTTTAAAATTTTCATAAATTCGATTTTAATTTCAGCTTGCATCATATGTACAAAATAACATGCATTTCATCATGAATAATACCTAAAATATCAGTCGGGATAAATTCTCGAATATACAGACAAATTGGTTGAATTATTTCACAAATATGTGGCAAATCAGCGGGAAAAAAGTTTTTAAATCAATCTTACAAACATCAGTATTATTAATCTATGATTCACGTAGTTTAAACTGGTGTATTCGTTTTTTTATTTCGAATTTTCTTTCAGTCGCGTTTTGATCAGCATATGCATGTTTAACCGGTCAAAATTCATTTCAAAAGTAATTCAAAAGCTGTATTTTTCTGAGAGATATATTTTGTACTGATCATTTTAGTGCATTCAGTTTATTTTTTTCGAGCGTATTTGCGCCCAATTTTTATTCATAACCAGTCGTTCTATTTTTATTCTTTCGCCAAAATATTCAGAAATATTAAATAAAATTTTCCATGTGGTCATTTTAATTTTGTCATATTTTATTAGAAAGATGTGAATTTTATTTGATTTTACTAATTTAAATTATTTAAACAAATTAAATCATCTAGAATGGACATTCTAGGCATTTTAAATTAACTAACAATGTGTACTTCTTTGTGTGTTTCTTTGAATTAATCGGGATCTTTGATTCAAATTAATCAATGGTTCTCATTAGCAATCCTTGCCCATTTCTATTCATCCAATAAAAAATAGAATTTAAATAAATAATTAAATTAATAAAATCAAAAGATAAAAATATCTTGATTGCCAAATCTTGAACGTGTGAGTCAGGCTAAAAAATATGATTTTCCTTCTCTCCGTGGGACATGTGGCATGTTTGGATTGGAAGGTAAAAGAAAAAAAGCGGTTTTCTTTTTGGGTGATAATCCAAATGGGTCCTTAAGGCAATGCTCTCTCACGTATAGAAAGAAGACACCTAGTAGAATTGGCAACACTCCACTGATGCACAAAAGCTTGCTCCAAATTCCTTCACCAAAACTGGACCACTATTCTTCAACAAAAAGAACGTTCTCTCTCTCAAAATTGGATTTATCGCTCCTTCATCATCTTTTCCTATGATAATTTTCTTCTCAAAGAAAGATCAGCAACACCATCAAACCTCCTTTGTCTTCCACATCACCACGAAACACCATAACCACTCACAAGCTTCGCCTTCTTCGATCTACCTCTCAACAACACACACAATCCACCGCCTCCATCTCCGAGTTCCACTCCTCCTGCGCCGGAAAACAAAACCACCCTTTCAACCGTGTCCGACGCCCAACCACCTTAAACCAACCTCGACCTCTTCTTCCTATTTGCCGCGCCGATCTATTGCCGACCATAAGCCATCTACTTGACGCTTTTCTGTTCAACCAAATGGCAAAGTGAAGGTTCTGAGGTTCGTGCAATTTTCAGTGATAAAGAGAACCAATAGTAAGAACATGGTTGAAAAAGCTAGATCAAGAACAAGATCTAGGTCCCTAATTCTAAGAATGGTGTCTTCGAAAATAAAAAGAGTGTAGTGACGTTTACAGGTTCTGAAGCAGGTTCACTAGCACTGAATGATTGTATCTGCGAGAAGCTTGCGCTAAGTATTCCATTCGCCATCACAAAAAATTGGTATTGATTTTGGATTCATGGAATATCCGTTATGCTAACCTATTGTTTATTATTGCATAAAGTTAGTTCAAATATGTTCTTCTTTTGTTAAATTTGAATAAGATCCCTGTTATATTTTTTTTCTTTTTATTTTATTTTATCTTACCATCGGTGTATAGCTTACCAGTGTATGTTGTTTGAATATATTGTTCATTTAAAAGTATCACCAAACTTTGAATAATTCTAAAAGGATTACATGGGATGTTTGTGTATTATGTTTGGTCTCCCTAGGTATCCACGGGTCATTGTTTCATAAAGAATTGGTAGCTTTCAAAAAGAAAATATTTGTTTGTTATGCTGAATTTAGAATTATGGTGTATCCTTTCTGGTTTTGATATTCTGTTGAGAGTTTAATTTAAAATTTGTTTACACCTCATTGATTATTCTTGAATTAGTATGATATTTGTAAATAATATTAATTTAATTTTTCTGCTTATTTTAGTATTATTATAAATAGTGTATAAAATATTACAGATTGTATTGTTGCTATAATTATTGTAAATAATATCATTACATTTTTTATCGGATTAAATCAATGGATTCGACTTTTGTATGTCGTTATACCTCCCAAGTTTCTGTACATTGATCGTCTATTTTCATTGTGTTTCGGTCCTTACATACGACACTCCAACTCTGTTGTCGCTATGTACAAATTGGTTTATGAGCACATGGTGGCCAATTCAATTCGATTATTTTATATTCAATATTGTCACTTATTTCCTTTTAAATTAATTAATTAAAGTTTTGATTAAATTAGATAATTTTGTTAACTAATTTTAGTTAACTTAATTATTTGATTATATTAATTTTTAATCAAATAATTTTGATAATTAATTTTAATTACCTTAATTAGATGACTTAATTGAATTTTAATCAATTAATTTTGTTAATTAAAAATGGACCGACTTTTTCCACCATCATCTTCCATTTCATAATACAAATTCGATTCCATTATATTTCATCATCAATACAAAACCATGATAAACCACTAAAATCACACATTTCTCGATTCAATATCGAGCCTCCATTTTCAAATACCCTTGTAAGTCGATAGCTTTTAGCATTGCCATCAACCTCACATAGCTTACTCTTGGGATTTCTTATAATGTGACCTATTCGATTTTAATTAATCGAGTAGATGATTGATACACTAAATATAATCTAAGTTATCCACAAACGTAATTCCAAACCTCGATCCAACATCGAGTATTTTTATTCAAATCAAATTAAAATACCTAATCACAATTAAATACCATTTCATTTAGAGATGAAAAGAGGGATGATTTTGAGCCTTCAACTCCTATCCTCGACCGTTTGAATACGAGTTCTCTTACTCGGTTAGTCAAACAATCATCATTTCTTTCCTCTTAAACCTAATTAAATCAAATCATTTTATAATAAAATAAACAAAAAGGGAGATGGTCTAGAGCCTTCGATTCCTCTCCTCAAATACATGGTTGTGAGTTCCCTTACTCAGTCATTCGAGTATTTGTCATTCATCTAAAATACATCAACCATAGACAAACTTATTTTCATAATCAATTAAGGATGAAAAGGGAGATGGTCTAGAGTCTTCCATTCCTCTCCTCGACTATTAGGATACGAGTTTCCTTACTCGGCCATCTGAGTATTCGTCATCCATTTAAAATACCTTAATTATTATCAAATTCTTTTACAATTAAGGATGAAAAGGGAGATGGTCTAGAGCCTTCGATTCCTCCTCGACTATTAGGATACGAGTTGCCTTACCCGACTATCCGAATAATCGTCATCTAACAAAATATCTCAACACATCAAATCTATATTTTTCTCGCCCCCGTGCGATCGAAACTAATCAAACCAAACATCCAACCTATTAATCCAACTTGTCGCCCTCATGTGACCAAAACTCTTTTCAGAAAGAATATTGTTTAATCCCTTCTAACGTGCATAACAAACTAGTGCTTAAGCCTCCTCCGAGAGCAGACAAGCCAATGTTTAGCCTTTAGAACCGATCTAAACAGTGGTTCAGTAAAAGACACCAACAAATCGTAGTTCCCCGAACTACGAATGCTCTGATTTCCTTATTGCACCATAAGGATACGTAGGCACGAGATTGCGAGATCTTGGTGAGCACACTAATAAAAACCTCCCCTTTCACCCTTTCTGAGGTTTCCATCCATCTCTATTTTTTATCTTTTATTCACTCGAAGAAAACAAATAACATTAGCTAACATTCAAATCGCAAATTAAACTAAAAGGTTCTCGTTGAGTACAACGGACATGAGGGGTGCTAATATCTTCCCCTTGCGTAATCGACTCCCAAACCCGAATATGGTTGCGACGATCATCATTCTGTTTTTGAAGGTTTTATCGATATTTTCCTATTCCTTCATTGGAATAAATAAAGTACGGTGGCAACTCTGTTCGAATCATTTTTTCCGCAACCATCACGAGGGATCGTATTTTTCGAGATGTGACACAAAGCTATGAGATGGCATGAGAAATCTTAGGGGTCAAAATTGGGGTCTTACAGGGGCATCCTTAGATTGGTACATGCAATTGGAGGAAACTTATATTTGTACTTGGAGAGAGATGGCTGAGGCTTTCCTCAAACATTATCAGTACAACACTGATATGGCTCCGAACCGCACACAATTGTAGAATTTAACAAAAAAGTCTTAAGAATCCTTTAAAGAGTATGCTCAGAGATGGAGGGAGCTAACATCTCGAGTGCAACCGCCATTGTTGGAAAGAGAGTTAATAGACATGTTTATGGGCAATTTATAAGGCCCATACCTTAATAAAATGGTGGGAAGTACCTTCTCCGACTTTTCTGATTTGGTGTTGGTGAATGAAAGGATCGAGAACATGATCAAGATGGGAAAGATTCAAAGCTCTGCAAGTACATCCAGTGCAGCAAAGAAACCTTTCGTTCCCTATGAAAATAAAAGAGAAGGCGAGACTAATGCAATCACAGTCGTCCGATCAAGGACTCCAAATTATCAAGTCACATATCAACAAGTGGCCATTGTGGCCCCTGTTCAACCAATTCAACAACAACCGTTTACTATTCCTGTTCAACCTCAACAACAACAACAACAACAATGTTACCAACAATTGCAACAATAACATTATCCACAACAACAACAATAACAACAACGTCGGCAACCCCAATATCAGCAACAACAAAGAGTAAGAAGGCCTGAAAGAAGGTTTGACCCAGTTCCTATGCCATATAGCCATATTTTACCCTACTTACTAAGAGGATCACTTGTACAACTAAGGGAGTTAGGACCCCCACCAGCGATTCTCCCTCCCGGTTATGATGCAAATTCCCATTGTAAATTTCATTTTAGTGCTCCTAAACATTCTATTGAAAATTGCAAAGCTTTGAAGTACAAAGTCCAAGATCTGATTGATTTAAAGGCAATTATGTTCGCACCCAATGGGCCGAATGGGAACAACAATCCTATGCCTACGCATAATAAAGAGAATGTAAATATGGTAGAATTGGACTATGGAAGGAAGGTGATAACCTTTGTCAATGATTTGAAGACTCCGCTCATTGAAATCATGCATGCACTCATGAAAAGTGATGCTTTTTCAGTTTGTACCGATACTTGTGAACATTGTTTGAAGGATCCACAACAGTGTGAGGTATTGAAAGCCTCCATCCAAACTCTAATGAATCAAGTAATTCTTTTAATTTATCGACCCTCTACCCTCAAGGATGTGTCTACTCTTGAGATACCATATAACAAAGTCCCCCCTCTGCAAATTCCGTATAACTTGTCTCAGGTAACTATCTTGGCAAATTGTGTTGCTCCAAGGAAGTACCATGGGTGTATGACACCTCAATCTACATCCATGGTTAGAAAATTCAAGAAGAACCATTGAAGTCTAAGGATCCAATAATCAACATCGCCGACACTAGCGGAGTAACAAGAAGTGGAAGGATCTTTGCACCAGCACCTCCCCCGGTTGGTTCTAGAAATCCTTCAACTTTAGACAAAAGCAATAAAATTGACTACACCGAGCAAAGGCAAGACCCTGCACCCTCCAATGAAGTAGAAGAGTTCTTACGTATTATCAAGAAGTGCTATTATCGAGTGGTTGAGTAACTCAACCAAACTCCATCAAAAATCTCGATGTTTTCTCTATTGATATTCTCGGAATCTCATAGGGATGCCCTAGTGAAGTTCTTAAATACATCTCATGTCCCAAAAGAGATTTCAATGTTTCAATTTGAAGCAGTAGTTAACAATATCACTACTAGTCTTACCTTGGGTTTTATTTACGAGGAGCTTCCCGCCGAAGGAAGAAATCACAACAAAGCTCTTCACATTTCTATTGAGTGCATAGACACAGTTCTATCAAGAGTTTTGGTAGACATTGGATCTTCCCTCAATGTGATGCCAAAGGGTTTCCTTTCTAAGCTAACCATTGAGGGACTTGTGATGAAACCATGTGAGATCGTGGTGAGAGCATTTGATGGGTCAAGAAGGAACGTAATTGGTGAAGTAGATTTGCCTATGAAAATTGGTCCTCATACCTTCTCTATTAGTTTCTTTGTCACGGACATCCATCCATCTTACAGATGTCTACTTGGAAGGCTTTGGATTCACTCATCCGGTGCTATTACTTCAACACTCCACTAAAGGTTGAAATTTTTGGTAGATGATAAATTGTTTGTCGTAGAAGGTGAAGAGGATATTATGGTGAGTCATCTCGCATATTTCTGTTACGCTGAAGGAAAAGGGGATATGAAGGAAATCTTGTTTCAGTCGTTCAAAGTTATCAACATCGAAATGGTTTTCCCAGTGAGGGATGAATAAAAGAATACCAAATTTCCAATGGCTTCTCTCTAAGACGCCCTGACTATCATAAAGAAATGACACCCCCAAGGATGAGGAAGAATGCTTGAGTTGCTCAATAATAAAGATCGCTTGGGATTAGGATACGACTCCTAGAATTTGAAGAAGTTGTCGCCAGTAGCTAAAGAAGGACAAATTCTCCCATTGTCAAAATATATTTCAAGCATTGGTCACCTTGTTGATGGCCATGTCTATGCTTTGGAGGAAGATGAGGAAGAAGATGTCAGATTGATCTTCTTGAAAACTGAAGAAAGGGGTGCCACCAAGTGGACCATGATGGAAGTTCCTAAATTAACCCTGATTAAGATGTAATTTCCCTGTTGTTTTCCTTTTTAATCAAAAGAACCCATGTCAAGCCCAAGGCATGGGGGAACCATTTGTAGGGCCTCAATGAATTTTCTTTTTAATCATTAATGAACAAGATCCACGTTTCACATTCAATTTTGTGATCCTTGTTTTTCATTCTTTACTTCACTTTTCAAAAATGGAAATTTTCTTTTCCTTTAAAATTCTTTTCAAATCATTCTATTTCTTTCATATCAATAAAAGCATGAACCCTAAATCATGTAGATCACCCTCGACATCTACCAATGATAATTCCAATATAGTCTCATATAACTTTGATAACCCGATTAATCAAGCTGACGAAGATGGTGATGAAGATGCTGAGCTCCCCAAAGAATTGGTAAGACTTCTCAAGCAAGAGGAAATGGTCATCCAGCCGCATGAAGAATCAGTTTAGGTGGTTAACCTTGGGACAAACGAGGAAACAAAAGAGGTCCGAGTAGGCTCAGCTCTACAAGACGACGTGAAGACAAAGTTGATCAAGATCTTGAAGGAGTATATAGATATACTTGCTTGGTCATGCCAAGACATGCCCTACCTCTATACTGACATCGTGGTCCACCATCTTCCTCTTAAATAAGAATGCCCTTCCGTGAATCAAAAGCTACGAATAACGCATCCTGACATGGCTATGAAGATTAAGGAGGAGGTACAAAAATAGCTCAACGCCTGTTTCCTAGCGGTCGTGAATTATCCCCAATGGATTGCCAACACCGTGCTCGTACCTAAGAAGGACGAAAAAGTAAGAATATGCATAGATTATAGAGATCTGAATAGAGCGAGTCCCAAAGACGACATACCGCTACATCACATCGACATGTTAGTGGACAACACCGCTCAGTTCTCTGTTTTCTCCTTTATGGATGGTTTCTTCGGCTATAACCAGATCCCAATGGCTCAAGAAGATATGGAGAAAACCACTTTCATAACCCCATAGGGAACCTTCTACTACAAGGTCATGCCTTTTGGATTGAAGAATGTTGGCACTCCATACCAATGAGCCATGGTGACTCTCTTTCACGACATGATTCACAGAGAGATCGAGGTCTACGTTGACGATATGATATCCAAATCTCAAACTGAAGAGGAACACCTTATCAATCTAGAAAAGTTGTTCGAGAGAATAAGTAAGTTCAAATTGAGGCTTAATCCCAACAAATGCATGTCGGGGTAAGATCCGAAACATTTCTAGGTTTTATCTTCAGCCAACGTGGCACTGAAGTAGACCCTGCGAAAGTAAAGGCCATACAAGTTATGCCTCCACATAAAACTGAAAAAGAAGTCTGAGGATTCCTAGGTAGATTGAACTACATTTCTAGGTTCATATCTCACCTTACGACCACTGATGTGCCGATCTTCAAACTTCTCCAGAAGGAGCAAGCCGTCATTTGGAATGACAATTGCCAAAGAGCTTTTGAGAAGATCAAGGATTACTTGCAAGAACCTTATGTTCTAATGCCTCGTGTACCTGGAAGACAATTGATCATGTACCTCACCGTCCTCAAAGGATCCATGGGATGTGTCCTTGGCCAACATGACGAGACTGGTAGAAAAGAACACGTTATATACTACCTAAGCAAGAAGCTCACCGATTGCAAAAGTATGTATTTGATGCTTGAAAAGACTTGTTGTGCATTAGCTTGGGTCTCCAAACACTTAAGAAGTACACGCTCGCTCAAGGGAGTGTAGTGTCCGACTATGACAATGGCTTTAACTGAGTACAATGTCACTCAAAAGGCCGATGGCAAATGGCTTTAACCGAGTACAACATCCGACATGTCATTCAAAAGGCCATCAAAGTGAGTGTAATGTCCAACTATCTTGTACATCATCCCTTGGAGGAATACCAGTCTATGCGCTTCGAATTTCCCGATGAAGATATTATATTGATTAGGGATTACAACATCCCCGGTCCCGAGAAAAAACCCGAGCCTGGATCCCGACATACCTTGGTTTTTGATGGAGCTTCCAACACTCATGGAAATGTTATAGGGGAAGTTATCACCTCCCCAACTGGTTTTCACCTCCCCTTCACCACGAGGTTGTGTTTTGAATGTACAAATAATATGGCAGAATATGAGGCCTGTATCTTTAGTATTGAAGCTGAGATTGATCTTAGGATCAAAATCCATGAAGTTTATGGAGATTCAGCCTTGGTCATTAGCCAAGTCAAAGGATATTAGGACACTAGAGATCACAAGCTCATCCCTTACAAGAAGCGTGTCCTGAAACTGATCCCTTACTTTGATGAGATCATATTCCATCACATCCCTCGAGAAGATAATCAACTAGCTGACGCCTTGGAAACTTTGGCATCCATGTTTAAGGTTAAGTGGAATAATGAAGCACCATCCTTTCACCTCAACTACCTGGACAAGCATGCTTACTGTTTGGAGGCCGAAGACGAAGCTGATGGTTATCCTAGGTACTAGGACATCATGAGATTCCTAGAGTGCCAAGAATATCCAAAGGAAGCATCCATTACCGATAAGAAGTACCTTCAAAAACTTTCCTCCAAGTTCTTCTTAAGTGGAGGGGTTGTGTACAAGAGAAAGTATGATTCGGTTTTGCTAAGATGTGTGAACAAACAAGAAGCAAACCAAATCATAATGGAAATCCATGAGGGGTCTTTTGGAACACATGTCAGTGGATACACCATGGTGAAAAAGATCTTGAGGTCCGGATATTATTGGATGACTATGGAGATTGACTGTCACCGCCATGTCCAAACATGTAACAAATGCTAGATATATGCCGACAAGATCCATGTATCGCCAATGCCACTCAGTGTCTTGACATCTCTTTGGCCTTTTGCCATGTGGTGCATTGACATAATCAAATGCATAGAGACAATTGCCTTGAATGGACACCGCTTCATCCTTTTAGCAATTGACTATTTCACAAAATGAGTGGAAGCAGTCTCATACACCAATGTTACCAGACAAGTGGTGACTTGGTTCATAAGAAAAGAAATCATTTGCCTTTATGGGGTTCCCAACAAGATCATTATTGATAATGGATCTAACCTCAATAACAAGATGATGAAAGAGTTACGCCGAAGCTTGAAAATCGACCACCACGACTCATCGCCTTATAGGCGTAAGATGAATGGCGCTGTGGAGGAAGCTAACAAAAACATTAATAAAAAATCATGCAAAAGATGGTGGAAACCTACAAATATTGGCACGAAATGTTCTCGTTCCCATTACATGGCTATCGTACCTTAGTACGCATTTCCACTAGGGCAACTCCCTTCTTCCTTGTGTATGGCATGGATGCAGTCTTGCCTGCTGAAGTAGAGATTCCTTCCTTGAGGATTTTGAATGACATAAAGCTAGATGAAGTCGAATGGGTTTAAGCCCGGTTTGACCAGCTGAACCTCATTGATGAAAGGTGCTTGGCAGCCATCTGCCATAGCCAGCTTTACCAAAAGTGCATCAAGAGAGCACATGAGAAGAAGGTCTTCCCCTGCAGCCTCGAGGTCGGAGACCTTGTACTTAAGAAGATCCTGCCTACTCACACTGATCCAAGGGGCAAATGGACGCTGAATTACGAAGGCCCATAAGTTATGAGAAAGGTCTTCTCTATAGGATCCTTGATTCTGGCAACTATGGATGGTGATTATATTCTATCCCTTGTGAATGCGGATGTAGTCAAAAAATAATACGCTTGAAAAAAAATGAAAAAAAAAGAGCCTGATAAGTTGAAAACATGAAAGGGCGGCGTATACAAAAAATGGGTATCCTGGTAGACTGAAAACCCGAGAGGGCGGTCTAGGAAAAAATTAGGGATTTAATAAAAGCGAGAGGCTGCACCCCGTAAAAATTAGGGATTTAATAAAATGGACTCCTAATTATGAAGGCCCATGTGTTGTTAAGAGAGCCTTTTCAGGCGGTGCATTGATTCTTATAACTATGGTTGGTGAGGAGGTCACGCGTCATGTGAAAGCCGATGCAGTGAAGAAATTCTTCGTCTAAAAAAGAAAAGAACAACTCGCTAAGTTGAAAACTTGAAAGGGCGGCTTAGGAAAAAATGAGCGTCTTAGTGGATTGAAAACCCGAAAGGGCGATCCAGCCAAAAGTTAGATACATAAAACAAAAAAGTTATCCCGGTAGATTGATAACCCACCTTGGGGAAATCTAGGCAAAAATTAGGGATTATGGCAAGTAACTGCATCCGGCCGATCCTGATCTTTGAGGCAATTTTGAACAGTCATTTAGTTATCAACCAAAGACAAGAACACTGTGGATTTCAAAGTTGGTAGGGAGAGTAGTGATCATTGTATTCAATATAGCCATTTTCCATGTAAATTACCATTCTCAAACTTTGTACAGATCCATGGAGTCCCGCCATTTGCGGACTACCATTCTATTAAATAAAGTTGAGCTTTTATCCAATTATTTGTCATTCTTATTTGTTTCTGCTTTAATTAAATTGAATTTTATGATGATAATTTTGAAATAAATAAATCAATAAACAATCATTTTTCTTAAATAATAAGGCATTTACTTTAAGAACAATTGATTTCAAAAAGGAGTGTCAACAGAAATCTAAGAACGGTAATGTAAGATCCCAATTTTGACCCTAAGATCCCTCATGCTATCTCATCATTTGCATTGGCTTTGGGATCACACCTTGGCATCCTCATTACCCCTCATACATTGGTTTTTCATTGGGAGAGATCACCAAGCACATTTTATTGTATCATACTTTATTTTTCTTTTTTTACTAACCAAAATACCAAAAATATGTTTATGTATCACTTTGTTTCTTTTGTAGGTAGTGTGTGCATCCACCTATGCCCTATCAAGCTCACATATAGTATTTGAGACCCTCAATGCAAGGAGATCAATCAAGGAATGGTTCATAATGGTTCTAAACATCATATATGGATTCCCATGATCTTCAATTATCATTTTGATCAAGAATTCATCAAGAGTTTGAAGCTTGTTTTCCTTGGAAGCCCTAATTCATCTAGGTATCTTGTGTGATTTCCTTAGCAAGTTTCTTCAACAATGAGTCAAATATATCAATGTATACTTCATTATACATCATATTATGCATATACGATTCTCCATGAGCTCTAAAGATTAAGATAACTTCATGTTTTCAAGTTGGTTCAAAGAGGTTGACCAGAGAAAGTCAACTAGTCAAAACTGGGGTTCCTTAGACCCTATCTTCTACAATGTTTTTCATATGAAAATTGTTCCAAGATAAACTTTACTCTTTATGACATTACAAACAACTTTCATGTTGATATCAATATCTAGTTTTGCTTGGAAATTCATTTTTTATGGTGAAAGATTATAGGTCATTTTGTTTGTGCCTTAGTTAGAAGGTCAACTTCCAAGGACCATAACTTGCTAAATGTTTATGAGATGAAGGCCATCCAAATTTTATGATAAAATTCAAGATGTATTTTAAAACTTTTATTGTTGATAAACTTCAAATTCAACTTGTAATGGCATGTGCCAAGAGGAAGCATTATAAGTCATTTTGGGTCATTACCATTGAACAAGCAATTTGCCTCAACTTCTAAACTGCATAACTCCCTCATGCCAAATACAATTCATGTCAAATTTGTGACTAAATTTAATAGGGATGAAAGAATTACAACTTTAGTGAATGAACCATCTTCGTTTAAAGCTCGTAGAAAAAGTTATTCAAGGTGGAAGAAGTGGTCATTAGACTTGGTACTTAGAATAATTTCAATTATATTTGATTTCTCAAACTTCCACCTTAAAATTCATCATGATCCAATATCCAAATGGAAAAGTGTTCAACATCAAATTTGTTCCCCTTGATGTCACCTTTCCAAAAAGTCTAAGATCACCTCATTTGGACAAAGATTGAGGGAGTTGCTCATGGTTCCTTTGATAGGTTTGTTTTGGCAAGTTTTGAAATCAAATAACCATTTTCTATTGCATGCTTACATCTTAACGTTTCAATACTCATTATGCATGAATTGGAGTTGAATTGAATCATGAATTGGGCCCAAATCATTGCCCATGCATCCATGCACCAATGTTACTAATTTTGGCAAAATTTCAAAGGGTGCAAAAATGAATCCCATTGCCTATATAAACAAGTGGGTTGCATCAGAACTTCACACACACTTTGCCCAAGCATGGCCAAGCTATCTCATAACCTCATACCATAGAATTCCTTGAAGGTTTCTTTGAAATTGATTTTGAATTTCACCTTCTGTTTTGGGATTCAAACTCCAAAGATTCATTTCCTTTTTAATCTCAATTGATCACTACAAGAAAGAGGAGGAAGAACCAAGTGAATTCAGATCAAGATCAAGCCAGATTCAAGCTACCCGAAGGTGACTTTACAAAAACTTTGAGTCTTCGATTCTCTCTCAATTATTCACCATTGATTTTTGGTTGGCTGAACTCCTACCAATGTAGGAAACAAGATTGAGTTGCTTTGAGGTCAAATCGAAGCAACTTAGATCATGAAGCTCAAATTTCAAATCCATGTATCTTTCAATATACTTGGAATTGGATGAAATGGAGGTCAGATTCGAGGTCCTGAACATTTTTCCTTTAAAACCATGTCCTTACTTTTCATTTTAGAGATGGTTTGTGGTGGACTAGCCCGGTGAGGTCCACCGGTGAAGATGACAGAAGATAGGGCTCCGGTGATGTGTTGGCAAGGTTCCAGCCATCTGATCTCCCATCCACGTTTTAATCATAGCCTTTGGTTCAGATTAACATGTGTATGGCACGTTGGCTGAAGCGCATCATGGATAGCACATGCTTGGCCATCAGATGTGCCACCTCAATTAATGAGGGAGATCTGATGGCCCTCGTTTTTTTCTAATTTCTTTTTATTTTATGAATTTCCATCTAATCCCTTTATTTTATTTTATTCATAGAAATTTCATTTTTAATCCAAAAAATATGAGACTTTCACCAAAAATCTTTAAATATTTTTCTTTTCCATTTTTTGGATTAATTTGGGTATTTTTCATGAATTAAATGTTTCTGTGCATATTTTTAATTGTTTTAAAATACTTCTGACTTTCTAAAAATTATGAAGTTTTTTGTATAAGGTCCTTTGACCTTGTTTGACCTAGGATCAATCCCTTGCCCATTTATTTGGTGTTTTGAAGGGATTTGAGGTTTTGTCCAAATTAAAATGCATTTTAATTCATTTTTAATGTGATTTTTTAATTGATTAAATGTTTAAAAATTATGTTGAGCCATTTTTATGGTCTTGTGATGTTTGACTTTCTTTTTGGGTCTTGGTCATGGTTGATTTGAATTTTGTTTAATCAAAACCATTGGATTTAGGGGATTGATGAAATGTAGATTTCATCTCACAAAATGAATGGATGGTATTGATCAAATTAAATTACTCTCATGATCAATTTTTGTTTCTATTTCCTCTTCCCTCTTCATCTTCATCTCTATTCTTCCTCATCCCCTCATTTGACCAATGTAATCTCTAATGTCTAAATGCTAATTGCTTCATTAATGAACTTGTGTCAGATGAATCAATACAAGTCTGACTGAGATAGGTCCTCCCCATTTTCTTTTAGTGTGTGATATGTTTTAGGAGTTTGGTTCTTTGTATCAAATCTCTAACATGCATTAACACCTATACTTTTATTGCCCGACCTCAGATAGTTGTGACTTCTACATAAGTCCAATTACGATTGTGTATCATAGAGTTAAATTTGTCCCGTAAGGCATAACATTCTAGTAAGTGAGATTGTAAGTCTCTCATTCTTCATGGCGTTGTTTGAAAACATGACCTTTTTTCCATTCATGAGAGTTAGTGGCATAATTGTTGATTTATCCAAATTTGAGCCCTTCTCGTGGATGATGTTTTGGTTCATGGGTTCAAACTTGTGAATGAATGGTTGAGTGTTCTCTAAAGAATGACTTAATCAATCAAAACTCACCACTAACATTTGACTAACCATTGACTAACTCTTATTAATATTGCTTTAATTTCAAGTCATTTACTTTATGCACTTTAAATTTCAGTACCTTTATCATTCATTGCCATTTTACATTTCATGCAACTTTTTTAGGTTTCAAGTCCTTTTTCACTTTGCTCACTTGAGCAATATCTTGATTGTATATATTATTTGCTTGCTTTTGTTTTGTTTGAGGTGTTAGGACCCTAAAACCCCTAATAATAACAAAATCCCTAAAAAAACATTTGTTGGACTGTTGAGACTTGATATGAACTTTTGGACTTAGAACTGGGCAGCTTTCCCTATGCTAAAGGACTTGGCCAATGCCAACATCTAAGACTGAGCTATCTTTGACCATGCCTTCATCTGATCCAGATCTTGCGTGCCCTTGATTCATCTACTACTTTGTCTCTGGATTTAACTGTTATTTTGTTTTTGCCTATGTCTTATGTTTTGTTCTGAGTTGATCAAGGAATATTTCATCTGATACATTGGAAAACACTGAAGTCTGCTAGCTATTGGAGTGCTTGCTTGGATGTGGCTATCTTATTTGATGCCTTCATCTTCATGATGTCTGGATATTTCTCATTTCTTATCAAAGTCCAAAGGAAAATGGGTTTCTATATGACATTCTTGTTTGTTGGATTGCATCCCATTGGTCATATATTTTCAACCCTTAACTTTTAAATTCTGCTTAGGGTAGTCTCTTCATCTCCTCCCACTTCTTTGATTTCAAAATCTCTCCCTCTTTTCAAAAACTTTTCTTTGCTTGAGATTTCAAACTTAGACATGTTTTAATAATTAGAAACTTTGGCCTTATACCATTGAATTTTTATATTTCTTTTCTTAAATCAAATTTGTAAATAAACTTAACCAGATTGACTTAAATTTCAAAAGACAAAAAGAACTAACAACCCCATTCAAATCTTTGGCCTTTTATGCCTCTTCATTTAAACTTTTGTTAAAATCAATTCACCAACTTCTTTGAAATTTTTACCACGAACTACAGGGTTTTGATCCCTCATTTTTATTTTGGTACGTAAGCATAAGACCGAAGGCCTTGTCAAACACAAAAATATAATTAATGAATTCTTTTCTCATACCTACACTCTATATTTTATAAAACATCTTTTATACCCAAAAGCATATGCACAAAAAAAGGGTTCCCTAGGAGTACCTAGGACCCTTTTGGTGCTAACACCTTCCCTCCGTGTAACCAACCCCCTTACCTGTAATCTCTGGCATTTTATTAGTTTTAACTTGAAAACTTATTATCTTTGAGTTTTGTTCATACTTTTCCCTTTTCCTTTGGAAACAATAAAAGCACGGTGGTGACTCTGGTTTTATTAACGTCAAGTTTATCCATAGCTTGATGGTCACGAATTTACCGCTATAGAAATTAAGTGGCGACTCTGCTGGGGAGTAGTCCCCAGTGGGTTTAGCCTACTTTTTTATGTGTATGTATTTGTATATTTGATGTTTGTATATCTTTTTTGTGTAATATAATCTATCTGTTGTGCTAGGTGATCTCTGTGTGGAGAGATAAGTTCTAACCCGAACTTGAGTGCAATTAAGATAGGAGGATGGTATAGTAATGTTCAACTTGTATGGAGTAGTCCTTAACAAGTTGGATTGAGATCCATCTATTCAGTGGAGACCTCTTTAGAGTTACTGATGTCACACAAGTAATTTATGGATAGGCATTGCTTTCTCTAGTTTAGGGGTCCGAGAAGTTGAGGACCGTAGAACATTTACCCCAACTTGGTCTATTTAGGACGTAGTGCAGAGACTGTTCAAGTGCAGACTTGATAACAGTTGTTACGCGATACTACACTCAGATGAGTTTCTCTTGAGAATATTATGGGTTGATGAGTCAATCATCCTAACCTGTAATATTCGATATATGGGATCAAGACTCTGGGAACTTTTGTAGAACATGATCTATAGGTTTTTATCCCTAGTACACTCTTTTGGGATGGTTCTTAACCTGACTCCATGCTCGTGAATTGCAACAAACCCTTTGATTCTCGGTTGATCCGATCAAGTGCCATCAATATCAATGGAACTTGGGTGTTGATAAGGTGAAAACCATAATCCACCAAAATGGAGGATTGACTTGATGATGACTTGATCCATCCCTTGACCTTTGTTTATGTTTTCCTTCTGTGTGATCCCTTGTTTGTGATTGTTGCATTCATCCATACATGTGCACCATAGCATTCATCATAGAAAAATAAATTTTAAGGAAACTAAGCTCTTATTTGCAAATATTTTCAGACCATGGATTATGGACGAAGGAACACTAAGAAGTACAGTTTCAGATGTCATGATTTGAAAGAGCTAAGGAAGTAAACATCATTTGTATTAGATCCCTTGGATTTCAAGCAACGTCACGGGAAGCTTTTGTTTGTGATATCTACTGATGTGGTTGAAAGACTTCTAAGTGTTTTGGTTCAGTTCTATGACCCTCTTTATCGGTGCTTCACTTTTCCCGATTATTAGTTGGTGCCTATGTTGGAGGAATATGCCCATCTCTTGGGTATGCTTGTATCTAACAAAGTACCTTTCAGTGGATTAGAGGAGATTCCCAGATCTCATGTCATAGCTAAAGCTCTTCATTTGAAGAAATCTGAGATTGATGCTCATTTGGTGAAGAAAGGAGGTATTCATGGGTTAACTTCTGAGTTCCTCATTGGTAGAACTACTGCTTTTACTCAGGTCGGTAGCATGTATGCTTTTGAATCCATATTTGTATTGCTTATCTACGGTTTAGATTTGTTCCCTAACATTGATGGTTTTGTTGATGTTAACACCATTAGAGTCTTCTTGATTGGAAATCCTGTTCCTACTTTGTTAGGTGACATGTACTTCTCTCTGCATTTAAGGAATTCTAAAGGTGGTGGGACTATTGTGTGATGTGCTCCTCTCCTGTACAAGTGGTTTATTTTGCACTTGCCTCGGACACTTGCTTTCTTGGAGAACAAACAATGTCTACGGTGGTCTCAGAGACTTATGTCTCTGGCTAGTGATGATATTGTTTGGTATGATTCTCCATTGGGTAGCTTGGATATTATTTATAGTTGTGGTGAGTTATCTAATGTGCCTCTTATTGGTACGCAATGAGGAGTCAACTACAACCCTGCTTTGGCTCGTCATCAACTTGGGTTCCCTTTGAGAGATAAGCCTAATAACATTCAGTTAGAGGGTTTATTCTATCAGGAGAGTAAAGATCCCCAACTTTTGAAGAAAAGTATGGTGCATGCATGTCATAATGTGCATAAGAAGGGAAGATCTGAGTTTGGTCCATGCAACTGTGTAGCTTTGGAAGCTTACACTATTTGGGTGAAGAAGAGAACTTTGGAGCTGAAGATGTCGTACGCTTATGAAAGACCTATGTCTTTGGTTGCGGCTGAGCCATCAACTCTCCCTAACCAAGATGTAGAGGAGTTGGAAGATGAACTTACCAAGATGAAGTAAGAGAAAGATATGTGGGAAGAGAGGTTCCATGCTTTGAGCCGAAAGCATGAAGAGTTACAACTTGAGTCGAAAGACAAGGATGCACTTATTGAGATTCTGGAAGACCGTGCGGTAAAGAGACAGAGAGAGCCAGAGGATTTATTTTCTCTTGTATTTGTACTTTGGTTTCTACAATTGTACTCAGTGTAATCCTACCAAAATTTTATGAATAAAAGAGATTTTATGGTCAATTGAATTGTTATTACTAATTATTGTTATATTTGCAAATAAGACTTTATATGTTACTTGAAATTAAAATAAAAAACATTGCATTTCATGCATCATTTGCATAACAGGTTTCCTCCGCCAAGTGTCTTATCACTTCTTCTTCTGTGTATCAACCAAGTTGACTCACCACTACAACACTCGAGCTAATCGAATGCGAAGAATGGAGAATTTAGAGCAAGCAAATATAGAGATGAAGGATGGGATCTCCAGACTTAAGGTGCTGATGGAGTTTATCATTTCTACTCAGAACTAGCCGTCACCATCTCCTACAAAATGACTTATAATCTTTCATCATAAAAAATGACCTTCCAAGCAAAATCATATCTTGACTTCAATATGAAAGTTGTTTGGAATGTCATTTTTAGTAATGTTACTCTTTGAATCATTTTCATATGACACAAATTGTAGGAGATAGGGTCTAGGGAACCTTAGTTTTGACAAGTTGACTTCCTCTGGTCAACCACCATGAACCATCTAGCTATCTTGATATTATCTTGACTTTTGGGACTCATGGAGGATCATATATGTGTAAGATGATGTAATATGAAGTATCCCTTGAAATATTTGATCAATTGTTGAAGAAACTTGTTGAAGAAGTCACATAAGACTGTTGGTGTAAGCCCTAGAGGCCAATACTTTTGGTACTTGTATCGAATTATTTATTAATAATAAAAGGCTTTTTCTTTATTATGTTTGTTTAATAAAGTCCCTAGAATAGCTAGTCCGTTTAATGTATCAAGTATGACTTAATCATGAGATCACATTAAACATAAGGACACTATTCTTAAAGTATCCGTAGTCAAGCTTTATTGTGAAGTGGGATAACATTAAAGCATGAAGACTATTATGTTTATAGACTGATGATCACATCTCATGGATCATGGATAAAGAGTTATCAAGTCTTAAACATAGGTATGAATATTAAGAGTAATATTTATACTGGATTGACCCGCTATGAGAATACTATATAGAATGTTATGCAAAGTGTCATAAGTTATTCTCATGGTGATAATGGTGTATACCGCCCTTCGACCTGAAACCACTATGGACCCTAGATGTAGAGTCGAGTGCCTTATTACTGATCAAACGTTGTTCGTAATTGGATGACCATAAAGACAGTTGATGGGTACTCCACGAAGCATGCTAAGGGACATGAGTGACCTAGATGGAATTTGCCCATCCTACGTAACAAGATAAATGTCTATGGGCCCACTATTGAACTGGACAAGGATGACACAGTCTATGCCTTGTGTTCAATATAGACATAAGGGCAAAAGCGTAATTATACACATAATTATTATCACAGAAGGATTTGTCAGATCACATGACATTTTCGTGTCTTGGGTAGCAGTGATGTGTTGCTAGATACCGCTCACTGTTTATTATGTTAAATACGTGATTTAATATAATTGCCAATGCCGCGAAAACCTATAGGGTCACACACAAAGAACGGATTTATGAGAGATAGAGTAATTAAGGAATACCGTAATGTACGGTGCCCTTAAGTGAATTATAGCACATCGTAAGGTACGGTGTACTTAAGTAGAATATGAAATATGGTAAGGTACCACACGCTTAAGTGATTTTGGCATATTATAAGATATGGGCCATATACACTTGAGTGGGCTTTTTAGCTTGCAGCCCACACAAGTGGTTCTATAAATAGAACCCTTGTGTAGAAGCATTGTCACACTTGCAATTTTGTTTCTCTCTCTCTCTCTCTCACTCAAAGCCTTCATTCGTAGCAGCTAGCACTGAGATTGAAGGAATCCGTTCGTGTGGACTGAGTAGATGCATTGTCATCGTTCAACGTTCGTGATCGCCACAAGAGGTAACGATTCTATCACTGATCATGCCCATTCGTAAGGATCATTAAAGGAGAAATTTTAAATTCCGCTGCATTTTGGATCGCCTTTCTCCTTCAAAGACACCCAGATGAATTAGGGTTTCCAAGGCAAACAAGCTTCAAACTCTTGATGATTTCTTGATCAAAATGACATGTGAAGATCATGGGGGGTCCATATATGATGCCTAGATCCAATGTGAGCCATTTCTTGATTGAACTTCTTGCACTGAGGGTCTCAAACCCTAGATGTGAGCTTGATATAACATGGGTGAGCACACACACTACCTACAAAATTAACAAACTATACATTGACATATTTCTGGTATTTTTGTTAGTAAATAATGAAAAATAAAGTATGATACAATCAAAAGTGCTTGGTGATCTCTCCCAATATAAACCCAATGAATGAGGGGTAAGGAGGATGTCAAGGTGTGATCTCAATGCTAATGCATATGATGAGATAGCATGAGGGATCTTAGGGCCAAAATTGGGGTCTTACACCTGAAAATTTCATCCTTTAGCTCTTCGTTCTCTTGCTCTAAGTGATCCATGATCTTCGGTTGATTAGCGCGAGTGTTGTATCAGTGAGTCAACTTGGATGAAGCATAGAAGAATAACCGATAAGACATCTGGCGGAAAAAAACCTGCTATGAAAATGATGCATGAAATGCAATGTTTTTGCTTATTTAATTTCAAGGAACATATGAATTTCTATTTAAAAATATATAGTAGTAGTAACAACAAAATGATTGACCATAAAATCTCTTTTTATTCAAAAAATTTGGAAGGATTACACTGAGTACAATTTCATAAACCAAAATACAGATACAAGAGAAAAGGAAACTAATCATCCTAAGGATCCCTTAAAAACTGTATCAGATGACCTGGCTGTGGGCACACACTTCCTTCGGATGCATCGAATCTCAGACTCAAAAGATGTCTTCATCTGAGCTTTCTCAAGGACAAGTTGATCAACATTCTTATTCCAAGCACCGGAAGGCTAAGGCATACTAGAGGAAGGTATACCCTCTGTCTCTCTCTATCTCTTCACTTCTAGGTCTTCAAGAAGTTCAATAAGTGTATCTTTGTCTTTTTACTCAAGCTGCAATTCTTCATGCTCTTGGCTCAAATCATGGAACTGCTCTTCCCACATATCTTTCTCTCGCTTCATCTTGGTGAGTGAGTCTTCCAACTCCTCTATATCTTGGTTAGGGAGAGTTGATGGCGCAACCACAACCAAAGACATGGGTCTTTCACAAGCATACAATATCTTTAACTCTAAAGCTCTCTTCTTCACCCAAATAGTGTAAGCTTCCAAAGCTACACAGTTGCGTAGAGCGAGCTCGAATCTTCCTTTCCTATGCACATTATGCCAAGCATGCACCGCCTTCTACTTCAAATGTTGGGGATCTTTACCCTCTTGATAGAAAATACCTTCTAACTGAGTGTTATTAGGTTTATCTCTCAAGGGGAACCCAAGTTGATGATGAGCTAAAATAGGGTTGTAATTGATTCTTCCTTGTGTACCAATGAGGGGAACATTAGAGAATTCACCACAACTATCAATAATATCCAAGCAAATCAATGCAGAATCATACCAAACAATATCATCATTAGTGAGAGACATGAGTCTTTGAGACCATCGTAGACATTGTTTATTCTCCAAGAAAGCAGGCGTCTGAGGCAAGTGCAAAATAAACCACTTGTATAGAAGAGGAACACAACATACAATAGTCCCACCACCTTTAGAATTCCTTAAATGAAAAGAGAAATACATGTCATCCAACAGAGTAGGAACAGGATTTCAAATTAAGAATATTCTAATGGCGTTAACATCAACAAAACCGTCAATGTTAGGGAACAAAGCTAGACCATAGATGAGTAACACAAAGATGGCTTCAAAATCATCCATACTACCAGCTTGAGAAAAAACAGTAGCTTTACCAATGAGGAACTCATAAGTCAACCCCATAATACCTCCTTTCTTCACCAAATGAGCTTCAATCTCAGATTTCTTCAAACGAAGAGCTTTAACTATGATATGAGATCTGAGAATCTCCTCTAATCCTTTAAAGGGTACTTTGTCAGATACGGGTATTCCCAAGAGTTGGGCATACTCCTCTAATGTAGGTACAAGCTGCTAATCAGGAAGAGTGAAGCATCCGTAAAGAGGATCCAAGTCCAAATGGAAAAGTGTTCAACATCAAATTTGTTCCCTTTGATGTCACCTTTCCAAAAAGTCTAAGATCACCTCATTTGGACAAATATTGAGGGACTTGATCATGGTTCCTTTGATAGGTTTTTTTTGGAATGTTTTGAAATCAAATAACCATTTTCTATTGCATGCTTACATGTTAACGTTTCAATACTCATTATGCATGAATTGGAGTTGAATTGCATCATGAATTAGGCCCAAATCATTGCCCATGCATGCATGCACCAATGTTACTAATTTTGGCAAAATTTCAAAGGGTGAAAAAATGAATCCCATTGCCTATATAAACAAGTGTGTTGCATCAGAACTTCACACACACCTTGCCCAAGCCTTGCCAAGCTATCTCAGAACCTCACACCATAGAATTCCTTGCAGGTTTCTTTGAAATCGATTTTGAATTTCACCTTCTGTTTTGGGATTCAAACTCTAAAGGTTCATTGCCTTTTTCATCTCAATTGATCACAACAAGAAAGAGGAGGAAGAACCAAGTGAATTCAGATCAAGATCAAGCCAGATTCAAGCTACCCGAAGGTGATTTTTCATAAACTTTGAGTCTTTGATTCTCTCTCAATTCTTCACCATTAATTTTTGGTTGGCTGAACTCCTACCAATGTAGGCAACAAGATTGAGTTGCTTTGAGGTTAAATCGAAGCAACTTAGATCATGAACCTCAAATTTCAAATCCATGTATCTTTCAATATACTTGGAATTGGATGAAATGGAGGTCAGATTCGAGCTCCTGAACATTTTTCCTTTAAAACCATGTCCTTACTTTTCATTTTAGAGATGGTTTGTGGTGGACCAGTATGGTGAGGTCCACCGTTGAAGATGACAGAAGCTAGGGCTCCGGTGATGTGTTGGCAAGGTTCCAGCCATCTGATCTCCCATCCACGTTTTAATCATAGCCTTTGGTTCAGATTACCATGTGTATGGCACGTTGATTGAAGCGCATCGTGGATAGCACACGCTTGGCCATCAGATGTGCCACCTCAATTAATGAGGGAGATCTGATGGCCCTCGTTTTTTTTCTAATTTCTTTTTATTTTCTGAATTTCCATCTAATCCCTTTATTTTATTTAATTGATAGAAATTTCATTTATAATCCAAAAAATATGAAACTTTCACCAAAAATCTTTAAATATTTTTCTTTTCCAAATTTTGAATTAAAATTATTTTTTGGATTAATTTGGGTATTTTCATGAATTATATGTTTTTGTGCATATTTTTAATTGTTTTAAAATACTTCCGACTTTCTAAAAATTATGAAGTTTTTTGTATAAGGTCCTTTGACCTTGTTTGACCTAGGATCAATCCCTTGGCCATTTATTTGGTGTTTTGAATGGATTTGAGGTTTTGTCCAAATTAAAATGCATTTTAATGTGATTTTTTAATTGATTAAATGTTTAAAAACTATGTTGAGCCATTTTTATGGTCTGTGATGTTTGACTTTCTGTTTGGGCCTTGGTCATGGTTGATTTGACTTTTGTTTGACCAAAACCATTGGATTTAGGGGATTGATGAAATGTACATTTCATCTCACAAAATGAATGGATGGTATTGATCAAATGAAATTACTCTCATGATCAATTTTTGTTTTTATTTCCTCTTCCCTCTTCATCTTCATCTCTATTCTTCCTCATCCCCTCATTTGACCAATGAAATCTCTAATGTATAAATGCTAATTGCTTCATCAATGAACTTGTGTCAGATGAAACAATACAAGTCTGACTGAGATAGGTCATCCCCATTTTCTTTTAGTGTGTGATATGTTTTAGGAGTTTGGTTCTTTGTACCTGTAGCGGGGTATTCGTTACTATTAGAGATATTGACTAAATCCAAGGTAAACCATACAAGTCGAGTCGCCACCGAACTTCTATTTATCCAAAGGAATGGTTAGAAAGCGAACAAAAACCTAAAAGTTTTATCGAATCAAAAACTAGTAAAAATGTCAGAGATCTGGGTAAGGGGGTTGGTTATGCAATGGGAAGGTTTTAAGCACCCAAAATATCCTAGGTACTCCTAGGGAGCCCTTTTCATAAGTGTTGTTCTAGTCTAAAGGGTGTAGGTATATCTAAAGTACTATTTACTAAAAGAAAGGTTAAAATAAAATGACTCGCAAGGATGTCGCATCCACTGCCTACGTATCTCATCTGAGTATGAGAATGAGAGTCTTCGTAGCTCGGCTACCTATGGGTTAAAGAGAAGTGTGCTCGGTAAGACGTCGCGTCTTATGCCTACGTATCTCATCTGGAATAAGAATCAGAGCAAAACGTAGTTCGACTAACTACGGGAACAAGGGTCTCGATTGCAACTAGGGCAAGGGAAAGGGACGGTCTCGATCGCAACGAGGGCGAGAGAAAAGAATCACAGCAAGGGCGAAAGCAAGTAAGGATTAGTTGTTAGTCGTCAGTCAAACTCGGCAAGACATCGTGTCTCGTGCCTACGTATCTCATGAGAATCAGAGTTGTCGTAGTTCGGCTAACTAGGGGTTAAGGATTGCCATCTGAACATGGACTTACGAAATAGAACACCAGCTGTGTCAAAGGAGGGTGGGCAGTGTGTTCAACGTCCTAGCAGTAGGTGTCGCAGCTCGCTGAATCGAGTCTTAGGCAGTTACCTCTTTGCAATAGAATGGACTGACATGCCACAAGATCGGAGACGCACGGAAGGTCTAAAAGTGGGGAAGCTCTGCTCTAGAGTTGTCATGCAATATGGACCTATGTGTTAGGATTTACAAAGGGGAACATCTACCTAATGTTAGCATGCAAAGAATAAGGGAATTCTACCTATGTTATCATACAAAGGGTTCTACCTAATGGGTGCTACCTAAACGGAACAAGAGTCGACGGATGGAGCGCGAAGAGGAGTTACGGATAAGGGTAGATGGCGATGCCGGAGGAAATCGACTTACAGGTAGATGGCGATGCCTGAGGAAATCGACTTACAAGAGGATGGATGAATGCGCGTTGGTTCTATTAAGTTTTGAAAATGATTACTCGACGTTGAATCGAGCTTTTGATCTTATTTTGAAATGGTTATCGGATGTTCGTTTTAATTCTTGTATTAACAGGTGACTAAAGAAATAAAGAAATAAATATTATACACTTTATGGGAGAGGGGTACATTTGTTATGAATGGCGATTGTTCATGGCAAACAAACAATAAGAATATATGCCTCATACATCATACAAGTAGGCAACAGTTATCAATCAGATCAGATAAATAAACAATATATAATCAAACCAAAGAATCAAATAATGGAGCATTTAAACAATGCATGGGAGTATGAACATGTTAAATAATCAAACAATAGAAAGCATGAATGAGAGAAACAAGTATAAAAGATAACAGATGAATCAAACAGATGAAAATATGCACACGAAGGGTCCACTGAATAATTTAATCAGGAAATGAGGTAAGGACCAAATAAAATCAAGGTAAAAGGCCTCTAATACATGGCATATGAGATGAACAAGGGAGGATCAAAAGATCTCTTCAATTGCCATAAGCAATCCCTAAGTCAAACATCGATCACAAAGAATTCAACTGAAAATTCAAGTCAACTTAAAAAATAACAAATAAATAGCAAATTAATCAAGCAAATTATGAAAAATTAAACTAAATAAGGTGGGGTAAGGACATCATCATCCCCCAAAGATATTTTAAAAATAATGAAAATTGGCACGTGAATTAATTAAAACAAAACATAGGTCAAACCAAAAGTCAATTAATAAGACTAGGTTAGAAATAAACCCAAAATAAATTGCAAATGTGAAATAAAATTCCAAGAAAATGTCAGGTTGACCATGGGATAGTGGGCAACCTTCATCCCAAAAATCAAATGCTAACAACAATTTTAAGTCATAAAAATAAAATCAATAAAAAAAGTGTGTTAAAATGGACCATTTAGAATAAATAATTAAAATAAAATATTAATATTAAAAAAATACAAAAATAAAAATTATATAAAATTAAATAAAACGTTAAGAAAAGTGAAAAATATTTTTGGGTAATTTTATGGACGAAGAAAATATTTTAAACAAGAAAACGAAATATGGAAATGGAAGGATTAATGGTGATGAACATGGTAAGCAAGCGTAGATATATCAAAACATGGCCATGGAAGAGATGATTACCTAATGGAAAATAGAATTGGAATGGAATCTGATATGTGATAAAGCTTTTCCTCCTTGCCACGAAATTCCATTGCTCCTTTAGGGTTAGGGTTTCAGCTTCATAAATAGGGTGGATTAGGTATTCTCATGGGCTTTTAAATAAGTGATTTATCCATAAGAATAAAAGTGTGAAGTGAGGTGTAAAATGTTGTTATTTTGGGCCAAACTTAAGTGAATGGATGTCCAATGCATGGCCAAAATAGGTAAAATAACGTGACTGGTTTGTGCAGCATGCTTAGAAAATCTGATTGGGCCAGCCAAGCCCAAAATCTGCCTAGAAAATCAAGTCATGGTGCCCATTTAAATGAATGTATCTCTCAAACCATGGATCCAAATGAGATGATTCCAAAAGGATGTGAAAGAGGACATGGCAAGGTACAATTGTTGTGAATAAAGTATTTTCAAATAATTCCTTGAATTGCAAGAAAACTGGCCAAGACGTCTTGACAAACTTTGAAGATTTTGGACTTAGAAATTTTTCTAAATGTCCTAAAAAAATGTCTCACTTTGACTAAGGATAACTTTCTCAATTCTAATCCAAATGGAGCAAACTTTATATCTATAGAAAGCTTGGAACAAGAGGAACAACTTTCATGTTGGAGAAATTTTCAAATGGAGATTTTATCGTGATGCAAAATGGGCTTAAAGTGAGTGGAACGATCATGAAAACTTGCCCTAAATGAGAAGTCAACCGTTTCCAAATTAAGTAACTTTTCCAATTCCTGATTAAAGTATGAATCCATGATCTAACCATGATCAAATTTCACATGTAGGATCCCCTAGGCATTGATTTTGAGATTCCACTCTCAAAATGTTAGGAGTTGACTTTTCTGGACCCACAGTTGACTTTTCCCAAACTGTCTGATTCCCGATTCCATTGATCAATTGAAGCACTTATAGCTCAAATAAAGAGATGATTTTTTGTATGTAGACCCTTGTGGACATATGTAGGGCCATGGAAAAGAGTTTCACCCAAAGAATCATAAATAAACCGATTTTAAACCAAACCCTAGTTTTAGGGCAAAATTGATCAAGAACTGATTGCACTGATTGCCAATGGATCTTTCTGAGATAATTGTGACTCTTCCTAGGCCAAGATGCCTCTCTAATCATGACATGGATGAGCTCCTCTACTTCCAACCAAACATTTCCTGTTGCAGGTAGCCATGAAACCCTAATTTCTGATTAAATCCATATGAACACTCTGATAGCCCTGAATCCTTCACTGATGAACTGAGGACCATAATAAGATACTTGGACCCCCCTGAGACCCTTGAGACTTGTATACTTAGAAAATGAAGTCCAATTCTCAATCTTGCTTTGTGTGGGCTCCTTCTGTTAAGGAGTGATCGATCAAAACCTGATCTTCATGTCACTAATGCAGTATGCAATGAGTATGACCTAATATGATGCTAATGAAGTGTAAAACATAATCCATGCTTCCAGGAAAAATGAAGCATAAATTTTGGGGTATTACAACTGCCCTTATTCAATCAACTGGAAACCCGAAAGGAAGATAGCAACGACTTTCGCACTTTCGAGGTATCAAGTGATTAAATACGACAAAAGCCCGAAAATTTACACTAAAGTGAAAAATTGAAGTAACAATGCCTGTCAGAATCGGCCAAGAGGTGGTCTTGAAAAAGAATTCGTCTCGTACGGTGAGAGTCGGTCTGAACACCGAAACAAGGAATGTTAGCCTGAATACCAAAATAAATGGTAACACATAAATAACCATGGCCTGAATGCCACAAGTTGCATCGACCTGAATGTCGGAAACTTCTTCGATCTGAACATCAGAAGATATTAGATTATCAAACATCGGTCTGAACACCGGGAAACTGGCCTGAGTGCCACTTCGGTCTGAATACCGGAAAACTGGCCTGAATGCCACAAGTTCCATCGACCTGAATGTCGGAAACTTCTTCGATCTGAACATCGGACAACTGGCCTGAATGCCACTTCGGTCTGAATACCGGAAACTTTCATGCCTGTCAGCATCGACAGAAATAGGGAAAATGATAATTGAGGCGGCGTGTGGGCCAACTGTAACACCCTTCTAAAATACCCCAAATATTTAATTAAATCAACAAAATATAAATCAGAGTTAATATGCAATTAAGGGTGTCACACAATTACTTCACACCATTCACCATAATAACTGTCATGCTCTTTTATTAATTTAAACATAAGCATTTGCATAATACGCAGCGGGTAGAAATCTCATCAATCATGTAAAACATGTAACACATTACATGTAAAATGGTTCAACAACCAACAATAAAACAATTAAAAACATCCCGTCCCGATGTTACATCTACCAGAGCATGACCCACTAAGGAACTACACTAGACTCCAAGTACTAGCTCCTACTCAATCACTGCTCGTTACCTGAAAAATAGTTGTAAGGGTGAGTTCCTCAATCGATATAATAAGCATTATAAAATATCATGTCATGTTAAGTAATTTAACACATTAATCACCCTAATCATATCACACATTCAGTAACGGCACATCAACTCAAATATCATACTCAATACCAACACAAACACACGTATAATATTGGAATACATCCATTCATACTATACGCCATACAGACATTATGCAATGAGACTCCATGCATGCGGTACCGACTATTCGTGAACATATAGTTCAACTTCACCGACCAACTCCAGGTACGGCTACCAAGCCCACTAGTCCCACTCATTTGAGACCTAGTGACTCACATCACTAATTCCTCACCATGGGAATTAGCTACCACCCCAAGGGCCATGCTATGCACGCTAAATCACCTAGCATGCAAACATCAACAACAGTCCAAAATGACTAACATCACTAATTCCTCACCATGGGAATTAGCTACCACCATAAAGGCCACATTATGCTATGCCAAATCACCTAGCATGCAACATCAACAACAATCCACAATGGACATATGCTCACACTCTAAGCCATAAAACAGTCCATCCACAATTACATACATAATATATACATTCACAACATTATGCATATTTTCACACATCATCAGCATATTTATCACATAATCATATCATGTCATGCCAAATAATTCAATCACAGTATTAGCACACTCTACTAATACCTATCCTACTCAAAACAACGGGAAATAATCCCTACTATATCACACACCGATATATGTCAATCACCAATTATGTTCACAATATTAAAATATCAATTTTTCCAATTTCCAACAGTGTTAACCGGTTAACGCCCTGGGTTAACCGGTTAACGCAACACAGAACACGCTTTCTGGCCATTTACAACAGTGTTAACCGGTTAACGCCCTGGGTTAACCGGTTAACGCAAACAGAACAGCAAATTTTCATAAATCACAACAGTGTTAACCGGTTAACACCCTGGGTTAACCGGTTAACGCAAGACAAACAGCAATATTTCACAATTCATAACAGTGTTAACCGGTTAACACCCTGGGTTAACCGGTTAACGCAAGACAGAAAGCTGTTCCTGCGCTAACACGAACAGAATGCAGAATTCTCCGCATTTCTCGCCGTTGGAGGACTTCCGGACCTCCGATTTCGATTCCGTAAAAAGCTACACTCTCGGAAAATCACAACACACTCAAATACAGATTCAATTACAGCTTTAACACAACTGATCCAACACAATTCTTCAGCGTTCAACAATCCCAATTAGGGTCAAATCAACGGTTTATCACTACCCATTACATGTTAACCCATAATACCCATTAAACGACGATAAACCCCCCTTACCTGAGTTAATCCGGCGAATCTTTAGGCTTCAAGCTTTTCTCTTCTCCAACCTTCTTCCTCTTGCTCTGTCTCTTTGCCCTTTTCCTCTTTTCAGCCGCTTCTCTGCTTTTCACGTGAAACCCTTTCTTTACCAAATGGGACTCTTTTTCTTATTTCCAACTTATATATATTTTCCAATAATTATTATTCCAATAATAATAATAATAATAACCCAATAATTCCAATTATTTAATTAAATTAATAAATATATAATATTAACTTAAATTAAATAATTATCTTATTTTTATCGGGGTGTTACACCAACGACCCCTGCTGGGAATAATAAAGATAAGTCATGAACAATCCTCAATCTGAGTACTGGAAACAACTTCTGGCTTATCACTTGGGATACCGAGAATGCCTTGTGCTTTACATGCGTATGTTTTAATTTTTCAATGGCGTAATGCTCCATGAAAATGGAAATGATACGCAATTTGGGAGGATGCAATGCAATATGATTCTACATGCAGGGATGCGAAATGCTTGATTAGAGAGAACGCCAAGTTGAGGCAAGGAATTCTATTGGGGAAATTACCACCATCTTCTGGACCCTGGCAAGGCTGTTGGAGATGCACAACACAAAGAACTCTTTGGAGAAATGACCCGCCACACGGTGTTCTGGCAAATAACAAAATACTGAGGCTATGACTGGGGAGAAAATGGCACTGAAAACTTGCTGCTGAGGAAAGCGACAGTGGTTCTGGCAACGATAATTCGCGAGAGATACGACTCAGCAGGGGGAGAAATCACTGATATAGTACCGAGATCCTGCTTCAAGGAAAGAGACCATAGATCTAGCGTCGAGATCGTCGATCTGGCATCGAACTCTGAGGAGCATTCGCTTCTGCTGGGAAGATACAGTTTGGCACTGTCAACTCCGCTGGGGATATACAGTCTGACACTGTCAACTCCGTTGGGGATATACAGTCTGACATTGTCAACTCTACTAGTGAATGTATAATCTGAAACAAATGCTTAGGGAAGTACAGCAGTGAGAGCCTGCTGGGGATTGAAGAATCCAACGCTCGGACCAGCTCTGTAGGGATAAGATACCAAATTCCAACTGTAGAGGAAAAACATCCGCGATCATTTGATGGGGACCTTAAGGAAATTCCCCGAGTGTACCTGTTCTGAATAGACGATCCAAAGCACTTAAAATTTATAGCAATTTTCAATGTTTATTAAGCACGTACTTGTAAAGCTCTTATGTTTCATGATGCAATGTTTATCAAAAATTCGGACGTCATTTTTGCAAACAAAATAGTAAAATGAAAATGAACACAGAGATGTACTGAATAACATGACTTTATTGATTGAGTGGCCTCTGAATAGGTATTTACATCAAGAAGCAATCCCTGGAAAGAGGTAATTGCACAACAGATAAAAACAAAAATTAATCTAATGGCAATGTGAAATGGATTTCTATCGGGTTCCAATTCTGCTATGATTCGCTCGTCTTCAAGATCCTCCAGACGATCAACTTTCCGAAAAAGGTGATTGGAATGTTTCCTATCCTTCGGAAGTTTCCAGTTATTGACACGAGATGATATTCAGAACCACTCAGAACACAGTCATTCGCTTAATCCCTAACTTTTGCCTGGATCGCCCTTTCGGGTTTTCAACTTACCAGGTGTACAATCTTTTCATTTTTAATCCTTAACTTTTGCCCAAACCTTTTTCATTGTCTTGGTTCTCCGGGATGCCCATTTTTTTGCCTGGACTATTCTTTTTATCGTCCAGCGGGTCTATTTTATGCGAAGTATTTTTTAACTATGTCTGAGTTCACAGGGGAAGTGAAGTTTTCACCATCCATAGTTGTAAGCATTAAGGCTCCACCATCAAAAACCTTGGTGACAATATACGGTCCATCATAGTTAGGAGTCCACTTGCCCCTGTGATTTGTCTGAGGAGGAAGGATCCTTTTCAACACCAAATCTCCGACTTGGAAGCATCGAGGACGCACTTTCTGACCAAAGGCTCTCTTCATCTGACTTTGATACAACTGCCCATGACAAATGGCTGCCATTCGCTTCTCTTTGATAAGACTCAACTCATTGAACCTTGTCCGAACCCATTCAACTTCGTCTAACTTGACATCCAGCAGGACTCTTAGAGAAGGAATCTCCACTTCAACAGGTAGGACTGCTTCCATACCATACACAAGGGAGTAAGGGGTTGCCCCGGTCGATGTACATACTGAAGTACGGTACCCATGCAAGGCGAAGGGTAGCATCTCATGCCAATCTCTGTACGTAACGACCATCTTCTGCACAATCTTCTTTATATTCTTATTTGCTGCCTCAACAACACCGTTCATCTTAGGACGATAAGGGAAGAGTTGTGATGTTGAATGTTGAAGTTCTTGCACAACTCCTTCATCATTTTGTTATTGAGGTTAGAACCATTATCAGTAATGATTCTTTCGGGAATCCCATAACGACAAATGATTTCTTTCTAAATGAATCGGGTAACCACATGTCTGGTGACCTTCGCAAATGACGTTGATTCGACCCACTTGGTGAAATAGTCGATGGCAACAAGGATGAAGTGATGCCCATTGGAAGCAGTCGGCTCAATCTTTCCAATCATATCAATGTCCCACATAGCAAACGGCCACAGCGAAGACGTCACATTCAGAGGATTTGGCGGCACATGCACCTTATCAGCATAAATCTGGCAATTATGACACTTCCGAGCATATTTGAAACAATCAGATTCCATGGCCATCCAGTAATAACCCGCTCTCAACAATTTCTTAGCCATTGCATGTCCGCCGGCATGAGTACCGAAGGAGCCTTCATGAACTTCCTGCATTAACATGTCTGCTTCGTGTCTATCCACGCATCTGAGCAAAACCATGTCGAAGTTCCTCTTATACAACACATCGTCTTTGTTCAAGAAGAAACTTCCTGCCAATCTTCTCAAAGTCTTTCTATCATTGTTGGATGCCTCTGCAAGGTACTCTTGATTCTTCAGAAAGCACTTGATGTTGTGATACCAGGGCTTGTCATCAACTACCACTTCAGCAGCAAACACATATGCGGCCCTATCAAGGCGCATAACCTCAATTCTGGGAACATGGTTCCACCGAATCACCTTGATCATGGAGGATAGAGTAGCAAGAGCATCTTCCATCTGGTTCTCGTCATGAGGTATATGATATAGCTTTACTGTTGTGAAGAAAGTCAACAGTCTTCTCGTGTAGTCTCTGTAGGGGACCAGATTAGGCTGGAGAGTATTCCAATCACCATTCACTTGATTGATCACTAGAGCTGAATCTCCGAAGATGTCCAGAGTCTTGATTCTCAAATCAATGGCTTGCTCGATACCCAAGATACAGGCTTCATACTCAGCTTCACTATTGGTGCACTCAAAAGTCAGACGAGCGGTGAAAGGCATGTGGGCACCTTTCGGAGTGGTAATGAGAGCACCAATTCCACTTCCTTTGGCATTGACGGCCCCATCAAACATTAAAGTCCACTTTTCATCTGGATCAGCTCGCTCCTCAACAACTGGCTCTTCGCAGTCTTTCATCTTGAGGAACATGATGTCTTCATCTGGAAAATCAAACTTCATCGGCTCATAATCATCAATCGGCTGCTGAGCAAGATAGTCTGACAGAATACTCCCTTTGATGGATTTCTGGGATGTATACTGGATGTCGTACTCTATCAGTACCATTTGCCAACGAGCAACCCTTCCGGTGAGAGTTGGCTTCTCAAATATATACTTGACTGGATCCATTTTGAAGATCAGTAAGGTTGTGAGTCAGCATGTATTGTCTCAATCGCTTAGCAGCTCATGCAAGTGCACAACATGTCTTTTCAAGCATTGAGTATCTCGACTCGCAATCTGTGAATTTTTTACTCAGGTAGTAGATGGCATGCTCTTTCCTACCTGTCTCATCGTGTTGACCGAGAACACAACCCATGGAATTATCGAGTATTGTCAAATACATAACCAGCGGTCTCCCTGGGACTGGAGGCATAAGGATAGGAGGATTTTGCAAATACTCTTTTATTTTTTCGAAATCCCTTTGGCAATCATCATTCCACCTGATGGCCTGATCCTTTCTCAACAATTTGAATATTGGCTCACACGTGGCTGTTAGGTGAGAGATGAACCTTGCAATGTAGTTCAACCTTCCTAAGAAACCACAGACTTGTTTTTCTGTTCTTGGCTCAGGAATTTCTTGTATCGCTTTCACTTTGGCCGGATCCACCTCAATCCCTTTTTCACTAACAATAAAACCCATCAGTTTTCCAGATCTCAGCCCGAAAGTACACTTGTTTGGATTAAGCCTCAGCTTGAATTTCCTCAAACGCTCAAACAGTTTCTGCAAATTCACCAGATGTTCTTCTTCCGTCTGAGATTTGGCAATCATATCATCAACATAAACCTCGATTTCATGATGAATCATATCATGGAAAAGAGTTACCATAGCTCGTTGATATGTTGCCCCAGCATTTTTCAGACCAAACGGCATCACCTTGTAGCAGAAGGTGCCCCATGGGGTTATGAAAGTTGTATTCTCCATGTCTTCTGGTGCCATCTTAATTTGATTATAGCCAGAAAATCCATCCATGAAGGAGAATACCGAGAACTGAGTCGTGTTATCCACCAAAACATCGATGTGAGGTAATGGGAAATCATCTTTAGGACTAGCTCTGTTCAGATCCCGGTAGTCAACACACATCTGTACCTTTCCATCCTTTTTAGGTACTGGAACGATATTTGCAACCCATGGCGGATATTTTGTAACTGCTAGGAACCCTGTGTCCAACTGTTTTTTGCACTTCTTCCTTTATCTTGACAGCCATCTCTGGTCTTGTTCTTCTGAGCTTCTGCTTGACCGGAGGACAATCCTCTTTGAGAGGCAAACGGTGTACCACAATGTCTGTGTCAAGCCCTGGCATGTCCTGATAAGACCAAGCGAAGATGTCAACATACTCTTGCAGCAATTCAATCAGCCCCTTCTTCACATTATCTTCCAAAGCAACCCCTATCTTGATCTCTCTCTTGACGTCCTCGGTGCCGAGATTAATCACTTCAGTAGACTCTTGATGCATTTGAATGACCCTGTCTTCCTGTTTTAACAACCTGGCAAGTTCTTCAGGGAGTTCACAGTCTTCATCACCCTCTTCTTCAGCTTGAAAGATTGGATTTTCAAAGTCGAAGCGAGCCATAGCAGAATTGTTATCAATAGGATCCAGTGACGTGCATCTGCATGAGTGATGGTATGTGCTTATGAGTGTGAACAAGAAGTGGAAACTAAACAAAACATTGCCAAATGTATATTTTTTATATATATTTTTTATTTTTGAAAACTGTAAAAATAGAAAGACAGTGAACAAAATATTTGAATGCAAAAAGACGTCCTTTATTTATGATAAAAAATGCAGGTATCCACATAGATGAGCCCTACAATGAGTCATTACGCCCTAGGCGGAACGTAAGACTTGGATATGCATGAATAAACAAAGAAAATTACTCTTCAAGAAGAGTGGCTTGGATAATCTCTTCAGAAGACCAATTGCGGAGAACTTCACCCGGGACCCTTGGACGCACCCAGTTGTCAATGTCGCAATCACTATCCCCATCTTCTTTATTGATTGCAGAGACCTGGCCATACTGAATGATGCCAGCACTTGAGAAATTAATCGGCCCCTGACGAGTCTGAAGCGTTGAAGTTGTAGAAGCAACAGCATCAGAAAAATTAATGACATCATTGGGAATCACAGAATCAACAAGGACAACATTTGTAAATTCATCAACGGTAATGGCATCTTCAGACAAGAGAGGATTAACATTTGCATTCTCAACAACCCCTTCGAGAACCCCTTCAAAAGACCTTTGGGTAGATAGGTCTTCAGCTTGGAGGATACCATCATCAAGCTAGGCCTGGATACCCTGTTCCAGCTTCAAACAACCTCCACTCTGTGCGACATAGCCCAAACAACCACTCCCATAACCGGGGAAAACATCTGCCTTTAGCAAGTATTCCTTGATTTCTAACAGCGGAGTCTTCAGCTTCAACACCTCTTTGACTAGTTTGGCTTCTCCTTCAACCATGTTAACATTTGCTCCACCATGTTGCGGCATGGGATTGTTGACAATATTAGGAGCCGGCGCAAAGTTAATGGCCTTTGAATCAATAAGGTCCTGAACTACGTGCTTAAAAGCTTTGCAGTTCTCAATAGTGTGGCCAGGTGCCCCATAGTGGAAATTACACCTAGCATTGGCGTCATAACCCACTAGAAGCCTGCCAATGGGAGGAGCCAAAGTGAGTAACTGCACAAGTTGCAAATGTTGAAGGTTGGGAAGCAACTGGGCATACCACATCAGAAGAGTGTCGAAACGCCTATCCATCATCCTTTATCTCTGTTGATAAGCAGGTATGTTACCTTGTTGTTGTTGGTATTGATTTTGTTGACGTTGAGGTTGTTGTTGTTGCACCGGTGCTGCAGCCGGAATGGTCACTGCTGCAACATAAGGTTGTTGATGGTAATTCTGAAAGTTATTCCTCCGGTTACCCCTGTCCTGATAAGAAGATATCGCATTTGCATCCCCTTCTCTCCTCTTCTGTCCTCCTAAGAACAGGTTCTTTGACCCCGAAGATGATCCAACCCCATTTTGGATCTTACATGTGTTCAAGTAATTCTCCACCCTCTCACCGGTAGAGATCACATCAGCAAAATTCGAGGCATTGCAATCCACCAGACGCTCCAAATAAGATCCAGGCAGTGTGTTCATAAACATGTTGGCCATCTCTTTTTCCAACATCGGAGGCTGAACACGGGAAGCTAACTCTCTCCAGCGTTGAGCATACTCTTTGAAGCACCCGTTGCTCTTGAGAGACAGATTCTGGAGCTGAGTCCTGTCAGGTGCCATATCCGTATTGTACTGATATTGCTTCACAAAGGCCTCAGACAAGTCTCTCCAGCAGCGAATATGGGCTTTGTCCAGCCTCATATACCACTCCAAGGATGCCCCAGCTAGGTTGTCCTGGAAGAAGTACATGAGCAGCTTCTCATCATCAGAATACGCGATCATCTTGCGGAAGTAAGCTTGTACATGAGTCTTCGGACAAGAGTTGCCATTGTACTTATCAAACACGGGGACTTTGAATTTTGGCGGAACTCTCATGCCTGGGACCAGCCCCAAGTCAGCAACATCCACACCAAGAGCGTTCTGCCCTTCCACAGCTTTCAACCTCTCTTCCAGTCTCCGAAACATAGGGTCCATACCATGGCCCATGCCAAAGTCCTCCTGAAGCAGGGGGAATTGATCCTCCTGATCGTCATGGATGGGTTGTTGACCAAGGTTGCCATGTGGGATTGGGATAGGCCCCGGTCCATTGGGTCCATTAGCCTCTCCAGCGGGAGGATCAGCCACAACCTCCGGTTGAGTAGTAGGGGGATTCCCCTGTACCAACAATCTAATCTCCTGTTGTCCCTGAGCCACTCCTTGGACCACTCCCATGAACTGATTCATGTGAATCCTCATCTCAGCGAGCTCTGCTTGTAAACCCTCCATTGCTCTCTGTTGATTCCTTCGGGTACCGTATCGGTGGATGCCTGAGTCAGCTATCCTAATAATGGAATACCAAACAAGACGAGAACATTGCGGCGGTAACTGTTATGCAAGACATGCTAATGAATATGCAAATGCAATTACATGTTTATCAATTTCAAAGGGTATTCTACCCCTTGATTCCAGTCTCACATTAGATAAACAGTGTAAGAAAACCCCGACTAGAATCAAGAAGAAGATATAAACCCCTAGGAATAGATAAACATGATGCATGCAATGCTTATGATTTAATTTTTATATCAGAGGAACTTTAGAGTCTTATTTGCAAATTTTGGAAATATTAAACGTTTATCACATACGGAATTATCACGTCAATTAATATTTGGAAATGTTTTTACGCCAAAAAAAGTACAGTCTTGGTAACCAAATACAATACAAGAGAGAAGGAAAATGAACATCATATGGATCCCTAGAAGAAATCGTCCAAAGCCCTCGAGACCGGAAGATAAGCTGCACGAAGCCTCTTCACCTCCCTCTCATAGGCTGCCTCCATATCTGCCTTCTCTTTGGCGAGTCGATCATACTTCCTCTTCCAAAACTTGGAAGACTGAGGAAGTAGAGAAGTCAATGCGTCATCAGGATCATCAATAACATGGTGCTCAAGGAACTTTATCAAAGCATCCTTCTCTCTGATCTGCTGAAGCAACTCCTCTCGTTCACGGATCCAAGCACGCGAACGGTCTTCGTCTCTCAACTCCTCTACTCCTTCGCTAGGGAGGGTTGAAGGCCCAGCCACAACCAAAGGTGTGGGTCTTGGATACTCATAAGGCATGAGGTACTCAGAAGATCTCCTCCTAACCCAAGAGGTATAGGGTTCCAAAGCGATACAGTTCTTCGGACCTAGCTCCTTCCTTCCTTTCTTATGGATCTTGCGCCAAGCGTGGACCATCCTGCTCTTCAAGCCTTGGGGATATTTACCCTCCTGAAATAACACACCCTCTAACAGAATGTTATTGGGTTTATCCTTTGGGGGGAACCCAAGCTGACGACGTTCCAAAATAGGGTTGTAGTTAATTCCACCGCATGTACCAAGAAGAGGTACATTGGAGAATTCACCACAAGAGTCGATAATCTGCACACCATCATATAGACGGTTGTACCAAAAGATACCATCATTAGTGAGAGACATAAGTCTCGTGGACCACCGTAGACATCCTTTGTTCTCCTTGAAGGCAAACGTCTGAGGCAAGTGCGAAATAAACCACTTGTACAACAGAGGCAAACAGCACACAATGGTACCACCGCCCTTTGCATTCCTCATATGCAAAGAGAAATAAGTGTCACCCAACAGAGTAGGAACGGGATTAAGAGTAGAGAAAATCCTAATGGCATTCACATCCACAAACTTGTCGATGTTGGGGAATAACACTAGCCCATAGATGAGAAGTACAAATATGGCCTCAAAGGCGTCCTCACTCATGGCCTTCCCAAACATAGTAGCTTTGAAATCAGACGGGAGACCTTGAATTCCACCTTTGGTAGTCATATGAGCACCAATAATAGATTCATCTATATGCAACAGATCAGCAATCTCTTGAGAAGAAGGAACTCTCACCAAGCCACTGAACGGCAACTGGTCTAGGATAGGTATGCCCACAAGATAGGCATACTCCTCAAGTGTGGGAAAAAGCTGGAAATCCGGAAAAGTGAAGCAACGGTACAAGGGATCACAGAACTGCACCAACACACTCATTAGACCTTCATCCACTTGAGTAGCCAGAATAGACAGAAGCTTCCCATGACGAGCCTTGAATTCCAAGGGATCTAATACATAGGATGTCAAACTCCTTAACTCTTTCAAGTCGGGTTGTCTGAAACTGTACTTCTTCGTATTCCTTCTTTGCTTATCCATGTCTGAAAATTTTGCAAATAGACCTCTTAAGTTCCTTGAAAATTTTCTCATTGTTGATGATATGGATGTGTATGAATGCATGAATGCATGGATGCAACAATCACACTCAAGGATCAAGCAAATCACACCACACAAAGGTCATGGGATGGATTAAGTCATCCTTAATATCAATCATCCATTTTGGTGGATTATGGTTTACACCTTATCAACACCCAAGTTCCATTGATATTAAGGATACACAAAAACGGATCAACCACGAATCAAGGGTTTGTTGCGAGTCGCGAGCATGGAGTCTTGGTTAAGAACCACCCAAAGGGAGTGTACTATGGTTAAACCTGACAATCATGTTCTACAAGAGGTTCCCATAGTTATCATCCCATCTTTTGGATATTATCGGATAACCGACTACTCGTATTCCAAAAATATTCTCAAGAGAGACTCTTATGAGTGTAGTATCGCATAACAATCGTATCAAATCTTACACTTGAACGATCTTCGCACTACGTCCTAAAAATAGGCCAAGATGGGTGTGGTAAACTAAGGTCCTTGGCTTCTAAGGCATATATTGGAAAGAGTAATGCCTAACCACGACTACTCGTGTGACATTATTGATCCCAACATAACCTTCACCAAGTGAATGGGCTTACAAGTCAACTTGCTAAAAAATAACTCCACACAAGTCAACAAGACTATGCCATTCTCCTATCCTAAGTGCACTCGAGTTCGGGTATAGAACTGATATCACGAAGATCACCAAGCATACAAGCAATTAATATATCAAGCAATTCATACATTACATACAATACAATAATCCCAAATTTCACAAAAATATGTCACAAAGCAATATACCATATAATACGACAAATATGAAAAGTAGGCAAAACCCACTAGGCAAATGATAGTCCCCAGCAGAGTCGCCACTTTTCTGTAGGGGGTATTCGTTACCATTAGAGATATTGACTAAATCCAAGGTAAACCATACAAGTTGAGTCGCCACCGCACTTCTATTTATCCAAAGGAATGGTTAGAAAGCGAACAAAAACCTAAAAGTTTTATCGAATAAAAAACTAGTAAAAATGTCAGAGATCTGGGTAAGGGGGTTGGTTATGCAATGGGAAGGTTTTAAGCACCCAAAACATCCTAGGTATTCCTAGGGAGCCCTTTTCGTAAGTATTGTTCTAGTCTAAAGGGTGTAGGTATATCTAAAGTACTATTTACTAAAAGGAAGGTTAAAAGAAAATGACTCGCAAGGATGTCGCATCCACTGCCTACGTATCTCATCTGAGTATGAGAATCAGAGTCTTCGTAGCTCGGCTACCTATGGGTTAAAGAGAAGTGTACTCGGTAAGACGTCGCGTCTTATGCCTACGTATCTCATCTGGAATGAGAATCAGAGAAAAACGTAGCTCGGCTAACTACGGGAACAAGGGTCTCGATTGCAACTAGGGCAAGGGAAAGGGACGGTCTCGATCGCAACAAGGGCGAGAGAAAAGAATCGTAACAAGGGCGAAAGCAAGCAAGGATTAGTTGTTAGTCGCCAGTCAAACTCGGCAAGACATCGCGTCTCGTGCCTACGTATCTCATGAGAATCAGAGTTGTCGTAGTTCGGCTAACTAGGGGTTAAGGATTGCCATCTGAACATGGACTTATAAAAGAGGACACCAGCTGTGTCAAAGGAGGGTGGGCAGTGTGTTCAACATCCTAGCAGTAGGTGTCGCAGCTCGCTGAATCGAGTCTTAGGCAGTTACCTCTTTGCAATAGAACAGACTGAATGCCACAAGATCGGAGACGCACGGAAGGTCTAAAAGTGGGGAAGCTCTGCTCTAGAGTTGTCATGCAATATGGACCTATGTGTTAGGATTTACAAAGGGGAACATCTACCTAATGTTAGCATGCAAAGAATAAGGGAATTCTACCTATGTTATCATACAAAGGGTTCTACCTAATGGGTGCTACCTAAACGGAACAAGAGTCGACAGATGGAGTGCGGAGAGGAGTTACGGATAAGGGTAGATGGCGATGCCGGAGGCAATCGACTTACAGGTAGATGGTGATGCCTAAGGCAATCGACTTACAAGAGGATGGACGAATGCGTGCTGGTTCTGTTAAGTTTTAAAAATGATTACTCGACGTTGGATCGAGCTTTTGATCTTATTTTGAAATGGTTATCGGATGTTCGTTTTAATTCTTGTATTAACAGCTGACTAAAGAAATAAAGAAATAAATATTATACACGTTATGGGAGAGGGGTACATTTGTTATGAATGGGGATTGTTCATGGCAAACAAACAATAAGAATATATGCCTCATACATCATACAAGTAGGCAACAGTTATCAATCAGATCGGATAAATAAACAATATATAATCAAACCAAAGAATCAAATAATGGAGCATTTAAACAATGCATGGGAGTATGAACATGTTAAAAAATCAAGCAATAGAAAGCATGAATGAGAGAAACAAGTATAAAAGATAACAGATGAATCAAACAGATGAAAATATGCACACGAAGGGTCCACTGAATAATTTAATCAGGAAATGAGGTAAGGACCAAATAAAATCAAGTTAAAAGGCTTCTAATACATGGCATATGAGATGAAAAAGGGAGGATCAAAAGATCTCTTCAATTGCCATAAGAAATCCCTAAGTCAAACATCGATCATAAAGAAGTCAACTGAAAATTCAAGTCAACTTAAAAAATAACAAATAAATAGAAAATTAATCAATAAAATTATGAAAAATTAAACTAAATAAGGTGGGGTCAGTACATCATCATCCCCCAAAAATATTTTTAAAATAATAAAAATTGGCACGTGAATTAATTAAAATAAAACATAGGTCAAACCAAAAGTCAATTAATAAGACTAGGTTAGAAATAAACCCAAAATAAATTGAAAATGTGAAATAAAATTCCAACAGTGGTCAACCTTCATCCCAAAAATCAAATGCTACCAATAATTTTAAGTCAAAAAATAAAATCAATAAAAAAAGTGTGTTAAAATGGACCATTTAGAATAAATAATTAAAATAAAATATTAATATTAATATTAAAAAAATACAAAAATAAAAATTATATAAAATTAAATAAAACGTTAAGAAAAGTGAAAAATATTTTTGGGTAATTTTATGCACGAAGAAAATATTTTAAATAAGAAAAAGAAATATGAAAATGGAAGGATTAATGGTGATGAACATGGTAAGCAAGCGTAGATATATCAAAACATGGGCATGGAAGAGATGATTACCTAATGGAAAATAGAAGTGGAATGGAATCTGATATGTGATGAAGCTTTTCCTCCTTGCCACGAAATTCCAATGCTCCTTTAGGGTTAGGGTTTCAGCTTCTTAAATAGGGTGGATTAGGTATTCTCATGGGCTTTTTAATAAGTGATTTATCCATAAGAATAAAAGTGAGAAGTGAGGTGTAAAATGTTGTTATTTTGAGCCAAACTTAAGTGAATGGATGTCCAATGCATGGCCAAAAGAGGTAAAAAAACGTGACTGGTTTGTGCAGCATGCTTAGAAAATCTGATTGGGCCAGCCAGGCCCAAAATCTGCCTAGAAAATCAAGTCATGGTGCCCACTTTAAATGAATGTATCTCTCAAACCATGGATCCAAATGAGATGATTCAAAAGGATGTGAAAGAGGACATGGCAAGGTAAAATTATTGTGAAGAAAGTATTTTCAAATAATGCCTTGAAGTGCAAGAAAACTGGCCAAGAAGTCTTGACAAATTTTGAAGATTTTGGACTTAGAAATTTTTCTAAGTGTCCTAAAAAATGTCTCACTTTGACTAAGCATAACTTTCTCAATTTTAATCCAAATGGAGCAAACTTTATATCTCTTGAAAGCTTGGAACAAGAGGAACAACTTTGATGTTGGAGAAATTTTCAAATGGAGATTTTATCTTAATGCAAAATAGGATTAAAGTGAGTGCAACGATCATGAAAACTTGCCCTAAATGGGAAGTCAACCATTTCCAAATTAAGTAACTTTTCCAATTCCTGATTAAATGATGAATCCATGATCCAACCTTGATTGAATTTCACATGTGTAGGATCCCCTAGGCATGGATTTTGAGATTCCACTCTCAAAATGTCAGGAGTTGACTTTTCTGGCCCCATAGTTTACTTTTCCCAAACTATCTGATTCCCGATTCCATTGATCAATTGAAGCACTTCTAGCTCAAATAAAGAGCTGATTTTTTGTATGTAGACCCTTGTGGACATATGGAGGGCCATGGAAAAGAGTTTCACCCAAAGAATCATAAATAAACTGATTTTAAACCAAACCCTAGTTTTAGGGCAAAATTGATCAGGAACTGATTGCACTGATTGCCAATGGATCTTTCTGAGATAATTGTGACTCTTCCTAGGCCAAGATGCCTCTCTAATCATGAAATGAATGAGCTCCTCCACTTCCAACCAAACATTTCCTGTTGCAGGTAGCCATGAAACCCTAATTTCTGATTAAATCCAGATGAACACTCTGATAGCTTTGAATCCTTCACTGATGAACTGAGGACCATAATAAGATACTTGGACCCCCCTGAGACCCTTGAGACTTGTATACTTAGAAAATGAAGTTAAATTCTCAATCTTGCTTTGTGTGGGCTCCTTCTGTTAAGGAGTGATCGATCAAAACCTGATCTCCATGTCACTAATGCAGTATGCAATGAGTATGACCTAATATGATGTTAATGAAATGTAAAATATAATCCTATGCTTCCAGGAAAAATGAAGGGTAAATATTGGGGTATTACATTACCAAATCTCTAACATGCATTAACACCTATATTTTTGTTTCCCGACCTCAGATAGTTTTGACTTCTACATAAGTCCAATTACGATTGCTTAACATAGAGATAAATTTCATCAAGAAGGCATAACATTCTATTAAGTGGGATTGTAAGTCTCCCATTCTTCATGGAATTGTGTGGAAACTTGACCATTTTTTCCTTTCATGAGAGCTAGTGGCATACTTGTTAAATTATCCAAGTTGGAGCTCTTCTCATGGAAGATGTCTTGGTTTAAGGATTCATACTTGTGAATGAATGGTTGGGTGTTCTCCAAAGAATGACTTAATCAATTAAAACTCACCACTAACATTTGACTAACCATTGACTAACTCTTATTAATATTGCTTTAATTTCAAGTTATTTACTTTATGCACTTTAAATTTTAGTACCTTTATCATTCATTGCCATTTTACATTTCATGCAACTTTTTATGTTTGAAGTCCTTTTTCACTTTGCTCACTTGAGCCATATCTTGATTGTATATATTGTTTGCTTGCTTTTGTTTTGTTTGAGGTGTTAGGACCCTAAAACACCTAATAATAACAAAAACCCTAAAAAAACATTTGTTGGACTGTTGGGACTTGATCTGAACTTTTGGACTTAGAACTGGGCAGCTTTCCCTATGCTAAAGGACTTGGCCGATGCCAACATCTAAGACTGAGCTATCTTTGACCATGCCTTCATCTTATGCAAGACCTTGCGTGCCCTTGATTCATCTACTACTTTGTCTCTGGATTTAATTGTTATTTTGTTTTTGCCTATGTCTTATGTTTTGTTCTGAGTTGATCAAGGAATATTTCATCTGATACATTGGAAGACACCGAAGACTGCTAGCTATTGGAGTGCTTGCTTGGATGTGGCTATCTTATTTGATGCTTTGATCTTCATGATGTCTGGATATTTCTCATTTCTTATCAAAGTCCAAAGGAAAATGGGTTTCTAAATGAAATTCTTGTTTTTTGGATTGCATCCCATTGGTCAGATATTTTCAACCCTTAACTTTTAAATTCTTCTTAGGGTATTCTCTTCATCTCCTCCCACTTCTTTGATTTCAAAATCTCTCCCTCTTTTCAAAAACTTTTCTTTGCTTGAGATTTCAAACTTAGACATGTTTTAATAATTAGAAACTTTGGCCTTATACCATTGAATTTTTATATTTCTTTTCTTAAATCAAATTTGTAAATAAACTTAACCAGATTGACTTAAAATTCAAATGACAAAAAGAACTAACAACCTCATTCAAATCTTTGGCCTTTTATGCCTTTTCATTTAAACTTTTGTTAAAATTAATTCACCAACATCTTTGAAATTTTTATCACGAACTACGGGGTTTTGATCCCTCATTTTTATGTTGGTACGTAGGCATAAGACTGAAGGTCTTGTCAAACATAAAAATATAATTAATGAATTCTTTTCTCATCCCTACACTCTATATTTTATCAAACATCTTTTATACCCAAAAGCATATTCCCAAAAAAGGGCTCCCTAGGAGTACCTAGGACACTTTTGGTGCTAACACCTTCCCTCTGTGTAACCAACCCCCTTACCTGTAATTTCTGGCATTTTATTAGTTTTGATTTGAAAACTTCTTATCTTTGAGTTTTTGTCGTACTTTTCTCTTTTCCTTTGGAAACAATAAAAGCGCGGTGGTGACTGTAGCGGTAAATTCATGATCATCAAGCTATGGATAAGCTAGAGATCAAATAACAAGAGTCGCCACTGCGCTTTTATTGTTTCCAAGGGAAAAGGGAAAACGTACGAACAAAACCAAAAAGTAAGAAGTTTCCAAATCAAAACTAATAAAATGTCAGAGATTACAAGTAAGGGGGTTGGTTACACAGAGGGAATGTGTTAGCACTCAAAGTGTCCTAGGTACTCCTAAGGAGCCCTTTTTATGTGCATATGTACTTGGTATAAAGTGATGTTTTAAAAACAAATAGAATGGGGGGATGAGAAAATAATTCATTAATTATATTTTTGTGTTTGACAAGACCTTCGGTTTTGTGCCTACATACCAACATAAAAATGAGGGATCAAAACCTCGTAGTTCGTGATACAAATTTCAAAGTGGGTGCATTGTCTTTAACAAAAATTAAGTTTGAGAGGGACAAAGCCCTAAAAATGGTTTGAATGAGTTATTTATTTTTTGACTTTTTGAAATTTTAAGTCAAGTATAGTTAAGTTTATTTACAAGTTTGATTTAAGAAAAGAAGATTGAAAATGCAATGGCATAAGGCCAAAGTTTCTATCTTTTTTGCAAAAATGGTCAAAGTTTAGAACAAAATAAGTTCAATCAAATAAGGTTTTGAAAAAAAGAGGGAGAGATTTTGAAATTAAAGAAATATGGAGAAGATGAAGAGACTATCCTACATACAAAATTAAAAGTTTAGAGTTGAAAAGATCTGACCGAATGGGTAGCAATCCTATAGACAAGAATGTCAATAGAAACCCAGAATTCCCTTGGACTTTTAGAATCAAGCAACACACAAATGTGCAATTATATTATATTGAAGAGCAAGGCATCAAATAAAGATGGTCAGATCCAAGCTTATCCATTCCATGATCTTCTTCAAGGTAGCCCATGTAACAGATGAATTCCATAAATCACAGGTTCAAAATAACAGCTTCACAATGATCATGTTGCAGATGAACTTAGACAGATCTTGAATGATGTATCAGATGAAGTTTCAAATTGCAAGCACTTGGTTTCTCAATAAGTTGGCATTGGCCAAGTCCTTTAGCATAGGAATGTTGCCTAAGTTCTAAGTTCATTTGTCCAAGATCAAGCCAACAGTCTACACAAAAGTTTTTTAGGGTTTTTGTTGTTATTATGTACATTAATGGTCAAAGACCACACAAACAAGCAAAGCACAAACAAAATATATCACACAATATGGTCCAAGTGGACAAAGTGAAAATTGCATTAACATAAACAATTAGAATGATATGAACAATGGCAAATGAATAAGGGCAAAAATTAAATGACATTAAAGTAAATGGCTTGAAATTAAAAGTTAGTAGTTAATAGGTTAGAAGTTAGTATTGTTTTGTTTTTTTGCTTTTCATTCTTAGACATTCTATGGAGAACACTCGACCCACTTATCACAAGCATGGATCCTTGAACCAAGACATCTTCCAAAGGAAGGAAAAAAGGCCAAGTTTTCACACAATACCATGAAAGAGGGGACTTACAATCTCACTAACTAGAATGTTATGCCTTTTATGTCACAAATTTAGCGATATGTTAAGCAATCGTAATTGGACTTATGTAGAAGTCACAACTATTTGAGGCCGAGCAATAGAATTTTGGTGTTAATGCATGTTAGAGACATAATATTATGAACTATGCTCATGAAACGTACCACACACAAAAATAATATGCAAAAGGTGTGGCCTAATCTCATCCATACTCATGTTAATTTTTCAATCAACTAGTTTTAGGACTTTGAGATATCATAGGCCAAATGAGATGAATGCATAAATAAGGGAAATGAGATGAAGTGGGAGGGGAATAGATGAAAACTCCAATTTATCAAAGGAGGACTTTTACCAAATTAATATCATTCATTCATTTTGGGAGATAGAATATACATTCCATCAATCCCCTAAATCCAATTATATTAATTTGACAAAGTCAAATCAACCTTGATCAAGGCCCAACAACAAGAATCAAACATAAACAAGTCATCACAATTGGTCAACAAAATTATTTGGCATTTATTCCAATTAAAAATACTAAAATAATGCATTTAAATTAAATATGGTTTGTCAAATTCTTAAAACCTCATCAAAACACCAAATAAATGGCCATGAGATTTATCATAGGTTAAACAAGGTCAACGGACCTTGGAGAAAAAATTTCAGATTTTTTAAAGACTTAAAAGTATTTTTAAATAATTAAAAACAAATTAAAAATCAATTAAATCATGAAAAATATTAATAATGATCCAAAAAATAATTTTAATTTAGAATATGAAAGAGGAAAATATTTGAAATTTTTTGGTGAAACTCTCATATTTTTTGGATCAATATCCAAATTAATATGAATTAGTGAAAATAAAGTAATTAAAAGGAAATTCAAATAATCAGAAAAAACGTGGACCACCTGATCTCCCTCATTAATTGAGGTGGCAGATCAAGTGGTCACCAGTGCGAGTTCCATGTGGTCTCTAGTCAACTGAGCAACACGCGTGGTAATTAGAAACGACGCTCGGGATTAAAACAATTTAAATGGATCCTATGGTTAGAGACGTGTCAACACACGGCCGGAACTGTAGCTTCGGTCTTCTTCTCTGGTGGACCTCACCGGACTGGTCCACCTTCAACCATCACTAGAATAAAAAAGGAGGACATGATCTGAAAGGAAAAATAGCGTAGATCACGAATATCACCTCAATTTTGACTAACTCCTCACATATAGAAAGATATGAGGAGTTGAAATTTGAGGTATGTCAACTGAGTTGCTTCGATTTGACCTCTAAGCAACTCAATTTTCTTGCCTACATTGGTAGGACTTAAGACAACCAAAGAACCAAGAGAATTGAGCAAGATTGAGAGAGAACCAAAGAGATGAAGTTTTCTGAAAATTACCTTCAATGCAGTGCAATTCTTGATGTTGCTTGCTCCAAACATCATCTGATCACACTTGAGAAGCTAGCAGGAAGTGATTGATGAGGTTGCAAGGCTTTGAATCCTGGAATTTTTTAATCTCCAACAGTTGAGATTCAAACTCAAATTTCAAGTTGAAATTTATCAAGTTTTCCTTTGGAATGAGAGGGTTTCAATGGGGGGCAAAGCTGGCGCGCAAGGTGTGTTCAATTCTGAGCAGAAGGGGCTCTATTTATAGCTGCAGCAAGTGACAATTGCACCTTCAAATTCACTTTCCAAAATTGGAAATTGATGATGCATGGGTGAATGGGCATGTACAAACCCATGAGATCATTGCTTTAGGTCCACATATGAGTGTGAGAGGGTCTGAAATCAACTTGGATTGCAAGGCAAGTGTGTGTGAAGATACCATGTTCATGCCATGGGCATCCCTAGCAATTCTTGTCCAAAATGGATGAACATGGACTTTTTGGAAAGGTTAGATCAAGAGGAACAACTTTCATGTTCAACACTTTTCCATTTGGAGCTTGTATCATGATGAATTTTGAGGTGGAAGTTTGGAAATTTCAACATGTTGAAATTTTTTCTAAGTGTTAAGCCATATATCTCATTATTCCACCTTGCTTAACTTTTTATGTGAGCTTCAAATGAGAAAAGTATCTTCACCAAAGTTGTATCTATTTCAAATACCTTAAAAATGGTCACCAATTTCATGTCATTTGGATTTGGAATGATAGAGTTATTCATTTTTGAAGTTTGAAAAAATCACTTGTTCAATGGTATAGGTCAAAAGTGACCTATAATGTAGCCTCATATCACATGCTCATAAAAGTTGAATTAGCTCTCACTATAAACATAAAAGTTGAATTAAACATCTTCAATTTGATTGTGCAACTTGGAAATATTTCATCTCATAAAAATTGAGCAAGTTATGGCCTTGGGAAGTTGACTTTCAAATTAGGGTTTAGACAAAATGACCTATAATGTTTCAACATAAAAAATGATTTTACAAGCAAAACTAGCTCTAGGTATCAACATGAAAGTTGTTTGGAATGTCATTTAGAGTAATTTTTCTCTTGGAATAATTTTTATATGGTGAAAATTGTAGGAGATAGGGTCTAGGGAGACCCAGTTTTGATCAGATGAATTCATCTGGCCAACCACCATCAACCAACTTGCTAATCTTCAATTCTCTTGACTTTCTAGGCTCATGGTAGATCATATATGCATAAGATGATTAATTTTGAAGTGTCCCTTGAGAAATTTGATCAATTTGTGAAATAGCTTGTTGGAGAAGTTACTCAAGATACCCAGTCAAACTAGGGTTTCCAAGACAAATCACCCTCAAACTCTTGAAGAAAACTTGATCAATATAACATGTAGTAATCATTGGGACTCATATATGATGCTCATAACCATTCTTGTGTCAATTTATGGTTGTGCTCTTTGTCATGAGGGTCTCAAACCCTAGATATGAACTTGATAGATCAATGGAGATCATGCCCTACCTACAAAAGAGTTAGGCAAATGCAAAGACATATTTTTGGTATTTTGGTTAGTAAAATGATAAAATGCAAGTATGATACAATCACAAAGTGCTTGGTGATCTCTCCCCAAACAAACCCAATGAAGGAGGTGTAGGTAGGATGCCAAGGTATGATCCCAATGTTAATACTTATGATGAAATTGCATGAGGGATCTTAGGGTCAAAATTGGGGTCTTGTAGCTGCCCCTATTTAAGGACATTCTAACTGAGGAGGCGAAGGTTAAAATCTTCATGTCCACTCAGTAGAATGGGCATAAATAACAACATATAGAAACAAATTTTGGTCCCTAAGAGACCTCATGATGCAGATGATATGAAAGTAAAAGTTAATGCTCTGTGGGGATCACATTGCCACAAAGGAAAAGAAATCAAAGAGACCGAAGGTCCGTAGAAGTATAATGCAATCCGTAAGGAAAACTCACTGGGGAGAGTGAGACTCTGGGGGTAAAGGGTTATTCGTATGCCAGGCTACGACTTAAAACTAATGGGGGACTCGAGGGATTCCATACAAACATGGAAAAGACTCAGTCGGGGAACTAACAACATCTGCAGGGGATACGAGTAAGTCAGGATAAAACTGAAATACTTGAATCATGCAGAGAAAAGCGATTTCACTAAGGAAATGCGCACTCAACTCAACTGGGGAAGAAATAAAACTTCAACACAAGAGGAGCAGAAATCTATTATCTACTACCTGTTATTGGGTAAGGAGATGATAAAGATCTGATAGAGAGAACATATGTCATCGGTTAGGATGAACATATCAAGGATGACTCGTTAGGAAACAACAGAAGGGAATATTCATTACCGATTACTGGGTAAGAATAGCCTTGCTGGGGAAAACCTGCAGAAAATAGGATTTACAACTACCAGTTACTGGGCAGAAGACCAAGGGTGAGAGTATCCGTCATCGGTTAGGATGAACATATCAAGGATAAACTCAACAGGGAAGAAAATCTGTCATCGGTTAGGATGAACATATCAAGGATAGACTTGCCTGGGATTGTCATAGAGGATACCCGTCATCGATTAGGATGAACATATCAAGGATATACCAACTGACTAAAAAGTAGGAATTACATCTATCGAATGCTAAATAGAATACCGTCAAAGAGAAAATCCGTCACCGATTAAGATGAACATATCAAGGATAGACTCTGTGAGGAGGTAAAATAGGAATTACATCTATCAATTACTAGATAGAATACCAAGAGAGAGAATCCGTCACTGGTTAAAGTGAAAATATCAAGGATCAACTCTGCAGGGGAATAAAAGCAGGGTTTACAACTACCGGTTACTAGGTAGAAGACCGCAAAGAGAAGGAAACCCGTCATTGGTTAGGATGAACATATCAAGGATTAACTCTCTGGGAAACAAGAATAGGGATTACAACTACCTTTTTACTGGGTAGAATACCAAAAATGAGAATATCCATCATCGGTTAGGATGAACATATCAAGGATAGACTCAAGCAGGGGAGAGAAAGACACCTGTCACCGGTTAGGGTGAACATATCAAGGATATACTTCCTAGGGAATCAGATCTACTGGGGACTTTACTGTTGGAACACTTTTGCCGGGTATTAGGCAAGAAGTAACAAACTGCAAACTAAGAAGAATATTACCAGTTACTGGGCAATAGACTCTTAGGGAACTCAAAGTATCTATCTAGGTAGGAGCTAGAAAGAAAACAGTCAATCAAGACTCAACTCAATAAGGACATAACTCAAGGGGAGTGGTTCCATCCAGATGAACAACTGAGGAGGAAACTGAAGTAATAATCATCCACGAGGAAACAACTCAGTGGGGAAAAGGAGAAAGGTTACAGTCTTTCTGCCTAAGGGGATGACACTCTATAATTGAGGAAAGGCAGACACCGAAATTTGTATGGGGATAAAGTACCGCCATACAGGGAATGAGAATCTCAAATCAACAATTTAATCAGATATGCAAATATGCAAATATGAAATTATATGAATGTATATGTATATGATAATTATGCTGACAAAGACGATCACAAAGGATACAAAGGTGTCGCAAAGAAATTGAATCATCGGTACAATCCTCGGTCAATCCACAAAATATGGAGACAACTGCCGTAGAACAGAGAGATCAACAATCCAAAAAGGCTCAACCCTAATTAGGGAAGGAGAAGATTTGCTGAGGAGAGAGAAATATCACTGAACCTGTGGGGAATTTTAGGTCAACACCATAAAAATGGGAGACAACCCTACAGGGAAAACAAACTGCTCAGGAACCAGGAGGAAACTCTAACTGGGGAGCAATTCGGCTGGCGATTGGAGGAGAAACCAACGCGATCTACTGGGGAAACCGATCTTAATCTGCTGGAAATTAAAACAAACAATGACCCTGCTGAGGAATACACAAACTCCGCTGGGGAATATTCACAAAAACCGTTGGGGAGGGCAGAAACTCTGTCGGGGGAGACAAACCGCGGGGTATCTGAATCAACCAACTCAGCTAGGGAAAAGGAACGAGGCTCCACTAGGGAATCAAAAACTCTTCTGAGGAACTGAATCAACACAATCGTCTAGGGATACCCGAAGAGTGAATTGCTTGGGGAACCTCTGATGTTTCGCACTCAAGGACTTGTTATCCATCGGAATGCTGTTGATATTTCTTTTAATTGTTTTGGAAAATTCTTGCTTTTTATATGTTTTTAAGAAAAAGAGTTTTGATTAAAAAATTTCAATTTTCAAAAATGATCATAATAAAATTTAAACTATTGGCTGAAATAAATAAGAGTATAAACAATTGGATAAAAGCTTAACTTTATTTGATAGAATGGTAGTCTGTAAATGACAAGACTCCATAGATTTTTACAAAGTTGAAAATGGTAATTTACATGGAAAAGGGTTACATTGAATACAAATGATCCTTAATCCTTCTACCAACTCTTGATATCCACTGTGCTCTCGACCGTTGCCGGGGTGATGAATTTATGTCAACCCTTGTGCTCAATCAAATTTTCAAAACAATGAAGATTAGCAGACTGCAGTTACTTGCCATAATCTCTAATTTTTGCATAAGTTGCCCTTGGGTGGGGTACTCAACTTATCGGGAAATTCTTTCTGTTTTTATGTCTCTAATTTTTGCCTGGATCGCCCTTTCGGGTTTTCAATCCACCGAGACGCTCATTTTTGCCTAAGTCACTCTTTCGGGTTTTCAACTTAGCGAGTTGTTCTTTTCTTTTTTAGGCGAAGTATTTCTTGACTGCATCTGCGTTCACAGGACGAGTGAACTCTTCACCATCCATAGTTGTAAGCATCAATTCACCGCCTGAAAAGGCTCTCTTAACAACATATGGGCCTTCATAATTAAGAGTCCATTTTCCTCTAGAATCTGGCTTGAACGACAAAATCTTCTTGAGCACAAGGTCACCTTCTCTAAACACACGAGGTCTAACCTTCTTATCAAAAGCTTTCTTCATCCTTTACTGATACAACTGACCATGACACATGGCAGTTAATCTCTTCTCTTCAATCAAATTTAACTGGTCAAACATGTTTTGACACCATTCATCCTTAGTCAACTTGGCTTCCATAAGCACACGCAATGAAGGAATCTCAACCTCTACGGGGAGCACTGCTTCCATACCATACACAAGAGAGAAAGGGGTTTCCTCTGTTGAAGTGTGGACAGATGTACGATAACCATGCCAAGCAAACGGGAGCATCTCATGCCAATCCTTGTATGTGACCACCATCTTCTGAATGATCTTCTTAATGGTCTTACTCGCAGCTTCAACAGCCTCATTCATCTTGGGTCTGTAGGGAGAAGAATTATGATGTGCAATCTTGAAGTCTTTGTAAAGAGCTTACACCATATTGTTATTCAAGTTTGATCCATTATCAGTAATGGTCTTGCTTGGCACACCATAACGGCATATAATTTGATTTTTGATAAACCTTACAACAACTTGCTTGGTTACATTTGCATACGATGCCGCTTCAACCCATTTTGTGAAGTAGTCAATTGCGACAAAAATGAAACGATGTCCATTCGAAGCTTTGGGTTCAATCATCCCAATCATATCAATTCCCCACATGGAGAAAGGCCATGGAGAAGAGATAACATTCAATAGTGCCGGAGGAACATGAATCTTATCAGCATAAATTTGACACTTGTGGCATTTCTTCACAAACTTGCAACAGTCAGATTCCATTGTCAGCCAATAGTAACCTGCTCCAACATCTTCTTCTCCATTGCATGTCCATTGGAATGAGTACCAAAGGAACCTTCATGCACTTCAGTCATCAACAAGTCTGCTTCGTTTCTATCCACGCATCTGAGCAAAACCATATCGAAGTTTCTCTTGTATAGTATATCACCATTCAAGTAGAAATTATTGGCTAATTTTCTCAAAGTCTTCTTATCTTTCAAAGATGCCCCAAGCGGGTAAATCCGACTTTGGAGGAAACATTTGACGTCATAATACCATGGCTTCTCGTCTTTGATCTCTTCAACAGCAAACACATGAGCTGGCCTATAAAGACGCATCACAGACAAATTGGGAACTTCATTCCAATACTTTACCACAATCATTGATGCCAACATTGCAAGAGCATCTGCCATCCGGTTTTCATCTCGAGGGATATGATGAAACTCAACCTTTGTAAAGAAATTTGAAATCCTCCTCGCATAATCTCTATATGGTATTAAACCGGGTTTATTTGTCTCCTATTCTCCTTTAATTTGATTCACAACCAAAGCCAAATCACCGAAGACATCCAAATACTTGATTCTGAGATTCATGGCCTCTTCAAGCCCCATAATGCAAGCTTCATATTCTGCCATGTTGTTTGTACACTTGAAAGTCAATCTAGCTATAAATGGTAGATACATGCCTTGAGGAGTAATGATCACTGCCCTAATGCCACTTCCATATTGATTAACAGCTCCATCAAATACCATGCCCCAACGTGAACCAGGTTCTGGCCCTTCTTCAAGCAATGGTTCATCACAACCTTTCTTTTTCAAGTCCAAAATCTCTTCATCAGGAAAATCATATTGCACTGACTGGTAATCTTCAATTGGTTGGTGAGCCAAATGGTCAGCCAAGATACTACCCTTGATTGCTTTTTGAGATCGGTATTCAATATCATACTCTGATAACAACATCTGCCAAAGGGAAATCCTCCCAGTTAAAGCAGGATTCTCAAATATATACTTGATTGGATCCATTTTGGATATCAACCAAGTGGTATAATTCAACATATATTAGCGCAAACGCTTAGCAGCCCAAGCCAATGCGCAACAAGTTTTCTCAAGCATAGAATACCGAGTCTCACAGTCGGTGAACTTCTTACTGAGGTAGTAAATTGCAAATTCTTTCTTTCCAGTCTCATCTTGATGACCAAGAACACAGCCCATACTCTCATCAAGCACAGTCAAATACATGATCAACGGTCTTCCTTCAACAGGTGGAGACAAAATCGGAGGCTCAAGCAAATATTCTTTAATAATGTCGAAAGCTTTCTGGCAATCTTCGGTCCAATCACAAGACTGGTCTTTTTGAAGAAGCTTGAATATAGGCGTACATGTGGCAGTCATTTGGGAAATGAATTTGGAAATATAATTCAAGCGGCCGAGAAAACCTCTGACTTGCTTCTCAGTTTTGGGCGCAGGCATTTCTTGTATTGCTTTCACCTTGGCAGGATCAACTTCAATACCCTTCTTGCTGACAATAAAGCCCAACAACTTACCAGAACAAACATCAAAAGCACATTTATTGGGATTCAAGCGGATTTTATATTTCCTCAAACGCTGGAATAGCTTCAACAATGCTCAACATGTTCCTCTTCATCAATTGATTTAGCAATCATGTCGTCGACATAAACTTCAATCTCCTTATGCATCATATCATGAAAAAGAGTAGTCATTGCTCTCTGGTAAGTTGCACCAGCATTCTTTAGACCGAAAGGCATCATTCTATAATAGAATGTTCCCCAAGGTGTAATGAATATGGTCTTCTCCATATCTTCGGGTGCCATCTTGATTTGATTATATCCGGAAAATCCATCCATAAACGAAAAGACTTTGAATTTAGCAGTATTGTCTACCAACATATCAATGTGTGGCAGAGGGAAATCATCTTTCGGACTGGCTTTATTCAAATCTCTATAATCGACACACATGCGGAGTTTTCCATCTTTCTTCGGCACTGGCACAATATTGGCCACCCACTGCGGATACTCAGTGGTTACAAGGAAACCGGCATCAATCTTCTTCTTCACTTCCTTTTTGATCTTCACTGCCATATCAAGATGCGTTCTTCTGAACTTCTGCTTGACTGGCGGGCATTCTGGCTTCAACGGTAATCTATGCTCCACAATCTCAGAATCCAAACCAGGCATGTCTTGATAGGACCAAGCAAACACATCTGAATACTCTCGAAGAAGATCAATCAACCCCTTCTTGACTTCTGGACACAGTCGAGACCCAATCTTGACTTCCTTCACATCATCCTCAGAACCCAGATTGACTAACTCGTCCAGCTCTTTGAACGGATGAATGGTCTTTTTATCTTGCTCAAGAAGACGAGATAATTCATCACTCACTTCTACATCACTTTCCTCCTCGGCCTCAAACACAGGGAATTCAAAATTTGGAGAAGGAAGAGGATCATTGTATTTAATGGGGTTAGGAACCAACCTGCATAATGATTTGATATTTTTATTTTAGAGAAGTGAATTTGTGACCAAATATTATGCAGATGGACTATTATATTGTTTACATATGTTTTTCATGATTACCATTTTCAGAATAAAGCAAAAAGTAAAAATAAACATCATAGATGTGGATGAATAGAATTAATTTTATTGATGATCAAATTTGAAATGCCCAAACCATGTTCACTTCTCCCTTAGGCATAGGAGAAGGATTTTAAAAACATATAAAAGTAATTACTTAGATCGATGCAAAATAACAGGAATATCAACAGCAGTCTAATTGTTGCAAGCCTTTCCATGCGTCATAAAATTGGTGTAGTCTTCCTCTTCGTCATCCTCTAGCACAGCAGCTAAGTGTTGTTCATTGCCATGAACGAACCCTCCACTACGGAAGCTAAGTTGCCTATCTTCAGTCTTTGCAGTTGATGATCCTTTTTGGAACCCAAAGTCAGTTCTGCCTTTGTTGTCGGAGGCCTCTACCATGCGCCCCCACTAATCAACATTGCCTTCTTCCACAATCTTCTTGGCATCTTTCAACGAGGACATGGGTGCCCCAACCCTCTTCTCATCAGCAATAGATAAGGCCTGGAACGGAGTTCCAACCTCATCCTCAGCTTCCACATAAGAGAAAAATGACAAATGGTTAACCAACCGCGCCTTCTCTCCTCCAACAATCACCAGCTTTCCATTCTTCACAAATTTGAGCTTCTGGTGCAAAGTTGAAGTAACAGCTCCTGCCTCATGGATCCATGGCCTTCCCAACAGACAACTGTAGGCCGGGTGGATATCCATTACCAGAAAAGTAATTTGAAAATCACTCAGACCTATCTTAACTAGAAGGTCCACTTCACCAATAACCGTCTTGCACGAACCATCAAAGGCTTTGAAAATTACACCAATATACCTCATGGGCGCTCCTTGGTAAGATAGCTTCGACAAAGTTGACTTCGGAAGCACATTTACTGACGAACCGGTGTCAACAAACACATTTGACAAAGCATCCTCTTTGCAATTCATCGAGATGTGCAAAGCCAGATTATGATTTCTTCCCTCCTTAGAGAGTTCTTCATTACAGAAGCTAAGATTATTGCAAGAAGTGATGTTAGCCATGATATGATTGAATTGGTCCACTGTAACATCATGTTCTACAAAAGCTTGTTCCAGAACTCTCTGCAGTGCTTCTCTGTGTGCTTCAGAATTCATGAGCAGAGACAACACTGATATTTTTGAAGGGGTTTGGAGCAGCTGCTCCACCACATTGAACTCACTTCTTTTGATTAACCGAAGTACCTCATCATCATCATTGGATTTCAAGTTGCTGGATTCACCAGACTTATCTTTTGAACATCCAACTGGATTTTCAACAGGCACTTCGACTTTCTTACTTGCAACTGCTTCTTCTTTATCCTTTGGGAACACCGGCCCAAACACTCGACCACTGCGGGTCACCTTAGTAACATCAGCAATGCTCACCACTGAACTAGTCGTAGGTAACGGGACCTCTTGACCATCCTTCATCATTATAGCATTATACTGATACGGTACAGCTTTATCAGATGAATATGGGACTGGGCCCGCTAACCGTATTACCAACGGCGATACTGATCTATTGCTGACACTGTTACTGTTGTTGTTGTCGTACTGAATCACCAACTTCTCAGGCTGCTTGAAAACAGGCACTATGACATTAACATCTTCATCTGTATGACGGGATTGAACGATTTGGATCATGCCTTCATCCATCAGACGTTGGATGTCCCTTTTCACAACTTTGCAACCCCTCGGGTTAACACTACAAACATCACAACCATCATGGTCGTGCTCATATTCACTTACCAAACAAACATCCTTAGCATTCTGCACTAAGGACCTCCTGATAAAACGCACATCAAAAACTTTGAACTCCCCAGGACAACCATCCACCATATTCACAGAAGAATTCCCATGAGCAGGCAACGGGTTTGCTTTTACATTCGGCGCACGGTCCTCGAAGGACACCATACCACTCTTCATCAATTTTTGAACCTCATACTTGAGCGGATAACAATTTTCAATATCATGTCCAGGTGCTCCTTGGTGAAAAGCACAACGGAGCTCAGGTTTATACCACCAAGGAAGTGGTTCTAGAATCTGTGGCGGGTTTCTTGGTTGGATCAGGTTCTTGAGAACCAAGGATGGATAAAGCTATGCGTAAGACATAGTGATCGGGTCAAAAGAGACCTTTTTCCTTTCAAAGTTTTGTTGTTGATGATTGTTGTTGGTGTTGTTGTTGTAGGTGTTCGTTCGTTGTTGCAGTTGTTGTTGTTGACGTTGTTGTTGTTGAACTGGTGTTGCTTCTTGATTAGAAAATACCGGAATAATAGAAGATACTTGATGATGATTATGTTGACGGGATGTTGGATTCCTTCTGATCTGAGGCCTCCTCTGCCTCCCACTACTTATTGCATTCGTCTCACTATCTTTCTTCTTACCAAAATTACTGCCATACCTCTTGCTTGTTGATGCCTCATCTCTTGACAAACGTCCCTCTTAGACTCCTTCCTCAAGCCTCATCCCTATGTTTACCATTTCGGTAAAGTCACTGGGGGCACTAGAAATCATTCGTTCATAGTAAAATGAACTCAGAGTTTTCAAGAAGATCTTTGTCATTTCTTTTTCCTCCAAAGGAGGAGTGATCTGGGCAGCCAACTCCCTTCATTGTTGCACATACTCTTTTAGTGTCTCTTTGTCCTTATGAGACATAGACCTCAACTGGTCTCTATCTGGCGCCATGTCCACATTATACTTATACTGCTTGACAAAAGCCTCTCCCAAGTCATTGAAAGTGTGAATGATGGCACTGTCCAATCCCATGTACCAACGAAGCGTAGCGCCGGTAAGACTATCTTGGAAGTAATGAATAAGCAATTGATCATTGTCGGTCTGAGTAGACATCTTGCGAGCATACATCACAAGATGACTGAGTGGACAAGAGTTCCCCTTATACTTTTCAAAGTCAGGTACTTTGAACTTCACTGGGATCTTGACGTTTGGCACCAAACATAACTCGGCAGCACTCTTTCCAAACAAATCCTTACCTCTCAGCGTCTTCAATTCCTTGCGCAACTCAAGAAATTGATCCTTCATTTCGTCCATCTTTTCATAAACATTCGGGCTCTCAGACGGCTCAGAATGATAGATGGTGTACTCTACGCGAGGCAAGGTGTGCACAATGGGAGGTGGCACAGACATGATCGGGCTAGATGTCGGCATGGAAGCAAAGGTAGGTGCAAAGCCTTCGGGTACAAAGTTGGACGACATTCCCCACGGGAATCTGGCAGGCATAGTTGGTGCGAAGTGGGCGGCAGCAGTAGGCACGGTAGAGGTAGCCACCTCTAAAATAACAGTCCTCGTAGGAGGAGTTGCAGGCGTTGGAGAAGATTGACTTTAAGCAGCAAGAAATGACTCCATCATGGCAGTCAGGCGGGCGATTTCTTCCTTCAGCTCTCTGTTCTCTTGCTCTAGGTGTTCCATGATTCTGAGATGATTGGCGCGGATCTTGTACTGATGAGTCAGCTTGGCTAAAGCACAGAAGAAACACCAATCAGACATCTGGCGAAAACCTGCTTATGCAAATGATGCATGAAATACAATGCTTGACTATTTTTATTTTTCAAGGAACTTACTATATCATTTGCAAGTATATATATTTAAATAGAAATTGCAACAATTTGATATGACCAAAAATCTCTTTTTATTTATATAAATTGGAAGGATTACACCGAGTACAATTTCAGAAACCAAATGAAAAATACAAGAGAAAAGGAGACTAGTCATCCTAAGGATCCCTAACAACAATGTCAGAAGATCTGGCTGTAGGCGCGTACTTCCTTTGAATGCGATGGATCTCGGTATCAAAAGAAGCCTTCATCTGAGTCTTCTCAAGGACAAGCTGATCAACAACCTTCTTCCAAGCAACGGAAGGCTGAGGCATGCTAGAAGATGAAACCTCTGGCTCTCTCTGTCTCTTCGTCACTCGGTCTTCAAGTAGCTCAATAAGTGCATCTTTGTCCTTAGACTCCAATTGCAACTCTTCATGCTTCTTGCTCAAAGCACGGAAAAGCTCTTCCCACATGTCCTTTTCTTGCTTTATCTTGATGAGCACGTCTTCCAACTCCTCTACATATTGGTTAGGGAGAGTTAATGGCTCAACCACAGCCATAGACATAGGTCTTTCACAAGGATAAGGCATCTTCAACTCCAAAGCTCTCCTCTTCACCCAAAGAGTGTAAGCTTCCAAAGCTACACAATTGCGCGGACCAAGCTGGAATCTTCCTTTCCTATGCACATTATGCCAAGCATGCACAATCTTCTGCTTCAAATGTTGGGGATATTTACCCTCTTTATAGAAAAGACCTTCTAACAAAGTGTTATTAGGTTTGTCTCTCAAGGGGAACCTAAGTTGACGATAAGCCAAAGCAGGGTTGTAGTTAATTCCTCCTTGTGTACTAATGAGAGGCACATTAGAGAATTCACCATAACTATCAATAATCTCCAAACTGCTTAAAGAGGGATCATACCAAACTATATCATCATTAGTGAGAGACGTAAGTCTCTGAGACCACTTTAGACATTGTTTGTTCTCCACAAAAGCAGGTGTCTGAGGCAAGTGCGAAATAAACCACTTGTACAAAAGAGGAATACAACAGACAATAGTTCCACCACCTTTAGAATTCCTTAAATGCAAAGAGAAATACATATCACTCAACAAATTAGGCACAGGGTTCCCAATCAAGAAAAGTCTAATGGTGTTAACATCAATAAAACCATCAATGTTAGGGAACAAAGTTAATCCATAAATGAGCAACACAAAGATAGCTTCAAAAGCGTCCACACTATCGGCTTGAGCAAAAGCATTAGCTTCCTTGATGAGTAAATCAGATGACAACCCAAATATCCCTCCTTTCTTCACCCAATGAGCCTCTATCTCAGACTTCTTCAAGTGAAGAGCTTCAGCAATAATACTAGATCGGGGAATCTCCTCCAATCCACTAAAAGGCACTCTACTAGAAACAGGTATCCATAATATATGAGAATACTCCTCCAATGTAGGCACAAGCTGAAAATCTGGGAAAGTGAAACAACGGTAAAGAGGATCATAGAACTGCACTAGCACACTCAAAAGTCCTTCAATCGCATCAGCAGACAAGATGGACAAAAGCTTCCCATGACATTGTTTGAAGTCCAAGGGATCTAATACAAAAGATGCTAGCTTCCTTAACTCTTTCAAGTCGGGACATCTGAAACTGTACTTCTTAGTGTTCCTTCGTCCACAGTCCATGGTCTGAAAAATATTTGCAAATAATACCTCAGTTCCTTGAAATTTTCGTGTGATGAATGTTATGATGCGCATGAATGCATGAATGCAACAATCACAAATAAGGGATCACACATAAGGCAAACAAAGGTCAAGGGATGAATCAAGTCATTGTCAAGATCAATCATCCATTTTGGTGGATTATGGTTTACACCTTATCAACACCCAAGTTCCATTGATATTGACAAGACTTTATTGGATCAACCAAGAATCAAGGGTTTGTTGTAAGTCATAAGCATGGAGTCTGGGTAAGAACCATCCCAAAGGAGTGAACTAAGGATAAAAACATGTAGATCATGTTCTAAAAAGTTCCCATAGTCTTAATTCCATCTATCGGATATTATAGGTTAAGATGACTGACTCATCGACACATAATATTCTCAAGAGAAACTCGTCTGAGTGTAGTATCGTGTAACAACTATTATCAAATCTACACTTGAACAGTTTCCACACTACGTCCTAAATAGGCCAAGAGGGGTTAAATTTTCTATGGTCCTCAGCTTCTCAGACCCAAATTAGAGATAGTAATGCCTAACCACAAATACTTATGTGACATTTTCAAATCCAAAAGAGTCTCCACTGAGCGGATGGATCTCAAGCCAACTTGTTAAGAACTACTCCACATAAGTCGAACATGACTATATCATCCTCATATCTTAATTTCACTCAAGTTCGGGTTAGAACTTATCTCACCACTCAGAGATCACCAAGCACAACAAGCAGATTATATCACACATACATATATACAAACATCACATATATAAATATATACACACAAAAAGTAGGCTAAACCCACTGGAGACTACTCCCCAGCAGAGTCGCCACTTAATTTCTATAGAGGTAAATTCATGATCATCAAGCTATGGATAAGCTAGAGATCAAATAACAAGCGTCGCCACCGCGCTTTTATTGTTTCCAAGGGAAAAGGGAAAAAGCATGAACAAAACCCAAAAGTAAGAAGTTTCCAAATCAAAACATATAAAATGTCAGAGATTACAAGTAAGGGGGTTGGTACACAGAGGGAAGGTGTTAGCACCCAAAGTGTCCTAGGTACTCCTAGGGAGCCCTTTTTGTGTGCATATGTACTTGGTATAAAGTGATGTTTTACAAACAAATAGAATGGGGGGATGAGAAAAGAATTCATTAATTATATTTTTGTATTTGACAAGACCTTCGGTCTTGTGCCTACGTACCAAAATAAAAATGAGGGATCAAAACCTCGTAGTTCGAGATACAAATTTTAAAGTGGACGCATTGCCTTTAACAAAAATTAAGTTTAAGAGGAACAAAGGCCTGAAAATGGTTTGAATGAGTTAGTTCTTTTTTGGCTTTTTGAAATTTTAATTCAATTATAGTTAAGTTTATTTACAAGTTTGATTTAAGAAAAGAAGTTTGAAAATGCAATGGCATAAGGCCAAAGTTTCTATCTTTTTTGCAAAAGTGGTCAAAGTTTAGAACAAAATAAATCCAATTAAAGAAGGTTTTGAAAAAAAGAGGGAGAGATTTTGAAATTAAAGAAATGGGGAGAAGATGAAGAGACTATCCTACGTACAAAATTAAAAGTTTAGAGTTGAAAAGATCTAATCAAATGGGTAGCAATCCAATAGACCAGAATGTTAATAGAAACCCAATATTCCCTTGGACTTTTAGAATCAAGCAACACACAAATGCGCAATTATATTATCTTGAAGAGCAAGGCATCAAATAAAGATGATCACATCCAAGCTTATCCATTCCATGATCTTCTTCTAGGTAGCCCATGTAACAGATGAACTCCACAAGTCACAGGTTCAAAATAACAGCTTCACAATGATCATATTGCAGATGAATTTAGAGAGATCTTGAATGATGTATCAGATGAACCTTCAAATTGAAAGCACGTGGTTTCTCAATAATTTGGCATTGGCCAAGTCCTTTAGCATAGGAATGTTGCCTAAGTTCTAAGTCCATTTGTCCAAGATCAAGTCAACAGTCCACACAAAAGTTTTTAAGGGTTTTTGTTGTTATTATGTATATTAATGGTCAAAGACCACACAAACAAGCAAAGCACAAACAAAATATATCACACAATATGGTCCAAGTGGACAAAGTGAAAATTGCATTAACATAAACAATAGAATGATATGAACAATGGCAAATGAATAAGTGCAAAAATGAAATGACATTAAAGTAAATGGCTTGAAATTAAAAGTTAGTAGTTAATAGGTTAGAAGTTAGTATTGTTTTGTGTTTTTGCTTTTCATTCTTAGACATTCTTTGGAGAACACTCAACCCACGTATCACAAGCATGGATCCTTGAACCAAGACATCTTCCAAAGGAAGGAAAAAAGGCCAAGTTTCCACACAACACCATGAAAGAGGGGAGACTTACAATCTCACTAACTAGAATGTTATGCCTTTTATGTCACAAATTTAGCGCTATGTTAAGCAATCGTAATTGGACTTATGTATAAGTCACAACTATTTGATATCGGGCAATAGAATTTTGGTGTTAATGCATGTTAGAGACATAGTATTATGAACTATGCTCACATGAAACATACCACACACAAAAAGAATATGCAAAAGGTGTGGCCTAATCTCATCCATACTCATGTTAATTTTTTAATCAACTAGTTTTAGGACTTTGAGATATCCTAGGCCAAATGAGAGGAATGCATAAAGAAGGGGAATGAGATGAAGTGGGAGGGGAATAGATGAAAACTCAATTTGATTAAAGGAGGAGTTTTACCAAATTAATATCATTCATTCATTTTGAGAGATGGAATGTACATTCCATCAATCCCCTAAATCCAAAGATATTAATTTGACAAAGTCAAATCAACCTTGATCAAGGCCCAACAACAAGAGTCAAACATAAACCTTGCTTAGAAGTCATCACAATTGGTCAACAAAATTATTTGGCATTTATTCCAATTAAAAATACTAAAATAATGCATTTAAATTAAATATGGTTTGTCAAATTTCTAAAACCTCATCAAAACACCAAATAAATGGCCATGAGATTTATCATAGGTCAAACAAGGTCAAAGGACCTTGGAGAAATTTTTTCATATTTTTTAAAGACTTAAAAGTATTTTTAAACAATTAAAAACAAATGAAAAATCAATTAAATCATGAAAAATATTAATAATGATCCAAAAAATAATTTTAATTCAGAATATGAAAGAGGAAAATATTTGAATTTTTTTGTGAAACTCTCATATTTTTTAGATCAATATCAAAATTAATATGAATTAATGAAAATAAAGCAATTAAAATGAAATTCATATAATCGGAAAAAACGTGGACCACTTGATCTCCCTCATTAATTAAGGTGGCAGATCATGTGGCCACCAGCGCACGTTCCATGTGGTCTCTAGTCAACTGAGCAACACGCGTGGTAATTAGAAACAAAGCTCAGGATTAAAACAATTTAAATGGATCCTATGGTTGGAGACGTGCCAACACACGGCCGGAGCTGCAGCTCTGGTCTTCTTCTCCGGTGGACCTCACCGGACTGGTCCATCTTCAACCATCACCAGAATAAAAAAGGAGGACATGATCTGAAAGGAAAAATGGCATAGATCACGAATATCACCTCAATTTTGACTAACTCCTCACATATAGAAAGATATGAGGAGTTGAAATTTGAGGTATGTCAACTGAGTTGCTTCGATTTGACCTCTAAGCAACTCAATCTTCTTGCCTGCATTGGTAGGACTTCAGACAACCAAAGAATCAAGAGAATTGAGCAAGATTGAGAGAGAATCGAAGAGATGAAGTTTTCTGAAAATTACCTTCAATGCAGTGCAATTCTTGATGTTGCTTGCTCCAAACACGATCTGATCACACTTGAGAAGCTAGCAGGAAGTGATTGATGAGGTTGCAAGGCTTTGGATCCTGGAGTTTTTGAATCTCCAACAGTTGAGATTCAAACTCAAATTTCAAGTTGAATTTTATCAGGTTTTCCTTTGGAATGAGAGGGTTTCAACGGGGGGAAACGCTGGCGCGTAAGGTGCGTTCAATTCTAAGCAGAAGGGGCTCTATTTATAGCTGCAGCAAGTGATAATTGCACCTTCAAATTCACTTTCCAAAATTGGCAATTGATGATGCATGGCTGCATTGGCGTGTACAGGCCCATGAGATCATTGCTTTAGGTCCACATATGATTGTGAGAGGGTCTGAAATAAACTTGGATTGCAAGGCAAGTGTGTGTGAAGATTTGAAGTTTGATCTTTGCCAAATGATGATACCATGTTCATGCCATGCGCAGCCCTAGCAATTCTTGTTCAAAATGGATGAACTTGGACTTTTTGGAGAGGTTAGATCAAGAGGAACAACTTTCATGTTTAATACTTTTCCATTTGAAGCTTGTATGATGATGAATTTTGAGGTGGAAGTTTGGAAATTTCAACATGTTGCAAACTTTTCTAAGTGTTAAGCCATATATCTCATTATTCCACCTTGCTTAACTTTTTATGTGAGATTCAAATTAGTAAAGTGTCTTCATCAAAGTTGTATCTCTTTCAAATACATTCAAAATGGTCATAAATTTCATGTCATTTGAATTTGTAATGATAGAGTTATGCATTTTTGAATTTTGGAAAAATCACTTGTTCCATGGTATAGGTCAAAAGTGACCTATAATGTAGCCTCATATCACATGCTCATAAAAGTTGAATCAGCTCTCACTACAAAAATCAAAGTTGAAGTAGACATCTTAAATTTGGCTGTGCAACTTGAAAATATTTCATATCATAAAAATTGAGCAAGTAATGGCCTTGGGAAGTTGACTTTCAAATTAGGGTTTAGATAAAATGACCTATAATGTTTCAACATAGAAAATGACTTTCCAAGAAAAACTAGCTCTAGGTATCAACATGAAAGTTGTTTGGAATGTCATTTAGAGTAAGTTTTCTCTTGGAATCATTTTTATATGGTGAAAATTGTAGGAGATGGGGTCTAGGGAGACCCAGTTTTGATCAGATGAATGCATCTAGCCAACCACCATCAACCAACTTGCTAATCTTCAATTCTATTAACTTTATAGGCTCATGGTAGAGCATATATGCATAATATGATGAATTTTTAAATGTCCCTTGAGAAATTTAATCAATTGGTGAGATAGCTTGTTAGAGAAGTTATTCAAGATACCTAATCAAACTAGGGTTTCCAAGGCAAATGACCCTCAAACTCTTGAAGAAAACTTGATCAATATAACATGTCGTAATCATTGGTACTCATATATGATTCTCATAACCATTCTTGTATCAATTCATGGTTGTGCGCTTTGTCATGAGGGTCTCAAACCCTAGATATGAACTTGATAGATCAATGGAGATCATGCCCTACCTACAAAAGAGTTAGGAAAATGCAAAGACATATTTTTGGTATTTTGGTTAGTAAAATGATAAAATACAAGTATGATACAATCAAAAAGTGCTTGGTGATATCTCCCTAATAAAACCCAATGAATGAGGGGTAGGGAGGATGTCAAGGTATGATCCCAATGTTAATGCTTATGATGAAATTGCATGAGGGATCTTAGGGTCAAAACTGGGGTCTTACAATGACTCTGGTTTTATTGACGTCAAGTTTATCCATAGCTTGATGGTCACAAATTTAACGCTATTGAAATTAAGTGGTGACTCTGCTGAGGAGTAGTCCCCAGTGGGTTTAGCCTACTTTTTTATGTGTACGTATTTGTATATTTGATGTTTGTATATATTGCTTGTATGGTATAATCTATTTGTTGTGCTAGTTGATCTTTGTGTGGTGAGATAAGTTCTAACCCGAACTTGAATGCAATTAAGATAGGAGTATGGTATAGTCATGTTCAACTTGTGTGGAGTAGTCCTTAACAAGTTGGCTTGAGATCCATCTATTTAGTGAAGACCTCTTTAGAGTTACTAATGTCACACAAGTAATTTATGGATAGGCATTACTTTCTCTAATTTGGTGGTCCGGGAAGCTGAGGATCATAGAACATTTAACCCAACTTGGTCTATTTAGGACGTAGTGCGGAGACTGTTTAAGTGTAGACTTGATAACAGTTGTTACGCGATACTACACTCAGACGAGTTTCTCTTGAGAATATTATAGGTTGATGAGTCAGTCATCCTAATCTGTAATATTCGATATATGGGATCAAGACTCTGGGAACTTTTGTAGAACATGATCTACAGGTTTTTATCCCTAGTACACTCCTTTGGGATTGTTCTTAACCTGACTCCATGCTCGTGACTTGTAACAAACCCTTTGATTCTCAGTTGATCCGATCAAGTCTCATTAATATCAATGGAACTTGGGTGTTGATAAGGTGAAAACAATAATCCACCAAAATGGAGGATTGACTTGATGATGACTTGATCCATCCTTTGACCTTTGTTTGTGTTTTCCTTATGTGTGAACCCTTGTTTGTGATTGTTGCATTCATCCATACATGTGCATCATAGCATTCATCACGGAAAAATAAATTTTAAGGAAACTAAGGTCTTATTTGCAAATATTTTCATACCATGGATTATGGACGAAGGAACACTAAGAAGTACAGTTTCAGATGTCCTGATTTGAAAGAGCTAAGGAAGTAAACATCCTTTGTATTAGATCCCTTGGATTTCAAGCAACGTCACAGGAAGCTTTTGTCTGTGATATCTACTGATGTGGTTGAAGGACTTCTAAGTGTTTTGGTTCAGTTCTATGACCCTCTTTATCGGTGCTTCACTTTTCCCGATTATCAACTGGTGCTTATGTTTGAGGAATATGCCCATCTCTTGGGTATGCCTGTATCTAACAAAGTACCTTTCAGTGGATTAGAGGAGATTCCCAGATCTCATGTCATAGTTGAAGCTCTTCATTTGAAGAAATCTGAGATTGTTGCTCATTTGGTGAAGAAAGGAGGTATTCATGGGTTAACTTCTGAGTTCCTCATTGGTAGAGCTACTGCTTTTGCTCAGGCCGGTAACATGTATGCTTTTGAATCCATATTTGTATTGCTTATCTATGGTTTATCTTTGTTCCCTAACATTGACGGTTTTGTTGATGTTAACACCATTAGAATCTTCTTGATTGGAAATCATGTTCCTACTCTGTTGGGTGACATGTACTTCTCTCTGCATTTAAGGAACTCTAAAGGTGGTGGGACTATTATGTGATGTGTTCCTCTCCTGTACAAGTGGTTTATTTCGCACTTGCCTCGGACACCTGCTTTCTTGGAGAACAAACAATGTCTATGGTGGTCTCAGAGAATTATGTCTCTCGCTAGTGATGATATTGTTTGGTATGATTCTCCATTGGGTAGCTTGGATATTATTTATAGTTGTGGTGAGTTCTCTAATTTGCCTCTTATTGGTACGCAATGAGGAGTCAACTACAACCCTGATTTGGCTCATCGTCAACTTGGGTTCCCTTTGAGAGATAAGCCTAATAACATTCAATTAGAGGGTATATTCTATCAGGAGAGTAAAGATCCCCAACCTTTGAAGAAAAGGATGGTTCATGCATGTCATAATGTGCATAAGAAGGGAAGATCTGAGCTTGGTCCATGCAACTGTGTAGCTTTGAAAGCTTACATTATTTGGGTGAAGAAGAGAGCTTTGGAGCTGAAGATGTCGTACGCTTATGAAAGACTTATGTCTTTGGTTGTGGCTGAGCCATCAACTCTCCCTAACCAAGATGTAGAGGAGTTGGAAGATGCACTTACCAAGATGAAGTAAGAGAAAGATATGTGGGAAGAGTGGTTCCATGCTTTGAGGCGAAAGCATGAAGAGTTACAACTTGAGTCGAAAGACAAGGATGCACTTATTGATATTTTGGAAGACCGTGCGGTAAAGAGACAGAGAGAGCCAGAGGATTTATTTTCCTCTAGCATGCCTCCACCTTCCGGTGCTTGGAAGAAGATTATTGATCAACTTGTCCTCGAGAAGGCTTAGATGAATACATCCTTTGAGTCAGAGATTCGACGCATCCGAAGGAAGTATGCTCCCATAGCCAGATCATCTGATACAATTGCTAGGGATCCTTAGGATGATAGTTTCCTTTTCTCTTGTATTTGTACTTTGGTTTCTACAATTATACTCAGTGTAATCCTACCAAAATTTTATGAATAACCGAGATTTTATGGTCAATTCAATTGTTATTATTAATTATTGTTATATTTGCAAATAAGACTTCATATGTTACTTGAAATTAAAATAAAAAACATTACATTTCATGCATCATTTGTATAACAGGTTTCCTCTGCCAAGTGTCTTATCACTTCTTCTTCTGTGTATCAACCAAGCTGACTCACCACTACAACACTCGAGCTAATCGATTGTGAAGAATGGAGCATTTAGAGCAAGCAAATATAGAGATGAAGGATGAGATCTCCAAACTTAAGGCGCTGATGGAGTTTATCATTTCCGCTCAGAACTAGCTGTCACCATCTCCTGCAAAATGACCTATAATCTTTCATCATAAAAAATGACCTTCCAAGCAAAATCAGCTCTTGACTTCAACATGAAAGTTCTTTGGAATGTTATTTTTAGTAACGTTACTCTTGGAATCATTTTCATATGACACAAATTGTAGGAGATAGGGTCTAGGGAACCCCAGTTTTGACAAGTTGACTTCCTTTGGTCAACCACCATGAACCATCTTGCTAGCTTGATATTATCTTGACTTTTGGGACTCATGGAGGATCATATATGTGTAAGATGATGTAATATGAAGTATCCCTTGAAATATTTTAGCACACACACTACCTATAAAACTAACAAACTATACATTGACATATTTTTGTTATTTTGGTTAGTAAATAATGAAAAACAAAGTATGATACAATCAAAAGTGCTTGGTGATCTCTCCCAATATAAACCCAATGAATGAGGGGTAAGGAGGATACCAAGGTGTGGTCCCAATGCTAATGCATATGATGAGAAAGCATGAGGGATCATAAGGCCAAAATTGGGGTATTACATCTGGAAATTTCATCCTTCAGCTCTTTGTTCTCTTGCTCTAAGTGATCCATGATCTTCGGTTGATTAGCGTGAGTGTTGTATCGGTGAGTCAGCTTGGTTGAAGCATAGAAGAATAATCGATAAGACATCTGGCGGAAGAAAATCTGCTATGAAAATTATGCATGAAATGCAATGTTTTTGCTTATTTAATTTCAAGGAACATATGAATTTCTATTTGAAAATATATAGTATTAGTAACAACAAATTGATTGACCATAAAATCTCTTTTTATTCATAAATTTTGGAAGGATTACACTGAGTACAATTTCAGAAACCAAAATACAGATACAAGAGAAAAGGAAACTAATCATCCTAAGGATCCCTTAGCAACTGTATTAGATGACCTGGCTGTGGGCGCGCACTTCCTTCGGATGCGTCAAATCTCAGACTCAAAAGATGTCTTCATCTGAGCTTTCTCAAGGACAAGTTGATCAACATTCTTCTTCCAAGCACCGGAAGGTTGAGGCATACTAGAGGAAGATAGACCCTATGTCTCTCTCTGTCTCTTCACTTCTCGGTCTTCAAGAAGTTCAATAAGTGCATCTTTGTCTTTCGACTCAAGCTGCAATTTTTCATGCTTTTGGCTCAAAGCATGTAACCGCTCTTCCCACATATCGTTCTCTTGCTTCATCTTGGTGAGTGAGTCTTCCAACTCCTCTATATCTTGGTTAGGGAGAGTTGATAGCGCAACCACAACCAAAGACATAGGTATTTCACAAGCATACATCATCTTTTACTCCAAGGCTCTCTTCTTCACCTAAATAGTGTAAGCTTCCAAAGCTACACAGTTGCGTGGAGCAAGCTCGGATCTTCCTTTCCTATGCACATTATGTAAAGCATGCACTATCTTCTACTTCAAATGTTGGGGATATTTACCCTCTTGATAGAAAAGACCTTCTAACTGAGTGTTATTAGGTTTATCTCTCAAGGGGAACCCAGGTTGACGACGAGCTAAAATAGGGTTGTAATTGATTCTTCCTTGTGTACCAATGAGGGGAACATTAGAGAATTCACCATAACTATTAATAATATCCAAGCTAATCAATGCAGAATCATACCAAACAATATCATCATTAGTGAGAGACATGAGTCTTTGAGACCACCGTAGACATTGCTTTACCAATGAGGAACTCAGAAGTCAACCCCATAATACCTCCTTTCTTCACCAAATGAGCTTTAATCTCAGATTTCTTCAAACGAAGAGCTTCAGCTATGATATGAGATCTGGGAATCTCCTTCAATCCTTTAAAGGATACTTTGTCAGATACGGTATTCCCAAGAGATGGGCACACTCCTCTAACATGGGTACAAGCTGATAATCAGGAAAAATGAAGCATCGGTAAAGAGGATCATAGAACTGAACCAAAACGCTCAGAAGTCCTTCAACCACATTAGTAGATAACATAGACTAGAGATTCCCAAGACGTTTCTTGAAGTCCAAGGGATCTAATACAAAAGATGGCAACTTCCTTAGCTCTTTCAAATCAGGACATCTGAAAATGTACATCTTAGTGTTCCTTCGTCCACAATCCATGGTCTGAAAATATTTGCAAATAAGACCTCAGTTCCTTGAAATTTATTTTTGTATGATGAATGTCATGATGTGCATGTATGCATGAATGCAACAATCACAAACAAGGGATCACACACAAGGCAAACACAAACAAAGGTCAAGGGATGGATCAAGTCATCATCAAGATCAATCATCCATTTTGGTGGATTATGGTTTTCACCTTATCAACACCCAAGTTCCATTGATATTGACAAGACTTGATCGGATCAACCGAGAATCAAAGGGTTCATTATGAGTCAACGACATGGAGTTAGATTAAGAACCATACCAAAGGAGTGTACTAAGGATAAATAACTGTAGATCATGTTTTAAAAAGTTCCCAGAGTCTTAATCCCATCTATCAAATATTACAGGTTATGATGACTGACTCATCAACCCATAATATTCTTAAGAGAAACTCGTCTGAGTGTAGTATCGCGTAACAACTGTTATCAGGTCTACACATGAACAGTCTCCGCACTACGTCCTAAATAGGCCAAGTTGGGTTAAATGTTCTACGGTCCTCAACTTCTCGGACCCCAAATCAGAGAAAGTAATGCCTAACCACAAATAACTTGTGTGACATTAGTAACTACAAAAGGGTTTCCATTAAGTAGATGGGTCTCAAGCCAACTTTTTAAGGACTACTCCTCACAAGTTGAACATGACTTTACCATCCTCTTATCTTAATTACACTCAAGTTCGGGTTAGAACTTATCTCACCACTCAAAGTTCACCAAGCACAACAGACAGATTATATCACACAAACAAATATATACAAACATCAAATATATAATTATATACACATAAAAAAGTAGGCTAAACTCACTGAGGACTACTCCGCAGCAGAGTCGCCACTTAATTTCTGTAGCTGTAAATCCATGACCATCAAACTATGGATAAGTTTAGCGTGAATAAAACCATAGTCGCCACCGCACTTTTATTTTTTCCAAAGGAAAAGGGAAAAGTACGAATAAAACCCAAAGATAAGAAGTTTTCAAATCAAAACTAATAAAATGTCAGAGATTACAGGTAAGGGGGTTGGTTACACAGAGGGAAGGTGTTAGCACCCAAAGTATCCTAGGTACTCCTAGGGAGCCCTTCTTTATGTGTGCATATGTGTTTGGTATAAAAGATGTTTGAGAAAAATAGAGTGTGGGATGGGATGAGAAAAGAATTCATTGATTATATTTTTGTGTTTGACAAGACCTTCGGACTTGTGCCTACGTACCAACATAAATATGAGGGATCAAAATCTCGTAGTTCGTGCTAAAAATTTCAAAGTTGGTGAATTGCTTTTAATCAAAAGTTTAAATGAAAAAGGGCACAATGGGGCCAAAAATTTGAATGAAGTTCTTAGTTCTTTTTTTCTTTTGAAATTTTATGTCAATATGATTAAGTTTATTTACAAATTTTATTTAAGAAAGAGTTTAAGAAATTCAATGGCATAAGGCCAAAGTTTCTATTTTAAATAAGGTCTAAGTTTGAAATCACAAGCAAAGAAAGTTTTTGAAAAGGGGGAGAGATTTTGAAATTTAAGAAGTGGGAGGAGATGAAAGGGCTAATCCTAAGCATAGAATTAAAAGTTTAGAGTTGAAAAGATCTTACCAATTGGATGCAATCCAATAGACAAGAATGTCATATAGAAACCCATTTCCCTTTGGACTTTGAATCAAGCAAATAATCAATCAGGTAATTAGCAATATCAGACATCATGAAGGTCAAGGAATCAAATAAAGATAGCCACATCCAAGCAAGAAAATCCCATAGCTAGCAGCCTTCTTTGTCTTCTCATGTATCAGATGAAATACTCCTTGATCAACTCAAAATAAAACATTAGACACAAGATCAAAATAACAGTTTGCATCAAGACAAATGTAGAAGATGAACTCAAACATATCCCAAGACTTGCATCAGATGAAGGCTCAGCTCACAATAACTTGATTTTAGAATGTTGACATTGGCCAAGTCCTTTTTTCACAGGGAATGTTTCCTAGTTCTAAGTCCATAAGTTCAGATCAAGATCAACAGTCCACCAAACATTTTTTAGGGTTTTTGTTGTTTATTAGGTGTTTTCAGGTCTTAAGACCACAAACAAAATCAAAATGCACAAACAAAATATATACAATCACAAGATATGGCTCTGTAAGACCCCAATTTTGACCCTAAGATCCCTCATGGCATCATATCATTGCATTTGCATCTTGCCTCAAGGATCATAGCATCTTGGCTCCTTAACCTTTGGGTGGGATCTCTTGAGAGTTGGTTTGAGATCATCAAGCATGCTTGAATTGTATATTATTGCTTTTACTATTTTTTTTACTAACCAAAAGCACAAAAATATGTCACTGACATCTTTTGTTTGTAGCTTGAGCAGTCACAAGATCCAAGGCTTCTAAGTGGCCCTATACTCATTGATGTGACCAGTTGAAGGTGAAAGCAAGCATGAAAGTGGTTCCAAAAGCTCCCATTCATCAAATATGCCTCCCAAGGAAACCCTAATTCATCTATTCATCAATTGTGCCTTGCTCATGAAGCAACCTCAACCCATGATCAAATACAATCAAGGGAAGTTCTTTCATTCATCATTTAATGCATATTTGAACTTATTTGAGTGTCCTCAATCATCAATTCATCAAGATATGAGTTTTGGACTTGAGAAGTTGATCAGTCAATTCATATGACTTGTTTGAAGTACACTGAGACCTAACTTTTGATGTGTTTATCAAATGGAGATAACCCCAAGATAAAAAATGTTCTTAAGAACCATATGAACAACTTTCATGTTCATCAAAAATTGATTTGAATCTTGGAAGGTCATCATCCATTTCAAAACATTATAGGTCATTTTGACTGAAACCCTAATTTTGGGTCAACTTCCCAAGGTTCATTTTTCATGATTTTGAGGTGGGATCAAATGAATTGGAATGTTTAAGATGTCTACTTCAATTGTTATATTGAACAAATTTTCAAAATCCTAAAAGAAATACATGTGATAATGCAAAACATTATAGGTCACTTTGGACCAAAGGCATTAAAATGTGAAAAAGTCCAACTTCAAGTGCCCATAACTTCTTCATCAAAAATCCAAATGATGCAAAATTTAAGTCCAAATTTATTGTCTTGAAAAGATATACAACTTTGGTGTTGAAGATTTTGTCATTTGGAGCTTGTATCACTGAAACAGAAGGGCTTGAAGTTTGGCCATTTTTGAAATTCTCACATGTACATGTTTTGCACCCTACACTTCATGATCACTTTTCACCAATTTCCAAGTTTCAAATGAAGTTTTGGTCAACATAACAAATGATCCTCATGCAAAAAGATTTCCAACCATTACCCATAAGGTTATATTTCAGTTGTGGAAATGCCATTTTTGAAAGCATGAACATATTGGTGCATTTTTGGAAATCAATTAAAATTGCATTACATGAGCTAAGCATACACAATCTGCACGTCCATTTTGATTTCAATTGGCATCAGCTTGCAAATCCAAGTGGAATTGGGCCCTCCATGCGCCTGTACAGGCCCATGCATGGAGGCTCTTTCCATCCATGCACATGAAATGATCATGAACTCAGTCATTCCATTGCTATAAATAAGTGCCTTATGCCTCTCATTTCAATAACCTGAAGGCGCCTTACATGCTGCACGATTAATCCCTCAACCATACTCAAAGGAACTCACCATTTTCTCTCAAATTTTTCAGATCTAAACTTCAATTTCATTGATTGATTTTTAGATCTACAGTTCCTAAGCCTTGCTCACCTTGATCCATAGAACACACTGCAAGCTTAAGCACCAAGAGATCGTGCTCTCAAACTCTCCATTTCAGAGGTTTACTTCAGATTTTATTTTCTTCGAATCTGCTTGAATATTGCTTGTTTCTTGTTGTTGTTGTGTTGTCCGAAGTCCTCTACATAGAGGCAATCATTTTGAGCTTTGAATTTTCAAAATCCAACAAGTTTCAGTTGAACACCACAAAATTCAAGCTCTGATTCCTCTCTCTATGGAAGCCTAAAGCTGAATTGGTTGGTACATGGGTGATGTACATCGCCCCAGATTTCATTTGGTACCTGGATCGTGGCTTTTGGTGAACATTTTATTCTCTGCAACTTTGGCCGTCGCCGGAAGTTGGCCGGAGAAGACGGTGGTGTACACCACCGTCCAGTCTCCAGATTAAATCAGGGTCGTGCGTTTTGTTTTCCAGATTCAATCTGATCCACTCAATGTTATGACTTGTTTAAAGGCAATGTGTGATTCATTTGAATGGGGTGCATGGTAGGCGCGCATGTATGGACCAAGCGATTTGCCAGCTCAATTAATGAGCTCTGCATTCAACGCTCCACGTTTTTTACAATTTTTAATTTCTGATTTTAATTTTCCTTTTATTTCTTTAATTCCATTTTATTTCCAAAAATCATATCTCCTTCATTATTGGTCCAAAAAATGTGAGACCAATTGCATTTTTCTCCTTTTAATTTATAGTTTCTAAAAATGATTTTTAATATTTTTTATTTTATCATTTGATATTTTTTAGGAATTTTCTCTTTTCTGGTTATTTTTTAATTCATTTAAAATAGTTTTTGATATTCAAAAAATACAAAAATATTTTTCCAACCTCTTTGAATGATGATAGATCTATGAAAAATATTCTCATCAATTTATTAATTGATTTGAGACTTATTTGAGATTTTAATTCAATTAGGTTATTTTTATGCATTTTTAATTGATTAAAAATAGTTTCTGACTTCTAAAAGTGCTGAAATTTTTTGTCAAACTTTGTTTGACCTTGTTGAACTTAGGATAATTCACTTGAACTTTTCAAAGTTGATTTGAAGTGAATTTGAAGCTTGACCTTTCTTTATTATTTTAATTCAAGTATTATTTTACTTTTGAAAAATACCAAAAATATTTTATTTGTTTCTTGACCTCTAATCTTCATCTTGCTTCTGTTTACTATTGTTTGACCTTGATTTCATATATCTTTGGTCAATGCTTGTTGATTACTTCATTCCATTTCCATTAATGCACTTTAATATTCATGTTCTTCTTCTTCTTCTTCTTTTTCTTTTTGATCAATGAGTTAAAGATTGGTGGTTAGCCTTGATACATGGGAGGTTTAACCTTCCTTGATTCAAATCTAATTCATCTTGATCATGTATGAAGTGAATGGCTTTGCATTAAGGATAGGTTGCTTCCTAATCAAGCAAAGAACCTAAATCAATACAAGATCATTTCTCATCTTCTTTTTGGCATGGCAAGTTGTAGGAGTTTGATTCACTAATCAAAATCTCTAACTTGTGTTGTTGCCTGCATTATTATTGACCGATCTCAGATAGTTGTGACTTCTACATAAGTCCAATTACGATTGCTTAACATAGCGCTAAATTGCCTTTTGGCACTCTAATACTAACACTAACCATTAACCATTAACCATTAACATTTAATTCTTGCACTTTACATTTATGCAATTTACTATTCTTGTACATATTATTCATTTGCTTTTGCCCTTTGCTCTGGTACAATGGAGAGAGATGGAGGATCTGTTCATAGGCCACCAATTTTGGATGGTTCTAACTATGACTATTGGAAACCTCGAATGGTAGCGTTTCTAAAATCCCTTGATAACAAGGCATGGAAAGTTGTGTTAACAGGTTGGGTACATCATGTCATTACTAAAGAAGGAGAAGCCACCACTAAGAAGCCTGAAGAACAATGGTCCAAGGAAGAGGATGATCTTACTCTTGGAAACTCTAAAGCCTTGAATGCAATATTCAATGGGGTAGATAAGAATATTTTCAGGCTGGTAAACAACTGTGAAGTGGCCAAAGAGGCTTGGGACATTCTCAAGACCACTCATGAAGGCACCTCTAGGGTAAAAATGTTGAGACTTCAGCTGCTCACCTCCAAGTTTGAAAACTTAAGAATGAAAGAAGATGAAAATATTCATGAATTCTACATGAGTATCCTTGAAATTGCCAATGCCTCTGGAGCCTTGGGGGAGAAGATGTCAGATGAAAAGTTAGTAAGAAAAATACTCAGATCACTTCCCAAGAGATTTGCTATGAAAGTAACAGCCATAGAAGAATCACAGGACATCTCAAATATGAGAGTTGACGAGCTAATTGGATCCCTCCAAACGTTTGAGATGGGAATATGTGATGGAGCTGAAAAGAAAGCCAATAGCATAGCATTTATGTCAAACACTGAAGAGGAAGATGAGGAAGGTGGTCAAGATATTGATGAAGACCTAGAAAATGAGATAGCAATGTTGGGAAGACAGTTCAACAGACTGATAAAAAGGGTAGATGTGAGAGCAAAGGGAAATGTCAAGAACATCACATCTGACAAATCCAATAGCTTTGGTAAGAAACCAAAGTCTGAAGAAAAACCCAAAGATGTTCAGTGCTATGAGTGCAATGGGTATGGTCATATTAAAACTGAATGTGGGACCTACCTCAGGAAACAAAAGAGGAGTCTTGTGGCCTTTTGGTCTAATGGAAGTGAAGCAGAAGAAGCCACAAACCATGTAACTGCATTGACAGGAAGATGGGGTTCTGAGGAAGAGTCAATTGATGATGAAAGAACCCTTAAAGAATTGTGCCACAGAAGGACAGGAGTGTGCAGACAAGTTGACGGCCAGAAGAAAGTGATAGCTCAGCTGGAAAATGAAAAGGAAGAGCTTGTGGAAACCATCTCTAAATTAAAGGTGGAAGCTGTATTCTTGAATTCCAAACTAGATGAGATAACTAAGTATGTAAGAATGCTTAACAATGGATCTGCCATCTTAGACAAGATTCTCCAGACTGGCCAAATAACAGGAAATAAATCTGGTATTGGATTCAAGGCTGAGTACAGTTACACTAGTTGTAAACCAAAATCCAAACCTAAGTGCAGCCATGTTAAAAGCAAACCTGAGATGTCACAACAGCAAAAAGGGAAGCATCAAAGATGGAAATGCCAATACTGTGGAAAATTTGGCCACCTGAAGCCCTTTTGCTATAAGCTATGTGGCTATCCTGGCCCTGTTCAGTCTCAATACCAATCAAGGTCCAAGCATCACAAGACTGTCAACAAAAAGCAATGGGCTCCTAAGCCAAAGATCACAAGTCTCATAGCTCACACTTCCCTCAGAGTTTCTACCAAAGAAGATTGGTATTTTGACAGTGGTTGCTCCAGACATATGACCGGGAACAAAAATCTGCTAACTGAACTTCATCCTCATGCCATGAGTTATGTTACCTTTGGTGATGGTTGAAATTCTGGCGTAGTCAGTATTCAGATGTTCTACTTCAAGTCATGACATCTGATCTAACATTGTACCTGTTACAGCAAGACAGTTATTACACTCTGTATTGATGTACACCCTTTCACAGTGTCACATCCTCTCCTTCTATGTCATCCTAGAATGGAGGAACACCTAGTTATGTGCACCATAACATTCACTACTGTTGTTTTCCTACACAGTTATCAGCACGATGTCTCAATCCTGTTTTGGACATCATCTGTTACATTGTTCCAGTTTGTTGGTCATGTACTTGTATTTCCTAGATTAAAGGTTGTAACAAGTTAAACTAATCTCCACTTATTAAGGAGCTAACAAATAGATTATTTGTTAGGTTCATTAATTGTAGCTTAGTTGTTAGTTTCCTAGATTTTAGATCAGCTGGTGGATTCCTGAAGAATAGCCTGAGAAAAATCCTGAAACAGAAAAACTAACCATCCAACAATATAGCATGTGCTGTCAGGAATGAATGTCACAACATTCTGTCTGACATCCAAGCCCAGAACCATATGCTTAGTCTGTTTAGTTCCTGAACACAGACTACTAAATTTGCTGTACTGTAAAAGACCAACCAGTCTCTACTTCAGTATCAGCTTACTGGAAGAACTGTCAAGACATCCAGTTTGACAGTTTCACAATGCTCTTTTGGCCAGGTCTGATATGCTTTTGAAAACCAGACTTCACTACATACTGAACTGTATTCTTCAGCTTATTAAACAGTATGTGCTGTTGTTGATGAATGTCAAAACATTCTGATTGACATTCTAACAGAAGGCTATGTATCAGGTTTGTTATTAACTTGATTGGCAGACTGTAACACAACCTGAATTATGGCAGACAGGATTATAACTTGCAGTAGGTAAACAAACACAGGAAATTGTTAACCCAGTTCAGTCCAACATGACCTACATCTGGGGGCTACCAAGCCAGGAAGAAGATCCACTATTAGTAGTATCAATTCAGAGCTAAACTCCCCCGTTTACAACTCATCACTTAATCCCTACCCAATGCAATCTATACCTAGGAACTCCTAGATAGAAACCTCCAGTTTCCATTCCTATCACTACAAATACAATGTAATGTGCAAACACCTTGAACTTGCTTCACAGCTTCATTCAAGAACATAATCACTCTTGCCTACAGGCTTTGAGTGACAAACATTCTCAGGTTTACCACTGAGAAACACATGGTAACCTTCCCACAGATTGGGAGGTTTACCTTACACACACCCCTAAAAATTCATTCTAAGAGCTTACAGAAATTAGATTACAATCAGCTATTTATAACCTAATCACCCAACTGGATTTGGGCCTTCAGAAAATTGCAGCAGACTTGTTCTTTGCTGTTGCAACTTCAGCAGAAAAATTCTGCTATAAACAAGGTCTTCAAGTTCCTAATCTCTCTCCATATATATCTCCATATTTAGAGCCTATATATATTCTGAATTAGTCTTCAAGGCCTTCACAAGGGAGTTAGGATATTCACCAGATATCCTTGCTGATCCCATGACATCTACTGAATTAATTAATTCAGTTTCCTACACATGTGCGATGTCACAGACCTGACGTCGTGACATCGTACATGACATGTTGGTCCAGATGTTGAATTTCTTCAACCCAACATATTAAAACAACAGAGGTGATTACATTATTTGTTTTCTAAATTTAATGCCAATCCTGAGGTATTAACAATCTCCCCCTTTGGCAAATTTTAGCTAAAACAAATAATCCTCTGTTATTGTCTCCCCCACCATGAATACCAATGTTGGTGTACATGAGGAAGATGAGGGACAATACTCAGTTGTACCAGAACTCTTCCCCTCAACAGGAGAGCTTCCGGAAGAATATGTAATGCTGAGTACACAAATGATGTAACTCAGATTACAAGGCACAACTGTCCTCTTAACTCAGATCACAAGACACAAGTGGTAATTCAGTTGGTGAATTTTGTGTCTAACCCCAACCCCAACTTTCTGTTTGCTACCACAGTGATCTGTTTGCTTCTCGACCCCAGGACTATGTTTCTTTCTCTCCCCCTTTTTAGCTAAACATTTGTAAAGGCACCCTTCACAAAACCAGATCCAGGCGCAGCTTGCCCAGACCTTAACATACCCCATGATTCTGAGATTGGAGTGTTTCTGTTGTGGGAGGAAGAGGGCTATTGCATCCTTTAAATAGTCCTGCCCATGCCTAGGAATTTCCGGTAGAAATAAATGCTTGGTCAAGATGCATTTATTTTTGCTGAGAAACAGTCAGAGAATCACCAACAAAATCTCAGACTATCTTTGAATACCTTTTATAGCTCTTGACTGTTTCTTTTCCAAAACAGTCGTTCCAGTGCATGGAGACCATTCCATATATGCAGTCAGACACGTTGCACGCGATGTCTTAACATTCCTGCATTCAGCCAGTATTCAACAAGACCTCTGTCATACCTCCAGTAGAGATTTGACACCTAGCACTGCTACAGCCAACTTTCCACACTTCAGTTGATGGTTACTCCCCCTGTACCACACAGCTGTAGCCAACAGGCTTATTCTGGTTTATCAGACTTAGCCACATCACCCTCATAATTCCTAATGACTTTAAGATTCAGAAGGAATTAACAGCATTGTCCAGGGCAATGTCATGACATCCGGTCAGACATTCTTCTGCTCACTCAGCCTTGCCACACATCATAGCATCCTGAAAACTAACAGGTTGCCATACCCCGTTATCTGAGAGCACATAGACCACAAGCTTGGTGATTACTTGCAGCACACGGACACACTCCCCCTGTCATGGATAACCTACTCTCTTGGAGGTCACACATGATCATACCCAACACCCCAAGGTTGGACCTTCACATACTTCCTGATTCAAAGAGATTCCAGATCACTTGTTGAAAGGAAAACATAAGACGCATCTTCATGTATTCAAGAGCGCACCCTCTGTCCAACCCTCTTGGCTGAACACATCCACACTCTGTGTCACTCTCTCTTCTAACCAGAACAGAAGATCACTTCACCAGATGTTTTAACATCAGCTGGGACGTCCTTCACAGCATCACAAGGAGCACTATCTGACAGGCTTCAGATATTACTGAGTCCCCAGTTTGGGCCAGGGGAACCCAGACATACATTGGGATATATACACTCTCATCCCACTACCAGAGACAGTCTTCCATAGATAGCTCCTACCACAAGCTCCAAGGGATGAATGGAGAACACCTCCTTTTTTTTTGTCTTCAACTTAATACTTTTCTGTTCAAAAGTAATTTGTCTCAGACTTTCCTCAAGAATAATCAGCTGTCTTATGTTGATTATCTTGATTCTTCGAACTCACTTCTGAGATAGACCAAATGCCACTGGTAGGTTACCTCCTTCATGAATTCTCATATGACAAGGTCAAATGCTGCCTTTTGACCTCCCCAAGTTTATCAGACTTCTCCCAAAGATATTCTGACCTTTCAAGTGAGATTTGAACTTCAAAATTTTGAAGCGTCCAATCTACAACCCTGTAGATCCTTCTATCTCAAGTTGATGTGCCACTTCATCAACTAAGGATCTGATGCTGAACCGAATGTCACAACATTGTGCTTGACATCCAGCTGTTGAATTCAGCTCCTTCTTCTGCCACTTGAAAGAACTTCCTCCCTCCTGCAGGTTTTCAGTTAAGTCATCCAAGCTCACACCTTGATGAATTCCTGCTTCTTCTCCAAAGACATCAGACACTCTGATGTATGAGTCTTCAGAAGGACCAGTTAGAAACTAACCCTTCAGCTATGCCAAGGATTCCTCTACCTAAAGCAAGGCTGTTTCCATGATGTCAAGACTGCTGCCACTAGTTCTTGACTCCACAGTGTGCATAAGCTAATGCACTTCCTTACCTAGATCAGAAATAAACTGATCCAAGTATCCACCATCAAGACTATGATGCCTTCTTCTTCTTGTACACACCAAGGCTGAACATGTTTCTTGCCAGGAACCCTTTTCAGAGATCATATGCTTTTGCTGCCACCAAAGAGATAGATCCTACCCCAATGTACTAGCCTTCCTGTGATTCTGCACAGGGTCTTGAAGAAGAGATGTTCCAACATCTTTAAGAACATCAGTTATCTTGAGCTCCAAGGATAATCAATTAAATACTTGGACTTGACACAAGTAGACATTGACCTTAAATCCTTTCCCAATTATCCTTTCAGATACTTTCACCATAAGAATACTTTGAAAATACTCTTTTAGTGTCAACATCTTCTGCTTGCAAGCACCTCAACAGTCTTGAGACTCTTTCCAGATTAGATTCACCCTTAGGTATGAGAGAGATGAATCCTTCCTTGCAAATGTGTCACACAGCCACCAGAACCCATGTGACACAGGTCAACAGCCAACCAGACCCAAGGCTGACCACACGTGAGGAGGTTAACCAAAACTCCCCCTCAACTCAACAATCATGGAAACTCCACACCAATATCCATGCATTGTACACAAATGTCTCAACATGACATCCACCATCCCTTACCAGTGGCAACTAACTCCTCCAATCACACCAATCAGGCTTCAGCTGACCATAAGTACTAGTGAGACACACAACACCAGTCAATAGTAGACATGCATTGCCAGAGCATATCACCTCAACCAACCTCTGAATCTTCATATTCTCACTCCTAGTAAGAACTGCCACTTCTGAACGTGGTGTTTGAATAACAAGATTCATGGTTTCAACCCTCTTAAATGATATCACAATCAGGTTACCCCATCATTGACTGCTAACATCCAGGAGACTTGTCTTCCACCACACCATAGTACTTCAGGGAACAACTATCCAATCCTGATCAAACTGCAGGAAGATGCCTAACAGTAGGAGATTGCACAATGTCACATCTCAACCAGCTCAACTTTTAGGGATGACCTTCTTGAGCTCACATCCAGTTGACTCTGCCCTTGTCAACTGAGCATACACAGATGTCTCCTCTTCCAGGTCAGGAGTAGGTTCCAAACAGAATTATCCCATTGTTTGGACCCCAAATACATCTGCTCTTCAACCAGTAGCTGCATACTTGTTGAACACCATGTTCTAACATCACATAGAACATTGGTTCCACCTCCTTGGAACAAAACTTCCTTGAAGGTATTCAAGTTCTTCATATACACTACTCAAGAGAGTAAAAGAATCAGTGATTAAGTGATTCTTACCATCCTGAAGTGAGAACGTCATGATGAGTGGACTTGAGTAGACTCAAGTATCTTTGACATCTTCAGTAGATTATGATGAGATCTTGAACACAACAGCCTTTCATCCACATGAGGGGAGACTACATCAGAGTTTGAATTTTGCCAGGTATTATGCAGCGGAAATCATAATACAACTCAACCTATGAACACACACTTCACCAGATTGGCCTCCAAGACCATACCAGGTTTGAATGTGATTTAGTACTGGCACATTTGTCCCACACACAGGCCAATTGCCAACCTCCAGAGACAGGTACACACCATTCCTGTCATGAACAGTCCATCCACCTACTTCAAGGGACCATTCAGGGAATTACAGAACCTTACACAGGTTCCAGCATCAGTACTAACATAACTCCTTGCCAGCTACCAGAAAGTATCACCCACGGATCTCATCCAGAGACAGACCAGGATGCCTGCTCTGATACCAATTGAAATTCTGGCGTAGTCAGTATTCAGATGTTCTACTTCAAGTCATGACATCTGATCTAACATTGTACCTGTTACAGCAAGACAGTTATTACACTCTGTATTGATGTACACCCTTTCACAGTGTCACATCCTCTCCTTCTATGTCATCCTAGAATGGAGGAACACCTAGTTATGTGCACCATAACATTCACTACTGTTGTTTTCCTACACAGTTATCAGCACGATGTCTCAATCCTGTTTTGGACATCATCTGTTACATTGTTCCAGTTTGTTGGTCATGTACTTGTATTTCCTAGATTAAAGGTTGTAACAAGTTAAACTAATCTCCACTTATTAAGGAGCTAACAAATAGATTATTTGTTAGGTTCATTAATTGTAGCTTAGTTGTTAGTTTCCTAGATTTTAGATCAGCTGGTGGATTCCTGAAGAATAGCCTGAGAAAAATCCTGAAACAGAAAAACTAACCATCCAACAATATAGCATGTGCTGTCAGGAATGAATGTCACAACATTCTGTCTGACATCCAAGCCCAGAACCATATGCTTAGTCTGTTTAGTTCCTGAACACAGACTACTAAATTTGCTGTACTGTAAAAGACCAACCAGTCTCTACTTCAGTATCAGCTTACTGGAAGAACTGTCAAGACATCCAGTTTGACAGTTTCACAATGCTCTTTTGGCCAGGTCTGATATGCTTTTGAAAACCAGACTTCACTACATACTGAACTGTATTCTTCAGCTTATTAAACAGTATGTGCTGTTGTTGATGAATGTCAAAACATTCTGATTGACATTCTAACAGAAGGCTATGTATCAGGTTTGTTATTAACTTGATTGGCAGACTGTAACACAACCTGAATTATGGCAGACAGGATTATAACTTGCAGTAGGTAAACAAACACAGGAAATTGTTAACCCAGTTCAGTCCAACATGACCTACATCTGGGGGCTACCAAGCCAGGAAGAAGATCCACTATTAGTAGTATCAATTCAGAGCTAAACTCCCCCGTTTACAACTCATCACTTAATCCCTACCCAATGCAATCTATACCTAGGAACTCCTAGATAGAAACCTCCAGTTTCCATTCCTATCACTACAAATACAATGTAATGTGCAAACACCTTGAACTTGCTTCACAGCTTCATTCAAGAACATAATCATTCTTGCCTACAGGCTTTGAGTGACAAACATTCTCAGGTTTACCACTGAGAAACACATGGTAACCTTCCCACAGATTGGGAGGTTTACCTTACACACACCCCTAAAAATTCATTCTAAGAGCTTACAGAAATTAGATTACAATCAGCTATTTATAACCTAATCACCCAACTGGATTTGGGCCTTCAGAAAATTGCAGCAGACTTGTTCTTTGCTGTTGCAACTTCAGCAGAAAAATTCTGCTATAAACAAGGTCTTCAAGTTCCTAATCTCTCTCCATATATATATCCATATTTAGAGCCTATATATATTCTGAATTAGTCTTCAAGGCCTTCATAAGGGAGTTAGGATATTCACCAGATATCCTTGCTGATCCCATGACATCTACTGAATTAATTAATTCAGTTTCCTACACATGTGCGATGTCACAGACCTGACGTCGTGACATCGTACATGACATGTTGGTCCAGATGTTGAATTTCTTCAACCCAACATATTAAAACAACAGAGGTGATTACATTATTTGTTTTCTAAATTTAATGCCAATCCTGAGGTATTAACAATGGTGCAAAGGGGGAAATCAAGGGAATGGGTAGGTTGGATTGCCCAGGAGTTCCTGACCTTGATGATGTCCTACTTGTTAAGGGATTAACTGCTAATCTTATAAGCATCAGTCAACTGTGTGATCAAGGTCTGAATGTAAACTTCACCAAAACTGAATGTCTGATTACTAACAAAGAAAATAAAGTAATCATGAAGGGAGTTAGGTCCAAAGACAACTGCTACATGTGGAGCTCTCAAGAGACGGGATACTCTTCAATGTGTACCTTAGCCAAAGAAGAAGAAGTAAAAATATGACATCAAAGATTGGGCCATCTGCACCTGAAAGGTATGAAGAGAATCATATCAGTTGAGGCTGTTAGAGGAATTCCCAACTTAAAGATTGATGAGGGAAAAATCTGTGGAGAATGTCAGATTGGAAAACAAACAAGGATGTCACACCAGAAGCTCAGACATGACACAACTACCAAAGTCCTGGAACTACTTCATATGGACTTGATGGGACCCATGCAAGTAGAAAGCCTTGGTGGGAAGAAATATGCATATGTGGTAGTGGATGATTTCTCCAGATACACCTGGATCAATTTTATAAGAGAAAAATCTGATGTATTTGAAGTCTTTAAGGAGCTGTGTCTGAAACTTCAAAGGGAAAAAGAAAGTCCTGTTGTCAAAATCAGAAGTGATCATGGAAAGGAGTTTGAGAACAGCAAATTTGCTGAATTCTGCTCTTCAGAAGGAATTCATCATGAGTTCTCATCTCCCATCACTCCCCAGCAAAATGGTGTGGTGGAAAGAAAAAATAGGACTCTGCAAGAATCAGCCAGATCCATGATTCATGCTAAGAAGTTGCCCTATCATTTTTGGGCTGAAGTCATGAACACAGCCTGCTATGTCCACAACAGAGTGACATTAAAGAAAGGGACCCCCACAACCCTTTATGAAGTCTGGAAAGGAAGAAAACCTACAGTAAAATACTTCCATGTATTTGGTAGCAAATGCTATATCTTGGCTGATCGTGAGCAAAGAAGGAAGATGGATCCCAAAAGTGATGAAGGAATATTTTTGGGTTATTCAACAAACAGCAGAGCCTACAGGGTATTCAATTCCAGAACTAATGTGTTGATGGAATCCATTAATGTAGTGGTTGATGATCAACAGACTGATGTCACAAACGATGTCGAGACATCTCTGAATGATTCTCCAGCTGACTCCTCAGACAAGAATAAGGAAGAAGAACCACCTCAAGCTGAACCTGAAGATGACAAAATCAACAAGGGACCCTCTATCAGAATTCAGAAGGATCATCCCAAAGACCTTATCATAGGAGACCCAGATAAAGGAGTCACTACTAGATCAAGGGAAGTAATCTCACATGGTTGCTTTGTGTCAAAGATTGAACCTAGAAATATCAAGGAAGCCTTGACTGATGAGTTCTGGATCAATTCCATGCAAGAAGAGTTAGGTCAATTCAAGAGGAATGAAGTATGGGAATTGGTTCCTAGACCTGAAGGAGTAAATGTCATAGGTACAAAGTGGGTATATAAGAATAAATCTGATGAACAAGGGGTTATTACTAAAAACAAAGCTAGATTAGTAGCTCAAGGATATACTCAAGTTGAAGGAGTTGACTTTGATGAAACTTTTGCTCCTGTAGCTCGCCTTGAGTCCATTAGATTATTGCTTGGAGTGGCATGTATTCTAAAATTCAAACTGTTTCAGATGGATGTAAAAAGTGCCTTTCTAAATGGCTACCTAAATGAAGAAGTATATGTTGAACAGCCTAAAGGCTTCACAGATCCAAATCTTCCACAACATGTGTACAGATTGAAGAAAGTCCTTTATGGGTTAAAACAAGCTCCCAGGGCTTGGTATGAGAGACTCACAGTGTTCCTCACTGATAATGGATACAGGAAAGGAGGTATTGACAAAACTCTGTTTGTGAAGAATGAAGGAGGGAAGCTCATGGTGGCACAAATATATGTAGATGACATTGTATTTGGTGGAATGTCAGAACAGATGGTTGAACAACTTGTTAGACAAATTCAATCTGAGTTTGAGATGAGCCTTGTTGGAGAACTGACCTACTTTCTTGGGCTACAAGTCAAACAGATGGAAGACTCTATCTTTTTATCTCAAAGCAAGTATGCCAAGAACATTGTAAAGAAGTTTGGCATGGAGAATGCAAGCCATAAAAGAACACCTGCTCCTACACGTGTAAAAATCTCCAAAGATGAAAATGGTGTCAGTGTAGATCAAAGTCTATACAAAAGCATGATAGGCAGTCTGCTATATCTCACAGCAAGCAGACCTGACATTGCATTTGCTATTGGTGTGTGTGCTAGATATCAAGCTGAACCAAAAGTCAGTCACATAAACCAAGTGAAGAGAATACTGAAATATGTCAATAGCACCAGTGACTATGGGATGTTATATACTCATGGATCTGGATCTATGTTGATTGGATACTGTGATGCAAATTGGGCTGGGAGTGCTGATGATAGGAAGAGCACATCAGGAGGATGTTTCTTCTTAGGGAACAATCTGATTTCATGGTTCAGCAAGAAACTGAACTGTGTATCTCTATCCACTGCTGAAGCTGAATACATAATAGTTGGAAGTAGTTGTTCCCAATTGGTCTGGATGAAACAAATATTGTCTGAATACAATGTCACACAAGAAGTCATGACATTATACTGTGATAACCTGGGTGCTATAAATATTTCCAAGAATCCTATTCAGCACAGCAGGACAAAGCACATTGATATCAGGCATCACTTCATCAGAGAACTTATGGAAGAGAAGATCATAGCACTAGAGCATGTTCCTACAGAGAGGCAATTAGCTGACATATTCACAAAAGCTTTGGATGCCAATCAATTTGAATGTTTAAGAGGAAAACTGGGGATATGTGTGTATGAGAATCTATAGCAATCAAAGGAGTCTGTGGATAGTTCTCACAAAAAGAGTATGGAGTTTTGTGAGGTATGGTGTAGTGAAAGATGTGATGGGTGTGAAGAGGCTATGAGATTTACTCACCTTTGGTCAATTTTGACTAAAAAGGGGGAGAAGTGTTGATATGGAAGCAGTTGTGGAGAGATGTGTGTGGCTGGACTGGAGGACAGCTATTATTGAAAGAAGTGCGCAGGTGCTACAACAGTATGTTTGTCTGTTTACAGATGTCAAACAGGATGTCTGATATGGTGCAAAGGTGTTGATGTTGAAGCAGATGTCAGTATGACATTCTGGATGGTACAGGTGCTGGAGTTACAGTAACTGTTATTTGATGAATGCACAGATTGAGGGGGAGAAGAAGTACCCTTGTGCATTGTGCATTTGTGTGTCTTACTAGTTGCATCCATAACTAGTAATTCTGTTGTTTGTTGCACAGATTTAGGGGGAGGAGAAGTACCCTTGTGCATGTGTGTATTACTAGTAGCCATAGCTAGTAATTGTTTTGCTTCTGCTGCTGATTAAACTTATGTTATGTTGTTTAAACTGCTGATAGTTTGCCTTGTGAACAAAAAGATAGATATATGTTTTAGCCAAAATTTGCCAAAGGGGGAGTTTGTTGATTCTAAGTGTTGGCAGAAATTTTGATAAAACAAAGAGTGTTCACAAGATGTCATGTGTGATGTCTTAACATGAGATATCCTATGTACCTGCTGGAATTCAAGAACATATGCAAGCAGGTTTGTTTCAGAATGCCACATACAATGACAAGGCTTCTGATATTGGATGTACCTGCTGGAGCTTAAATGGAAGACATGTTCATGCAGGATTGTTTCAGATGACATACACAATGTCATGGCATCTGATATGGTTGTACCTGCTAAAAGCTATAAAAGGAATTATTGGATTATGCAGGATTTTTCCAGGATGTCAGACCCGATGTCATGACATCCTGTACACAGAACATTCAGTATGAATGTCTGGTGTTTTGTGATTGCACAATTAATGGCAATCTTTGGATGATTGAAGATATGGCTAGCTGGCGCATTCAATCATGGATTACAACCTGATTTACATATTTTCCAAAGAGATCTAACCAGCTGTTATAAAAAGATATGATTGGAAAATAGATTTAGGGTTTTCAAGATGTCCAAGCCCAGCAAAATGCTTCTATAAAAAGGGACTTAGAAACCTGTTTGAACACACAACCAACACTGAGCGAAATATAGAGAGAGAGCTAGGGTTTGTGTCTGTTTAGTCGTAAGACTTGTAGGTCATTCAAGTCATCTATTGATGATTGAATTGGACTGATTTGTGGTTGTAATTTGTCACTCTAAAGCTGTTAAGCAAGAGTGTGTGTCTACTTGATCAAAGCTGTGAAGCAAGATCAAGTGTGTGTCTTCTTGATCTATGCTTTGAAGCAAGATCAAGAGTGTGTCTTCTTGATTGAAACTGTGAAGTAAAATCAAGAGTGTGTAATTGAAAAGTATTTTCTTTTCACAAGGGATTGTTGTTTAAAATCACTGGTGTGTGATTGTAAGGGAAGTGAGTGGGTTCTCATATCTAAGAGTGCTTAGGTAGAAGTTGCACGGGTAGAGATTAGGTGAGAAAGAATGTAACTTATTGAAGTGTACGGATAGTCTTTGAACTAATTCTATTTTAGTGAATTTCCTTCCTGGCTTGGTAGCCCCCAAACGTAGGTGAGTTGCACCGAACTGGGTTAACAATTGCTTGTGTTATTTGCTTTACCATTATGTTTATTTATCCATTGTTTGTTGACAGATATCAGTGTCGTAACATTACCTTCAATATCTTATATCTGATACCAGAATTTCAACTTGCAACAAACCCTTGATTCATGGTTGATCCGTTCTTGTGTATCCTTAATATCAATGGAACTTGGGTGTTGATAAGGTGTAAACCATAATCCACCAAAATGAATGATTGATATTAAGGATGACTTGATCCCTCCCATGACCTTTGTGTGGTGTGCTTTGCTTGATCCTTGAGTGTGATTGTTGCATCCATGCATTCATGCACCCATTTGCATCCATATCATTAATAATTAGAAAATTTTCAAGGAACTTAAGAGGTCTATTTGCAAATTTTCAGACATGGATAGACAAAGAAGGAATACGAAGAAGTACAGTTTCAGACAACCCGACTTGAAAGAGTTAAGGAATTTGACATCATATGTATTAGATCCCTTGGATTTCAATGCTCGTCATGGGAAGCTTCTATCTATTCTGGCTACTCAAGTGAACGAAGGATTGATGAGTGTATTGGTGCAGTTCTATAATCCCTTGTATTGTTGCTTCACATTTCCGGATTTCCAGCTTTTGTCCACGCTTGAAGAGTATGCCTATCTTGTGGGTATACCTATCCTAGATCAGTTGTCATTCAGTGGCTTAGATAGGGTTCCTACTTCTCAAGAGATAGTTGATATGTTGCATATAGATGAATCTCTGGTTGGTGTTCATATGACTACCAAAGGTGGAATTCAAGGTCTCCCTTCTGAGTTCCTCATCGCTCAAGCTACTTTATATGGGAAGGCCATGAGTGAGGACGCCTTTGAGGCCATATTTGTACTTCTCATCTATGGGCTAGTGTTATTCCCCAACATCGACAAGTTTGTGGATGTGAACGCTATTAGGATTTTCTCTACTCTTAATCCCGTTCCGACTCTGTTGGGTGACACTTACTTTTCTTTGCATATGAGGAATGCAAAGGGTGGTGGTACCATTGTGTGCTGTTTGCCTCTGTTGTACAAGTGGTTTATTTCGCACTTGCCGCAGATGGTCGCCTTCAAGGAGAACAAAGGATGTCTACGGTGGTCCACGAGACTTATGTCTCTCACTAATGATGATATCTTTTGGTACAACTGTGTGTATGATGGTGTGCAGATTATCGACTCTTGTGGTGAATTCTCCAATGTGCCTCTTCTTGGTACGTGTGGTGGGATTAACTACAACCCTATTTTGGCACGTCGTCAGCTTGGGTTCCCCCTAAAGGATAAACCTAATAACATTATGTTAGAAGGTGTGTTCTTCCAGGAGGGTAAAGATCCCCAAGGCTTGAAGGGCGGGATGGTTCGCGCTTGGCGCAAGATCCATAGAAAGGGAAGGAAAGAGCTTGGTCCGAAGAACTGTATTGCTTTGGAACCCTATACCTTGTGGGTTAGAAGGAGAGCTTCCGAATACCTTATGCCTTACGAGTATCCGAGACCTACATCTTTGGTTGTGGCTGGGCCTTCAACCCTCCCCGACCAAGGAGTAGAGGAGTTGAGAGACGAAGACCGTTCACGTGCTTGGATCCGTGAAAGAGAGGAGCTACTTCAGCAGCTTAGAGATAAGGATGCATTGATAGAGTTTCTTGAGCATCAGGTTATCGATGAGCCTGATGATGTGGTGACTTCTCTTCTTCCTCAGTCTTCCAAGGTTTGGAAGAGGAAGTATGATCGACTCGCCAAAGAGAAGGCAGATATGGAGGCAGCCTATGAGAGGGAGGTGAAGAGGCTTCGTGCAGCTTATCTTCTAGACTCCAGAGTTTTAGATGATTGCTTCTAGGGTTCCATAGAATATTCATTTCCCTTCTCTCTTGTATTGTATTTGGTTACCAAGACTGTACTTCTTTGGTGTAAAATATTTTGCAAATATTATTGATGTGATATTTCCATATATGTCTGAATGATTAATACTTTCAAATATTTGCAAATAGGACTCTAAAAATTCCTCTGATTAAAAATAAATCATATGATTAAAAAGAAAAGGATGCAGAACCTAGAACTGATTATCCTAATCAATTTAATTAAAATGAACTAATCGTAATTCTAAACCCTGATTAAATAAATTACCAAGAATTAAAAAGAAAAGGGTGCAGAACCTAGAACTGTGGTGCGAATGGCAATGGATTGCGCAAGCCCACACATCCAGGCCTGAAGCCTAGCCACCAGAATCCGGACTAAGGGGGTGCCATGGATCACGAAGGGAGTGTGTTCAGGAAAAAGTGTTTGGGCCTGAAGCCCAAACCGCCACGGATAAGAGGTGTTGAAAAACGATGCAAAGAAAAGCACTTCTCCACCAGAAACGCTTCCACAGAAATGCAACGCGTTTGGCCTCAGCATCTATCGCGTCTCGTTGGCGTACAAGACCGTTGTAGTTATTGCGCCATGATTTTCATCATCCTTTCAAATTCCAAATCCTCACGCGGCGAACCGTACGACGGACAATGGTCATCCAATCGCATTTCAAATTCTCCATCACCAACTCCCTTCAGACGCAGCGAAACGCAATCTTGAGCCTTCATCTAATTCGGATCGTCAGCTTCCGGCGACCGTGATTTCAACCACGTATTCAGATGCGCCAAACAATTTCTTGCAGGTGAAAGTAGTCCAAAACATTGCATATTAAAAGGTAAAGCGAGGGTGCGCGATATACATACCGGAAGAGAGTATCGATGATGATGGTCACTTCATAGGTATGACTCTGTTCCGAGGGTGCAAATGTCATGTAGTATGCTTCTGAACTGTTAGATGCAGGGTTTGTAAACTATTATGCTTGCAGGTGTCATGTAGTATACTATTGATGTATTCCTGCTTCTGTTAGTATATCAGTGTGAAGTTAGTTCTTAAGTTAATTGTAGTTCTCTGCATTATTGTTAGCTTATTCGGCTTCGCAGGTTCGAGTGTTAATGAAGAAAGGATTGGTTATGCACTTATGATCATGCAGATTGGGATTGTTAATGCTTCTACTGTAATGCTTATGTTGATGCAGGTCATTGATGGCGTGTGGGATTCCGTACCATTTGTGATGCTGTAATGAGGTTGCACATGAATGATGGAATTGTTGTGGCTTGAAGATATTTGGAAGGCTTTTGAGTTACTCATGATAGTTTAGGTTAATGTGATTTTGATTGAGTAATGGGGATTTAATATTTGTAATGAAGTGTAATTGAAAGGAGTATGGAATATGGATTATAGAACTTTGAAAGTGTAATGAATGTTTTAATAAATGGTATTGAATATATTTATGTTGAAATTAGTAATGGAAAGTTTATGGAATTGGAAAAGGTTTGAATATGATGTTTGGGTTAATGTGAAATTAATCATGAATGAATATGGATGGATTGCTACTTTTGACAATTAACTTAAGATGGACTTGAATGTTAATTGATTTAAGTTTAAATTTAAATGGTTTTTCAAGTTTGTGATAGAATTTTCCATGTAAGTAAAGGTTTTATTTTAAAAAGGTTAATGGAATAGTTTTAAATGGTTAAAATATTGAAGTGTTAAAAGTTGCATTGCAAGTTAATTGAATTGGATGAATGTTCGGATGTTATGGGCTTGAATTCAAAAGCGGATATTGGTGACTAAATGGATATCTAAATGCTTATTGGATTTTGGACCTCTAAATGGATAAGTTGGATGTAGATATTGTTTTGTAAAATGGATATTGGATATCTAATCTAAATGAAGTAATCAATCCAATTAGAATAATAAAAAAACAAGTCAAATTAATTTTAAAATCCAATTATAATAAAATCAATTACAACTTAATTTAAAATTCGAAACCATTAAAAATGAAAATCAAATCAATTAAAATCAATTTATAGAATTCATTTGAAATAAGGCTTGAATCACTAAAACCAATTTAGAAGTTAATTAAAAATTGAAATTGGACTTGATTTGAAATCCGAAATCCAACTGAAAATTAATTTAAAAATACAATCAATTTTGAAATTAAAATCGAAACACCATGATGGATATAACATTGATGTGAGTCGACAGGGCATAAATAATGGCCCATGTTACTAAAGTCGAGACAAATTGGATTGAGGAATGAATGGTTGACTTTGGTCAATTGATTGACCAAAACGTCAATAGTTGACCTAAGCCAACTAAAGGCGTGAATCAGGGTTTATATTAAAATGAACGCAAGATGCATAGTGTATGCATGAAGATGAATCTTAAGTCATGGTTCAGATGATAAGCGAAAAGGAGATGGCAAATTTTAGGGTACGACAGGTCGGTTGAATGTCCATTACTTAAAAAGTAATTTGAAAATCACTCGGACCTATTTTAACTGAAAGGTCCACCTCTCCAATGACAGTTTACGGGAACCATCAAACGCTTTGACCACAACACCATTATACCTCATTGGTGCCCCTTGATAAGAAAGTCTTGCTAAAGTTAACTTGGACAGCACATTCAATAATGAACCAATATCAACCAATACATTGGACAGAGCGTCCTCTTTGCAGTTCATTGAAATGTGAAGCGCCAAGTTATGATTTCTACCTTCCTCTGAAAGTTCTTCATCACAAAAGCTCAGGTTATTACAGGAAGTAATGTTGGAAACAATATGGTCAAACTAATCCACTTTAACATCATGCTCTACATAGGCTTGTTCCAATAATTTCTGCAAAGTCTCCCTATGTGCTTCAAAATTCATCAATAGTGACAACACTGAAATCTTTGACGGTATTTGGAGCAACTGCTCCACAATGTTGAACTCATTCTTCTTGATTAGACGTAACACTTCATCATCATCATTATCCTTCAACCTGCTGGACTCACCAAACTGACAAGTTGGAGCACTAATTGGATCAACTGTAGGAACATCAACTTTCTTACCCACTGAAACATCTTCTATAACTCTAGGAGATACGACCAAAAACACGACTATTACGGGTCACCTTCACTACATCTATAATGCTTACCACTGAATTTGGGGCGGGAAGAGGAACCTCTTTCCCATTATCTATCATGGTAGAATTATACTTATACGACACAACTTTATCAGATAAATAGGGGACGGGCTCGCTAACCGTATGACCAACGACGACACCTATCTATTAACATTTCTGTTGTTGTTGCTGTCAAACACAATAACTACCCGCTCAGAGCTTTTGAACACTGGTACGATAACATTTACATAATGGCCCATATACCTGGATTGTTGAACTTGAATAACATTTTCATCCATCAGTTTCTGAATATCCCTCTTGAAAATTACACATCCTCGAGGGTTAATGTTGCAAATGACACAACCATCACGGTCATGTTCACAATCACTTACCAAGCACAGATCCCTATGAATTTCCATCATGTTCCCAGGACAGTCGTCTACCATGTTCACAGAAGCATTGCCATGAGCAGGCAATGGGTTTGCTATAACATTTGGTGCTTTGTCCTCAAAGGACACCATACCACTCTTGATCAGCTTCTGCACTTCGTACTTCAAAGGATACCAATTTTTAATATCATGTCCAGGAGCTCCCTGGTGAAAAGCACAGTACAAGTCAGGTTTTAACCACCATGGCAACGGTTCAGAAGTTTGTAGATGATTTCTGGGTTGAATAAGATTCTTGACAACCAAGGAAGGGGAAAATTATGCATATGTCATAGGAATAGGATCAAAAGAGACCTTCTTCCTCTAGAAGTTCTGATGATGATTGTTGTTGTTGCAGTTGGTACGTTGTTGTGGTTGTTGTTGATGTTCTTGCTGAACAAGAACTGATTGATTTGTTGAGTTAATGGTAAAAACTGGAATCACTGATGATACTTGATAATGATGTTGACGGGACTGAGAATTCTTCTTTACAAGGGGTTTTCTCTGCCTCCCTACAGATACTACATTGGCTTCCTCTTCCTTCCTCTTGGAAAAAGTACCATCGTGTTTCTTGCTCGCCGACGCTTCATCTTTGGATAATCGTCCCTCTCAGACTCCTTCTTCCAATCTCATCCATGTAACACCCTTCTAAAATACCCCAATAATTAATTAAAACAACAAAATATGAATCAGAGTAGATATGCAATTTCAGGGTGTCACACTTGACACTTCACACCAATCACCAAATCAAATTGTCATGCTCATTTATTAATCAAAATAAAACATTGCACAATTCGCAGCGGATAAAGATCTAACAACATGCAAACCATGTAACACATTACATGTAAAATTGTTCAACAAGGTAAAACATCCCGTCCCGATGTTACATATACCAGAGCATGACCCACTAAGGAACTACACTAGACTCCAAGCACTAGCTTCTACTCAATCACTACTCGTTACCTGAAACATAGTTGTAAGGGTGAGTTCCTCAATCGATATAATAAGCATTATAAAATATCATGTAATGCTAAGTAAATTAACACATTCACGACCCTAATCAGATCACACATTCAGCAACGGCAACATCAACTCAAAATCATACTCAACACAAACACAAAACACACGTATAATATTGGAATACATCCATTCATATTATACGCCATACATACATTATGCAATGAGACTCCATGCATGCGGTACCGACTATTCGTGAACACATAGTTCAACCTCACCGATCAAACCCAGATACGGCTACCAAGCTCACTAGTCCCACTCATTTGAGACCTAGTGACTCACTCACTAATTCCTCACCATGGGAATTAGCTACCACCACAAAGGTTATGCTATGCACGCTAAATCACCTAGCATGCAAACATCAACAACAATCCACAATAACTCACTCACTAATTCCTCACCATGGGAATTAGCTACCACCATAAAGGCTACGCTATGCACGCTAAATCACCTAGCATGCAACCATCAACAACAATCCACAATGGACATATGCTCACACTCTAAGCCATAAACAGTCCATCCACAATTGCATACATAATAGATATATTCACAACATTATGCATACCATCATACATCATCAGCATATTTATCACAGAATCATATCATGTCATGCCAAATAATAAATCACAGTATTAGCACACTCTACTAATACCTATACTGCTCAAAACAACGGGAAATGATCCCTACTATATCATACACCAATATAGGCCAATCGTCAAATATGTACACAATATTTGAATATCAATTTTCCACTTTTCAAACAGTGTTAACCGGTTAACGCCCTGGGTTAACCAGTTAACGCAAAACAGAACGCGCTTCCTGGCAAATTTTAACAGTGTTAACCGGTTAACGCCCTGGGTTAACCGATTAACGCAAGACAGAAATTAATTCTTTTAATTATCATAACAGTGTTAATCGGTTAACGCCCTGGGTTAACCGGTTAACGCAAAACAGAAAGTTGTTCCTGCGCTAACACGAAACAGAATGCAGATTTCCCCGCATTTTCGCCGTTGGAGGACTTCCGGACCTCCGATTTCGATTCCGTAAAAAGCTACACGTTCAGAAATTTACAACTCACCCAAATATAGATTCAATTACAGTTTTAACATAATTTGTTCATCACAATTTGCAGCATTCATCATCCCAATTAGGGTCAATTCAATGGCTTATTACTACCCATTACATGTTAACCCATAATACCCATTAAACGATGATAAACCCCCCTTACCTGAGTTAATCCGGCAAATCCTTTAACTTCAAGCTTTTCCCTTCTTCAACCCTTTTTCCACTTTTTAGTCGCTTCTCTCGAATTCGAAAAACTTGAAGCTTTAACAATGGAGATTTCTCTTTTCCCTCTCCAAAAGTTCTCTTAGGGTTTCTTTTCCTTTACCTCTTTCTCAACTTTTCACGTACTTACTGATTCTCTCCCAACTTCTCTATTTTCACGTACTGACAAAAGTTCCAATTCCAACTTTATTATTCCAATAATAATAATCCAATAATATTCCAATTATTTAATTAAATTAATAAATATACTAATAATAATATATATGAATGGTTTATCTTTTATTTTTAAAATAATACCCTCTCATTCATATTATTATCATAATATACTATTAAACTTAAATTAAATAATTATCATATTTTATCAGGGTGTTACAACTCTCCCCCACTAAAAGAGTTTTCGTCCTCGAAAACATACCTCAAGCGAATAACTCTAGATAAGACTCCTTCATCTGACTCTCAAGTTCCCAAGTCACATTGCCACCTGCTGGTCCTCCCCAAGCTACCTTTACCAAAGCAATCTCTTTACCCCGCAACTGCTTCAACTCTCGATCCTCGATCCTCATAGGTGATGTTTCAACAGTCAGGTTATCTCTCACCTGTACATCATCTACTTGGACCACATGCGACGGATCAGGAATGTACCTCCTCAACTGAGACACATGAAAAACCTCATGCAAATTCGCAAGTGACGGCGGTAAAGCGATACGATAGGCTACCTCCCCTATCCTCTCCAAAATCTGATAAGGACCAATAAATCGAGGTGTCAACTTCTTCGACTTCAAAGCTCGACCAACCCCAGTTATCGGAGTAACACGAAAAAACACATGATCTCCCTCTTGAAACTCAAGTGACTTCCTCCTCTTGTCGTGATAACTCTTCTGACGACTCTGAGCAATCCTCATCTTCTCCTGAATCATCTTAATCTTTTCCGTAGTTTGTTGAACAATCTCCGGTCCAACCACAACACTCTCACCGGACTCATACCAACATAAAGGTGTTCGACATCTCCTACCATACAAAGCTTCAAACGGTGCCATACCAATGCTTGAATGAAAACTATTGTTGTAGGTAAACTCAATCAAAGGTAAATAACAATCCCAAGCACCTCCCTGTTCCAAAACACAAGCCCTCAAAAGATCCTCTAGTGACTGAATCGTCCTCTCAGTCTGACCATCAGTCTGCGGATGATATGCAGAACTCAATCTCAGCTTAGTTCCCAAAGCCCTCTGCAAACCTTCCCAGAACTTCGATGTAAATCTAGGATCTCTGTCCGGAACAATACTCGACGGAATACCATGCAAACTTACAATTTTCTCAATATACAACTCAGCTAATCTCTCTAACGGATAATCCATTCTGATCGGAATGAAATGAGTCGATTTTGTCAATCTGTCAACAATCACCCAAATAGATTCAAAATTCTTATTTGTCCTCGGTAAACCAGAAACAAAATCCATACTGATACTATCCCACTTCCACTCTGGAATAGCCAACGGTTGCATTAGCCCAGACGGCTTCTGATGCTCAATCTTTGACTTCTGACAAGTCAAACAAGAATAAACAAAACTCGCAATTTCTCTTTTCATTCCCGGCCACCAAAATAACTTTTTCAAATCATGATACATCTTCGTAGCCCCAGGATGAATACTCAAGCCACTACGATGTCCTTCCTCAAGAATACTCTTCTTAAGTTCGGTAACATCCGGAATACACACCCGATTACCAAATTTCAAAACACCATTCTCATCAACTCTGAATTCACCACCTTGACCTTGATTCACTAGAGTCAACTTATCAACCAAAAGCACATCGGATTTCTGACCCTCTCTAATCTCATCCAGAATACCACTCGTTAACTTCAACATTCCCAATTTAACACTATTGTGAGTACTCTCACACACCAAACTCAAGTCTCTAAACTGCTCAATTAAATCCAATTCCTTAACCATTAGCATAGACATATGCAATGATTTCCGACTCAATGCATCAGCCACTACGTTTGCTTTACCCGGATGGTAATTCAAACCAAAGTCATAATCCTTCAGAAACTCTAACCATCTCCTCTGTCTCATATTCAGCTCTTTCTGATCAAACAAATACTTTAAACTTTTATGGTCACTGAAAACCTCAAATCTTGACCCGTACAAGTAATGCCTCCATAACTTCAGAACAAATACCACAGCTGCCAACTCTAAATCGTGTGTCGGATAGTTCCTCTCATGAACCTTCAGTTGTCTCGAAGCATAAGCTACAACCTGCTTATTCTGCATCAAAACACCACCCAAACCCAACAATGAAGCATCACAGTAAACCTCAAATGGTTCCGACGGACTTGGTAATATCAGGATAGGAGCAGTAGTTAACCTTCTCTTTAACTCTTGGAAACCTTCTTCACATTTTGAGTCCCAAACAAACGCTTGCCCCTTTCTAGTCAACATCGTCAACGGTAACGCCAACTTAGAAAATCCCTCAATGAATTTCCTATAATAACCTGCAAGTCCAAGAAAACTCCTTATCTCAGAAACTGACTTCGGAGCTTCCCACTTAGATACCGCTTCTATCTTAGAAGGGTCAACAGCAACACCACCTCTTGAAACCACATGACCAAGAAAACTAACCTCTTCTAACCAAAATTCACACTTGGACAGTTTAGCAAATAACTTCTTTTCTCGTAGAACTCCTAAAACCACTCTCAAATGTTCAGCATGCTCTTCTTCAGATTTCGAATACACCAAAATATCGTCAATAAACACCACAACAAACTTGTCTAGGTACGGATGGAAAATCCTATTCATATACTCCATAAATACCCCAGGCGCATTAGTCACACCAAAAGGCATTACAGAATACTCATAATGTCCATACCTTGTTCTGAAAGCAGTCTTTTGAATATCCTCAGTTTTCACACGTATCTGATGATACCCCGATCTCAAATCTATTTTGCTGAACACACTCGCACCAACCAACTGATCCATCAAATCATCAATCCTCGGCAAAGGATACCGATTCTTGATCGTCACTTTATTCAGTTGCCTGTAGTCCATACACAACCTCATAGTACCTTCTTTCTTCTTAACCAATAACACTGGTGCGCCCCACGGTGACACACTCGGACGAATAAATTTCTTATCCAACAGATCTTCCAGCTGACTCTTCAATTCAGTTAACTCAACAGCAGACATACGGTACGGAGCCATCGACATCGGCGTAGTACCAGGTACCAAATCAATCGAGAACTCCACTTCACGCTCTGGCGGTAATTCATTCACTTCTTCAGGAAACACATCAGGAAAATCACACACCACAGCTAGATCGCAAATCACCAGTTTATCTTTAGCCTCCAAAGTCACTAACAGCATAAACAACTCTGCCCCATCTGCTACTGCCTCATTCACCTGCCTTGCTGATAGAAACAAACTCTTTCCTTCCTCAATCTCAGGAAAGATCACAGTCTTATCAAAACAGTTGATATAAACTCGGTTAAACACCAACCAGTTCATACCCAGGATAACATCAATCTGCACTAGTGGAAGACACACGAGGTCCATCCCAAAGTCTCTACCAAAAATACTCAAAGGACAGTTTAAACAAACTGAAGTAGTAGTCACTGAACCCTTCGCAGGAGTATCAATCACATACTCCCATGCATCTCAGATATCTCTAATTTAAGTTTCGCAGCACAATCCAAAGATATAAAGGAATGAGTCGCACCTGTGTCAATAATAGCTACAAGAGGAAAGCCATTAATATAACACGTACCTCGGATCAAACGATCATCTGCAGAAGTCTCAGAACCCGATAAAGCAAAGACCTTGCCTCCCGACTGGTTCTCTCTCTTCGGCTTAGGACACTGTGGACTGATATGACCCACATCTCCACAGTTGAAACAAGTCATAGTCTTCAACCGGCACTCTGCAGCCAAGTGACCACCTTTGCCACACTTGAAACACTTCTTCTCAGTACTGGTACACTCATGGATACGATGTCCAGCCTGACCACATCTGTAACACTTAGCAGGGGCACTGGAGTCTCCCCCACTAGGTCTCTTCATCCCACTCTGTCTCTGGAAACCTTTGCCAGCTGCATACGGTTTCCCACGATCATTCTGATTCTTGCCTTTCCTATCAACCCTCTGCTGATAGCTCTCCGCTCTGGCCTTGGTATCCTGTTCAAAAATCCTGCAACAGTCAACCAAGTCAGAAAACACTCTAATTCGCTGATACCCAATAGCCTGCTTGATCTCGGGACGTAACCCGTTCTCAAACTTCACACATTTTGAAAATTCCCCAGTAGCCTCATCATAGGGAGTGTAATACTTCGACAGCTCTGTAAACTTAGCAGCATACTCAGTAACAGACCGGTTGCCCTGCTTCAATTCTAAGAACTCTATCTCTTTCTTTCCTCTGACATCCTCTGGAAAGTACTTCCTCAGGAATCTCTCTCTGAACACCGCCCAAGTGATCTCAGCACTCCCAGCAGCTTCCAACTCAGTGCGGGCAGCAACCCACTAATCATCTGCTTCCTCTGACAGCATATGCGTACCGAACCTGACCTTCTGGTTATCGGCACACTCAGTCACTCGGAAGATCCTCTCGATCTCCTTCAACCACTTCTGAGCACCATCTGGATCGTATGCTCCCTTGAACATTGGAGGATTGTTCTTCTGGAACTCACTCAGTTGACGAGCAGCTCCCATTCCCACAACATTCGGATTCCCTCCAAGTACTCCAGCTAGCATACCCAGAGCCTCAGCAATCGCAGCATCGTCTCTACCTCTTCCAGCCATCTCTATTCTGAAAACCCAACAAGCTAAAACAATAAGTACGGATAGGGTTACACAACACCTATCACATACAGGGAAACAGAATAATTACGACTCGACTCGACCGACGATGCTCTGATACCACTAATGTAACACCCTTCTAAAATACCCCAATAATTAATTAAAACAACAAAATATGAATCAGAGTAGATATGCAATTTCAGGGTGTCACACTTGACACTTCACACCAATCACCAAATCAACTTGTCATGCTCATTTATTAATCAAAATAAAACATTGCACAATTTGCAGCGGATAAAGATCTAACAACATGCAAACCATGTAACACATTACATGTAAAATTGTTCAACAAGGTAAAACATCCCGTCCCGATGTTACATATACCAGAGCATGACCCACTAAGGAACTACACTAGACTCCAAGCACTAGCTTCTACTCAATCACTGCTCGTTACCTGAAACATAGTTGTAAGGGTGAGTTCCTCAATCGATATAATAAGCATTATAAAATATCATGTAATACTATTAAACTTTTCACGTACTTACTGATTCTCTTAGGGTTTCTTTTCCTTTACCTCTTTCTCAACTTTTCACGTACTTACTGATTCTCTCCCAACTTCTCTATTTTCACGTACTGACAAAAGTTCCAATTCCAACTTTATTATTCCAATAATAATAATCCAATAATATTCCAATTATTTAATTAAATTAATAAATATACTAATAATAATATATATGAATGGTTTATCTTTTATTTTTAAAATAATACCCTCTCATTCATATTATTATCATAATATACTATTAAACTTAAATTAAATAATTATCATATTTTATCGGGGTGTTACAATCCACATGTTCACCATTTCGGTGAAATCATTAGGGGCACTTGCAATCGTACGTTCATAGTAAAATGAACTCATCATCTTTAAAAATATCTTGGTCATTTCTTTCTCCTTCAGAGGTGGACTAATCTGAGCACCAACTCTCTCCATCTTTCGGCATATTCTTTGAATGTCTCTTTGTCCTTCTGGGACATTGATCTCAACTGATCCCGATCCGAAGCCATATCAACATTATACTTGTATTGCTTGACAAAGGCCTCACCAAAGTCATTAAAAGTATGAACATTAGTATTGTCCAAGCCCATATACCAACAAAGTGCAGCACCAGTTAAACTATCTTGGAAGTAGTGATTGAGTAGCTGATCATTGTCGGTCTGAGTAGACATTTTTCGAGCATACATAACAATATGACTCAGAGGACAGGTATTCCCTTTATACTTTTCAAAGTCTGGGACCTTGAACTTCATTGGGATCTTAACATTAGGCACCAAACACAACTCAGCAACACTCTTACCGAACAAATCCTTCCCTCTTAGGGTCTTCAATTCCTCTTTCTTAGGATCTTCAATTCCTTGTGCAGCTTAAGAAACTGATCCTTCATCTTTTCCATCTTCTCATAAACATTAGGACCTTCAGAAGGCTCGGAATAGTAGATGGTTTCCTCGACACGAGGCAGAGTATGCACAACGGGAGGAGGTACAAACATGATCGGGCTAGATGTCGACAGAGAGGCAAATGTTGGAGCCTACCCTTCAGGCACAAAGTTGGGTGGCATTCCCCAAGGGAACCCAGCATGCATGACAGGAATAGACTGGCTAGCAGCAACAATATGCATAAACATTGAAGCGATCTCTGAAATAACAGTCCTCTGAGGAGGAGGAGTTGTAGGAGGCAGAGATGGTTGACTCCGAGTAGCAATCACAGATTCCATCAAGGCAGTGAGTCATGCAATATCATCCTTGGGTTCTTTGTTCTCTTGTTCAAGATGTTCCATTCTCTTTAGACGATTAGCACGAGTGTAGTAGTGATGAGTCAGCTTGATTGATACACAGAAGAAGAACACATAAGACATATGGTTGAAGAAAACCTATTATGCAAATGATGCATGAAATGAATTGTTTTTGGTTTTAATTTTCAAGGAAAATAGAAAGTCCAGTTTGCAAATATTTCAATTAATAACAATAATCAACAATAATAACAATTTTGACCATAAAATCTCTTTTTATTCATAAAATTTGGAAGGATTACACCGAGTACAATTTCAGAAACCAAAATATACAAATACAAGAGAAAAGGAAAACATCATCCTAAGGATCCCTACAAACTGAATCAACTGAACTGGCCAAGGGAGTATACTTCCTTCGGACACGTCGGATCTCAAACTCAAAGGATATCTGCATCTGAGCTTTCTCGGGGACAAGTTGATCAACAATCTTCTTCCAAGCACCAGAAGGCTGAGGAATAATTGAGGAAAATAAAACCTCTAGTTCTCTCTGTCTCTTCACTACACGGTCTTCAAGAACCTCAATAAGTGCATCCTTGTCTCTCAACTCAATATGTAACTCCACATGCTTTTGGTTCAAGGCATCGAACTGCTCTTCCCACAGGTCCATCTCTTGCTTCATCTAGGAGAATGCGTCTTCCAACTATTCAACATCTTGGTTAGGGAGAGCTTATGGCTCAACCTTAACCACAAACATAGGCCTCTCAGAAATGTACGACATCTTGAGCTCCAAAGCTCTCTTCTTCACCCAAATAGTATAAGCTTTCATAGCTACACAGTTGCATGGACCAAGCTCGGATATTCCTTTCCTATGCACATTGTGTCAAGCACGCATCATTTTGTTCTTCAAAAGTTGGGGATCTTTACCCTCCTGATAGAATAGACCTTCTAACTGAATGTTATTAGGCTTATCTCTCAAGGGGAACCCAAGTTAACGATGGGCCAATGCTGGATAGTAGTTAATTCCTCCTTGTGCACCAATGAATGGCACGTTAGAGAACTCACCACAACTGTCAATAATATCCATGCTACCCAATGCAGAATCATAGCAAACAATATCATCATTAGTGAGAGACATAAGTCTCTGGGACCACCGTAGACATTGTCGGTTCTCCAAGAAAGCTGGTGCCTGAGGCAAGTACGAAATAAACCACTTGTAGAGAAGAGGAACACAACACACAATGGTTCCACCACCCTTAGAATTCCTTAAATGCATAGAGAAGTATGTATCACCCAGCAAAGTTGGAACAAGATTCCCAATTAAGAAAACTCTAATGGCGCTAATATTAACAAAACGGTAAATATTGGGGAACAAAGCTAATCCATAGATGAGCAAGACGAAGATGGCTTCAAAAGCATCCACGCTACTGGCTTAAGCAAAAGTAGTAGCTATACCAATGAGAAACTCAGAAGTCAGCCCTTGAATCCCTCCTTTTTTTCACCAAATTATCATTAATCTCAAATTTCTCCAAATGAAGAGCTTCGGCTATAACATGAGATCTGGGAATCTCCTCTAATCCGTTGAAGGGCATCTTGTTAGATACGGGCATACCCAAGATATGGGCATACTCTTCCAATGTGGGCACAAGCTGATAATCTGGAAAAGTAAAGCATCGATAGAGGGGGTCATAAAACTGCACCAAAACACTCAAAAGTCATTCAACCATATCAGTAGATAATGTGGACAAAAGATTCCTATGACGTTGCTTGAAGTCCAAGGGATCTAATACAAAGGATGACAGCTTCCTTAACTCTTTCAAGTCGGGACACCTGAAACTGTACTTCATAGTTGTAACAGCCCAAAATTTGCCCTCCTCATTCATGCATTCATTTTTAGGTCATTTAACATTTCATATTGCATTTCATCATGTCAATCAGAATCAGATCCAAGAAAATTTATTTAAATATATATATATATATATATATATATATATATATATATATATATATATATATATATATATATATATATATATATATATATATATATATATATATATATATATATATATATATATATATATATATATATATATATATATATATATATGTAAAAATTAATTAAATAAATAAATAAATAAAATAAAATATAATAGAAAAATTTTTGGACTTGGGTCTCTCTCATTTGAGCCCACAAAGCCATGAAATTCAGTCTATAAATACCAAGGTTTCACTTGAGAAAAAGGGAGAGAAGCAAAACACTTTGAGGTTTCCTTGGGACAAAACCTGGAGAGAAACCTAGACAGAGAGAATGAGAATTAATCTACAGCAACCTCCAGGAAACTCTGAAAGGTTCATTCTGACTCACACACTTTCAGCTCAAGCAAACCCTAACATTGGTTTGCAAATCCAGCCGTGCCATTTGATTTCAACCGATCTCTCCAATCAGGTTTGCCCTATATCCATCATCTTTATGCCTTTAATTTGAATGCTCTAAATGTATGAGGTATTATGGGTGAATTTGATACCCTTTTGATGCATGTGTTTGACAAGAGGTTTAGGCCTCCTACCCTTGGTTGCTTTTTGTGAGCTTTTTGTGAATTTTAATGGCATGATTCATGTGGTTACATTTTGATTTGGGGGAAACTCTTGGTTATCCTATTTTATTTCTCTAACCTGTATGTTGAGTTTTGTTTTGTGAGGGCTCATATGACTCTTGCAGAGATGGTTTGCCTGGTGTTCCACTTTATTTGTGGGATACCCCCTGGAGGTTCATTCCGATTACCTGTACTGACCCACTTTCTTTGATGATGTTAGCTTGGAAGGATCTCAGGGTTTATCGTTCCTTTAATTAATGTTACCTCGGATCTTCATCCGTGCGGTACTTTTACATTTTTCCCGCATTTTACTGCTTTCCTAGCTGGAAGACCTCGATAGGAGGCAATGTTTTTGTGTGTTTATTTTTTTTACAGGTTCCTTCGTCCAAGACTCTTTTTGTATGAGCATCCCTAACCCTACCAACTCATTGAGTTTTCTTCTCCATAGAACACGTTTACTCCTTCTACTACAGGCGAGTAAGTCTCCAAAGGTCGAGCATCCGGTAGATTGCGTAGTAATGTCGTTCGTCCAAAACCCAATCCATAACCCCGTAGTTAGCCGAACTACAGCTTGCTCTGATTCTCATTCCAGATGAGATACGTAGGCATAAGACGCGATGTCTTAGAGAGCACAATTACCCTTAACCCCTAGGTAGCCAAGCTACGAAGACTCTGATTCTCATATTCATATGAGATACGTATGCAGTGGATGCGACATCCGTGCGAGTCATTTTCTTTTGACCCCTTTTTTATAGTAAATAACACATTAGATAAACCCACACCCTTTAGACAAGAACTACAAAAGTGGATCCTGTAGAGTACTACGGATGCGTAGGGGTGCTAATACCTTCCCTTCGCATAATCAACTCCCGAACCCAAGATTTAGTTGCGAGACCCTGTCTTGTCCTTTCCTTTTTCCAGGTTTACTTCGAGCGTTTCGTTTCCCTCCTTTGGGATAAATAACGCACGGTGGCGACTCTCCTGTCTTTCTTCGCCGGTTCTTTTTTTTCGCATTCCATTTTTCAGCTGGCGACTCTGCTGGGGAAAACGGTTTCCCTAAGCGAGTCCCTCCTAGCTTTTGTAGGTTGTTTGTTTATTGGGTGTTTATTCTTTTGTACAGTTATTTATCTTTCAGCATTTACCTGCTTTATTGCATTGTGTACATATGACTGCCGTATCTGCTGGTTCTGTTTGTGAGATGAGTTCTATACCCGAACTCGAGTGCACTTAGGATAGGAGAATGGCATAGTCTTGTTGACTTGTGTGGAGTTATTCCTTAGCAAGTTGACTTGCAAGCCCATTCACTTGGTGGAGGTCATGTTGAGATCAATAATGTCACACAAGTAAGTTGTGGTTAGACATTACTTTTTCCAATATAGACCTTAGAAGTCAAGGACCTTAGTTTACCAAACCCATCTTGGCCTATTTGTAGGATGTAGTGCGAAAGTCGTTCAAGTGTAAGATTTGATACGATTGTTATGCGATACTACACTCATAAGAGTCTCTCTTAAGAATATTTTTGGAATATGAGTAGTCGTTCCTCCGATAATATCCGAAAGATGGGATTATGACTATGGGAACCTTTTGTAGAACATGTTTGGCAGGTTTAAACTTTAGTACACTCCCTTTGGGTGGTTCTTAACCTAAACTCCATGCTCGTGACTTACAACAAACCCTTGATTCATGGTCGATCCGTTCAGGTATCCTTAATATCAATGAAACTTGGGTGTTGATAAGGTGTAAATGGTAATCCACCAAAATGGATGGTTGATATTAAGGATAACATGATCCATCCCATGACCTTTGTTTGGTGTGCTTTGCTTGATCCTCTTAATTTCTCTCCAGGCAGTGCAACCTGACAGATGTTCAAGCGGATCCAGCAATTCTGATTGACATGCCATTGCACTGCATAACATCATCTGCATATTTGCATCCAACATCTCATGCTTATTCATTTGCAGGGTATTCCCTTTTTAAGGGGGGCCTTAAAATTGAATAAGCAGTGCATCGCATACCATGCATACTAACCCTTGTTTATTTTGCAGGTGTCACCGCAGTGTCTAATGTTTGTTCCCTGTATCAGGCAGTTATTGGTCCCAAGCGAGTTCACAGGTACCCGACAAAGGAAACCCGTCCACGACTAGCAATGGACCAGATACAGAAAGAACTGGCTGATATGCGTGAAAGGATGGATCAGTTCATGACATTGATGACTGGTATGGCAGAAGGCCAGGCGAAGCTGAAGGAATTGGTTGAGCAACCGAGGCCCGATCCAGAGGTGGAAATACCAAGTGCTGAGGGGAACCCTGGTAACCCTGGGAATGCTGATAACCCTGTGAACACTGAAAACGCGGGTAACGCAAATGTTGATGGAAACCCGGGTAATGTTGGCAACACGGGAAATGTTGGGAATGGTATTGGTGGAAGGTACAATGTGAATCAAGTGATTCAGATTAACGGGCGCCCCGTTACTGAAGATTGTCAGTAAGATCAATTTTCTTTGCACAACGAGGCCCTCGAGACCACTCGCCGTATGGATGAGCTTGCTGTGAAGCTCAAATCTTTGGAGTCTCAAAATTCCTTAGGTTTTGATGTCACCAATCTTGGTCTGGTTCAGGGAGTAAGGATCTCTCACAAGTTCAAACCCCCTACTTTTGAGAAATACAACGGGGATTCTTGCCCACGCACTCATCTCCAATCTTATCTGGGAAGGTTGGGAGCTCACACTGAAGATGAAAAGCTGTGGATGTACTATTTTGAAGACAGTTTAACTGGAGCTTCTCGTGAATGGTATTCTCATTTGTCTCGTACTACCACCAAGAGCTGGAAAGACTTGGCAGAGGCTTTTGTCAAGCAATATCAATACAACTTGGACATGGCTCCAAATCGGACCTTGTTGCAAGGAATGTCTCAGACTGCCAAGGAAACCTTTAGAGAATATGCTCAGCGTTGGAGACAGATTGTTGCGTCCGTCCAACCCCCTATGTCTGAAAGGGAGATGGCGGACATGTTCATGAACACTCTTCAAGGCAATTATATTGAGAGGTTGGCTGCTTGCCCGTCAATCAGCTTTGCAGAGATAGTAATTGCTGGAGAAAAAATCGAGAGTCTGTTGAAGATGAGCCGAATTCAAGACAACAGTGCTTCCAACTCATCAGTTCCCAAGAAACCGTTTGCTGGTAACGGTCAGCGAAGAAGAGAAGGTGAGACGAGCGTTGTATATACCGGCAGAGGCAGGGGCAGAGGACACCCTAATTATTATCAAGATCAAGTGGCCGCAGTCACTATTCCAACACTTGTTCCTCAACCGCAGTATCATCCGCAACAGCAACCCATGTACAACAATCAACAACAAGGAGGTAATCCGAGTCAGCAGAGACCCTATCAACAACGTCCAAGGCAGGCGGACCGGGTCATTGAGCCAATCCCAATGCCTTATTCTGTATTACTTCCCAAGCGGATTGACATGAATCTGGTTACATTGAGAACTCTGGCCCCACCGATCGATCCTAACAATCTGCCTAGAGGTTATGATGTCAACGCCAGATGTGCTTTTCACTCCAACGCACCTGGCCATACTACAGATAATTGCAAGGCTCTCCAACTAAATGTACAAGATTTGAGAGATGCCCATGCCATCAATTTTTCTCCGGTGCCTAATGTTATCCAAAACCCGATGCCAGCTCACGGCGGGCAGAGGATTAATGCTGTTGATAGTGGGGAAACTTTGAATTTGGTTTCTGATGTGGCTAAAGTGAAGACTTCGCTATCGGTAGTTAAAGACCAACTTTTGAAAGGACAGATTTTCCCGGGCTGTGGGGAAGAGTGCGGAAATTGTCAAGCTGCCGAGAACGGATGTGACAGTTTGAGAAAGGGTATTCAGGAACTGATAGATGAAGGTTGTCTTTAGTTCGATCAGACTCGTCCAGTGAAGAATGATGTGTCGACAGTAACGTTTTATTTCACTCCTGAAGAAATATATGTTCCCGAGAGACCGGCTCCGACAATAATTTCCCAAAAAGTCCAGCACCAATTTACTCTGACAACCCTCAACCGACTTTGATTGGTCCGGTCACCATCACTGTACCAGGACCTGTTCCGTATGAGAAAGACAGTGCTATCCCGTGGCACTATGGGGCTGATATCTACTGCCAGGGGCAGAAAGTTAACGAAGAAGACATTGACATTGGTAGCTCCGCTGTAGACAATGTTGGAGGAATTGGTGGCTTCACTCGTAGTGGACGCCTATTTGCACCATCAACATTGCGCACGAATGCTGAAGCTAAGGCAGATGCCAAGGCTAAAGGAAAACAGGTATCCACCGAAGAGGTTACTACCGAGGAAGCTCCTCCTAAGACCGCATTCGAGAAGGAAGTGGATGAGTTTATGAGGACTATCAAGAAAAGTGACTACAAGGTAGTCGACCAGCTAAATCAGACACCCTCAAAGATCTCCATTCTCTCACTATTGATGTGCTCTGAGGCACACAGAGCAGCCTTGTTGAAAGTACTGAATATGGCCTATGTTCCCCCAGAGATAACTGTTGACCAGCTGGAGTCGGTAGTTTCGAATGTACACACTAGCCATGCGCTAGGTTTCACCGATTATGACCTAACATCTTAGGGCAGGAATCACAACAAAGCCTTACATATCACAATGGAATGCAAATGGACGGTGCTTTCCCATGTTTTGGTTGATACAGGTTCTTCTCTGAATGTTCTCCCAAAGAAAGCCTTAAAGAAGTTGGATTGCGATGACGCCACCCTGAGGCCGAGTAATTTAGTTGTAAGGGCTTTTGATGGCTCTAAGCGAGCTGTTTGTGGCGAAGTTGAGTTGCCAGTTAAGATTGGACCGCATGTATTCAAGAGTACCTTTTATGTGATGGATATCCAACCTGCCTATAGCTGTCTGCTAGGTCGACCCTGGATTCATGTTGCCGGTGTTGTTACTTTTACTCTCCACCAGAAGCTCAAATATGGACTAGAAGGTCAAATCGTCACCGTCTGTGGTGAAGAGGATATTTTTGTTAGCCACATGTCTACATTTAAGTATGTGGAGATGGATGGCGAGATGCATGAGATGCTGTGTCAGGGCTTCGAAGCCATAAACATCAGAGAGGTCGCGCCCGAAACTGTCTTTTCACCTGAGTCTGAGAAGGTCGGGACTTCTATCTTTTCATACAAGCAAGCTGTTGAAGTGGTTAAGGCTGGTAATGCCCAAGGCTGGGGCAAATTTGTGGAGCCAATCATAAAAGAAAACAAGTTTGGATTGGGGTATACTCCGGGGTCTTAGAAGAATGAAGCCGGTACTTTCTCCAGCGGGGGTTTGGTTTCTCCCCACACCGTCAATGCTGTAGATGAAGACAAGGCTGACAGCGACTGTGACTTAGATAGCTGGATTCGCTCGTGTGTCCTAGGAGAAAAGCTCGACAATTGGTCGTCTGAAAAAGTCGTCCAGTTTACTCTACTGAAGGAGTAATTTTTATTGTTTTCCTTTTATCTCATGCATAACAAAGTCTTACACTTTGACCAAGGTGTAATGACTCATCTGTAGGGCCATCCATTTAGTTACATTTCACAATTATTTTCATCATCAATAAAGGACAGCTTTTGCAAACAATTTTGTGTTCTCTTTCTTTCAATTATTTTTACTTTTACAAAAACGGCAATGTTTCTTTTTCAAGTTTCTTTTTCGTTTTTCTTTCTAAAAATACACCTCGTAAAACTGATCACCCGGATCTCACTGCTAACGACACTGCTATGGCCAAGTATGACTTCGACAATCCTATCTATCAAGTCGAAGAAGGGGTTGAGGAAGATTGTGAATTGCCTGAGGAGTTAGCCAGGTTGTTGAAACAGGAGAACCGAGCTATCACACCTTATCAGGAGGTGGTTGAGACCATCAACATTGGTACCGAAGACGACAAGAAAGAGATCAAGATCGGGGCCAGTCTACAGGCCGAGAGGAAAAGACCGTTGATCATGTACTTGACTGTGTTAGAAAGGTCAATGGGTTGTGTGCTCGGTCAGCATGACGAGTCAGGTCGAAAAGAGCATGCAATATACTACCTTAGCAAAAAGTTTACCGACTGTGAACAAAGATACTCATTGCTCGAGAAAACTTGCCGCGCTTTGGCATGGGCTGCTCGCCGACTAAGACGGTATATGTTGACTCACACGACTCTATTGATATCAAAGATGGATCAAGTCAAGTATATTTTTGAAAAGCCAGCAGGGTTGCTAGGTGGAAAATGATGCTGACAAAGTATGACATCCAATACACTTCACAGAAAGCCATCAAAGGAAGTGTCTTGTCAGACTATCTTGTCGCGCAACCGATTGATGATTACCAACCTATGAGGTTCGACTTTCCTGATGAGGACATCATGTTTCTCAAATCGAAATATTGCGAGTAACCACTCCCGGAGGAGGGGTCTGACCCTGAATCCAAATGGATTATGATGTTTGATGGGGCGGTCAACGTCAATGGTCGCGGAGTTGGTGCAGTGTTGATCACACCGGAGAGGGTTCATATGCCACTTTGTGCCAGAATAACTTTTCCCTGCACCAACTATGAAGCCGAACGAAGCAGAATGGGTTCGTTCTCGATACAATCAGCTAAGCCTAGTTGAGGAAAAGAGACCGGCAGCTATATGACATGGCCAACTATATCAGAGACGAATGAAGAGAGCATTTGATCAGAAAGCGCGCCCTCGGGAGTATCAAGTCGATGAATTGGTACTCAAAAGAATTATTCCTCCTAACACAGATCACAGGGGCAAATGGACACCGAACAACGAAGGTCCATACGTGGTTAAAAGAGTTTTCTCTGGTGGAGCTCTGATGCTAACAACCATGGATGGCGAAGACTTCCCGTCCCCTGTCAACTCAGACGCAGTTAAAAAATACTTCGCATAAAATAGACCCGTTGGACAGTAAAAAGAATAGTCCAGGCAAAAAAGGGGCATCCCGACGAACCAAAAAAAAGAATGAAGAGGTTCGGGCAAAAATTAGGGATATAAAAATCAAAAAAAATGTACACCCGGTGAGTCAAAAACCCGAAAGGGCGGCTCAGGCAAAAAAGGGTATCCCGGTGGATTGAAAACTCAAAAGGGCGGTCCACGCAAAAGTTAGGGAATAAGCGAATAACTGCGATATGAGTTCATCCGTGTTATATCACCATTTCATTCAATCCGGCAATCTTCGAAGGTAAAAGATCGACTAATCATCCACTTCAGAAAGCAAGATAAGCAGAGCGTCTTGAGGACATACGAGCCATATCAGAGTCGAAACTCGGTGGGACCCCGTTTCCACATTGCCATTAGGATAGTTTCTCTTGTTCAATTTATAGCGATCGCCTCTTTCCAGGGATCAGCTTCCTGATGTACTCGCCTATTCCTGGCAGAAATTTTTCAACCAACAAAATTCGAATAATTCAGTTAAAAAGCCTCTTTACTTGTCATTTATCAGTTTGTTTGCAAAAGATGTCTGAATTCTTGAGGAAACATATTGCATATGAATGTAATGGTGTCTTTTGCAGATGACTTGCGCAGGAAAACAGTCAAAATTGCTTTGAATGTGCTTAATCCCGGACGGTGAATTCAAACCGAGTAATTCCCCGGGGTGTAACACCTCAAAATTTGCCCTCCTCTCTTGGGACTAGCTTAGCATATTGCATTTCATTTCTTGGGTCATTAGGCATTGCATTTTTGCATATCATATGGCTACATTGAGCAAGTCATCCTCCTAGGTCTTGATCAAAAGATAAAGAGGTTGAAAGATTCAAGTTAAGGGTCTCATTGAATTGATCACTAGCCATCTGAGGGTTTGTGATTCAAATTAGGGTTTCTTGATTCCTCAAGGGGATTGATCATCATCTTGGTTGAAATGGTACATCATCATCATCATGGTCTTGTCATCACCAAGAGATTTATTATGCTTGATCAGATGCCTTGGGATTAGGGTTTTGACCTCTGGTCAACCCTAATCATCTGTATTGTGCCAATCAGGGCTTGTCAAGAAGATGAGGGTTTTCATGAGATGAGGGATCATCATATGGTTTCATTGAGCTTATGGAAGCTAGGGTTTCATCATTAAGCCATTTCATCAGGAGTTTGAGGCTCAAGTTCATCTGTGCATAGCCAATTCATCTATCAGTCAACAAAAGTCAACCAAAGGTCAACTGTTGGATTTGGAGGTGGGAGAGGGTTAGAGACACTTCATCCATGTCCAAACAAGTTTCATTTGACATTTCAAACATCAACATTGAAGAAAATAAAGTCAGATGAAAACTTTCCAAAAATAGAAAGTGACTTGTAATTCAAAACTACCAAAAATGGAAAGGTTTTCTCCTCAAAATTACATGTCCAAAAATGCTTCAAATGAAATTTTGTCCAACATGAAAGTTGTAGATCTTGCTCTCACCTTTACAAAAAGTCCAAGAACATGAATTTCTCATTTGTGGTTGGCAAGTTATGATCAAATCATTGTCAAGAAAAGTTGAATTTCAAAAGTGCATAACTTTTGAACCAAAAGGCCAAATGGAGTGAGACTTTTTGGAGCAATTTTCTCTTGATGTCCTCTATCCACTTCATGCATCACATTTCACTAAAACTCATCACAAAAAAAGTGCATTTTTCACTTGACTTAATTTGAATTTTGGAGGGAAAAAAGGCATTTTGAAAAATATTCATTGTATTCACTCAATTCCACTTGCATTTGCCTCTGCATCACATTTCCAATTGAATTGGAACAGAAAAATGCACTGTTACATTGGTTTTGTGCACTTGAGGGTGAAATGCTAAATTTGTCATAAAACTTGGTTTTGGCTTAAACACTTGCATTAACACTAATCATGACTAGCAACGTGTTTAACATCCCATATATAAGCTAAATCACAACTGTTTCATTGCTAATCATAACAGAATTTGGAAATTGAGATCTAGATCCAAAACTTTTTCATTTTTCTCTCAACTTTCTTCATCAATTTTCTTCATTCTTTTTGCCTTGCCTTCGATCTATTCATCATCTACATGCATACTTGAAGTGGATTGAAGCAAAATCTTGGAGAAATCTTGAAGAATCATGGACTGTTGCAAGTGAACTCATCCATGGCAATTCGAGTTTTCATCAAGATCAAGCATAACTGAGTTGTTCTTCCTCATTAATTCATCTTCCTTATCATCATTGAGCATCTGTTTTAGCATTGCAAGGCTTGAAACAACCTATTTCAACTCTGCCATCCAATCAAGGTTAGTTTTCGACTTGCTTAATTCTTGAAATCAATGGATGCCTTTGGTAGATCTTGGAACATAGGTTAATCTGCAAGTTGAATCGTTGAATTTCGTTGAAAAATGAGCAAGTTATGTGGATTAGAAGTTTCATGCACCAAAATGTTTTTCATCGAATCTTTTAAATTAGGAAGAGATAGGATAAATTGATTTGAGATTGTTAATGTACATTGAGAGAGGATTCCAATGATATAAGGTTTGTTGATTTTGGTGAAGAATTGTTCTTGAGCTAGGGTTTCTGATGAACACGCGATGAATGTTTGAATTTTCGTTCTCAGCGCTGCGTTTGATCTTTGCCTGACTGTTTTGCATGAATTTCTTTGTTTCTCGCCCATGCAGCCAATTGCCTCGTGCCAGCTCACTTAATGAAACGGCGCGTTTCATTAAGTTGAGCGCTCAGTTCAAATAACGCCACGGTTCGATACCTGGCTAGAGCTTTTCTCCTTGTGGCCTTGGCATTTAATTCATCATGCTACACATATTTTACATGCCTTCATTCATGATTTTTCATTTTCTTTTTCACATTAGAAAATCCATATATCCATGATCATTTGTCCAATTGATGTGAGATTTTTTGTGCCATGTTCCTTAACACCTCTACTATTTTATGATGATTTTTATTAAAATTGTGCACGTGTGGATTTTTGTTGTGGCTAGGGTTTGCTCATACATGTGTTTACTTGCACCTTGCTTGCTATTTTGATTGTGAAATGATGATGCTTAATCCAAAATTCGTGAAATTTTGCATGTGTAAACTAGAGACCTTAAGTGACATTTTGGCTTTGAGTTTGTGATTTTATCATTTCTGGTTTGTGAGATATGATCATTTGAATCTAGGTGTGACAATGTGTGTCACACCATTTCTTGTCCAATTTGTGGAATTTCTTTACCATGCCATATGAACTTGAAATGATCTGAAGTTTTGCATGTTGATTCTTCTGGATGTTAAGTTTGAATGTGAATTTTTGTGGAATATTTGGATGCATTTCCAATTTGTTTGAGAATTTCCTTTCAGTTTGACCAATTGTGGACCTTTTGTGAGTCATGATCTTAGATGATTTGTGAAATTCTTGATATGTATTGGATGGAATTGAAATTTTGTGGGGTAATTCTAGACATCTGGAAGTTTGCCATGGCTTTGGTTTGATTCATTTATCTTGTGCCAATTCTGTTTTGTGCTTGCTTGAAGTTGATGCATGATTTTGTGCCTTGTATGAGCTTGTTTTGCCTTGCGTTGACTTAGGGATTTTAATTGACTTGCTTCCCTTTGTCCAAATGGCTTGAAATTTGGTGTGATGATCATCGGATGAATTCTGTTTAGCTATGATTTTTCTGGGGATTTATTGAATTGTTTTTGAGTTGATGTGGATTGAATCTTTCTGTTTGGTTCTATGAGCTTTGAATATGCATGCTATGCCTTCTATGCTTTATAAAATGAAATTGGTTGATGATATGAATATGAGACCACTTGGATTTGTTTCTTATTTGATTGAACTTGATTCTTACCAATTTTCATGTTCTGTTTTGGTTTATTGCTCCCATTTTGACCCTAGGCCTTGTCCTAGTGGTTAGTGCTTAATGTTTGAGCTTTGTTTCAGGTCAAAGAGCACCATTGCTTATGCTTGATGATGTGCACTCAATTGGAGTTAGTCTATTGCTTGTTTATGACTAACCTTGAGTTTGTTTTGTAGGCTTTGAGATTTATGCTTAGGCCTTGTGGATTGCACCTTTGTGCATTGCTTTGTTTGATTGTTGTTTGACTGTACAGTTAACTGTTGACCATTGTCTGTTTGACCTCTGTTTGAGTTGAGTACTGATTATGTTGGATTGTTTTCAGGTACCTTAGTTGCTATAGTTCCTTTGTGAACTTGCTTTTGCTTTGCTTGCTAGCTTGAGCATTAAGGTATAATGACTCTAACTCCATGTAGTCTGGAAGACCTGGCCTGTTATTTGGTCAGGCACCTGTCTGAAGTCCTCCTTAAGAGGCAATGCTTGTGCTTGTTTATCTTTGTCCCCAGGCAGGAAAAGACCTTTGATAAGGCAATTGGCAGATACAAGAGATGTGCAATCCATCCCCTGCTATTCTTGTTGAGTCATTCCTTTGCTCACACAACTGGTGTTGATGCATTGTGGATAGTAACCCAAGATCCTTGTATAGTTGTACAGTTGAGTCAGTGTCATAAGTGTAGAAGGGTTCCCACTTTCTGAACCCACACTTCCTTTTGTTTGAAGCTCTCCCAAGCCAGGGATAAGAGCTGTGAAGTCTCATCTTCACTTCCTATTTCATCTGCTTCACCTTAACTCTCAATGTTAAGGTTAAGAGCTAACATCACCCTGATACAGTTGGCTTGCTTTTGCAGCCTAACCCTTTGTGTGAGCCCACTTTGCGTGTATATAGTGTGTGCTATTTGTGTGATTGTTTTGCTTTGCCTGTGCTGCTTAGGATAGCTTGCTCCCTGTGCAAGTTAGATAGCAACCTTAACTTAGGGATGATATGCATGATAACATCTAGGCTCGAGTCGTAGTCTCCCTAGTTGTGTCTCCCTTTGTTATCTGGTTAGGCTAGTCCTTTGTCCCTGCGTAGGGGAACTACGTCGCCCTGATCCTCATACCAGATGAGGTACGTAGGCAGGAGATGAGCAGATTTCTTCGGGCGCCCTTTTTGTTTTTCCTTTGTGTGTGTTAGGAGATGGATGTAAGACCAGCGATTGGCATTCCGTATCCTGTTGTTTGTTGTGTGCTTGGAGTCCGATATAAGTCCAGCGATTGGCATTTGGTTTCCAGCGTGGGCGTGTTTGGTTCGGAGTCTGATGTAAGTCCAGCGATTGGCATTCGGATTCCATGTTTGCCTGTGTCTGTTGTCTTGCGTGCGTTAGCCGAGCTACGAGTGCTCTGATTCTTCTTTAGTCTAAGAAGATACGTATGCATAGGATGCGACGTCCTAGCGAGCATGTTTTTCCCCTAGTTCGAACTACTTTGACTCTGATGTCTATGCTTGATAGACTAAGTAGGCCCAGGATGCGATATCATGCCGAGTCAGTTTCGTTTGTTTTCTTGTGTCTCTTTCAGCCAGTGTTTGTTTATTTGTGAGCAGTGTTTAGCAACCATTTTCCTTCCTTTTGTGCGTGGATCCCGTCGAGTACGACGGATGCGTAGGGGTGCTAATACCTTCCCTTCGCATAACCGACTCCCGATCCCACTCTCTTTGGTCGCGAGACCATGTCTTTTCCAGGTTTACTCTGAGCGTTTCCTTTCCCTCTTTTGGGATAAATAACGCACGGTGGCGGCTCTGTTGTTTTGTTTTCCCGCCGGTTTTTCGCGTAATGCGACACGGGGCATACGTGTATTTTTTGGTTACAGGTCACAGGAACCGGATGCCAAGTCATGAATCCTCACCCCCAAGCGGTTGACAAAGCCTCTCCTCTACAGAGCAGGTTCCCCAGTAGAGTTGACAGTATCCAGACTGTATATCCCCGGCGGAGTCGACAGTGCCAGACTGTATCTTCCTAGCAACAGTGGAGTAGTCGCATACCCAACAGACACGAGGGTGGTGTTCCCAGTGTTCATCTCGTCCCCAGCAGATTCTTTTTTTTAACAAATTTGTTTTAATCCCCAGCCTGAGGACGATTAGCAAGTTCATATCCCCAGCAAAGGTCGATTCCTACGACATTTCCCCAGGAAGTGCTTTCCTCACAGACTCTCCTCGCTGAGCCTCGCCAAGCAAAGTTTCCATAGTTGATACTTCTCCAGCAAGGTCAACTTTTCAAAAAAGACCGATTTATTTTCGGTGGCTCCCCGATCCCGGCAGACGGATCGTTCCCCACAGAGCATTCAAGGATTGATACAGCGATCCGCTCCCTGCCAGAGTTGCTTCCCCAAGCAGATTTCTTTTTTCTTTTGCACCATGCATAACATTTACATTTGCATTTGCATGCATATCAAACATACACATAAGCTGATAAACAGGTTCTTCAAAGCAGACTGAAAAATTACTTTACAACCAAAGTCATGAGATTCGGCCAGAGGATCAAGTGTGTGTGTGATCCAGCCTGAGGGTCATTTTTGAAGATTCAGCCTGAGAATCGTTTTCCAGTGATCCAGCCTGAGGGTCATTTTGAAGATTCAGCCTGAGAGTCGTTTTCCAATGATCCAGCCTGAGGGTCATTTTTGAAGATTCAGCCTGAGAATCGTTGTTCCAGTGATCCAGCCTGAGGGTCATTTTTGAAGATTCATCCTGAGAATCGTTTTCCAGAGATCCAGCCTGAGGGTCATTTCGAAGATTCAGCCAGAGAGTCGACTACGAGCGTTATTTCCCCAGCAAGCCAACTGGAGGAATAGATTGACAGCTCAACAGAAAATCAACCTACAAGAGGATCCAGCTCGCGGATCACATTAAAAAAACAAAGTCTAATCGAAGAGTCGTTATAACATGTTCTAGCCTGAAGAATATGTACGAAGCCCAAAAGTGGGATATTCTCGAAGCTGCATATCTAACATGAAGACTGTAGATTTCGAAAGAGGGTCAACCAGCGCATGCCCCAGATGCGAGATCCTGATGATGGGAATTTATCATCAAAATAATCCAGATCTAGCCAGAAGATCAAAGTCAGGTCTGGCCCGAAGACCGAAAAATAAATAGATTCAGCCAGAGAATCGAAACAATTTAGATCTAGCCAGAAGATCGAAGAAGATCTAGCCAGAAGATCGAAGTAGATTCAGCCAGAGAATCAAAGAAAATAGATTCAGCCAGAGAATCGAAACAAAGGAGATCTAGCCAGAAGATCGAAGAAGATCTAGCCAGAAGATCAAAGAAGATCTAGCCAGAAGATCAAAATCGTATCCAGCCCGAGGATCAAAATTAACATCCAACCAGAGGACTAAATTGAGTATAGATTCAGCCAGAGGATCGAAACTCGAGGTTAAGTCAGAAGACTGATTCAGATTCAGCCAGAGGATCGGAAGAGAAATAAACAGTGCGGTGTATTTCAGCATTTTTGTGGTGTTCTCGGAGCGCAAATTTTTGATCTGTCTTTGGTATTCAATCACAGCTCACCCTGTTTGTCTGATAAGCTGTTCGCTTTCATCCTGCTCGGGTTAGCTGATGATCGAATAGGGGCAGCTGTAACACCCCAAAATTTGTCCTCCTCATTCATGCATTCATTTTTAGGTCATTTAACATTTCATATTGCATTTCATCATGTCAATCAGAATCAGATCCAAGAAAATTTATTTGAAAAAAAAAACGAAAAAACGAAAAGAAAAAAAAACGAAAACGAAAAAAAAAAAAAAAAAATATATATATATATATATATATATATATATATATATATATATATATATATATATATATATATATATAATTAAATAAATAAATAAATAAAATAAAATATAACAGAAAAAAATTTGGACTTGGGTCTCTCTCATTTGAGCCCATAAAGCCATGAAATTCAGTCTATAAATACCAAGGCTTCACTTGAGAAAAAGGGAGAGAAGCAAAACACTCTGAGATTTCCTTGGGACAAAACCTGGAGAGAAACCTAGACAGAGAGAGTGAGAATTAATCTGCAGCAACCTCCAGGAAACTCTGAAAGGTTCATTCTGACTCACACACTTTCAGCTCAAGCAAACCCTAACATTGGTTTGCAAATCCAGCCGTGCCATTTGATTTCAACCGATCTCTCCAATCAGGTTTGCCCTATATCCATCATCTTTATGCCTTTAATTTGAATGCTCTAAATGTATGAGGTATTATGGGTGAGTTTGATACCCTTTTGATGCATGTGTTTGACAAGAGGTTTAGGCCTCCTACCCTTGGTTGCTTTTTGTGAGCTTTTTGTGAATTTTAATGGCATGATTCATGTGGTTACATTTTCATTTGGGGGCAACTCTTGGTTACCCTATTTTGTTTCTCTAACCTGTATGTTGAGTTTTGTTTTGTGAGGGCTCATATGACTCTTGCAGAGATGGTTTGCCTGGTGTTCCACTTTATTTGTGGGATACCCCCTGGAGGTTCATTCCGATTACCTGTACTGACCCACTTTCTATGATGATGTTAGCTTGGAAGGATCTCAGGGTTTATCGTTCCTTTAATTGTTGTTACCTCGGATCTTCATCCGTGTGGTACTTTTACATTTTTCCCGCATTTTACTGCTTTCCTAGCTGGAGGACCTCGATAGGAGGCAATGTTTTTGTGTGTTTATTTTTTTTACAAGTTCCTTCGTCCAGGACTCTTTTTGCATGAGCATCCCTAACCCTACCAACTCATTGATTTTTCTTCTCCATAGAACACGTTTACTCCTTCTACTACAGGCGAGTAAGTCTCCAAAGGTCGAGCATCCGGTAGATTGCGTAGTAACGTCGTTCGTCCAAAACCCAATCCATAACCCCGTAGTTAGCCGAACTACGGCTTGCTCTGATTCTCATTCCAGATGAGATACGTAGGCATAAGACGCGATGTCTTAGCGAGCACAATTACCCTTAACCCCTAGGTAGCCGAGCTACGAAGACTCTGATTCTCATATTCAGATGAGATACGTATGCAGTGGATGCGACATCCGTGCGAGTCATTTTCTTTTGACCCCCTTTTTTATAGTAAATAACACATTAGATAAACTCACACCCTTTAGACAAGAACTACAAAAGTGGATCCAGTAGAGTACTACGGATGCGTAGGGGTGCTAATACCTTTCCTTCGCATAATCGACTCCCGAACCCAAGATTTGGTTGCGAGACCCTGTCTTGTCCTTTCCTTTTTCCAGGTTTACTTCGAGCGTTTCTTTTCCCTCCTTTGGGATAAATAACGCACGGTGGCGACTCTCCTGTCTTTCTTCGCCGGTTGTTTTTTTTCGCATTCCATTTTTCAGCTGGCGACTCATTAGTGTTCCTTCGTCCATAATCCATGATCTGAAAATATTTGCAAATAGACCTTTGTTTCCTTGAAATTTTATTTTCAGTGATGAATGTTACGATGTGCATGTATGCATAAATGCAACAATCACACACAAGGGATCACACACAAGGAAAACACAATTAAAGGTCAAGGGATGGATCAAGTCGTCATCTAGATCAATCATCCATTTTGGTGGATTTAGGTTTTTCACCTTATCAACACCAAAGTTCCATTGATATTGATGAGACCGATCAGATCAACCGAGAATCAAAGGGTTTGTTGTGAGTCACGAGCATGGAGTCGGGTTAAGAACCATCCCAAATGAGTTTACTAAGGATAAAAACTTGTAGATCATGTTCTAAAAAGTTCCCAGAGTCTTGATCCCATTTATCACATACTATAGGTTTAGACTACTGACACATCAACCCATAGTATTCTCAATAGAAACTCGTCTATGTATAGTATCGTGTAAAAACTATTATCAAGTCTACACTTGAACATTCTCCGCACTACACCCTAAATAAGCCTAGTTGGGTTAAATGCTCTATGGTCCTCAGCTTCTCAGACTCCCAGGTCGGAAAAAGTAATGCATATCCATGATTTACTCGTGTGACATCAGTAATTCCAAGGGGGTCTCCACTAAGGAGATGTGTCGCAAGACAACTCGTTAAGGACTATTCCACACGAGTCAAACTTGACTCTACCATCCTCATATCTTAATTACTCTCAAGTTCGGGTTAGAAATTATCTCACCACTCAGAGATCACCAAGCACAATAGATAGATTATATCACACAAACAATATATACAAACAAATATCAAATATCAATAAAATATTTCATACAAAAAAGTAGGCTAAACCCACTGAGGACTAGTCCCCAGCAGAGTCACCATTTTATTTTTGTAGCGATGCATTCTTGGCCATCAAGTTATGGATAATCTTAACGTTAACAGAAAAATCAGAGTCGCAACCACGCATTATTTGTTTCAAAAGGAAAAGGGAAAAGTACGAACAAAAACCCGAAGATAAGAACTTTGAAATCAAAACTAATAAAATGCCAGAGATTACAGGTAAGGGGGTTGGTTTGGTTACACAGAGGGAAGGTGTTAGCACCCAAAGTGTCTTAGGTACTCCTAGGGAGCCCTTTTTTGTGTGCAAGTGTTTTTGTTGAAAAGATGTTTGATAAAAATGGAATGGGGGATGAGAAAAAAATTCTTTAATTATATTTTTGTGTTTTACAAGACCTTCGGTTTTATGCCTACGTACCAACATAAAAATGAGGGATCAAAACCCCGTAGTTCGTGATAAAAATTTCAAAGAAATTTGTGGATTGATTTTAACAAAGGTTTAAAAGAAGAAGGCACAAAATGGCCAAAAGATTTAAATGAAGTTGTTAATTCGTTTTGTCTTTTTGAAATTGAGGTCAATATGCTTAAGTTTATTCATATTTGATTTAAGAAAAAGTTTGAAAATTCATTGGCATAAGGCCAAAGTTTCTAATTATTAAAACATGTCTAAGTTGAAAAACACAACCAGAGAAGATTTTGAAAAGAGGGAGAAATTTTGAAATTAAACAAGTGAGAGGAGATGAAGAGACTACCCTAGACAAAAATTTAAAAGTTAAGAGTTGAAAAGATCTGACTAATGGGAAGCAATCCACAAGACAAGAATGTCATATAGAAACCCATTTTCCTTTGAACTTTTGAGCAAGCAACAAACATAAGCAATATCCAAGCAATTAATCATGAAGACCAAGGCATCAAATAAATATTGCCATAATATCCAAGAAAACACTTCAATAGAAAGAAATCTTCAATGTCTTCCAATGTATCAGATGAAATATTTCCTTGGCAAACTCATAGAAACAAACAACAAACATCAAAAATAATAACAGTATCATAATCAAGCACAGAGACAAAGTGACAGATGAACCCAAGTGGAAATTAATGCTTGCATCAGATGAAAGGCACTATCAAGGATATCCCAATCTCAAAATAATGGCATTGGCCAAGTAGGGAATGTTGCCTACTTATAAGTCCAACAGTCCACCAAGATACTTTTTAGGGTTTTTTGTGGTTATTAGGTATTTTAAGGTCCCAAGACCACAAACAGAACAAAATCACAAGCACACAATATATACAAGCACAAATGATATGGCTCAGGTGAGCAAAGTAAAAATGACTGAAACATAAACAAGTTGCATGAAATGTAAATGACAATGAATGATAAAGGTACTGAAATTTAAATTTGCATTATGTAAATGACATGAAAGTAAAGCAATGTTAATGAAATGTTAGTCAAATGTTAGTGAAACAAGGTCAAAGGACCTTAGACAAAAAAAATAGAATTTTTGGAAAGTCATAAGTATTTTAAAATATTTAAAAACAAGTCCAAAATCATTTAATTCACAAAAAATATCAAAATTAATCCAAAAAAACTAATTTTAATTCAAAATATGGAAGGGGAAAATATTTAAAGATTTTTGATGAAAGTCCCATATTTTTTGGATTAAAAATGAATTTAATTTGAATTAAACAAAATAAAGGGATTTAAAATAAAATCAGAAATTATAAAATAAATGCAAAAGAACAAGGGTCATCGGATCTCCCTCATTAATTGAGGTGGCAGATCTGATGGCTACGTGTGTATAGCCTACCAAAGACCATAGTCAAATGCGCTGCAACATGAGTAATCAAAACCAACGGATGTGATTCAAACATGGAGAGATGATCCAATGGATAGGACTATGTCACCACATCACCAAAGTTAGGGCTCCGGTCATCTTCTCTGGTGGACCTCACCGGACTGGTCCACCACCAACTTTCATGAAAATAAAAGATGCATACACTATTTTGAAGAGAAAAATGTCAGGAATCCAAATCTGCCCTCAGAATTTTAAAATTCTCACTATATTGAAAGATACATGGAATTGAAAATTGAGGAGTATGAACTGAGTTGTTTCGATTTGACCTCAAAGAAGCTCAATCTTGTTGCCTACATTGGTAGGTCTTCAGACAACCAAAGAACAAGCAAAATAGTGGAGAATTGAGGGAGAATCGAAGAAGAGAAAATCCAGAAAATTCACCTTCAGTTTGCGTCAATTGAGCTTGATCTTGCTTCCAATTTGCCTTGGCTTGTGTAAGACTCCAATTTTGGCCCTAAGATCCCTCATGGCATCATAGCATTTCATTTGCAAAGCCTCAAGGATCATAAGCATCTTGGTTCCCCTTGCCTTTGGATGGGACCTCTTGTGAGTGGTTTGAGATCACCAAGCATGCTTGAATTATATATTATTGTTTTTCTCATTTTTGTTTACTAACTAAAGCACAAAAATATGTCACTAACATCTCTTGTGTGTAGCTTGAGCAATCACAAGGTCAAAAGCTTCTAGGAGACTCCTATACCCATTGAAGTGGCCAGATGAAGATGAAATCAAGCATGAAAATGGTTCCCAAAGCTCTCAATCATCAAATATGACTCCCTGGTATCTCAATTCATCATTTTGACCAAAACAAGTCAAAAGGTTTGAGGCTTGTGTCCCAAGGAAACCTAATTCATCTATATACCAAGTGTGCCTTGCCAATGAAGCAACCTCAGCCCATGGTCAAATACAATCAAGGTAAGTTCTTTAATTCATAATTTCATGCATATTTGAACTTATTTGAGTGCCCTCAATCATCAATTCATCAAGATATGAGTTGTGGACTTGAGAAGTTGATCAGTCAATTCATCTGACTATTTTTGAAATGCACTGAGACCTAACTTTGTATGTGTTGGTCAAATGGAGATGATCCCAAAATAAAATATGTTCTTAAGGACAATATGAACAACTTTTATGTTCATCAAAAATTTATTTGAATCTTGGAAGATCATCATTCATCTCAAGACATTATAGGTCATTTTGACTGAAACCCTAATTTTAGGTCAACTTCCCAAGAACATAACTCATTCATTTTTTATGATTTTAATATGGGATAAAATGAATTGGAAAGCTTAAGATTTCTAATTCAAATGTTATGTTGAACAAAGTTTCAAAATCTCAAAAGAAATACATGTCATAATGCAAAACATTATAGGTCACTTTGGACCAAATGCATTAAAAGGCAAACAAGTCCAACTTCAAGTGCCCATAAATTCTTCATCAAAACTCCAAATGATGCAAAATTTAAGTCCATTTTGATTGTCTTGAAAATATATACAACTTTTATGTTAGAGGTTTTTCCATTTGAGGCTTGCATCATCAAAAGAGAAAGGCTTGAAGTTGGTTCAATTTGACAAAATTCTCAAAGGCATGTTTTGCACTATGAACTTCATGGCCTGTTTTCATAAATTTCCACACTTCAAATGAGTTTTTGGCCAACATAACATTTGTTCCTTATGTCAATACCTTTCTAATCATTACCCATATGATTGTGTTTGGATTTTATAATTGGCATTTTCGAAGAGATGAAGTTTTAGGCACAATTATGGAATTCATGATGGAACTTCATGCACAAGCAAATTCAAAGCAAATTCAAAGCAAATCACACGTCCATTTCATTCCAGACTGAGCTCAGCTTGCATTTGAACTTGATCTTGGGCCTCACATGCGCCTGTACAGGCCCATGCATAGAGGACCCAACTTCATGCACACGAGTTTGATCATCCTTGTGATGAGGACGTAATCCAAGACATAAATGATACAATGCAAAGCTTGTGAGGTCATATGACAAGGGCACGTGCAAGAAGAGTCAATGATGCTTTAGTTCATTTCATGATCAAGTCAATAGAATGCATGGGCCAGATTGAAGAAAAAGAGCCCGAGTTTATTCTTATCATCCAAGCATGTGATAAAAGGCCCAATAATGCATAAATAAATAAAAATAAAGGAAATACCAATAACCACACTATAATGGACGAAAATTGCAAGAGAGGTGGTAAATAAAGAATTGCCATTATTTTGCCCTTTCAAGAACCCCATTATCTCTTCTTTATTTTGCACTTTCTTTGTAATAACTCAACCCACTATCATGATAATTAGTGGCTGAAACCTTTTGTTTTCTTAGGAGTTAATTTTTACTTATTTCATCATCTTAAGCCATTCCTATATAAAGGAGGCATGTATCTTCTTTTTGGATCAATGAATTTTGGCAAGTTTACACATTGTGTAAGTGAGAGTATTTGCTCTTAGGTTCTGGATTGGACCAAAATTGATCTTATCAAGAAATCCTTTTCTTGTGGTGATCCTCATCCATAGGCTTATCATTCTCTCTTGGATTAGAAAGAGTGTGGCGCCCCTTCTACTTAATTCCATTTCTTATTTCTCCTTTATTTCATATCAATCTCGTTTATTTTATATGCATGTATCAAATTCTGTCATTCTTTCAATTATAAGGCAGATTACTTCCTCTGAGTCACAAAAGAATTAATATTCCAAAAGTTAACAAAGTTGTTTCAGGAATTTTGAAGGAAATGCATAAGTCTCAAAGGTTAGTGCATATCAAGTGGTATCAGAGCATATTCCAAAAAAAAAAGGCCGAAATGTGGTAAATTGTCTATATTCTTGTTCTTCATTATTATCCATTTATCATTATAAAAAAAATCGAAAAAAAAGGGGTATAAGAAAAAAAATTTAAAAAAAAAGGATCTGATTGTTAAAGATTGTGATTAAAAAAAAACAAAAAAAAATCTATTTTTTTTCTTGCCACACTCTTAAAATTCTCCTAGTTTCCTTTGTTTTAGAGTCTTTTTTTTGGTTTGCTGTTTTTTTAAGTTTTTTGTGTGTTGATTATCATCTGAAATTGATTTCTTTGTGTTGATTCATTTTGGTTTCTCTAAAGAACTAAAAGAGCAAATTGAGTGGTAAAAGGCAGAGTGTTTTTATTATTAAAAAAAAGCCAAAAAATAAATTGAGTGAAACACGAGTGATTGAGTGTAAACACGTGAGTAGAGTGGTGAGGTCCATTTTAAAACACTTGTTCCTAATTTCACAAATATTTCACAATTATGTCTAGTCCACCTTCACCTAGAACAGTAGTTTCAACTGTTCAGATCGCAGCCATGCGTGACAATTTTGAAAGATTGTTAAGAGAACAAGGTGAACAACTTCAACAAAGAATTGATGAGTTGGAAAGGAGGCCCCAAAATTCTAATGATGGTAGTGATGATGAGGAGGAAAGAAGACGTAGAAGGAGACAAGGGGGAGATGATTTGAGGGGCATAAAAATTAAAGTTCCAACTTTTGTTGGGAAGAGTGACCCGGAGGCATATCTAGAATGGGACACTAAAGTTGAACAGATTTTTAATTGTCACAATTATTCTAATCTTGAAAAAGTGCAGGTTGCTTCTATTGAGTTCAAGGAGTATGCCTTAGTTTGGTGGGATCAATTGACAAAAGATAGAAGGAGGTATGCAGAACGACCAATTGATACTTGGGAAGAGATGAAAAGAATCATGAGGAGAAGGTTTGTCCCTTCCTATTATCATAGGGAATTGCGCAGCAAATTGCAAAGACTCACTCAAGGTTCTAAAAGTGTTGAAGAATATTTCAAGGAGATGGAAGTTCTCAAAATTAGACCTAATGTAGAGGAGGACGATGAAGCAACTATGGCTAGATTTCTCCATGGTCTAAATCATGACATTAGTGACATAGTGGAACTTCATCACTATGTTGAAATGGATGAATTGGTACACCAAGCTATCAAAGTAGAACAACAACTCAAAAGAAAGAGTCAATCAAGGAGAAATTCCACCACTTTCAATTCTCAAAGTTGGAAGGACAAAACAAAGAAGGAGGGTGCTTCATCATCTAAAGAAGCCACGGTTGAAAACAAAGGTAAAACTATTACATATTCTTCTTCAAGTGTTTCAACTAACAAAACTGTTAAGTGTTTCAAGTGTCAAGGCCAAGGACATATTGCATCTCAATGTCCAACAAAGAGAACTATGCTTATGGAAGAAAATGAAGAAATTGTTGAAGAGGAGGATGGTGATTATGATGAGAAGTTTGAAGAAGAAATACCTAGTGGAGATTTACTCATGGTGAGAAGAATGTTGGGAAGCCAAATAAAGGAGGAGGATACAAGTCAAAGAGAAAACCTTTTTCATACAAGATGCTTTGTGCAAGGAAAGGTTTGTTCTTTAATAATTGATGGAGAAAGTTGTACAAATGTTGCAAGCACGCGTCTGGTTTCTAAACTAAAATTGGAAACAAAACCTCACCCTAAGCCTTACAAACTCCAATGGCTTAATGAAAGTGTAGAAATGCTTGTTAATAAACAAGTTGAGATTTGTTTTAAAATTGGAAAATATGAGGATGTAGTGTTGTGTGATGTAGTACCAATGGAAGCTAGTCATTTGTCATTAGGTAGGCCTTGGCAATTTGATAGAAAAGCCAATCATGATGGGTACTCCAATAAGTACTCTTTTATGTATCATGATCAAAAGATCAATCTTGTACCGTTAAATCCTAGTGAGGTGAGAGAAGATCAAAGAAAAATGAGAGAAAAATATGATCAAGAAAGAAAACAAAAAGAGAAAAAGAAAAAGAAAAAGAAAAAGAAAAAAGAAAAGAATGAAAAGAAAAAGAATGATAAAAGAGAAAAGAAACAAAGTTTAATTGCAAAAAAAAAGAGATGTGAAAAAAGCAATTGTGTCACATCAGCCTTTGTACTTGCTCTTTTGCAAGGAGGTGCCTTTGCTAACCACTATTTCTAATGAAAAAAAATTGCCAAATTGTGTTGAGTCTCTTTTGCAGGAATTTAAAGAATTGTTTCTGGAAGAGGTGCCAAGTGGTTTACCACCTATAAGAGGAATTGAACATCATATTGATCTCAATCCAGGAGCATCTTTGCCTAATAGGCCAGCATATAGAAGCAATCCACAATAAACTCAAGAGATACAAAGGCAAATTGCTGAATTGATAAGTAAAGGATGGGTAAGAGAAAGTTTAAGTCCTTGTGTTGTCCCTATTATTCTAGTCCCTAAAAAGGATGGTAGTTGGAGGATGTGCACTGATTGTAGGGCCATTAACAATATTACCATTAAATATAGGCATCCTATTCCTAGACTAGATGATTTTCTTGATGAATTTTTTGGTGCATGCTTATTTTCTAAAATTGATTTGAAAAGTGGATATCACCAAATTAGAATAAGGGAAGGGGATAAATGGAAAACTGCTTTTAAAACAAAATTTGGTTTGTATGAGTGGATGGTTATGCCTTTTGGATTAACTAATGCACCTAGTACTTTCATGAAACTAATGAACTGTGTGTTAAAGGAGTTCTTGGGTAAGTTTGTTGTTGTGTATTTTGATGATATTTTGATTTATAGCAAGAACTTAGATGATCATTGCATTCATTTAAGAGCTGTTTTGCAAGTGCTAAGTGTAGCACCTCAAATTTGCACCCTACCATTGTACATACATTTTCATCATTAGGTCATTAACATAACATAGTCCATTGCATAACATTGCATTGCCTTTTGCCCAAGTGCAAGTTCCTCAGAAGAATTAGGTCAAACTGATCAGGAGAATCAGTTAATCAAGCAAGCATGAGCAATTTCTATTGAGACAAAGCCCTAGGGTTGATTTATCAAGTTCATATGGTCTAAGGATCATTTTGAAATGATTTGGCCAAAGATTGGATGATCAAAGCTCAACAGTTCAGCTGAATTTCTATCAGAAACCCTAGAAAGTCAACTGCGGTCAACTGTGGTCAACTGTGCCTGATTTTATGGATTGGAAGGTGTGAGATGGTTTGAAAGGCCTCATTCATGTCCATATAAGTCTCATTTGGCATGTCAAAGACCAAGGTTGAAGAATTGGAGGTCAGACAAGAAGTTTCCTAAAATGGCAGGTGACCTGTAATTTCAATTGCCCAAAATGGAAAGTTTTTCTCCTCAAAATTACTTCATCATACAAGCTTCAAATGGAATTTTGTCCAACATGAAAGTTGAAGATCTTGATCTCACCATTCCAAAAAGTCCAAGAACTTGAAATTCCCATGTGTGGTTGGCAAGATATGGTCCATTCATTTTCAGAAAATGCCCAAATTCAAAGTGCCATAACTTTCACATGGAATGGCCAATTTGGTTGATTTTTCTTTGAGCAAACCACATTTCATATGAACTTTCATGATGCATAATTACATTTCATCAAAAAACCTCATAGCAAAATGGCATTTTTTAAGTGAACTATTTAGCATTTTTGGTGTGAAATAGTGATTTTGTGAATTACATGGAATTTGCACATGGGACCTTTTCATACACATCACAAATGGTATTTAGAACTTGCTTGAACCAAGTTTTGGACTATTACATTGACTGGTTTGGAAAAGGGCATTTTGGCCAAAATCATGAAAAATGCACATTACACTAATCATTCCAATTTGCTTAATCTTGATTAAATTTTGGATTAACCTGAGGTATAAAGGTTCTAATCATAACAGGATGCTTAATGACATCTCATTTTTTCAGATCCAAAAAGAAAAATCTCACAATTCTCTCATTTTCTCACAATTGCACACTCACTTTTTTCAACGATTCATCAATAATTCATCGACACTCGTGGCATTTCTTTGCAGAATCTTCATCTGCAGGTGTTCTTGGATTGCTGTTTGAAGCAATTGGAGCAAGAATCGTGCTCAACCACCAGCTGTTGCAAGCTCGAATTTCCATGGCAGTTGCAAATTTCCTTCGATTCCAGCATTGTTGAGCTGAACATTCATCATCATTCACCTTCTACATTGATCTTCTCCATCTGTTTTTACAATTAGAGGCAAAACAAGCAAGGATTCCACAGCTGCACTTCAGTAAGGTTAGGAATCGATTCTCGCCATTGCTGAAATTGTGATGTGATTCGTATGGATCTTTGATCATAGAGCGTAGTGCAAGTCGTAGAACCAAAATCCATTAAGATTTGAGAGAGAAATCGTGAATTGAAACTTGTGATGTAAAATCTATTTTGGATCGATCCGTTCTGTACAGTAGGAATTGGATGATTTCATGTGGATATTGTTAATGTACGTGCTTAGACGGTTCTATCCATGTACGATTTGTTGATTTTGGTTGAGATTTTGTTCATCGTGATTTCTGGAAATTGTGATGTTGAAGAACACTCCAGAACACGAGCCAGATGCAGTTTGATCCGTGTTATGCTATTCCAGTTTGAATTTCCTGTTTAGCGCGCAAACCAACCAATCACAACGCGCCAGGCCGTTTAATGAAACGACCGCGTTTTGGCCAGGCTCTCAGTATTTACAAATTTGCCATTCAGCGCCTTTAATTCCTTTTAAATGTTAAATAAAAATTTCATTTCATCAATAAACTTCAAAAAATCATAATTAAATCATGGATTATCCAAATTACATGGGAATTTTTGCATCCATCTCCAAATTTTGTCTAGTTTTTTTTAGGTATGATAGTCAAAGTTGTGCCTGGTGATTTTGTTGACTTTGCCTAATGCCTTTGATATGTGTGTTTCAATTGTATGTTTCACCATTTCCTTCATGAAATAATGATGCCTTAGCCAAAATGCATGAAATTTTATAGGCTTGTTCTTGACTCTTTTCTGGTGATTTTGATGTATAGTTTGTTAATTTTGGATTTATGGTTTTCAAGATATGATGTGTTCAAGTTGAGTGTGACAATGTGTGTCACACTATGTTATGCTGTGTTCATGAATTTTGTTGCCATGCCTATGCTTTTCCAAATGCTCCCAATTTTTGCATGTGATATCACCTGTATGTCTAGTTTTGCCATGATTTTTTGTAGGATTTGTTGATCAATTTCCTATTTGATTGGTATTTTTGTTTGCTGTTTACCATTTTGTGAACTTTTCTTGAGTGATCAACTTACATGGCTTGTGAAATGTCCATACCTTATCATATGAAGATTAAATTTGGTGGAGTGATTCCTAACATGTTTGAGGTCACTTTGGCTTTGGTCCCATTCATTTCTCATTTGTTTTCACTGTTTTACAATTGATTGAAGTTGACACATGCTTTGTGACTTAGTTTGGATTGATTTTTGCATGTCCTGACTTGTTGAATTTAATTTCCCTACTTCCTATTGTCCAAATAGCATGAAATTTGACATGATGCTCATTGAATGTGTTCTGTTTAGACTTGAATTTTTGTGGAATTTATTGATCTGTTTTGGTATTTGTTTGATGGTGATCATTCTGTTTGCTCATATGCGGTCCATACTTGCCTAGTTTGACTTAAATTGTGCATGAAATGAATTTGGTGCATAGTTTTGGTATGAGACTAATTGGATTCTCTTCTTAATTGATTTATCTTGGTTGTGATCATTTTTCACTTGCTGTTTTGGATTTTTCATTTCATTTTGGCCCTAGTCTTGGACTAGTGGTTTATGATCTCACTTTTGAGTTGTGTTTCAGGGTAATAGCACAAATGGCCTATGCTTGATGATGTGCCTCCATTGGACTTGACTTGTGACTTGTGTATAGCTAATTTTGACTTTGTTTTGCAGGGTTTGATATTTGAGTTTGAGCCTTAATGGCTTTCACTTTGGTGCACTGGCTTGTGTTTGTCTGTGTATAGTTAATTGTGAACCATTTGCTGTTTAGTTCTGTGATTGGTATACTTATTGTATTTGATTGATTTCAGGTACATTAGTTGCTAATATTGCTTTGCTTTGCTTGATAAGCAATTCGCACTGAGGTATAACATTCTTGTCTCCATGTAGTCTGGAAGACCTGGCCTGTTACTTGGCCAGGCACCTGTCTGAAGTCCTCCTTAAGAGGCGATGTTTGTGCTTGTTTACTTTTGTCCCCAAGCAGGTAAAGACCTCTATGCGGCAATTGGAGGATATAAGAGATATGCAATCTATCTCCCGCTATTCTGTTGAGTCGTCCCTCTGCTCACACCACTGTGTTGATGCATTGGAATACAAGCCCAAGATCTTGTACAGTGTACAGTTGTGTCAGTGTCTTGAGTGTAGAAGGGTTCCCACATTCTGGACCCACACTTCATTGTCTAAAGCTCTCCCTGGCCCGGGATAAGAGCTGTGAAGTCTCATCTTCACTCACCTTTCATCTGGCTTCACCTTGACTCTCAATGTCAAGGTTAAGAGCTAACCTTACCCCGATACAGAGGCTTGTTTGTCGAGGTTGATATGACCCCTCGACTAAAGCCTAGCCCTGATGTTTGAGCCCCTTGTTGGTGTGTTTATTTCATGTTGTATATGTTTGTGTGGTGTGATTGTATCCCCTAGGTTTGCTAGACTCCGCGTAGTCTCGTTTGCATGTCAATTAAGGTAGCACGGTTCCTTCGTATAGGACTTCCTTTCTTGCTTGGGCTTTCCTAAAACACAAACAAACATTATCCCCTCTTAAGGATACGTCAACTCCTTCTACTACAGGTGAGTAAGTCTCCAAAGGTCGAGCATCCGGTAGATTGCGTAGTGACGTTGTCCACTTAAAAAACACAAACCAACAGGAATAGTTTAGCCGAACTACGGCAACTCTGATTCTCATGTCCAGATGAGATACGTAGGCACGAGATGCGATGTCTTGTCGAGTTTGACTAACGACTAACACTAATTCTTTTCTCTCGCCCTCGTTGCGATTGAGACCTTCCCATTCTCTTGCCCTAGTTGCAATCGAGACCCTTCTTCTTCCTGTGTGTGTTAGGAGATGGATGTAAGCCCAGCGATTGGCATTCCACATCCTCTTGTTGTGTGCTTGGAGTCCGGTATAAGTCCATCAAGTGGCATCTGGTTTCCAGTGTGGGTTTGTTTGGTTCGGATGCTGATGTAAGTCCAGTGATTGGCATTCAGGCTCCATGTTTGCCTTCTTGTGTGTGTTTTGGTTCGGATGCTGATGTAAGTCCAGTGATTGGCGTTCAGGCTCCATGTTTGCCTTTGCCTGTGTTTGTTTGTGTGCGTGTTAGCCGAGCTACGGATGCTCTGATTCTCCTTCGTCCAAAGGAGATACGTATGCATAGGATGCGATATCCTAGCGAGCATGTATCGTTTCCCCAGTCCGAACTACTTAGACTCTGATGTCTATGTTTGATAGACTAAGTAGGCCCAGGATGCGACATCCTGCCGAGTCAGTCTTGTGTGTTTTCTTGTGTCTCTTTCAGCCAGTATCTGTGAGTGTGTGAGCAGTGTTGTAGCAACCATTTCCCTTCTTATTGTGCGTGGATCCCGTCGAGTACGACGGATGCGTAGGGGTGCTAATACCTTCCCTTCGCATAACCGACTCCCGATCCCATTCTCTTTGGTCGCGAGACCATGCTTTTTCCAGGTTTACTCTGAGCGTTTCCTTTCCCTCTTTTGGGATAAATAACGCACGGTGGCGGCTCTGTTGTTCTTGTTTCCCGCCGGTTTTTCGCGTAATGCGACACTAAGATATGAAAATTTGTATGCCAACCTAGAAAAATGTGTCTTTTGCACCGATCATGTGATTTTCTTAGGTTTCATTGTAAGCTCTAAAGGAGTCCACGTTGATGAGGAAAAGGTGAAAGCCATTCGAGAGTGGCCTCCTCCCAAAAATGTAAGTGAGGTAAGAAGCTTTCATGGTTTGGCTAGTTTTTATAGGAGGTTTGTGAAGGACTTTAGTACCTTGGCAGCACCCCCCAATGAAATTGTTAAAAAGGATGTTGGTTTTAAATGGGGTGAAAAACAAGAGCAAGCCTTTGCTTCCCTAAAGGAAAAGCTCACCCAAGCACCAATTCTTGCATTGCCTAATTTTTCTAAATCTTTTGAAATTGAATGTGATGCATCTAATTTGGGAATTGGAGCTGTTTTGTTGCAGGAAGGTCATCCACTTGCTTATTTTAGTGAAAAGCTAAAAGGGGCTGCCCTTAATTATTCTACATATGATAAGGAATTGTATTCCTTGGTGAGAGCTCTACAAACTTGGCAACATTACTTGCTGCCCAAAGAGTTTGTCATTCATAGTGATCACGAATCCTTGAAACATTTGAAGGGACAAGGTAAGTTGAATAAGAGGCATGCCAAGTGGGTTGAGTTTCTTGAACAATTTCCTTATGTAATCAAGCATAAGAAAGGTAAATCTAATGTTGTGGCAGATGCACTCTCAAGAAGACATGTCTTGCTTTCTACTCTTGAAACAAAAGTTTTTGGTCTTGAGCATATTAAAGATTTGTATAAAAGTGACCTTGAATTTTCTTCAAAAATTTTAGCTTGTGAGCATACTGCCTTCAATGGGTATTTTAGGCACAATGGCTATTTATTTAAAGAAAAAAAACTATGTGTGCCTAAAGGTTCCATTAGAGAATTACTTGTAAAAGAGGCGCATGAGGGAGGACTAATGGGTCATTTTGGGGTTTCTAAAACTCTAGAATTCTTAAAAGAACATTTTTATTGGCCTCACATGAAAATTGATGTCCAAAAGCTTTGTGAAAGATGCATTGTGTGTAAAAAGGCTAAATCAAAAGTTATGCCTCATGGTTTGTATACTCCTTTGCCTGTACCTGAATTTCCTTGGATTGACATTTCCATGGACTTTGTTTTGGGGCTGCCTAGAACAAAGAATGGCAAAGCTTCTATTTTGTAGTTGTGGACAGGTTTTCAAAAATGGCACATTTTATTCCATGTAAAAAGGTGGATGATGCGTGTCATGTTGCTGATTTGTTCTTTAAGGAAGTGGTGCGCCTACATGGCTTACCAAGGAGCATTGTCTCTGATCGTGACTCCAAGTTCTTAAGCCATTTTTGGAGGACTTTGTGGGGAAAGGTGGGTACAAAGTTATTATTTTCCACTACTTGTCATCTCCAAACAGATGGACAAACTGAAGTAGTAAATAGAACTCTTTCTACTCTTCTTAGGGTTGTTCTTAAAAAGAATTTAAAAATGTGGGAGGAATGGTTACCTCATGTAGAGTTTGCTTACAATATGGGAGATGGACCATTTCAAGTACTTTCAAGGATCAATGACAATGCCTACAAAATAGAACTTCCAGGTGAGTATGGGGTAAGTACTACTTTTAATGTGGCTGATTTATCTCCTTTTGATGTAGGTGATGATGGTCTAAATTCGAGGTCGAATTCTTTTCAAGAAGGAGGGAATGATGAGGACGTAATCCAAGACATAAATGATACAATGCAAAGCTTAGGAGGTCATATGACAAGGGCACGTGCAAGAAGAGTCAATGATGCTTTAGTTCACTTCATGATCAAGTCAATAGAATGCATGGGCCAGATTGAAGAAAAAGAGCCCAAGTTTATTCTTATCATCCAAGCATGTGATAAAAGGCCCAATAATGCGTAAATAAATAAAAATAAAGGAAATACCAATAACCACACTATAATGGACGAAAATTGCAAGAGAAGTGGTAAATAAAGAATTTCCATTATTTTGCCCTTTCAAGAACCCCACTATCTCTTCTTTATTTTGCACTTTCTTTGTAATAACTCAACCCACTATCATGATAATTAGTGGCTGAAACCTTTTGTTTTCTTAGAAGTTAATTTTTACTTATTTCATCATCTTAATCCATTCCTATATAAAGGAGGCATGTATCTTCTTTTTAGATCAATGAATTTTGGCAAGTTTACACATTGTGTAAGTGAGAGTATTTGCTCTTAGGTTCTGGATTGGACCAAAATTGATCTTATCAAGAAATCCTTTTCTTGTGGTGATCCTCATCCATAGGCTTATCATTCTCTCTTGGATTAGAAAGAGTGTGGCGCCCCTTCTACTTAATTCCATTTCTTATTTCTCCTTTATTTCATATCAATCTCGTTTATTTTATATGCATGTATCAAATTCTGTCATTCTTTCAATTATAAGGCAGATTACTTCCTCTGAGTCACAAAAGAATTAATATTCCAAAAGTTAACAAAGTTGTTTCAGGAATTTTGAAGGAAATGCATAAGTCTCAAAGGTTAGTGCATATCACCTTGCCTTGCCTTTCCATCTATAAATACATGCCATGCTTCATTCATTGGGGATCCCTGAATCAATCTGAAATGCTGCAGAAATCAAAACCTAGCCATCACTAAAGGAATACTCGTTTTTCACTTCTGATTTCAAGTTTGAATTTCAACAAAATTAGTTTATCTTCAATACTTATTCCTAAGCCTAGCTCTCTTACCAAGCATCCAGATCAAGCTGCAAGCAAAGGATTAGTTGAATTGTGTTGTTGAAAGCTGCTCTACAAAGGTCTATACCTCAACTGTTTTGCTTCGAATCTCACTGAATATTATGTGTTGCTTGTGTCCATTTGCATTTCTGAAGTCCTCACTTGAGAGGCAAGTCAGTGGTGGCTTTGATTTTGTGTTTTGATGAACTTCAGTTTATGTACCTGAATTTTCCAACTCAGATTTCTTATTCTATAGAAAGTTTGAGTACAATTCAAGGTTACAGGGGTGATATACATCACCCCAGCTTCATTTTGATGTATGGATCGTGCCATTTGGTTACCACTTTTTGCTCTGCAACTTTTGAACGTGGCCGGAGTTTGGCCGGAGAAGACGGTGGCGCTGGCCACCGTCTGGTCTCCAGATTTAATCTGGATCGTTCATTCATTTTCCCAGATGCAATCATGTGCGTTCATTGTTATGACTTTTCATTTGGCATGGTGTGATGCGTTTGACCCGCGTGTATGGTGAACACGCACTTCCTAGCCGTGTGATGATCCACGTCAGTTAATGAATCACCATCAGACGGCTCACGCTTTTTCTATTTTTCATTTTTCTAATTTTTATTTCTTTTATTTTCTTTAATTTCCTTTTACTTCAAAAAATCATAACTCTTTCATTTAAATTCCAAAAAATATGGGACCAATTGTATTCTTCTCCATTTAAATTCTAGTTTCTAAAAATGATTTTTAACATTTTTTATTTTGTCATTTGATATTTTTTGTGAATTTTCTCTTCTCTGGATATTTTTAATTCATTTTAAATAGTTTTTGATATTCAAAAAATACAAAAATATTTTCTCAACCTATTTGAATGATGATGGATCTATGAAAAATATTCTCATCAATTTTTTAATTGATTTGAGATTTATTTGAGATTTTAGTTCAATTAGGTCATTTTTATTCATTTTTTAATTGATTAAAAACAGTTTCTGACTTTTAGAAATGCTGAAATTTTTGGTCAAAGTTTGTTTGACCTTGTTGAACTTGGGATAAATCACTTGGACTTTCAAAAGTTGATTTGAAGTGATTTTGAAGTTTGACATTTCTTTAATATTTTGATTCAAGTTTATTTTGAATATTAAAAAATGCAAAAAATATTTTGTTCATTTCTTGACTTCCAATCTTCATCTCATTTCTGTTTTTGATTGTTTGACCATGATCCTCAATGTCATTTGGTCAACACTTGTTGATTGGTACATTCCATTTCATTTAATGCACTTTATTCTTTCCATTTTCATTATCCATTATTCATCTCCCTCTTCTTCTTCTTTTCCTTTTGATCAATGAGTTAAAGGTTGATAAGTTAGTATTGATTATGAAGGTTTAATCTTCCTCAATCCAAATCTAATTCATCTTGATCAAATGATCTAGTGAATGGCTTTATATTAAGGATAGGTTTCTTGCTAAATAATGCAAAGGACTTAAACCAATACAAGATCAATTCTCTTTCTTTATTTTGGCATGGCAAGTTGTTGGAACTTGATTCACTAATCAAGACTTCTAACTTGTGTTGTTGCCTACATTATTATTGATCGGCCTCAGATAATTGTGACTTCTACATAAGTCCAATTATGATTGCTTAACATAGCGCTAAATTTGCCTTATGGCACACTAACTACTAACACTAAACATTAACCATTAACATTTACTTTTTTCACTTTACATTTATGCAATTTACTATTCTTGTACATATTATTCATTTGCTTTTTCCTTTGCTCACTTGAGCACATGTTTATGTTAATGCAATTTGCCTTTTGCTCACTTGAGCACATAATTGTGTATATACTATTGTGCTTGTATTTTGTTTTAATTGTTGTGGACCAAATGCAAAGAATTGGACAAAATGGACTTAGACTTTAGGACTTTCCCTATGCAAATTTGAAGTCAAAGAGCAACTAGGCATTGGGCCTTTAGAATGCTATAAATGTTGAAGATGACTTTGAAAGGACCCACTTCTAAACTCTTCTTGTCCATTCCTTGTTTGTTTGCTAGAATCTTTTAATGTGTGTGTTCTTGTGCTAGGGATTTCAACTTGATTCAAATTGAGGAACCATTACCATGACCTTCTAAGAGAGAGAGATCCAAGATACATTGAGGAGCTTTCCAAGAGTTCATTTAATTATTGATTGCTTAAGTTTATGCTTATGTGATTGCTTATTCCAAAGGATGGGAGCTACTTGGATCATCAATATGATCTCAAGAGAGGAACTCCATTTGTGGTTTAGCTTCTCATTTCTTACCTCTTGTATGTTTAGGACTCTAGCCATTCTTCTTCTTCTCTCCACTCTAACCCAAGTCAAAACTTTTGTGTGAACATTTAACACTTGTTTTCAACATTAGAAACTTAAGCCTTATGCTTTTGATTTTCAAACTCTTCCTTTCATAACACTTATCTTGAATTGAACTTCTAAGTCAACTTTGACTATATTTTGTACATACTTTTCATTGGTAAATATAACCCATTCAAATAATTTTGTGGTTTCAATGGCCACTTTCTTATCAAAACTTTTTTTCATAACCTTTAGTTATTAGGTTTGAGTTATCCTTGAGGTAGATGTAATACTCACCTATATCCTTAGTGATGGACAATGAGTCTTCCATGCTTATTATAGGGTTAACCCCTCACTAGCATGTTGAAGCTATCCTCATATGGTGGATTTGTGGTTTTAGGTTGAGTTTTCTCCCTTGGATAACAAAAGACCTTAAGGATTTTGGACCAATTAATTCACCAACTCATTTTGAGATTTTTACCCCGAACTACGAGGTTTTGATCCTAATCTTTTTTAAGATGGTACGTAGGCAATGGGTTTATCCATCCAAACACAAAATGTAAATAAATTTGTACATTCTTTTCTCATCTCTTCAATCATGTTTGCACAAATAAATTTTCACAAAATACCAACCTTACAACAAGTGTGAAAAGGGCTCCCTAGGAGTACCTAGGATGTTTTGGGTGCTTAAAACCTTCCCATTGCATAACCAACCCCCTTACCCAGATCTCTGACATTTTTACTAGTTTTTGATTTGATAAAACTTTTAGGTTTTTGTTTGCTTTCTAACCATTCCTTTGGATAAATAGAAGTGCGGTGGCGAATCGACTTGTATGGTTTACCTTGGATTTAGTCAATATCTCTAATGGTAACGAATACCCCGCTACAGAAAAGTGGCGACTCTGCTGGGGATATTTGCCTAGTGGGTTTTGCCTACTTTTCATATTTGTTGTATTGTATTGTATATTGTTTTGTGATATATTTTTGTGCAATTTGGGATTATTGTATTGTATCTAATGATTGAATTGCTTGAATATTAATTCCTTGTATGCTTCGTGATCTTTGTGAGATGAGTTCTATACCCAAACTCGAGTGCACTTAGGATAGGAGAATGACGTAGTCTTGTTGACTTGTGTGGAGTTATTCCTTAGCAAGTTGACTTGCAAGTCCATTTACTTGGTGGAGGTCATGTTGGGATCAATAATGTCACACAAGTACTTGTGGTTAGACATTACTCTTTCCAATATAGACCTTAGAAGCCAAGGACCTTAGTTTACCAAGCCCATCTTGGCCTATTCTTAGGATGTAGTGCGAAAGTCGTTCAAGTGTAAGATTTGATACGATTGTTACGCGATACTACGCTCATAAGAGTCTCTCTTGAGAATATTTTTGGAATACGAGTAGTCGTTTCTCCGATAATATCCGAAAGATGGGATGATGACTATGGGAACCTCTTCTAGAACATGTTTGGCAGGTTAAACCCTAGTACACTCCCTTTGGGTGGTTCTAAACCGAGACTCCATGCTCGTGACTTGCAACAAACCCTTGATTCATGGTTGATCCGTTCATGTATCCTTAATATCAATGGAACTTGGATGTTGATAAGGTGTAAACCATAATCCACCAAAATGGATGATTGATATTAAGGATGCCATGATCCATCCCACGACCTTTGTTTGGTGTGCTTTGCTTGATCCTTGAGTGTGATTGTTGCATTCATGCATTCATGCACCCATTTGCATCCATATCATCAAAATAATAAGAAAATTTTCAAGGAACTTAAGAGGTCTATTTGCAAATTTTGAGACATGGAAAGACAAAGAAAGAGTAATATTTATACCGGATTGACCCGCTATGAGAATACTATATAGAAAGTTATGCAAAGTGTCATAAGTTATTCTCATGGTGATAATGGTGTATACCACTCTTCAACCTGAAACCACTATGGATCCTAGATGTAGAGTCGAGTGCTTTATTGCTGATCCAACGTTGTCCGTAACTGGATAACCATAAAGACAGTTGATGGGTACTCCACAAAGCATGTTGAGGGACATGAGTGTCCTAGATGGAATTTGCCCATCCTGTGTAACAGGATAAATGTCCGTGGGCCCAATATTGAACTGGACAAGGATGACACGGTCTACACCTTGTGTTCAATATAGACATAAGGGCAAAGGGGTAATTATACACATAATTATTATCACAGGAGGTTTTGTCAGATCACATGACATTTTCGTGACTTGGGTAGCAGTGATGTGTTGCTAGATACCGCTCACTGTTTATTATGTTAAATGTGTGATTTAATATAATTGCCAACGCCACGAAAACCTATAGGGTCACACACAAAGAACGGACTGATGAGAGATAGAGTAACTAAGGAACATCGTAAGGTACGGTGTACTTAAGTAGAATACGAAATATGGTAAGGTACCAAATACTTAAGTGATTTTGGCATATTATGAGATATGGGCCAAAATACACTTAAGTGGGCTTTTTGGCTTGAAGCCCACACAAGTGGTTCTATAAATAGAACTCTTGTGCAGAAGCATTGTATGGGAATACAACACAACTGAAGAGTTGGAATTTCGTATCTCTCTTTTTCTCACTCAGAGCCTTCATTCGTACCAGCTAGCACTGAGATTGAAGGAACCCGTTCGTGTGGACTGAGTAGAGACGTTGTCATCGTTCAACGTTCGTGATCGCTCCGTGGATTTGTATCCAAGGTTTTGATCGTTACAAGAGATCTGCACCAAAGGTTTGAATCGCCACAAGAGGTAACGATTCTATCACTGATCATGCCCATTCGTAAGGATCACTAAATGGAGAAATTTTTAAATTCCGCTGCGCCTTGGATGGCAATTCTCCTTCAGTGGTATCAGAGCCACTTACGAAACCATGAATCTGATAACTGTTTTTTGTTCTGTATTAATATGATTAAAGACAGAATGAATCAAAAATTAAATTGAGATCGATCAAGTTACATATATATGATATATGTAATCCTGATGCAAAATACATTATATATGATATAGTGTTCTCGTTTCGCTCATTCAAACACTCAATGATTGTTTTCCTTTGAGCGATCAATGGTCATTTGCTTCTTGATCCGACATTAGTATGGTGAAGCAATGACGTGTTGATCAATCATATTGAATTAACAATCGAGATGTGTTTGACGGTCTGAAATTGATGCATCGGGGTTAGTGACGGCACAAGGGTTGTATGGTCAGAGAGTTATGCGATTGGGGTTATGACTGCACAAGAGTTGTGCTTTCTAAAACACTTTTTGGAACAGTGTTAACCGGTTAACGCATATTGTTAACCGGTTAACGCAATACGAAATAAATTTTAATTTTTTCAAACAGTGTTAACCGGTTAACGCATATGGTTAACCGGTTAACGCAAGGCGGAAAATAGTTTTCCAAGACATTTTCAAACAATGTTAACCGGTTAACGCATTTGGTTAACCGGTTAACGCAAGGCAGAAAAGAATTTTTTGAACAGATTTCAAACAGTGTTAACCGGTTAATGCATATGGTTAACCGGTTAACGCAAGGCAAAATTCACCCGTTCGGCTAACTCAGTGCTTTAAAAGTATCAAGTGTTGATGCGAAAAGCGACATTGATTTTAAATGAATTGTTCATTAAAATGTGGTGATCGGTCGTCGAGATTTAATTTGGTTTTAATTAATTAAAGGAATTAATAATGATAATAAAGTGTTTATTATTGTCTTGTGGTGATCGGTTATGGCCTTAGTTTTCCTTTATTTTGCTTTGGGTTTTAAAATACGACCTGCGTGTCGTGCCTCTCTCTTAATCTCCCAAATGTAACTTCTTTTCTCATCTCAATCCCTCGTATGTAAAACGAGTTTCTTTTATGTAATGTAATGACATGAAGAAAGCAAAGAAGTCAGTGCCAAAGGAGGACAACCTTGAAGATCTTGCTTGGAGAAGCTTAGATCGTTGTTAGGTTAGCTTAGGTTCTCTCATTGGCTTAGGAGAACAATTGCGCTAGGGGCCATAACTGTTTCATTATGTTTGTATGTATGTTGATGCATGTGAATGTATGTTGATGCATGTGAGAGACGGTTTATATGATAAACAAGCCGGTGAGATCATAAAAATTGCAATTCCCTCAAAATAAATATTAAGTTTATGCTTTCCAAGTTGTAACACTCATCAAGACTAGTATCGAATAATGTAGGTTTCGCCTACGCGAGGTGCATGTTCTATATTAGTAAGGTGCGATGGGATAATTATAATATCCAACTGTTAAAACAATGGATCAAACTTAACTAAACAAATTATAATAAGATTATATATATGTTTAGAAGCAAGAGTTGGGAATGATCCATGTGATGGATTGGAATAAGGAGTTATTCACCCAACTGAAATTTTCGAGAATTGTATGAGATACAATTGGAAGGAGTTCCTACCTAAATAACCTAGTTTTGTGTAATCCGCCTACGCGGACTTAGAACGAAGTGAAATATGGATCTCGACCCACTAGAAAGTCTTCCAACGGGATTTTCCGAATCAAATGGTGAGGGTCATTTGTTTTGAATAAAATAGTGGGAGCATGTTTAATTAAAGTCCTAATTAAATATGTCAATGATACTTATATTTTCATTAATCCTTATGTAGATAACCATGACAACAAACACCTCTAACAACATATTACGATCAAACCTTGAGAAGGAAAAATTGTCTGGGACAAATTTTCTAGATTGGTACCGAAACATGAGGATTATCCTCAAACATGATAAAGGGAAAGGCAAGGAAATTGCCAAACCCAAACCCACTATTGCTGCTTTGAAGCCTAGTGGAAGCATAGAAAAAGAAGGCACTTGCTTCCATTGCGGTAAGACCGCACACTGGAAGAGGAACTGCCCAAAGTACCTGGAAGATAGGAAGAATGGAGTAGAGACTCCAACTTCAGGAATTTTTGTTATTGAAATTAATTTATCTACTTCTGCATCATGGGTATTAGATACTGGATGCGGTTCTCACATTTGTACAAATGTGCATGGACTAAAAAGGAGTAGAGATTTGGCAAAAGGTGAAGTCGACCTACGAGTTGGCAATGGAGCAAAGTTTGCTGCCTTAGCCGTAGGAACTTATGAATTGACTTTACCTAGTGGTTTAATAATTCAGTTAGAGGACTGTTATTATGTACCAGCAATTAGCATGAATATTATTTCCGTTTCTTGTTTGGACAAGTTCGGTTTTTCATTCATAATAAAGAACAATTGTTGTTCAATTTATTTGAATGATATATTCTATGATACTGCTCAAATGAACAATGGATTATATGTCCTTGATCTTGAAATGCCAGTTTATAACATTAATACTAAAAGGATGAAACCTAATGAGTTAAATCCAACTTACCTTTGGCATTGTCGATTAGGCCACATAAATTAGAAACGCATTTCCAAACTCCATAAAGATGGACTGTTGGACTCTTTTGATTATGAATCATATGAGACATGCAGATCTTGTTTAATTGGAAAGATGACAAAGTCTCCATTCACAGGAAAAGGTGAAAGAGCTAATGATCTTTTGGCCCTCATACATACTGATGTATGTGGACCACTGAACATACCAGCCAGAGGAGGTTTTCAATACTTCATCATATTCACTGATGATTTCAGTAGATATGGTTATGTGTATTTAATGAAACACAAATCAGAGTCCTTTGAAAAGTTCAAGGAATTCAAGAATGAAGTACAAAACCAACTAGGTAAGAATATTAAAACTCTTCTATCAGATCGAGGTGGTGAGTATTTAAGCCTAGAGTTTGATGACCATCTGAAAGAGTGTGGGATCCTATCCCAACTCACTCCTCCTGGAACACCCCAATGGAATGGTGTATCTGAGAGAATAAATCGAACCCTGTTGGACATGGTCCGATCCATGATGAGTCACACCGATCTTCCAAACTCCTTTTGGGGACATGCGTTGTTGACAGCAGCTTACACACTTAACCGTGTTCCATCCAAAAAGGTTGAGAAGACACCATATGAGATATGGAGTGGTGAGAAGCCACATATGTCTTACATGAATATTTGGGGTTGCGAAGTTTATGTGAAACGACAAATTTCAACTAAGCTTGAGCCCAAATCTGACAGATGCTTATTTGTGGGGTATTGGTCGGGAAAATAGCAAGTGTACTATTTTACCGATGTAGTAATAAAAGGAATTATCCTGAGTATCGATCTCGAGGACTGCGTAGGAACTATCAGTGTTGATAATGATTCAATTAAACAAAATAACCTTTGGATGGTAAGTGAAGAGTGAATTTGGTATGTAAAATATAAAGGCAAAATAGAGATTTTTGAATGCAGAAGAGTTAAACATGCTAGATCAAGGGTGTATGAATTGCTCTTAAATAAACTTAATCCTTATTTTATGATATCCATGTTCGAATGATTCAATATGGTTCTCAAGAGAAGTTTCCCCTAATTCCTTAGCCAGAAACCATTAACATTCAATTTTAAATCCCAATTCCTTAGCCATTCAAAAGAATATTAATCCCATGTATGAATATCAAGAATTTCCCATCATCACTATTAGATCCTCATTCCTAAGAGAAATTAGCGATGTTGTTATACACAAAGTGAGAAAGGGATTTGTCAGACCTCCTTTTCCTCCAATTCAATACCTAATTTTCCAATACGGCAAGCATTACATGCGTGATATAACAAATTGGTTTCATAAAAACATAGACATTCATAACATTGTAGGAAAAAGATTCATTACAAAAGCAATTCAGGGACACCCCCCTAGCATTGGGGGGTTTAGCTCATGATAATATTCAAAGAAGGTACAAATATAAGATTAGACATTACAAGAGATTAGATAGCTTCGATCTTCAATTGCTTCCGCGCTTGATGATCTCCGTTCTCCAAAAATCTTGATTCTCTCCTTCTCTTTGTTCCCCCCCTTTGTTTGTCTTTCCATTAGGTCTAAATAGTGTGGTACACATTACAGCCAAGCCAAAAAGTCAAAAATGCCCTCCGGGATCACTTACATGAGTGAAAACAAAAAGTCAGAAACTTCAGCGCACCTGCCAACACGGGCCGTGCCAGGCAACACGGCCGGCCGTGTTGGCTCTTCAATTATTTTATTTTTTGATTTTCCTTCAGACTTGCTGACACGGGCCGTGCCAAGCAACACGGCCGGCTGTGTCAGCCCCCTGGTTTTTGTATGGGAGGAAGGTCTTCTTGCAGCACGGGCCGTGTCTGGAGACACGGGCCGTGTTTGGCTCCAGGAATTTCCTTCTATTTTTTATTTCTTTTTCTTTCACTCTTCCATTGTTGCCTTGGCACTTCCGACTCTTCAACTACTTCTGAAACATGCAAAATACCATGGAAACGACATCAAACGCATCTAAAAACTTAAATTAACACCAAAAGCAAAATAAGCATAAAACTACTCAAATATGAAATACTTAAAATTCAAACACTAAAACTCAAAATAAAAGGTTACCACATTGATGAATTTTGGCCGAGAACATGATGAAAATCAAGTAAAATGGTGACCGATCACAACCCCAAACTTATCTCATTGCTTGTCCTCAAGTGATGCAAGAGACAACAAACAGAGGTCACCCCAAAATTCCTTTTCACCACTATACAGCCGATGTTATTCGCACCGAGTTTCCTACCTTCATGGTCAAGACGTTGGCCACCCGATCCGAACTATCCGCTACACCTCACAGTCCAGCACCTCTTTACCTGCAAGCTTTTCATACATCTCACACAATCTCTCAGGGTTAGCACTAAAGACTCAGTATATGCAATATCGACTCTTAGTTTTTGAATAAATTCTACTTCTATTGCACAAACATAATTCGCACACTTTTAGAGGACTTAGGGTTGTAACGGGGCTTAGGACAGGTGGGATAAACAACAAACGGATACACAAGGGGTTTTTGGGCTCGGCACTCCTGTTATGTTTCTTGTACCTGTGCTTATTTTGACATACAGGGGTTCAACATCGACTATTTAACTTTACTCAACTGATTGAGTATTTCAAATGTAATCAAGTCGTTTAATTTGGACAAGTGCGTTTTGATGAGTTCTGTTGTTCTTTTCTCTTTTTTTTTCTTTTTCCGGAGCATTCAAAGAGCCTCCAATTTTTCTTTTCTCTTTTCTTGTAACGATTTTTCGCACACTTGTCCCTATTGTATTAGATTTACCACCCCAAACTTAGAATTCACACAGTTTCCAAAATCCACAACATTTATGCCGAGCAAGGGTAGAAGAGATTATTATTTTTTTTTCTTTTCTGGCCATAGGGTAACATAAGCAGTTTACAAACAAACAAAATGGTTAAAGGCTCAAAGGGGTTCGCAACGGATAAAACGTACAAGGGTGGCTGGAAAGGCTCAAGGTTAAACAACAAAAATGTGCCTCAGTGTGTGTCATAATGCAGTGCTCTGTCAGTAGAACGTACGCAAAACCAGAGCGATAGAGTCATACCTGGATTAACTCTCATGATGATCTCTTAGTATTTGGCTTTTTTGTAATCTCACCATGTGGGTAAACTTGCAGGTTCCAAAGCACTCTCTGTGTAATGTAGCTTCTTTTTGGTTCAGGTGTACCATACTTCTATCTCAATCCAGTTTTCATCCCACTGTGTCCAACAATAGTTTTTCTTCGACTGCATAAATTTCCAGGGTGCCTCGGGAGCGTGAGTTCGGGTTGTGTCTTTCATCCACTAACCATCCTTCCATCACGCCTCTGGTTTTTATCCATCAATCTGTAACCCAACATCCAAACAGTTGAAAATAAAAGAAATCAAAGGAAAATTAACTTTAAAAAAATTGAAAAACCAAAACGGAAAATAAATTAAAACAATGAAAGGAACCCCCCCACACTTGAACTAAACATTGACCCCAACGTTTAAACCCAAATGCAAGAGGGACTTACAGTGCCTACTGCGGAGGAGGGTGCTGTGGAAATTGCAACATCAGATGTTGCATCATCCTTTGAATATCATCAATGGCAGCCCCTTGACGGAGCTGCTCTGTCACGATCCGATCAATCTCCGCTCCCTGGCGAGCCTGCTCGACACGGAACTGATCCATGTCCATGGGTGTCCATCCAGCAGAGGAGGCTCCCATACCTCTGTGGTGAGAGGTGTGAGGGTGAGGAACACCCCTCTCCCTTGCCGGTGCATCTTCCTCCCTCGTATCACCTGCAAGAAATTCATCTTCTCCCGCCTCTTCGGGGTCAACAGAGGTATACAACCAATTCTCATTGTTATCAACATTAGTTTTATCAGTGTTCGGTAAGCGGAACAGCCTGTGTGTTCGGCTTACCAACACATACCCATGACGGCTTTGTTCGAGCATGCCTTGCGTGCACAGGGCATTGAGGTCAAGCTTACCCAACGCCTGCATCGGGGTTTCTCCATCCAACACCGGCCTACACCCACACCAGTCAGCAATTTGTGTTATCATACCTCCCACAGAAATGGCTCCTGAGCTGGCACGCCCCATGGTACCTAAATGGTCTGCGGCGAATGCCGCCACATTCACTGGTTCCTCGTTAACCATGGCATGCATCAAATATAATTCCCGGTTTGCCGCTACACCCGTACTATCTCCGCGTCCGAACAATGTGAACGCTAACCCTTTTTGAGCATATCGGAAGCACGGGTTTTGAATCCATGATGCCTTTGCACTCCGGGGTTCGTACTGTGGTAAACCTGTAATAGAGGACCAAAAGGAACCTGCAGAAAAGTCATTTGGCACTGCCCCGGATCCTACCAATGGTAACCGGAGGCATTGCCCAAGCTGAATAACCGACATCGAGTAATCTTCGTTATAAAGTCGGAAACTCATAGTACCAAAATATTCATAGACATGACCAGTCCAATTTTTTTCCAATTTAAATTTAACAGTGCTTAGGAACTCTAGAGTGATGCGTTCATAGGTAGGCACATCAGCATGCATAAATTCAAAAATACCTAAATTGTGGAACATTTGAGATACATCATCTAGAATTCCTAAAGCACTCATAGTCTCATCACAAACATACCTTGTAGGTACAAGCTTCCTTTTAAGGTGAGTCTTGTACCTTTCAACATGGTCATCATCCTCAAAAATAATTCCGTGTGCATTCGGCATCCTCCGGGCCCTTTGTCTCGGCCTTGAGGTCTCTACCACCGCCTTTCCTCGCTCGGCTCTTTTGGGGGGCATAATGGTCACCTGAAAAGTTAGCGGAAAAAAATAGTGGAGATAGAGAAAAATAATACCGTCACGGTGTAGAGTGCGAGAAACGGCCCAACTTTTGTGAAGGAACTTTGAAAAAAAATGGTTGGATGATGATGAAAGTTGAGGTTTAAAGTGAAGGTGGTTATGGAGTTAGAGAGGTTTGAGAGAAAAATAGGGTTGGAGGAGATGAAGTGGCTGAAAAGTGAGTGGGGGAGAGGTAAAAGGTATTTAAAAACGTGTGGGCCCCACTCCAACGTCTCTAATTTTAAAAAAAAATTCTGAGTTACGCACTGCAACACGGCCCGTGCTAGACCACACGGCCGACCGTGTTGCACCCCTGGAAATTGTATGGGAAAAATGTAAGCTTGCAACACGGCCCGTGTTGGCACACACGGCTGCTCGTGTTGCTCCTCTGGAAAATGTATTGACTTCTGGAAATTGAGCAACACGGCCCGTGCTAGCTCACACGGTCGGCCGTGTTGCACCTCTTTTCTGACTACTTCCTTCATTGCTGGGTTAAGTCGTTGTTGAGGTTGGACAACCGGCTTGTGATCATCTTCCATGAGAATTTTGTGCATGCATATTGTAGGGTTTATTCCCTTCAAATTCTCTGTGTCGAGGACGACATATTTGAGGTTCTCCGGGAGTTGTTTCAATTCGGTTCCCTTCTTTTGTTCATCTTTCTTTTCTTCCACTAAGGGTTGCCTTAAATCTTTCCACCGGTTGTGTCGATAACCTTTAAAAGGTGGTGATGCTTCCGTCATGGCTAAAACTTCCATATCTTTCTCGTTAACTACTTCCTCTTTGTTAAAAATTGATAAGCTCAACACCCTTTCCAAGGGTAATTTTTGTGTTGTCAAGCAATTTTTCTTTTCAAATATTTGATCGATTGTCTCAATATGTTGGCTAGTGGCAACCTCATCCTTGTACTTCATGGTGTTTCGCACATCAATTTTTAACTCTTCATCATACACTTTCAAAGTCATCGTGCCTTCTTCTATGTCGATCAAACATCGCCCGGTCTCTAAAAATGGTCTCCCCAAAATGATTGGTATCTCTTCATCTTCCGGCATTTCCAAAATGGCAAAATCCACCGGAAACACAAACTTGTCGATCTTTACTAGCATATCTTCTACTATCCCATAGGGTCTCTTCACAGAGCGGTCAGCAAACTGGAGTGTCATTCTCGTATCTTGAATTTTACCTATCCCCAACTTCTTATAGATAGACAGCGGCATAAGACTTACACTCGCTCCCAAATCAATTAGAGCTTTCTTGAAGGATCTATCTCCAATGGCACACGGAATGGTCAGAGAACCTTGATCTTTCTTTTTCACCGGAACCTTCATACCCTGCAACATGGCATTACAAGTTTCCGTTAGAATAATCGGGTTAGTTTCTATGGTCCGCTTCTTCGAGATGATGTCTTTCATGAACTTAGCGTAGGTAGGCATTTGCTCAAGCGCCTCCAAGAAGGGAATGTTTAGCTCAAGCTTTTTAAACATTTCCAAGAACTTCTCAAAGTTTTTCTCATGCTGCCCTTTCTTCTTATTTCTTGTTGGGAATGGCAGTTTGGCGGCCGGTTTTTGATCAATCACTTTATCTTTAACCACTCGTTCATCATGAGTGACCTCTTCATTTGCAACCTCATTTTCTTTTATCTCTAGATCAACTTCAAGCAATAAGTCTTCTTCTTCAGAACTCTTCTCAGGTATTTCTTTTGACTTACCATTCCTGGTGGTCACCGCATTCACATGATAATTTTCTCTTGGATTAGTAACCGTAGAACTTGGTAAAGCTCCCTGTTGTGGAGAGCCCGCTAGTTGTTGGGCTATCTGACTCATCTGGATTTCAAGATTCTTAATTGAAGCACTTGTGTTCTTTAAATTACTCCGAGTCTCTTCTTGAAATTGAGAGCTTTGAGCGGCCATCTTCTCAATGGCAAGTTCCCAATCAGCTTTTCTTGGTACCTGTTGCTGAAACTGTTGTTGATGTTGTTGATGCGGTTGTTGTTGCTGAGGTCGAAATTGTTGTTGCTGTGGTTGGTTCTGCACAATTCCTTGTTGATCCTTCCATGAGAAATTAGGATGGTTTTTCCAACCCGGATTGTATGTGTTTGAATAAGGGTTGTTCTGCCTAAGAAACTTGATCTCCTCAATTTGTTGTGCGGTAGCAACGCAATGTACGGTAAGATGAGGTCCTCCACAAATTTCGCAATTACTAGTGTGAGTTGGTTGAACCTGTTGAACCTGTGCAACAGTTTGGGTATCAATAGCCATCTTCTTCAGTCTCCTTTCTACTTCAGCTGCTATTTGATCTTCCATCTTCACCACTTGGTTTGCCAATTTCAGGTCAATTATCCCTTCGGGTTGACTAACACTACGGTCATACAACTCCAGGTGCTCATTGGCTGCAATGGCTTCGATAATCTTTTTAATACCAGTGGCTGTTGTAAAATTGGTTGAGCCACCAGCTGCTGTGTCAATGAGTTGCTTAGTCTTCAGCCGAAGACCATTTACAAAATTCTGCATTTGCTCCGTTGCATCCATATTATGAGTAGGACATGCAACCAACGATCGTTTGAACCTCTTATACGCATCTCCAAGTGACTCTCCTTCCTTCTGTTTAAAATTCACTATGTCGTACCTCTTTCGGATGTACACAGAGGCCGGAAAGTACTCGTTGAGAAAAGTTGTCTCCATCTGTTGCCAAGTTGTGATGCTTCCAGCAGGTAAAGAGTAGAACCACTCTTCAGCATCTTCTGACAATGTAAACGGAAACATGACCAGCTTCTTAGCTTCCTCAGAATGTCCCTCAATCTTTAACGACGTAGTCATAGTCAGAAACCTTTGCAAATGCTTGTTGGCATCTTCGTTAATTTTTCCTGCGAAAGGTCTCCTTTCTAGTTGCCGTATCGTTGAGGGGTGAAGTTGAAAGTGGGCAACATTTACTGGTTGATTCACGATTGTCATCCTTCCAGGCGGGGCATTAGCTCCCCCGTAATCACCTAATAGTCTCTCTGCAGGAGGTGGGTCAGCTGCCATAGTTTCAGGTTCGGTATCAGAATTTCCAGAATCAGAGTGTTCCGAATGAATTGAAACGGTTCCCTCTTTCTCAGAATCAGAAACTATCAGCGGTTCTTCTGTCACTTCCAGTCTGTCGCGTCTGGCTTTTCTGATTTCTGCTCGCAACGATCGTTCTGGTTCTGCGTCAAAAAGAAATTCAGCTGAGGCCTTACCTCGCATAAAAATATTAGACGATTGGTAGGATAAGCAAAGGAAAAGAAACAAATAAAATAAAATAAAGTAAAATTTTAGTTGCAGAGCAACAAAATTCCAATTGAATAATTATTAACAGATAGTTTGGCAGTCCCCGGCAACGGCGCCAAAAACTTGGTCGGGAAAATAGCAAGTGTACTATTTTACCGATGTAGTAATAAAAGGAATTATCCTGAGTATCGATCTCGAGGACTGCGTAGGAACTATCAGTGTTGATAATGATTCAATTAAACAAAATAACCTTTGGATGGTAAGTGAAGAGTGAATTTGGTATGTAAAATATAAAGGCAAAATAGAGATTTTTGAATGCAGAAGAGTTAAACATGCTAGATCAAGGGTGTATGAATTGCTCTTAAATAAACTTAATCCTTATTTTATGATATCCATGTTCGAATGATTCAATATGGTTCTCAAGAGAAGTTTCCCCTAATTCCTTAGCCAGAAACCATTAACATTCAATTTTAAATCCCAATTCCTTAGCCATTCAAAAGAATATTAATCCCATGTATGAATATCAAGAATTTCCCATCATCACTATTAGATCCTCATTCCTAAGAGAAATTAGCGATGTTGTTATACACAAAGTGAGAAAGGGATTTGTCAGACCTCCTTTTCCTCCAATTCAATACCTAATTTTCCAATACGGCAAGCATTACACACGTGATATAACAAATTGGTTTCATAAAAACATAGGCATTCATAACATTGTAGGAAAAAGGTTCATTACAAAAGCAATTCAGGGACACCCCCCTAGCATTGGGGGGTTTAGCTCATGATAATATTCAAAGAAGGTACAAATATAAGATTAGACATTACAAGAGATTAGATAGCTTCGATCTTCAATTGCTTCCGCGCTTGATGATCTCCGTTCTCCAAAAATCTTGATTCTCTCCTTCTCTTCGTTCCCCCCCCCCCCCTTTGTTTGTCTTTCCATTAGGTCTAAATAGTGTGGTACACATTACAGCCAAGCCAAAAAGTCAAAAATGCCCTCCGGGATCACTTACATGAGTGAAAACAAAAAGTCAGAAACTTCAGCGCACCTGCCAACACGGGCCGTGCCAGGCAACACGGCCGGCCGTGTTGGCTCTTCAATTATTTTATTTTTTGATTTTCCTTCAGACTTGCTGACACGGGCCGTGCCAAGCAACACGGCCGGCCGTGTCAGCCCCCTGGTTTTTGTATGGGAGGAAGGTCTTCTTGCAGCACGGGCCGTGTCAGGAGACACGGGCCGTGTTTGGCTCCAGGAATTTCCTTCTATTTTTTATTTCTTTTTCTTTCACTCTTCCATTGTTGCCTTGGCACTTCCGACTCTTCAACTACTTCTGAAACATGCAAAATACCATGGAAACGACATCAAACGCATCTAAAAACTTAAATTAACACCAAAAGCAAAATAAGCATAAAACTACTCAAATATGAAATACTTAAAATTCAAACACTAAAACTCAAAATAAAAGTATCCACATTCATGAATTTTGGCCGAGAACATGATGAAAATCAAGTAAAATGGTGACCGATCAGGTATCCTAAAGAAACAAGAGGGCATTACTTCTACAATCCTTCTGAGGGCAAAGTATTTGTCGCTCGAACTGGAGTTTTCCTAGAAAAGGATTTTATTTCCAAAGGAACCAGTGGGAGGAAAGTAGAGCTTGAAGAAATTCAAGAATCACAAAGCATCGATACACCTATGGAGGAATTAGAGCAGGAAACACAAATGGTTGTGGAAGAGCAACCTGCTCAAGTAGAACAAGACCAGCGTAGGTCAAGCAGGATACGTCACCTACCTGAGAGATATGGATATCTCATAACAGATCAAGGTGATGTATTACTCATGGATCAAGATGAGCCAGTGACCTACCAAGAGGCCATAACTGGTCCCGAGTCTGAGAAGTGGCTAGAAGCCATGAAATCTGAAGTGGATTCCATGTACACAAACCAAGTTTGGACCTTGGTAGAGCCTCTTGTAGGAGTTAATCCTATAGGATGCAAGTGGGTCTTCAAAAAGAAGACTGACATGGATGGTAAGGTACATACCTATAAGGCAAGACTGGTTGCAAAAGGATACAAACAAATTCATGGTGTTGACTATGATGAAACCTTTTCACCAGTTGCAATGCTTAAATCTGTTCGGATTTTACTTGCTATCGTTGCATATCATGATTATGAAAAATGGCATATGGATGTCAAAACTGCTTTCCTTAATGGAAATCTTCTTGAGGATGTGTACATGACACAGTCTGAAGGATTTGACATACCAGAAGAAGCCCAAAAGATATGTAAGCTACAAAGGCCAGTCTATGGATTGAAGCAAGCTTCCAGAAGCTGGAATCTTCGTTTTGATGAAACGGTAAAACAATATGGATTCATCAAGAACAAAGATGAGCCTTGTGTCTACAAGAAGGTTAGTGGGAGCATGATCATTTTCCTGATATTATATGTAGATGACATATTACTCATTGGAAACGATGTCCCTACCCTGCAACAAGTAAAGACTTGGTTGGGGAAATGTTTTTCTATGAAGGACCTAGGTGAAGCATCCTATATATTAGGAATCAGAATCTATAGAGATAGATCACAAAATGCTTGGCCTAAGTCAGGGTACATAGACAAAGTGTTGAGACGCTTTAATATGGATGATTCCATTGGTTATGTGTTTTGCTTAAATGGTGGCGCTGTGAGCTTGAAAAGTTCAAAGCAAGATACAGTTGCTGATTCTACAACCGAGGCTGAGTATATTGCTGCCTAAAGTGCAGCAAAGGAAGTTGTTTGGATCAGAAGTTCCTTAGTGAACTTGACATAGTTCCTAGCACAGTGGATCCCATTGCTCTCTATTATGATAACAATGGTGCTATCGCACAAGCTAGGGAACCTAGATCTCACCAACGATCCAAACACATACTTAGGCGTTATCATCTCATTCGAGAGATAATAGATAGAGGAGATGTGAAAATATGTAAAGTACCTACACTTGACAATATTGCTGACCCACTGACAAAGCCTCTTGCGCAGTAGAAGCATGATGGCCATACTAGATCAATGGGCATAAGGGGTATGCCTGATTGGCTCTAGTGCTAGTGGGAGATTGTTGGTGTAAGCCCTAGAGGCCAATACTTTTGGTACTTGTATCGAATTATTTATTAACTAATAAAAAGGCTTTTTCTTTATTATGATTAATTAATAAAGTCCCTGGAATAGATAGTCCGTTTAATGTATTAAGTGTGACTTAATCATGAGAGCACATTAAACATACGGACATTATTCCTAAAGTATCTGTAGTCGAGCTTTAGTGTGAAGTGGGATAACATTAAAGCATTAAGACTATTATGTTTGTAGACTGACGATCACATCTCATGGATCATGGATAAAGAGTTATCAAGTCTTAAACATAGGTATGAATATTAAGAGTAATATTTATACCGGATTGACCCGCTATGAGAATACTATATAGAAAGTTATGCAAAGTGTCATAAGTTATTCTCATGGTGATAATGGTGTATACCACTCTTCGACCTGAAACCACTATGGATCCTAGATGTAAAGTCGAGTGCTTTATTGCTGATCCAACGTTGTCCGTAATTGGATAACCATAAAGACAGTTGATGGGTACTCCACAAAGCATGCTGAGGGACATGAGTGTCCTAGGTGGAATTTGCCCATCCTGCGTAACAGGATAAATGTCTATGGATCCAATATTGAACTAGACAAGGATGACACGGTCTATACCTTGTGTTCAATATAGACATAAGGGAAAATGGGTAATTATACACATAATTATTATCACAGGAGGTTTTGTCAGATCACATGACATTTTCGTGACTTGGGTAGCAGTGATGTGTTGCTAGATACCGCTCACTATTTATTATGTTAAATGCGTGATTTAATATAATTGCCAACACCATGAAAACCTATAGGGTCACACACAAAGGATGGATTGATGAGAGATAGAGTAACTAAGGAACATCGTAAGGTACGGTGTACTTAAGTAGAATACGAAATATGGTAAGGTACCAAATACTTAAGTGATTTTGGCATATTATGAGATATGGGCCAAAATACACTTAAGTGGGCTTTTTGGCTTGAAGCCCACACAAGTGGTTCTATAAATAGAACTCTTGTGCAGAAGCATTGTATGGGAATACAACACAACTGAAGAGTTGGAATTTTGTATCTCTCTTTCTCTCACTCAGAGCCTTCATTCGTACCAGCTAGCACTGAGATTGAAGGAACCCGTTCGTGTGGACTGAGTAGAGATGTTGTCATCGTTCAACGTTCGTGATCGCTCCGTGGATTTGTATCCAAGGTTTTGATCGTTACAAGAGATCTGCACCAAAGGTTTGAATCGCCGCAAGAGGTAACGATTCTATCACTGATCATGCCCATTCGTAAGGATCACTAAATGGAGAAATTTTTAAATTCCGCTGCGTCTTGGATGGAAATTCTCCTTCATATTCCCCAATTCACGCTTTGGCTGGTCGCCTATTGTATGCCCAGTAACCGGTATCCCTGGTGTTCCTTCCTTCTGCTCCCTATTATGACTTTTTGTCCCCTCGCGGAGTCAGATTTTCCTGAGCTGAAGTTTACCTTTTTAGGTCTTCCTCGGATGATTTTGGATGTTTGATATTTCTCACCCTTATACCGGTCTTAGATATTCATTTTCTCGAGCATGTTGTTCCCTCACCCTTATACCGGTGTTCGGATCACATGTCTCTTTGAGCTTATTACCCAGTAACCGGTAATACCTCATCCCGTTGCTTCCTCAGAGGAGTTTTGTTTGGGTGTTTTCCCGGTGAGGTCCCTTAGTGGATTCTCTCAGCCCGAGTCTGGATTTTTATCCGAAGTATCCATTACGGATAAGTTTTGTTGTATTGGCATATTCCCCAATACATGCATCTTTGAGTCAGCTCGAGTCTTTCCATTGATTTATTTCATGGATTTCCTTCGTGTCTCTCAGCAAGTTTCGAGTCGTGACCTGCTCACGCATTTATTATCCCTTTACTCCCCAGTAAAGTCCCTAGAGTCTCTGTCTCATTTATGAGTGTATTACTCCAGTGGATTCTCAGTTATTCCTGATTTCTTTCTTTCTTTGTGGACACATATCCCCACAAAGTGTTACCATTTGCATACATACATTTGCATCATGAGGTCTCTTAGGGACCAAAATTCGTCTCTTTGTTATTATTTAAGCCCATTCTACCTCGTCGAGACGAAGATTTTAACCTCCACTTCTCCGGCTAGAATGACCTTAAATAGGGGCATCTATAAGACTCCAATTTTGGCCCTAAGATCCCTCATGGCATCATAGCATTTCATTTGCAAAGCCTCAAGGATCATAAGCATCTTGGTTCCCCTTGCCTTTGAGTGGGACCTCTTGTGAGTGGTTTGAGATCACCAAGCATGCTTGAATTATATTATTGCTTTTCTCATTTTTGTTTACTAACCAAAGCACAAAAATATGTCACTAACATCTCTTGTGTGTAGCTTGAGCAATCACAAGGTCAAAAGCTTCTAGGAGACTCCTATACCCATTGAAGTGGCCAGATGAAGATGAAATCAAGCATGAAAATGGTTCCCAAAGCTCTCAATCATCAAATATGACTCCCTGGCATCTCAATTCATCATTTTGACCAAAACAAGTCAAAAGGTTTGAGGCTTGTGTCCCAAGGAAACCTAATTCATATGTATACCAAGTGTGCCTTGCCAATGAAGCAACCTCAGCCCATGGTCAAATACAATCAAGGGAAGTTCTTTAATTCATCATTTCATGCATATTTGAACTTATTTGAGTTCCCTCAATCATCAATTCATCAAGATATGAGTTGTGGACTTGAGAAGTTGATCAGTCAATTCATCTGACTATTTTTGAAATACACTGAGACCTAACTTTGTATGTGTTGGTCAAATGGAGATGATCCCAAAAGCAAAAATGTTCTTAAGTACAATATGAACAACTTTCATGTTTCATCAAAAATTGATTTGAAGCTTGGAATATCATCATTCATCTCAAGACATTATAGGTCATTTTGACTGAAACCCTAATTTTGGGTCAACTTCCCAAGAACATAACTCATTCATTTTTTATGATTTTGAGATGGGATCAAATGCATTGGAAAGCTTAAGATGTCTAATTCAAATTTTATGTTGAAAAAGTTTCAAAATCTCAAAATAAATACATATGATAATGCAAAACATTATAGGTCACTTTGGACCAAATGCATTGAAAGGCAAAAAAGTCCAACTTCAAGTGCCCATAACTTCTTCATCAAAAATCCAAATGATGCAAAATTTAATTCGATTTTGATTGTCTTGAAAAGATATACAACTTTGATGTTGGAGGTTTTTTCATTTGAGGCTTGCATCATCAAAAACGAAAGGCTTGAAGTTGGTTCAATTTGACAAAATTCTCAAAGGCATGTTTTGCACTATGAACTTCATGGCCTGTTTTCATAAATTTCCACACTTCAAATGAGTTTTTGGCAAACATAACATTTATTCCTTATGTCAAGACCTTTCTAACCACTACCCATATGCTTGTGTTTGGATTTTCTAATTGGCATTTTCAAAGAGATGAAGTTTTAGGCACAATTATGGAATTCATGATGGAACTTCATGCACAAGCAAATTCAAAGCAAATCACACATCCATTTCATTCCAGACTGAGCTCAGCTTGCATTTGCACTTGATCTTGGGCCTCACATGCGCCTGTAAAGGCCCATGCATAGAGGACCCAACTTCATGCACACGAGTTTGATCATCCTTGCCTTGCCTTTCCATCTATAAATACATGCCATGCTTCATTCATTGGGGATCCCTGAATCAATCTGAAATGCTGCAGAAATCAAAACCTAGCCATCACTAAAGGAATACTCGTTTTTCACTGCTGATTTCAAGTTTGAATTTCAACAAAATTAGTTGATCTTCAATACTTATTCCTAAGCCTAGCTCTCTTATCAAGCATCCAGATCAAGCTGCAAGCAAAGGATTGGTTGAATTGTGTTGTTGAAAGCTGCTCTACAAAGGTCTATACCTCAATTGTTTTGCTTCGAATCTCACTGAATATTGTGTGTTGCTTGTGTCCATTTGCATTTCTGAAGTCCTCACTTGAGAGGCAAGCCAGTGGTGGCTTTGATTTTGTGTTTTGATGAACTTCAGTTTATGTACCTGAATTTTCCAACTCAGATTTCTTATTCTATAGAAAGTTTGAGTACAATTCAAGGTTACAGGGGTGATGTACATCACCCCAGCTTCATTTTGATGTATGGATCGTGCCATTTAGTTACCATTTTTTGCTCTGCAACTTTTGAACGTGGTCGGAGTTTGGCCAGAGAAGACGGTGGCGCTGGCCACCGTCTGGTCTCCAGATTTAATCTGGATCGTTCATTCATTTTCCCAGATGCAATCATGTGCGTTCATTGTTATGACTTTTCATTTGGCATGGTGTGATGCGTTTGACCCGCGTGTATGGTGAACACGCGCTTCCTAGCCGTGTGATGATCCACGTCAATTAATGAATCACCATCAGACGGCTCACGTTTTTTCTATTTTTCATTTTTCTGATTTTTATTTCTTTTATTTTCTTTAATTTCCTTTTACTTCAAAAAATCATAACTCTTTCATTTAAATTCCAAAAAATATGGGACCAATTGCATTCTTCTCCATTTAAATTCTAGTTTCTAAAAATGATTTTTAACATTTTTTATTTTGTCATTTGATATTTTTTGTGAATTTTCTCTTTTCTGGATATTTTTAATTCATTTTAAATAGTTTTTTATATTCAAAAAATACAAAAATATTTTCTCAACCTATTTGAATGATGATGGATCTATGAAAAATATTTTCATCAATTTTTTAATTTATTTGAGATTAATTTGAGATTTTAGTTCAATTAGGTCATTTTTATTCATTTTTTAATTGATTAAAAACAGTTTCTGACTTTTAGAAATGCTGAAATTTTTTGTCAAACTTTGTTTGACCTTGTTGAACTTGGGATAAATCACTTGGACTTTCAAAAGTTGATTTGAAGTGATTTTGAAGTTTGACATTTCTTTAATATTTTGATTCAAGTTTATTTTGAATATTAAAAAATGCAAAAAATATTTTGTTCATTTCTTGACTTCCAATCTTCATCTCATTTCTGTTTTTGATGGTTTGACCATGATCCTCAATGTCATTTGGTCAACACTTGTTGATTGGTACATTCCATTTCATTTAATGCACTTTATTCTTTCCATTTTCATTATCCATTATTCATCTCCCTCTTCTTCTTCTTTTCCTTTTGATCAATGAGTTAAAGGTTGATAAGTTAGTATTGATTATGAAGGTTTAATCTTCCTCAATCCAAATCTAATTCATCTTGATCAAATGATCTAGTGAATGGCTTTGTATTAAGGATAGGTTGCTTGCTAAATCATGCAAAGGACTTAAACCAATACAAGATCAATTCTCTTTCTTTCTTTTGGCATGGCAAGTTGTTGGAACTTGATTCACTAATCAAGACTTCTAACTTGTGTTGTTGCCTACATTATTATTGACCGGCCTCAGATAGTTGTGACTTCTACATAAGTCCAATTACGATTGCTTAACATAGCGCTAAATTTGCCTTATGGCACACTAACTACTAACACTAAACATTAACCATTAACATTTACTTTTTGCACTTTACATTTATGCAATTTACTATTCTTGTACATATTATCCATTTGCTTTTTCCTTTGCTCACTTGAGCACATGTTTATGTTAATGCAATTTCCCTTTTGCTCACTTGAGCACATAATTGTGTATATACTATTGTGCTTGTGTTTTGTTTTAATTGTTGTAGACCAAATGCAAAGAATTGGACAAAATGGACTTAGACTTTAGGACTTTCCCTATGCAAATTTGAAGTCAAAGAGCAACTAGGCATTGGGCCTTTAGAATGCTATAAATGTTGAAGATGACTTTGAAAGGATCCACTTCTAAACTCTTCTTGTCCATTCCTTGTTTGTTTGCTAGAATCTTTTAATGTGTGTGTTCTTGTGCTAGGGGTTCCAATTTGATTCAAATTGAGGAACTATTACCATGAGCTTCTAAGAGAGAGAGATCCAAGATACATTGAGGAGCTTTCCAAGAGTTCATTTGATTATTGATTGCTTAAGTTTATGCTTATGTGATTGCTTATTCCAAAGGATGGGGCTACTTGGATCATCAATATGATCTCAAGAGAGGAACTCCATTTGTGGTTTTGCTTCTTATTTCTTACCTCTTGTATGTTTAGGACTCTAGTCATTCTTCTTCTTCTCTCCACTCTAACCCAAGCCAAAACTTTTGTGCAAACATTTAACACTTGTTTTCAACATTAGAAACTTAAGCCTTATGCTTTTGATTTTCAAACTCTTCCTTTCATAACACTTATCTTGAATTGAACTTCTAAGTCAACTTTGACCATATTTTGTACATACTTTTCATTGGTAAATATAACCCATTCAAATACTTTTGTGGTTTCAATGGCCACTTTCTTATCAAAACTTTTTTTCATAACCTTTAGCTATTAGGTTTGAGTTGTCCTTGAGGTAGATGTAATACTCACCTATATCCTTAGTGATGGACAATGAGTCTTCCATGCTTATTATAGGGTTAACCCCTCACTAGCATGTTGAAGCTATCCTCACATGGTGGATTTGTTGTTTTAGGTTGAGTTTTCTCCCTTGGATAACAAAAGACCTTAAGGCTTTTGGACCAATTAATGCACCAACTCATTTTGAGATTTTTACCCCGAACTACGAGGTTTTGATCCTAATCTTTTTTAAGATGGTACGTAGGCAATGGGTTTATCCATCCAAACACAAAATGTAAATAAATTTGTACATTCTTTTCTCATCTCTTTAATCATGTTTGCACAAATAAATTTTCACAAAATACCAACCTTACAACAAGTGTGAAAAGGGCTCCCTAGGAGTACCTAGGATGTTTTGGGTGCTTAAAACCTTCCCATTGCATAACCAACCCCCTCACCCAGATCTCTGACATTTTTACTAGTTTTTTATTCGATAAAACTTTTAGGTTTTTGTTTGCTTTCTAACCATTCCTTTGGATAAATAGAAGTGCGGTGGCGACTCGACTTGTATGGTTTACCTCGGATTTAGTCAATATCTCTAATGGTAACGAATACCCCGCTACAGCTTGCCTCTAACAAATTGCAGGAAGTGAAATGGATGATTAACGAGCTTGGATTCCTGGAGTTTTAATTTAAAAATAGAATGAGAATTGAAACTCAATTTCAAGAGAAATCCTCAAGTTTATCCTTTCAATGGAGGTTTGGGAAGATGCAAGTCAATGCTTGGGCAAGGGGATCCTTATTATGAGCTCAAGAACCATGTATTTATAGGCTACCAATTACTTTCCACACCATTTCAATTTTTTGCCAAAAATAGCAATGCCATGTGTTGTACCCCATAATTTGCCCTCCCCTTTTTACTTTTCATCTGACCTACGGCTTGAAATTCATCGGTGTATATTCATACTTCATTCATACGCTTTCACGCTAACATTGATTAATTCATAAATTCAAAGACTGACGATTAATTGAAACCCTAATTTGATACAAACAGTTAATTGGGGTCATTGGTTGACTTCCTGGCCAACGAGTTGACCAAAGTCAACCATACGTTCCTAAGTCCATATTGTCTAGTCATTGGTCATTATCTATACCCTTTCGACTCACATCATTATGTTGTCATCGATTCTAATTTTAATTGATTCTAATTTTAAATTAATTTTAGATTTTTAATTTGATTTTAATTGATCTTTAAGTTCAAGTTAATCAATTTCAAGTTATGTATAATTCCAATATTGGAATTCCAATTTGACTTAAGATTTTTAAATTGATTTGCATATCAAATTGATTCTAATTTTAAATTAATTTGATTTTAATTTCAAATGGATTCTAATTTTAAATTAATTTTTATTGATTTTTCATTTTTATTGGGTGTTGTTTTTAAATGGTTCTTTAGATTAGTTTTGGATTATTCTAGATATCCATTATCCATTTAACATCCTATATCCATTTTTTAACCAAATATCCATTTAGGTCTTCAGACAACCAAAGATCAAGCAAAATAGTGGAGAGTTGGGGGAGAATCGAAAAAGACAAAATTCAGAAAATTCACCTTCGATTTACTTCAATTGAGCTTGATCTTGCTTCCAATTTGCCTTGCCTTGCCTCTAACAAATTGCAGGAAGTGAAATGGATGATCAACAGGCTTGGATTCCTGGAGTTTCAATTCAAAAATAGAATGAGAATTGAAACTCAATTTCAAGAGAAATCCTCAAGTTTATCCTTTCAATGGAGGTTTGGGAAGATGCAAGTCAAAGCTTGGGCAAGGGGATCCTTATTATGAGCTCAAGGACCATGTATTTATAGGCTACCAATTGCTTTCCACACCATTTCAAATTTTTGCCAAAAATAGCAATGTCATGTGTCGTACCCCATAATTTGCCCTCCCCTTTTTACTTTTCATCTGACCTACGGCTTGAAATTCATCGGTGCATATTCATACTTCGTTCATACGCTTTCACGCTAACATTGATTAATTCATAGATTCAAAGACTGGCGATTAATTTAAACTCTAATTTGATACAAACAGTTAATTGGGGTCATTGGTTGACTTTCTGGTCAACAAGTTGACCATAGTCAACCATACGTTCCTAAGTCCATATTGTCTAGTCATTGGTCATTATCTATACCCTTTCGACTCACATCATTATGTTGTCATCGATTCTAATTTTAATTGATTCTAATTTTAAATTAAGTTTAGATTTTTAATTTGATTCTAATTGATCTTTAAGTTCAAGTTAATCAATTTCAAGTTAAGTATAATTCCAACATAGTGGAATTCCAATTTGACTTTAGACTTTTAAATTGATTTGCATATCAAATTGATTCTAATTTTAAATTAATTTGATTTTAATTTCAAATGGATTCTAATTTTAAATTGATTTTTATTGATTTTTCATTTTTATTGGGTGTTGTTTTTAAATGAATCTTTAGATTAGTTTGGGATTATTCTAGATATCCATTATCCATTTAACATCCTATATCCATTTTATAACCAAATATCCATTTATCCATTAACCCTTTTAACACCCATATCCATCAAAATCCATTACACCATTTCTAAACTTCAAAGTCAATGTGTCACATTCAAGATATTAACTTTTCATCAATCCACATTCATATCCACATTCATGTTTAAATTCATATTTAACAATAATGTTCAATAATTTTTCAATCACAATTAGTTTCCAATTTTAGTTCATACCATTAATTCCAATCATAATACAAATCTCAATAGAAATTTTCCATAACTATTCAATTTCAATTCCATTCAAATTCCAAATCTTAATATTCAAACATTCATAAATAAACTTTCCATAATTTCAAATTATATCATTCATCACATTCAACCATTCAATACAATTCATTGACTTTTATAATATGATTCCATCCAAATCACAGAAATTACAAGTTAGAAACCAATTCCAACAATAGGTTACATGCTCAAAACATTGCCATAAATTCTAATTCCTCTTTCCAAGCATGCCAATACCAAGTTTCAATCTACCGTGGGCCTGCAAAATCGATTTATAATTGACATTTCAAAACTCAGAATTCCAACATGCTGAATGTGTGGCGTTTTTCCCTTCAGTTCAAACCGGCATACTAACAGAGTTTTCTAAACCTGCATTTAACAACAAAAAAAAAGCCAATGAAGTCATTCCACGAAAAGCAGCTAACCTGCATTCCCATTCATATAACATGATTTACATTACAGCTCATTAATTTAATTAATAAATTTCATTCCAAATTTAAATTCTAATTAATTACATCTACATTTCAAGTGACTGCAATTTTTCAATAACCTGCTAACAGTATGCCAAAATCTGATATTAACAGAATAACCAACTTACATTTCATCCCAGGTGAATTTCAATTGGATCTCTAATGGACTAACACCAGAGTACAGACTAACTTACTAGCACCGAGTCAATTACCATCCAATATGTTTTTTTAACAGTACAACTAAGCGGCAAAGTGAAATACACAGACGGAAAGGTTCAGAATCAATACCAACCTAACTGAGCTAACATCATCCATTAAGCTATTCGCAAAGCTCCTCTTCATTTTGCATAATGGTTTTAAGTGTCACTATCTATGCATCATTGCCAAACAAAGCATTTTAATCCAACCTGCAATGTCCAAGAAAACTGATCAAAAACAGCGTTTAAAAGAAGCATACCGACTTGTCAAAATTCAGTTTCATTTTACCGACTTATGTTACATTTCCATTTGTTAGCACAGTTGGCAACTTCATAATCGTATGACAAAAACCCTACTGACAGAATGTCATAACAGAGTCCATAAAAAATGATTAACGAAAAAACTGAAGGGAAAATAACAGATTTTCATTTCAGATTTTGAGTGCATTTCATAACTAACTAACTTTCAAAAGTTCTAACAGAATTTCAGTTATAACTAATTGTGCATTTCAAAACAGATTTAAGATGGATTTAAGATGAATTTCGGATTGCATTTGAGCTACATTTCTAACCGATTCTGGGGATGCTATAAATAACACTTCACTTACCAATCTTCTGGGATTTTCTTCTTCAATCTCTTCTTCAGCATTCATTGTTCTTCACCTTTCACTCTTCAACCATTCTTTATTCTGCTGCAATTTTCTCCATTCAGTTTCGGTCTTCACCTTCTGTTTCAGCATTCGCCTGCTTCTCCTGCATCAAACCGTTTTCTTCTGCATCTAAAATCCACAATTCTGCACCCAGTTTTCGTCATTCCGCATCGGATATTAATCTGTTTTTCATTCTGCGCTTCAATTCATCATCTTTGGCCACCAAGTTTTCTTCATTACATCCACAATGTTCAACCTGCAACCGCCGCGCATCATTGCAATAACTCGGAAGAATCAAGAATGAGAATTCGAACAGAGGAAGGAGAATAACGGAAGCAGAAAGCGAAGAGTGAAACAAAGAGAGGAGAGACATATTCAGTTCGAAAAAGCAGAGCAACGCACCTACCAATTACCGGAGAACCGCCGTGCCAAATTTAAAATTCGGTGAGTTTATCTCGACTCAATCTGTGATACGTTTCTTCTGATGCGCCATACGATTCACCGTCAATTAATATCGAACGCGGTAAAGACGGCAATTGTTTAAACTTGATCTGGATTTCTGTTTGCTGTTGAACGTTGAGGGCAAGAATCATAGAGCACAGACGGAGTGGCACCTCGATGCATCTCACCATGGTGATGCGATTTGGATAATCCACCTTCCGACTCGATGAAGGAATTCTCGAAAGCCATATCGCAGTGACGACGCTGGATTTTCAGCTTTCAAATCGGCTCATTGAAGGCACGAGCATCGGAACCGCCGTACCGGATTCTTCATGCGAACTTGTGTCGAGGCGTTGTGAACTGAGCGAGGAAGACCGATCGGACGCGACGGTGAGACCTTCGGAGTACCGCGTAGGAATCCAGAACGCGCCGATGATTGACGCGGTGATGTCGCCGTCTTGAGTTGTGTCAGTGAATGCACATGCCGCGCGACATTTCATTCTTTTGAATCCAGGTTTCAACCGGTTAATGCACGGGTCTTGGGTTGAGGATTTGCAAACAAACCCGGTTGGAGCCCTAAGCCCAAATCGTTCAAATGCTCTTGTGGCTGTTTGCAATTCCATACCTACGTGGGCCGAAGTTTTGCAGTCCCATTTCTTCCTGCATATCACCAGGTTTGGGCCCTAACCCTTTTTGAGTTTTCTTTAGTGTTTTTTTTAGTCTTACTTAATATTGATTAGGGACATATAACCATGATTATTTAAGCAACTATAGTTCTAACATATTAAGACATTTAGCTTTAGAATTTGATTTAGGAATTAATTAAGATATTTAGATTAATTGTAAAAATAATCTAATATTAATAATCTAAGTAGGGTAATTCTAGTTTAGTTCAAAATTATGAATATCATGTAGTGTAAAAATTATGAATATCATGTAGTGTAATTAGATGTTAACTATGCTTGATTAGATATTTAATTTTGATTAAATCGTGGTTGATTATTTGGGCATGACTATATATTGGATTAGGTTTAGTTAATTTTAAGTAGGTCTTAATTGTTAGAATTTTAATCAACATTTCCCTAATTAGCCCATTTTTAGAATATGACTATTTTGCCCTTAGGGTCTAAAATCTCGATATTTGTACATGCTCCCTTAGTTTAGGACTTCTAATTAGAAAATATTCATTTTTATAGCATGATCCCATTGGATAGTTGGATTGATTTCTAACCTTTAGATTAGGATTAACCTAGTTTCCTAATCAAACCTTAACCCTCTGATTAAATTGATCAAAAACAATTTTGATCAATAAAATCCTTTGAAAATGTATAATCCCACTGTCTAATCTGAGTGACCAAAAGACCCTTGGTCACTTAATAAGACTTCTTCTTCTAAGCTGTGGAGCTCGAAGCATCAAGTCAAGACCTTCAGTCAAGGCATCCTCAGTCACATCAAGCAGCGAATGATACAAGATAAGTCAAAGGTCAACACTTAGTAAACATGATTCAAATTGTACGAAATGAGCCTTAAGTAAAAGGGAGTGATGAGACAGATTCTCTCCTATCCTTTTCTAGAGAGACTTTGCGTATGGGGCATAGGCCCCAAATATTCAAAGCGTTTGCCCTTATTCCTAGACTTTAGTACAATACGAATCGATTAAAGTACCAAGTCTTCTTCATACAAGATCTACATCAATACAAGGATTGACAATGAAGATTCTTCACCAGTAACTTGTCATTCAAGAGAAGTATCATGCGCTATCAGCCTTAAGTAATAGGGAATGATAAGACAGAGTTTCTCCTATCCTTGTCTAGAGCGACTTTGCGTATAGGGCGTAGGCCCTAAATATTCAAAGTGTTCGCACTTATTCATAAACTTTAATGTGATTCCCATCAATCGACTGTCAAGTCTCTCATTTTCTCACTCTTCATTCTATCATTTCAATTCAATCATTCAATCATTCTTTTGCCTCCAGCCACCTTGTTTTCAGTCGTAGTAGGCAGAACTACGAAAGCTCTGATTTCCTTATTGCATTATAAGGATACATAGGCAGGAGAATCCAGATTCTTCGCGAGCTACCTATTTATCAATCTACTCTATCTATCGATCAATCTTCCAACACCCCAATAATTAAGCGTCTTTTTCTATTAGAAACTCGTGGTTGTACACCCTCTTCTAATCAATTATTTGCCTTGTAAGGTGTTGAACCTTGGCACATTCTTTTCCTTGTGGGGTGTTAAACCTTGGCCCTTCGATTTTGATCTTCGCCCTGAGATTCGTAGACTCTGGCATCTAACATTCTTTGCCTCGTGAGGTGTTAAACCTTGGCTATTTAATTTTGATCTTTTCCTTGAGAGTCATAGACTCTGGTATCTAACTCTATTTGCCTTGTGAGGTGTTAAACCTTGGCTATTGTATTCGATTCTTCGCCTTGAGAGTCATAGACTCTGGCATATCTATCTCTTTTACCTTGTGAGGTGTTAAACCTTGGTTATTTGATTCAATTCTCATCCCAGAGAGTCATAGACTCTGGCATATCTATCTCTTTTACCTTATGAGGTGTTAAACCTTGGTTATTTGATTCAATTCTCAGCCCTGAGAATCATAGACTCTGGCACTTGATTCTCTTCTCCCTGTAAGGTGTTAAACCTTGGCAATTCAATTCCTTTACATCATCAGTAATAAACTCTGGTAGTGATACCTTACCTTGAACGTCATGAACCTTGGCACTCCTTTTCAGCCTTGATGGGTATTGAGCCCTGGCAAATCAATCTCTCAATCTCCTCTTGCCTTATCAATCATCTTTGATTTCATCCGTAATAGGTTGAACTACTATTGCTCTGATTTTCTCATTGCACGATGAGAATACGTAGGCACGAGGGTTCGAATCCTCTACGAGCATACTTAGTTATGATTCTTCTTTCCGCCTTAGGGAAACATCCATATCTTTCATGATTCATTATCTACTTTCTATCATCGAACCATTCACCTAGTGACATATTGTTTATTTGAAACCGAAATATACTTTCTTTGGAATTTCATATATACCCTTTTAGGATGACATAATGACAGTCCGCATTTGTGCCTAGAGTTGTTTGGATTGTCCCCGAGCATTTAAATCCTTCTTTTTTCGGCTCAACCATACAGTGATACAACGTTGTAGGCCCTCACTTGTGGTTCGTGCCACCTTCCCTCTATGGTACAAATTCCATTTCTTTTATGGATTCCGATGTATATCTGACATTTGGTTTCAAATCATACTTCTTCGGTTACTTGTTACCAAGATTTCGATTCTGTGACATTGGTTTACTTCACTTTATTCATCTCCATGATTCATTCATTACCTACCTTTATTCACTCCGTGTGATATACCCTATTCTTTGAGCCAAATACAATATACCTTAGTGCTCCATATGGTATCTCTTTGTGAACCAAGAGTTGTTTTGCTTGTACCTAAACACTTAATTCCTTCTTTTTCGGTTGTTCCAATACAGTGATACTAAGTTGTAGGCCCTCACTTGTTGGTTCATACCAACTTACTCTTGGGTTCAAATTTCACCCTTTTTGGAGTTCAAACGACACCATTCTTTGGTTGGGACCATACTTTGATCACTATTCTTTTCATCTCCTGCCATTACTTCTCTGAACTACGGAGCTCTGAATTCCTCATTGCACTCTGAGGATACGTATGAAGGAGAAGGGCGATCTAAAACGCAACGGAATTTAAAATTTTCTCCTTTAGTGATCCTTACGAATGCGCATGATCAGTGATAAAATCGTTACCTCTTGTGACGATTGAAACCTTTGGTGCAGATCTCTTGTGAGGATTGAAACCTTTGATGCAGATCTACGGAGCGATCACGAACGTTGAACGATGACAACGCCTCTACTCAGTCCACACGAACGGATTCCTTCAATCTAAGTGCTAGCTGCTACGAATGAAAGTTTTGTGTGTGTGTGTGTGTGTGTGTGTTCTTGTATGTGTGTGTGTGTGAGAGAGAGAGAGAGAGAGAGGGAGAGAGAGAGAGAGAGAGAGAGAGAAAACGAAAATGCAACCGCACTGAATGCTTTTGCACAAGGGTTCTATTTATAGAACCACTTGTGTGGGCTTCAAGCTAAAAAGCCCACTTAAGTGTATATGGCCCATATCTTATAATATGCCAAAATCACTTAAGCGTGTGGTACATTACCATATTTCGTATTCTACTTAAGTACACCGTACCTTACGATGTTCTACAATTCACTTAAGTGCATCGTACCTTACGGTGTCCCTTAGTTACTCTATCTCTCATCAATCCATCCTTTGTGTGTGACCCTGTAGGTTTTCGCGGCATTGGCAATTATATTAAATCACGTATTTAACATAATAAACAGTGAGCGGTATCTAGCAACACATCACTGCTACCCAAGATATGAAAATGTCATGTGATCTGACAAATCCTTTTGTGATAATACTTATATGCATAATTACCCTTTTGCCCTTATGTCTATATTGAACACAAGGCATAGACCGTGTCATCCTTGTCCAGTTCAATATTGGGCCCATAGACATTTATCATGTTACGCAGGATGGGCAAATTCGATCTAGGTCACTCATCTGTCATCCTTATCTGTCTGGAAGCTAGCATCGGTGTATCCAATTACTGTCAATTCTTCCTGACCTCCATATATCAAGAATGAGTCCTTAGTCCTTCTCAAATACTTAAGGATATTCTTGATAGCTACCCAATGAGCATCACCAGGATCAGATTAGTACCTACTCGTTGCATTCAAAGCATACGAGACATTTGGTCGAGTACATAACATGGCATACATGATAGATCCTATTGCAGATGCATATGGAATCTTATTCATGCGATCCCTTTCTTCCTTAGTTGAAGGGGATTGTGTTTTTGATAAACACAAGCCATGCTGCATAGGTATGAATTCTTTCTTGGAATCATGCATATTAAAGTGTCTCAGCACTTTGTCTATGTATGTACTCTAACTTAGGCCAAGCACTTTTTGTGATCTATCTCTATAGATTTTGATTCCTAATATATAGGCTGCTTCACCTAGGTCCTTCATAGAAAAGCATTTCCCCAACCAAGACTTTACTTGTTGTAGGGTACGGATATCGTTTCCAATGAGTAATATGTCATCTACATATGATACCAGGAAAACGATCATGCTCCCACTAACCTTCTTGTAGACACAAGGCTCATCTTCGTTCTTGATGAATCCATATTATTTTACTGTTTCATCAAAACAAAGATTCCAACTTCTGGAAGCTTGCTTCAATCCATAGATTGATCTTTGTAACTTATATATCTTTTGGGCTTCTTCTGGTATGTCAAATCCTTCAGGATGTGTCATGTACACATCTTCAAGAAGATTCCCATTAAGGAAAGCAGTTTTGACATCCATCTGTCATATTTCATAATCATGATATGCAACGATAGCAAGTAAAATCCGAACAGATTTAAGCATTGCAACTGGTGAAAAGGTTTCATCATAGTCAACCCCATGAATTTGTTTATATCCTTTTTGAACCAGTCTTGCCTTATAGGTATGTACCTTACCATCCATGTCAGTCTTCCTTTTGAAGACCCACTTGCATCCTATAGGGTTAACTCCTACAGGAGGCTCTACCAAGGTCCAAACCTGGTTTGTGTACATGGAATCCATTTCAGATTTCATGGCTTCTAGCCACTTCTCAGACTCGGGACCAGTTATGGCCTCTTGGTAGGTCACAGACTCATCTTGATCCATGAGTAATACATCACCTTGATCGGTTATGAGATATCCATATCTCTCAGGTAGGTGACGTATCCTGCCTGACCTACGCTGGTCTTGTTCTACTTGAGCAGGTTGCTCTTCCACAGCTACTTGTGTTTCCGGCTCTAATTCCTCCATAGGTGTATCAATGCTTTGTGATTCTTGAATTTCTTTAAGCTCTACTTCCTCCCACTGATTCCTTTGGAAATAAAATCCTTTTCTAGGAAAACTCCAGTTCGAGCGACAAACACTTTTCCCTCAGAAGGATTGTAGAAGTAATACCCTCTTGTTTCTTTAGGATATCCCACAAATAAGCATTTGTCAGATTTGGGCTCAAGCTTAGTTGAAATTTTTTCGTTTCACATAAACTTCGCAACCCCAAATCTTCATGTAAGACATATGTGGTTTCTTACCACTCCATATCTCATATGGTGTCTTCTCAACCTTTTTGGATGGAACACGGTTAAGTGTGTAAGCTGCTTTCAATAATGCATGTCCCCAAAAGGAGTTTGGAAGATCGGCATGACTCATCATGGATCAGTCCATGTCTAACATGGTTCGATTTCTTCTCTCAGATACACCATTCCATTGGGGTGTTCCAGGAGGAGTAAGTTGGGATAGGATCCCACACTCTTTCAGATGGTCATCAAACTCTAGGCTTAAATACTCACCACCTCGATCTGATCGAAGAGTTTTAATATTCTTACCTAGTTGGTTTTGTACTTCATTCTTGAATTCCTTGAACTTTTCAAAGGACTCCGATTTGTGTTTCATTAAATACACATAACCATATCTACTGAAATCATCAGTAAATGTGATGAAGTACTGAAAACCTCATCTGGCTGGTATGTTCAGTGGTTCACATACATCAGTATGTATGAGGCCCAAAAGATCATTCGCTCTTTCACCTTTTCCTGTAAATGGAGACTTTGTCATCTCTCCAATTAAACAAGATCTGCATGTCTCATATGATTCATAATCAAAAGAGTCCAAGAGTCCATCTTTATGGAGTTTGGAAATGAGTTTCTCATTTATGTGGCCTAATTGACAATGCCAAAGGTAAGTTGGATTTAACTCGTTAGGTTTCATCCTTTTAGTATTAATGTTATAAATAGGCATTTCGAGATCAAGGACATATAGTCCATTGCTCATTTGTGTAGTAGCATAAAATATATCATTCAAATAAATTGAGCAACAATTGTTCTTTATTATAAATGAAAAACCAAACTTGTCCAAACAAGAAATGGAAATAATATTCCTGCTAATTGCAGGTACATAATAACAGTTCTTTAACTGAATTATTAAACCACTAGGTAAAGTCAATACATAAGTTTCTACGGCTAAAGCAACAACCTTTGCTCCATTGCCAACTCGTAGGTCAACTTCACCTTTTGCCAAATCTCTAGTTCCTTTTAGCCCCTGCACATTTGTACAAATGTGAGAACCGCATCCAATATCTAATACCCATGATGCAGAAGTAGATAAATTTATTTCAATAACAAAAATACCTGAAGTTGAAGTCTCTACTCCATTCTTCGTATCTTCCAGGTACTTTGGGCAGTTTCTCTTCTAGTGTCCGGTCTTACCGCAATGGAAGCAGGTTCCTGCCTTTGTTATGCCTCCACTAGGCTTCAAAGCAGCAACAGTGGGTCTGGGTTTGGCAACTTCCTTGCCTTTCCCTTTATCACCCTGCTTGGTGGGCCTTTTGTTCTATCTCTTTCCATTTTTGATCATCAGAATGGACTTCCCTTTTGACTTCAGGTTCTGCTCAGTAGTCTTTAACATGGCTAGCAGTTCAGGAAGAGATTTGTCCATATCATTCATATTGAAATTTAGGACAAATTGACTTAATCTATTTGGCAACGATTGCAAGATCAAATCAGTCGCAAGTTCCTTTCCGAGGGGAAAACCCAACCTCTCAAGGTTTTCCACGTACCCAATCATCTTGAGCACATGGGGACCTACAGGGGCTCCCTCAGCTAACTTGCCTTGAAAAAGGGCTTTTGAAAATTCAAACCTTTCATGCCTTGCTTGCTCTTGATAGAGCATCTTCAGGTGTTCGATCATATCGAACGCTGCCATGTTCTCATGTTGCTTTTGCAACTCTGAGTTCATGGTAGCCAGCATGAGACAAGCAGTTTCATTGGCATCATTGACATGCTTCCTATAAGCATCTCTTTCTGCCTTAGGTGCAGAACTAGGAGGTTCCTCTTCAGGAACAGGTTTCTCCAAGACATACAACTTTCTATCATGTTTGAGGATAATCCTCAGATTTCGGTGCCAATCCAGAAAATTTGTCCCAGACAATTTTTCCTTCTCAAAGATTGATTGCAAAATGTTGTTAGAGGTGTTTGTTGTCATGGTAATCTACATAAGAATTAATGAAAATATAAGTATCAATAACATATTTAATTAGGCCTTTAATTAAATATGCTCCCACTATTTTACTCAAAACAAATGACCCTCATCATTTGATTCGGAAAATCCCGTTGGAAGATTTTCTAGTGGGTCGAGATCCACATTTCACTTTGTTCTAAGTCCGCGTAGGCGGATTACACAAAACTAGGTTATTTAGGTAGGAACTCCTTCCAATTGTATCTAATACAACTCTCAAAAATTTCAGTTGGGTGAATAACTCCTTATTCCAATCCATCATATGGATCATTTCCGACTCTTGCTTCTAAACATATGTAATATTATTATAATTTGTTTAGTTAAGTTTGACCCATTGTTTTAGCAATTGGATATTACAATTATCCCATCGCACCTTACTAATATAGAACATGCACCTCGCGTAGGCGAAACCTACATTATCCGATACTAGTCTTGATGAGTGCTAAAACTTGGAAAGCATAAACTTAATATTTAATTTGAGGGAATTGCAATTATTCTCATCTCACCGGCTTATTTATCATATAAATCGTCTCTCACATGCATCAACATACATTCACATGCATCAACATACATTCATATGCATCAACATACATTCACATGCATCAACATGCATAATGAAACAGTTATGGCCCCTAACGCAATTGCTCTCCCAAGTCAATGAGAGAACCTAAGCTAACCCAATAACGATCTAAGCTTCTCCAAGCAAGATCTTCAAGGTTGTCCTCCTTTGATATTGAATTCTTTTATTTCTTCACAACATTGTCCTCCTTTGATATTGAATTATTCTCTTTCTTCATAACATTACATTACAAAAGAAACTCGTTTTACATACGAGGGATTGAGATGAGAAAAGAAGTTACATTAAGAGATTAAAAGGAGAGGCACGACACGCAGGTCGTATTTAAAAACCTAAAACAAAATAAAGGAAAACTAAATCCATAACTGATCATCACAAGGCAATAATAATAAACACATTATTATTATTAATTTTAATTCTTTTAATTAATTAAAACCAAATTAAATTTCGGCGACCGATCACACTACGCAGAGTTAGCCAGGGGTCCGCTGCCCGGTCAGCGGATGGTGGTTTTGCATCAACACAACTCTTGCGAAGTCACAAAACGGAAACCCCTAGAATTCTGACTCTGCGAATGTGACGACCGTCACAAGCATGTTACGACTGTCACGTCCAGCTTGTTACGACCGTCACAGGCCCATGACGAACGTCACGCGGCCAAAATAACAGAAATGCCTAGAATTTTGGATCTGTGAATGTGACGACCATCACAAAGCATGTTACGACCGTCACGTCCAGCTTGTTATGATCGTCACAGGCCCATGACGAACGTCACGCGGCCAAAATCAACGCTTTTGAAACAGTCAACAGACGTGATCCAACAAGCCCTCAATTCACAACTCCTTGACGGCACAACCCTTGTGCCGTCACTAACCCTAATGCACCAATTTCAGACCGTCAAACACACCTCGATTGTTGATTCAGTATGATTGATCGACAGGTCATTGCTTCACCATACTAATGTCGGATTCTGAAGCAAATGACCATTGATTGCTCAAAGGAAAACAACCATTAAGTGTTTGAATGAACGAAACAGAAACAGTATATCATATATACCGTACTTTGCATTAGGATTATTTATATCATATATATATAACTTGATTGATCTCAATTGCATAACCTATGGACGATCGATGTATCGCTGCTTCACCATACTAATGTCGGTTCCGAAGCATAGTCAACATCAATCATCCAAATCATACACACATGATGCCAAATTTAATTGCTTGTTTATTTAATTGATTCATGCTGTCTTTTAATCATATTAATACAGAAAATAAACAGCTATCCGATGCATGGTTTCCTAAGTGGCTCTGATACCACTGAAGGAGAAGAGCGATCCAAAATGCAACGGAAATTAAAATTTTCTCCTTTGGTGATCCTTACGAATGGGCATGATCAGTGATAGAATCGTTACCTCTTGTGACGATTGAAACCTTTGGTGCAGATCTCTTGTGACGATTGAAACCTTTGATGCAGATCTACGGAGCGATCACGAACGTTGAACGATGACAATGCCTCTACTCAGTCCACACGAACGGATTCATTCAATCTCAGTGCTAGCTGCTACGAATGAAGACTTTGAGAGAGAGAGAGAGAGAGAGAGAGAGAGAGAGAGAACGAAAATGCAACCGCACTGACTGCTTCTGCACAAGGGTTCTATTTATAGAGCCACTTGTGTGGGTTTCAAGCTAAAAAGCCCACTTAAGTGTATATGGCCCATATCTTATAATATGCCAAAATCACTTAAGCGTGTGGTACATTACCATATTTCGTATTCTACTTAAGTACACCGTACCTTACGATGTTCTACAATTCACTTAAGTGCATCGTACCTTACGGTGTCTCTTAGTTACTTTATCTCTCACCAATCCGTCCTTTGTGTGTGACCCTGTAGGTTTTCGCGGCATTGGCAATTATATTAAATCACGTATTTAACATAATAAACAGTGAGCGATATCTAGCAACACATCACTGATACCCAAGACACGAAAATGTCATGTGATCTGGCAAATCCTTCTGTGATAATACTTATATGCATAATTACCCTTTTGCCCTTATGTCTATATTGAACACAAGGCATAGACCGTGTCATCCTTGTCTAGTTCAATATTGGGCCCATAGACATTTATCCTGTTACGCATGATGGGCAAATTCCATCTAGGTCACCCATGTCCTTTAGCATGCTTCGTGGAGTACCCATCAACTGTCTTTATCGTTATCCAGTTACGGACAACGTTTGATCAGCAATAAAGCACTCGACTCTACATCTAGGGTCCATAGTGGTTTCAGGTCGAAGGGTGGTATACACCATTATCACCATGAGAATAACTTATGACACTTTGCATAACATTCTATATAGTATTCTCATAGCGGGTCAATCCAGTATAAATATTACTCTTAATATTCATACCTATGTTTAAGACTTGATGACTCCTTATCCATGATCCATGAGATGTGATCATCAGTCTATATACATAATAGTCTTAATGCTTTAATGTTATCCCACTTCACAATAAATCTCGACTACGGATACTTTAAGAATATTGTCCTTATGTTTAATGTGATCCATGATTAAGTCATACTTGATACATTAAACGGACTAGCTATTCTAGGGACTTTATTAAACAAACATAATAAAGAAAAAGTCTTTTATTATTAATAAATAATTCGATACAAGTACCAAAAGTATTGGCCTCTAGGGCTTACACCAGCAACGTAGGCATGAGGACCCCAATCCTCACCGAGCACTTTATCTATTTCTCTTCCTTTCCCCATTCTTTTGCGAGTAATCCTTAGCTATAGCATATATTCGAGCCAGAACAATCAAAATGGTTCCCATGGAGTACCATGGATGTTTGGGGTGCTAATACATTCCCCTTGCATAACCGACTTTCTTACCCAGCATATCTCTTTCCCTCGGGTTTTATCGATATTTTCACTTTCCTTATGGAATAAATAAAGTTTGATGGCGACTCTGTTGTATGTTCGAGCGTGTGATACGTTCAGGTATATTTACGCTAGCTTCAACTGGAGACTCTACTGGGGAGTGTTCTTCTTTGAGCATTCCTAGTCGCTAAAAGGAGTCAAGCCTAGTTTTAATTGCTTTCTTAGTTTGCATAGGTGCTTATCTTTACGATTTACTCTCTTTATCATTATATTCATTTGCTTTATATTATGGATATTATCTGTTATACTCTCTATTGGGCTGGGATAGATTACATGAGAGAGAAGCTCTATACCCGAGCTTGAGTACATACATAGGATAACAATGTGGCTAGAGTCGTGTTTAACCTTCGTGGAGTTATTCCGTGATTATGGTTGACACGAGACGTCACACCTAGATAGATTATTTTGGGAGCATCATTGTTCGACGAGTCATTCGTCTAAGGAAATGGTATCTCGAATTGGGTTGTTGACTCTAGGAACCTCTTAGGTTTCCTTTGAAGATTAGAACCTACTTGTGAGGGGGATATGGGATTTTTCTGCAGAAAACCATAGCCTCTACATACCTTATTCTCATGGACGTCAAACTTTTGATCCTGCATTGGGCAGTATGCGCAAATTATCTGGATTATTTTCAGGTTGTTGACATGTATTATTGCATATCATTTTTGCATTGTTGTACAGATACCGGAGTTTTGACCCTGAATTATTATACCATCGATGCTTTGAATCTATGGGTGTTGCATAATTATTTGCATTCCATCCCTAACACATGCATGCATGCATTTGCATCTCATGACTATCAACCAGAAAAAGCTCACTTTGTCCTTTCTCCATCCTGAAAGACGGCGACTCTTCGACACCAGTACTTCACAAGGGCTAACATATCAAGAATTATGGCAGATCTGGAACAAGAGATGATATGTACAAAGAAACTTTGGCTCAGTTTCGAGGCGAGTTGAACTCCTTCCAAGGTAACATGAACACCATAATGGAGTACCTTCAAGCTCAAAAGGCCACTAGCTCCACTTCTGCTGTCAATCATGCTTCTGCTGTAGTTACTGATGCTATTGTCGTCACTACTTCGGTCGATGCTGTTGTGGATACTGTGAGCCAACCTATTTGTCAGCCAGGTCCTAGTAGGAATTCCATTTCCTATCCCTGGGGGTTGCCTCTGAATATCACTCCACAAGCTGCTAATGAGAATGCTTTTGTGCCATATCAACCATTTGTTGTCCATCCTACCAATAGGAATCATGTTGCCCATCCTTGGGGCATGACCACTCTTTCTCCTCAAATGGTTAATTTTAACAACCGTGAAATCCTCCCAGAACAGGTTCTTCGGACTTCTGCACCAGTGATTGTTGAGACTCCTAATAACAATGAAGATGAATACAGAAGCCCAACCCTCCACTTTCGTCTTCCTCCTCGAGCTACTCAACCTATTGTTCAGAATTTGAATCAAGGCATTCAGATACCTCCTCCTCATCCTAGGGCATCTTCTGTTATTGCACCTCCATTTGTGTATCCGGGGGCACCATATGCTCCATATCAGAATCAGTATGGTCCGACTGTTGGTCAAATGGTAAATCAGGGCTTGATGTATCCTGAAGGGTATCCTCAGTTTGCTTCTTCTCTAGTTATTGCTCAGCTAGCTTCTCAGGGTGTTCAACTTCCTAGTCATCAAGTTAATCCTCAGCCTGCCAATCAGATTGTTGTTGGTTCAGAATATCAGTTACTAGATGAAAGGATCAGAGCCATTGAAGGTTTCTCTGCTTATGGTATGGATGTTAAGGACTTGTGTCTAGTTCCTAATGTGGTGCTTCCTCCTAAGTTCAAAGCACCAGACTTACCAAAATATAAGGGTTTAAGTTGTCCAAGAAGTCATGTCATCATGTCCTGTAGGAAGATGGCATCCTACATTGATAATGATGATCTTCTTATCCATTGCTTCCGAGACAGCTTATCTGGGGCATCCTTAGACTGGTACATATGCTTGGAACGCAGTAAAATCATATCTTGGAAGGACTTGTTTGAAGCCTTTCTCAAGCAATACAAGTATAACCTGAACATGGCTTCCACCAGGTTACAACTGCAAAATCAAGCCTGCAAGAGCAATGAAACATTCAAAGAATACGCTCAGAGATGGCGCGAGATGGCTTCCAGAGTTAAGCCTGCGTTGACAGATACCGAATTGGTTGATATCTTCATGAGCACACTCCAAAGTTTGTACTATGAGAAGATGGTTGGAAGCTCGTCGTCCAACTTTGCCGATATGGTAACCATTGGAGAATGGATCGAGAACGGGTTGAAAACTGGAAAATTTGTTAGTGTTAATAGCCAGATAGTGGCCAAGAAGTCCCAGGGTTTTGCTAAGAAGAAAGAGGTTGAGGAAAATATCGTGACTACAAATGTCTATCCTCAAGTCCAAGCACCTATGGCTCATATGCTATACTACCCTTATCCGTACATTGTTGTTGCTCAATATCAGCAACTTGCATACCAACCGCAGTATCAGCAGCCTCCACATGCTCTAGTTTCTCAGAATCAGCAAGATAACAGAAACCAGAGTCAAGGTCAGCGCTGAAGGTTTGATAGAAAGTGTCCTCATCGTGACCCAATCCATATGTCATATGCTCAACTACTCCCTTACCTTATTCACCAAGGGGAAATCATGCCAAAGGAGATTCCTCCTGCTACATTCCCGTATCATGCAAAGCACAATCCTAATGCTTCGTGCGCCTACCACGTCGGGCATATAGGACATTCTACCGAGGATTGATGGCCTCTCCAGTCAAGAGTACAAGAGTTGATTGATCAAAAGGTTTTTCATTCTCTTAGGAAGGACCCAATGTCATAACCAACCCGTTGCCAGACTACTGTGGACAAGTTGTGAACGCAGTTAGTGGAGAAGATTGCTCAGATTCAGTTGCTTCTTCAGAGGAGTATCAAGGCTAGAAATATCATATTGACTCAATCATGTCTCATTTGTGATATTTCCGTGTATGTCAATGTATCGTTCAATTGTGAACTTGTTTGTTTTGAATAATAATCATAATGAAATGAACGTGCATGTTTTGCTTAAATCCATTCGCGTTCACTCATATTTTATCTATCACTATCAAACTGTTTGTCAAATAAAATCAAAAGAGAATGATCAAATTAAAATACGCAAGATCGTTGCCTGTATGCTTTTGAATAAGATTGTGCTGATGATGTAAGGCATTGTTCAATCCCTAAACACCAGAGATATAAGGAAGTTAATCCCTAGTCAACCCCTTTGGGCCTTGAAGTAAGAGTTTCTTTCTTTATACACATAAAACCCTCATGTTTAACCATTGGCAGGGTAGTCTTCAGCTAGTTTGGACTTACATTCAAATTTCAAAAGGAGAATATATCATCAAGTAATCAATCATATCATACTCCTCTCAAGAGGATGGAATCACAAATTCATAATGGTTATCCCTTACCCATCAAAAGTAGTGAGACAGTCGTGACCCGTGCAACAAATCGAGAAAGCAGTGTCACAAGGTTTGCTCCAAAAAAAAATATAGAGAGAGAGAATGAAAAAAATCAAAAGCAAATGAAAAGCCCGCTAAGTCAAAATCTTGAAAATAAGATCGACTTAGGCAAAAGTTAGGGTATTCCGGTGGGCTACAGACCAAAAGGATCAGCCCAGACAAAAATAAGGGTAAATAAAACAAAAGAATCAGAGGATCAATATCAAAATCCTCAACAAGAGCAAATCCATGTGACTTCAAATCAAAGTAGAAGGTGAGTGGTTATCACTCCAAACTCTCATGGGTTATATAACCATCATTGTTGATATTCCAAACCTTTTTTGAAAGATGAACACTTGTTGTAAGCGAACTGGACGTAGGACTGAAGAACATCACGAAGAACGGGTGGGTTAGATTAGGTCTTGAGCCTTATATCCTTTCCTTCTAAAAACCGTGAACCAGGCCACGTTACAACCCTCAAAAGACCTAATTGAAGGATGGTTTATCTCGAAAGCATACTGTAGGTGCTTAATTGGCTGCATTATATGGTAAAACACTAGCTGGTTACTAATGTCTTGACTGATGTCATGACATGGTATGTGATGTCTTGACTGAAGTCATGACACACTTGAGTAGTTACTGCAGGATTAGCTAACACAGGATTTATTGAATGTCAAACTGGATGCTGTGACATTCATACCTGTCAGCAGATACTAAGGAATAGAACAGCTGGTGTTCTGTTAGAACTTAGTATTTATTTCCAGTCTGGTTATCAAGGAAAGACCAGTCCTGGCATAAGGCCTACTGACTGAATGTCAAACTGGATGTTATGACATTCATCATTGACAGCAGCTACTGAACATTAGACAGAGTGGTGTTCTGCTATACTTCAGCATGTTACTTAGTCTATTCTTCAAGAGAATAATAGAACTAACTTAAGGCCAAATGTGTAAATGTTAAATTGGACACTTTGACATTTATTAATGTAAGCTGTTACTGTATTATGGTCATTTTGATCATGTGCAGGTCAGCAAAATTGTACAGTCTGTTTTCTGGAAAAACAGACTCAGCATATGGACCTTGATGTCAAGCTGAATGTCGTGACATTCATTCCTGACAGCATATGCTATATTGTAGGTTGTTCAGTTTTCTGTTTCAGCTTTTTCTCAGGCTATTCTTCAGGGATTCAACAGCTGAGAGAAAATCCAGGAAATCAACAACCAAGCTACATTTAATGAACCTAACAAATAGCTTATTTGTTAGTAACCTAAATGTTGAATTTAGGGGAACTCGCGTGACCTTAAATTCAGGAGAATACAGGTGCAAAAGCCCAGGTACTGCAATATAAAAGGAAGGCGTTCCTTCATTCAGTTTCGGGGATTTTGAGGCGTGAAGATTTTGTGTGTCCATCATACTTCACTGCTGTATTTTTGTGAGTCTTGTATTAGATGTATCTTGTAAGCCTAGCCATTATCAAGTAGATGATTGTTGTGGCATAGGGTGTTCATTGAGTTGTAAGTGTTGTGTCGCTCAAAGATTTTAAGCGTGAGTGCTGTGTATCTTGATTAAAGCTGTGAAGCACAATCAAGAGTTGTTTGAAGTGTGACTTCAAATTGTCTTTAATATTGATTAAAGGTAGTAATCACTGAGGTGATTGAGGGGGAGTGAGTAGGAACTCTGATCTTAGTGTAAGATTGAAATTGCATTGGGTAGGGATTAAGTGATAAGTTGTAAACGGGTGAGTTTAGCTTTGAATTGATACTACTAATAGTGGATTTCCTCCCTGGCTTGGTAGCCCCCAGATGTAGGTCATGTTGGACTGAACTGGGTAAACAATTACTTGTGTTATTTACTGCACTTACGTTCTGCATAATTCCTGTCTGTGCAGAATTGGATGTCATAACAACCCGTGTGACATCTAAAGTCTGATAACTAGAATTTCAATTGGCATCAGAGCAGGCACCCTGCCTGTGAATTTCTGGGTGAGATCTAGGGAAGTTACTTTCTAGTACCATGGACAAGGATATAGGACACTCAAATAGACCACCCATGTTGGATGGCTCTAATTATGATGACTGGAAGCCTCGTATGATAGCCTTCTTAAGGTCTCTAGATAGCAAAGTCTGGAGAGTTGTCAACAAAGGATGGGAACATCCAATGAGGACGGGTGAAGATGGAGTCAGTGTGCAGATTCCTGAAGAAGAGTGGGACAAGGAGCAAGAGGCATTAGCTCTTGGAAATTCCAAGGCCTTGAATGCATTGTTCAATGGAATCAGTAAGAACATCTTCAGGCTGGTGCACCACTGTGAACTAGCTAAGGAAGTTTGGGATACCCTCAAGGTAACTCATGAAGGTACTTCCAAGGTGAAGATGTCCAAACTTCAGATGCTGACCACCAAGTTTGAAAATCTGAGGATGAAAGAGGATGAGACTATTCATGACTTTCACATGAATATTCTTGAAATTGCAAACACCTCTGGTGGACTAGGTGAGAAAATGGCTGAAGAGAAACTTGTAAGAAAGATTCTCAGGTCCTTGCCTAAGAGATTTGCTATGAAGGTCACAACCATAGAGGAGGCGCAGGACATCTGCAATATGAAGGTGGATGAGCTCATTGGGTCTCTCCAAACCTTTGAAATGGGCTTGTGTGAGAATGCTGAAAAGAAGAACAAAAGCATAGCTTTTGTATCTAATGCTGAAGAGGAGTCAGAAGCAGGATATACTGAAGGTGATGAAAGTATATCAGAAGCGTTAGCCATGCTTGGGAGACAGTTCAACAAGTTCGTGAAGAAGATTGATCAAAGAGGGAGACCTAATGTCAAGAACATCCAGTCTGACATCAGGAAAAGATCAACTTCTGAAGAAAAGTTCAACCAAGGCAAGGGAATCCAGTGTCATGGTTGTGAAGGGTATGGACACGTTAGAGCTGAATGTCCTACCTATCTCAAGATGCAAAAGAAGGGGCTAACTACCACATGGTCTGAAGGAGATTTTGAAAGTGAATTTGAAGGAGAATATGCCAAACATGTCACTGCACTAACCAGTGTTTGTGCCTCTGATGATGACTCAAGTGTAGATGAACTGACCTTTGATGAACTTTCTGCAGCCTATAAGAAGCTGTGTACCACCAGTGCAGAAGTGCGTGCACAAGGAGAAAAGCAGAAGAAACTCATCAAGGAACTGGAAGATGAGAGACAGAAGCAACTGTCTGTCATAGAGGGTCTAAATGGTGAGATAGACCTGCTGACCTCCAAGCTGAATCAGATGACTAAATCCATCAGAATGATGAATAAGGGAACTGACACCTTGGAAGAGATTCTAAAGGTGGGACAGCAGTCTGGAACCAAATCTGGCCTAGGATTTGGGAAAAGATCCTCAGCTGAACACAAACGCCCAAAGGCTAAAGTTCAGAAGTTCAAGCGGAAGTCAAAGCCAATGTCTCAACATCGAGGAACTAGGATGAATGTTCATCAGAAAAGGAAATACCAGGAGTGGAGGTGTCACCACTGTGGTAGACTTGGTCATATAAAAGCCTTCTGCTACTGGATTCATGGTTTCCCTAACCAAGCCTCTCATGTCAGGCCTAAGCATAAACCATATAAGCGTTATGTTCCCATCAAGAAGCAACAATGGTATGCTAGGATAACACACACTGCTCTAAGGGCCTCTACCAGAGAAGACTGGTACTTTGACAGTGGATGCTCAAGACATATGACTGGTATGGAAAATCTACTGGTACATATTCAACCTCACACTACCAGCTATGTGACCTTTGGTGATGGTGCCAAAGGAAAAATAAAAGGTGTGGGTAAGCTGGACTGCTCTGGAGTTCCACAACTGAATAATGTGCTGTTAGTAAGAGGACTAACTGCAAACCTCATCAGCATAAGTCAGCTGTGTGATCAAGGGTTTCATGTTCAGTTTACTAAGGAGCTATGCATTGTGACTAATGGTGACAATCAGGAAGTTATGAGAGGAACCAGGTCCAAAGATAACTGTTATCTGTGGGAACCTAAAGTCTCTAACTTTTCAACAATATGCTCCTCAACCAAGGGAGAACAGGAGGTGAAGTTGTGGCATAGACGTCTTGGACATCTCCACTTACGGGGAATGAAGAAGATTATATCCAAGGAAGCAGTCAGAGGAATTCCAAAGCTTCTTATTGATGAAGGAAGAGTCTGTGGAGAATGCCAGGTGGGCAAGCAAACCAAGATGTCACATCCGAAGCTGGGACATCCCACAACCTCCAGAGTTCTGGAACTGCTGCACATGGATTTAATGGGACCCATGCAGGTTGAAAGCCTTGGTGGGAAGAAATATGCTTACGTGGTGGTTGATGACCATTCCAGATACACGTGGATAAGCTTCATCAGAGAGAAGTCAGATACATTTAATGTCTTCAAAGACCTGTGCATAAGACTTCAAAGGGAAAAGGACAGTTGTGTGGTCAGGATTAGAAGTGATCATGGTACGGAGTTCAAGAATTCCAAGTTTGATGAGTTTTGCTCTTCTGAAGGAATAAGTCATGAGTTCTCCTCCCCTATAACCCCTTAGCAGAATGGAATAGTTGAAAGAAAAAATAGAACTATTCAAGAATCTGCCAGGGCAATGATTCATGCAAAGAAGCTCCCCATGCATTTTTGGGCTGAAGCAATGAATACCGCGTGCTATGTTCACAACAGAGTCACCTTGAGAAAAGGAACCTCCTCCACTCTGTATGAAATATGGAAAGGCAGAAAACCCACTGTGAAGTACTTTCATATCTTTGGAAGTCAATGCTACATTCTCGCAGATCGTGAACAGAGAAGGAAGCTAGATCCCAAAAGTGATGAGGGTATATTTCTGGGATACTCCACTAACAGCAGAGCCTACAGAGTGTTCAACTACAGGACCAATGTCCTGATGGAATCCATAAATGTTATTGTGGACGATAAAGAGGAAGGAACCGATGTCATGGAGGATGTTGAAACATTCCTTGACAGTTCAACTGACATTCCAGTCAAGTCTGAAGAAGTAGAGGAACCTCCTCCTGAATGTGAAGCAGATGCAACCACCAAAGTGCCATCTATCAGAATTCAGAAAGACCACCCTAAGGATCTTATCATAGGGGATCCCAATAGTGGTGTGACTACCAGGTCACGGGGAATAAGCTCAAATTCCTGCTTTGTATCCAAGGTTGAACCAAAGAATGTGAAAGAAGCCCTGACTGACGAATACTGGATCAGTGCCATGCAAGAGGAACTTGAGCAATTCAAAAGGAATGAAGTATGGGAGCTAGTTCCAAGACCTGAAGGGACCAACATCATTGGTACCAAGTGGATCTACAAAAACAAATCTGATGAGAAAGGAGTAATTACTAGGAATAAAGCAAGACTAGTAGCTCAAGGATACACTCAAGTTGAAGGGGTAGATTTTGATGAGACATTTGCTCCTGTGGCCAGGCTTGAGTCCATCAGATTTCTGTTAGGGGTAGCATGCATCCTGAAGTTTAAACTATTCCAAATGGATGTGAAGAGTGCATTCTTGAATGGCTACTTGAATGAAGAAGTCTTTGTGGAACAACCTAAAGGGTTCTGTGATCCTAACCAACCTAAGCATGTATACAAGTTGAGGAAAGCCTTGTATGGGTTGAAACAAGCACCTAGAGCATGGTATGAAAGGTTGACCGAATTTCTGACCTCAAATGGATACAAAAAAGATGGAATAGATAAAACCTTATTTGTGAAGGATGAAGACGGCAAAATCATGATTGCTCAAATCTATGTGGATGATATAGTCTTTGGTGGAATGTCAGAACAAATGGTTCAACAATTTGTTCACCAGATGCAATCCGAGTTTGAAATGAGTCTAGTTGGAGAACTGACCTATTTCCTTGGAATGCAAGTAAACCAAATGGAGGACTCTATGTTTCTCTGCCAAAGCAAGTATGCCAAGAACATAGTTAAGAAGTTTGGTATGGATAATGCTAGGCACAAGAGGACTCCTGCGCCTACTCATCTGAAGTTAACCAAAGGTGAAGGAGGGCCTGGTGTTGATCAATGCTTGTATAGAAGCATGATAGGAAGCCTACTTTACCTAACTGCAAGTAGACCTGACATTTCTTATGCAGTTGGAGTATGTGCTAGATACCAAGCAGAGCCTAAGGTGAGCCACTTGAATCAAGTCAAAAGGGTTCTCAAGTACATCAATGGGACTTGTGACTATGGGATGCTGTTTTCACATGGGTCTGAGCCTGTCCTATCTGGGTACTGTGATGCTGACTGGGCTGGGAGTGTTGATGACAGAAAAAGCACATCAGGTGGATGTTTCTTCTTAGGAGACAATCTCATATCTTGGTTCAGCAAGAAGCAGAATTGTGTTTCTCTGTCCACTGCAGAGGCTGAATACATAGCTGCTGGAAGCAGTTGTTCCCAACTGGTTTGGATGAAACAGATGCTTACTGAGTACAATGTCACTCAAAATGTCATGACATTGTTCTGTGATAATCTCAGTGCCATCAATATCTCCAAGAATCCCATCCAACACAGCAGGACCAAACATATTAACATTAGGCACCACTTCATCAGAGATCTGGTGGAAGACAAGGTGATCACTTTGGAACATGTAGCCACGGACCTTCAACTGGCTGACATATTTACAAAGGCTCTGGATGCTACTCAGTTTGAAAACTTAAGGAGCAAACTGGGAATATGTCTCTCTGAGACCTTATAGCAACCACTGATGTTTGGGATGTATTGTTTAATATCTCTGCCTATTAAACAATTGGTACTATGCTATAATTGGTCAACAGATCATAGCTATGCTACTTGCAACGAGTGTGGCTACAAGAGGGTAAGGAGACACCCTACCGTGCGAAGGCCAATGTACCTGCAGGAGTTCAAGGATGCTGTTCATGCAGCAGTGGTTCTGGATGTCAGAAACAAAATCATGGCATCTGATATGGTGGTACCTACTGTAAAGCAGAAGTGGGTGATTACTTGATCAAAGCTGTGAAGCAAGATCAAGTGGATGCTAACTTGGTTGAAACTGTGAAGTAAAACCAAGTCTGTGACTCTGTCATTGGTCTCTGGTTATGTTGTTGGCTTTGGCAACATTTTTGACAAAATGGGGGAGTAATAGTAATAACCACCCCTGAAAAACAGAGTGGGTCTCTACAACAGACTCTCATGACAGATTCCCTCCCCTGCAACTGCTGTGTGTTGAAGTTTAGAGTTTAACTTCTGTATGTGTGCTGCTTTGTGAAGTTTTTTATTTAACTTCCATGTGTGTGAGTGTGCTGCCACTCTGAGTGTATTAGCTAGGCTTAATTCCTGCTAGGTGTGTGATTCCGCTGCTATGAACTCTGTTATGAGGATCAAAGTGTTTTAGCCAAAAATTTGCCAAAGGGGGAGTTTGTAGGTGCTTAATTGGCTGCATTATATGGTAAAACACTAGTTGGTTACTAATGTCTTGACTGATGTCATGACATGGTATGTGATGTCTTGACTGAAGTCATGACACACTTGAGTAGTTACTGCAGGATTAGCTAACACAGGATTTATTGAATGTCAAACTGGATGCTGTGACATTCATACCTGTCAGCAGATACTAAGGAATAGAACAGCTGGTGTTCTGTTAGAACTTAGTATTTATTTCCAGTCTGGTTATCAAGGAAAGACCAGTCCTGGCATAAGGCCTACTGACTGAATGTCAAACTGGATGTTATGACATTCATCATTGACAGCAGCTACTGAACATTAGACAGAGTGGTGTTCTGCTATACTTCAGCATGTTACTTAGTTTGTTCTTCAAGAGAATAACAGAACTAACTTAAGGCCAAATGTGTAAATGTTAAATTGGACACTTTGACATTTATTAATGTAAGCTGTTACTGTATTATGGTCATTTTGATCATGTGCAGGTCAGCAAAATTGTACAGTCTGTTTTCTGGAAAAACAGACTCAGCATATGGACCTTGATGTCAAGCTGAATGTCGTGACATTCATTCCTGACAGCATATGCTATATTGTAGGTTGTTCAGTTTTCTGTTTCAGCTTTTTCTCAGGCTATTCTTCAGGGATTCAACAGCTGAGAGAAAATCCAGGAAATCAACAACCAAGCTACATTTAATGAACCTAACAAATAGCCTATTTGTTAGTAACCTAAATGTTGAATTTAGGGGAACTCGCGTGACCTTAAATTCAGGAGAATACAGGTGCAAAAGCCCAGGTACTGCAATATAAAAGGAAGGCGTTCCTTCATTCAGTTTCGGGGATTTTGAGGCGTGAAGATTTTGTGTGTCCATCATACTTCACTGTTGTATTTTTGTGAGTCTTGTATTAGACGTATCTTGTAAGCCTAGCCATTATCAAGTAGATGATTGTTGTGGCATAGGGTGTTCATTGAGTTGTAAGTGTTGTGTCGCTCAAAGCTTTTAAGCGTGAGTGCTGTGTATCTTGATTAAAGTTGTGAAGCACAATCAAAAGTTGTTTGAAGTGTGACTTCAAATTGTCTTTAATATTGATTAAAGGTAGTAATCACTGAGGTGATTGAGGGGGAGTGAGTAGGAACTCTGATCTTAGTGTAAGATTGAAATTGCATTGGGTAGGGATTAAGTGATAAGTTGTAAACGGGTGAGTTTAGCTTTGAATTGATACTACTAATAGTGGATTTCCTCCCTGGCTTGGTAGCCCCCAGATGTAGGTCATGTTGGACTGAACTGGGTAAACAATTACTTGTGTTATTTACTGCACTTACGTTCTGCATAATTCCTGTCTGTGCAGAATTGGATGTCATAACAACCCGTGTGACATCTAAAGTCTGATAACTAGAATTTCACATACTATGGTAAGATCGCGTTAAGCTGACTCCTAAAGATTTGCTTGTCATCTGTATCGATACTGATATGACATTTTAGTAAGTGATTCGTTCATTATGTGTCATAATCTTAGTGAACACACTTGAGTTTTCAAAACTGGCATGATCATGACATTACAACTATCATTTTCAAAATGAGCATTTTATATACGAGCAGTCATTTGACACCATGGAAGCTTACAATGGGAAAGTTGATCAAATTCCTGATATCTCATAGCTCAGATATTTTCAAGAGTCATTCAATCTGGGGCAATCAAGTCGAGATTCTACAAATCTCTCTGAATCATCCGGATAGGGGGAAAATTACTTCAAAGCTCACATTGAGGCAGGCCACCTCAAGAGCCTGAGAGGTCGATCTTTCCCAAGATGGTTAATCAAGAGAACACAGTTTCCAGACGCTGGGGAAAGCTTGCTTGAGATATTCAGATGTTAAGACTACTCCATAACTCGTAACTGGGGCAGTTGGTGTAGATATCCAGTATATTGGGGCAGAGGCAGGCTACGCAGGTACAAGCTCTCTCCATGTTTCAGATCAAGTCTAGAGGTGTTACTACAACTATCAACTTGAAGTAGGTGTCGGAGAATTATGTCTGGATGACCATATCCTAACCCTAAATTCCCACCTCCCTCTATATGAGCATCTGATCTAACGATTGCATGAATCATTATCATGTATAAATCATGTCGTTTCACTCATGCATATCATTCATCTAGCATAACATGAGGTCGTTTGTGTAAATCGGAGGAATCATAGCCCAATATTTATTGGCATCTTCAAATTCAAAACTTCCCTGGTACCTTTTAAAACCAACTTGTTTGACACTTCTTCCAAAATCCAACTCGCCTGGCACCTTTTAAAGCCCAGTTCGGTTGGTATCTTTTTCCAACCTTTGGAGTTAATGATCCTTTTTCTAACCTTTAGGGTTGAAGAACCTTTTTTCAATCTTCAGGATTGATAAATCCTTTTTTTGACCTTTTCGGTTGATGACCTTTGTTCCCAACTTTCTCGATTATTGAATCATTTTCCCGACCTTTAGGGTTGATGACCTTTGTTCCCAACCTTCGCAGTTGTTGAATCCTTTTTTCGACCTTTTGGGTTGATGACCTTTGGTTCCTACCTTCGCGGTTGTTGAATCCTTTTTTCGACCTTTAGGGTTGATAACCTTTGTTTTCGACCTCCGCGGTTGTTGAATCCTTTTTCGACCTTTTGGGTTGATGACCTTCGTTTCCAACTCTCACAGTTGTTGAATCCTTTTTCCAACTCTCATGGTTGATGAACCTTTTTTCAATTTATGTGATTGATGAACCTTTTCCCAACCTGTACGGTTGATAACTTTTCCTTTTTTTTTTCTCAGACCTCTGTGGTCAATTTTGTTTCCAGTTGTTAAACTAACGATTCATTTTGAAAATCCTTGTTTACAAGAAAATTTTGGAACTTTTACGGGCTCTCTGATTAGCATACATGACCTTGGGTTTCATAAAATAATAAAGCATACATATAACATGCATATCATGACCTGCATTTTCCATAGATATCCCCAAGATACATCAATAAATTCATCAGCAGATGAACCTGTAAAAGTCAAGTTGACATCCCTACATCCCACACAACCGTCCTTAACGGGCAAATTTTTGGATACTTATGTATTTAATCCACTCATACCTTGAATACCCGAAAAACTCTCGTAATTCGACCATTCAGGTTTAAGTTGATTAAATAGGGGCAATTGTTGTACCCCAAAATCTGTCCTCCCCTTTTTACTTTTCATAAGACCTATGACTTAAAATTCATCGGTGCATATTCATACTTCATTCATACACATTCACGCTGACATTGATTAATCCATAGATTCAAAGACTGACGATTATTTGAAACCCTAATCTGATACAAACAGTTAATTGGGGTCATTGGTTGTCTTTTTGGTCAATGAGTTGACCAGAGTCAACCATATGTTCCTAAGTCCATATTGTCTAGACATTGGTCATTATCTATGCCCTTTCAACTCACATCATTATGTTGCCATCAATTCTAATTTTAATTGATTCTAATTTTAAATTAATTTTGGATTTTTAATTGATCTTTAAGTTCAAGTTAATTAATTTCAAGTTAAGTATAATTCCAATAGTGGAATTCCAATTTTGATTTTAGATTTTTAAATTGATTTGCATATCAAATTGATTCTAATTTTAAATTAATTTGATTTTAATTTCAAAAGGATTCTAATTTTAAATTGATTTTTATTGATTTTTCATTTTTATTAGGTGTTATTTTTAAATGGATCTTTAGATTAGTTTTGAATTATTCTAAATATCTATTATCCATTTAACATCCTATATCCATTTTATAACCAAATATCCATTTATCCATTAATCCTTTTAACAACCATATCCGTCAAAATCCATTACACCATTTCTAAACTTCAAGTCAATGTAACACATTCAAGATCTTAACTTTTCATCAATCCATATTCATGTATAAATTCATATTTAACAATAATGGTCAATAATTTTTCAATCACAATTAGTTTCCAATTTTAGTTCATACCATTAATTCCAATAATAATGCAAATCTCAATAAAAATTTCCCATAACTATTCAATTTCAATTTCATTCAAATTCCAAATCTTAATATTCAAACATTCATAAATAAATAAATAAACTTTCCATAACAATTTCAAATTATATATTCATCACATTCAACCATTCAATACAATGCAGTGATTTTTATAATATGATTCCATCCAAATCACAGAAATTACAAGTTAGAAACCAATTCCATCCAAATCACAGAAATTACAAGTTAGAAACCAATTCCAACCATAGGTTACATGCTCAAAACATTGCCATAATTTCTAATTCCTCTTTCCAAGCATGCCAACACCAAGTTTCAATCTACCATGGGCCTGCGAAATCGATTTATAATTGACATTTCAAAACTCAGAATTCCAACATGCTGAATGTGTGGTGTTTTTCCCTTCAGTTCAAACCGGCATACTAACAGAGTTTTCTAAACCTGCATTTAACAAAAAACAAGCCAATGAAGTCATTCCATGAAAAGCAACTAACCTGCATCTCCATTCCTATAACAGGATTTACTTTACAGCTCATTAATTTAATTAATATATTTCATTCCAAATTCAAATTCTAATTAACTACATCTACATTTCAAGTGACTGCAATTTTTCAACAACCTGCTAACAGTATGCCAAAATATGAAATTAACAGAATAACCAACTTAAATTTCATCCCAGGTGAATTTCAATTGGATCTCTAATGGATTAACACCAGAGTACAAACTAACTTACTAGCACCAAGTCAATTAGCCTCCAATATGTTTTTTAATAGCACAACTAGGCGGCAAAGCGAAATACACGACGGAAAGGTTCAGAAACAATACCAACCTAACTGAGATAACAACATCCGATAAGCTATTCGCAAAGCTCCTTGTCATTTTGCATAACGGTTTTAAGCGTCACAATCTATGCATCATTGCCTAACAAAGCATTTTAATCCAACCTGTAATGTCCAAGAAAACTTATCAAAAACAGCGTTTAAAAGAAGCATACCAACTTGTCAAAATTCAGTTTCAGTTTAGGAGTAAGGACCTTCATTTTACCGACTTAAGTTACACATCCATTTGTTAGCACAGTTGGCAGCTTCATAACTGTATGACAAAAACCCTACTGACAGAATGTCATAACAGAGTCCATAAAAAACGATTAACTAAAAAAAAACTGAAGGGGTGATGTCGCCGTCTTGAGTTGTGTCAGTGAATGCACATGCCGCGCGACATTTCATTCTTTTGAATCCAGGTTTCAACCGGTTAATGCACGGGCCTTGGGTTGAGGATTTGCAAACAAACCCGGTTGGAGCCCTAAGCCCAAATCGTTCAAATGCTCTTGTGGCTGTTTGCAATTCCATACCTACGTGGGCCGAAGTTTGCAGTCCCATTTCTTCCTGCATATCACCAGGTTTGGGCCCTAACCCTTTTTGAGTTTTCTTTAGTTTTTTTTAGTCTTACTTAATATTGATTCGGGATACATAAGCATGATTCTTTAAGCAACTATAGTTCTAACCATATTAAGACATTTAGCTTTAGAATTTGATTTAGGAATTAATTAAGATATTTTGATTAATTGTAGAAATAATCAAATATTAATTTTCTAAGTAGGGTAATTCTAGTTTAATTCAAAATTATGAATATCATGCACTGTAATTAGATGTTAAGTATGTTTGATTAGATATTTAATTTTAATTAAGTCGTGGTTGATTACCTAGGCATGACTATATATTGGATTAGGTTTAGTTAATTTTGAGTAGGTCTTAATTGTTAGAATTTTAATCAACATTTCCCTAATTAGCCAATTTTTAGAATATGACTATTTTTCCTTTAGGGTCTAAAATCTCGATTTTTGTACATACTCCCTTAGTTTAGGACTTCTAATTAGAAAATATTGATTTTTATAGCATGATCCCATTGGATAGTTGGATTGATTTCTAACCTTTAGATTAGGATTAACCTAGTTTCCTAATCAAACCTTAACCCTCCGATTAAATTGATCAAAAGCAATTTTGATCAATTAAATCCTTTGAACTTGTATAATCCCACAATCTAATCTGAGTGACCAAAAGACCCTTGGTCACTTAATAAGACTTCTTTTTCTAAGTTGTGGAGCTTGAAGCATCAAGTCAAAAATCCTCATTCACATCAAGCAGCGGATTATACAAGACAATCAAAGGTCAACACTTGGTAAACATGATTCAAATTGTACGAAATGAGCCTTAAGTAATAGGGAATGATGAGAGGAGTCCCTCCTACCTATCCTTGTCTAGAGTGAGTTTCCGTATGGGGCGTAGGCCCAAGATATTCAAAGCGTTCGCCCTTATTCCTAGACTTTAGTACAATACGAATCGATTAAACTACCAAGTCTACTTCATACAAGATCTACATCAATACAAGGATCGACAATGAAGATTCTTCACCAGTAACTTGTCAGTCAAGAGAAGTATCATGTGCTACGAGCCTTAAGTAATAGGGAATGATGAGATGGAGTTTCTCCTATCCTTGTCTAGAGCGACTTTGCGTATGGGGCGTAGGCCCCAAATATTCAAAGCGTTCGCCCTTATTCATAGACTTTAGTGTGATTCCCATCAAATGAATGTCAAGTCTCTCATTTTCTCACTCTCCATCCTATCATTTCAATTTAATCATTCAATCATTCTTTTTCCTCTAATCACCTTGTTTTCAGCCGTAGTAGGCTGAACTACGAAAGCTCTAATTTCCTTATTGCACTATAAGGTTACGTAGGCAAGAGAATCCAGATTCTTCGCGAGCTACTGATCAGTGAATTTTGATGCACATTCTTCTATATTTATACTTATGCATTTCCATGTTTTAGTTTGGTTATTTTTCCCTTTTAACGTGTTTTTATAATTTATCTTATTTTTACACTTATTTGTTTTTCGCAGTTAATTTTCAGCATTAGCAGCTTTCGCGAGAAAAATCATATCTTGAGCTAGGAGTATCGGATTGAGACGTGCTACCAGTCGATGGAAAGCTAAGAAAAAGATTTATGACTTTTGTTCAGAAGTCGAGAGATGATTCGGCCTGTAATAGGGCCAGAAAATTCGTTGAAGTTGCAGCATTAATTTTATTTAAGTTTTGGGTCATTAGTTTTGGGCTTGGGTTATGTTTTCGATCCAGTTGGGTTGTAAACCAAATTCCTTGTTGTCCATATACCTAGCAGCCGCATAACATTAGGAGGGGGACTATTCACGAAAGACTAGAAAGCTTTGGCAAGAATTCTCATGAAGAACTAATCGATCCAAACAATTTGCTGTATTCGGGTTCCGATACCTTGAGATTTTAGTAATTCTTATTCAGGTTTTTTATTCCTTTAAATATTAATATATGTATTTTGTTTGCTTAATCCGATTTGCATATGCTATATTGATTTAATCCGATTGATTGTGTGATCCTAACTATAGTCACGATTTCGTTTGCTTAATTCGTTATCGAGTCCGTTTAATTCATGTTTGCTTAATTCATGAAACTTAATCCCGTTTGCTTAATTCGGATAATAGTGTCGCATCCGCGAAAAATAACCGACGGGCTAAAACAAAAACAAATAGAGCCGCCACCGTGCGTTATTTATCCCAAAGAGGGAAAGGAAACGCTTGAAGTAAACCTGGAAAAGATATGGTCTCGCGACCAAAGAGAGATGGGATCGAGAGTCGGTTATGCGAAGGGAAGGTATTAGCACCCCTACGCATCCGTCGTACTCGACGGGATCCACGCTCAAAAGGAAAGAAGCAAGGTTGCTAAACGCTGCTCAAAAGAATGCACACACACACTGGAAACAACACAGGTGGGAGAAGAGGGGAAAGGGCTCGCTAGGACATCACATCCTATGCCTATGTATCTCATCTGGAATGAGAATCAGAGCTACCGTAGTTCGGCTCACGCACACCGAAACAAAACACACGCACAGACGCTGAGACGTCAAAACAAACACACAAACAGGCAAACATGGAAACCGAATGCCAATCGCTGGACTTACATCAGACTCCGAACCAACAAACCCACACTGGAAACCAAATGCCACTTGCTGGACTTATATCGGACTCCAAGCACACAACAATAGGATACGGAATGCCAATCGCTGGGCTTACATCCATCTCCTAACACACAAGAGGGTTAACCAACAAACAAGTTACTAAGGAGTCTGGCACTCGAGCCTAGTAACTGTCAAGCAAACACACACAAAAAGAAAAAAAAGGGTGCCCAGAGAGATCTCGTACGACCTCCTGCCTACGTACCTCATCTGGTATGAGGGTCAGGGCAATGTAGTTCCCCTTAATAGGGGAGAAACTTCTCCTAACCAGAGACTGGGATATGACAAACTAGAAGGGAGACTGACTCGAGCCTAATAGTTATCATGCAATCCACAATGGTCCTAAGTTGAGTTTTCTATCTAACTTGCACAGGCAGCAAGCTATCCTAAACAGCACAATCAAAACAAAGCAAACATACACACAATTAGCACACACTATATACAAACAAAGTGGGCTCACACAAGGTTAGGCTGTGAAACACAAGCCAACTGGAATCGGGTGATGTTAGCTCTTAACCCTAACATTGAGAGTTAGGGTGAAGCAGATGAAATGGGAGATGAGGGGTGTGCCTCATAGCTCTTATCCCTGGTCAGGGAGAGCTTCAGATGATAGAAGGTGTGGGAGTTCAGAAAGTTGGAACTCTCTCCACAAGTAATGACTCTATAGATCTTGGGTTAATATCCACAATGCATCAACATGTGATGTGAGAAAAGGGATGACACACTGACTAGCAGGAGATGGATTGCACATCTCTTTTATCTGCCAATTGCATCATAGAGGTCTTTTCCTGCTTGGCACAAAGATAAACAAACACAAGCATTGCCTCTTAAGGAGGACTTCAGACAGGTGCCTGCCCAAGTAACAGGACAAGTCTTCCAGACTACATGAAGTCAGAGAAGTTATACCTCAAATGGTTAAGCAACCAAGAAACAGCAAAAGCAAGTTCAAAAGAACTTAAGCAACTAATGTACCTGAAAACAATCTAACTCAGTCAGTACACAACTCACAAAGTCAAACAGACAATTCAAAAGTCAACAGACATAATCAAACAGACAACAAGTGCAAGCTACAATGTGCAAGGCACAAGCTCAACTCAAATGAGCTAAATCACCTACAAAATAACTCAATGTTAATCAACATCAACCAAATAGGCAACTCAAGCCAATGAATCAATTCCTCAAGGCCATATGCTTCTTGTCCTGAAAACAAAGCTCAAACATAAGCACAAACCACTAGGACAAGGCCTAGGGTCAAAGTGGGAGAAATAATCCAAAACAGAACATGAAAATTGACATGAATCAAGCTCAATCAATTAAGAACAATATCCAAGTGGTCCCATGTCCATATCATACACCAAAATCATTTCACAAGTCAAATAAGGCAAAGCATGCAAGTGGAAACCACATTGATGCACCAGAATGAACAAATCCACATCAATTCCAAAATCGCTCAATAAATCTCAAGAAAAATCATGGCTAAACAGAACTCAGCACATGATCAACACACCAAAAATCAAAGCATTCGGACAAGTAGAAGCATGGTAATCAAATTCCATAAGGCAAGGCAAGCACAAACAAGCTCAATTAGGGCACAATTTCATACATCAACTTAACACAAGCCTAAAACAGAATTGACAAATGATAAATGTATCAAACCAAAGCCACAATAAACTTCAAAGTGTCTATAAACAATTTGCAAAATTTCAAGTTCATATGATACACAACCATCATTTCACAAATCTTTGAAGTTCATGACTATTAAGAAGTCCACAAATGACCAACCAGAATGGAAAATCCCAAACAAATCAGAAATGAATCTAAAAATTCCACAAAAATGCATGATCAATTCTAACATCCATAAGAAGCATTATGAAAAAAATCACATCATTTGGCATTTAATTGGCATGGCAAAAAAATCAACAAGTTGAGCAAGCAATGGTGTGACACACATTGTCACACCTATATTAAACAGATCATAACTCAACAACCAAAAATGCTAAAAATGCAAACTCAACACCAAAATGACCAGCAAGATGTCTAGTTTAAGCATGTCAATTTTCACATTCATTGGATCAACCATCATTATTTCACAAAGAAAATGGCAAGCAAGGTACAAGATAGCATATGCATACACAAACCCTAGGCAAATTTAAATTCCAACCGAGCACAAATTCTGGAAAAATACTCATAAAATAGTAGACATCATGAGGAACAAAGTGCAAAAAATCTCATGCCATTTGGATGATTATTCATGGAGTTATGAATTTTGGAAGTGAAGAAAAAAATAAAAATCATGAAAGAAGCATGGCATGAATGAATGAAGAAGTGAAAATAAAATGCAAAAGGATTAATTGGATTTGGCTGAGCCAGGGATCGAACCGGGCAACTATTTGAATTAAGCGCCCTTAAGTGAAACGCGCTGTTTCACTTAAGTCCATGTGGCAGTGGGAAGCATTATCAACCAATCGATTTGCCAGGCGTACATGACGTGGACCAATACATGTCCACTAACAACTAAAAGCATGCAAACACACGCTTATGAAGATCAAACCAGTTATGGAAACAGAAACCCTAGGATATTCGTCATGTTCATACGTGTTCATCATCCTCAAGAACAAACATGTCCAGAAATTCACAATGAGCACACCAATGGACTCGTCTTTCAACATACAACACGGATCAATGATTATTTCGACCTAATTCAACCTATGTTCAAAGTTTCGAGCAAGAAAAGTTCCACCTATCAAACTTATAATCATCATAACTACTTCATTTCTGCATGGATTTCATGGATCTAAAGTTCAACGTGATCAGCATTAAAGGATCTACAACATGCATACATCAATTTTATGAATTATGAGCATCGAATTCTGACCTTAATGAAGCTACAGAAGTGAAATCGTTCAATTCAGGTCCTGGAAAGCTGAAACAGATGATCTCCAATGCTTAGATGAATGAATGGATGAAGAATAATAGCTCAACAGTGCTTGATCTCGCTTGAATCTTCAACTGCCATTAATGGATGCAAGGTTCAACAGTCCTCGAATCAGCTCAATTCTTCTAGATCTTGCTTCCAAAACCTTCAATGATGCTTGTGGATGATGAACAAATCAAGAACAAGGCAATGTTTATGAAGAATTTGGATGAAAAAGTTGAGAGAAAATTGGAGAGAAATTTCTAGATCTGAGATTTGTGAATTGTTGTTAGTGAATTCTGTTAGGATTATGATTATATATGCTCTCCTAATGATGTATGCTAATCACAATTAAGCAATGCCAGAGTAATTAGTGAAAACCAAGTGTTATGGCCAATTTGCAAATTCACCCTCATGTATGCAAGGCAATGCTACAGTGCACGAAATCTGGTGGAAATTCACTTAAAATGTGATTTTGAATCAAATGCCAATGGTGGGAAGTGAAGGCAATGCACAATTTTTGAATTTAAAAGTTCCCTCAAAAATTCAAATGAAAATGCCAATATTTTTGTGATGGAAATGCATGATATGTGATGCATGAATTGGATAGTAGAGATCAAGAGAGAAATGTTACAAAAAGAACCACTTCATTTGGCCTTATGGTTCAAAAGTTATGCATTCTTGAAGTTCAAATTGACTTGGCAATGATTGATCCATATCTTCTCAACCATACATGAGAAATTCATGTTCTTGAACTTTTTGGAAATGGGAGAACAAGATCTACAACTTTCATGTTCAACAAAATTTCATTTGAAGCATTTTTGATGATGTAATCTTGAGGAGAAAACCTTTCCATTTTTGGCAATTTTGAATTACAAGTCACTTTCTATTTTTGGAAAGTTTTGTCCTGACTTTATTTTCTTCAATGTTGATGTTTGAAATGTAAAATGAGACTTGTTTGAACATGAATGAAGTATTTCTAACCACTTCCCACCTCCAAATCCAACAGTTGACTTTTGGTTGACTTTTGGTTGACTTTTGTTGTCTTGGCCATGCACAAATGAATTTGAGCCTCAATCTTCTGATGAAATGGATCCAAAATGAAACCCTAGCTTTCACAAGCTCCACAAAACCATGTGATGATCCCCATCTCAATGAAGACCTCATCTCCTTAACAAACCCTAATAGGCACAATTCAACTGATTAGGGTTGACCAGAGGTCAAAACCCTAATCCCAAGGAACATGATCAGGCACAATGAACCTCTTGGTGATGATAAGACCATGATGATGGTGATGTACCATTTCAACCAAGATAAAGATCAACCTCCTTTAGGAACCAAGAAACCCTAATTGAAGCATAATCCTCAGATGATTAATGATCAATCCATGAGACCCTCAAGCTTGAATCTTTTAACCTCTTTATCTTCTGAGCAAGACTTAGGAAGATGACTTGCTTATTGCTTCCACATGATATGCAAAGATGTAATGCCTAATGTCCTAAAAAATGAAATGCAATATGCTAAGCTAGTCCCAAGAGAGGAGGGCAAATTTTGAGGTGTTATAGCTGCCCCTATTCAATCCACTGTGAACCTGTCGATATGAACAACCTCGGCTTTCAGATGATCAGGATGAAGAGTGATTGAATACCAAGAACAGATGAACAATTTGCACTCTGATGGGAAAATAATTAACAATGCCTGTCAGGATCGGCAAAGAAACAATCCCGAAGGAAGAATCCGTCTGGTACGGAGAAAATCGGCCTGAATACCGAAACAGGAATATTGGTCTGGATACCAAAATAAATGGTAACACAGGAATGACCATGGCCTGAACGCCGCTCATCAGTCTGAATATTGAACATCAGAATACGAAAGTATTGATATCGGTCTGGATACCGAGAGATTGGCCTGAATGCCCAACAACTGACCTGAATGCCGCTTTGGTCTGAACACCACTTCGGTCCGGATACCGAAAAATTGGCCTGAATGCCACAAGCTGCATCGATCTGAACTTCAGAAGCTTCCTCAATCTGAACATCGGAAACTTGGGTCTGAATACCCACCTCGGTCTGAGCACCGGAAGACTGGCCTGAACGCCACTTTGGTTTGAACACCTCCTCGGTCTGAATACTGGAAACTTGGCCTGAATGCCACAAGTACTTCAACCTGATTGTTGGAAACTTCTTCGATCTGAAAATCGGAAACCGGCATGAGTGCCACAAGTTCTTCAACCTGATTGCTGGAAACTTCTTCGATCTGAAAATCGGAACTGGCCTAAGAGCCACATCGGTCTGAATACCTGCCTCGGTTTGAACACCGGAGAACTCTTCATGCCTATCAGCATCGGCAAAGATAAAAACAGTGATAAACGAGCCGGCACGCGTGCCAGCGACCCATGCTGGGAGTAACAAGCCATGAGCATGTTATCCTTTATTTAACCCTAGCAATCGAACAATTACGCTCCGCTGGGGATGATTCTCTTTTTTACTTCTTTTTTTCTTTTGGACCCCGAAACTTCTCTGATTATCATTTCCATCTCCGCCTGACGGAAATCCTTCCTCCAATATCGCACTACTGGGGAATTACTGTTGTTTAAAATCACGATGCCAAAACTCCTCGGAGTACATCTTCACCTTCGGGCGAAACCACCTCTCAAACAGTAACCACGGCTTGAGACTAGCTTATGCTTGCAATGCCGATGCATGACTTCTTTTTCAGCGCAATGCTCCATGATCATGGAAATGCTACGCGATTTATTATGCAATATGCTATGCTTATCTACATGATGAATGTATAAAAAGTATCCCCCTCAAGGGACTCTTCTGGGGAGCTCGAGGCACTCTACTGAGGAACTCGCCAACACTTCAATCTCCACCCTGTTGGGGAATAGCACTGCTGCTGGGAAAAAGGCAACCCTTGCTGGGGAATAAACCATCAACACACTCTGTGGGGATAACAACGGTCTCTGACTTGCTGGGGATATATAACAATCCAGACTCTGCTTGGAGAAACCCCTACCAATAGATACCTCCACTGGGAAATAGCAACCTTCGGGCCTGGCTGCTGAGGAAACACCGTTCTCAAACATGCTGGGGAGATAACCATCCCGACCCTGCTAGGGTAAACACAGACCTCGAATCTGCTGAGGAGGTAACAATCCCAACTCTGCTTGGGAAAACCGGGAAGATCTGGTACTGAGCACCCGTCGACTCGTCGGACCATGGCATTCACCGTCTAAATCCACTGTCAACTTTCCAATTTTGAGACCTCCCAGACTCGTCTGGACTTTTCTGATTCATCACCTTGTATTCTCGACTGCTCCGTCCTCTACGGAGAACGAACTCCTTAGATTCATACAGACTTTCCAATCTTAGACTTTGAAGAGTCTTCTTGATTAATATCCAGGATCATCGTACGTCTTCGTCGTCTTTTCACCATTCTTCCATCCATTCGTCCCTGATCGGACTCTACGGGGATCCTTTGTCAAAAGGCTTCCACATCACAACCTGCTAGCGAGTGAAAATACCTAACAGCACCTGCAAAAGAGATCGTTAGATAAAACCGTGCCCCAGGTGTGTCAAGATTTCAACACTTGAGTCACTCAACCTTCCGAATAAGATTTCAAGTTTTCAATCTTATAAACATGCATTGGAAGGGACCTGTATGTCTTAAAATGCAAGATTCTTTATCACAAACAATTGGATGTTTTTGCAATCAAAGCGGTAATGAAAAACAAAAACAAAATTATTTGACTGAATATGCATTTTATTGATTGAAAAAGTGTGGCTCATGAATGAGCAATACAAAGGAAGCAATTCCTGAAAAGAGGTAATTGCGCACAAAAGGAAAAAATCTATCCTAATGGCAATGTGAAACCGCGATCTCATCGAGTTCCAACTCAGTTACACCCCATATGTCCTCAGACTCTCCTTGCTTTCTGCCTTCTGAACAAGACGTTTCCGACTGATCCCTACCGGGGATTATCCATGTGTCATCCAAAGTACAAACGATCATGCCAGACGCAGTTGTTCGTTTCAATCCCTCTTTTGCCTGGACCGCCCTTTCGGGTTTTCAGTCCACCGGGATACCCTTTTTTGCCCAAGTCGCCTTTTCAGGTTTTCGACTTGCCGGGTGTACAATTTTTCCTTTTTTATCCCTAATTTTGCCCGAACCTTTTCTTTCTGTTTTTCGGTTCACCGGGATGCCCATTTTTGCCTGGACTATTTTATTCTTTTCGTCCAGCGGGTCTCTTTATACGAAGTATTTTTTAACTGCGTCCGCATTCACAGGGGATGGAAAATCCTCACCATCCATGGTCGTCAGCAACAAGGCTCCGCCAGAGAAAACCTTCTTGACCACGAATGGACCTTCATAATTGGGTGTCCACTTGCCCCTACGATCGTTTTGAGGAGGAATGATCCTTTTCAGCACCATATCACCCACGTGATACACACGAGGTCGCACCTTTCGGTCAAAAGCACGCTTCATCCGCTGCTGGTATAACTGTCCATGACAAATGGCCGCCAGCCTCTTTTCCTCAATCAGGCTCAACTCTTCGTACCGGGTCCTTACCCATTCCGCCTCTTGCAATTTCACGTCCATCAGGACTCTTAAAGAGGGAATTTGAACCTCAACCGGTAACACAACTTCCATCCCATATACCAAAGAGAAAGGCGTTGCCCCAGTGGAAGTACGCACCAAAGTTCGATACCCATGCAATGCAAACGGAAACATCTCATGCCAGTCCTTATAGGTCACAACCATCTTCTGCATAATCTTCTTAATATTCTTATTGGCTGCCTCAACCGCCCCATTCATCTTCGGACGATAAGGAGAAGAATTGTGATGCTCGATCTTGAATTCCCGACACAGTTCTGCCATCATCTTGTTATTCAAATTAGAACCATTATCGGTAATAATTCTCTCGGGAACCCCATATCTGCAAATGATGTCTCTCTTCAGAAACCTGGCAACGACCTGCTTTGTCACGTTCGTATAAGAGGCTGCTTCCACCCACTTGGTGAAGTAGTCAATATCCACCAATATGAACCGATGCCCATTCGAAGCTGTAGGCTCAATCTTCCCAATCATATCGATGCCCCACATAGCGAACGGCCACGGAGACGACATCAAGCTCAACGGATTTGGAGGCACGTGCACCTTGTCAGCATAAATCTGGCATTTATGACACTTCCGCACGAAATTGAAACATTGGGCCTCCATTGTCATCCAATAATAACCTGCCCTCAGCAGCTTCTTTACCATTGCATTCCCATTGGCATGGGTACCGAACGATCCTTCGTGAACCTCTTTCATCAATTGGCTTGCTTCTTTGTCATCAACACATCTGAGCAAGATCCAATCGAAATTTCTCTTGTACAAAACCCCATCCTTATTCAAGTAGAACACCATGACCAACCTCCGCAGAGTCTTTCGGTCCTTCTTGGATGCTCCCTCAGGATACTTCTGGGTTTCCAGATAGCACTTGATATCGTAATACCACGACTTCTCATCATCAGGCGCTGTGTCAACAGCAAATACATAAGCCGGTCTATCCAGACGTCTTACCTCAACACTGGGGAACTGATTCCACCACTGCACCTTAATCAAGGCGGCCAGAGTAGCCAAAGCATCTGCCAACGGATTCTCCTCTCTCGGCACATGATGCATCTTTACCTTGGTGAAAAACGTCAACAATTTCCTCGTATAATCCCGGTATGGAATTAAATGAGATTGATGCGTATACCATTTTCCGTTAACTTGATTCACAACCAGAGCTGAATCTCCATATATAACAAGGTTTTTGATCCTCAAATCAATCGTCTCTTCAATCCCCAGGATACAAGCTTCGTATTCAGCCATGTTGTTGGTGCACTCAAATGTTAGTCGGGCAGCAAAACGAATATGGGATCCTTTCGGCGTAACCAAAACAGCACCAACGCCGCTACCATTCACGTTAACGGCCCCATCAAACATCAGAATCCATTCGGATTCAGGGTCAGGCCCCTCCTCCGGGATTGGTTCCTCACGATCTTTCGATTTGAGAAACATGATGTCCTCATCAGGGAATTCAAACTTCATCGGTTGATAATCCTCAATAGGTTGCTGGGCGAGGTAATCAGACAATACACTCCCCTTGATTGCTTTCTGAGAGGTGTACTGGATATCATATTCTGTCAAAATCATTTGCCACCTCGCAACCCGTCCGGTTAATGCTGGCTTCTCAAAAATGTACTTGATTGGATCCATCTTGGAAATCAATAAAGTGGTATGAACCAGCATATACTGCCTTAGTCGGCGAGCAGCCCAGACCAAAGCACAACAAGTTTTCTCGAGCAGTGAATATCTTGTTTCACAGTCGGTAAACTTTTTGCTAAGGTAGTATATGGCATGCTCTTTTCGACCAGACTCGTCATGCTGCCCCAATACACACCCCATAGACCCCTCGAGGACCGTCAAGTACAGAATTAACGGTCGTCCCTCCACAGGAGGCATCAGAATCGGAGGCTCCTGCAAATACTCTTTTATTTTTTCAAATGCCGCTTGGCAATCATTATTCCACCTGACCGTTTGATCTTTTCTCAACAACTTGAATATAGGTTCACACGTGGCTGTTAGATGAGATATGAACCGCGAAATGTAGTTCAATCTACCTAAGAAACCACGAACCTCTTTCTCTGTTCTCGGTTCAGGCATTTCTCTTATTGCTTTTACTTTAGCAGGATCAACCTCGATTCCTTTCTCACTTACAATGAACCCCAGCAATTTACCGGACCGCACTCCGAAAGTGCACTTGTTCGGATTCAACCTCAGTCTGAACTGTCTCAGCCGGTCAAACAACTTGGCCAGATCTACCAAATGCCCCTCTTCTGTTTGGGACTTTGCTATCATGTCATCAACATAGCATTCGATTTCATGATGAATCATATCATGAAACAAAGTCACCATGGCCCTCTGATAAGTAGCACCGGCGTTCTTGAGACCAAATGGCATCACCTTATAACAAAAAGTGCCCCACGGTGTAATGAACGTTGTTTTCTCCATATCATCTGGCGACATTTTGATTTGATTATAGCCAGAAAAGCCATCCATGAAGGAAAACACCGAGAATTGAGCTGTATTATCTACCAGCACGTTAATGTGAGGTAATGGAAAATCATCCTTCGGGCTAGCTCTATTCAGATCCCGGTAGTCCACACACATTCTCACCTTCCCATCTTTCTTCGGCACTGGCACAATGTTCGCGACCCAAGGCGGATAGTTAGTGACAGCTAGGAAACCAGCATCCCACTGCTTCTGCACTTCCTCTTTAATTTTCATGGCCATCTCGGGTCGAGTTCTGCGCAACTTCTGCTTCACTGGAGGACAATCTGCTCTCAACGGTAGCTTGTGCACAACGATATCGGTATCCAACCCTGGCATATCCTGATAAGACCAGGCAAAGATGTCGACATACTCTTTCAATAATGCTACCATTCTGCTCTTAACACTCGCCTCCAAAGCAGCCCCAATTTTCACTTCTTTTCTGACCTCGTCGGTACCCAGATTCACAATCTCTACCTGCTCTTCATACGGCTGAATCACCTTCTCCTCTTGTTTCAACAACCTGGCTAATTCCTTCGGCAGTTCACAATCATCTTTGCCTTCTTCTTCAGCATGATAGATCGGATTGTCGAAATCATATGAGGGTGTAACAGGATTGTTATCAACGAGATCCGGCGAGAAATCGCATCTGCATGAATGTTGATTCATGCATTGCTTTAGAACCAGAGCGAGACAAATTGAAAAGGAAAATGGAAACATTGCCATTTTTATTTTGTTTTTATTAAACTGCAAAAATAAATGAAAAACAGGGAACACCGCTTTTAATTGAAGAACATCCTTTTATTTATGATGCAAAAAGTTGCAAAATGAAACATGAGGTGGCCCTTACAATGAACCATTACGTTTCGGGCAAAATGTATGACTTTCATGCAAATAAAATTGAAAACAGAAATTATTACTCTTCCAGTAGAGTGACAGTGATGATCTTTTCAGCCTTCCAGTTCTGGACTCCCATCCCTGGCGCACACGGCTTTATCCATCGATCAATTTCGCAATCACTCTCAACTTCTCCATCCACCATACAGATGTGATCTGGATCCAGCATTCCAGCACTGGTGAATGTGAATGACGGACGACGTTCTCTTCCTTGTCCAGACGAGCCTCGGGCCGGCTGATAACCCACTCCAAAACGGTCTTTCTTGGCGGAGATGTCCATCATCTTCCCCGAACCTGGAGCTTCCCCACTCTTCACCACCTCAGCGGCCTGCTTATACGAAGAAATGAACGGTTTCTCCTCTTCTTTAGCAAAAAGACAATTCTCCACCTTAACGGTTTCGAATGCTTGACTCGGCGTCTCCCATATTTCACTGTCCATTTCCACGTATTTGAACGATGAAAGGTGGCTGACGAAGATATCCTCCTCTCCACAGACGGTGACGACCTGCCCATCCCAGATATACTTTAGCTTCTGGTGCAAAGTCGAAGTTACTGCCCCAGCGGCATGAATCCATGGGCGACCCAACAGGCAACTGTATGCCGGCTGAATATCCATGACATAAAATACCGACTTGAACACCTCGGGTCCGATCTTCACCGGGAGCTCAACCTCTCCAAACACCGCCCGCTTTGAACCATCAAACGCCCTCACTATCAGGTCAGTGGGCGTCAGGATCAACCCTTCACAGTTCAGCTTTGCCAGGGCTTTCTTTGGCAACACATTTAAGGAGGAGCCAGTATCAACTAACACGTGCGAGAGCACGGCCCCTTTACATTCCATAGCAATGTGTAAAGCCCGGTTATGATTCCTCCCATCCACAGTCAGATCCATATCGGTGAAACCCAGCCCGTGGCTGGCATGAACATTAGACACCACCGTCTCCAACTGATTAATCGTTATCTCCTGAGGAACATAGGCTCTCTTCAGAATTTTCAATAAAGCCTCTCTATGCCCCTCAGAGCTCAGCAACAACGATAAAATTGAGATTTTAGATGGGGTCTGCTGCAGATGGTCAACAAGTTTGTACTCAGACTTCTTGATGATTCTCAGGAATTCCTCTGCTTCACCATCAAGTTCTTTCTCCGACCCACCAGGCGCCGGTGTCACCACTGGAGTACCTTCATTGACTACTTGTTTTCCTCTTGCCCTGGCTAAAGCCTCGGCCTTTTCTTTCTTTTCTTTTTCTCCTTCTCCACCCCTCAAGGCGTCAGGTGCAAACAACCTCCCACTACGAGTGAAACCACTGGGTCCGGCATTATCCACCTTTGAAACGGTGGTTTCACTGGCAACTTGATCCTCCACCTTCTCTCCATTACAATACACCTCCCCACCATAATGCCACGGCACAACATCATCTTTGTCATAAGGAATTGGCCCAGGTACCGTGATAGTAACTAGAGCCGCCTCAGCCAGAGTTGACAAATCAACCGGGTCGAAGTAAATAGTTATGGTGGAGACATCCTCCTTCCCCAAACCAGCCTTCTCAAACCTGAGACTTCCTTCGTCCATCAGCCCTTGGACAGCCTCCCTCAACGATATACACCCATTCGGAGCAACAATGCACGCAGCACAATCATCACCACAGCCCGGAAAGACCCCATTCAACAACTGCCTCTTGACCTCAGCCAAAGGAGTCTTCAATTGGTCAACATTTATCAGCCCGATTCTGTTCTCCTTAGAGATTGCATTCACCCCCATTTGACCATGCGTGGGCATGGGATTAACATTCACGTTTGGGGACGGTGCAAAGTTGATTGCTTTGGAATCCACCAAGTCCTGGACCACATGCTTAAAAGCTTTGCAGTTTTCTATATTATGCCCAGGAGAACCTGAATGAAATTCACAGTTAGCATTCTCATCAAAACTGGCTGGCCTCTGATGAGGTCTCAAAGGAGCCAAAGTTCTCAATTGTACCAACCCCAAGTCTTTCAACTTTTTCAACAAGAAAGAGTAGGTCACAGGTGGCCTATCAAATTGTCGATCATTCATTCTCCCCCTGACTTTATACCCGGCCCTCTGTGGTCTTTGCTAAAACGGCTGGCGTTGTTGTTGCGGTTGTTGCTGTTGTTGTTGTGCAGGCTGATTATCAGCAGGAATAGTTACCGCAGCAGTGTGCTGGTAGTAACGATCCCTACTTTGTCCTCTTTGGGTATATACAACACTGGTATCACCCTCCTTCTTCCTCTGACCGTTTTCAAAGGGCTTCTTCGAACCAGATGACGAAGCATTACCACCCTGGATCTTCCCCAACTTCAGCCAACTCTCTATTCTTTCCCCGGCCACCACAATATCGGCGAAGTTGGTGACCGGACATCCGACCATCGTCTCAGCAAATGCCCCCTGAAGGGTACCCATGAACAAGTCAGACATCTCTCTGTCCACCAATGGAGGTTGAACTCTGGCAGCTAACTCCCTCCACCTTTGAGCATACTCTTTAAACCCCTTGTTAGGCTTATGAGACATACCCTGCAGCTGGGTACGACTAGGAGCCATATCAGCGTTAAACTGGTACTATTTAAAGAATGCGTCACCAAGATCCTGCCAGCTCTTGATGTCAGAAGACATCAGCTTGGTGTACCATTTCAAGGATCCTCCGGACAGACTGTCCTGGAAGAAGTACATCCATAGCTTCTGATCCATAGTATAGGCAGAAATCTTGCGAACAAAAGCTTGAAGGTGAGTCTCCGGGCAAGAACTTCCATTGTATTTATCAAATGCGGGCGCCTTGAACTTCTGTGGGATCACAATCCCCTCAACCAGCCCCATATTTGACATATTCACAACCCCGGGAGTGGCATAGCTTTCGAGAGCCCTGATCTTCTCTGCCAGCAACTGAATCTCTTTATTTGGTGGCTGGACACCGTACTGACCAAACGGCTCATTATGCATGGAGAATTGATCAGCTTCCCTGTCTTCCTCTCTATCATCCTCAACCCCAAAGAACGGAGGGAACAGACTATCCTTCATATTATTGCCCATCTGACCGGGCCCACCACCTGTGGCAACACCAAAACCACCAGCATTGTTATTCACTACGCCCACAGTTGTCCTCTTTCCACCGTCTCTAGAGCCACCCAGCCCCTGGTTAGAGACACCATCCAGATTGACACCGTTGTTGGCAGCTGAAGCCCGCTCGAGCTTCTCAACTTTATCAGCCAGTGCTTTCTGGCCCACAGCAAAACCTTGCATGATGTTGATCAATTCGTTCATTTTATCCTTCAGCTCGAGAACATCTGTATTAGGTAGATCCATCAGTCTTGGCGTGTTGCGTCGGGTAAAATATCTGTGCGGACGTGTTGAGTGCAAAGGTACAATTCTACGAGCACGAGCAATGATTCCTGAAACAATCAAGCACGTTAGCAACTGACACCTGCAAGATAAAAAACAAGTTATTATGATCTATGCATGAATGCCATGTCTATCCACATGAGGAACACTCTGTCTCTCGATCCTGGCTTCACCGAGACAGATAATAATCCGGCGGCAATATTTTGACATTCATCATTTGATTTCCTCATACAGTTCAGAGACATATGATTTAGCAAAACACCCCCAACCATGCGTGTGCTGTGTGAGAGCATACGGGAAAGCAAATAAAGCTTGAAGATCGATCACTAAATGAAAATAATCATCACATATCAAAATTGCACCATACGTGCCATAGTCATACATCAAGCTGATACAAGTCAAATACAATTCTCCAGAATCAGGAAGAGCATACAAACAAGTGAATTCCGTCAACAGGCCTGACGGTAATCCACACAAATAATAACGAAAGACTACACTGAAGAAGGCCCTATAGACGTCTCCGCATCATCTACCATCTTGGTAAACTTCACCGCAAACCTAAGCTCAGCGTTCTCCTGCTGCAATCTCCCTATCTCCTTCTGGCCAATCTTCATCTGTCTGAAGTAATGATCTCTCTCAGCAAGATAATGATCTCTCTCAGCAATGATCTTCACATTCTCTGCTTCCTTGGTCTTCAGTTTTGACTCCCACTCAGCAATAAGGACTCTAACTCTGTCTTCCCTCTGATCCCTCACAAGGATTTGTCTTCTCTTCTCATCCTCAATGACCTTCGAAGCTCTGGCCAACTTCTCCTTAGTGATGTCATGCTCCTTTGTAGACGACTCCAATGCTTGGTTGATCTTGCCATAGTAAGCGGTGTCCATCTCAAAGCGCTTCACCCTAAGAGCATGTCTCTTATCCTGATCTTCCATCCTCCCTTTAATCTCCTGATTAGCCATCTGAATCCTAGCAACACTCATCTCCAATTCAGTCTTCTCTACTTGCAACTGATCTCTGGCTTTCTTCATCTCAAGGAACTCTTCCATGCTGACAGAAGAACGTGGCCCCTCAATCAAAGGACACCAAGGATCACCTCCAGGAAATGGTAGATGTGTGAGCTCTATCCTCTTCCTAAGCCAATCGTCAAATGGAGGAAAAGACCTACTGTTGATCTTGCCAAAAGGAACCTTGCCCTTTCTCTGAATGTCACGCCACTCATCCAACACTTGCCTCAACCTTGGCTGATTACCCTCAATTGGGAAGTAGAAAGACTCCTGAATCTCTCGTCCAAGAGGAGGACCCTCCACAGCAAACCCCATCTGCCTCCTAAGAAGAACCGGGTTGTAGTTAATGCAACCTTGAACTCCTATAAGAGGTACATTGGGAAGACTCCCACAACTGCAAATGAAATCTCGTCCAACCCCGCTACTATGAGTCCAAGCTATGTCCTTGGCCCGCAAACCCATCAGCCTGAATGACCACTTGACAGTAGGATCAAGAAAGGCAAAGGCACCTCTGGAAGGTAAGTACCCCATGAACCACTTATGCAACAACTGAGCACAACATCTGATCAGTCCCCCACGCCGCTTCTCGTTCCGATTATGGACCGAGTAATAGACGTCTCCAACTAGCGTAGGAATAGGATTCCTCTGTATAAACAACCTGATAGCATTAAGGTCCACAAAGTTCTTTTGATTAGGAAACAGGATGATCCCATAGATGCTTACAGAAATCAAGGCACAAACGATCTTCCAATTACCCACAGCAGCATGCTCCTTGGCTTTAGCCTCCAAGAAACTCAGATGAAAACCGGGTAACTTTCCTTTTTCCTTCAAACCCCCCTTGGTCACCTCCGGGTTCAAATAAAGAGCACGAGAAATCTCAGCAACATCAGGCTCCCCCTTAGTGGCATAGAAAGGAATCTGATCTCGGATCTGAATACCCAGGATGCTGGCATAGTCCTCCATCAAAGGACCCAACAAGTAATCCGGGAAGACGAAACATCTCAAGCCAGGGTCATAAAACTGGAGAAGAGTATGAATGTCGCTCCTATCACTGTCTGTGAGCCTGAAAACCAACTTCAGAATACCACCGTATGCTTCTCGGAACATCCCCACATGGTCAGGTGTAATCAATGCTATCATATCTCTCAGCACACCAATCTCTGGGTCGAAGAAACTGTAGACAACATCATCTTTCAAACCGGTCCTCATGTTTGGAGCAAAGAAGTCTCTCAACCAGGATCTCGATCAAAAATGTCCCTGCATATGGATAAACATGAGTTAGATGCAGATAAATGCAAGATGTTATGATGCTGATGAATGAATGCAATGCATTGTGCCATCCTCCAAGTCATCTGAACATCTGTTGCACTAAAGTCGGATCTCTGAACTGATCACAACCATCTGCGGAAATATGTAACCTCAAATCCAACTCAGGATTCCGAAATAAACGGAACTGAAAGATACATCACCATCATCACCAGAGATTCACTAATCTGATAACCACACAAGACCCCTCTGAACCAGCCCGGGGAATCCTGAAATAAACGGATCCCCACTGATAAACATCACGGACGGAACTCCGGCGTCTCGGAAATAAATATCCATAAATCCGACTCATAAATAGGACTCTGATTAATAGCTGAACCATTAGTCACCATCAGAACATGCATATGTAAGAATCACCCATCCCCTCACAGGTAAATTCTAATCAGGTCATCCTAAGGCGGATAATAGTCTCGACAATCGGGCAAAGATACTCAACGGGTTTGCCCTTTCGGGTGTGCCGTTGCAGCTCTCTTAAGATCATCTAAACCAAAGATCCGGGAAAGAACGATCACCGAAGTCAATAGCTCAGATGAAGTTACTCAACCAGAGTGGATACTCCACAAAGGAAAAGCTCCCTCAAAAGAACCTCGTCCGGCTCGTGGTATGTTACGTCGCCAAAATCATGTTGACCTAACATGAGAGGCAACATGAGACCATACTAATCCTAGGTGTATACTCGGGCCTGGGTTTTAGCCCCACTCAGAACACCCACCCCAAATCATAGGAACCACCTGTACAGAGGACAACAATAATGATAGTATGATGCATGCAAACATTTATGCAAATATATACACAACATAATAATCATAAATGCAATAAATAGCAACACAAGCAACCTAAACTATCCTAGAGAGCGCTAGGAGAGACTCGCTTAGGGAAGATGGACCAGCAAGAGGTCAACTTCTCTAATCCCCAGCAGAGTCGCCAGCTGTCGCATCCGCGAAAAACAACCGGCGGGCTAAAACAAAAACAAACAGAGCCGCCACCGTGCGTTATTTATCCCAAAGAGGGAAAGGAAACGCTCGAAGTAAACCTGGAAAAGACATGGTCTCACGACCAAAGAGAGATGGGATCGGGAGTCGGTTATGCGAAGGGAAGGTATTAGCACCCCTACGCATCCGTCGTACTCGACGGGATCCACGCTCAAAAGGAAAGAAGCAAGGTTGCTAAACGCTGCTCAAAAGAATGCACACACACACACACACTGGAAACAACACAGGTGGGAGAAGAGGGGAAAGGGCTCGCTAGGACATCACATCCTATGCCTACGTATCTCATCTGGAATGAGAATCAGAGCTACCGTAGTTCGGCTCACGCACGCCGAAACAAAACACACGCACAGACGCTGAGACGTCAAAACAAACACACAAACAGGCAAACATGGAAACCGAATGCCAATCGCTGGACTTACATCAGACTCCGAACCAACAAACCCACACTGGAAACCAAATGCCACTTGCTGGACTTATATCGGACTCCAAGCACACAACAATAGGATACGGAATGCCAATCGCTGGGCTTACATCCATCTCCTAACACACAAGAGGGTTAACCAACAAACAAGTTACTAAGGAGTCTGGCACTCGAGCCTAGTAACTGTCAAGCAAACACACACAAAAAGAAAAAAAAGGTGCCCGGAGAGATCTCGTACGACCTCCTGCCTACGTACCTCATCTGGTTGAGGGTCAGGGCAACGTAGTTCCCCTTAACAGGGGAGAAACTTCTCCTAACCAGAGACTGGGATATGACAAACTAGAAGGGAGACTGACTTGAGCCTAATAGTTATCATGCAATCCACAATGGTCCTAAGTTGAGTTTTCTATCTAACTTGCACAGGCAGCAAGCTATCCTAAACAGCACAATCAAAACAAAGCAAACATACACACAATTAGCACACACTATATACAAACAAAGTGGGCTCACACAAGGTTAGGCTGTGAAACACAAGCCAACTGGAATCGGGTGATGTTAGCTCTTAACCCTAACATTGAGAGTTAGGGTGAAGCATATGAAATGGGAGATGAGGGGTGTGCCTCATAGCTCTTATCCTTGGTCAGGGAGAGCTTCAAATGATAGAAGGTGTGGGAGTTCAGAAAGTTGGAACTCTCTCCACAAGTAATGACTCTATAGATCTTGGGTTAATATCCATAATGCATCAACATGTGATGTGAGCAAAGGGATGACACACTGACTTCCAGGTGATGGATTGCACATCTCTTTTATCTTCCAATTGCCTCATAGAGGTCTTTTCCTGCTTGGCACAAAGATAAACAAACACAAGCATTGCCTCTTAAGGAGGACTTCAGACAGGTGCCTGCCCAAGTAACAGGACAAGTCTTCCAGACTACATGAAGTCAGAGAAGTTATACCTCAAATGGTTAAGCAACCAAGAAACAGCAAAAGCAAGTTCAAAAGAACTTAAGCAACTAATGTACCTGAAAACAATCTAACTCAGTCAGTACACAACTCACAAAGTCAAACAGACAATTCAAAAGTCAACAGACATAATCAAACAAACAACAAGTGCAAGCTACAATGTGCAAGGAACAAGCTCAACTCAAATGAGCTAAATCACCTACAAAATAACTCAATGTTAATCAACATCAACCAAATAGGCAACTCAAGCCAATGAATCAATTCCTCAAGGCCATATGCTTCTTGTCCTGAAAACAAAGCTCAAACATAAGCACAAACCACTAGGACAAGGCCTAGGGTCAAAGTGGGAGAAATAATCCAAAACAGAACATGAAAATTGACATGAATCAAGCTCAATCAATTAAGAACAATATCCAAGTGGTCCCATGTCCATATCATACACCAAAATCATCTCACAAGTCAAATAAGGCAAAGCATGCAAGTGGAAACCACATTGATGCACCAGAATGAAAAAATCCACATTAATTCCAAAATCGCTCAATAAATCTCAAGAAAAATCATGGCTAAATAGAACTCATCACATGATCAACACACCAAAAATCAAAGCATTCGGACAAGTAGAAGCATGGTAATCAAATTCCATAAGGCAAGGCAAGCACAAACAAGCTCAATTAGGGCACAATTTCATATATCAACTTAACACAAGCCTAAAACAGAATTGACAAATGATAAATGTCTCAAACTAAAGCCACAATAAACTTCAAAGTGTCTAGAAACAATTTGCAAAATTTAAAGTTCATATGATACACAACCATCATTTCACAAATCTTTGAAGTTCATGACTATTAAGAAGTCCACAAATGACCAACCAGAATGGAAAATCCCAAACAAATCAGAAATGAACCTAAAAATTCCATAAAAAAGCATGATCAATTCTAACATCCGGAAGAAGCATTATGAAAAAAATCACATCATTTGGCATTTAATTGGCATGGCAAAAAAATCAACAAGTTGAGCAAGCAATGGTGTGACACACATTGTCACACCTATATTAAACAGATCATAACTCAACAACCAAAAATGCTAAAAATGCAAACTCAACACCAAAATGACCAGCAAGATGTCTAGTTTAAGCATGTCAATTTTCACATTCATTGGATCAACCATCATTATTTCACAAAGAAAATGGCAAGCAAGGTACAAGATAGCATATACATACACAAACCCTAGGCAAATTTAAATTCCAACCGAGCACAAATTCTGGAAAAATACTCATAAAATAGTAGACATCATGAGGAACAAAGTGCAAAAAATCTCATGCCATTTGGATGATTATTTATGGAGTTATGAATTTTGGAAGTGAAGAAAAAAATAAAAATCATGAAAGAAGCATGGCATGAATGAATGAAAAAGTGAAAATAAAATGCAAAAGGATTAATTGGATTTGGCTGAGCCAGGGATCGAACCGGGAAACTATTTGAATTAAGCGCCCTTAAGTGAAACGCGTCGTTTCACTTAAGTCCATGTGGTAGTGGGAAGAATTATCAACCAATCGCTTTGCCAGGCGTACATGACGTGGACCAATACATGTCCACTAACAACTAAAAGCATGCAAACACACGCTTATGAAGATCAAACCAGTTCTGGAAACAGAAACCCTAGGATATTCGTCATGTTCATACGTGTTCATCATCCTCAAGAACAAACATGTCCAAAAATTCACAATGAGCACACCAATGGACTCGTCTTTCAACATACAACACGAATCAATGATTATTTCGACCTAATTCAACCTATGTTCAAAGTTTCGAACAAGAAAAGTTTCACCTATCAAACTTATAATCATCATAACTACTTCATTTCTGCATGGATTTCATGGATCTAAAGTTCAGCGTGATCATCATTAAAGGATCTACAACATGCATACATCAATTTTATGAATTATGAGCATCGAATTCTGACCTTAATGAAGCTACAGAAGTGAAATCGTTCAATTCAGGTCCTGGAAAGCTGAAACAGATGATCTCCAATGCTTAGATGAATGAATGGATGAAGAATAATAGCTCAATAATGCTTGATCTCGCTTGAATCTTCAACTGCCATTAATGGATGCAAGGTTCAACAGTCCTCGAATCAGCTCAATTCTTCTAGATCTTTCTAGATCTGAGATTTGTGAATTGTTGTTAGTGAATTCTGTTAGGATTATGATTATATATGCTCTCCTAATGATGTATGCTAATCACAATTAAGCAATGCCAGAGTAATTAGTGAAAACCAAGTGTTATGGCCAATTTGCAAATTCACCCTCATGTATGCAAGGCAATGCTACAGTGCACGAAATCTGGTGGAAATTCACTTAAAATGTGATTTTGAATCAAATGCCAATGGTGGGAAGTGAAGGCAATGCACAATTTTTGAATTTAAAAGTTCCCTCCAAAATTCAAATGAAAATGCCAATATTTTTGTGATGGAAATGCATGATATGTGATGCATGAATTGGATAGTAGATATCAAGAGAGAAATGTTACAAAAAGAACCACTTCATTTGGCCTTATGGTTCAAAAGTTATGCATTCTTGAAGTTCAAATTGACTTGGCAATGATTGATCCATATCTTCTCAACCATACATTAGAAATTCATGTTCTTGAACTTTTTGGAAATGGGAGAACAAGATCTACAACTTTCATGTTCAACAAAATTTCATTTGAAGCATTTTTGATGATGTAATCTTGAGGAGAAAACCTTTCCATTTTTGGCAATTTTGAATTACAAGTCACTTTCTATTTTTGGAAAGTTTTGTCCTGACTTTATTTTCTTCAATGTTGATGTTTGAAATGTCAAATGAGACTTGTTTGAACATGAATGAAGTATTTCTAACCATTTCCCACCTCCAAATCCAACAATTGACTTTTGGTTGACTTTTGTTGACTTTTGTTGTCTTGACCATGCACAAATGAATTTGAGCCTCAATCTTCTGATGAAATGGCTCCAAAATGAAACCCTAGCTTTCACAAGCTCCACAAAACCATGTGATGATCCCCATCTCAATGAAGACCTCATCTCCTTAACAAACCCTAATAGGCACAATTCAACTGATTAGGGTTGACCAGAGGTCAAAACCCTAATCCCAAGGAACATGATCAGGCACAATGAACCTCTTGGTGATGATAAGACCATGATGATGGTGATGTACCATTTCAACCAAGATAAAGATCAACCTCCTTTAGGAACCAAGAAACCCTAATTGAAGCATAATCCTCAGATGATTAATGATCAATCCATGAGACCCTCAAGCTTGAATCTTTTAACCTCTTTATCTTCTGAGCAAGACTTAGGAAGATGACTTGCTTATTGCTTCCACATGATATGCAAAGATGTAATGCCTAATGTCCTAAAAAATGAAATGCAATATGCTAAGCTAGTCCCAAGAGAGGAGGGCAAATTTTGAGGTGTTACAAATAGGAACATACAACTTATACTATCAATTACGCTTGTCAGTTGATATTATAATCGAATAGGAATAGTTAATCTGCGGTTGGAATTACGATAGTCGATGATAGGCAAAGACTGAATCAGTAAATTGTTGCTACAACTTATTTCAATAATCACTTATTTTAATCTATTTTTTTTAATTGAATCCTAAACCAACCAAAACCCCATTAATCGTTACTATCATTGGTTAATTCATTCAAGAATCCTTGTGAGAACGATAATCCGAGTCAATTTGTCGCTAACTACGTTTTGTCAAAAATACTCGTTTTTTATCCGCGCACGACAGCGGATCAAATTGGCGCCGTTGCCGGGGATTCTTGTCGAATTAGCCAATAGTTTAGTTTTAAGTATTGTGTGTGTTGTTGTTCTGCAATTTCCTGTTATTTTTCCGAATTTTTCTACAGTTTCGCGTTCGGAGTTGCGTCTAGAGTCAGAAAAAATCGGTTTTTGGAAAATTTGTATTTGATTGTATAAGTTTTTTGTCTACTGGAAGCAGAAAAATCATACGATCAATACTCCCTTACTCTAGAGTAAGGGACTCTGACGTCAAATTTGCAAAATTCCTTGTTTTTCTATTTTTAATTAATTTTTTACTATTTTCATAGTGTCGAAAAAATCCAAAAAAAATCTCAAAATTTTTATTTCACGTCATTAGATTAAGTTTGGTGTTTTTATATTTTTCTGAATTTATTTTAATCGTTTTTCTTCTTTGTATTTGTTTTTGTCTATTTCGGACATAGTTGGTATTTCTGTGTTTTTTTTTTATTACATGGATGATCAAAGAACATTAAGGCAGTTTGCTGCTCCTGATGTTAATTATAATGACTTTTGTATTGAATATTATGATGTTTCGGTTCCTTTTGAATTAAAATCTGGTTTAATACACTTGTTTCCAAGGTTTAGTGGTCTTGCAGGTGAGGATCCGCATGAGCATCTGAAGGAATTTGAGGTTGTGTGCTCTGCACCTTCTGGACCTTCACTAGAAGATATTGTCAAACAAATGGCCGTAAATAATCTCCAGTTTCAACAACAAGTAGATTCTACTTTAAAGACTTTGCAAACACAGATTGGGCAGCTTGCCACTATGGTGAATGCCATGCAGCAAGCTCAAGGATCAAACCAACAACCCTTGGAGAACATTATGTTTTTCAAATAGATTTGATTTCTGAAATTGTTGATGATACTTGTAGTGATTTGTTTGCATCTGATTTTCCATCATTGTCTGGTTTTGATGATGTTTATTCTTGTGATATTTGTACTGAAACTAAAATTTGCTCTGTTTGTGCTGAAATTGAGGCTGCCTTGCAAGTTGGTATTCTTACTGCAGATGAGGTTGGAAATAAAATTGTTCATGTAGATAAAGCTCTTGACATCCCGACTGCCCCAAACACTCCTTCTATTGAGCAGCCACCTTTCCTCGAGCTGAAGCAACTTCCTGAAAATATGAAATATGCTTATTTAGAGATGAATGAAAAACTACCGGCTATAATTTCTTCTAACCTTGATTTCGATCAAGAAAATAAGCTTTTGCAGGTTTTAAGGAAGCATAAAAAGGCATTTGGTTGGACATTGGCTGACATTCCAGATCAGATCACCTTCACGTGTCCATTTGACACTTTTACTTTTAGAAGATTCTTTGATCCTGGAATAAAAGGCGAAGATACTAATAAAAATTTCAAGTTCAATGAACATTACCCAAAGCTATTCCATGACAGCCCCACTTTGGAAGAAGAAAATGTAGAATATATCTCTTTGGGAAAGGCTGCTTATGTGATCACCTATCCTCCTTGACTACTCGGGTGTGTTCTTTCCTCTCTCTTCTCTCTCTTATTTTATGTTTGTTTCTTTCATTGAGGACAATGCATATTTTAAGTGTGGGGGAGAGAATACTTTATTTTCTTTGTTTTTGTTCTTTGTTTTGTTTTGTTTTTGTTTTCTTTCTAAAAAAAAATTGCATTTTTGTTGAAAGTTTTAGGCTATAGAATAATTTGAGGTCGAGTTTGCGGAGACTTGGGAAAAATTCACAAGATCGGTATTGTTTTAACACCGTAAGTCTCCTGCATATGGAAATTGAGTTGAATTTTTATTATGACATAGCCTTACATTCTCATCCTCTGACAGCTCTTGAGTAGTTTATTTCAGCAGTCAGCACCATCTCACACACACTCTACGCAAGGAAGCTGATGAATATAAGTGAATGTTCCGAAAAAGAAAAAAAAAAAGAAAAAAAAGAGAATGCACATTCTAAGTTTGGTGACCCTCACCCGGTCACTTAACCCAACGGTTGTGGAACCTTCAAAAAAAATTGGAAATAAGACTCTTTTGTAGTTGGTTCAGCGGTTTCTGGTGCTGAACTTGGTAGGGCGGATTACGGTCTGATCCCCCGCAACTACAATTGAGTAAGCAAAGGGTTATGCCACTTAAGTACCAGAACCCTGTGCAGAAAAGGATCAGAGTCACTAGCCGATCGCCTTGCTATGAGTGTGTGGAGATAACGGGCTTAATGTAATTGCACCTGAATGAAAAAGAGCCAAAGAAGGATGAGTAAGTTAGGCTTTAACATAATAACATGATTCGAGTTGATTTGTGTATTCAGGAGGTTTATGACTGCACAATTGTGGATTAGTGTTCCTACGATATCCTTAGTGTGCAAGATTAGTACCTATCGAAGCAAACTTAACCGAAGATGACTTGTAGCCTAGAATGAGTAACCGTTGATGTGTTTGTGTTTTGTTTGTTTTATTTTAAATTTTGCTCGGAGTGCAAAAGTTCAAGTGTGGGGGAATTTGATCAGTGCATTTTGATGCACATTCTTCTATATTTATACTTATGCATTTCCATGTTTTAGTTTGGTTATTTTTCCCTTTTAACGTGTTTTTATAATTTATCTTATTTTTACACTTATTTGTTTTTCGCAGTTAATTTTCAGCATTAGCAGCTTTCGCGAGAAAAATAATATCTTGAGCTAGGAGTATCGGATTGAGACGTGCTACCATTCGATGGAAATCTAAGAAAAAGATCTACGACTTTTGTTCAGAAGTCGAGAGCTGATTCGGCCTGTAACAGGGCCAGAAAATTCGTTGAAGTTGCAGCATTAGTTTTATTTAAGTTTTGGGTCATTAGTTTTGGGCTTGGGTTATGTTTTCGATCCAGTTGGGTTGTAAACCAAATTCCTTGTTGTCCATATACCTAGCAGCCGCATAACATTAGGAGGGGGACTATTCACGAAAGACTAGAAAGCTTTGGCAAGAATTCTCATGAAGAACTAATCGATCCAAACAATTTGCTGTATTCGGGTTCCGATACCTTGAGATTTTAGTAATTCTTATTCAGGTTTTTTATTCCTTTCAATATTAATATATGTATTTTGTTTGGTTAATCCGATTTGCATATGCTATATTGATTTAATCCGATTGATTGTGTGATCCTAACTATAGTCACGATTTCGTTTGCTTAATTCGTTATCGAGTCCGTTTAATTCATGTTTGCTTAATTCATGAAACTTAATCCCGTTTGCTTAATTCGGATAATAGGAACATACAACTTATACTATCAATTACGCTTGTCAGTTGATATTATAATCGAATAGGAATAGTTAATCTGCGGTTGGAATTACGATAGTCGATGATAGGCAAAGACCGAATCAGTAAATTGTTGCTACAACTTATTTCAATAATCACTTATTTTAATCTATTTTTTTAATTGAATCCTAAACCAACCAAAACCCCATTAATCGTTACTATCATTGGTTAATTCATTCAAGAATCCTTGTGAGAACGATAATCCGAGTCAATTTGTCGCTAACTACGTTTTGTCAAAAATACTCGTTTCTGATCCGCGCGCGACAGCGGATCAGCTACCTATTTATCAATCTACTCTATCTATCGATCAATCTTCCAACACCCCAATAATGGAGAATCTTTTTTCTATTAGCAACTCGTGGTTGTACACCCTCTTCTAATCAATTATTTGCCTTGTAAGGTGTTGAACCTTGGCACATTCTTTGCCTTGTAAGGTGTTAAACCTTGGCACATTCTTTGCCTTGTGGAGTCGTAGACTCTGGCATCTAACATTCTTTGCCTCGTGAGGTGTTAAACCTTAGCTATTCAATTTTGATATTTTCCTTGAGAGTCATAGACTCTAATATCTAACTCTTTTCACCTTGTAAGGTCTTAAGCCTTGGTTATTCTATTCGATTCTTCGCATTGAGAGTCATAGACTCTGACATATCTATCTCTTTTACCTTGTGAGGTGTTAAACCTTGGTTATTTGATTCAATTTTCATCCCTGAGAGTCATAGACTCTGGCACTTGATTCTCTTCGCCCTGTAAGGTGCTAAACCTTGGCAATTCAATTCCTTAACATCATCAGTAATAAACTCTAGTAGTGATACCTTACCTTGAAAGTCATGAACCTTGGCACTCCTTTTAAGCCTTGATGGGTATTGAACCCTGGCAAATCAATCTATCAATCTCCTCTTGCCTTATCAATCATCTTTGTTTTCAGCCGTAATGGGTTGAACTACGATTGCTCTGATTTTCTTGTTGCACGATGAGAATACGTAGGCACGAGGGTTCGAATCCTCCACGAGTATACTTATTTATTATTATTCTTTCTGCCTTAGGGCAACATCCATATCTTCCACGATCCATTATCTACTTTCAATCATCGAACCATTCACCTAGTGACATATTATTTCTTTGAAATCGAAATATACTTTCTTTGGAATTCCATATATACCCTTTTAGAACGACATAATGACATCCCGCGTTTGTGCCTAGAGTTATATGAATTGATCCAAAACATTTAATTCCTTTTTTTTCCGGCTCAACCATACGATGATACAGCACTGTAGGCCCTCACTTGTGGTTCGTGTCACATTCCCTCTATGGTACAAATTCCATTTCTTTTATGGATTCCGGTGTATATCTAACCTTTGGCTTCAAATCATACTTCTTCGGTTACTTGTTACCAAGCTTTCGATTCTGTGGATTTGGTCACTTCACTTTATTCATCTTCATGATTCATTCATATTCTACCTTCATTCACTCCATGTGATATACCCTATTTTTTGAGCCAAATACAACATACCTTGGTGCTCCATCTGGTATCTCTTTGTGAACCAAGAGTTGTTTGGCTTGTACCCAAACACTTAATTCCTTCTTTTTCAGTTGTTCCAATACAGTGATACTGTGTTGTAGGCCCTCACTTGTTGGTTCATACCAGCTTACTCTTGGGTGCATATTTCACCATTTTTGGAGTTCAAACGACACCATTCTTTGGTTGAGATCATACCTTGATCACAATTCTTTTCATCTCCCGCCATTAGTTATCTGAACTACAAAGACCTGAATTCCTCATTGCACTATGAGGATACGTAGGCATGAGGGCCCCAATCCTCACCGAGCACTTTATCTATTTCTCTTCCTTTCCCCATTCTTTTGCGAGTAATCCTTAGTTATAACACTTATTCGAGCGAGAACAATCAAAATGGTTCCCATGGAGTACCATGGATGTTTGGGGTGCTAATATTTCCCCTTGCATAACTGACTTCCTTACCCATCATATCTCTTTCTCTCGGGTTTTATCAATATTTTCCCTTCCCTTCTGGAATAAATAAAGTTCGATGACAACTCTGTTGTACGTTCGAGCGTGTGATACGTTCGGGTGTATTTCTGTTAGCTTCACCATGGTGCATGCTTGCATGGGTGTGCACAAGGCCCATGAAATGATGCAAATAGGTACAAATTCACATCCAAATGATGTTGAAGCAATAACTTGGAACCATGCAATGTTGATTTGAAAATTGGTCATGAAATCTTCCAAATGAGGCCATGCATTACACCCATGCGTAAGTCAATAAAAAATGCTCCAAATGCCATGATCTTAACCTCTTTGGAAAGGTAACATGAAGGGGAGAAACTTTGTTATTGAAGTGTTTTCCATTTGGAGCTTGGATCATGATGAATTTTGAGGTGGAAGTTGGAGAAATCAAACATAGTTGAAAATTTTCTAAGTTAGAAGTCAAATGACCACTTTTTCCACCTTTAATAACTTTTGCTATAACCTTCAAATGAAAATGATTCCTTCTTAAAAGTTGTAGCTCTTTCATTACTCTTCAATTTCATCAAAAATTTTGACATCATTTGAGTCTTGCATGAGGGAGTTATCGATTTTAGAAGTTGAGGAAAATTGCTTGTTCGATGATGATAGCCCAAAATGACCTATAATGTTTCCTCATGGCACATGCCCTTGCAAGTGGAATTTAACTTTTCTCAAAGATGAAAAGTTGGATAAGACATCTTGAAATCGATCATGAAACTTGTATGTGTAAGACCCCAATTTTGTCCCTAAGATCCCTCATGGCATCATAACATTGCATTGCATAGCCTCAAGGATCATTGAGCATCTTGGCTCCCTTTCCCTTTGGGTAGGGATCTCTTGTGAGTGGTTTGAGATCACCATGCATGCTTGAATTATATATCATTGCTTTTCTTGTTTTATTTACTAACCAAAAGCACAAAAATATGTCACTAACATCTTTTGTTTGTAGCTTAAGCAATCACCAGGTCAAGAGTTTCAAGAAGATCCTTTGTGAAAGAGATGAGGTATTTTCTTGGGATTAGGATCACATGATTATTGTAAGGAGCTTACATGAGCTAGGTTTTCATTTTGAAGCAATTTCACCAAGTGGTAGAGGCTCAAGTTTATCAAGACATTTCAAGGTCATCTGAGGACCAAAAGTCAACTGTGTAGTCAACTGAGGGCTATGAGGTGGGGAAATGAGTTGAGACACCTCAATAATGTTAAAATTGGGTCTATTCATCATTCTAAACATTCATCTTGAAGATTCAAAGGTCATGGAAAAATTTACTAAAAATGGAAAATGACCTATAATTCAAAGTTTCCAAATTTGGCAAGTTTTAGTCCACTTTCAACTTGACTTGTCAATGTCAAAGAAGTTTCGAATAGATTTTTGGTGAACATGAAAGTTGTAGATTTTTGTCTCCCATTTCCAAAAAGTCCTAATTCATGTCCATATGATGAATGGTTGAGAAGTTATGGTCATTTGATCACAAAGTGTGCATGGAAATTCAAAATGGCATAACTTTTGATGTAATGCTTCAAATTGGTTCATTCTTTTTGCAAAGTGCTTCTCATGTTCAAGGCATCTCAAAGTAACATCATTTGGCTCAATTGTGCAAAGGAATCATGGTCAAATGTTCATTATTTCACACATGTTCATTTTGAAGTAAATCTTCACCATTCATTTTTGGCTTGAGATGTAAGCAAAATAATCCTCAAATCCTGACCCTTGGTTGTTCTTGAGTGAATTAAAGCCCTAGCATGGGAGATCACACGTGCATTATGGCCATGGGAGCTCAATTTTCATTTTTTGCAATTGGCTTCATAACTCACTAATCATGATTAGTACAAGGCTAATGTGATTATCAGTGTCATTAACAAGGAATATAAATAGGAAAACCCTAATCATAACTGCCATAACAACCATTTCAGATCTAGAATTCAAGAGTCTCTCCAAAATTTTCTCTCAATCGAATTTGATTTTTCTCCACACAAGCCTCAAATATTATTACATATTCTTGATCCTCATGCTTCACTGATCAAGAATCATTCATTGTTTGGTGCCATACCTCAAGAATTCGAGCAGTTCATGTACATTCTCATGTTGATGGAATTTGGAAATTGAAGCATATTCAAGTGGTTTCAGCCATTGCTTTTTGCACAAAGCTTCAAAGGAAGTTCAAGGAGGTTGATCTGGAGCAGTAGAGCTTGAGAGATCGCGGTTTCAGAGGTCTTCATTTCCAGGTGATGCAATTTTCTATCTCTCCTTTTGCTGTTTTTTGATCATAGACTTGTAGATCGTGCTGTGTAGATCATGTACATTTGCTTGGAATTGAGAATGAGTGAGTATTAAGGATGTAGTGTTGAATGGAAGTTTGGATCTAGAAACTTTCTCTCTTCGATTTGAAAAACCTAGGAGGAATTAGGAGAAACTAAGTGGAGATTTGGAACCAGCGTGGAAAACCGAGTGGAATGATGTAAGCCTGGGGAAATTCTAGAAAATTTTGTGGAGGCGCCACCGTAGGGCTCGCCAGAGAAGATGACCGGAGCGGAGCTCCGACATCTGTGTGTACTTAGGGTTTTGATGATGTGGAGGCCATGTGTACATTGAGTGGATATTTGATTGGATGAGAGCGCGTTTGACCAAGCCACACGTGCGTTGAAGCTGACTGTGTGTGATGACTGAGATGCTGAGTCGTTTAATGAAACGCAGCGTTTCAAGTGTTTGAATGTGGAGCGTTGATCTCTAGCGCGCGCCAGATCTGATGGTTGTGGTTTTTTCTGGATTTATTTGAATTATGTTGTTTCCCTCCATTTTCCATGTTATTTCAATTATTTTGTTCACTTTGTAAAATTCATAAAAAATGCAAAAGTGATCCAAATGAGTCACAATTTTTTTTTCATAGTTTTGTATTGATGTCTACTTTTTTATGATTTTAATTTCATGAATTTTTTATGTCTGGATTTTTAGATGGGAATTTTTGAATCCATGTGGTGCCAAATTGATATAGTGTATTCAATGTGTTGTGAAATTCTCTATGTTGAACCTTCTGATCCAATTTTTTGCATACATGACATTCATACATAACATGAATTATTGGTCACTGGTTTGGATTTTTTCTCACATGTTATCACCATTTTTGACACATAGAGAAAAGTGTGACAATTTGTGTCACATTTTTTATATTGAATTGGTGTATTTTTGTTCACATAGCATTTGCATCATTCTGGACTTGATTTTTTGCATGTTGAACATTCATGGCATGAGAAACTTATACAAAAAATCTCAAAGTTATTGCATGCATTTCTGATTCGGTATGAATTTTCTAAGTTGGAAGCTCATTTTGTGCATATTTTTGAGGCTTTTTGAAGCATTTGAATGATATTTGGAGTATGGTGGATCTTTGTGAGATGCAAATACATTGAGTACTGACCTATTGTTGTTTTGTAGGGTTTTAATCAATGTGGTGAGCTCATGAGCTCATTTGAGTGCAAGGGCACTTATGCACTGAATTGTGTAACTGTTAGAGGGTTTCACTGCTTGTTTTCTGGTTTTATGACTGAAGTACTGACTGTTTAGTCTTTGTACAGGTACCTTAGTTGCTTGCTTGCTTTAGCTTTAGATTATGATTGACACACCACTCAGGTAGTTAGCTTCTTACTTCATGTAGTCTGAAGTCCTGTCACCTTTTTGGCAGGCATTTTGCTGGCAAGTCCTCCTTCAGAGGCTCTGTTTGTGTTTGTTTAAAATTGTGCTCAAAGACCTCCAAGAAGAGGCATGTGTTATATTTGATAAGACCTCCAAGAGAAGAGACAATTGACGGATAAAAGGGATTAGTAGTCAATCCCCTGTTATTCAGTGTGTCGTTCCTTATGCTCGCACTACGTGCTGATGCTTCTGAACATGTGCCCCAGATCTTTGTCCAGAGTCTGTCAAGTGGAAAAGGATCCCACTTTCTGGATCCCCACGCTTTCTTTGTCATGAGCTCACCCTGGCCAGGGTTAAGAGCATGAGGTCTCATCCTCATTACCGATTTGATCAGCTTCACCCTAACGTTCAATGTTAGTGGTTAAGAGCTACAGATTACCCTTTACAGTTTGGCTTGTTTGTCGAGGTTGACATGACCCCTCTTGACTAAAGCCCACCCATTGTTTGAGCCTCTTGTATGGATATAGTGTGTGATATTTGTTTACTTGTGAGTTAAGTTCTTGTTAGAGACCTCAACTTAGGGATGTTGATTGCATGACAACTATTAGGCTCGAGTCTTAATCTCCCAATTAGTTTGTTGTTTCCCTGGTCTCTGGTTAGGAGAGTGTTTTACACCATGGAACTTTTGATGTGTGTGCTTTTGAACTAGGAGTTTCCATTTGAGCTTAATTGGAGGATCATTACCATGTTCATCCAAGTGGAAGAAACAAGATACATTGAGGATCTCTTCTGAGACTTGTTTGGTTGCTTATACTTTGTGCTTGCTTATTCCAAAGTATGGGAGCTACTTGGATCATCAATATGATCTCAAGAGAGGAACTCCTAGTGTGGTTTCATTTCTTATCCCTCATCTTTTTGTTTTCCTTAGGACTTAGCCCTTCTTCTTCATCTCTCCACTCTAACCCAAGCCAAAACCCTTTTTGTGCAAACATTTAGCCTTTGTTTTCAACATTAGAAACCTAAGCCTTATGCTTTTGATTTTCAAACTTTCTTTTCATAACACTCATTTTGAATTGAATCTTTAAGTCAACTTTGACTACTTTTGTATATACTTCTAATTGGTAAATATAACCCATTCAAATTTACCTTTTGTGGTTCCAATGGCCACTTTCTTAATCAAAATTTTCCATAATCTTTAGCTATTAGGTTTGAGTTATCCTTGTGGTAGATGTAATACTCATCTATATCCTTAGTGATGGACAATGAGTCTTCCATGCTTATTATAGGGTTAACCCCTTACTAGCATGTTGAAGTTATCCTCACATGGTGGATTTGTGGTTTGGTTGAGTTTTCTCCCTTTGATAACAAAAGACCTTAAGGCTTTTGGACCAATCAATTCACCAATTTGTTTTGAGATTTTTACCCCGAACTACGAGGTTTTGATCCTAATCTTTTTATAAGATGGTACGTAGGCAATGGGTTTATCCATCCAAACACAAAATGTAAATAACTTGTACATTCTCTTCTCATCTCTTCAATCATGTTTGAACAAATAAAATTTTCACAAGAAAAACTACCTTACAACAAGTATGAAAAGGGCTCCCTAGGAGTACCTAGGATGTTTTGGGTGCCTAACACCTTCCCATTGCGTAACCAACCCCCTTACCCAGATCTCTGTTTCTTTTACTAGTTTTTGTTAAAACTATTAGGTTTTTGTTCGCTTTCTAACCATTCCTTTGGATAAATAGAAGTGCGGTGGCGACTCGACTTGTATGGTTTACCTTGGATTTAGTCAATATCTCCAATGGTAACGAATACCCCGCTACAGTATGGCCTTCATATCATGAAAAATGAGCAAGTTATGATTCTTGGAAGTTGACCTTCCATCTTGGGCACAAACATAATGACCTATAATCTTTCACCATAAAAAATGTCTTTCCAAGAAAAATTAGCTCTTGATTCTAACATGAAAGTTGTTTGGAGTGTCCTAAAGAGTAACTTTTCTCTTGTAATAATTTTCTTATGATAAAACTTGTAGGATATAGGGTCTAGGGAACCCTAGATTTTACCAGTTGACTTTTCTGGTCAAACTCCTTGAACCAACTTGTAAACTTGAAGTTCTTTTTATCTTTGGGGCTCATGGAGAATAATATATGCTTGAGATGATGTATAATGGAGTATACCTTGATATCTTTGACCAGATGATGAGTAAACTTGCTGAGGAAGTTACACAAGATACCCAAATGAATTATGGCTTCCAAGGAAAACAAGCTTCAAACTCTTGATGAATTCTTGATCAAAATGAGAAATAAAGAACATGGGGATCAATATATGATTCCTAGAACCAATGTGGAACTTTTCTAACTTGATCCCTTACATTGAGTGTCTCAAATCCTAGTTGTGAGCTTGATGAGGCACAAGTGGACATACACACAGTACCTACAAAAGAAACAAAGCTACACTAGACATATTTTTGGTATTTTGGTCAGTAAACAAAGAAAGTAAAGTATGATACTATCAAATATGCTTGGTGATATCTCCCAATGCAAACCCAATGAATGATAGGTGAGGAGGATACCAAGGTGTGATCCCAATGCCAATGCAAATATGATAAGAGGGCATAAGGGATCTTAGGGTCAAAATTGGGGTCTTACATCACGGTCGACCAATTTGACGACGTGGTTAAAAATATCACCGCCAACAGGTATTTAGGATTTAATGAAGCATAATTACTTCCTGAAGGAAATGGCCATAACAAGGCATTGCATATCTCGGTCATGTGTGTAGATACCATACTATCTAGAGTTCTTGTTGATACTGTTTCCTCGCTTAATGTGATGCCAAAAGATACATTGAGTCAGTTACAATTTAAGGGACCTGAGATAAGGGTCAGTGCCTTGATTGTTAGACCCTTTGATGGCTCTAGGAGGCAGGTTATTGGCGAGGTCGATCTACCAATTTGCATAGGACCTCATCAGTTCACTATCACCTTCCAAGTCATGGACATCAATCTGGCCTACAGTTGTTTGTTGGGTAGACCTTGGATTCATGTTGCTGGGGCAGTGACTTCTACCCTGCACCAAAGGTCAAAATTCATGATTGATGATAAGTTGGTTATAATTTGTGGTGAAGAGGATCTATTGGTTAGTGAGCTTTCTTCGTTCAGATATGTCGAGACAGATGAAGGGGTTGCTAAAATTCCATTCCACTATTTAGAATTTGAAGATGTCAGCTTAGCTACTTCTAATCATGATCAATCATCTGCAACAATTCTAACTTCAGTGATAAGCGCTAAGAAAACTTCGGAGAAATGTCTGTTAGCTGGTAGGGGTCAAGTTGTCAATGTGACAGAGAAGCACGACAGATTCGGTATTGGCTATCGCCCACCAGCTCATAAAGCAAGTCCTTGGAAGCAGAAGTTCAATCCTATCAAGTTCGGCAGTGCAGGTTTCCCAGACGATCACGTCGTGGCAGTTATTGGAGAATCTAGTGGCAGCAAACAGGAGACTCCCAATTTTATTTGCAGATGTCCTTCAAGTTTCAAGCTCACCAACTGGATAACTTCCATGATTCCTATAGTATATTCAGAGAAACCATAATGCATTTTATTTTCTTAATCCCTTGTTTTCGCTCGAGACAAGAGGATAGCTGGTAAGAGCCTCCTTGTTTAAAATTATTATGTGATTAAATAAAGAAAATACTTTTTTGCATTCAAAATTTTGTTCATTTTCTTTTAGTTATTTTACTTTTTTACCATAAACGAAATGGGAAATGTTTTTTTCTTTCCACTTTATTAAAAAAAACATACTAAAAATAAGCTCATAACATACAGAGCAAACAAAACCATTAATAACAACATGGAAATAATCTACTATAAGTCTGAACTTCCAATTAACCAAGCTGAAGATGACAATGGGGAAGATTGTGAAGTACTGACTGAGCTAGCACGACTCCTTGAGCATGAGGAGAAAGAGATTCAGCCATATGAAGAACCAGTGGATGTTATTAACTTGGGTTCTGAAACCGACAAAAAAGAGGTAAATATTAGGGAATATCTTGCCAACCATGTACACTTTGAGTTGGTTAAGTTACTGCATGAATATGTTGACGTCTTTGCTTGGTCGTATCAAGATATGCCAGGGTTGGACACCAACATTGCTGAGCATCACTCCCACTCAAGCCCGAATGTCCTCCAATCAAATAGAAGCTCAGAAGGACCAGACCCAACATGGTATTCAAGATCGGAGAAGAGGTTAAGAAGCAGTTTTATGTTGGCTTTTTGGGCTATATCTGAATATCCTCAGTGGGTTGTTATTATCATTCAAGTTCCGAAGAAAGACTACAAAGTCAAAATGTGTGTAGATTACTGAGACCTCAATAAAGTGAGTCCAAAGGATGATTTCCCTTTGCCTCATATTGATGTTTTGGTTGATAATACAACTCAGTTTTCCATTTTTCGCTTCATGGATGGTTTCTTAGGGTATAACCAGATAAAAGTGTCTCCTGATGTATGGAGGAGACAAGTTTTATCACATCTTGCGGAACATACTACTACAAAGTAATGTTGTTTGGCTTGAAGAATATAGGGGCAACATATCAATGTGCCATGGTAACCCTTTTTCACGATATGATTCACAAAGAGATTGAGGTTTATGTGGACAACATGATTTCCAAATCCAGAACTGAAGATGATCACTTGGAACACCTAAGGAAGTTGTTTTCCAGGCTCCGTAAGTTCAAGTTGCGATTGAATCCAACAAAATGCACTTTTAGGGTCCGATCTGGTAAATTGTTAGGTTTCATAGTCAGTCAGAAATTAATTGAGGTTGATCCCGACAAAGTTCGAGCAATCCAAGACATGCCACTTCCCCGAACAGAGAAATAAGTCTGAGGTTTCCTTGGTCGACTTAATTATATCTCTAGATTCATATCCCATTTAACAGCTACATGTGAACCGATCTTTAAATTGTTGAGGAAGAATCAATCGATTGTATGGGATAATGATTGTCAAGTGGCATTTGACAAAATAAAAAAGTATTTGCAAGAAACAACAATCCTTATACCACTTATTCCTGATAGGCCTCTTATTATGTACCTCACAGTACTTGATGAATCCATGGGCTGCGATTTGGGTCAGCATGATGACAAGAAAGAACATGCAATATATTATCTCAGTAAGAAGTTCACTGAATGTGAGACCAGATACTCACTTTTAGAGAAGACTTGTTGTGTTTTGGCTTGGGCTACTTGATCCCTGAGACAATACATTGTTTGCCATACTACTTTAATGATATCTAAAATGGATCTGATAAAGTATATATTTGAAAAGTGTGATGTTATTGGTAGAATTACTCAGTGGCAAATGTTTTTGACTGAATATGATATCTAATATGTGACTCAGAAAGCAATAAAGGGGAGTATTTAGTCTGATTACCTTTCTCATTCACCTGTGGAGGGTTATCAACTATTGACGTTTAACTTTCCAGACTAAGATATCATGTTTATTAGAGATTATGCTATTCCATGCCCCGAGGAAGGCCCTGAACCAGGATCACGATGGATGCCTGTGAAATTCTGGTATCAGATATGAGATGTCGAAGGTAATGTCACGACACTAATATCTGAACAACAGATGAAACATAAACAGGATAAAATTATTAAATAATTGAAAAATGACACAAGCAATTGTTAACCCAGTTCGGTGCAAACACACCTACGTCTGGGGGTTACCAATCCATGAAGGAAATCAACTAAATAGAATTAGTTCAAAGACTCTTAGTAAACAACTTCAAGTTACAATCTTTTCACCTAATCTCTACCCGTGTGACTTCTATATAAGAACTCTTAGATATGAGACCCTGCTCACTCCCTCTCAATCACAACAGTGATACTAGAACAAATACCACAAAGAAAGAAGACACAGTTCAAGGACACACACTTGATCTTGCTTAAAAGCTTCAATCAAGTAAACAAATACACTCGTACTTCAAAGTTGAATGAATGGATCAAAATTCACAAACGCACATTAGGCTAACAACCCTAACACTTACTGACTTTAACGTTCGTCTATTCTCTGCCCCATTACACAGGGTTTACATGGTCTTCAAATAAAAGCTTTTTGAATGGGCCTGGGCAACAAGAAACCCTAATCATATCTAACACATATTCCCTAGGAATTAGTAACAAATCATTCCTCTTTGGGAAACAGAATATTTTGGCTTTAAATTGCCCTGCCCCATATGCCCTTTTTAAGAGAGAAACGCGTGCAATCTCCACATAAGCACACAAAGACTTGCATGAAAAGCTCAACAACAAAACACATAACATTCAGACTGAATGTTCTGTATGCACGTGTCTTAACATCGGATTTGACATCTTGAATAAATTCTGCACAACCATATTAAACAACCTACAGAAAGCTGATATCACATGTCAAGACTACAAGTGTGACATTTTGTGATAACACTAAGTTTTACCAAAATTGATGCCAATACATAGAACCAACAAACTCCCCCTTTGGCAAAATTTGGCTAAAACAAACAACAGATCACACGATCACAAGAAATCAATCAAAGTATCAGTTCAGCAGCAGAAGTAAACATACACACATTACTAGCAAAAATAACAACTAGTAAACACACAAGCGCTTGTACTCAGAACACACCATCTCCCCCTTCAGTTAGTCCACAACAAGCAACAACCTGCTTCACTCAGACAGAACATAGAGAATCCTCCCCCTGTGCCAAACAAATAAACACCAGAAAATTCTCCCTCCCTGTATCGGATGAACAGAGCAGCAACAACACAGATACTCATCTACATCATCTATAGCTATTTCTCCCCCTTTTTATCCAAAAGAGACCAAAGAGACAAAATAAATGTTCATCTAGTCATAACCTGAAATCTAAGAAGTTAAAAAGTTACAACACCAAGTTCATACACAACTGAAAGAATGCTGAGAAACAAATCAACAAAGTAATACCAAAAACAAGGAAATCCACCAAAACAGCAAAAACCATCAAACCAATAGGGACCAAAGTCAAATGAGCTACTCAGTAGAGCTTGAGCTTACAGCTTCATCAGCACCAGAAACAGAATTGCCACTTGTATCATCATGGTTAGCAGACCTCTCACTAGAGGTGTGGGCTTCAACTTCTTCTTCATGGCTGACATTAGCATGATCAATATTTTCACCCTCAGCCTGCTCCAAGCTTGCAATCAAGGCTTCCAACGATTGTTTTCTAGCTGTGGCTATCCTTATCCCTCACCTAGCTCTTTGCATGTCTCCTTAAGCTTAGCAATAGCTCTAACTTTTGAGGCTGGCCTCTTCATGGCAGATGTCAGGACAATATCCTCGACGTGACTTCCTTCAAACAATTTGTAGTGCACAGACAGGGCAGGTTATCTTCTACTAGGTAAGTCATTAGAGCATAGAATACCAGGATGTTGATTCAAGATAATCCCACAGATCATAAAGGGAAAGGCAATTGGCGGCTTAACTGCATTAGTAGTTGCATGCTTGATGATTTGTTCAAACATAAATCTACCATAGTCAAAATTCACTTTTGTTCCAACAACAAAAATAAACCTCCCAAGAGTATTAGCAATGTTGGAAATATGGTTGGTAGGGACCCAGTTGGCAGCTCCTATTTTATGCAGGATAACATACTTGACAGTCAACTTCCCAGCAGGAAGATGCTTTTTAACAGGCCAAACTTTCACCTGCCTGGCTGCAATCTCCCTACAAACTTGATTGTCTGTAACTTCTAATTCTCCTGCACCCTAAATTTTTCTGCCTAGAAAATTATTAATAACAGTAGGAGAGAATGTTATACACTTACCCCTTACATACACCTTGCAGAACTCCTTGTTGTTCTTATCAGCAATATCCTCAGGAATGTTAACAATAAATTCCTTAACTAAACCTTCATAGCATGGAGAGAACCCAACAACAGTTTTCAACAGCCCAACAACTTTTATCAAGTGCATGACCTCCTTGGCATCAACATCATCTTTTCCCAACTCCATTTCCATATCTATCCTTCTTTGAATCACAAATTTCCACTTAGCAGCTCCATCCTCACGATGGAAGGAGATGTTATCCAAATGAACAGCAGGGACTTTACCAGGAGACTTCCTAACAGTGGTTTTCTTCACAGGCGAGATGTCAGGGACATCTTCCTCAACATCCTCTTCAGGCTCAAAATCATCTCTGATCTTCCTCTTCTTTACTTCAACCTTGCTCCATAGTTTGGAGGGACCAATACCAGCAATCTTCTTGGCTTTTCTAGCTGACATAAGTTCAACCACAAATTTTCCTTTGCGAGTCTTCATGCGTTTATCCACACTTGGCTTCATGTGATGAATCAAGATTTCCTCTTGATCATCAGAGCTACCATCCTCTAGATCAATCACAATATTTGCATCATCATGCTTCTCAGAGTGGGAAGCATTAGCAGTGTGAGAAGCCACAAATTTCCCTTTTTCAGACATGGTCTGCCCTAGAGAGCTCAACCCTTCAACAGCCAGGTCCTTGTCAGAACTGGAGGAATCGTCATCCTTATCACTATGTTGTTCAACCTTAGGAGAGGGGTACATTTGAGAAAGGGGAGTAGAAACTCCCTTCACAGAGTGGCCTTCATTAAGAATTCTAGTGACTAGGTCTCTTATAACACGATCAATGTAGTGTGTATCTTCCTTAGAGTTAGTGACAGGAGTTGAACCAGAAGGAATACAAGAGGGGTTACCTTGATTGGAGCATGCAGAAGCTGAGGCATCAATGGAGATGGGTTGGTTCAAATCAATGTCCATGTTGGGAATAACAGAGAGAGGAGCAACATCCAGAATCTCATCATCAGGGATTCCCATGGGAGGAGCACTAACCTTTGGAGTAAACGTAGTATTTTTAGAAGCAAATGTATCTTGATGTTGTGACATTTTGGAGTTTTTCTGGAAAAAGTAATGTTGCCCTAATAGAGGAATCTGGAGAAAGAAAAGGAAGATGGAAGAGTTGGAGTAGGTAATGATGTTGTGGGGGTTGTAATACCCCAAAATTTACCCTTTATTTTTCGTGGAAAGCATGGGGTTATTGTTTCACCTCATTAGCATCATAATAGGTCATACTCATTGCATACTGCATTAGTGACTTGGGAAATCATGGTTTGATTGATCACTCCTTACCAGAAGGAGCCCACACAAAGGCAAGACTGAGAATTGAACTTCATTCTCCAAATATACAAGTCTCAAGGTGTTCCATATGTATAATGATGGTCCCCAGTTCATCAGTGGAAGATTCAAAGCTCTCAGAGTGTGCATATGGATTTAATCAGAAATCAGGGTTTCGTGGCTATCTGCAATAAGCAATGTTTGGTTGGAAGTGAAGGGGGTCATTCATGTCATCTTGGCCTAGGGAGATCCACAATTATCACAGAAAGATCCATTGGCAATCAATGCAATCAGTTCGTAGTCATTTTTGCCCTAAAACTAGGGTTTGGTATAAAATCGGTTTATTTATGATTCCTTGAGTGAAACTCATTTCCATGGCCCTCCACATGTCCACAAGGGTCTACATACAAAAAAATCAGCTCTTTATTTGAGCCAGAGGTGCTTCAATTGATCAATGGAATCAGAAATCACACAGATTGGGAAAAGTCAACTGTGGGGCCAGAAAAGTCAACTCCTGACATTTTGAAAGTGGAATCTCAAAATTCATGCCTAAGGGAGCTTACATATGAAATTTGATCAAGGTTGGATCATGGATTCATCATTTAATCGGGAGTTGGAAAAGTTACCAAATTTGGAAATAATTGACTTTCCATTTAAGGCAAGTTTTTATGGTTTTTGCACCCACTTTAAGCCTATATTCCATCAAGATGCAAGCTCCATTTGAAAATTTCTCCAACATGAAAGTTGTTCCTTTTGTTCCAAGATTTCTAGAGATATAAAGTTTGTTTCATTTAGATTAAATTGAGAAAGATATGCTTGGTCAAAGTAAGACATTATTTTAGAACACTTAGAAAATTTCTAAGTCCAAAATCTGCAAAATTTGTCAAGACTTATGGACCAGTTTTATTGCACTTCAAGACATCTTTTGAAAATACTTTCTTCATGACAATTGTACCTTGATATGTCCTATTTCACACCTTTTTGGAACCACCCCATTTGGATCATTGGTTTGAAAGATACACTCATCTAAAGTTGGTATCGTAAGCTGAATTTTTTGACAGCATTTAGGCCAAACTGACCCAACCATTTTGCAGCTATGGGACCTGCACTTTATGGCCATTTTTCACCTCTTTCCACTCATCATTTCAAATTGTGTTCAACATAAAAAATGTTAAGCTACATACCCTCTTTCTACTGTTTGCATTGCCTTGCCATTTGGTTACATGCTTATCAAGATACAAGGTCTTAAAGTCACCCTGTTGGGCCATTTTTGTGCTGCACAAGAAAATCAAGTCTAACCAAAAACGACCAACACACCACTTTTTACCCCATTTGGCCATTTGCTTTTGGTTCACTCACTTAAGCTTTGCCACAATTAGATCTTCTAATACACCTCACCTTTGGCACCACTTTTTGCATCATTTTGTCATAATCCAAACCAACATTCCAAGCCCATTAAGACACTTTAGACCTACATATTTAAAGCTTCTAAAACCCTAATCTGAAGAGGGTTGGCTGCTGTATTTTCAAAGAAAGGCAAGAGAGAAAGATCAAGTGTCATCCTATTTCCATTTCACAAGTCCTTGAAGTTTCAAAGAGCACCTCATTCTTCCTTCCATTCTTCCAATACCAAGAGGCAGTGGACTGTTTTCCACTAGGTAAGCCTTCTATTCCATCTTCCATGACCATATTCCATGCTTGTTCACTTCTATCTTCATGCTTACCATGCTTGCTTCATGTTATTTTTCATTTATACCATGCCATGCCATGCTTTTTTTCATGCTAATTTTTGTTGTTAATACTATGCTATGCATGCTTATGAACCCTTCAACATGAAACATTGCTTTAAGTTGGAATTTTGTAACATTTATTTTTTGTTGAATCCGGTTGCATGAAGCCCCCTTGCTATTCGCTTTTCTCTATGTTAAAGTCACTATTTTTCATAAAACAAAGCACCATTGTGTTCTACATGTTCCAAACTCAAACTTTGATTTTTACATCACCTTATTTGGAGCCCTGTAGCATTAGCTATGTTGGTTTGAAAATGGAGGAAATGGGCTGCGTTTTTCATGTGTGCTGAATTTGGGTGCATGAAGCCCCCTTGTTGTTCACTTTTCTACATGCTAGGGCCACTATTTTTAATAAAACAAAGCATCATTGTATTCTACATGTTCCAAACTCAAACTTTGATTTTTACATCATCCCATTTGGAGCACCATAGAGGGAGATATGTTAGTTGGAAGTTTAAAAAAAAACTGCGTTTCACACGTATGCATGCATGGCTTTTTTTTTCATTTGCATGGAAAATAACACACGTCCGCATTAGACACGGTTCAAACCCGCGCGCGCCCACACAATCCCAGCCATCCGCCCCTTGTTTTGTCCGCTAGTGCATAATTGGAAGTTTGCCCAATTGATGCACCATGTTACATAACTCATTAAATTAAATGTTCAGTTTTTTTATTTTGATCATGCTGGGATTTTCGCTGGGTTGGGCCTCAATATCTTGTTGTTCGCCCCCCACCCGCAAAGCCCATTTTTCCATTTCATTTTATTTTCTTTTTCAATTTATTTTATTTTTCTATTTTCATTTTTAATTAATAAAAATATTTTATTTATTCATAAAAATACCAAAAAATGTTTTTTACTTTCCTTAATGTTTTATTTAATTTATTTAATTTTTATTTTCATATTTTATTTAATGTTGATATTTTATTTTAATTATTTATTTCAAGTGGTTCTTTTAAGCATACATTTTGTCATTTATTTTATTTTCATGACTTAGAATTATTTTTAACTTCTGACTTTTGGGATGAGGGTTGACCAATGTCTCATGGTCAACTTGACCTTTTATTGGAGTTTTATTTCCCATTTTTAATTTATTTTGGATTTATTTTTTACCTAGTTTGCTTGGTTGACTTTTCATTTGACTTCTGTTTTATTTCAATTCATTTATACACTAATTTTCATTATTTTTAAAATCTTTTTGGGGGATGATGATGTCCTGACCCCACCTCATTTAATTTACTTTTTCATAATTTATTGAATTAATTTACTATTTATTTGATAATTTTTAAGTTGACTTGACTTTACAGTTGACTTTTTTATGATTGATGTTTGACATAGGGATTGCTTAGGGCAATTGAAGAGATTTTTTTATCCTCCCTTGTTCATCTTATATGCCACATATTAGAGGCTTTTCATCTTGATTTTATTTGATCCTTGCATCATTTCCCGATTAAATTATTCATTGATCCTTTGTGTGCATAGTTGTACTTGTCTCATTTATCTGATATTTTTTATACTTGTTTCTTCCATACATGCTTCCATTGTTTGATTGTTTAACATGTTTATACTTGTCATACATTGTCTAATTCTCATTCTTTCATTCTTTGATTATTTGATTTGATCATATGCTTGTTTATATATCTTATCTGTCTGATTAATAACTGCTGCCTACTTGTATGGTGTATGAGGCATTTATTCTTATTTATTTGATTGCCATGAACAATCCCCATTCACAACAAATGCATCCCCCTCCCATGAAGTGTATAATTTTTATTCTTTCATTCTTTATTCATCTGTTAATACAAGAAATAAAATGAACATCCGATAACCATTTCAAAACAAGATCAAAACTTCGATCCAACGTTGAGTAACCATTTTCAAAACTTAACAGAACCAGCACGTATTCATCCATTCTTTTGTAAGTCGATTGCTTCATGCATCGCCATTTCTCTTGTAAGTCGATTGCTTCACGCATCGCCATCTACCTTGTAAGTCGATTGCTTCGTGCATCGCCATCTACCCTTTACCCCACTCCTCTCCTTGCTCCATTCGTCGATTCTTGTTCCGTTTAGGTAGCACCCATTAGGTAGGACCCTTTGTATGATAACATAGGTAGGATTCCTATTTTCTTTTGTATGATAACATAGGTAGCATTCCCTCATTTCTTTGTATGCTAACATTAGGTAGATGTTCCCATTTATAAATCCTAACACTTAGGTCCACATTGCATGACAACTCTAGGGCGGAGCTTCCCCATTTTTTTTAGACCTTCTGTGCGTCTCCGATCCTGTGGCATGTCGTTCCGTTCTATTGCAAAGAGGTAACTGCCTAAGACTCGATTCAGCGAGCTGCGACACCTGCTGCTAGGACATGAACACATTGCCCACTCTCCTTTGACACAACTGGTGTCCTCCTTTGTAAGTCCAGCCGAACTACAACAACTCTGATTCTCATGTTCAAATGAGATACGTAGGCACAAGATGCGATGTCTTGCCGAGTTCCTTTTTGACTGACGACTAACCACTAATCCTTGTTTGCTTTCGCCCTCGTTGCGATTCTTTTCGCTCGCCCTCGTTGCGATCGAGACTTTCCCTTTCTCTTGCCCTAGTTGCAATCGAGACCCTTGTTCCCGTAGTTAGCTGAACTACGTATTGCTCTGATTCTCATTCCCGATGAGATACGTAGGCATAAGATGCGATGTCTTAGCGAGCACACATCTCTTTAACCCATAGGTAGCCGAGCTACGAAGACTCTGATTCTCATATTCAGATGAGATACGTATGCAGTGGATGCGACATCTGTGCGAGTCATTTTCTTTTGACCCTTTTCTTTTAGTAAATAGTACATTAGATAAACACACACCCTTTAGACAAGAACAACAAGAGTGGATCCCGTAGAGTACTACGAATGCGTAGGGGTGCTAATACCTTCCCTTCGCATAATCGACTCCCGAACCCAAGATTTGGTTGCGAGACCTTGTCTTTTCTTTTCCTTTCTCCAGGTTTACTTCGAGCGTTCCCCTTCCCTCCTTTGGGATAAATAACGCACGGTGGCGACTCTTCTGTCATTTCTTTCTCGCCGGTTGTTTTTTCCGCACACTATATTTTTTAGGCTGCGACAGCTGGCGACTCTGTTGGGGATCCGGTTCCCCTAAGCGAGTCCCTCCTAGCTTTTGTAGGTTTTTTGTTTGTTGGGTGTTTACTTCTTTCGTAAAGTTATTTATTTTTCAGCATTTACCTGCTTTATTGCATTTGTGTACATATCATTGCTTGTATTTGTTGGCTCTGTTGTTGGGTTGTTTGTTTGTTGGGGTGGGATGTTCTATGAGAGATAAGCCCACTACCCAGGCTTGAGCATACACATAAGTGTTAGAGTGGATAGTCATGAGGCTTGCGTGGCATGTTGCTACGTTAAGTCGTTCATGAAGACCCACATCCAGACAAGATTTCTTTTGGATATATTTTGTCCTATGGGTGTTCCATAACGACAGATGTTCCTCTAAAAATCATCGACTCTGGTGACCATTTCCCGAGAACTCAGTCGAGGCCTCTCCTCCGAGACGCGTTTATGTTAGCTCTGGTGGGCGCATTCTCGCTGCTCAATCCGAGGACCCCGAGGCTGGGAACTTGCTTTAGGATATCCTATTGAGGGGAGTCAGTGGAGGTCTTTTGTCTCGTAATAATGCCAAACCTTCAGTGGTAAACGTATTATTCTCGACTTAAAAGGATGAAGCTGACGAACTTATGTTCTTAGAACCTACCAGTGAGGGGCGGGCGAAATTCAGGAAACCTTAACCTTCAACCAACCCGGTTTTCTGGAGCAGATTTTTGATCTTGTATTATATTCCTCAGTGGATTTCTCTTCAGACAATGCAACCTGACAGATGTTCAAGCAGATACAGCAGTCCTGATTTCCATGTCACTGCATTGCATCACATCATTTGCATTCATATCATTTGATACATGTTTATATATATCCAGGGGTTTACATCTTCTTCTTGATTCCGGTCGGGGTTTTCTGGCTCTCTTGAGATGGATATTGGCAGAAAGAGACACGTCGCCTACAAGTTTCCTGTGGTTTGTTTGGAGCCTATTCAACAACTGATGAAGTTAATGAATCACGATTCTCTAGAAGGATTTCGGAAGGAGTACGGTTTGATTCTAAGTTTCGTCACGGTTCTTTCCAAGGATCAACATGATGCTCTCTTCACACTACTGCAGTTCTATGACCCTCCATTGAGGTGTTTCACTTTCCCGGATTATATCTTGGTCCCTACTTTGGAGGAGATTGCCAGTTTTCTCAGAGTTCCCATCAAGCCGCAGTTGCTATTCTACAGTTCTGAGTTTCTGCCCGATCTCAACATGGTTGCTTCAGCCACATATTTGGGGAAATCAATCTTGAAGGCTAATATGTGTCAGAAGGGAGGAGTTAGTGGTTTTCATTTGAGTTTCTTAGTGGGAGAAGCTAAGAAGAAGATTGAAGACGGTGATCAGAGGGGTTTCAATGCTGTGTTGACTCTTTGTGTGTATGGGATTGTCCTGTTCCCTAATGTTGCCAAATTTGTGGACGTAGACGCAATACGCCTTTTTGTGTTGGGTAATCCAGTGCCGACCTTGTTGGGAGATTTCTTTCATTCAGTGCATCACAAGAATGAGAATAGAAGGGGAGGATTGGTGAATTGTTGTGCGCCTTTATTTTATAAGTGGTTCAGTTCCCACCTACCCAAGTCAGGAGCGTTCATTGATGTCGAGGACTCATTGAGTTGGTCGAAGAGATTGATGGGGTTGAGAGTTGAAGATATTTCTTGGTGGTCTGACCGGAGCTTGCTTCGGGCGGATATTATTCACAGTTGTGGGAACTTCCCAAATGTACCGTTGGTAGGAAGAAGAGGAGGAATCAACTATAATCCTTCTCTAGCAGTTAGACAGTTTGGATATGCTTTAAGAACTCCGCCTTTGGAAAAGGATGTGGAAGAATCTCTGTTTTTCCATTCTTCGCCTGATTTGACTGTATCCCGTAAGGCAGCAGAGGTCTGGCTCAAGGTGATCAAGAGAGGAAGAATTGTGCTTGGAAAAGGAGATTGTAGAACTTACCCTCAGTATGAAGAGTGGCTTCAAGGAAGAGTCGAAGAGTTTGGTCTGCCGTTTCCTATTGAAGAACCTTTGTATCCACCTACTCCTGAGCAGTCAACAATGGTGAGCCGAGAGGAGTATGACAAATTGAAGAATGCCATGGAGGAGCTTCAAACTGAAAACTCGGAGTTAAGTGTGAAGTTGCAAGACTATATGCATCAATTCCATGAGGCAGAATATCAGAAGGGGGAAGCCGTAAGATTGCAAGAGGAAGCAGAGAGGAAATTAGCAGTGGAGGTGGACTTCTTCAGGAAGACAGACAAAGCCTTGGGATCATCCAGTTCTGAGTTGAGGCGAGTCAAAAAGCAGTTAACAGATGTTCATGGTAAGTTAGCTGGTTGGCAAGAGCAATGGGATGCATTTTCAGCTTCTCGGAAAGCAAAAGAGGAGGAGATGGTAGCTCAACTGATCGGTCAGATGGAGAAGTTGAAGATTCTGCTGAAGGAGAAGAATAATGAACTTCTGTGTGTCCGTTCGACTAATGGCTACATGACAGATCAACTCGACAAAGCTCAAGAACAGATTGAAGAACTCAAGGTGCTGGCGGGTTTGAAGAGGTCTAAACTTGAAGAGGTATTCAGAGAAGACGATGGGAGTTACTACAGAGAGCACATCAACGAACTGGATGGGGTTATTCACAAGAGGAATCTGCTTATCCGGCGTTTGACAAAATCTCCAGATCATCTTGACACAATGGCACTACTGGCTGAAGTGAGGAGTAGTCCTTATGGGTTGTATACAGGAGGTTGATTCCTGATTTTTGTTCCTCTCTTTACTTATTATGTTGTAGTGATGATCCACAGACTTGTTGTGGAGATACTCTTTTGATGTACTGTTGGCTAAGGCCCTTCTCTTTGGACTCATTTATATGATGGTTTTCTCTCTATTGCATCTTGATCTCAGAAGTTTATCCACAACTCGGTCTTCTTGCACTCTTATCTGATGTGAGACTAGAATCATGGGGATAGAATACCCTTTGGAATTGATAAACATGTCATTGCATTTACATATTCATTTGCATGTCTTGCATAACAGGTACCGTCGCAGTGGTTCTCATTTTGTTTGGTGTTCCACTAGCAGGATAGCTGATTCAGGAATTCACCGGTACGGTACCCGCAGGAACCAACAGAAAGCAATGGAAGGCTTACAAGCAGAACTTGCCGAGATGAGAATCCGCATGACCCAATTCATGGATGTGGTTCAAGGGGTGGCTCAAGGACAGCAAGAGCTCAGACAGATGATGCATAGGAATCCTGCCACTACTCAACCAGAGACGTTGACTGATCCTCCAGCCGGAGAGGTTAACGGACCCAGTGGACCGGGGCCTACCCCGATCCCACATGTCAACTCCGGTCAACAGCTCGTCCATGATGATCAGGACAATCAGTTCACCCAGATGCAGGAAGACTTTGGCGTGGGCCATGGCATGGACCCCATGTTTAGAAGGTTAGAGGAGAGGCTGAAGGCAGTGGAAGGACAGAATCCTCTGGGAGTAGACATTGCTGACTTGGGATTAGTCCCAGGCGTGAGGGTGCCACCGAAATTCAAAGTCCCAGTCTTTGACAAATACAATGGCGGCTCTTGCCCAAAGACTCATGTGCAAGCCTACTTCCGTAAAATGGTTGCATACTTGGATGACGAGAAGCTGCTTATGTATTTTTTCTAGGATAGCCTAGGTGGGGCATCCCTGGAATGGCATATGAGGTTGGACAGAGCCCACATCCGCTGCTGGAGAGATTTGGCGGAGGCCTTCGTGAAATAGTATCAGTATAATGCAAACATGGCTCCGGACAGAACTCAACTTCAAAATCTGTCTCTTAAAAGCAATGAGTGCTTCAGGGAATACGCTCAACGCTGGAGGGAGACATCTTCCCGTGTTCAACCTCCTATGTTGGAGAAGGAAATGGCTAACATGTTCATGAACACTCTGCCCGAACCTTACTTGGAGCGCCTGGTGGGTTGCAATGCCTCCAACTTTGCTGATGTAGTCTCTACCGGTGAGAGGGTGGAGAACTACCTGAAGACATACAAGATCCAAAGTGGAGGTGGATCTTCATCAGGGGTGAAGAAGCCGTTTATTGGAGGACAGAAGCAGAGAGAGGGGGGTGTGAATTCTTTGTCTTCATATCAAAGTAGGGGTATCAGAAGGAACAGTTTTCGGAACTACCATCAACAACCGTATGTTGCGGCTGTGACCATTTCGGCTGCAGCACCACTACAACAACAACAACCACAACGTCAACAAACTCAGTACCAACAACAACAACAACCGGGTAACAGACCCGCCTATCAACAAAGGCAAAGGATGATGGACCGGCGTTTCGACACTCTTCCAATATCGTACGCTCAATTGCTTTCTAGTCTTCAACAACTACAACTTGTGCAGTTACGCACTCTGGCTCCTCCCGTTGGTAGGCTTCCGGCGGGTTACGACGCCAACGCCAGAGGTAGCTTCCACTCTGGGGCACCTGGCCACAATATTGAGAACTGCAAAGCTTTTAAGCACGTAGTTCAGGACCTCATAGATTCGAAGGCCATCAACCTTGCACTGGCTCCTAATATCGTTAACAATCCCATGCCACAGCATGGTAGTGCAAATGTTAATATGATGGAAGGGGAAGCCAGATCCGTCAAAGATGTGTTGAAGCTGAAGACTCCGTTGTTGGATATCAAAGGCTACTTGCTGAAGGCCGATGTTTTCCCCGGTTGTGGGAAGGGTTGTGTGGATTGTGCTACTCAGAGTGGGGGTTGTTTGAAGCTGCAGCAGGGTATCCGGGCCTTGCTCGACGAAGGTACCCTCCAGGTTGAAGACTTGTCTGTCCAAGACTCTGTGGAAGGGGTTGAGGAAGAGGCGTTTGAAGGTGTTGTTGATGAATTCATAGATGTTGTTCCTGTTGATTCTGTAATTCATGATGATGTATTTAAGTTTTCCAATGTTGTTGCTGATATCCCAAACAATGTGGTTAATTCTGATGTAATTGAACTTGATTCCGATGTTTCGGATGTTTATGTTTCAATGAATGAGATTTCTGAGTATGACTATGATGTTGCTACTATCACCATTTTCTACCCAACTAATCAGATCAGTGTGCCAGAAGCGCAACCGGTGCCACCAATGCGACAATCTACTATGACCATCACAACCCCTGGTCCTTTACCTTTCACCACCGAAAGGGCCATTCCGTGGCATTATGGGGGGAGTGTATACACGCATGATCATGGGGTGGAACAGCCACTGAAAGTAGAAGAGGTGCAGGCTGAATCTGAGGTGGAAATAAAAGATCTCGCAGTGGACAATGTTGGTAGAATCGGGCGATTCACCAGGAGTGGTAGACTGTTCTCACCACCCGTTACCCAAGCTGATAGTGCTGATGTCGCGGCTAAGGCCAAAGGCAAGCAAGTCGTGAATGAGGGTACCTCTGCACCCCAGGCTGGCTCTGAGCCCACTTTTGCGAAGAATGTGGACGAGCTTCTGAGAATCATAAAGAAAAGCGACTACAAGGTAGTCGATCAGTTGATTCAGACTCCGTCCAAGATATCCATTCTCTCACTCCTGTTGTGCTCGGAGGCGCATAGGGAGGCACTGCTGAAAGTCCTAAATGCTGCATATGTGCCTCAGGAGATCTCAGTGAACCAACTGGAAGGGATCGTTACAAATGTTCATGCAAGCAACGGGTTGGGTTTTACTGATTCTGACTTAACACCATCCGGACGCAATCATAACAAGGCTTTGCACATCTCGATGGAATGCAGAGACACTGTGTTATCACATGTTCTGGTGGATACAGGCTCCTCTCTCAATGTGCTACCCAAGAGAGCCCTGTCAAGGTTAGAAGTAGAAGGTTTGGTCTTGAAGCCTTCTGATCTCATTGTGAGAGCCTTCGATGGCTCTAAGAGGTCGGTGTTTGGAGAGGTAGAATTTCCAATTCTGATTGGATCGCAAACCTTCAACACTGTCTTATATGTGATGGATATCAGTCCCTCGTACAGTTGCCTGCTAGGCCGTCCCTGGATCCACAATGCTGGGGCAGTCTCCTCAACTCTACATCAGAAGATCAAATTCCCAGTCAATGGAAGAATTATCACCGTCTGTGGTGAGGAGGACATTCTGGTCAGTAACCTGTCTACATTCAAGTATGTAGAAGTAGAAGGTGAATTTCATGAGACCCTGTGTCAGGCCTTTGAGGCAGTTCATATCAAGGATGCAGCTCCTGTGGAAGAGGTTAAAGCGGGTGCCTCTATCTCTTCCTTCAAGCAGGCACAGGCCTTGGTAGATTCAGGTGTTGCTCCTGGTTAGGGACGTCTGTTGGAGTTACCGATGAAAGAAGACAAGTTCGGGATTGGGTATCAGCCAGCTCTTACCAACGCCTCAGACTCGACAGGGCCGATTACTTTCTCCAGCGTTGGCGTTATCCAATATGGCCAGATCTCTACAATCAACGATGAAGATGGGGATAGTGATTGCGACATCGACAATTGGGTGCGTCCGAGGATCCCGGGTGAAGTCATCAACAACTGGTCTTCTGAAGAGATTGTCCAAGTCACACTTCTTGAAGAGTAATTTTTCTTGTTTGTTCATGCATGTCCAAGTCTTACGTTCCGCCCAGGGCGTAATGACTCATTGTAGGGCTCACCTATGTGGATACTTGCATTGTTTATCATAAATGAAGGACGTCTTTTTGCATTCAAATATTTTGTTCATTGTCTTTCTATTTTTGCAGTTTTCAAAAACCAAAAATCAAAAAAATATTTGGCAATGTTTTGATTAGTTTTCACTCACTGTTCACACTCATAAGCACATATCATCACTCATACAGATGCACATCATCGGATCCTATTGATAACGGTTCTGCTATGGCTCGCTTCGACTTTGAAAATCCGATCTTTCAAGCTGAAGAAGAGGGTGATGAAGACTGTGAACTCCCTGAAGAGCTTGCCAGGTTGTTAAAACAGGAGGAAAGGGTCATTCAACCGCATCAAGAATCTACTAAAGTGATTAATCTTGGCACCGAAGATGCCAAGAAAGAAATCAAGATAGGGGTTGCTTTGGAAGATGATGTGAAGAAGGGGTTGATTGAATTGCTGCGAGAGTATGTCGACATCTTCGCTTGGTCTTACTAGGATATGTCAGGGCTTGACACAGACATCGTGGTACACCGTTTGCCTCTCAAAGAGGGTTGTCCTCCGGTCAAGCAGAAGCTTAGAAGAACAAGACCAGAGATGGTTGTCAAGATAAAGGAAGAAGTGCAGAAGCAGTTGGATGCAGGGTTTCTAGCAGTTACCAACTATCCGCCATGGGTTGCAAACATTGTTCCAGTACCTAAGAAGGATGGAAAGGTACGGATGTGTGTTGACTACCGGGATCTGAACAGAGCTAGCCCTAAAGATGATTTCCCATTACCTCACATCGATGTTTTGGTGGATAACACAACTCAGTTCTCGGTATTCTCCTTCATGGATGGCTTTTCTGGCTATAACCAAATCAAGATGGCGCCAGAAGACATGAAGAAGACAACTTTCATAACCCCATGGGGCACCTTCTGCTACAAGGTGATGCCGTTTGGTCTGAAAAACGTTGGGGCAACATATCAATGAGCTATGGTGACTCTATTCCATGATATGATTCATCATGAAATCGAGGTTTATGTGGACGATATGATTGCCAAATCTCAGACAGAAGAAGAACATTTGGTGAATCTACCGAAACTGTTTGAACGGTTAAGGAAATTCAAGCTGAGGCTTAATCCGAACAAGTGCACTTTCGGGGTGAGATCTGGAAAGCTGTTGGGTTTCATTGTTAGTGGAAAAGGGATTGAGGTGGATCCTGACAAGGTGAAAGCGATACAGGAAATGCCTGAGCCAAGAACGGAGAAACAGGTCTGTGGTTTCTTAGGGAGGTTGAACTATATTGCAAGGTTCATCTCTCACCTAACAGCCACGTGTGAGCCAATTTTCAAGCTGCTAAGAAAAGATAAGGCTATCAGGTGGAATGATGATTGTCAAAGGGCTTTCGAGAAGATAAAGGAGTATTTGCAGAATCCTCCTATCCTTATGCCTCCAGTCCCAGGGAGACCGCTGATTATGTACTTGACAGTACTCGACAATTCCATGGGTTGTGTTCTCGGTCAACACGACGAGACAGGTAGGAAAGAGCATGCCATCTACTACCTGAGTAAGAAGTTCACAGATTGCGAGTTGAGATACTCAATGCTTGAGAAGACATGTTCTGCACTTGCATGGGCTGCTAAGCAATTGAGACAATACATGCTGACTCACACAACCTTACTGATCTCCAAGATGGATCCAGTCAAGTACATATTCGAGAAGCCAGCTCTCACCGGAAGAGTTGCTCGTTGGCAAATGGTACTGACGGAGTACGACATCCAGTATACATCCCAGAAAGCCATCAAGGGGAGTATTCTGTCAGACTATCTTGCTCAACAACCGATTGAAGACTATGAGCCAATGAAGTTTGATTTTCCAGATGAAGACATCATGTTCCTCAAGATGAAAGACTGCGAAGAGCCAGTTGTTGAGGAGGGACCTGATCCAGATGAAAAGTGGACTTTAATGTTTGATGGGGCCGTCAATGCAAAAGGAAGTGGAATTGGTGCTGTCATTACCACTCTGAAAGGTGCCCACATGCCTTTCACCGCTCGTTTGACTTTTGAGTGCACCAATAATGAAGTTGAGTATGAAGCTTGTATCTTGGGTATTGAGCAAGCCATTGATTTGAGAATCAAGACTTTAGACATCTTCGGAGGTTCAGCTTTAGTGATCAATCAAGTGAATGGTGATTGGAATACTCTCCAGCCTAATCTGGTCCCCTACAGAGACTACACGAGAAGACTGTTGACTTTCTTCACAACAGTAAAACTGTATCATATACCTCGTGATGAGAACCAGATGGCAGACGCACTTGCTACACTATCCTCCATGATCAAGGTGATTCAGTGGAACAATGCTCCCAGGATCGATGTTATGCGTCTTGATAGGGCCGCGTATGTGTTTGCTGTTGAACTGGTAGTTGATGACAAACCCTGGTATCACGACATCAAGTGCTTTCTGAAGAATCAAGAGTACCCTGCAGTGGCATCCAATAATGATAGAAAGACTTTGAGAAGATTGGCAGGCAGTTTCTTCTTGAACAAGGATGATGTGTTGTATAAGAGGAACTTCGACATGGTTTTGCTCAAATGCGTGGATAGACACGAAGCAGACATGTTGATGCAAGAAGTTCATGAGGGCTCCTTTGGTACTCATGTCGGCGGACATGCAATGGCTAAGAAATTGTTGAGAGCGGGTTATTACTGGATGACCATGGAATCTGATTGTTTCAAATATGCTCGGAAGTGCCATAAATGCCAAATTTATGCTGATAAGGTACATGTGCCACCAAATCCTCTGAATGTGATGTCTTCACCGTGGCCGTTTGCTATGTGGGGCATTGATATGATTGGAAAGATTGAGCCGACTGCCACCAATGTGCATCGCTTCATCCTTGTTACCATCGACTATTTCACCAAGTGGGTCGAAGCAGCGTCATTTGCGAATGTCACCCGACATGTGGTTGCCCGATTCATCAAGAAAGAAATCATTTGTCGTTATGGGGTTCCCGAAAGAATCATTACTGATAACGGTTCCAATCTCAATAACAAAATGATGAAGGAGTTGTGCCAGAACTTCAACATTCAACATCACAATTCTTCCCCTTATCGCCCTAAGATGAACGGCGCTGTTGAGGCAGCAAATAAGAACATAAAGAAGATTGTGCAGAAGATGGTCGTTACGTACAGAGATTGGCATAAGATGTTACCCTTCGCCTTACATGGGTATCGTGCTTCAGTACGTACATCGACCGAGGCAACCCCTTACTCCCTTGTGTATGGTATGGAAGCAGTCCTACTTGTTGAAGTGGAGATTCCTTCTCTAAGTATCCTGTTGGATGTCAAGTTAGACGAAGCTGAATGGATTTGAACAAGGTTCAACGAGTTGAGTCTTATCGAAGAGAAGCGAATGGCAGCCATTTGTCATGGGCAGTTGTATCAGAGTCGGATGAAGAGAGCCTTTGACCGGAAAGTGCGTACTCGGTGTTTCCAAATCAGAGATTTGGTGTTAAAAAGGATCCTTCCTCCTCAGACAGATCACAGGGGCAAGTGGACTCCTAACTATGAGGGACCGTATATTGTCACCAAGATTTTTGATGGTGGGGCCTTAATGCTTGCAACCATGGATGGTGAAGACTTCACTTCCCCTGTGAACTCAGACGCAGTTAAAAAATACTTCGCCTAAAATAGACCTGTTGGACAATAAAAAGAATAGTCCAGGCAAAAAATGGGCATCCCGACGAACCAAGAAAATGAAAAAAGGTTCGGGCAAAAATTAGGGATTAAAAATGAAAAGATTGTACACCCGGTAAGTTGAAAACCTGAAAAGGCAACTTAGGCAAAAATGGGTATCTCGGTGGATTGAAAACCCGAAAGGGCGATCCAGGAAAAAGTTAGGGTTAAGCGAATGACTGCGTTCTGAGTAGTTCTGAATCTCATCTCGTGTCAATAACTGGAAACTTTCGAAGGATAGGAAATAGTCCAACCACCTTTTTCAGAAAGTTGATCATCTGGAGGATCTTGAAGACGAGCGAGTCATAGCAAAATTGGAACCCGATAGGAATCCATTTCACATTGCCATTAGATTAATTTCTGTTTTTATCTTTTGTGTGATTACCTCTTTCCAGGGATTGCTTCCTGATGTAAATGCCTATTCATAGGCCATTCAATCAATAAAATCATGTTATTCAGCATATCTTTGTGTTCACTTTCATTTTACTGTTTTGTTTGCAAAAATGACGTCCAATTTTTTATAAACATTGCATCATGAAACATAAGAGCTTTACAGGTACATGCTTACTAAACATTTAAAATTGCTGCAAATTTTAAGTGCTTTGGATCATCTATTCAGGACAGGTACACTCGGGGCATTCCCTTAAGGTTCCCAGCAGATGATCACGATCGTTTTGCTTCAACAGTTGGAGTTTGGTATCTTATCCTTTCAGAGTTTGGTCCAAGCATTGGATTTTTCAATCCCCAGCAGGTACTCACCACTGTACTTCCCCAAGCGGTTGTTTCAGATTATACACTCCCCAGTGGATTTGACAGTGCCAGAATGTATCTTCCCAGCAGAAGCGGCTGCTCCTCAGAGCTCGATGCCAGATCGATGATATCGACACCAGATCCGTGGTCTCTTTCCTTGAAGCAGAATCTCGGTACCGTATCGGTGTTTGCTTCCCCTGTTGAGTCGTCTCTCTCGCAGATTTTGGTTTCCAGAACTACCGTCGCTTTCCTCAGCAGCAGACTTTTCAGTGCCATTCTCTCTCCAGTTAGAGTCTCAGTATTTTGTTATTACCAGAACACCGCGTAGCGGGTTATTTTCCGACAGGGTTCATTGTGCTGTGTATTTCCAACAGCATTGCCCGGGGTCTAGAAGATTGTAATCATTTCCCCGGCAGGATCCCTTGCCTCGGCTTGGCATTCTCCCCAGCATTTCGCATCCCTGCATGTAGTATCATATTGCATTGCATCCTCCTAAATCGCGTAGCATTTCCATTTTCATGGAGCATTACGCCATTGAAAAATTCAAACATACGCATGTGAAACATAAAACACTCTCGGTATCCCAAGTGATAAGCCAGAAGTTGTTTCCAGTGCTCAGACTGAAGGTTGTTCATCCCTTATTATCCCCCAACATGGGTCGTTGGCCCACGTGCCGCCTCAATTATCATTTTTCCTTATTTCTGCCGATACTAACAGGCATGAAAATTTTCCGGTATTCAGACCGAAGTGGCATTCAGGCCAATTTTCCGGTATTCATACCGAAGTGGCATTCAGGCCAATTTTCCGGTATTCATACCGAAGTGGCATTTAGGCCGATTTTCTGATATTCAGATCGAAGAAGTTTCCGACATTCAGGTCGATGCAACTTGTGGCATTCAGGCTAATTTTCCGGTATCCAGACCGAAGTGGCATTCAGGCCAATTTTCCGATATTCATATCGAAGAAGTTTCTGACGTTCAGGTCGATACAACTTGTGGCATTCGGGCCAATTTTCTGGTATTCAGGCCAATTTCCCGGTGTTCATACCGATGTTTAATAATCTCATGCTCAGATCGAAGTCATTTCCAGTATTCAGACTGATGAGCGGCATTCATGCCATGGTTATTCCCGTGTTACCATTTATTTTGGTATTCATGCTAACATTCTCTTTTTTCGGTGTTCAGACCGATTTTCACCGTACCAGACAGATTCTTCTTTCAAGACCACCTCTTTGCCGATTCTGACAGGCATTTTTTCATTTTTCATTTCAGTATAAATTTCCAGGTTTTTATTGTATTCAATCCCTTGATACCTCGAAAGTACGAAAGTCGTTGCTATCTTCCTTTCAGGTCTCCAGCTGATTGAATAGGGGCAGCTGTAATACCCCAAAATTTAACCTTCATTTTTCATGGAAAGCATGGGATTATTGTTTCACCTCATTAGCATCATAATAGGTCATACTCATTGCATACTGCATCAGTGACTTGGGAAATCAGGGTTTGATTGATCACTCCTTACCAGAAGGAGCCCACACAAGGCAAGACTAAGAATTGAACTTCATTCTCCAAATATACAAGTCTCAAGGTGTTCCATATGTCTTATGATGGTCCCCAGTTCATCAGTGGAAGATTCAAAGCTCTCAGAGTGTGCATATGGATTTAATCAGAAATCAGGGTTTCGTGGCTATCTACAACAAGCAATGTTTGGTTGGAAGTGAAGGGGGTCATTCATGTCATCTTGGCCTAGGGAGATCCACAATTATCACAGAAAGATCCATTGGCAATCAGTGCAATCAATTCCTAGTCATTTTTGCCCTAAAACTAGGGTTTGGTATAAAATCGGTTTATTTCTGATTCCTAGAGTGAAACTCATTTCCATGACCCTCCACATGTCCACAAGGGTCTACATGCAAAAAATCAGCTCTTTATTTGAGCCAGAGGTGCTTCAATTGATCAACGGAATCAAAAATCAGACAGATTGGGAAAAGTCAACTGTGGGGCCAGAAAAGTCAACTCCTGACATTTTGAAAGTGGAATCTCAAAATTCATGCCTAAGGGAGCTTACATATGAAATTTGATCAAGGTTGGATCATGGATTCATCATTTAATCGGGAGTTGGAAAAGTTACCAAATTTGGAAATAGTTGACTTTCCATTTAAGGCAAGTTTGTATGGTTTTTGCACCCACTTTAAGCCTATATTCCATCAAGATGCAAGCTCCATTTGAAAATTTCTCCAACATGAAAGTTGTTCCTTTTGTTCCAATATTTCTAGAGATATAAAGTTTGTTTCATTTGATTAAAATTGAGAAAGATATGCTTGGTCAAAGTAAGACATTATTTTAGAACACTTAGAAAATTTTCTAAGTCCAAAATCTGCAAAATTTGTCAAGACTTATGGACCAGTTTTCTTGCACTTCAATACATCTTTTGAAAATACTTTATTCATGACAATTGTACCTTGATATGTCCTCTTTCACACCATTTTGGAACCACCCCATTTGGATCATTGGTTTGAAAGATACACTCATCTAAAGTTGGTATCGTAAGCTGAATTTTTTGACAGCATTTAGGCCAAACTGGCCCAACCATTTTGCAGCTATGGGACCTGCACTTTATGGACATTTTTCACCTCTTACAACTCATCATTTCAAGTTGTGTTTAACATAAAAAATGTTAAGCTCCATGCCCTCTTTCTATTGTTTGCATTGCCTTGCCATTTGGTTACATGCTCATCAAGATACAAGGTCTTAAAGTCACCCTGTTGGGCCATTTTTGTGTTGCACAAGAAAATCAAGTCTAACCAAAAACGACAAACATACCACTTTTTACCCCATTTGGCCATTTGCTTTTGGTTCACTCACTTAAGCTTTGCCACAATTAGATCTTCTAATACACCTCACCTTTGGCACCATTTTTTGCATCATTTTGTCATAATCCAAACCAACATTCCAAGCCCATTAATACACTTTAGACCTACATATTTAAAGCTTCTAAAACCCTAATCTGAAGAGGGTTGGCTGATGTATTTTCAAAGCAAGGCAAGAGAGAAAGATCAAGTGTCATCCCATTTCCATTTCACAAGTCCTTGAAGTTTCAAATAGCACCTCATTCTTCCTTCCGTTCTTCCAATACCAAGAGGCAGTGGACTGTTTTCCACTAGGTAAGCCTTATATTCAATCTTCCATGACCATATTCCATGCTTTTTCACTTCTATCTTCATGCTTACCATGATTGCTTCATGTTATTTTTCATTTATACCATGCCATGCCATGCTTTTTTTCATGCTAATTTTTGTTGTTAATACTATGATATGCATGCTTATGAACCCTTCAACATGAAACATTGCTTTAAGTTGGAATTTTGTAACATTTATTTTTTGTTGAATCCGGCTGCATGAAGCCCTCTTGCTGTTCGCTTTTCTCTATGTTAAAGTCACTATTTTTCATAAAACAAAGCACCATTATGTTCTACATGTTCCAAACTCAAACTTTGATTTTTACATCACCTTATTTGGAGCCCTGTAGCATTAGTTATGTTGGTTTGAAAATGGAGGAAATGGGTTGCGTTTTTCATGTGTGCTGAATTTGGGTGCATGAAGCCCCTTTGTTGTTCACTTTTCTACATTCTAGGGCCACTATTTTTCATAAAACAAAGCATCATTGTATTCTACATGTTCCAAACTCAAACTTTGATTTTTACATCATCCCATTTGGAGCACCATAGAGGGAGATATGTTAGTTGGAAGTTTAAAAAAAAAACTGCGTTTCACACGTATGCCATCATGGCTTTCTTTTTCATTTGCATGGAAATTAACACACGTCCGCATTAGACACGGTACGAACCCGCGCGCGCCCACACAATCCCAGCCATCCGCCCCTTGTTTTGTCTGCTAGTGCATAAGTGGAAGTTTGCCCAATTGATGCACCATGTTACATAACTCATTAAATTAAATGTTCAGTTTTTTTATTTTGGTCATGCTGGGATTTTCGCTGGGTTGGGCCTCAATATCTTGTTGTTCACCCCCCACCTGCAAAGCCCATTTTTCCATTTCATTTTATTTTCTTTTTCAATTTATTTTATTTTTCTGTTTTCATTTTTAATTAATAAAAATATTTTATTTATTCATAAAAATACCAAAAAATGTTTTTTACTTTCCTTAATGTTTTATTTAATTTATTTAATTTTTATTTTCATATTTTATTTAATGTTGATATTTTATTTTAATTATTTATTTCAAGTGGCTCTTTTAAGCATACATTTTGTCATTTATTTTATTTTCATGACTTAGAATTATTTTTAACTTCTGATTTTTGGGATGAGGGTTGACCAATGTCTCATGGTCAACTTGACCTTTTATTGAAATTTTATTTCCCATTTTTAATTTATTTTGGATTTATTTTGTACCTAGTTTGCTTGGTTGACTTTTCATTTGACTTCTGTTTTATTTCAATTCATTTATACACTAATTTTCATTATTTTTAAAATCTTTTTGGGGGATGATAATGTCCTGACCCCACCTCATTTAATTTATTTTTTCATAATTTATTGAATTAATTTACTATTTATTTGATAATTTTTAAGTTGACTTGACTTTACAGTTGACTTTTTTATGATTGATGTTTGACATAGGGATTGCTTAGGGAAATTGAAGAGATTTTTTGATCCTCCCTTGTTCATCTCATATCCCATATATTAGAGGCTTTTCATCTTGATTTTATTTGATCCTTGCATCATTTCCCGATTAAATTATTCATTGATCCTTTGTGTGCATAGTTGTACTTGTCTGATTCATCTGATATTTTTTATACTTGTTTCTTCCATACATGCTTCCATTGTTTGATTGTTTAACATGTTTATACTTGTCATACATTGTCTAATTCTCATTATTTCATTCTTTGATTATTTGATTTGATCATATGCTTGTTTATATATCTTATCTGTCTGATTAATAACTGCTGCCTACTTGTATGGTGTATGAGGCATTTATTCTTATTTATTTGATTGCCATGAACAATCCCCATTCACAACAAATGTATCCCCCTCCCATGAAGTGTATAATTTTTATTCTTTCATTCTTTATTCATCTGTTAATACACGAAATAAAATGAACATCCGATAACCATTTCAAAACAAGATCAAAACCTCGATCCAACGTCGAGTAACCATTTTCAAAACTTAACAGAACCAGCACGTATTCATCCATTCTTTTGTAAGTCGATTGCTTCATGCATCGCCATTTCTCTTGTAAGTCGATTGCTTCATGCATCATCATCTACCTTGTAAGTCGATTGCTTCGTGCATCGCCATCTACCCTTTACCCCACTCCTCTCCTTGCTCCATTCGTCGATTCTTGTTCCGTTTAGGTAGCACCCATTAGGTAGGACCCTTTGTATGATAACATAGGTAGGATTCCCATTTTCTTTTGTATGATAACATAGGTAGCATTCCCTCATTTATTTGCATGCTAACATTAGGTAGATGTTCCCATTTGTAAATCCTAACACTTAGGTCCACATTGCATGACAACTCTAGGGCGGAGCTTCCCCATTTTTTAGACCTTCCGTGCGTCTCCGATCCTGTGGCATGTCGTTCCGTTCTATTGCAAAGAGGTAACTGCCTAAGACTCGATTCAGCGAGCTGCGACACCTGTTGCTAGGACGTGAACACATTGCCCACTCTCCTTTGACACAACTGGTGTCCTCCTTTGTAAGTCCATGTTCAGATGGCAATCCCTATGTAGCCAAACTATGGCAACTCTGATTCTCATGTTCAGATGAGATACGTAGGCACAATATGTGATGTCTTGCTGAGTTCCTTTTTGACTGACGACTAACCACTAATCCTTGTTTGCTTTCGCCCTCGTTGCGATTCTTTTCTCTCGCCCTCGTTGCGATCGAGACCTTCCCTTTCTCTTGCCCTAGTTGCAATCGAGATCCTTGTTCCCGTAGTTAGCTGAACTACGTATTGCTCTGATTCTCATTCCCGATGAGATACGTAGGCATAAGATGCGATGTCTTAGCGAGCACACATCTCTTTAACCCATAAGTAGCCGAGCTACGAAGACTCTGATTCTCATATTCAGATGAGATATGTATGCAGTGGATGCGACATCTGTGCGAGTCATTTTCTTTTGACCCTTTTCTTTTAGTAAATAGTACATTAGATAAACACACACCCTTTAGACAAGAACAACAAGAGTGGATCCCATAGAGTACTACGGATGCGTAGGGGTGCTAATACCTTCCCTTCGCATAATCGACCCCCGAACCCAAGATTTGGTTGCGAGACCTTGTCTTTTCTTTTCCTTTCTCCAGGTTTACTTTGAGCGTTCCCCTTCCCTCCTTTGGGATAAATAACGCACGGTGGCGACTCTTCTGTCATTTCTTTCTCCCCGGTTGTTTTTTCCGCACACTATATTTTTTAGGCTGCGACATGGATAGCGTGTGAGGATGGTATTTCCAAAACATGGTGAAGATTTACCATAATGGGGGCACTTTATTTTAGGCACATAGACAATAATTTGATTACTTTTTCCACTCCATATTAATTGCTACAAGTCTTCATAAATGCAAATCCCTAATTTTCCTCTCAAGAATTCAAACTGATTTGCATCCAAAGCCTTTGTAAAAATACCAGTTAACTGCATCTCAGTAGCAACATGCTCTAAGACTACAATCTTATCCTCCACAAGTTCTCTAATAAAATGGTGACGAATATCAATATGTTTGGTCCTGCTGTGCTGAATAGGGTTATTTGAGATGCTTATAGCACTCAGGTTATCACAGTACAATGTCATGACATCTTGTGTGACATTGTACTCAGTCAACATTTGTTTCATCCACACCAGTTGAAAACAACTACTTCCAGCTGCTATGTATTCAGCTTCAGCAGTAGACAGTGAAACACAAATTTGTTTCTTACTAAACCACGATATTAAGTTGTTCCCCAAGATGAAACATCCCCCTGATTTGCTTTTCCTATCATCAGCACTTCCAGCCCAATCAACATCATAATATCCAGACAACCCAGATTCCGATCCATGAGTGTATAGCATCCCATAGTTACAAGTGCCATTGACATATTTCAAGATCCTTTTCACTTGGTTGATATGGCTCACCTTTGGTTCAACTTGATATCTAACACATACACCTACTGCAAAAGCAATGTCAGGTATGCTTGCTGTAAGATATAGCAGACTCCCTATCATGCTTCTGTAGAGACTTTGATCCATACTGACCCCATTTTCATCTTTAGACACCTTCATATGAGTAGGAGCAGGTGTCCTCTTGTGGCTTGCATTCTCCATTCCAAACTTCTTAACAATATTCTTGGCATATTTACTTTGAGATAGAAAGATAGAATCTTCCATCTGCTTGACTTGCAGACCAAGAAAATAGGTTAGTTCACCAACAAGGCTCATTTCAAATCCAGATTGCATTTGCTCAACAAAATGTTGAACCATCTTACTTGACATCCCACTAAACACAATATCATCCATATAGATCTGAGCAACCATGAGCTTTCCTCTTTCATCTTTGACAAATAAAGTCTTATCAATGCCTCCCTTTCTGCACCCATTGTCAATGAGAAACACTGTGAGTCTCTCATACCAAGCTCTAGGAGCTTGTTTCAACCCATAAAGAGCTTTCCTCAACTTATACACATGCTTTGGAAGATTTGGGTCTACGAATCCCTTTGGTTGTTCAACATATACTTCCTCATTCAAGTAGCCATTTAAGAAGGCACTTTTCACATCCATTTGGAACAGTTTAAACTTCAGAATACATGTCACTCCTAGCAATAATCTAATGGACTCCAGGCGAGCTACAGGAGCAAATGTTTCATCAAAGTCAACTCCTTCAACTTTAGTGTATCCTTGTGCTATCAATCTTGCTTTATTTATAGTAACCACACCTTTTTCATCAGATTTATTCTTGTAAACCCACTTTGTTCCAATAACATTTATTCCTTCTGGTCTTGGAACCAATTCCCATACTTCATTTCTCTTGAATTGGCCTAACTTTTCCTGCATGGCATTGATCCAGAATTCATCAATTAAGGTTTCTTTAACATTCTTAGGCTCAATCTTTGACACAAAACATGCATGTGAGATCACTTCCCTTAATCTAGTGGTGACCCCTTTATTTAGATCTCCTATAATGAGATCTTTAGGATGATCCTTCTGAATTCTGATAACATGACTCTCTCTTTCTCTTTGAAGTCTTTGGCAAAGGTCTTTAAACACATCAAACACATCAGATTTTTCCCTTATAAAATTCACCCAGGTATATCTGGAGAAGTCGTCCACCACAATATAAGGATACCTTTTTCCACTAAGACTTTCCACCTGCATAGGCCCCATCAAGTCCATGTGGAGAAGTTCCAGCACTTTAGATGTGGTGTCATGTTTGATCTTCTGATGTGACATATTTGTCTGCTTTCCAATCTGACATTCACCACATACTCTTCCTTCTTCAATCTTTAATTTTGGGATTCCTCTGACAGCTTCAACAGATATGTTCTTCTTCATTCCTTTAAGATGCAGATGACCCAGTTTTTGATGCCATAGTTTCACTTCTTCTTCTTTAGCTAGAGCACATATTGATGAATAGTTGGTTTCTTGAGGAATCCACATATAGTAGTTGTCCTTAGATCTAACTCCTCTCATGATCACCTCATTTTTTGCATTAGTAATTAAGCATTTAGTTTTTGTTAAGTTCACATTGAGACCTTGATCGCATAGTTGACTGATGTTGATCAGGTTTGCAGTCAATCCTTTAACAAGCAACACATTATCAAGGTTAGGAAGTCCAGAGCAGTTCAACTTTCCAATCCCCTTGATTTCAACCTTTGCTCCATCACCAAAAGTTACATAGCTGGTGACATGAGATTGAAGGTGAATTAGTATATTTTTGCTTTCAGTCATGTGCCTAGAGCATCTACTGTCAAAGTACCAATCTTCTTTGGCTGAGATTCGGAAGGAAGTGTGAGCTATCAAGTTAGTAGCACCAACCTTAGGAACCCACTATTTTCTGTTAGAAGAGATGTGTTGTTTGGGTCTAGGTTGACGAGTAGGACTAAGATAACCATACAGCGTGAAGCAGAATGGTTTTATGTGACCAAATTTCCCACAGTAATGACATCTTCATCTTTGGTGTTTTCCTTTATGTTATCTTCCCTTGTGATGTTGAGACACCTTATGTGACATCTTTGGTTTTCTATCAGAGGGATTAAAATCAGGAGAAGATTCATTGAACCCAAGGCCAGTCATGTCTCTTGTCATCTTTCCAGCCTGGAGGATTTTGTCTAAGGTGTCAGATCCACTGTTTAGCATTCTGACATACTTCGTCATCTCATCCAGTTTGGAATTCAGGAACAAGGCTTCGATCTTCAACTTAGAAATGGTTTCTAAGTGTTCTGTCTTCTCAGCCTCTTGGTGGGTTATCAGTTTCTTCTGATTCTCCACTTGTTGACACGCTTCTTCACTTCTGAAACACAACTTCCTGTAAGAATTAGCTAGTTCATCAAAGGTCAATTCATCATCGCTAGAGTCTTCATCAGGATCCCATCTCCCAGTCAAGGCAATCACAAGATTGGCAGATTCTCCTTCTGTTTCAGTTTCAGAATCATCATTAGACCAAGTAGCAGCAAGACTTTTCTTCTGTTTCTTGAGATAGGTCCCACATTCAGCTCTAATGTGACCATACCCTTCACACTCATGGCACTGAAATCCTTTGCCCTGTTTGGATTTTTCTTCAGTTTTTGTTCTTCTTCCAGCATCATTGGGCCTACTGATGTCAAATGAGTTGTTCTTGACATTAGACTTTGACCTCACATCCATCCTCTTCAGGATTCTGTTGAATTGTCTTCCAAGTAACGCTAAGTCATTTGACATACCTTCATCAGCATCCTGACTACTTTCTTCCTTTTTATCTTCAGTGTTTGACACAAAGGTTATGCTTTTGACTTTCTTTTCTGATCCATCACTCATTCCCAACTCAAATGTTTGAAGGGATCCAATTAGCTCGTCCACTCTCATCTTGCAGATATCTTGAGATTCTTCTATGGTTGTCACTTTCATGGCAAATCTTTTAGGGAGTGATCTAAGGATTTTCCTTACAAGTTTTTCATCTGACATCTTCTTACCCAGGGCTCCTGAGGAATTAGCAATCTCAAGAATATTCATATGGAAATCATGAATACTTTCATCTTCTTTCATCCTCAAATTTTCAAACTTAGTAGTAAGCAGCTACAATCTAGACATTTTCACTCTCGAGGTACCTTCATGAGTGGTTTTGAGAATATTCCAAGCATCTTTGGCCACCTCACAATTGTTCACCAGTCTGAAGATGTTTTTATCAACCCCATTGAATATATCATTCAATGCTTTAGAGTTTCCAAGAGCTAGTTCATCCTCCTCCTTTGTCCATTATTCCTCGGGCTTCTTATCAGATGTGACTTCTCCATCCTTAGTAATGAATGGATGTTCCCAGCCTGTTAGAACAACTTTCCAAGCCTTATTGTCCAAATATTTCAAGAAGGCTACCATCTGAGGTTTCTAGTAGTCATAGTTAAATCCATCAAGAATTGGTGGTCTGTTTATAGATCCTTTGTCTCTGTCCATAGTACCAAAAATTAACGTCCCAAGATCTCACCCAGAACCAGAGCAGGATGCCTGCTCTGATACCAATTGAAATTCTGGTATCATATATGAGATATTGAAGGTAATGTCACGACACTAATATCTGAACAACAGATGAAATATAAACAGGATAAAATTATTAAACAATTGAAAAACGACACATGCAATTGTTAACCCAGTTCGGTGCAAACACACCTACGTTTGGGGGCTACCAATCCATGAAGGAAATCAACTAAATAGAATTAGTTCAAAGACTCTTAGTAAACAACTTCAAGTTACAGTCTTTTCACCTAATCTCTACCCATGTGACTTCTATCTAAGAACTATTAGATATGAGACCCTACTCACTCCCCCTCAATCACAACAATGATACTAGAACAAATACCACAAAGAAAGAAGACACAGTTCAAGGACACACACTTGATCTTGCTTAAAAGCTTCAATCAAGTAAACAAATACACTCGTACTTCAAAGCTTAGAGTGGACAAATTACAACTCAAAACTCAATCCAATTCACACATGAACAAGATGAATGAATGCATCAAAATTCACAAACACACATTAGGCTAACAACCCTAACACTTACTGACTTTAACGTTCGTCTATTCTCTGTCCCATTACACAGGGTTTACATGGTCTTCAAATAAAAGCTTTTTGAATGGGCCTGGGCAATAAGAAACCCTAATCCTATCTAACGCATATTCCCTAGGAATTAGTAACAAATCATTCCTCTTTGGGAAAAAGAATATTTTGGCTTTAAATAGAATTACTCCTTGAATAACGCATGCAATCTCCACATAAGCACACAAAGACTTGCATGAAAAGTGCAATAACAAAACACATAACATTCAGACTGAATGTTCTGTATGCACATGTCTTAACATCGGGTCTGACATCTTAAATAAATCTTGCACAACCATATTAAACAACCTGCAGAAAGCTGATATCACATGTTAAGACTACAAGTGTTCGATGGTGCTTCCAATACTCGTAGTCATGGAATATGCGTAATTAACACTTCTCTGACTAACTTCCACCTCCCATTTATCGCAAGGTTATGCTTTGACTGCACCAATAATATGGCAGAATATGAGGCATGTATCTACGGTGTTAAGGAAGCAACCGATTTAAGGATTAAAATTCTTGAAGTATACGGAGATTCAGCTATGGTAATCAATCAGGTAAAAGGTGACTGGGAGACTCGAGATAGCAAGTTAATTCCTTATAAAGAGCATCTCATAAAACTGATGCCCTACTTTGATGAAATCTCTTTTCATCACATCCCTAGGAAGGAAAATCAGTTAGCTGACGCTCTATCTATGTTGGCATCTATGTTTAAACTCAAATGGAATAATGAAGCACCATCTATCCATATTGACCACCTGGATGAACCCATATATTGTATAGCAATCGAGGCAAATCCTAATGATAAGCTGTGGTTCAATGACAAAGAAATTTCTGGAGAAACAACAATATCCCGGGGGTATATCTATTGCCGGTAAGAAAGCTTTGAAAAGACTTTTCTCCATGTTTTTCTTAAATGGTGATGTGTTATATAAGAGGAGTTATGATTTCGTGATGCTCAGATGCGTGGATAGACATGAAGTGAGCACAATCATAAAATCCATACATGAAGGATGTGAGGGTGTACATGCGAAAGGTCCTGCTATGGCTAAGAAGAGACTCCAGGCTCGGTATTACTGGATAAAAATGGAGGTTGACTGTTACAACTTTGTGAAAAGATTCCACAAGTGTCAAATATATGGTGACAAGATCTTTGTGCCACCAACTTCGTTGAACGTTTTTACATCTCCATGGCCCTTCTCTATGTGGGATATTGATATGATTTGGATGATAGAACCGAAAGCTTCCAACGGTCATCGATTCATCCTAGTTGTTACTGATTACTTTAAAAAGTGGGTTGAAGTTGCTTCATATGCCAACGTCACTCGACAGATGGTTACCGGGTTTATTAAGAAAGAGATAATTTGTCGCTATGGAATTCCTAGCAACACCATCACTGACAATGCCAATAATCTCAACAATAAGATGATGAAGGAGTTGTGCGAAGAATTTAAGATCGAGCACCATAGTTCTTAACCATATCAGCCCAATATGAACGACAACATAGAAGCAGCTAATAAGAACATCAAAAGAATTGTCTAGAAAATGGTCATAATGTATAAGGATTGGCATGAGATGTTACCCTTCTCTCTGCACGATTATAGGACCTTGGTTCGTACTTCCACAAGGGCAACTCCGTACTCATTAGTGTATGGAATGAAGGCTATTTTACCAACCGAAGTTGAGATTCCTTCACTCAGGGTTATTATGGAGTTTGACCTTGATGAAGCTGCATGGGTCCAATCCTAGTATGATCAACTGAATCTCATTAAAGAGAAGTGTTTGACGTTTGTATGCCATGGTCAGTTATACCAAAGACGCCACAAACGAGCTTTTGATAAGAAAGTTCTTCCTCGAGAGTATCACGCAGGAGAACTCATGCTCAAAAGATATTCAGCTATTCACTCGGATCCTCGGGGAAAATGGACTCCCAACTACGAAGGACCTTTTTGTCATTAAGAATACCTTCTTAAGTGGAGCCTTAATCCTCACCATAATGGACGAGGAAGATTTGCCATCGCCGGTGAATGCTAACATAGTCAAAAAATATTATGTCTAAAAAGAAATGATGATAAAATCCCTTTAGATTGACCTTCACAAGATCAATTTAGCGAAAAATGGATATCCGGATGGACCAACCAATGAATTTTCAATGCAAAAGTTAGGGATCAAACAAAAGATATAAAGCTTACTAGGTTGAAAACTCGAAAGGGCGACTTAGGCAAAAATGAGCATCCCGATAGACGAAAAAAAAGGAAATGTCCAGGAAAAAGTTAGGGATAAAAGCATTTGACTATTTTCCTTGAGCCTACCTTACTACAGTTGGATCTCAAACAACCGAAGATCGATCCAATCATCGTCAGTCAAAGCGAAGTATTGGGATCCAGATCCTACAATGGACGACAACCGATATTGTAATCAATGGGAAAATACAAAAATATTTCCCATTGCGACTTCTGTTATTTTTAAATTTTTGCAATATCCTCTTTAAGGGTTTTTGCATCCTTGTACACATCATATGTACAAAATTGTTTACAATCAAATTATAGGAATTATAGGAATTTCACATATAAGATTTTTACAACTAAATGAGAAAAGTGAATCAAAGGAATTTCACATAGGTTTCTACCAACAAGAAAATATATGCTTCTTATAAAACTTTCATGTGCTTCATTAATTTTTTTGAGATTGACAAGGAATCTCCTATGAGTGAACAAATATATTAGAAAAAGAAAGAAGCAAATAATCCTTACAAATAAATCAAGGATCAGACCTCAACAGAGAATGGGAAAATTCTCAAGTATAAAATAAACAACAAGTTACATGTCATCTTTATGTTTGGAAATTACTCATGTCTAAGATCAATCAGTTCAAAATGATGGATATTGTCAAACCCTAAAATTTGTCCTTCCCTTTTTATTTTTTATCTAACCTCTTAGTTTGAGACTCATTTCATGTCATATGCATTCATACCATCTATTATATCCACATCATCATAGATCTAAAGGTTTGAGTTTGTGAATACCTAACAAGAGCCTAGGGTTTGCCCCGAGGATCATTCCCTAGGAGTTGTGATGCTATAGTCATTGTGAAGAGCCCATCATGGTGATCAAGGTGAAAAACCATAGTTTTTAGGTGCTTGAGGACTTGAAGGTTGGATCTTAGTGTTTATTCCACACCAAACCCTAATTCTTGATCTTGGAAGTTGGTGAATCTTGTGGCTTTCTTTGAGAGGGGTGAAAACCCTAGCTTGACTCATAACATTGATGATTTTCTTGTGTTAATTACTCATGTGGTTTGAGGCTTTGGTTGTTACTTGGTTTTGAACTTTGACATATCTAAACCCTGCTTCATGGTTTACCTTGTAATTGGTCTAGAGGCATGCTTGCATTCATATTTAATTTCATATGGTCATAAGTCTCATTTGATCTAAGTCACTTCATCTATTGGTTCTCTTGGTCATCATCTGGTCCAAGTTTCATTCATTGGTCCCATAATGTGTCAATGTTCATTTTAATGTCAATTGGTCCAAAACTTTCATTGCCTATTTGGTCAAGACATGTCATAATCATTAGATTCTCATGTCATTCATTCATACAAGTCATATGTTTTCAATTGGTTGCATTGAACTTGGAAGTTGGTCAATTGAATCCTATTGGTTCATGGTATCCTTAGAATATTGTTTAACAAAATAAATCCATCTCATTCATTGTATAGTCCATACATTGCATTAAGGAAAAGATTACTAAAATTACATTTATTTTTGCATAAGTTGACTTTTGGTCAATTGTTGAATTTTTGATCAACCAATTGAACAAAGTCAACTTATCATGCTATCATCCCTAATGTTCTTGTTCTTTGCTATCCATCACCTACATAAAACACTAAGCAATCCAAAAACCTTAAGGCAATGTCCATTTCATAAGCCATTACAATACATAAACCATGTTTATAAGCCATTGCAATACATGTCCATTTCAATACATGTCCATTTTTAATATAATACATTTCATTGCAACCATGACCAAATGAATTAACCTACAACATAACCAAAACCACATTCCAAATACACACATGTACACGACCTTATAACACACAGTGTCCACCATGCCAAAAAGCCATGAATAAGACGTAAACCTAACTTAAACCCTTTCAAACCAACACCTAAAAACCAAAGAAAGCATGAGCCTAAAACAGACCATACACAAACCCTACAAACCATGGTGTTGCAACAGACATTTCACAATACATGGCAGGAGAAATACATTAGGAGCACAATAATGGAATCTAACACCAAGTTCTGGAAAGGCATAGCATATCATACAATAGAACTACATCATTCAAGTAAGTCCTGCAACAAGTCATTTCACAAACATCAGTAGGGCATTCAAAGCAAAATCTAGCAAGCCCCTTCATCACAACTCAACATCAAAGTAGTAACAACATTACATTCAGTCATATAAGCAAGGAAATGCAATTCATCATTCCACCAACATGAGCAAGGCCAAACCACTGTAGAAAACCCAAGCCAAGCCTTGATACGTTGAGCAGACCAGATTCCATGCGCATGGGCATTGCCTAGCCACATCTTGCAACCATCCTGCACCACCATCCAAGCATTATCAATAACCTCACCAACCATCGAGGAAACCAACATCTTGCATCACCGCTATAAACAATGAACCTTCAGACCACCATAAGTATCAATCAGCAACACATCAAGCATCATCTAACATAACTCAGTTTAATAATTACCAACAGTTATTTTCTTCAATCAATATCATGTTTAACAAAAACTGAAAATCACTTAACATTAAATTTAAGAGAAATCAAGCTGAGACATTTTCATTCCATGAATTCAGTTTAACACAAATACGACTTAGCTCTCGATTTAACAATTCACGATTTCCATTCTTTTTCTTCTCATCACATTTAACTCAGATTGCATTTTCATTTTTTCCATCACATCAAATCATCATTTAAATAGGAATTTCATAACTCAATTTAACACAACTAAATGTCAATTAACATTTCACTTAGACTAACTCGAGTTTCCTTTTCACCACTAACTGCAACTAACGTTTCCTCCCACTACAACTAACTATTTCAATCCAAATTCACTAACTAACTTTTTTCCATCTAACTAACTAGTTAACTGAAACTAACTGAAAATATCACTTTGTGAATTCACCGAACAAAATTTCCTCTACACAATCTAATTCTGTTAAATAAACTCCTATAACCTCGAGAGTATAAATTCGATTCATCATTCACTCTTGAGACAGTTACGATCATTCACAATTTTTATAGATTTTGAGATTCACTCTTCATAATCTTTCGTTCTCAATCTCAGAACCTTTCTCTTCACCTTCGTCTAAAGCTTCTTCAACATACTCCATTAAAGCTTCACATTGAAGCTTCAATAGAGTAAAGCTTAACCTCTCTCTCTCTCTCTCTCTAGAGTCCATATTTCAATCTCACGAGTTATAGGGTTTGAGAAGAAGAAGGAAGAAGAAGAGGATTCAAGATTTGCAAAGATATTTCATACCTGATTTCGGCGCTGCTCCAGTGGGTTCTTCATCTTCTTCGTCATTTCATAGTATTTGAGTTACCGGTATGTATCATAAGGTCAGAGGAGTCAAATCCCTAACCTCCAGGGCTCTGAATCCGAGAGTGTACAATTTAATTTCGGTTTAGATGCTTAGGGTTATTCCACCTTTTAATTCGAGTTGAGCTTCTCAGAGTGAATTAGACATGAACACTTTGATTTTCGGATTCAGGGGATATAACTGGATAAGATGATGTAGGTATTGTTAGCATTGAGGTACCTCCACCACCAGAGACGACCTTCGGTGCGAATGATGGGGAATGAAGCTCAGGTGGAGGGAATACATGGTTGGACTTTAAATATGAATTTTATTTCAACACATGAACTATGTGTTTTGTGTGTTTGACTTGCTTACTCTAGTTTTTACGTGCGGAATTGCCGAGTCACCTCTTTCTCCTCATCATTTGCCTTCAGCTTTCTATGCTTGTGTTATGCTTTGGGATTTTTGGCCCTTTTTTTTTTGCTAAAAACACCTCCCACGGTGTGGCACCCCCTGCCTCCCTAGTTTGTGCAATTGTGGGCCTTGCCTTGGGCCTTTCTGTCTGCACTCAATCTCCACTTATACACCTCATGTTCACAAGTTGAAAAATAACATTGCACCTGCAATGGGCCCTGCGCCATTTTGACTTGTTGCACCATTGTATTGTTGATCAGAACCCCCATGTTTGGCTTTGTTTTTTGCATTTTACTTCCTTTTTTGTTCTTTAAGTTTTCTTGCTATTTTTAAATATTTGTTCATGAATTGATGTAGAAATTAATTGTTAGGACAATTAGTCTTTTATCATGATTAATTGAATTAGTTATAATTAATTTGATATGGTATAATTCTTGATTAATTGAAAAATGAATGGAAAAATGTGATTTAACCTAGTTTACATGATTATGTTTAGATTGTTAATTGCATGATAGCAGTTGCTTACTTGATTTGATGTGATTGTTAATTCTTTCATGTTTGGATGTTAATTTTAATTGATTAGGGTTTTAATTATTGGAATTAACTTTGATTATAATCTCTTAGGTTTATTTTGATATTTTTAAATCATTTGTTCCTTGATATAATTTTGGTGTTTATTTCTCCTATTAGATTGCACCTTAACCATGGCATGTTCCCTTAGACTTAGGTGTTTAGGATTTTGCTAGTCCTTATCTCTGTGCAGGAGTTTTCAACTAATCTTTCCTCGATTGATTTAGTTGATAAAAGTTTACTTTGATCAACCAAATCATTTGAACTGTGCTAATTCCCCAGCATGTTCGAGTGATCAAAAGACCCTTAATCACTTGATAGGGCAGGTCCTCTGTGTTCAAGTTGCACTGGATCTCAAGAAGCTCAAGAGTCAGAGTCAAGTTAAAGACTTCACATTCAATACAAGTCAGATAATGCAGACAGAGTGGATTGAAGGTAGAGAAAAATAAGAAAGGTGGGTTTGAATTGTTTTCATAGTAATTAAAAACTTTTGCATCACCACATACACAAAATAAATATTAACAACACAAGGATTTTATCCTGGTTTGCTTGAAATTCAAAGTTACTCTAGTCCACCCAGCTAAGGTGATTTCGCCTTCCATGAGGACTTAAGTCACTAATCTCAACAGATTACAAAAAATACGACTAAGAGTTTATCAATCTCTTAGCCCTCTCAAGTCTACATACATAAACAAGTCACATGAGGAATTTACAACCAATTTCAAGAATTACAAGTGTTTGACTCAATGCTTCTAGATAAGAAGTGTAAACACACTTTGAGAACAATGAAACAACAACCACACAAGTTTGAGCAACACCTCTTGTATGGAAACTGAATATTACAACAATGATAGTTGAGGATATGAAAATGGTGTTGTGTATAAAGGTTTTTTTTGGCTGGTTGTGAGGAGGCCTTTATATAGCTTTAGAGATGATACCATTGGAGGGAAATTAATGGAGATTTTGTGCCAGCTATTGGAGTTAAGGGTAGTAAGTTTCTTGTCCTTTCCATGTCAGGTTTTGGAATGTAATCATTTTTTCCTTATAAGGAATTATACTACATTTTAAATGCTTCCAGCATAATTTTATGATCCGGTGATATTAGATAGCATGTAGAACGTGTATCAGAGTAAGCATGATCAAAGTCTTTGAGCTAGAGTCCAGATACCTCTTGTAGAGTATTCAGATATTCTCTTGCAGAGTCTTCAGATATTCTCTTGCAGAGTCTTCGGATATTAGAGTTTGAACTTCATTGTCATATTCTTCAGGTGATTACTCCTTATATGTATTATGTTTGGAGTCAGATCTGATTTCTCTTGGTGTTGGGTCAACTTTTCTGGACTGGTGCGGAAGTCAGGTATTCGTTTCCTCAGAGTCATTATAACTTAGAATCTTGCACACTTAAGAAAAATATTAGGGTACCAAATGTCGCAGCCTAAAAAATATAGTATGCGAAAAAACAACCAGCGAAGAAGAAATGACAGAAGAGTCGCCATCGTGCGTTATTTATCCCAAAGGAGGGAAAGGAAACGCTCGAAGTAAACCTGGAGAAAGGAAAGGAAAAGACAAGGTCTCGCAACCAAATCTTGGGTTCGGGAGTCGATTATGCGAAGGGAAGGTATTAGCACCCCTACGCATCCGTAGTACTCTACGGGATCCACTCTTGTTATTCTTGCCTAAAGGGTGTGGGTATATCTAATGTACTATTTATTAAAAGAGGGGTCAAAATAAAATGACTCGCACGGATGTCGCATCCACTGCATACGTATCTCATCTGAATATGAGAATCAGAGTCTTTGTAGCTCAGCTACCTAAGGGTTAAGGATAAGTGTGCTCGCTAAGACATCGCGTCTTATGTCTACTTATCTCATCGGGAATGAGAATCAGAGCAAAACGTAGTTCAAACTAACTAAGGGAACAAGGGTCTCGATTGCAACTAGGGCAAGAGAAAAGGAAAGTCTCGATCGCAACGAGGGCGAGAGAAAGGATCGCAACGAGGGCGAAAGCAAACAAGGATTAGTTGTTAGTTGTTAGTCAAACTCGACAAGACATCGCATCTTGTGCCTACGTATCTCATCTGAACATGAGAATCAGAGTTGCCGTAGTTCGGCTACATAGGGCTTGCCATCTGAATATGGACTTACAAAGGAGGACACCAGTTGTGTCAAAGGAGAGTGGGCAATGTGTTCACGTCCTAGCAGCAGGTGTCGCAGCTCGCTGAATCGAGTCTTAGGCAGTTACCTCTTTGCAATAGGACGGATTGACATGCCACAAGATCGGAGACACACGGAAGGTCTAAAAGAATGGGGAAGTTCTGCCCTAGAGTTGTCATGCAATATGTACTTAAGTGTTAGGATTTACAAATGGGAATATCTACCTATGTTATCATACAAAAGGATATGGGAATCCTACCTATGTTATCATACAAAAGGATATGGGAATCCTACCTATGTTATCATACAAAAGGATATGGGAATCCTACCTATGTTATCATACAAAAGGATATGGGAATCCTACCTATGTTATCATACAAAAGGATATGGGAATCCTACCTATGTTATCATTCAAAAGGATATGGGAATCCTACCTATGTTATCATACAAAAGGATATGGGAATCCTACCTATGTTATCATACAAAGGGTCCTATCTAAAGGGTGCTACCTAATCGGAACAAGGATCGACGAATGGAGCAAGGAGAGGTGCTAGGGATAAGGGTAGATGGCGATGCATGAAGCAATCGACTTACAAGGTTGATGGCGATGCATAAAGCAATCGACTTACAAAAGGGTGGATGAATACGTGCTGGTTTTGTTAGGTTTTGAAAAATGATTACTCGACGTTGGATCGAGGTTTTGATCTTGTTTTGAAATGGTTATCGAATGTTCATTTTAATTCTTGTATTAACAGATGAATAAAGAATGAAAGAATAAACATTATACATTTCATGGGAGAGGGATACATTTGTTATGAATGGGGGTTGTCATGGCAATCAAGCAATATAAATATATGCCTCATACACCATACAAGTAGGCAACAGTCAATCAACAATAAGATATTTAAACAAGTATATGATCAAATCAAAGAATCAAAGAATGAAATGAATGAGCATTAAATAATGTATGAGAAGTATAAACATGTTAATCAATCAAACAATAGAAGCATGGATGAAAGAAACAAGTATAGAAAATATCAGATTAATCAGACAAGTGAAACTATGCACACAAAGAATCAATGAATAATTTAATCGGGAAATGATGCAAGGATCAAATAAAATTGAGATGAAAGGCCTCTAATACATGGCATATGAGATGAACAAGGTAGGATCAAAAGATCTCTTCAATTGCCTTAAGCAATCCCTCAGTCAAACATCAATCATACAAAAGTCAACCGAAAAGTCAAGTCAACTTAAAATGTCAAATAAATAGTAAATTAATCACAAAAATTATGAAAAATTAAATTAAGTTAGGTGGGGTCAGGACATCATCATCCCCCAAAAAGATTTCAAAAATAATGAAAATTGGTTATTGAATTAGTTGAATCAAAACAAAGGTCAAACCAAAAGTCAAACAACAAGACTAGGTTAGAAATAAATCAAAAATAAATTGAAAATGGGAAATAAAAATTCAATAAAAGGTCAAGTTGATCATGAGACATTGGTCAACCATCATCCCAAAAATCAGAAGTTAAAAATAATTTTAAGGCAAGAAAATAAAATTAATAAAAAAAAAGTGTGTTAAAATGGCCTATTTGAAACAAATAATCAAAATAAAATATTAACATAAAATAAAACGAAAATAAAAAATTAAAATAAATTAAATAATACATTAAGGAAGTTAAAAAATATTTTTTGTATTTTTATGAATAATTGAAATATTTTTATTAATTAAAATCAAAACAGAAAAATAAAAAGAATTAAGAAAAGAAAAGCAAATAAAAAGAATGGATAATGGAGATGGGCCTGGCTAATAGGGGTGTCAATAACAACAACAGAGGAAGCCTGGCCCCAAGGTGCAATCAGCGTGACCAGAAAAAAGAAAAATAAATAATGTAACATTTATTTTTTTTAAAACAACATGTGACATCAACCGGTCCACTACACTTAAGTCACAAAACGCCAAAAAACAAGTGAATGGCCAGGATTGCAAGGATAACGCGTGATCCAGCGGTTAAAGGCGCGACACGCTTGGCTTCTTCATGCAAGCCCTAGGTTCATGCAATATGCAGTAACAAAATGCGAAAACGCCAGAAAATTTTCCCAAACTTCCTCTCCAAAATGCAAGCTCGATAATGCATCAAATGACACAATACAAGAAACAGCATTCAAGTATGAAACGTGAGGTTTAACATGGTGTCTTATTTCATGAACAATGATGCCTTTAACATGAAGAAAGATGGACAGTAAGGTGTACACATGAGCACGAGTACCGCCAGCAAAACAATAACATAACTTCAAGTTTACAAAGCTATGCTTCATGATGATGATTTCATGGACAAATATGGTACAACAACAGCATGATGACAAACGTGGTATGATGGCAAATAAACAATGGTAATGGCATGATAATAGCTATGAAATGGCATGAACACATGAGGAATAATCAAGGCAGGCACAGCACGACAGTAGTGAACAAATCAAGGAATGTTTACCTAATGGAAGTCAGTCCCTTACTCCTTGCTAGTGGAGAAAAAATGGAAGAAGGTGTGCTGCTCCTAGTGCTGCAATCTTGGGAAAATGGAGGCTGACTTGTGTTGCTCTTTCTTACTTGCAACCAAAATTTCTTTAATCTCTCTCCTCAGATTAGGGTTTTTAGGTTTATGTATGTTGGTTCCAAGTGTTCTTAATGGGCTTAGGTCCAATTGGATTTGATTGTGTGCACTTGAAACAAAGTTGGCAATGTGAGGTGGTATTAGGAAATGACTTATTTTGGCATGGTTTAAGTGAGTTGAACCAAATGTACATGATCAAATGAGTAAAAGCATGTGGCTGGTCGATTTTGGTGGTCTGGCTGCAGCAAGGCAATGCTTGACAATAAGTTCAAATGAGTGACTTTTGGACTATGTATCTTGATGATGGTGTGACTAAATGGCAAGGAAATGAAAGCAGTAGCAAGAGGGCATGGAACTTAGCATTTTCCATGTTGAACATATCTTGAAATGATTAATGGAAAGGGATGGAAAATAGCCATGAAGTTCAAGTTTCCAGGCTGCAAAAACAGTTGGGCCAGTTTGGCCTAAGTGCTGTCCAAAAGTTTAGTTCATGATGCCAACTTTAGATGAATGCATCTCTCCAACCAATAATCCAAATGAGGTGATTCTAAAAGGATGTGAAATAGGGCATAACAAGGTACAATTGTCATGAAGAAAGTGTTTCCATAAGATGCCTTGAAGTGCAAGAAATCTGGCCCATAAGTCTTGACAAATTTTGCAATTTTTGGACTTCGAAAATTTTCTAAGTGTCTTAAAATAAAGTCCTACTTTGACCAAGCATAACTTTCTCAATTTTAATCCAAATGAAACAAACCATATATCTCTAGAAAGCTTGGAACAAGAGGAACAACTTTCATGTTGGAGAAATTTTCAAATGGAGATTGCATCTTGGTGGAAAATTGGCTTAAAGTGGATGCAAAAACCATAAAAACTTGCCTTAAATGGAAAGTCAAACATTTCCGCATTTAGTAACTTTTCCAACTCTTGATTAAATGGTGAATCCATGATCCAATCTTGGTCAAATTTCACATGTGGGCTTCCTTGGGCATGAATTTTGAGATCCCACCTTCAAAATGTCAGGAGTTGACTTTTTGACCCCACAGTTGACTTTTCCCAAACCGTCTAATTCCCGATTTCATTGATCAATTGAGGCACCTTTGGCTCAAATAAAGAGCTGATTTTTTGCATGTGGACCCTTGTGGACATGTGGAGGGCCATGGAAATGAGTTTCATTCAAGGAATCAGAAATAAATCGATTTTATACCAAACCCTAATTTTAGGGCAAAAGTGACTAGGATCTGAGTGCACAAATTGCCAAAGGATATTTCTGTGATAATTGTGGATCTTTTTAAGCCAAGATGCCTCTCTAATCATGACATGGATGAGGCCTTCTACTTTCAATCAAATATTGCCTGATGCAGATGGCCTTGAAACCCTGATTTCTGATTAAACCCATATACACACTCTGAGAGCTCCGAATCTCCTACTGATGAAACTGAGGACCAAATTGGACACTTGGACCACCTTGAAACCCTTGAGACTTGTATAATTAGAGAATGAAGTCCAATGCTCAAACTTGCTCTGTGTATGCCCCTTCTGTTAAGGAGTGATCAATAAAACCCTGATTTCCCAAGTCACTGACGCAGTATGTAATGAGTATGACCTAGTATGGTGCTAATGCAATGTGAAATACAATCCCCTGCTTCCAAGAAAAATGAAAGGGTAAATTTGGAGGTATTACACCAAATTGTTTCATTCTTTGTTATTATCTAAACTTAGAGATATATTGTAGAATCAAAATCTTGTTCTAACAATCTTCCCCTTTTTGATGATGACAAAACTAAGAATTTTGATGAAACAATAAGTACTTTCAGAGATACTAAATAAAAAATTATCAGAGTCAGATAGAGAATAACTCCCCCTGATATTAACAATCTCCCTCTATGTCTGATACTTAAAAGAAATTCTTTTTTTAAAGAATTTAGTAGCATATAAGGATATCTGGGGTAGAGAATTTCTTACCAGGCCTTCTTAGGTTGCTTGCCTTGATTTATTAGTTTCTCAGATAAAGATTCATTTTCCCTTTGTTCAGATAGATCCTAAAAAAAGACTTAGACTATGCAATTTTTATGTCAGAATGTAAGCAGTGCTTTTCTGAGAGTTAGATAGGTTATTTCATAAAATAAAAACTTCTATTTATTTCTCCCCTTTTTTGTCATACTCAAAAAGTAATAAACACAAAATTTTCATTGATAAGGAAAACATTACATAGTCAGAAGGAAATAGAAGATAAAGCCTCAAAGGCAAAAACACTTAGAAAAAACATAAAAAGTACTAGAGTGCCTAAGGGTTTGGAGGAGGAGGCATCCTCTGAAGAAGCTCAGCTAGCAGATTCTGTATGCTGGAGTTAACTTGGTCCTGCTTGTCGAGTCTGACTCTGACTAGTTGATGTTCTTTCTGCAACTCTTCTAGAGTCCTGATAACTAACGGAGCAAGGTCGGTTGTTGATGACTCTCCTTAAGTCAGAGCAACCTCTATTGTCTTCGCAGCATCTTCAGCAACTTTCTGAGCAGCTTCAGCGACCAAGGCTGCTTTAGATTTAGCTTTTGCTTTGGTTGCAGCTTCTACAACAACTTTCTCAGCTGCCTCCTTAGCAGTAGCTCCAGCCGCTTCTCTCTCCATCTTCTCAACTGCCTCCTTATCCAGACGAGCCTCCATCTTCTCTTCAGTGGCTCTCATAAAGTAATTTCTGACTTGTTCAGATAATCCCTTCAGCTTGAAGACTCCAGAGGTCATCCATCTCATGAACCTGTTCCAGTGAGTCCTTACTTTAGAAGCATTGTCACTGACGCTAGATTCGTTAGAGAGCTTCTTGAGTCTTGAAGTGGAACTCTCTAAGAACTTGGAAAGTGCCTCATCAAGGGTAGGTATGGTGAGGGCAAGTTCATAGGTTTTAGTAAGGGGTTCAGAGGGTTCTGGAATAGTTATAGAGGGTTCATGTATGGTTTCAGAGGGTTCTGGTACATACTGAGTCTTTTTAGAGTCAGCTGTGGCCTGAAGTTCTTCATGGTTTATGGAGGTTCGGTCAGGATTGTCTAAACTAAAGTGTTCCGAGTTAGAAGTTAGGTCGTAATAAGGGGGGAACTATGGTTAAAGGAAAAGGATGGTGATAAAGGTTTGTTGAACATAATGGCTTCGGAGATGGGGATGGATGTTGTGTGGAAGTTGAATTGAGGTAAAGGAGGTGAATATGTGATAGGGTCAGAGGTTTAGGGGTCAGATGGATTTGGTTCAAAAAGGATGAGTATATAGGGTGTTGGTTCAGATGCGAAAGGGAGTAAGGTTGTTCGTTGTTGATATTTGGGTTTTGCTTTGGGAGTTGTAGTTTGTATGGAAGGTGAAGTGGATGAAGTAGTAATAGTGGTTAAGAGTGTGTGGGTGGTAAATGGATTGATGAGGCAAGCTGCCTAGAACCATAAGTAAGAGGGGCTTCTGAGATAGGAAACTTACTTGGTTCTAAAGAGCTCAAAGGCATTGGTTGCTTCTGAGTCGCTGAGGACTCTCCTAGATTGAGACTCTTCTTCTTCTTCTTCTAAGATGGTTCCCTCTTTCTCTTCAAGAAGTTGGGGGGTTGATATAGGAGCCAGTCCAAGCTGAAACCAGAGATGTTAAATCTTTGAGATTCCAGATCCTGCAAGTAGCAAGCAATGACTTATCGAGGATTTATCTTTGAGAAGAGATACATCTCATCTACTCTCTCTCTCTCTCTCTCTCTCTCTCTCTCTCTCTTTCTCTCTATGATCCTTCAGAGCCTCCCAAGATGTAAGTCTGGTGGGTTTGACTCTGACCTTGTCAGTCAGTCTCATGCTCTTTAGATTCCTCCCATTGAGAGGCTTTTCCATGTACATAATGACATCTTCCATCAGATTCAAGGAGATGAGATGGTCTACCAGACCACTCTCTATCAAAACATCAGAAATTAATCTGCACAAAGGGGTGTAGTTCCTGGGCTTCATGTTGTTCCTTGTGTCTTTGACAAAATCCCTTAGATACTTAAAGAGGAGAGAATGAAGGTTCAGATTCAGACCTTTATGCAGACAATATAGAATGCACTTCTGATCTGTGTTGATGTAGTCAGAGGAGCTGGATGAAGGACGATGATGAATGGTTCCTAGAATGATCTTGAGCCACACCCTCAGATTCTTGTGAAGCTCTTTATTCTTGTATTTTTTTCCTTCTGGGTTCTGAGAGAAGATGGTAGGGATAACTTCCTAGGACATGTACTTAGCCCTAGGGTTTATGTTATAGATTCTTCTTCCCCCAGCCTTTTCCATATTCAGAAGCACTGATATGGGTTTCTTAGTGATCACTGTCTTGATGCCCAAAACATAAGACACAATCTAGTGATCATCGCAGTCAGCATGGAGTTGCAAGGTTGTCAAAATCTACCAATAACTCACAAAGAACTTCAAGCTTTTCAAATGGAGTTGCAAGGTTTATGTGAGGAGGAGGATCAAGAACATGGGGTTCTTGATAGGAGGTTGTTGAAGGAGCAGCAACAGGGGTTACAACTCGTTGTGGAGCTTCAACTTGTTATTGAGTGGCATTCATCTATTGAGAGAATTCAAAGACTTGTTGTTATTGAGGATTCATGATATTATTGTGAAGGAGATGAATATATGGTGGAGAGAATGTTGGAGATATTGGGTTTATGTAAGTTGGGAGGAGTGAATGTGTGAATCATGAAAGTATATATAAACACGTTCAAAATATGCAAAACAACGGCGTTAGCTGAGAGGGAACATAAAAATTAATTATTTGCTAAAAACCGAGTTTTGACAAGCGTGGGAAGAATTAAATGCAGCTAATGATGGGGGTATAATATAAAGATTTGAGGGACCACGTGTTGATGTTTCTGGAGTCAAGAATACCAAAAGGTTTCTGACTAAGAAGGTTTCTAATAAAGATATCTTCTAACTTGTAGAGGTATCAGAACCAAAATCAGATAAACATCATAGGCTTAAGTCAGAGTCTAATTTAACATCAGAGATGAGAAACACATGTTCAGAGTCATTATGGGTAATCTGGCATATTTAAGTTTTTCAGAATGAACAAAAATCTATCTTCAGCTATGAGTTTTGTAAAGATATCAACCCATTGATGGTATGTATCTATAAATTCTAAAATAACTGTCCCTTTCTGAACATAGTCTCTAATAAAATGGTGTTTAATTTCTATGTGTTTCTCTCTGGAATGTAAAATTGGATTCTTACTTAGGCATATAACAACGGTATTATCACAAAAGATAGGAATGTTACTCTCATAAATCTGAAAGTCCTCAAGTTGATTCTTCATCCAGAGCATCTGAGTGTTGCACAGTGAAGCTGAGATGTACTCTGCTTCTACAATTGACAGTGCAATTGTTGATTGTCTTTTGCTTGCCCATGAGATAAGGTTTCCTTTCCAAAACTGACAGTTCCCATATGTGTTTTTGCATTCTATAAGACCCCAATTTTGACCCTAAGATCCCTCATGTTATCTCATCATTTGCATTGGCTTTGGGATCACACCTTGGTATCCTCCTTACCCATCCTTCATTGGGTTTGCATTGGGAGAGATCACCAAGCACTTTTGATTGTATCATACTTTGTTTTTATTTGTTTTCTAACCAAAATTCAAAAAATATGTCTAGTGTAGTTTCATTTCTTTTAGGAAGGTATCGGGAATGTCTATTAAAGGGTAGAGTGAGCTTACCGGTGTGTATGATTAGCAAAGAAGAGCTATTACCAGTTGTAATCTTGTTTGTGCCATTGTAAGGGGTAGTGAGGTGAAGCTGTTCAAGGTCATGGGTGATGTGATGGGTAGCTCCGGAGTCTAAAATCCAGCTCGTTGTTGCTCCATGAGAGGTGTTTCGTGCAAAATGAGTTGATGGTTCGATCTTTGGGGGGGGTAGCCATGTAACTTATAGCACACCTTAGCCTTGTGTCCAATCTTATCATAATATTGACAAGTAACACGTTTTGAGGAACTAGGAGAGGTAGATCTGACATTGTGATAAGAAGGAGCATAACTGGATGGATGACCATGTTTGCCGAAATACGGCCTGCCTCTATAAGCAGCATTTGTCATAGCAATCGGTGGAATGTCGTCATCCCTTTTTAGGAATCCCTCATGATCAATTAGAAGATCATGAAGTGCATCAAATCCAATAGGATTCTCACGAGTGCGTATCGCAACCGAGACTTCTTTGTACTCGGGTCCGAGGCCGTTGAGAGTGTGTATCACTAGATCAACATCATCTAGTGGGGAGTTGATGACAACCAATTCATCAGAGAGAGATTCGATACCTTGAAGGTACTCAGAGATCGGTCTAGATCTTTTGGTCAAACGAGACAGTCGTTCCTTGAGCTGCATGATGTGGGCACGTGTTTTGCTTGCAAAAGTGTTGTTGAGAATGTCCCAAGCTTGTTTGGAATTCTTAACATTTCCAAGCATGGTGATGACATTTTGATCTACCGACGAGATGATAGCATGCAGGAAAATTTGATCATGTCGTGTCCAATATGCATAATCTGCATGGTTTGTGGTTGGGCAGGTTTTTGTGCCATCAATAAATCCAAGAAGGTCATAAACAATGATAACACGAAATTATATCATATTTTAGGACTTAATTCCATTAAATTCTATGACTATTTATTTCGGTTTACTGCATTTTATGAGATATTACGTGGTATTTTCTTCCTATTTGTCTCAGGTAGTCCATTTTGAAGAACAAGTGAAAACGGAAGAAAAGAAGGTGCAAAAAGGAGAGAAAAGGAACCAAATGCCAAAGCCCAGCCCAAAGCGCACAAGTCACCAATGATGTGCCTGTGACGGACGTCACAGGGTGCGTGACAAGCGTCACGCAAAACAGCCTTGTGACGGACGTCACACATGGTGTGACGAGCGTCACACCGTTCCACTACCTTTTTGGCGCAAGTAACGCCCTCAGAAGACTTGAAGAAGAGACGTTGAGGAGTTGGTCTCCTATATCCACGCCGTGCATTTAGCCACGTTAAAGAACGGGAGAAACGGAAAGCAGTTACCAGTACCAATATAAATAGCCATCTCAAAAACCTAAAGGCCTCTCGGTTTTTCCACGCTCATATTGCCGAAGCTCTGCCAATTTTCTTTTCACGCTTTTGCTTAATTTTCTTTTCCAGCAACTTAACATTGTTTATTTTATTTATTTCTTTTGCAAGTTCTACATTCTTTTTCCCTTGCAATTTACCTTTCCCTTTTTAGCATTTAGATATTTTTCGCATAATAATTTCTACACCGGAAACTATTGTGCAACTTTTTATCGGATCTAACCTTACGTTAGATTCTAGTTTTATTTCCTTGGTTTAATTTATTGTTTAATTGAAGAATCGAAGAACAAATCCTACCGGCTTGTGGTGGAGTGTTCAAGACTATTGTATTACGCATTCAGGTTCTTTAATCATTATTTAATATTTTGTTTTATTATTTATCTATATTATCTGCCTGGAATGAGTCTGTTTATGCATGATATGTATTCTTGTTTATTTAGCATGTCTGGCTAATTCGCCTAGGTATCGGTATGTAAAGTAAGCAGAATAAGGGATCAAGACTGAGTCGGTCTATCTAAACTTAAAATTAAAATCAATCTTTTTACGGTCTCAACTTACAGGTTTAATAACAAGATTTTTTTACAAAAGTAAAGGACATAAAGAAGTTAAAATCAACAGAGCGAGAGTTTGAGGATTTAACTGGACAGTGTAAGTTAGGCATTAATTCTAGATCAGGGCGAGAGCAAGTTTTAAAGTTAATTAAATTCTGACTTTTTCCAAAAAGTGTTTTTAAAGATTGAATGTGAGGACGAGAGTTAAGCATTTGGATTTGATTATATAACCTAAGTCAACAGAGCGAGAGTTTGAGATAAGGGTGTTTAAAACGGTCAGTGTTTTCTTAAAAAGAGTTTCTGCAACTTTATTGTTTTCAAAATATGGTTTTTGACTTAATTATAAGTGACAGCTACATTAATATAAAATCATGGTTTATTCAACAGAGCGAGAGTTTGAGATAAAACCTTTAACCAATAAAGTTAACTGAAACGATTTATTTTAAAAAACCAAGAAACCGACAAAGACTTGATTCCCTAGTTTTGACGAACTACATACCGATATCCGTTTTATTAATATTTAATCCAGATCTTAGTTTAGCCTTTAGTTTTTCCCCAAACAATCAAACATTTTTAACCTTAGATTTACGTAGTAACCTTAGATAACGGTATATCGATTCATAAGTCCCTGTGGGATCGATATCTTTTAAAACTACGCGATAGAACTGTGCACTTGCAGTTTGTATCACATTCTCGACTCACACAGTCGAGCGATCAAGTTTTTGGCGCCGTTGCCGGGGACTTTTATTCAATCGATATCGTAACTCTTCCGTTACGCTGTAGAGACTAAGGTTTCTTTTTCTTCTATTCTTTCTTTCGTTGATTTGTATGCCACGCACTCGCTCACAAGGTGAACCGCTCTATCTACGAATCAACGATATCGAACTATATCTCCGAGTCTTACGACGAATTCGGGAATATCGTGCTGCAAACAATCTCCCTCCTATAGACTTTCCTGATCTCAAAGATCTTCCTTCTTTAACCGAGATGGCAGAACCAGCTCGTGCTCTTAGAGATTACGCCGCTCCATCGCAAGATGAACCGCATTCAAGTATTGCTCCGCCCGCAATTGAAGCAAACAACTTCGAACTCAAACCTTCGCTGTTGCAGGCTGTGCAACAGAACCAATTCTCTGGAAATCTTACCGAAGATCCAAACCTTCATTTATCCGTATTTGTTCAATACGCTGATACTGTTAAAGCTAATGGTGTCACTTCAGAGGCAATTCGACTTCGTCTTTTTCCTTTCTCATTAAGAGATAGCGCTAGAAGATGGCTTCAATCTCTTCCTTCCAACTCAGTCACCACATGGAACGAGTTGAAGAAAGTTTTTCTTGCCCGATATTTTCCGCCAAGCAAAACAGCTATGTTAAGAGCCCAGATAAACGGATTTAAACAGAAAGACAACGAGTCTCTTTTCGAAGCATGGGAAAGATACAAAGACATGATGAGACTTTGCCCACACCATGGTTTGGAAGACTGGTTAGTAATTCACACATTTTATAATGGTCTCTTATACAATACAAGGTTAAAATAGACGCCGCTGCAGGTGGTGCACTAATGAACAAACCTTATGCTGATGCTTACCAGCTTATCGAGAGCATGGCCCAAAACCACTATCAGTGGGGAACCGAACGAACAACGGTGGAAAAACCTCAACCGAAAACTGGCATGTACGAGATAAGTAACCTTGATCACGTTAATGCAAAAGTGGATGCTTTGGTCCAGAAAATTGAAAGTTTAAACGTATCACCTCCAGCCGCCGTGGTTGCTATAACTCAGAATTGCGAGGTCTGTGGAATCCAAGGCCACACTCCTGCGGAATGTCAACTCTTGACTGGAATCCAAGCAGAGCAAGTAAACTATGCTCAAGGAAGCCCCTACTCGAATACCTATAACCCAAATTGGAAGAACCATCCAAACTTTTCATATAAGAGTAATAATGCTTTATACGCACCTGGACAGTCTCCAAATCAAGCCCCATCTATACCTCCGGGATATCAGAAACCGAATCCTAACAATAATACCCCTAGAAAATCCAACTTGGAAATCATGATGGAAAACTTTATAGCTTCCCAACAACAAACCAATAAAGATTTCTTAAACCAGAACATACATACTGGCGAACAACTTAAACAACTAGCAAGCAAAGTAGATGCCTTGGCTACCCATAACAAAATGCTAGAAACACAAATATCACAAGTAGCTCAACAACAAGCACCTACTGCTGCCCCAACTGGTACATTCCCTGGACATCCCCAACCTAATCCGAGAAGCCAAGCTCATGCAATTATATTAAGAAGTGGAACGGAGGTGGAAGGACCGTCTGACCCAAGGATAGAAAACCAAAACCCTAAGAAATCAACTGAGGAAAGTGAACCTAAGGAAAAGGAAGAGAGTAATAAGGAAACCCTAGAAAAGAAGGAACCTTATGTACCTCCACCACCTTACAAACCACCTATACCGTACCCTCAAAGGCTTGTTAAAACCAAAGATGCGGGCCAATTTAGAAAATTTGTTGATCTCCTTAAACAATTAAACGTTACAATTCCGTTTACCGAAGCTATTACGCAGATGCCCTCATATGCTAAATTCTTAAAAGAAATTCTTTCTAATAAGAGGAAACTTGAGGATAGCGAAACCGTTACACTCCCTGCCGAATGTAGCGCTATAATCCAAAACATGCCTCCTAAACTCAAGGATCCGGGTAGTTTCTCTATACCCTGTCACATAGGAAAATTTGTCATCGACAAAGCCTTATGCGATTTAGGAGCCGGAATTAGCGTTATGCCTTTATCCATATGTAAGAAACTGGAAATGGGAGAATTAAGACCGACCAAAATGTCCGTGCAACTAGCAGATCGTTCCATCAAATATCCTGTAGGAATCCTTGAAAACGTTCCCGTACGCATAGGTCAGTTTTACATTCCCACTGACTTCACAATTATGGACATTAGAGAAGATGATACTACACCTATTATACTAGGAAGACCATTCTTAGCAACTGCCGGTGCAATCATAGACGTAAAACGAGGACGACTCACCTTCGAAGTAGGTGAAGAGAAAATTGAATTCATTCTTTCCCAATTCTTGAAAGCACCTGCAATAGAAGATACATGTTACTTCATGGATATCATCGATGAATGCATAAAAGAAGCAGAGTTAGGAGAAGACAAATCATCAGACTATCTTTTAGAGGACAAATCTAAACAATGCTTAGCAATAACACCGGACCCTACGCAATGTCTTAACAAACCAACCCCTGATTTGAAAACACTTCCCAAAAATCTGAGATATGAATTCCTAGACTTAGAACTTGAACGACCTGTGATAGTTAATGCAGATCTAGGAAGACTCGAAACAGAAAAACTCTTACATATCTTAAGGAAATATCCAACCGCACTAGGATACCACATCACCGATCTTAAAGGAATAAGCCCTTCTATTTGTATGCACCGCATCATGTTAGAAGAAGACTGTAAAACCTCTAGGGAACACCAGAGAAGACTAAATCCGATCCTAAGTGAGGTAGTAAAGAAAGAAATAACCAAGTTATTGGAAGCAGGTATTATATATCCTATATCTGATAGCAAATGGGTCAGTCCTGTACACGTTGTACCAAAGAAAGGAGGCATAACCGTTATTGGAAACGAAAAAGGAGAAACTATAACTAAACGAATCGAATCGGGATGGAGAATGTGCATTGATTATAGGAAACTAAACAAAGCAACCCGAAAAGATCATTTCCCTTTACCATTCATTGACCAAATGTTAGAACGATTAGCTAAACATTCACATTTCTGTTATCTAGACGGTTATTCAGGCTTCTTTCAAATACCAATTCACCCTGATGACCAAGAAAAGACAACGTTCACATGCCCTTTTGGTACCTTCGCTTATAGACGAATGCCGTTTGGTCTGTGTAATGCCCCTGCAACTTTTCAAAGATGCATGATGGCAATATTCGCCGACTTTCTCGAAAACATCATGGAAGTATTTATGGATGACTTTTCTGTATACGGACAAAGTTTCGAAGAATGCCTTGAAAACCTGGAAAGAGTTCTTGAGCGATGTGTAAAAGTAAACTTAGTACTTAATTGGGAAAAGTGCCACTTTATGGTACAAGAAGGAATTGTTTTAGGACACATCATCTCGAACAGAGGAATTGAAGTAGACAAAGCCAAAATAGAGGTAATCGAAAATCTTCAACCCCCAAGAACCGTGAGAGAAGTACGAAGCTTTTTAGGACACGCCGGTTTTTACCGACGATTCATCAAAGACTTCTCTAAGATAACTAAACCCTTAACCGGACTGTTGATGAAAGATGCTGAATTCATATTCGACGATAACTGTTTAAAAGCATTTCAAACTCTTAAACAAGCATTGATCTCCGCACCCATTATGCAGACACCAGACTGGAATGAACCATTCGAAATAATGTGTGATGCCAGTGATTATGCTGTAGGTGCTGTTTTAGGACAAAGAAAGGATAAAAAGCTTCACGTTATATATTACGCTAGCAGAACCCTGGATGAAGCGCAAATGAATTACGCCACTACCGAGAAAGAACTCCTAGCGGTGGTATTTGCGCTAGATAAATTTCGTTCTTACTTGGTAGGAGCCAAAATAATAGTTTACACCGATCACGCTGCTATCAGGTACCTTTTAACAAAAAAAGATGCTAAACCCAGACTCCTAAGATGGATCTTGTTGCTACAAGAATTCGACTTAGAAATCAAGGACAAGAAAGGAACTGAAAACGTAGTAGCAGACCACCTCTCTAGACTTGAGAACCTTGAACCGGAAAGAACATCAATTAATGATGATTTCTCGTACGACAAACTTATAGCTACTTTGGAAGAGAACAACTCCGACATACAAGTAGAAACCACCTTAGCTATATCTGTCACGCCATGGTACGCTGATCTAGTCAATTATTTAGCTGCCGGAATAGTTCCACCTACTTTATCTTACCAGCAGAAGAAACGATTCTTCCACGACATAAAACACTATTACTGGGATGATCCCTTACTTTTCAAAAGAGGCCCCGATGGTATTTTCCGTCGATGTATACCCGAAGAAGAGGTAGAAAATATAATCCAACACTGTCACTCCGCTCCTTATGGTGGACACACAAGTACATCCAAGACCTGCTCTAAAATCCTACAAGCTGGCTTTTATTGACCAACTATATGGAAGGACGTACATGCGGCTATTAAGGAGTGTGACAGATGTCAGCGCACGGGAAACATATCTAGACGCGACGAGATGCCACAAAAAGGTATTTTGGAAGTAGAGATTTTTGACGTGTGGGGGATAGACTTCATGGGACCTTTCCCATCCTCTTTCGGTAACAAATACATACTCGTGGCAGTTGACTACGTATCAAAGTGGATCGAAGCTATAGCTTCTCCAACAAATGACACCCGAGTAGTAACTAGACTCTTTAAAAATATAATATTCCCGAGATTTGGCATCCCAAGAATAGTAGTCAGTGATGGTGGATCACACTTTATATCCAAGGTACTCGAAAAACTACTACTTAAGTATGGAGTGAGACATAAGATAGCGACACCTTACCACCCTCAAACCAGTGGACAAGTGGAAGTGTCTAACAGAGAAATCAAGCAAATACTAGAAAAAACGGTCGCCACTTCAAGGAAAGATTGGTCATTGAAATTACCAGAAGCTTTGTGGGCATACCGAACTGCTTATAAAACCCCCATAGGGACGACCCCATTTAAGCTCATTTATGGAAAATCCTGTCACCTCCCGGTAGAATTAGAACATAAAGCCTATTGGGCTATTAGAAATCTAAATTTGAATTATAAAGCCGCCGGTGAAAAGAGAATCCTTGACATAAACGAATTAGAGGAACTCAGAAGAGACGCCTATGAAAATGCCAGAATCTATAAAGAAAGAACAAAACAATGGCATGACAAGCGTATATCAAGGAAAATCTTCAAGCAAGGCGACGCAGTACTTTTATTTAACTCTAGACTAAAGTTATTCCCGGGAAAACTACGATCCAGATGGTCAGGGCCTTTTCATATCACTAAAGTCTTTCCCAGTGGAGCGGTAGAAATAAAAGGAAAATCTACAGAACAGTTCACCGTAAACGGGCAACGTCTGAAACACTATCACTATGCGGAAACCAACGAGGATTCGCAAATCCTACACTTAGACGAAACGCCCCCAGGACTCATAGACTATATTTAACAGTTTCTTTGTCGAGCTTGCGACATTTAAACAAAGCGCTTAGTGGGAGACAACCCACAAATTAATTTGTTATTTTATTATTATATTATTATCATTTCCCTATTTCTTTCTTAAGTATTCTTTTAATTTCCGTTTAATATTCATTCTTGATTTATTCAAAAATAAATAAATAAATAAATAAATAATAATAATATTTTTTTTCTTCTTTCGGCATTTGGCCAAATCCTGACTTAAACTCATGTTTTCTTTTCTCTAGCTAACACTAACCAGATGGGACATTTTGATCGTATGGGTATCAAGTTCAGAGGAATGGCTCAGAAACAAAAGTTTGAAGAACTAGCCGCTAGAGAGATGCTACCTAGTTTATATGCTGATGATTGGGCTATGACTGCCCTTGGACTGAGACAGAGTGTCCTGTATTTGCTGAATCAGATAGGATGGGAGACCTCCCCTATCCTGAGACATTTCACCACCTACCGGAGACTCACACTAGAATTCCTTAGCTCACTAATCTATCTACCCAGCCATGGAAAAGGAATTAGCAGAGGTTTTATCCAGTTCAGAATGTTCAATATGGAGTACCAATTTAATATTAGAGACTTCACCAACCTTTTGGGTTTCCCTACCTCCTTTGATACATTCACTGTAAGCCAGGAAGAACTTTTTGAATATAGAGAGCTTGAACACTTTTGGGGTAAGCTGACTGGAAATGATGAGCCCGAAGAACAGGAGTTTCTCTCTGGAAACATACATAACCCGGCTTTTCGCTATTTCCATAAGATCCTGACCCACACTTTATTTGGGAGGAAGCCAAACAGTACTTCAGTTTCACGTGATGAACTTTTCATCATATTTTGTGCTTCCCAGAACCGTCCAGTAAACGGTGCCACTTTTATGTTAGCTAATTTGGACCACCTTATCCAGGATGAGCGAGCACCCATTAGAATAGGCGGTTTGATAACTATGATAGGTAATGCCATTGGATTACGTCAGCCTATGCTTGACCTTAGCCCTTTTTGTGGCATTACTACTATGAGTATATCTTTCCTCTTCAACACTATGTTTATAGCAAACCTAGGGTCTGATGAGTTTGAACTTATTATTGATAACCAGGTTCTCTGCCTATTCACCATGCCCGATCCTAGGACTAGTGTTCATAACCAAAGGAACTGGCTCTATAACCTGAATGAAACCCCAACTCCTGCTGGATCCACTGAATCCATCCAGGATTATGAGATTTGTAACGACTATGAGAATTATGTTGACCAGATCTCTCATGCTGAATCTGACCCTCAGACACCATCCGGCTATCATGATATTGACCCTCCTCCTCAGCCTGTTCCGACCGAAGAATCAGCCATACCTGGCCTCCGACATCATATGCCCGGAACTGATTATAACACCGCCATTGAAGCTTTGATGTCAGAACAAGACGCCCTCAGAGGAGAATTTACTAACATGAGAGACGAAGTTCTAGGATACATGAGCAGTATGACGAATCAGTTTCACGAATTGCTACATCATGTTAACTCTTTTGCTCCTCCGGCCAGAGATCGTACAGAGGGATAGAATTTAGTTATCTTTCTAAGTTATTTAGTTTTACGTCAGATTATTTATTAATGTTATTTGAATTCATGTTTATTTCTCTTTCATTTCATTGTTTTCCTTTCCTGTATTACATTATGATCATTTTTATTGAAGCTGTTTAGTTAATTTTATTATGCAAAAGCTATTATGCTCTACTGTTGCTACCTACGAATTATTACTATACAAAGCAGATTAAGCGTGCACAATAAATTAAATTGCAGACTAAACTGATCATAAGCAAAACAAAACATTAGAATACACTACCAAAATAATCCTGTGAAGCGCCACTAAGCCTTTCCAAAAGGGAATGCGTGACGACGTCACACTACCCATAACGGACGGCACGCTTAGTGCCTGTTACGAGCGTCACATCCCTGTGACGAGCGTAACACTCCTCAGACTAGTGAACGTTAAGGAGTCGTTGGAGACGAACGTTACACCTTTAACTTTTTACCTTCCCCATTCATTTTTCATTTAACCACACTTAATTACTTTTCAACCACTTTTTCTTTCCACCTTCCAAATTCTTCTCCTATAAATACCCACCAAACCTTCCTTCATTCACCACAAAACAATTCTCTCCTATCAAATACACTTCTTTTTCTTTCCAAATCATCCCTTCAAAAATTCATCACAATGGCGGGAAATCAGAATTTCGGAAATATCATCTTCCGATCCGTAGATGACAATTATCAGAGGGAGCAATTCGAGCGTTTCCAACAGCGAGGCGTCGTTTCCACCAGGTACCCCGATTTACCTTGTTTACAACAATTAGGCTTACTCCAAGGTATCGAATGGATGCTCCGTCAAGCCAACTTAACCTTCCTTTGCACTCATAATCAACCCACCTACCCATCCCTAACCTTAGAATTCTTAAGTTCATACGACTACACCACCCCCGCCGGTGAAGACGAATTTCTAACCGGTACGGCAACCTTCCGTATGTTTAACACCGAGTACTCTCTAACCCAAAACCAATTGAGTACCATGCTACATTTTCCCACAGAAGGTCTGCTGCATGCCAGAATCCCTCCAACCTCAAACTGGAACACAGTTGGCGTTTTTGGCCTTTTTAAGAAAATTTCCGGTATAGATACCTACAACTGGGAAGAACTCCTTCTCTCCCATATACATAACCCCAATATCCGGTACTTTATCCGCATCTTGCAAAACACAGTTTTTGGAAGGCCAAACAACAGCAAGGTCAACTCAAAGGAACTATTTTTCCTCCAGTGCGTCTTCGAACCAGATACTCAGGTAAACGCCGCCTCCTTTCTCTTTCATCACATCCGCACCTTATGTGCTAGAGGCAGGCAACCTTTTATAATTGGTGGCTTAATCACCACCATCGCATTTGGCCTACACCTAGGAGATAAACTCCAAACTTTAGAATCCCTACCTCCCCTATCTATGGATACCAGCTACTGTCGATCCAGCCGCTTGATTAAGAACAGAGTAGGCGGAGGATATTATCTTATGGTGAACAACCAGGCAGTCCCAAGCGTTGTTCTACCAAATACTGCCCTCACTGATGTCACAAACCCCGACCGCCACCTCTATGATCTAAACGCTCCTGAAACCACCGAGCCTTTACAAACAAACCCACAAACAGATGAGTTTGAAGAAATGGAACAAGGTGATCATCCGCCTACACAACAGTCAGTCCCGCTCAACCCTTCCGGCAATACAACTGGCCCATCCTCCCAACGTCGTCGACGAAGAAGGCCTGCAACCAACGACGACATTATGGATGCTATCGATGGAATGCAGGCACAGAATGTCGAGATGCTGCAGATGATGCGTCAAATGCAACAGCAACAGGACGCTAGGAATGCCATAACCGACCAGCGGTTTACTGAGTTGTTCAGCAGGTTCGACAACTTAGACTTACGTCAGAGATCACCAGGTCCAAGAACCAGAGGCGGAAGACAACCTTAGTTGTAGTTTCCTTCTCCTTTCCATATTGTATTTCATTTCCTTAAAACATTGGGGACAATGTTTAATTTAAGTATGGGGGGAAAACTTGTTCTTCCTATTTCCATTTTTCAAGTATGTTACCTTCCCTTTCATTGTTATTTCCCTGTTTTATCAAAAAAAAAAAAAAAAAAAAAAAAATATATATATATATATATATATATATATTATTTATAATTTTAAGTTAAGTCCCTAGTGTGAAATATTTCTATTATCTATTCCCCTCAATTTTCTTGAGCCATAACAAAACAAATTTTAACACACCCAATAAGTATAAAGGTTGCTTACTTTATAAAACTTGAGTGAAATCAAGAAAAAAAAAATCATTACCATAACAACGCTTTGAGAACCTCAACATGTTAGATCAGGATAAGTACCTATTATACCGATTCCTCGAACTTTTAGCTTTAGAGTAACCCCGAGTAGTTTATACGAGAAGTCAACACCATCTTAATAGCAAACTACGTGGAGAGCCGATGAATATAAGTGAATGATCCCCAAAGTAACATAAAATATATGAATATATCAGGAAATGCACTGATTAAATTAGGTGATCCTTACCAGATCATTTAATCTAAAGGTTGCAGATCATGCAAAAACACAATATGAAAAATCCATTATGAGTTGGTTCAGTAGGTATCTGGTACTGAACTCGGTAGGGCGGACTACGGTTCGATCCCCCACGATTTGCAATGGACTGAATAACGAAGTTATCCGACTTATGTACCAGAACTTCTACTAAAAGCGGATCAGAATCACTAACCGGTCACTCCACTATGTGCGCGAAAAGATAAAGGGCTTAATGTGATTTCGCTAGAATGAAAGCGGGTGAAATAAAAGTAAAGGAACTCGGATAGCTATAATGGCATTACTTGAACTGATTTGCATAAAGTAGGGTTATCTAAGTTGTAACGGTAGTTGTTGATGTCAAGATTAAACTCAAATTGCTTCTAAACAAAATCCATTTGCAACCTATTACGAATTGATGTGTGTTTTGAAACTTCGCCTGGCTAAATTTTGAAAACGATTTCTATACTGAATTTTGCTTGAGGACAAGCAAAGATCTAAGTATGGGGGAGTTTGATAACACGAAATTATATCATATTTTAGGACTTAATTCCATTAAATTCTATGACTATTTATTTCGGTTTACTGCATTTTATGAGATATTACGTGGTATTTTCTTCCTATTTGTCTCAGGTAGTCCATTTTGAAGAACAAGTGAAAACGGAAGAAAAGAAGGTGCAAAAAGGAGAGAAAAGGAACCAAATGCCAAAGCCCAGCCCAAAGCGCACAAGTCACCAATGTTGTGCCTGTGACGGACGTCACAGGGTGCGTGACGAGCGTCACGCAAAACAGCCTTGTGACGGACGTCACACATGGTGTGACGAGCGTCACACCGTTCCACTACCTTTTTGGCGCAAGTAACGCCCTCAGAAGACTTGAAGAAGAGACGTTGAGGAGTTGGTCTCCTATATCCACGCCGTGCATTTAGCCACGTTGAAGAACGGGAGAAACGGAAAGCAGTTACCAGCACCAATATAAATAGCCATCTCAAAAACCTAAAGGCCTCTCGGTTTTTCCACGCTCATATTGCCGAAGCTCTGCCAATTTTCTTTTCACGCTTTTGCTTAATTTTCTTTTCCAGCAACTTAACATTGTTTATTTTATTTATTTCTTTTGCAAGTTCTACATTCTTTTTCCCTTGCAATTTACCTTTCCCTTTTAGCATTTAGATATTTTTCGCATAATAGTTTCTACACCGGAAACTATTGTGCAACTTTTTATCGGATCTAACCTTACGTTAGATTCTAGTTTTATTTCCTTGGTTTAATTTATTGTTTAATTGAAGAATCGAAGAACAAATCCTACCGGCTTGTGGTGGAGTGTTCAAGACTATTGTATTACGCATTCAGGTTCTTTAATCATTATTTAATATTTTGTTTTATTATTTATCTATATTATCTGCCTAGAATGAGTCTGTTTATGCATGATATGTATTCTTGTTTATTTAGCATGTCTGGCTAATTCGCCTAGGTATCGGTATGTAAAGTAAGCAGAATAAGGGATCAAGACTGAGTCGGTCTATCTAAACTTAAAATTAAAATCAATCTTTTTACGGTCTCAACTTACAGGTTTAATAACAAGATTTTTTTACAAAAGTAAAGGACATAAAGAAGTTAAAATCAACAGAGCGAGAGTTTGAGGTTTTAACTGGACAGTGTAAGTTAGGCATTAATTCTAGATCAGGGCGAGAGCAAGTTTTAAAGTTAATTAAATTCTGACTTTTTCCAAAAAGTGTTTTTAAAGATTGAATGTGAGGACGAGAGTTAAGCATTTGGATTTGATTATATAACCTAAGTCAACAGAGCGAGAGTTTGAGATAAGGGTGTTTAAAACGGTCAGTGTTTTCTTAAAAAGAGTTTCTGCAACTTTATTGTTTTCAAAATATGGTTTTTGACTTAATTATAAGTGACAGCTACATTAATATAAAATCATGGTTTATTCAACAGAGCGAGAGTTTGAGATAAAACCTTTAACCAATAAAGTTAACTGAAACGATTTATTTTAAAAAACCAAGAAACCGACAAAGACTTGATTCCCTAGTTTTGACGAACTACATACCGATATCCGTTTTATTAATATTTAATCCAGATCTTAGTTTAGCCTTTAGTTTTTCCCCAAACAATCAAACATTTTTAACCTTAGATTTACGTAGTAACCTTAGATAACGGTATATCGATTCATAAGTCCCTGTGGGATCGATATCTTTTAAAACTACGCGATAGAACTGTGCACTTGCAGTTTGTATCACATTCTCGACTCACACAGTCGAGCGATCAAACAACAAGGAGAGCATTGAAATTCACTTTCCAAGATGGAAAACTAGATCCATTGAGTTTGATTGCAAATTGGTTATCGAGGACTACAACAGATGTAGTCTCATTGAGTTGAATGGTGTGAGCGGATGAGGGCATGGTGGTGTAGTATGATCGATGCTTTTAAGCTGAAGCGACTGATACTATATAATAGTAAGAAGGAATGATAATTTTTGGTATTATTTCATGAGTGAATAGGTTACAATTATATACAGATGTGAGTTACTAATATCATGGGCTAACCGATCCTAAAATCATGCAGAATTATTTATGCTTTTAATACAAATCTTCAACGTTAGGAAACATATCACCTATCATTTATACATCTATAATTAAGAGCTATATCTACACAATTATGAGTAGTTGACCGATCCACAAATCATGGTGATTCTATAGTTCTGTTATGAGGGAAATAAAATTCAACTTGTTATGTTTTATTTTAAAAGGAATACTTTTCCCACTGTTACTATTAATAACCATGGTGATATCATAACACATTTTACCATAATTAATTTTACCAACCGTGATGAAATGTTCTACAAATTTATATATATAAAGGCTTAACACATTCGTTCACCTTTCCACTAAAACTGACCCGTTCAACCTCTAAACTTCATCTTTAATTCTTCTTGTGTTATTGAATCGCTAACCCTAAAGGTTTAGGATTTGAAGATACAAAAATAGTATATTGAAAAACTTGGTCTGAAGATTAATGTCAAGTTTCACTTTATCAAGTAAACAAGATGCTTGAACCTTGACATTGATCTTCAACATAAAAAAATGTTAACATAGTAAAACTGAATGAAGAAATTGCAAATAAAAATGTCTTAAAAATGAATGAAAAATTAAATTGCATGCGCTAGGATTCGAAGCGCATCCCTAAGAGGGACATTTCTCCACGGTTGGAAAATCTAACTATAGTAAAATTTAATTTAATTTTGATTTTAAAATATATTTAAAAAAAGAAACACACCATATTACGGTTGTTATGTCTAACCGAATTGAAATGTGTCTTGAAAGTTAGTAAGAAGAAAAAAACGCCTAAATGAATAGATTTTATCATGGTAGACAATATGCTCGTGGTGAGAGTGCATTACGAAATCTATATTTTGTATGGTGAGGGTGCATTACGAAATCTATATTTTATAGTAGTGTTGGCAAAATGATGGCCTTTATTTACACAATTAAAGATGTCATTTTCAAATGCCTAACAAAAAGCCACTTATGATTTGCATTCAAGATAATTTAAAGTGCAATATTCATTCATCAAGGTAGTAATGCAGATGCCCCTGGTGGAATATTTTAATAATTTAGTATTATATTACTATTTCACTAATTATGTGGCCAAATATATGTATTTAATTATATTAGTTATTTTATCAATTAAGTGCCTTAAATAATTAAGTGATCAAATAGAGTTAAAAGGCTGATTAGATTTTATTTATAAATTATTTAATTAATCAATTAAATATTGGATATAGGCTCAAATATGAGTGGATGTCAGGATGGTCCCCAATATACTCTACACAAGCATATTATCTCTTCTCCCCATTTAAATAGTGTTTAAGGCATTAAGAGTATCGGTTGAGGAAGATCCACAAGCCAACAAGTGTTAGTCACTTGCCTCTATATTTTTTATATTTTAAGATTATCGATATCAGTGCCTATGAAGTTTTCTTCTTGGATTCGTCCGGATATTTCTACACTCCTTAATAAATCAATATGTCGTAGATCGTAAGATTATCTGTAGGCATACTTATATATTTGTTTTGCTTTTGTCTTAAATTATAATTATATAATTGATATTCGTATTTAAGTATCTCTTGTGTAAATTAATTCCAACAAGTGGTATCAGAGCGGGTCTTCATATTTGATTTATTAATATTGACTATTATAATTCATGTTCGATTTTTTTAATTATATTTCATATAAATTCATGGATAAATTGATATAGACTTATAATGAATTTTTTGAGTTATTTAAATTTGCAGAAAATAAATATTGATGTTTTCTCTTTAAAGATAGTATTTTGTTTCTGTTAATGATTGTTGACCAGAAATGAAAAAAAAAACTCTAAGGACATGTTTTTGTTTGCGTGTGTTTTTTTCTCTTTCTTTTATATGGTTGTTCGTAAGTTCATGAAATAAGGGTAAAATTATTATTTATTTGTTTATATCTCTAAAGGCGGGTAATTACTTATTTGATTCATTCATGATATTATATAAGAGAAAATAAAGAGAATCTTAAATAGTAATAAAGTTTTGAATTGAATATAAATATTATATTGTAATATATATTATAAATTTTAGATTTGATTCAAATATAGTTTGTTGCTATAAAATAAAGTTTGTTTAAAATTTAAATTTGATAAAGATATGACTCAAAATAAAATTTAATTTTTTTTTGGAAGAAAGGAATTTATGCAAATTTTAATTTTCTTTAAGAGATGTGTTATTTAATATATATATTATACTAAATATATTTGGAATAACATATATGGTTATGATTGATGATTGAGAAATATAAAAATATATTTTATTAAAGATTTTGATTTTCAACACTCTATTTGTTGCTAGAGTGTATATATTTAGAAATATATATTAATGTCAATTATTGGGAAAGATAAATATTGAATTAAAATCTTATTTTGGTGATTTGATTTTTGGTTTTGAATTTAAAAAAAGTTTTATTATTATATTATTTTATTTTATTTTTAATGATTGTTTATCTTTGATTCACATAATATCTGCACATAAATTTAAATTTTAAGAGATAAAATAAATACTAATTTGTTTAATATATATTTAGTTGTTATATATTATTTATGGAATTTTTTTGAATATTTTGAATTTCTCTCAAAATTATAAGGTAAAAATAAAGATTTGATTCTTTGAAATATGGATACTTTGGATTTTAGAAATTATTTTATTGATTCTAAAATAATTTTTTTAAATAATTATTTAGTGTATATGTGAATTTGTTTGACATTTATTAGATATATAAATATTTAATATTTGTCTAATTTGAAATTATATATTTAGCATGATTATGTTATTTGAGTTTATTGTTATTAAGTTTTATACAATAATATTATTTTTTTATTATGCAATTTGTAAAAATACATAAATTTATGTTTTATTGTGAATTTGTTTTCACACTAAGGATTGTCAATAAATATTATTATTATTATTATTATTGAGAGCATCATATATAATTATAACATACACTTGGGAGTAGTGTCTTGTAAATTTAAGACTCTCCCCATTTAATTTATTGAAATGTGTTGTAATTTTGATTGAATTGGTTAATACAACCAGTTACAAAAGTAACCTCTGTTGTGTAAATTTGATTCAATTAAATTTACAAAAAAATTGGCATGTAATTGTTCATGCGAATTGTTATGGTCGGTTAAAAGGAAGACATAGTTTGACTGAACAATTGCATACATGTGATGGTAAATATGTAGTAATTATTAATTTTATCCATGTGGGTAATGATTGATGTCAAAGACATCCATTATCTTATTGGACTTATTACTAATGTTTGATCATTGCGTGAGAGTACCCTTTACCATTAATTTTTGCAATCAAAGATTGAGAATTAATGATTTGTTTGGTATTTTGTTTGAGTCTTTTAATTTATAAGTAAAGATGAATATCTATATAATAATTTATTGACATATCAATAATGATGTTGTATGAGTGTAAATCTTTCAAGTGTTTATTTGATTGCACTCACACATATAAGATAAACATGTGACAGTGGTGAGAATCTATTGTTTATCAATATTAATTGTCAGTGTTTGATTATTGTAACAAAATATCACTAGCAATTAATGTTATTGTTACAAGAATTTACATGAATGTTCTCTATAAACAAGTATAGTTTATATATCGGCAAAATAGGTTAGATTTTGATTCTCAAAAGTTCTAACTTTTAGGAATAAAATATGAACATTATCTTTTTAGATCTAGACCTTCCATAATGATGGAGAAACTCAAATTATCTCATAATGTAGTATATTTAAAGTGAGACTCAAGTTTAAAAGTGAGTACACTCCAAATTACTCAGTTCTATGATCTTAGAGTTTTGAAATCTGGAGACATTAGAGGTGTTATTTAAGATGAGATAAATTTTGTCATATTATATTTGCTTAAATTCTAATGCTTCTAAATTAATAAAGCGAAAGGCTAACTCTCATTGGAGTTATGACTTTTCACTAAGATTATTAAACAAATAAAATATCAGAAGCACGTTATGAAACACTTTAATCTTGCTAAAATGCTATAGTTTCGTCAATTAGGTGACTTTCTCGAAAATTTAGCATATGATATTTTCTTTACACAATTAAGTTTATAACTATCAAAGTTAGAAATTATTCTTTAATAGAATAATTTCATAAAGTGTGCAATAAAGAAAAGATTGAAGCAAGAGAAAATAAAATAGTGCTCATTCGGTAAATACCTCAAAGGATAAGGGCAAATAAATAATAATAAGAAAATATGATTTGAATTAACAAATGTTCAATGATGTTGAAATATACGTCAATTTAAAAAGCACAAATTTGATGAAGATTGATTTTTTATATATTTATTTTTAATTATTTCAGATTGTCAATATAAGCTTAAATTTGTATTTAAAATATAATTTGGGGAATGAATAAAGTTTTGTTTTAATATTATAACTTCTTTTTTTAATAATGGATTCAATTTGTCTTTTAAATTCAAATATTATTATAGTTAATTCAGTCATGATTTGTGATAATCTAGAATTGTTGAAAAGTTTGAGAAATATAAACTTTAGTCACAAGTTAAAGAATATTTTGAGACAAATATTAATATTGAGTTTGAGGGATATATATGATCAAAGAACAAAAATGAGTGAGAAAGAATTGGTTCTAACTCAATTCATATAGTTGTTATTTATATAGCAAATTTGGATCTTCATACGAATATTATTGTTCTTTCTCTCAATTAAATTAAGAAATTAATTCTTGAAGATCAAATTCAACATCCTCAAGAACTATAGCATCAAGTGTCATAAAGAATTGACTGAATAGAGAAATTCTATTTGGTATGATTGAAAGACTCTATTATGATAGTTCTAACACTTGTTATTTATTATAATGTTGGAGCTTCATAAGATGGATATGAAGTTAGTGTTTCTTAATGGAGACATTAAGAAATACAATATGGTACAACGAGAATTTTGTGTGTGTAAATATATATAAAGTTTATGGTTTGCGGACATATAAAATTCATTTATGAGTTAATAAAATTGTCTCATTAGTGATACCATAATGTTTCATAAGATAATTGTCTCGTATGGTTTTGAGATGTCTATTATGAAAAATTATTAGGTTTTACAAGCCCAATGTGAGTAAGTTTATGTTCCTAGTTTAATAAGTCGATTTTATTTTATTTAGTCAACAATGATATATGATTGTTGTGTGAATTCGATAAATCTCTAACAAAACTTTAGCGATGAAAGATCTTGGCCACATCTCTTTTGTATTAGGTATTTAGATAATAAGAGATTATTCTCAAGGTATTATCCAGTTATCACAAAAGATATATATATATATATATATATATATATATATATATATATATATATATATATATATATATATATATATATATATATATATATATATATATATATATGTGTGTGTGTGTGTGTGTATATATATATATATATATATATATATATATATACACACATATATATATATATATATATATATATATATATATATATATATATATATATATATATATATATATATATATAAAGTTGAAAATAAAACTGACATTGTTGAAATTAATTAATTAATTAATTTATACAAGGCATGCTTAAATACGAATATCAATTCTATAATCATAATTTAAGGCGAAAGCAAAATAAACATATAAGCATGCATACACATAACCCTATGATCTATGATATATTGATTTATTAAGGAGTATAGGAATACCTGGACGGATCCAAGAAGAAAGCTTTGTAGGCACTGATAATGATAATCTTAAAATATAAAAAATGTAGAGGCAAGTGACTAACACTTGTTGGCTTGTGGATCTTCCTCAACCGATACTCCTAATGTCTCAAACACTCTTTAGATGGGGAGAAAAGATAATATGCATGTGTAGGGTATATTAGGGATCATAACCTATATATAATGTGATGGGCAATTAGGGTTCCCATTATTTCCAAATGGGTCATTTTGACATCCACTCATATTTGAGTTCATATCCAATATTTAGTTTATTAATTAAATAATTTCTAAATGAAATCTAATCAGCTTTTAACTTTATTTGATCACTTAATTATTTAAGGCACTAAATTGATAAAATAGCTAATATAATTAAATAAATATATTTGACCATATAATTATTGGAATAGTAATATAATACTAAATTATTAAAATATTCCAACAATCTCCCACTTGGTCAATATATTTTAATAATTATATCATAATATTTTAGGCGCGCATCCGAATAATATTTATCTTTAGATTTTAATTTTACAATCTGGTTCACCTCATACATCAACAATGGGACCACCGCGGTTGTCGTCACTGACGTATAATGTGACAAAACCCCGACGACCACCACATCAATGTACTTGATGACATAGATCGATATGGATGAGTGACATGAAAATTTTATGTAATGTAATCTTTGAATTATGCTTATTTCTAATTGGTCTAATTGAATTCTTTATTAAGATCAAACTAAAGTTTGCAAATTCAATATTTGCACAAACGATACAGAAATGGTTATAACAATAATAGCCTCATAAACTTTATTTCTATAGATAATCTTAACATAAAGTTTATATTGATATCAAAATAATATTATAATACATAAAGAAAGAGTGACTCCTAGTAATCTAAGACATCCTTAGTGACAACAATCATATGGAAGACCTTATATGTCAAGTTTTTGATTAGTAAGTCAGCTAGCATAAAATTTCTATCTATATGTTCTATACTTCAACAACAACCTATAAGTCAATGAACTTTATAAAGTAGTTGTTGAAACATTATTCAACTAACTTATTTCACAATATAGATCGAGTTGTCTTTCAAAGTCTTTCTTTATTTATTTTTTATACTTTTTCGCTTTTTGAAAATCTAATGTATATGCATTCGGAATAAGCGTATATATAATGAGATCTGACAGATACGAAAATTCAAAAGTTGAATTTTTGAAATGAGACAACCTTAAGGATTGTTATAGAGAACAAAAGAACTTGTGCTCACATATTAGAGATCGAATAATTTGAAGATCATTAAGATGTTCGACCCTGATCCTTTTGGATGTCTATATATAATTGGCATCCTAAATGACTATAAGTATTTATGTCACTTGGTTGCATATAAAATAATAATAATAATAATAATAATAATAATAATAATTTGAAAGATAACTCGAGCTATATTGTGAAATAAGTCAGTCAAGTAATGTTTCAATAACTATTTTATAAAGTTCATTGACTTATAGGTTGTTGTTGTTGAAGGATAAAACATATAAATAGAAATTTTATGCTATCTGACTTACTAATCAAAGACTTGACATATAAGGTCTTTCATATGATTGTTGTCACTAAGGATGTCCTAGATTAGTGGGAGACATACCTTCTTTATATTTTATAATATTGTTTTGATATCGATGCAGACTTTATGTTAAGATTATCTGCATAAATAAAGTTTATGAGGTTATTATTGTTATAACCATTTCTGTATCGTTTGTACAAATATTGAATTTGTAAACTTCAATTTGATGTCAATAAAGAATTCAGTTGGACTAATTGGAAATATGCATGATTCAGAGATTACATTACATGAAATTTCCATGTAACTCACCCATATCGATCTATGTCATCAAGTATATTAATGTGGTGGTCGTTAGGGTTTTGTCATGTTATACGGCAGTGACGACAGCTGCGGTGGTCCCATTATTGATGTATGAGATGAACCAGGTTATAAAGTTGAAATCTAAAGATAAATAGTATTCGGATGCGCGCCTAAAGAATTATGATTTAATTATTAAAATATATTGGCCAAGTGGGAGATTGTTGGAATATTTTAATAATTTAGTATTATATTACTATTCCAATAATTATGTGGTCAAATATATTTATTTAATTATATTAGTTATTCTATCAATTAAGTGTCTTAAATAATTAAGTGATTAAATAGAGTTAAAAGGATGATTAGATTTCATTTAGAAATTATTTAATTAATCAATTAAATATTGGATATGGGCTCAAATATGAGTGGGTGTCAGGATGACCCATTTGGGAATAATGACAACCCTAATTAGTCGTCACATTATATATAGGTTATGGTCCCCAATATACCGTACACAAGCATATTATCTATTCTCCTCATCTAAAGAGTGTTTGAGGCATTAGGAGTATCGGTTGAATAAGATCCACCAACCAACAAGTGTTAGTCACTTGCCTCTACATTTTTTATGTTTTAAGATTATCTCTATCAGTGCTTACAAAGCTTTCTTCTTGGATTCGTTCAGGTATTCCTATACTCCTTAATAAATCAATATGTTGCAGATCATAAGGTTATGTGTATGCATGTTTATATGTTTGTTTTGCTTTCGCTTTAAACTATGATTATAGAATTGATATTCGTGTTTAAGCATGCCTTATATAAATTAATTATTAAATTAATTCCAACAACCCCTTCCATTTATTTTCTTTATTTTGTAACTTTTAAAATATTAATTCAACCACCCATAATTATATAAATTTATGACAAAATTAATTTTCTTGCATTTTTTGTCTATCACTTTAATTATGTAGTTAGAATCATACACATATTACCTTATAAATAAGGGGGAATAATGAAAAAAGGAGATTGAATTTGAAAAACACCGAGATCTCTTTGGTTCTCAGAACCTTACTTTTAGTTCATGGGCTTGTCGTGACACTAAACTCGTACTTATCAACCAGAACCTCCATAGTAGGTTATGTTATCTTTATAACTTATCAATTGAATATTCACCTCGATTATGGCGTCTTCCACAAATCCACCTTCGTGACTCCTATTTCGGCTCCGACAACCCTGTGGTTTTCATCATACAATGAAAGCACGAGTTCACTAAGCATGTGAAATAAAACCTACAAAAAATGCTACAAATAAAATGAATATTTTATTTTTGTAATTTGTGATAATTAACCTGTAAATAAGATTTAATTCACTAATGGAATAAAAAATAATCATAATATTTTGCTTTAAAATGTTATTTTTGTATATGTTGGCGCACCTAACTTGTTTTTGCCATATCTAGAGTTTTCGAAGTCTGATTGACAAGATCTTTAATGCGTTGAAAATGTTAAGAAATGATCTATAATACATATGTTTGAGACAAGAGGAAGTTATCTCTTTTTAAAACTCGGAAATAATAAAATGAAGCAAACTAGTTAGACTTTTCAATCGAAGAAGATGAAAACTCTGCGTTGGAATGAACCAAAAACTATAAAGAACCTAAACTACTAAGAACGTCCATGAGATCCTGAAAGTTTAATTTTGGGGAAAGAACAAAGGGCGAAAGATGTTGCAAAAGATCGATAGAGTCATTAATGTTTTATCAATTTTTTTTAATGATATTGTATGATCAAATATACATGTTTCCACTTTAAAATTTCACAAATCTTTTCCATTTCTATAATCAAACGATTTAAGTTAAATGACTCAGCCATGATGTATTTAGTAGAGGTTTAATTAAATGACTCACCCACAAGAAACATGGTGTGGTTAGTATTCAAGCTTCAAACAAATATTTTATCAGAAGTTGATCTTGAACCTTGAAAGCTTTTAACACCAGGTTGAGCTCGCGAACCTAAACTTGGTTTTATATCAGGCTAACCTATAACATGTGAGATTTTACCATTGGACTGATCTCAAACTGAAACAAGCTTTTACCATGGGTTGAGCTTTAATTAAAATTGGTTTTATACCAGGCTAACCAAAAACCTATGAGATTTTACCACCAGACTAATCTCGAACCTTGAAAACTTTTGAATGGACTAAACTTTCAAACATAAAAGGAGACTTGATCACACAATCCCCAAACAAAATCTTTTCATGGGTTTAGCTTCGAACCCAAACAAATAATACACAAATGGATGAAATGTTCAACCAAGGTATAAACAAAAATTCCTTGGTGAACTTACAAAACTACCCTTCTAAAATTACAACTTCCTCACTCGCAAAATGACTTTCTCGAAAAGCACTCCAACTAAACTTTTAGTGAGAGAAAGTAAATAAAAAAATTGTTAGAGAGAATGAGAGTGAGAAATGAGAAATGAAATTCACATTTATGGATTTGAAAATAGGTGGGAAGGGCCCTCTACTCATAGGCTAGAGGTTGACACACAAAAAGGAAAAGTTTTTTGACCAATAATGATGAGTTAATCGATTGACATCTGTCATACGGTGAACTGGACTTTTTGTGGTTTTAATCGCAATGTCGCGGTTAGCAAGAGTCGCCACCGACTTTTCTTTTATCCAATAAGGAAAGGTGGAAAAGAACAGGAAAGACCTTAATTTAGATTTTGGGTTCGGGAGGTACATTATACAAAGGGAAGGTGTTAGCACCCTTTGTATCCATGGTTATCCATGGGCTCTTAATTGCTCGATCACTTATATTATTTTTGTCTAAAAAAGTGTTTGTGAATTGTTTGGAAAATTGTTTTGAAAAGAGAATATAACTTTGTAATGATTCTTGTATGAATGTATACAAAGTGGTTATCCCGTTTTAGTTTTGAAAATTGTTTAGAAAAATATAACTCGGTAATGATTCTAGTATGAATGTATACCAAGTGGTGATTTTCTAAAGGCATTTTGAAAGGTGTGAGGTGCAAAAAAAAATGTTTTAAGTTGTGAGCCAGCAATTAAGAGTTATACCGACCCAAGGTCTTTACGGGCATTTCCTGTCCTTATGAGGGTAAAACTGTCCTTATTATTGAGAAATAAGTAGTTTTATCCTTTGGATGTAAAAGGGTCATCGTAGGGTCATCGATTGGTCATTGAAGGCAACAGTTATGAGGATACCTTAGCATTCGAAGGGACTATCATCATTTAACCGTAGGCAACATCGGAGGGTCATCGAGGGACAAAGTTGTATATTCGAAGGCAACATCCGAGGGACTATAATTTATTTTATGATGATTTAACCGAAGGGTCTTTGCTAAGGGTATCCCCACATTCGCGGGACATGACCGTAATATCGTAATCGTAAGGCAACAAAGAGAGGTCCAAGATCACTTATTCAAAGGCAAAGTTTTACAATTAATTATATAATTAGGATGAAACTCCACATTAAAATTATTAAAAATAATATATTAAAATTAATACATTAGAAATTAATACATTAAAAATTAATTTAGGGTGAAACTCCACAAGGGTATCCCACAAATAAAGTGGAATACCTAGCCAATAACCTTTTCCTGGGATATGTGAACCTTTACGAAACTCAAAAAAGAGACATGTCAGAACACCAAATCAGGGTGCAATCGAAGATTACACCGGAGAAATATCACAACAATAAATAGGATAGGATGAATAATGCATGGCTATGATAAAACATAAAAAAAAACAGAATAGAAAAGTCAGCTACTGTCTCGTTCGCCTCTGCTTCGCCTAGCGAAGGCCAGGCGAATATTCGCCCCAGGCTCGCCTAGCGATGTGCTAGCGAGCGGCCACGGATTTTGAATTTGAAAACAGCCCCATGTTAGGAACCTTGAATTTTTATGGCATTTAATCACAGGAACAGCATGGTCAAACATTCAGGGTATTCAGGCATATTTAAATTCACATACGAAAGCAAATTATATATCAACATTTAATCATGATGCATTATATATGCAAATATGGCCAATTGAAAGTATAAACAATAGAGATACGCAAACCTGTTTGCCAATTCAAGGTTGAAGGGATTGACCACTTGTAGTATCGGAATGAGTTAGGCGGCGGGAATTGGGCGGCGGTGGCTTCGGTGCGGATGGGCTGCTTTTCGGATTTCTTTACTCTGAATTCTCCGGGTTGGCAGGGTTCCTATGCCAAAGTTTCTATCCGTCCTTCTCTGTTCTCTCTCTTTCTTTTTCCTCAAGGTTTTGTTCCAAGGAAACCTCAGAGTGTTTTGCTTCTCTTCCTTCTTTCTCCAGTGAATCTCCCAGTGTAAACTCCAAGTCTAACTCCCAGTCCTTTTCCTCTACTGAAACTTCAGTATTTATAGACTAATTTTGTGGGTAATGGGCTTGGAATGAGGGAGACCCAAGTCCAAAATAATTTGTTATATTTTATTTATTTATTTATTTTAATTATTTAATTAATTAATTAATTAATTAATTAATTAATTAATTAATTAATTTTTTTTTTTTTTTTTTTTTTTTTTTTTTTTTAGGAAAAATGATGGGTAATTTTTGGGGTATGACAACATCATGCTTTAATCGATTGGTAAGCCCAAATTAATCGATTAATAAGCTTAAACACTTGAGAAAATATATTTAGCCATTACCTGTCATTAAGGTGTTATCTTAATTTACTAAAGGAAATTTTTAAACTTCTCCAACTGATTACCATAATGTGTTTCGCAAGAGTAAAAACTTGCTCATATATTTTCTGACAGTTCCTAACTTATCTAGCATGACTCCAAGGAATTTTTAGAATTTTTTTCTTGAGAAAAATAAGTTTGAATACTTGTCTATGTATGTGTCTGTGTGTGTATTTAGCCATGAACTTTTATGAGAAAACCCTTATGCTTTTATAATATATTCACTTAGACGTATCGAGCAAAGCTTTCATATGCTTCAAGACTTGTGAGATGCTTCATTCTTATAGACACTTACTTGAGTTTACTTTAATATAAGACTTGGTTTATATTCCATTTAGTTGCCATCATTAGAAAGACAAGTCCATCAAACCCTAATAATATGGTTTGCATCTTTAACTGCTTTATGCTTGATCTTAGTTGTTTCCATCAAAGACTAGTTATCATTATTGAAATTCTGGCGTAGTCAGAGTTCAGATGTTCTACTCCAAGTCATGACATCTGATCCAACATTGTAACTAATACAGCAAGACAGTTATACAAATTAAACCTTGTACTAATATGCTCACGTTCACAGATGTCACGACATCTGCTTCTATATCACCCTAGAATGGAGGAACACCTAGTTCTGTGCATCTGGTAGAAAGACTCAGCAGAAATCAACCATAGCACTAACTTCTGTTGTTTTTCTACACAGTAATCAGCAAGTGTAACACCTCAAAATTTGGCCTCCTCTCTTGGGACTAGCATTAACATATTGCATATCATTTTAGGTCATTAGGCATTTCATATTGCATATCATGTGGTTACATTGTGCAAGCTATCCTCCCAAGTCTTGGTCAGAAGATGAGGAAGTCAAAGTGCAAGCTAGGGTTTTATTGACTGATCATTGGCCATCTGAGGATTGGGCTGTGAATTAGGGTTTTGTGATTCTCAAAGGGTATTGGTCTTCATCTTGATTGGAATGATACATCATCATCATCATGGTTGGATGTCATCAAGTGTTGAAGCACATTCCTTGAGATTAGGGTTTTGACCACTGGTCAACCCTAATCAATTGCATTGGGCCAATCAGGGCATGATCAGGAGATGGGGTCTATGATGGATATGGGGTTCATTATATGATTGTGTTGAGATTATTGAGGCTAGGGTTTCATCCTAGGGCCATTTCATCAGGAGATTGGTGCTCAATGTGATCAATGCATTGCCAATTTCATCTATCAGTTGAAAAAGTCAACTGTGGTCAACTGTACATGATCTGATGGATTTGGAGGTGGAAATGAGTTGGATACACTTCATTTATGTTGAAACAAGTGTTATTTGACATTGCAAAGCTTAAGAATGGAGAAAATCAAGTCAGGACAAAAACTGCCAAAAATAGAAAGTGACTTGTAATGGAAGTTTCCAAAAATGGAAAGTTTTTGACCTCAAAATTACATGTCCAAGGAAGCTTCTAATAAAAATTTGTTCAACATGAAAGTTGTAGATCTTGTTCTCACCTTTCCAAAATGTCCAAGAACTTGAAAATCCCATGTATGGTTGGCAAGTTATGGTCCAGTGAATTTCAAAAATGACCCATAATCAGAGGGGCATAACTTCCACAGGGAGTGTCCAAATTGGATGATCCTTTTATGCACAAACTCCATTTGACATGTACTTTCATGGTGCATAATTGGATTTCTTCAAAAGTGGTCAATGCAAAAAGTCAAATTTCAACTGTACAGTTAAAAGTCCAGGGGCAAAATTGTCCAACTTGAGAAATAATGAGAATTTTGGAATGGGGATTTTTGCAACACTTCACAAATGACATTTGAAAATTGTTGGAATGCTCATAACATGCCAAGGCCTTGTGGTTTGAGAATTGACTTTTGAAATGAACTTGAAAAAATGAACAAAGTGCCATCACATAGTGAATTTCCAAAATACACATCCAATTAACAGGAGACAAGTTGCAACAGCTCACACATGTCATTTTGAGAGTGTGTGAGCTGTCAATGAGCTGTCAATGAGCTGGCATGTGCAATTACCATTTTGCCCTTAGTTTGGAAAGTGACATTATGCTAATCATATTCCATTTGGTTAATTGAGGTGATTAGGGCTTGATTAAGATGAGATACAAAAGCCTAATCATAACTAACTTGTAACAGAATCCACATTACACAAATCACAATCCAAAATTCCCTCCAAATTCATCAATTTCTCTCAAGAACACAAAAAAGCAAAAATCACAAAATCTCTTCCAATTCTTCATCAAACTCGAAAATTCTTTTTGGTTTGATCTTCATTCAACTTCTTCTTGGACTGTTTGTGGAGATCATCATCAAATTCATCACCAAATGCAACTGTCCAAGTTTGGTTCATCCATGGCTTTTGAAGAATTCTTCCATTAGAAGCTAATCCAATCGAACCTGAGCATTCCAGTCAACTTCCACAAGCTTAAGCTTCATCTGTTTTGGACTATCTCAAGCAAACTCATCCAATTCCAACACTGCCTTCAGATCAAGGTTAGAAATCGAATCTCATGATTTTGTGAATGCTTAGGTGCGTTTTGAAGAGTGTAGAACATAGATTATCATGATATGATTAGTTTTAGAAATGGTGAAACCTAGCTCGAGTTATGTTGATTCAAAGTAAGGATGTGAAACCCTAAGTTGCTCGATTCAGAAAATATAGGAACATTTAGACAAAATCATGTGTATATTTGTGATCCTGAGACTTAGACCGTTCCAACGCATATCTACATGTTGATTTTCATTAAAGTTGAGTGTTCTTGCGTTCTTGAGGATTTCTGGGCAGACGCGATGAAGATGAAGAAGTTTTCTGGAAATTCTTTGGTTTGATCCGTTTGATCTCCTTGCCAAATTTGAAAACTGTTTCCCGCGAGATCCTGGCCAGTTACACGGTGACAGCGCGTTTAGTGATGCTGCGCGTTTTGGACATTGGACATGTAATTACGATAATGCCACGAATCTAATTAATTAATTAAAACAACTTAATAAATATTTTAAAAATCATAAAAACCTTAAAAAATTCATAAAAAATATTTTAATAATCAGAAAAATATGAGAGTTTTTTTGTTAGCTTCCATTTTCCCTCTAGAATTTAATGGACATGATTTTAGAAATTGTGCTTGGTGAAAAATTGGTTTGACCTAGGGTTGTTTGACTTGTATGCATTTTTGACATGTTCTACCATTTTCAATGTGAAATTCTCATGCCTTAAAAGAAATTCTTGAAAATTATTGTGGTGATTCTAGACATGTTGCTGGTGATTTACATGTAAATTTTGTGAATTTTGGATACCTGTGGAGAGAGATATGATTTTTTGAACTTAGGTGTGACAATTTGTGTCACACCTAATTAGGGCAACTTCATGAAATTATTTGCCTATCCTATGCTTGTTAGAATGGATTGAAATTTTGCATGTATGTTCATTGATATGTTAAGATGCTATGTGAATTTTTCTGGATTTTTCCATTGCATTTTCAATTTGATTGGTATTTTTCATCTCTGTTGGTCAAATGTGCAAGTTCATGTGACATATGTTTGAAATATCCTTGTGAAATGCTCATATGGTTTTAGATAAACATGCAATTTGGTATGCTGGTTGTAGACACATTGTAGGACATCCCTGTTTTGGTCCCATTCATTTCTTTATTGTTTTCATTGACTTATGATTTTTTGAAGTGAATGCATGTGTTGATGATATGGTTTGGCTTGAATAATTGTGTCTGTTTTTCTTGATTTTCATTGACATAGTTCCTTTTGTCCAATTGAGCTGAAAATTGACATGATACACCTTGAATATGTCCTGTTTAGGTGTAAATTATTTGAGGATTTTTGGAATTGTTTTGATATGGATTTGGTTGAAGTCATTCTGTTTGGATGTTTGGTGTTATGTTTGACCTAGTTTGGCTTGTTTTATGCATAAAATGAATATAGTGAATGATATAAACATGGGATCAATTGCCTTGGCTTTCTATTTGTGTTAATTTGAGTTTGGTTGAAGTATCCTTGCTGTTTAGACATTTTTGTCACCTTTGGACCCTAGGCTTGGCCTAGTGGTCTAGTTTCTCACATTTGCTTGATTTTTCAGGATGAAAAGCACAATGCTTAAGGAGATTGAACCAAGTGGATTAAATTGACATTGTTTGATGTTTGTACACTAACATAACTTTGTTTTGTAGGTTGTGAAGCTTGAGCTTGAGCTTATAGCTTGTCTTGTTGTGTGTAGTCTGTATAGTTTGACTGATTAACATTTGCTGTTTATGATTGTCTGTCTGAGCACTGATGATACTTGATTGTTTTCAGGTACATTTAGTCGCTTCTAGTTCTTTTAAGAACTTGCTTGCTAGCTGCTGCTTGGTTGTGTAGACCATTTGAGGTAGGTCCTCTTGACTTCATGTAGTCTGGGAGACCAGGCCTGTTACTTGGCCGGGCAAATGTCTGAAGTCCTCCTTAAGAGGCAATGATTGTGGTTGTTTACTTTTTGTGCCCAAGCAGGTAAAGACCTCTATGAGGCAATTGGTGGAAGTTAGGGATATGCAATCTATCCCCCACTATTCTGTGTGTCGTCCCTCTGCTCACACTGCTGTGTGTTGATGCATTGGGGCACAAACCCAAGATTTGTGCTGTTGCACAATCGAGTCAGAGTCTTTGAGCGTAGAAGGGTCCCTCCATTCTGGACCCACGCTCCCTTGTCTAAAGCTCTCCCTGGTCAGGGATAAGAGCTGTGAGGTCTGATCCTCACTTCACCTCTCATCTGCTTCACCTTAGCCTCGTAATGGCAAGGTTAAGAGCGACTAACACCCATATACAGATGAATTGCTTCGGCAGTTACACCTATTGATTGAGCCCATTTGTTTGGTTATAGTGTGTGCTATGTGGATATCTGTTTGAGATGCTTGTTCTCATTTGATGTATGCTTGTATGCTTGTATGCTTGCTTCTTTCCTGGATAGGAGTAGTTTGCTTATGCAAGTAGGATAGAAACCTGAACATAGGGCAATGATGCATGATAACACTAGGCTCGAGTACAGCTCCCTGGTAGTGTGTCCCCCTTTGTTTCTGGCTAGATTTTCAGTCCCTTTCAGGGGAACTACATCGCCCTGATCCTCGTTCCAGACGAGGTATGTAGGCAGGGGGTCGTGCGAGACCTCTCCGGGCACCTTTTTTTCTTTTTGTGTGTGTTTGCTTGTTATCTTCTTGTGTACGCTGGGTTCGGATGCTGACGTAAGCCCAGTGATTAGCTGTCGGGCTCCATGTTTGCCCTTTTGAGTGTGTTTTGGTTCGGATGCTGACGTAATTCCATCAAGTGGTTGTCGGGCTCCATGTTTGCCACCCTTGCTTGTTTGTATGTTTTGTGTTGTTTGGCGTGCGTAAGCCGAACTACAGTGGCTCTGATTCTCGTCCCAGACGAGATATGTAGGCATAAGATGCGATGTCTTATCGAGCTCCCTTCTCTTAACCCCACCTGCGTTCCCCGTGTGTGTGTGTGTGATGTTTTAGCAACCTATTCTTTATTCTAGAACGTGGATCCCGTCGAGTACGACGGACGTGAGGGGTGCTAATACCTTCCCCTTGCGTAACCGACTCCCTTACCCTTTCTCTTTGGTCGCGAGACCATGTTCTTTCCAGGTTTCTCTGAGCGTTTCCTTTCCCTATTTTGGGATAAATAACGCGCAGTGGCGGCTCTGTGTGTGTTTTGTTTTTAGCTCGCCGGTTGATTTTTCGCAGGATGCGACAACAAGATGTCTCAATAGTGATTTGAACATCATCTGTTACATTATTCCAGTCTGCTGGTCTTGTACTTGTATTTCCTAAAATAAAGGTTAAACAAGTTAATCTAATTTCCACTTAGTAGGGTGCTAACAAATAGGCTATTTGTTAGGTTCATTTAATGTAGTACAGTTGTTAGTTTCCTGGATTTTAGCTCAGTTGTTGGATTCCTGAAGAATAGCCTGAAAAAATGTTGAAACAGAAAAACTAACCATCCTACAATTTAGCACATGTTGTCAGGAATGAATGTCACGACATTCCGTTTGACAATCAAAACATATACCTCATGCTGATTCAGTTATGTTCCTGAAAAACAGTCTGTGCTAAATTTGTTGTACTGTAAAAGACTAACCAGTATCTACTTTAGTATCAGCATACATGACTAATTGTCAAGGCATCCAGTTTGACAGTTTCACAATGATCCTTTGGCCAGGTCTGTTATCCTCTTGGAGACCAAACTGAAATACTGAACTGAAGCAGAAAAACCAACTTGCCTATTATTCAATATGTGTTGTTAATGATGAATGTCAACACATTCTGATTGACATTCAAACAGAAGGCTATGTACCAGGTCTGATATTATCTTGATAAGCAGACTGAAATACAAGCTAAGTTAAGGCAGACAGGATTATAATATGCAGAAGGAAAACAAACACAGGAAATTGTTAACCCAGTTCGGTGCAACATCACCTACTCTGGGGGCATACCAAGCCAGGAAGAAGATCCACTATCAGCATTATTAATTCAGAGTTAAACTCCCCTGTTTATAACTCTTCACTTAATCCCTACCCAATGCAATCTATACCTAGGAACTCTTAGATAGAAACCTCCAGTTTCCATTCCTATCACTACAAAAACAATGTAATGTTAAACAACTTGAACTTGCTTCACAGCTTCGTTCAAGACCATAACAACTCTTGCCTACAGGCTTTGAGTTACAAATACTCTCAGCTTTGAACACTGAGAAACACATGGTAACCTTCCCACAGGTTGGGAGGTTTACCTCACACACACCCCTAATTTTTCATTCTCAGAGGCTTACAAAAAACTAGGTTACAATATGCTATTTATAACCTAATCACCCAACTGGATTTGGGCCTTCAGAAATCGCAGCAAACTTCTTCTTTGCTGTAACAAATTCAGCAGAAAATTTCTGCTACAAATAAGGTCTTCAATCTTTTAGTTCCTAAAATCTCTCCATATATATATCTCCATATTTAGAGCCTATATATTCTGATTGAGTCTTTAAGACCTCCACAAGGAAGTTAGGATATTCACCAAATATCCTCACTAATCCTAGAATATATACTGAATTAATTAATTCAGTTTTCTACACATGTACGATGTCACAGGCATGATGTCGTGACATCGTACATGACATGTTGGTCCAGATGTTGAACTTCTTCAACCCAACATATTAAAACAACAGAGATGATTACATTATTTGTTTTACAAAATTAATGTCAATCCTAAGGTATTAACAATTATTAAATACTAGTTGTCATCATGAAAAGTATTTGTCATCATTCAAGGCATATCTCCTGGAAGTAACTTGTAAAACAAGGTTTCACAATTTTTGTCTTCGCCGTGTTCAACTTGAATATCATCTCTAGACCTTTGAATTTGTTAATTGTTTGTTAGTTGTTGGCATTTGAAGTGTCGACCAAACTCTGTGGTCTTGACCGGGTGATGCAAATTGACAACAAAGTGTCATTATTATTAGTTATGGTCGAGAAAAGATAGCTTTGTTCTTCAATGTTGCTAGGAACCGCCTCTGCCAAAGGTATGGTTCATTTCCCTGCCGTCAAGTTTGTCCTGGTTCGAGGCGGGCATCTCCGGGATCTACAATGTACACTTTTGGAGTGGTTAGTTCCTAAAAGGGGGTGCACCAACTACACTTTTAAGCTTGTTCACCAAGTGTGAAATATGTGCCATTGGTGTGGCCTCTGTTATCATGCAGACTGTAACACCATGATTTTTAAATTAATATTTTATTTTATTATTGTAGTGTTTATGTGTGTATTTATGCTATTTTGGGGTTTTAAGGGTATTTTAATATTTTTATAATTACTGGGATTATATAGTTTGAGAGCGGAAAAATAAAATAAAATATATTTAAATTATTAGAGATGATTAGATAATTTTAGTTATTTAATAATAATTAGAGAAAATATAATTATTAGAAATAATTCACATTTTGGAGATTTTTATTAAATATTTATTATTTGAGATTTTTATTTAAATAAAATAAAGTCTTATATTTTATTTAGAAATATAATTTTTGAAATAAATTATAAACGACCATCGAGGGGTGTAAATGTGATGGTGTAAGCCCATTTGGGATTTGAAATAACTTAGGTTATTATATATTCCAAAAAAGAGAAACTCGGTAAAAATAAAATTAAAAGTTGGGAGCGACTGATTTGGAAATTGGGATTTGCACAAATATTTGAGAACCGATAATAGGAAAAGAAAAAGTTGTAATTTCAAGGTAAGTTTTTTTTACTGATGGGTGATCATAGGCAGTTAGGATGGTGAGGGGTCATTACCCTCTCATCACCGTCATGGGTAGTTTTTGTGTTTTCCTTTTTCTTATTATGATTTGTAAAATGTTTGGGTTTGGGCAAAACCTCATTTGAATCAATCGATTAATAACTTAGTTCCTTTGCATTACTGTGTTTGGCCAAATAGGGTTTGGATGAAACCCGATCAAGAGGGATTTAAGATAAGTTCCTTATGATCACCGTAATATCATTTGTTGTTGATTGTAATATCATTTGTTGTTGAATTGTGTATAGCTTTAGTGGTTATACCTTTGAAGTTTTTGTGTGATGTGTGTGAAATTTGAGCGACCTCATTTGGTCTATTTTCTCAAATTATGTATTTTCCCATATTCTATAAATTGTACGACCTGTATTTTTCCTTATTTTTCCAAAAATTAGAAAATCTGGAAATTTTATCAAAAAATCAAAAATAGAAAAAACACCAAAAATCGCAGGTAGATATAGAAGGGGATTGATCGTTTTATTTCATGTATAACTTGAGTTTCGTAAGTCGGGTTGAGGTGTGATCAGTTGGGTTAGATAGATAATGCAATAATATTTCTTTTGATTCGGGGAAACTAGTTCTAGGGGTGCTACAATAGTAGTAGTTCACAGGTTTTTATACCAGAGGCGGAGTCAATTTTAGTCTTGCGTTGCTCATCATGTTTCATGTGTAACTTGAGTTTAGTAAGTTTGTTTAGAGCGCAGTCAATTGCGTTAAAAATAAAGTTTAATGATATTCCAAACTGAAGAGTTTAGTAATTTTATTACGAGTATATAATTTTTTATGCTATTTTGAAGTCATACATTTTGTTTTAGAGTTTATGTAGAAATTGTCGTGATATGGCTTAACTTAAACGAATAGAACTGGAGTTTCGTAACTCCGCTTGAGGTATGGTTAATTGAATTTAAAAGAGGATTTAATGAAGTTTTCAACTGGAGAATTTCATAATTTTATCATAAGTATATAATATCTGGTGCTATTTTTGAAGTGAGACAATTTTAGATTAAGTATAGAGTTTTGGGAAACCCTTTAGCAATTTAAGGAATTAAACATAATTATAAATAACTTAAAATTGAGCCAGTGATATATTTTTAAGTTGATTGAATTAAGAGAGTTAAGATTTTATGAGTTTAGATTTGTTAACATGTCTAGTGTTGAATTTGTGTTCGGATATATTTAGAGTAGTGAGTTAGTGTTGCATTTTGAACTACTGACATGCTTAGAGTTAAGTCTGAAATGGTTGAGTTGATTCTAATATGCTCAATGATTTAGTTTGATGTGTTTGGAATGTCATGTAAATTACATATTTTTGAGTAGTTTTGACCCAACCTGCAACCCCTTAGAGTTCAATAGAGTTATCTCATGTGAAAAGTTGTCAGTATAACATGTTTGAGTATTTTAGAGTTCTTTTGAGTACTCTAGAATCTCTTTTAGAGTTGAGAGTTATTGTTGAGTTGTTTTAGAACTTTGTGAGAACTTTTAAGTTATATAGAATATAATAAAATGTTGAGATTTTCTAAGTGTTTTTGATGATTTTAGAGTTGTTGAGTAATAACATGACTTTACTCCATTTGAGTGTGAAATAATTATTTTAAATTATATTTTTTAAATTTAGTATCCAGTGGGTTACAATGTGGTTTTGTTTATCGACAAAATTATATTTTTGAAGTTAGTAATTAGGTGGGACTACAGTGAGGCCTGATATTGACAAACTTGGTTCAAGAGTGAAACCTATTTTTTATGAGGATTTCAATGAGGACTTTTTATGATGATTTTTGAGGTGATTTTAAAGATGATTTGTGATTATTGTTTGAGATGTATGCTTGCTTTTATACATGATCATTCATGCATATATTTTGGAGTTAGGTAGGACTTCGGTCCAACGATGTCCAGATTCAGAGAGGAACCATGTCAGTCTCATGTCCAAAGAGGAAATCGATTTAAGAAGACCAGAGACATGGGCAATCAGTAACAAACCTCAGGCCCCAAATACTCGGCACCACGTACATATTGATGAAGGAGTTGGTGGAATTATCATTTGCATAATAAATTGGAATGTGATTGTATTTTGTGAGAATTATCACACTTGTTATTGTTGTTGTTATTGTTTAGCATTCTACTACTAATTTTCACCATTAACACTTGTGAGGTGTATTCTCGCCCCTTTTTGTTGTTGTGGCGTATGTGCTCCTATGGATTGTAAACAATTAGGTACTCAACAAAAGTAGTTGCATGTGAGTTGGAAGATAGCCTTAGAGCTTTTCTTTGTTTATTTTATCATTTATCGTTATTTAGTTGGTATATATGCTTTGACCTATAACATTGGGAATGAGGCGTATTATTTGTTTGAGTTGATGTTGGAGTTTATTTCCTTTGAGTGATTTCCATTAAATAACGATTTGATGCTATGAGATATTTTGAGTTCTACTGTGCAAATTTGAAAAATATTCACGAAGTTGAATGTTGTGTTTTGATTAGCATCCTAAGTTTATGAATTTTCTTTTTTATATTAAGAGTTATGGTTTATGGTGTTACATAGTGGTATAAGAACAGGTTGGTCCGTCCGACCAGGTTTTATGATTTTTATTTGTTCCTAGTATGTGACATGTGTGTGAAACACTATCGGTACTGATTTGTTTTTCTAGCCACTTGCCAGCCATAATGGGATTGAAACAAGTGGGGGAGAAGTTTCTGCTGCTCCGAGATGTTTTGAAGTGGATAGTTGGTCCAACGTGTCGCTCATTGCAAGAGTGCAAGTTGTTGGATAAGGCTGTGTTATTTCTCAAGCCCGAAGAGAGTACAGATTTGAGATTCGTGTTTGTTGGTCAAGTCGAGATGTCTTTGAGGGATAATGATTTAGTACTTATGGTGTTAGCTTCTTTGAGAATGGAGAAAGATGTGACTACTAGTGATATGTCGGTGGTGTGTGAAATTCCTAGCATTTGCCTAAAGATATTTGTGACTTGCCTCCAAAACATGAAGTTGAGTTTGTCATAGATTTAGTACCAGGTACTAGAGATGTGTCGATGGCACCATACAAGGTGTCTGCTTCAGAGTTGGTTGAACTGAAGAGTCAGTTAAAAGACCCGTTTGACAAGAAGTTTGTCAGACCAAGTGTATCACCATGGGGAGCTCTGATGTTGTTAGTGAAAAAGTTAGACGACAATATATGGTTGGGTGTTGACTATCTCCTGTTGAATAAGGTTACTATTAGGAATAAGTACCCTCTTCCAAGAATCGACAACCTTATAGATCAGTTGGTAGGAGCTTGCATATTCAACAAGTTTGATTTGAGGTTGGACTATCATCAGATTCGAGTGAATGATTAAGATATCCTGAAGATTGCATTTAGAACTCAATATGGTCACTATTAGTACTTAGTAATGTCGTTTGGTGGGTCTAATGCCCCTGGTGTATTTATGGAATATATGAATAAGATCTTTCATCCATACTTGGATCAGTTTGTGGTAGTGTTTATTGATGATATTTTGGTGTATTCTAAATAAGATGAAGATCATACTGGACATATTTGAGTTGCGCTTCAAGTTTTGAAAGAAAATAAATTGTATGCCAAGTTGTCTAAATGTAAGTTTAGGTTGCGAGAAATGAGTTTTCTCGGTCATGTGATTTCCAATTATGGTCTAGAGGTTGATCCTTCTAAGGTAGATGTAGTACCACATTGGGAGACTCCAAAGTCAATTACTGAGATCATAAGTTTTCTGGAGTTGGCTGGTTACTATCGAAGATTTATCAGGGGGTTTCTCGAAGTTATCTCTACCTTTGACCCAATTGACTCGAAAGGGCCAAGCTTTTGTGTGGGATGTCAAGTGTGAAGAAAATTTATGGTAACTGAATAAGAAGTTTAGGAAAACACCAGTTTTGATATTACCATACCCGAGGGAACCTTTTGTAGTATATTGTGATGTGTCCAATATGAATTTAGGCAGTATGCTTATGCATAATGGTCAGGTGGTAGCTTATGTTTCGCAGCAGTTGAAGATTCATGAGAGTAATTACACAACCCATGATTTAAATTTGGCAGTTGTAGTATTCATGCTGAAGATTTGAGACATTATTTCTATGGTTCTAGATTCAAAGTATTAAGTGATCATAAGAGTTTCTGATATTTGTTCGATCAGAAGGAGCTAAATACGAGACATGGGAGATAGTTAGAGTTTTTGAAAGACTATTACTTTGGTTTGAATTACCATCTCAATAAAGCCAATGTTGTAGCATATACTTTGAGTCGGAAGTCCTTGCACGTGTCAGCATTGATGGATAGAGAGTTGGATTTGATCAAGAAATTCAGAGACTTAAGCTTGATGTCCAAGGTGACTACTAATAGTGTGAGATTATGCATATTAAAGCTGACTAGTGGTTTTCTTGACGAGATGAGAGAGAGTTAGAAATTGGATATAAATTTGGTTTATCGTATGTCATCAATTGACCAAAGTGCCTATGCAGACTTCAAAGTTGATAACAATGAGATCTTAAAGTTTTGGAATAGAGTTTGTGTACCTGATGTGCCAAAACTTAAGAATATCATTTCGGAGGAGAGTCACTGAAGCAATTTGAGTATTCATCCTAGGGCTATTAAATAATACCATGATCTTAAGAGGGTGATTTGGTGGCCAGGAATGAAAAAAGATGTTGTGCAGTTTGTTTATGCATGTTTGACTTGCCAGAAGTCAAAAAGTGAGCATCAAAAGTGGTATGGATTGATGCAACCATTGGATATTCTTGAATGGAAGTGGGATAATATCTCGATGGATTAGTGACTGGTGTTGGACGTGCGCTGAAGTATAAGAAGCTTACTCCTTGTTTAGTTGGTCCATATCAAATTACCCAGCGGGTTGGGTCTGTTGCCTATATGGTAGCCTTTCCACCATCTCTTTTGAATCTGCATGATGTTTTTCATGTGTCCTAGTTTCGGAAGTATATTTCTGATTCATCTCATAATTCAAATGAATGATGTAAGAGTGAGGGATAATTCACTTGTTGAGCCATCACCTACGAGGATTGAGGATCGAGAAGTGAAACAACTTAGAGGTAAAGAGATTGCTTTGGTGAAGGTCGTTTGAGGATAACTTGTTGGAGGGAGCATGATGAAGCTAGAAAGTTGGATAAAGGAATCTTATCCGGATTTGTTTTCACCAGACAACTTTCGAGGGTGCAAATCTTTTTAAGTGGGGAGAGTTGTAACTCTCTGATTTATAAATTAATTTTTCATTTAATTATTGAAGTGTTTATGCTATTTATGGGTTTTAAGGGTATTTTAGTAATTTTATAGTTACTGGGATTATAAAGTTTGAAAGTCGAAAAATAAAATAAAATAAATTTAAATTATTAAAGATAATTAGATAATTTTAATTATTTAATAATAATTGGAGAAAATAGAATCATTAAGAATGATTCACATTTTGCGGAATTTTATTAAATATTTATTTAATTGAGATTTTTATTTAAATAAAATAAAGTATTATATTTTATTTATAAAATTGAATTTTTGGAATATATTATGAGCGTCAGACCTCTGGGGATGTAAGGGTGGAGCATTTAAATTGACACCCCCCACTTAGACCTGACACCACCCATCGCGTATGAAAAGATGACAATATCCTTGTAAAATCATTTCAAAAAATTTCAAAATTTACAATCCAAGGGTGCGAATTTGAAATTGTTGAAACCATATCGGAAATTTGGAGCAAGTATCAGAAATTTAAAAAACATTGAGTAATTATACCAAGTTTTTCAAATTTTTCGGTATTTTGTACCGGGAATTTCAAAATTTCCTATGTATTCATGAAATGTTTAGTGGAAATTTCAATATTTCCAGTACAAAATCCCATTGAATATAACATAAATTTCGTAATTTCCGGTAGTTATAAAAACCTGGTTTTGTATCGGAAATTCTGAAATTCCCGGTATATATACCATGGGAATTTATACCGGAAATTTTGAAATTTATGGTATGTACCAAAACTTTGTTTTATACCATAAATTATGAAATTTCTGATAGTTTCTAATATATATATATATATATATATATATATATATATATATATATATATATATATATATATATATATATATATATATATATATATATATATATATATATATATATATATATATATATATATATATATATATATATATATATATATATATATATATATATATATATATATATATTTCCTTCTTTTGCAGTGAAATAGGAGAGTTGTTGATCGAGCGGTAGACCAAGCTAGGGCTGCCAGGGGTGTTGAGGCTGAGTCTCCCTAGATACGGGCTGGACGACTGGCCCCAACAGGTTCACATCGGAAGTGGTTGGTTAAGCAGGGTTAGTTTTGGGCAACTCGTAGCACTTGACGTTGACCATTACGAGCAATAGAGCAGCCTAGAAATGAGGTGGTGCCAAATGTTGTTGTTGATGGAATGGTTAATTCGGTAGTTGATCCAGTGGTTGAGGAGGTTGCAGATCCGGTGATTGTGGTTGTTGAGGAGGCTGGTTTGGAGGAGGTTTCTCGGTTGGTCCATCCAGATGTTGATTTTGCTGATTTGGTCTCATCTGTTACTACTAACATGAAGGTTACAACTTCTTTGACTGAGCCCTCTATGCACGCCGATGGAGGATTCACTGGAGGACCCGTTGACCGGTCAATGCTTACCGAGTATGCAGACCATGTGGCGTTACGACTATGGCAGGGAGAGGTATATGTCTTTTATGTTTAACTCTAATTTGTTTATTATTATGCCATAAAAGCTAAATATTAATTTGTTTATATTTGTTTGTCCCAAGAGCATCCCACACTGAAGGTGACATCACATGTGTCGAAGATGAAAGACTTCTTGAAGATTTAGATTCCTGAGCAGGTCAGCCAGATTATACAGGACTTCCAGCTGCTTAATTTTTCCCACTGCTCCTTCACCATTCTTGAAGCTCCACTACTTAGTGCCTTTGTTGAGAGATGTCACAAAGAGACATATTCATTTCATCTTCTGTTTGGGGAGATGACTATCACTCTGGATGACGTCTCCTCATCGACGATATATTCTGGACGGCTCCCGTACTTAGCTTGTCCTTGCATGTCAGACTGTAGCACGAGATTTGGGAGTGTCTGATACAGCTGTGCATGAGGAGTTTAGCGTCAACAGGGGCACACATCTTCGAATGTCTTGGCTTCGGAAGACGTGTGACGAGCTTGTAGCGGATGGGAGTTATGAGGTTGCCGATAGAGCATACATGCTACATATAGTAGCATGTACTCTTTTTACGGACAAGTCTGGTGTTTATATTAATGCAAGGTACGTGTGCCTCTTCAGTAGGCTCAAGGACACAAGTTAGGCCTAGGGGTGTGCAACATTGACACTCCTGTATACAACCCTTGGAGTGGCGACGATCTTTGAGACCAAACAACTTGCTGGATATTTGAGTTTTTTATAGGTATACTTGAAATTATTAGTTGTTGTTGATTTCTTATTTAATTGTTACAAATAAAATTTCTTATTTATTATGTGTTATGCTTTTGTTTTGATATCAGTGTTGAATATCAAGCATTTCCCCAACATCTATGACAGAAGGGTGCAACATTGCCCATTGGGGTCCCCACGGGCTAAGAGATGGAAGGACAAACACATCTTTCTGGTATTGTTGAGTACAAGAGGAAGCTTGATGTGATGAATGTAGATGATGTCATTTTGACACTATACACTGGTCACAAAGTTCACTGTGAGTTCGAGGAGTCGTCATTATATTCAGGTTATATATGGTGGAAGACCATGGTTGCTAGACATTTGCCTGAGAGGTGTCTATGACAATATGGTTATGTTCTGAGTATCCCATAACCAGTTCTAAATATACCATATGCGGGCATTGATTGGTGGTTTCAGAGTAACTTCACCAGCTCTAGTCGTGCCATTAGAGACCAGGCAGTTAGTGTTTAGTACCCATCGTAGTGTTTGGATGGTTACTTATAGTGGTACCTCAATGTATCACACTCTCACATCATCCCACCTACTACTGATGCAGAGCCTTTTGGTGTTGAGGTACCTATTGATGACGCGTCGCCACCGCCTCCTACAGCTGATACCAATGTCCAGCAGCGCCTCCAGTTAATTGCAGTTATTATGAATAACCTTATGGGTTTGGTAAACCCATATGGCGAGGTTTATATTGGATTATCTCGGGCTGCAGACGTAGCCCGTATGAGGCCTATTTATACATCTTTTGTATATCATGGATTTCATATATTATGTATTATTTGTATACTATTCAGACTTTTTCATCATAACTTTTTATTGCATAATATTTTTGATGGCATAACTTAAACATCAAAATTAATTGAAGTATACGTGCAACATCAACATTAACTTAAACATAACTTAAGAAAACAATAATAAATAAGAAAAATCTAAACACTGCCAGATGATTATGGACGTTTCAACATCTCCATTATGTCGTTAACAGATCTTGAAAGCTTAACATCTAACTCGATTGGCCCCTTTGTTATCCTACAGTGAAATAATCTTAATATTTCCTTCACATCTTCATCGGTCTTCAACTAAATAAGGTTGTCTCCCCCCCCCCCCCCCCCCGCCCCGTCAGTATAAATCAAATCTTCACGAAACTCAATCTTTCTCACCTTCCTAGTTTCAGTATCAGACAATAATTCATTCAACTTGAACGTCAGGTTGGCGAGAGATGTGGTTCCATCCGGAAGCCAAAACTCTACGGGAGGTAAAGCTTCGTTAAAGTACACTTCTTCCTTAATCAAAAATTGAGGAAGATATATTTTTTGAGATGTTTTTTTCAAACATGTGACCCCTTATTCATAAAACTTTGCATTTACTCTGTACCATACAAAATTGTCGGCAAAATCCTAAACGTCCAAAAAACCAAAAAAACAACCCTACCGAAAAATTCATTTAGGTTGAAATTTCCGGTAGCCACATGTAAATTTCAAATTTACGAAAATTAATTAAACAAACCAGAAATCTAAATTGTACTACCGGAAATTTTGAACTCTACCAATTTTTTTGTTAAGACTACCAAAAAATCAGAAATTATCATTCAATCTTCAGTCAAGGGGCAGTTTAAGCAATATGAAAGTATGGGGGTGCCAAATATAATTTGGGGGGTGGAAGGAAGAATTCTCGTAGGTGTGATGGTGTAAGCCCATTTGAGATTTGAAATAACTTAAGTTATTATATATTCCAAAAGAGAGAAACTAGGTTTTACGTAAAAAGGAAAAAAGTTGGGAGCGGTTGATCTGAAAATTGGGTATATCATTTGTTGTTAAATTGTTTATATCTTTTGTAGTTATACCTTTGGAGTTTTTGTGTGATGTCTATGAAATTTGATCGAGCTCATTTGGTATGTTTTCCCAAATTATGTGTTTTCCCAAATTCTGGAAATTTTACTATATTTATTTTTCCCAATTTTTCCAAAAATCAGAAAAACTGAATTTTTTATCGAAAAATCAAAAATAGAAAAAATGCAGAAAATCCCAGATATACATAGAAAGGGATTGATCGTCTTATTTCATGCATAACTTGAATTTCATAAATCAGTTGGAGGTGTCGTCAGTTGTGTTAGTTATCATGTTTCACGCGTAACTTGAATTTTGTAAGTATGTTTGAGGCGTAGTTAGTTGCGTTAGTTTAATGATATTTCAAATTGGTGAGTTTCATGATTTTATCATGAGTATATAAATGTTCATGCTATTTTAAAGTCAAACATTCATAATTTTGAAGTCAGGAATTGTCGCGATAAGGATGAACTGGAACGACTAGAACTGGAGTTTCGTAACTCTGATTAAGGTGAGGTTAAGTGCGTTTGAAACATGGTTTAAACAAATTTCAAACTGGAGAGTTTCATAATTTTATCATAAGTCTATAATATTTGGTGCTATTTTTGAAGTGAGACAATTGTATAGTTAAGTCTAGAGTTTTGGGAAACCCTTTAGCAATTTAAGGAATTAAACATAATTATAAATACTTAAAATCGAGTTAGTGATATATTTTAGAGTTGACTAAATAAAGGGAGTTAAGTTTTTACGATTTTAGATTTGTTAACATGTCTAGTGTTGAATTTGAATTCGAATATGTTTAGAGTAGTTAATTAATGTTGTATTTTGAACTACTGACATGTTTAAAGTTGAGTCTGAAATGGTTGACTTGATTCAAACGTGATCAATAAGTTAGTTTGATGTTTTTTTTGTGTTATGTGGATTACATACTTTTGAGTAGTTTTGAGCCAAGTTACAACCCCTTAGAGTCCAATAGAGTTATCGCTTGTGAAAAGTTGTCAGGATAGCATGTTTGTGTACTTTATAAAGAATATAATAAAATTTTGATATTTTCGGTGTGTTTTGATGATTTTAGATCTGTTGAGTAATAACATAACTTTACTCCATTTTAGTATGAAATAATTATTTTAAATTATATTTTTGAAATTAGTAATCTGGTGGAATTACAGTGAGACTTGTTTATTAACAAAATTATATTTTTGGAGTTAGTAACCCGATAAGATTACAGTGAGGCCTGCTATTGGCAAACTTGTTTCAATAGTGAAATCTATTTTTTTATGATGATTTTTTATGATGATTTTGATGATGTTTTTTATGATGATTTTGATGATGATTTTTGATGATGATTTTTATGAGGACTTTTTATGATGATTTTTGAGGTGATTTTGATGACGATTTATAATAATTGTTTGGGTTGTATGATTGCTTTTATACATGATGATGCATGCATATATTTTGGGGTTGGGTAGACTTTGGTCCAGTGATGGCCAGACTCAGAGTGGAACCATGGTGATCTCATGTCTAGAGAGGGACATAGTTCAAGAGAAACCAGAGACATATACAATCAGTAATAAACCTTTGACCCAAAGACCCGACACCTATGTATATTGATGAAGGAGTTTATGGCATTAACATTTGCATAATAAATTGTAATGTGATTGCGTTTTGTGAGAATTATCATACCATGTGTTGTTGTTGTTGTTGTTTACCATCCTACTACTAATTTTCACCATTAACATTTGTAAGGTGTATTCTTACCCCTTTTTATTGTTGTGGCGCATGTGCTCCTATGAAGTATAAACAATCAGATACTCAACAAAAGTAGTTGCTTGTGAGTTGGAAGAAAGCCTTGAAGCTTTTCTTCGTTTATTTGATAGCCTATCTATATTTTGTTTGTATATATGCTCTGATTTGTAACATTGGAAATGTGAAGTATTATTTGTTTGAGTTGATGTTAGAGTTTCTTCCCTTTGAGTATTTGCCTTTAAATAATTATTTGATGCTATGAGATATTTTGAGTTTGACTGCGAGATTTTGAAAAATATTCATGAAGTTGCATGTTGTGTTTTGAGTAGCATCCTAAGTTTATGAATTTTCTCTTTTATATTAAGAATTGGGGTTTAAGGTGTCACACAAACAATCATAACAACTCTGTATTTGCAATATTTAAGATGAATAACATTGATTTTTATTGAAATTTCACAAAACCTAAAAGAGTACTTATCTCGTATGGGAGATTGTGAATTGAAGAGAATTAATATGGAAATGTCCCTCAGTCGATTTATCTTTGTAATAATGTGTGACATGGTCGACTCTAGGTGTCCCCCAAGTCGTTTCTTTCGTGTACCTTTGCTTAAGGAGAATTGTAGGGCGGCCAACGTCTCGTTGGCTAGTTTTCGTGCTCCTTGTTATAGAAGTTAGGTCTGTTATGAACGAGTAATCTTAATTCACTCTTATGAACGACTGTTTGAGTTGACTATCCCTATTGTTTATTGCCTTAGAGCTAACACCAGATCATTGAAATTCTATGAAATTCAATCAATGGTGTGCTTGAAAAAGGGGGTCGAAACCTACCTGGTCGGATCTAACTGGACCAGCCTCAACCTAAAATACTTGGAAATTGTCGTTTGAAGAAGTGATCAAGTTTTTGAAGGTGAAACTTAGATGTCTAACTTAATAAGAAGGATATACTGAGGGATTATTTGACGTCACTATTATAGAAAATTACTAGAAAGCTGAGGCCACCTATCTCTCATCCGCTCTTTTTCCATCGACGATATCAGATATGTCAATCCTATCGGGTGAATTATCGAATTATTGAAGGATAATAGATCTCCATCATCATATGTCTTCAAATTTTATTAACAGAGATTTAATTATTCAGTAGCGTTAGGGCAAAAGTCGTTACGTAAATTTCGTAGTCTACACAGGATCTTGTGATCTTCCCACCAACGACAATGGTTACGATAAATAAAGGTAACTTCATGACTGGTGTTCCATTTATCTTATCAATCATGTTTATATTGTTGTAACCTATACACCGTTGTGTCACTCAATATTCATTTAAAGGTTTGGTATCCATTATTGTTCAAAAGAGGTGTTCCGATGATGGATCATTGTTGGATCTCGTTGTGTTATGGATCTTCATCGATGGCGATCAATTGAGGTGAAATGGAATCAGATGAACTAACAAATCTCTTCATTATAAAGTATGAGGTGTCAGTATCCTTTTCTCAGAGATTCCGATAGAAATATGACTTTGGATAAAGGATGACCTGCTTGTGGAATTTTGTGGGAATTAGGAGTCAATTCCCATAGATGGCGCCAATGTTCCATATTGGAACCAAAATTGGTGTTAATTGGTGGTAGAGGACCCTGAATCAGTGATGATGATCTTTGATGTGGTGGCACAGGGTGGACTAACAAGGGTAACACTCCAACGCCAAAGTTAGTTAAGTGTCCAAAAATAAGTATAATAAAAAGTGGAGATCGGAAAGTGTACCTTGAATCTCACGTGACTTTATACATTGGATTGTTTGGCTGGGCTTACATATGGTTAGACCTTTGCTTTGGGCCTTTGGATGGCCTAGAACAACTATATATCATGATTATGAAATATGACAGATAGATGTTAAAATTGATTTCCTTAATGGGAATCTCCTTGAGGATATGTACATGACACAACCTGAAGGGTTTGACATACAAAAATCACCCAAAAGATATATAAGTTACAACGATAAATCTATGGATTATATCATGTTTCTAGAAGATGAAATCTTCATTTTGATGAAACTATAAAATAATACGAATTCGTTAAAAACAAAGATGACCTTTGTGTCTACAAGAAGGTTAATGAGAGCGTGAACGTCTTCTTGATACTATGTGCAGATGAAATATCACTCATTGGAAACAATGTCCCTATCTCGTAGCAAGTGAAAATTGAAGGTGAGAAAAACAAGAAAGGGGGGGTTTGAATTGTTTTGAAAAATAAGCGCTTTTCTAAAAGAAAATCACACAAGGATTTTATACTAGTTCGCTTATAACACAAAGCTACTCCAGTCCACCCGGCCGAGGTGATTTCGCCTTCAACAAGGACTTAATCCACTAATCTTGAAAGATTACAAACAACGTCTAAGATACAAAATCTCTTAGCCCTCTCAAGTATACAGACTACACAGAGTCACTTGAGGAATTTAACAAACAAAAGATGAAAGGTTTATGTAATCTAGAGTGCTTCTAAGAAAGCAAATATTACAATGTAAAGAACAAAAGTTTTTCACGTAATAAGCAAAAGCTTCGTGAAGAACTTAGAGAGAAGAGTGTTTTTCTTGACTTGGTGTTTCAGTATAATTTTGGCTTGTTGGTTTACTGATTGTTCACTAGTGTGTAACTGAAAGTTGATTTGCAATCCTTTATATAGATCAGTTGAAGTAGTAGTTGAAACTGGTGGATATTGAGATGAAGTTACGCCATCACATAATTAGCTAAAGCAGGATGACTTTTTCTTCTGAAATGACTACTTACCACAAGTAGTATTTTCTTTATTGAGATTGGAGATTAACGTCTCTTTCTCAATTAGGAAATCCATTTGAAAATCTTTACTTGTCTTCAACGTTACTCTTTCATGATTAGCAATTCCATAATCAGAGTATTTGTGTTTCTGGAGAACCTTGGAATCTTGCTTCTGATGTTGATCCAAATAGTTTCTTCAGAGGGCGTTGTTCAGAGTCAGAGGTTCTAGGACTTACTTCTTGTTCAGATGCTTCTGATACTTGTTGTTTAGTTCAGAGTTTAGACTTTCTTGAACTTGTTTCTACTTCAGAGCTTCTGATCATTTGATAATATGCTTCTGATCTGGTATTGTATCTGATGATGTCATCAGAGTCCTGCACACTTAGAAACTTTTCGTTAGGGTGCCATTTTTGGTTTCATCCTTTGTTATCATCAAAATCAAGGAATCTGTTGTATCACAATTTTTGTTCTTACAATCTCCCCCTTTTTGATGATGACAAAACAACTTTAATTAGCAGATGAAACATGAATAAAATTAGATCAGATAGACAGAAGCTCCCCCTGAGACAATGCTAGGGAGTTCAGAAGTTCTTACCAGAGTTTCTTAAGTGAAGAGGTTTCTGAAATTTTCTGCAATTTCTTAAGTCCAAGTTAGATAATTTTGTTTATAAAAAAAATGTTGCAGAATGCTTAAGGTTTTAGACAATATTTTCATCAGAGCTAATAATTATTTCTCCCCCTTTTTGTCAGAATCAAAAAGACATAGTAAAAAAGAATAAGTAAAGAGAAAATAAATAAAGAGAAAAACTTGAAATTCATAGATAGAAGCACAAAGGCAACAACAAAACATCAGAGTCAAAAGAACAAGAAAAACATTAGATCCAAAAGAAGACAGAAGCAAAAACAATAAGCAAAAACATAAATCCTAAGTGCCTAAGGGTTTGGAGGCGGAGGCATTCTCTGAAGCAGCATAGCAAGCATATTCTGGATGTTTTCGTTGACAGTATCTTGCTTGTCCATTCTTGCCCGGAGTTCATTCTGATCTTGCTTGAGTTCTTTCAGAGTCTGAAGAACCGCAGGGATCACAGAAGAGGACTCCCCCAGAGTCAGAGCCTGCTGAGCTTCAGCTTCTGCAGCAGCTTGCGCTTCTGCATCTGCCAGAGCCTTGGCTTCAGCTTCCTTTTGCCTTAGGATTTCAGCTTCCTTAGCAAGTCGTTCTTCTTCTAGCCTTTTTGCTTCTTCTTCAGCTTCCTTGGCCAACCTTTCTTCCTCCAGCCTTCTGGCTTCAGCTTCTCTGGCAAGTCTCTCCTGGAGTCTTGCCTCAGCATCTCTGATGTAGCCATTTCTGACTTGTTCAGAGATACTCTTCAGCCTAAAGGACTCAGATGTCATCCAGCCAATGACTCTGTTCCAGTGTGTCCTAACAGATTTAGAATCATCACTGATTTCAGAGTTTGTGACTAGAGAATCAACCTTTTGAGCTGAAGCCTCTGCAATCATTAAGATGGCTTCCTTAAGGGTAGGTTTGGAAAGTTCAGGTTCAGGTTCTGGTTCAGAGGTATGAGGTGGAGAGTTTGGAGGGCTGAGATTTAAGGTTTGAGGTGCAGATTCTGATTCAGGTTGAGGTTCAGATTCTGCTTCTGGTTGAAGGTTCAGATGTTTAGGAAGAAGCATAAAGAGGGTTTAGGTCTAAAGGATTAGAGTCTTCTTCAGGTACAGCGGGAATGTTTGGTGGGGTGATATCAGAGGTGTGGGGATCAGATGGTTGAATTTCAGAGTGTTGAGTTTCAGAGGGTATGGTGGTTGTTTGTTGTGGTGGAAGAGTTTGTTGTTGTGAAGCAAGTCTGTGAGCATAAAGAGTGGCTATGGTTGGGGAATCAGGATCAGAAAGTTCTTGGTCAGAAGAGAGGGAAACATAAGGAGGTGATTCAGGTTCAGAGGATGAAGAAGAAGAGGTGCTTAGATGGGTTTGAGCAGGGTTAGAGGGAGGTATGAATGTTCTTGCTATGTTTAGAACTGGTGTTGGTTGGGAGGTTCTGGTGATTGAGGGTGTAATGTCAGAGGTGGTATAAATGGGTTGAGAGGAGAGAGGGTTAGAGGAAGCCATCATAAATTCAGAGGTAGCAGGAGGAACAGACTTACCAGTAGAAAATTGCAGAGGAGCTGAAGATCCGCTTCCAGAAGCTCCTTCAAGTCTGGCCTTCTTTGCTGGAGGTGCTATCTTCTTCTCAGAAATACCTCTCTTGTATCTGACTAAGTCTTCTTCAGAGTCCAGACAGTCGTCGAGGCTGAAGTCAAATATATCCACACCATCATCCAGTAGACGCTGAAGATAGATGGCAACAGCATCTCTTGGTTCGTTCTTGAAGAATCTGGCAAGGCCATGAGGCATCTTCCTCTGATCTTTCAAGCTATCCCAGGATGTATCCAGAGTTGGCTTGACTTGTATTTTCTTGATTATCCCCATACTCTTCAGGTTTCTGGCATTCAGAGGTTTCCCCACATCAATTGCCAGATCATCCATCAATTTGGTCTTTTCCAGCTCATCTACCAGTCCATGCTCAATGAAGACGTCAGATAGCAATCTTCCCAGAGGAATGTAGGATCTGGGCTTCATGTTATTCCTAGTTTCTCTGACTGAATCTCTCAGATATCTGAAGAGGAGAGCAGGGAGGTTGATCTTCACACCCTTCTGAATGCAGTACAGAATGCATTTCTGGTCTGTATTAATGTAATCAGAAGAGTTGGAGGCTGGACGGTGGTGGATAGTTCCCAGAATAATCTTCAGCCACACTCTGAGGTTCTGGTGCAGTTCCTTGTTCTTAGATGGGTTTCCTTCAACATTTGGTTTGAAGATTGTTGGGTTTATCACATTTGTTATGCGCTTTGACCTAGGAGGAATGTTGTAGATCCTTTTTCCTCCACTTCTTTCCATATTCAACAGAGAGGCAATGGACCCTTCTGTGATAACAATCTTCACCCCCAGAACAAATGAGACGATGAAGTTGTCATCTGCATCTGCATGTCTCCAGAACTCCTTGACCAGAAGAGGGTAAATAGGACCATAGAGTCTTTGGAAATAGTTTTCCCACCCTTGTTGACGAAGTTCTCCAGTTAGATCAACGCCATTTCTTCTTAGGTTGTCGAAATCAATCAACGATTCACACAACACGTCCAAACCTTCAAAGGGGGTTGAAAGGTTAATGTGGCGTTCACGGTCAAGAACGTGAGGTTCTTTGTAAACAGGGGTTATGGTGACGCCTGTAACGATTGGTGTTTGAGTGTTTGAGGTTTGGGGATTAGAACTTGATTCCATCTGTTGAGAGAAGTTAAAAACTTCTTATTGTTGAGCATCCATGAAGAAGAAGAAGATGAAGATTGAAGAACTTTTCAGAGACTGCTGAGAGAAGGGTTTAGGGTTTAAGAGTGAGTGAGAGTGATAAGTGTGAAAAGTGAGAGAAAGTGTTTATATACTCTAAGTAAAACACATGCAAAACGACACACATTCCAGCGTTAGCACAAGATTCAAAATAGCACGCTTGGGGGGAAAAATGATTACAGCTAATAAATGAATGTCTAATCCCAACAGTACGCACACTGCTCTAGGAGATTTCAAACGTTCTGACCTTTGATTTCTTTTGACAGCTGTCTAGAAGTTCTAGGGTTAGACGTTTTAATGCTCCACGTGTTGATGTATCTGATCTTCAGGAATACCAAAGGATTGGTTTCTGCAGATTTCTAACTCAGATATCTTCTTAACTTGTAGAAGTATCAGAGTCAGAGGCAGAAGTGTATTTGTTTTTATCAGAGTCTCATTTTACATGTTCAGAGCCATATTTTACTCAGGGCAATTTTTAATGTTCAGATGTTCTAAGATAAAAAGAAATCTATCTTCAGCTAGAGGCTTAGTAAAGATATCTGCCCATTGATGTTCTGTATCAATGAACTTCAAAGTTACTATCCCTTTCTGAACATAGTCTCTGATAAAATGATGTTTTATTTCAATGTGTTTGGCTCTGGAATGTAGAATGGGATTCTTACTTAAACAAATAGCAACAGTATTATCACAAAAGATAGGAATGTTACTCTCAAATATCTGAAGATCTTCTAGCTGATGCTTCATCCAGAGCATCTGAGTTGTGCACAGTGATGCTGAGATGTATTCTGCTTCTGCAGTTGATAGAGCAATAGTTGACTGTCTTTTGCTAGCCCAGGAGATTAGATTGTTTCCCAGAAGCTGGCAATTTCCAGATGTGCTTTTTCGTTCTATTCTATCTCCTGCGTAGTCTGCATCACAGTAACCAGAAAGTCTATACTCTGATGTTTTCTCATACATCAGGCCCAGGTTAGGAGTTCCTTTCAGATACTTTAGAATTCTCTTAACTGCTGTTAAATGAGATTCTCTAGGATCTGATTGGAATCTGGCACAAAGACAGACGCTAAAAAGAATATCAGGACGAGTAGCAGTCAGATAGAGAAGAGAACCTATCATACCTCGATAGAGCTTCTGACAAACCTTGTTGCTTACCTCTTCCTTTTCCAGAATGCAAGTTGGGTGCATAGGAGTTTTTGCAGAGTTGCATTCAGTCATATCAAACTTCTTCAGAACGTCTTTAATGTACTTGCTTTGATGAACGTACGTGACTTCTGGAGTTTGATTAATTTGAATTCCCAGAAAGAACTTTAGTTCTTGCATTAAACTCATTTCAAACTCAGCCTGCATTAACTTAGAAAATTCTTGGCAAACAGAGATATTAGCAGAACCAAAAATAATATCATCAACATAAATCTGGCATATCATGAGATCATTATTAAGGTTTTTACAGAAGAGTGTAGAGTCAACTTTCCCTCTGATAAAATTTTGTTCCAGAAGAAAATTACTTAAGCGTTCATACCAAGCTCTGGGAGCTTGTTTAAGTCCATATAAAGATTTTTTAAGTTTGAAAACATGTTCTGGAAAGTTTGAATTTTCAAAGCCTGGAGGTTGATTGACATACACTTCTTCTGAAATATAACCATTAAGAAATGCACTCTTGACATCCATTTGGTATAATTTGATAGAGTGATTAATAGCAAAAGATACAAGAAGACGAATAGATTCTAACCTCGCGACTGGAGCAAAGGTTTCATTATAATCAATACCTTCTTGTTGACTATAACCTTGAGCTACCAGTCGTGCTTTGTTTCTGACAACTTCTCCTTTCTCGTTCAGCTTGTTTCTGAAAACCCATCTGGTTCCAATGACGTGAGTGCCTCTGGGTTTAGGAACGAGATCCCAGACATCATTCTTGGAGAATTGATCTAATTCTTCTTGCATAGCTGCCACCCAATCGTTATCTTGAAGAGCTTCATCACAAGACGTAGGCTCAATCAGAGACACTAGTCCCAGAGGAATATCTTCAGAAGTTCTGAATGTAGATCTGGTTCTAACAGGTTCATCTTTGTTTCCCAGAATCAAATCTTCAGAAACGTTGATACGACTTTTAACTTTCCTTGGAATTTCTGGAGATTTAATTTCTTCAGAGTCTTGAGTGACAGTTGCTTCTGGAGTTTTATCAGATTCTACCAGAGTGATCTCTAAATCTGCAAACTTTTCAACTAGCTTTGACTTTTCAGGGTCAAGCTTATCATCAAATCTGACATGAATTGATTCTTCCACAATTTTGGTTTCTGTGTTGTATACTCTGTAGCCTTTAGAGCGTTCTGAGTATCCTAACATAATACCTTTCTGTGCTTTGGAATCAAACTTGTTCAGATGTTCTTTAGTGTTTAATATAAAACAAGAGCATCCAAAAGGATGAAAATATGAGATGTTGGGTTTTCTTCCTTTACACAGTTCATATGGAGTCTTTTCCAGAATAGGTCTTATAGAGATTCTATTCTGAATGTAACACGCTGTATTTACAGCTTCTGCCCAAAAGTGCTTTGCTACATTAGTTTCATTGATCATGGTTCTGGCCATCTCTTGGAGTGTCCTATTCTTCCTCTCTACAACTCCATTTTGTTGTGGAGTTCTAGGGCAGGAGAAATCATGGGATATTCCATTAGAATCAAATAATTCTTCAAAATCTTTGTTTTCAAATTCTCCACCATGATCACTTCTGACTCTAACAATTTTAGAGTCAAATTCTTTTTGCACTTTGGAACAGAAACTGGTGAATACAGAGTGAGACTCACTCTTGTGCTTTAGGAATTTTACCCATGTCCAGCGACTGTAATCATCAACAATGACTAATCCATACTTCTTTCCATTAACTGATGCTGTTTTCACAGGACCAAATAAGTCAATGTGAAGAAGTTCCAGAGGCTTAGAGGTAGAAACAACATTTTTCTTTTTAAAAGATGTTTTTGAAAATTTTCCTTTCTGACAAGCTTCACACAGAGCATCTGAAGAAAACTTCAGTTTAGGTAGGCCTCTGACTAACTCAAGTTTAGTTAGCTGAGAAAGTTTCCTCATGCTAATGTGGCCTAAGCGTCTATGCCATACCCATTGCTCTTCATGAACTGACATTAGACATTTAACATTTTGATCTTTTAAGTCAGAAAGATTTATTTTGTAAATGTTGTTTTTCCTCTTGCCTGTGAAAAGGACAGAGCCATCGTTCTGATTAATGGCTTTACATGTTTTTTGATTAAAGATTACATCATAACCGTTATCACTTAATTGACTTATGGATAACAAGTTATGCATTAATCCTTCTACATAAAGAACATCAGATATAGAGGGAAGAGTACCATTACCAATTGTTCCGGAGCCTCTGATCCTTCCTTTCTGATCTCCTCCAAAACCTACGAAACCAGCATCTTTAAGTTCCAGACTTTGGAACATAGACTTTCTTCCCGTCATGTGTCGCGAGCATCCAGAGTCCAGGTACCATGACTGGTGTCTGAACTTTGCTGCATAGGATATCTGCAACATAGATAATCTTATCTTTCGGTACCCAGAATCTCTTGGGTCCTTTTAGATTAGTTTTCCCAGAGTTTCTTATAACTTTGGGTCTTCTAGCATTTTTAAATTTATGTTCTTGTGTGTGTGTGTGTAGTGATATGAAAAAGGAGATTTAATTTGGTCACTGGTAGAAGTTTTATCTTCCTTAGGATCATAACCAATTCCCCTTTTATTATTCTGACTTACTCCATAAATCATGGATGCCATAATACTCCTATCTATCCCATTCTTCAGAAATTCTTGAAAGGCTTCTTCATATTTATAAATAATTTTATTTGAAGTTTGTGGTGCTTGAGATAACGCTTCTTCTAGTTCTGAGCTTTTTGTTTGTGCTTCATCTCTTTCTAACATTAAAGATTTGATTGTATCTTCTTGTGATAGAATTGTTATCTCAAGTTCACTACACTCTTCAAATTTAGCTTTAAGACAGCCTTTAATGTTTTTAAACTTTTGTTTTAATCTCTGATAAGAAGTAAGAGTTTCTGACAAACATGATTCTAAGTCAGATCTAGAAAGTTCAGAAAATACCTCTTCAGATTCTTCGTCTGAGCAGCTTGATGTGGTAGCCATAAGTGCTACGTTGGCCTGTTCATCAGAGTCAGATTCTGATGATCCGGATTCACTGTCATCCCAGGTAGCCATCAGTCCTTTCTTTGTTCTGAAGGTGTTTTTCTTGAAGCTTTCTTTTCTAGGATTGTCTTTCTTCAGCTTGGGGCATTCATTTCTGTAATGACATGTTTCTTTACATTCATAACAGGTAATATCTTTGTTAGCTTTACCTTTTGAAGTTGACTCTGATCGATCCCCTCTGGGTCTTGGTCTTCTGAAGTTGTTGTTCCTCTTTTTCCAGAGTTGCTTGACTCTTCTGGTTAGTAGGGACAACTCTTCTTCATCATCAGAGTCTTCTGGTTCAGAATCGTCAGTATCTTCAGCTTCTGCCTGGAGAGCTTTGGTTCTGTCAGGCTTCCGTCTTTCAGATCTGGACTTTAGAGCTACGGACTTGTTCTTTTTCTGAGGCTCATCCTCCTCTAGTTCAATCTCATGGCTTCTGAGAGAACTAACAAGTTCTTCAAGGCTGATATTGTTCAGATCCTTTGACAGCTTCAGAGCAGTAACCATAGGTCTCCATTTCTTTGGCAGACTTCTGACTATCTTCTTAACATGATCTGCAGTTGTGTATCCTTTGTCTAGCACTTTGAGACCTGCAATAAGAGTTTGGAATCTAGAGAACATAGCCTCTATAGCTTCATCATCTTCCATTTTGAAAGCTTCATATTTCTGGATAAGTGCTAGAGCCTTTGTCTCTTTGACTTGAGAGTTTCCTTCATGAGTCATCCTCAGAGAGTCAAGTATATCTTTGGATGTTTCTCTGTTGGTGATCTTTTCATACTCGTTATAAGATATAGCATTTAGGAGTATGGTTCTGGCCTTGTGATGATTCTTGAAAACACGTTTCTGATCTTCTGACATCTTACTTCTGGGAACTTCAGCTCCATTTAAGACTGGAGGTTTGTATCCATCTGTGACAATGTCCCAGAGGTCAGCATCATAACCCAGAAAGAAACTTTCGATTCTATCTTTCCAGTAATCAAATTTTTCTCCATCAAAAACAGGAGGCTTGGCATTGTAAGAATCTTTTTCATTTGAGTGGGCCATTGTTTTTCTCGTACTGGATCTCTCTACACGGTTAAGTGTTTGATTAGAAAATCAATAACAGAGCCGGAGCTCTGATACCAATTGAAGGTGAGAAAAACAAGAAAGGGGGGGTTTGAATTGTTTTGAAAAATAAGCGCTTTTCTAAAAGAAAATCACACAAGGATTTTATACTGGTTCGCTTATAACACAAAGCTACTCCAGTCCACCCGGCCGAGGTGATTTCGCCTTCAACAAGGACTTAATCCACTAATCTTGAAAGATTACAAACAACGTCTAAGATACAAAATCTCTTAGCCCTCTCAAGTATACAGACTACACAGAGTCACTTGAGGAATTTAACAAACAAAAGATGAAAGGTTTATGTAATCTAGAGTGCTTCTAAGAAAGCAAATATTACAATGTAAAGAACAAAAGTTTTTCACGTAATAAGCAAAAGCTTCGTGAAGAACTTAGAGAGAAGAGTGTTTTTCTTGACTTGGTGTTTCAGTATAATTTTGGCTTGTTGGCTTACTGATTGTTCACTAGTGTGTAACTGAAAGTTGATTTGCAATCCTTTATATAGATCAGTTGAAGTAGTAGTTGAAACTGGTGGATATTGAGATGAAGTTACGCCATCACATAATTAGCTAAAGCAGGATGACTTTTTCTTCTGAAATGACTACTTACCACAAGTAGTATTTTCTTTATTGAGATTGGAGATTAACGTCTCTTTCTCAATTAGGAAATCCATTTGAAAATCTTTACTTGTCTTCAACGTTACTCTTTCATGATTAGCAATTCCATAATCAGAGTATTTGTGTTTCTGGAGAACCTTGGAATCTTGCTTCTGATGTTGATCCAAATAGTTTCTTCAGAGGGCGTTGTTCAGAGTCAGAGGTTCTAGGACTTACTTCTTGTTCAGATGCTTCTGATACTTATTGTTTAGTTCAGAGTTTAGACTTTCTTGAACTTGTTTCTACTTCAGAGCTTCTGATCATTTGATAATATGCTTCTGATCTGGTATTGTATCTGATGATGTCATCAGAGTCCTGCACACTTAGAAACTTTTCGTTAGGGTGCCATTTTTGGTTTCATCCTTTGTTATCATCAAAATCAAGGAATCTGTTGTATCACAATTTTTGTTCTTACAAAAATTTGGCTAGGGAACATGACAATACCATTGTTCCGTACTTGAACCAGAATTGTGTTTGATTGATGATGATGAACTCCAAACACGGTGGTGGTGATATTTGATTTGGTGGCACGATGGTGGACCTGCAAGGTTAGCACATCAACACACAAGTTCGTTATAGAGTCCAAGATGGGTGAAGTGAAATTATGAGATTAGAAAAATGTACCTTAAGTCTTATGCTTGTTTATTATATATGTTGGATAATTTTGGTTGGGCTTTACATGGTTGTGTTAAATGTTTAAATTTTGCTCGTATTGGACCTTTGGCCGACTCAAAACAGTTTTGACCGTGAAATTGCAGATGAACGATGAACCCAACCCATTGAATTATGAACGAGTTGGGTAATAAGTTAGGCTAAACTCGGTCCAACCCAACCCGTATAAACCCCTACCAATTTATAGTGCCATTGTTCCATTATGAAACCATAATGTTTAATAAACGATGAAATAAGATATTGGTACGATATAACATATTTCTAATGCAATGGAGATGAGGATGATCTGTAAGGTTAACACTCCAATGTCTAAGTTAGTGAGAGAATCCAAAATAACGTGAGAGTGATAATATATTTGAATACCTGAAATGACACACTTTTCACTTTATATAGTGACATTAGTTAAAACCATTGGCATGTGATGAAGCGCATTGTGCGAGTAGCCGTCAGATCTGACCAGATATTGATAGACATGTTTGAAGGATAAAATTGTCTATTTTTGAATGAATGAGAAGGGATCCCCAACTCTATGTGTTTTATCACTTGACTGTGCTTTTCAACCTTTTGTTTTGGACCTTACCATAAACAAATAGGGATTTTCTTAATGCACCATATATATTACTAGGGAGACACGTGAAAATATAAATTTGCCTCTAGATTCTAGAGATGCATCTCCGGATGCACCCTAAGTCAATATAAGTCTGACTTAATATGAAAAAATTAAGGAGATGCATTTTTGTAAACATTACAAAGATGCATCTCCGGACGCTACTTATACATAACGGGCCCAAACCCTTCTTCTTCCTCACTTAAAAAAATAAATTTTTCTCTAAAACTCTCTCAAAATTACATTGTCTCCAAACCAATCAAGCAACGTCAAAGCTTCTTCAATCATTATTGGACGACATCAAAGAGCTTATTTAACTACATCAACTTCAAATATTTCTCACTTCTTGTAAGTTTTTTTATTATTGTAAATGTTTTTAAGTTTTTGTATAAATTTGTAGAAATTGATGATTATGTATTGAATTGCATTGGTTATGCATGTTTGATAGTTAATACATTATGAGAAATGTGTTTCATAGTTAAAAGTAACGATCACTGCATTATTTTTTGGGGTTTGGATTCCCAAGAACCAGAGATGCATCTCCGTATTTTATTTGTCTACTTTATTTTTTGTTTTTCTTGCTTGTAGTAATTGTGTGACACTTGTCCGGTTTACTTACAAACATTATGGCTAATAGAGATGATATGATTTCATAACATGCATCTGTCAGGAGGGACAAAAGTTAGGTTCAGAGTCTCATGTTTCCTCTAGCCCGATTGATGCAGAGGCGTCAACCTTTGGGGCTTATACATCTCCATATTCTTCTTCCCGTAAGAGACGGGTGTCACCTAGTGACGCATCACTGCCTACATATTCCCGTAGGCAACATGTTTCACTTATTCAGGCACCCGAAGCGCCAGAGGTACCTGAATCACCAAAGGTACTTGAGACACCAGTGACACATAAGGCACCAGAAGGACCTCAGGATGATGAGGTTATTGAGCCAATGCCACCTCAGACTGATGAGGTTGATAAGCTAGTGTTACCTCATCTATTTGGAGGAGGTATGTTCGAGTTATCACAACTGCCTTTTTACCCATACCATATTGTCAAACATATATGGGACAAAGAGGTAAAATTAGTTGGATTCATTATATTTAAATTACATTTATTATTATATTACAAGTTTCAGACGATGATTTATTTTTCTGCAGGACCGTGATCCGCTAAAATTCATTAACCATGGGCGAAAGATTACTGGCTTGCATTAGCCTAATGATGAGTGGTTTCAGGTTGCTTTGTCCCTATATGGGATGAAGGACTTATGCAAGACCGCTTATGTTGCGGTGAACCACGTGATGCTTAATGCATTTGTGGAGAGATGGCATACTGAGACCTCATCATTTCATTTACTACTTAGTGAGATGTCAATCACTCAGTGATGTGTCGTGTCTACTACATCTTCTGATTAAAGGGAAGCTTTTATAACACATGAGGATTAACAAATACGAGGCACTTGAGTTGATGGTAGACTATTTTTGAGTTGACCTAGAAGCTTCCTTAAGGGAGTTTGAAAAAACTAGAGGGGCTCATGCTAGGTTTGAATTCCTTAAAAAGGTAGATACATATGAGTTGCTTAGAGTAGAGCAGGCTAGAGGTGATGCGAAGTAAGTGGGACAACATCGAACGTATGCTATGAGAGCATGCTTGTTATATTTGATAGGCACTGTCATTTTTGTGGACAAGAGTACCACTTATGTGGGTGTCATCTACCTATGGTACTTCGAGGACTTTGAGCGGATCCATGAGTATAACTAGGGTGCCGCTTGTTTGGTCTACTTGTACTCTAAGTTATCTGAAGGTTGTAGGTGGAAGACGAAGCAGGTAACATGCAACATCAAACTTTTGATGGTAATATTTATTGGTCTTTTATTGTTTGTGTCATTTTTATTACATTTTTGCAACGCCTTTACTAATGATTCGTATGTTCCAACACTTTTCAGGTTTGGATCCTCTAGCACTTTCCACATATCTTCGGTTGGCCATGTGTACCGACCTATATCGAGGATATACTGCATGCTTTTGCATTTGCCCCGCTCAGAGGGAACCAGGCGACATAGTTGTTTCAAGTGTATCTTGACCGCTTGGTACCCGAGGATATGCACTTTAACAACTATGTCGATCATCGTGAGACACGACCATTTGATTACATAATGTCATACTCGGGATGGTTGGCTTGCGGTTCACGTCTGATATTTCCTCATTTCCCTGAGTGCATCATGCGGCAGTCCGGCTACACCCAGATTATTCCTAGACACCCTATTGTCTTTGCTCCTTCCGCTATGACACATAAAGATATGAATGTGATGTTTGATGATTATCTTAGTCATCTGGTACCAGAGGAGGCACAAAGTACCATAGTTGAGAGCAACTGGAGCTATGTAGACGGGTACATCAAGTGGTTCTTCAGGGTGCCACGTCCATATATGGTGCAAGTTGCTCTGGGAGATCCACCAAGGTCAGCTCATTAGAAGATGCTAGAGGATGCACATACTAGGTTAGATAATGCTCATGATGTGTTGCTTATATGTCGTTGTATTATAGAGATTGCGCAGACAGACATTGACATATGTATATTCAATGATGGTTTTGGGGTGAGGGAGGTCCTAGATGCCATTATAACGGAGGCATAAGAGGCATTGATGTATTAGAGACATTGTCGGAGGACGGGATGCAAAGGAGGCCGACGAGCTCTAGTCCGACATGCACAATAGTTGATAATATTTGTAGTTTAGATTTATGTTCAATTGTTTTTTATTTTTACTTGTTTCAACTTCTTTGTATATTTCGACTTTATTTTGTATGTCATGATGAATTATTTTGACTTCAGATTCATATGTTATTTTTTGTATATCGGTTGTACGATTTAATGCTCAACACATAATAGAGGCCTTAACATTTATAAATTGTCATTTTCATATGAGTAACCATAAAACTAACGTGACTTGCACAGTTTTGACTGGTTACGGGCAAAGATGCATCTATGGATCAATAAATGTCTATAATAGACCTTTTAGATGTTGTAAATTCACCAATCTCCCTTTAAGAAATTCACCAAAACCTATGGAGAATTCCGAACCAAATCTTGATGAACAAGAATTAATCTTTATGATTGACTACTCCTTTTGTTATTCACTGTTCACTCAAGTGAATCAACCACACTAGGTTGTAAGATTATATTGATGCACAATTGTTAGTGGAATAAGAAATAAAAAATGAAAATTTGGAAGAAAGAGAAATAAGGTTTTATCAAAATGGGGGAAGAAAAATAAGCATTTATGCAGATTAACTCTCTGCTCTCAAACTGAGATTTTATTCAACTGTGCAACTGTACTTCAGTTGTCTCACAATCAATAAGGATTCCCTATTTATAGATTTTGGGCTTGTTACTCCTCAAGTAAAGCCCAAATACCTAATTATGCTAACATTGTAAAATTGAGCCTAAGTAAAAATCCATGTCGAGGCTAACTCCTCAACACTTTGACAACTAGGTGTTTCGACAACAACATTCTTAGACACCATGGATTATATTTTCAACATTAGAGAGGGATGCATATGGTGTGTTTTGAAATATTTTGGAGATGCATCTCTGGGCGAGTTGTAACAGTTTGACTTAAGACAAGGTAAGGTGCGCCTGGAGATATATCTTCGAAATCTGAGAACATTTTGGTTTTTCCACGTGTTTTTCCATCTTATAAGGTGAGATGAGAAATACAGGTGTACCGATAAATGTTTTTTGGCTTAATGCATCATTTAGTCCCTTAACTTTATAAGAAGTTTCACTTTGGTCCCCTAAGTAAAAAATGTTACATAGTGGTCCATTAACTTCAACTTCGTTAAACTATTTGGTATTTTCCGTTAGTTTCTATTGGAAAAACATTAAAAAATGCCAGGATGGACTATTTACTCTTGACATGGAATTTTAATATTGCTGGAAAAATGCTAAAAAATGTTATGCTGTAAATCTTTGAAGTTAAATAAGAAAGGAATGAAGTTTCAAGGCATGAAGTTGAAATGTTATGACAAACAAAGACATTTCTCAGAATAGGGAAAACTCCATTGAAGACGATAGCACCATCATGTTTCACAGACCAACTCCGTTAAAGACGGTAACAACAATAGTTCCATATATCAATGCCATTGAAGACGATAGTAAAGTTTCTATGATTACAACTAAAGTATGGTTTCTCACCTGTAACCTACTAAAAACATGAACTTTTTTCTTTAGCCATCTTTATTAGTACTACTTATATCTTATGTAGGTTGAATAGGTAATGGAGAAGATGTTTAAGTGGGTTATTCATCATTTTGGTGAGTTTTCTTGGGAGTTTACTAACTTCACAAAGTCAGGGTATCAAGGGTTAAAGACCATTTAGAATGTTGATCCGAATTATTGGAGTTACCTTGAAATTTTAGGCATGTTAAAAGGTTTAAGTTGTCCAACTATAGATAAACTTTGGTATTACAATGAAATGAATGTTTGTGATATTGTGTTGTTGGAGGATGACAATGGAACTAAGAGTATGAAAACAATTGCAGGTATGACTATAGAATGTCATTTATATGTTACTCATCTTGATTCACAACTTGACATTATTGATGAACCAATTCTTTCATTAGGATTAGATGAGGAATTTGTTGTGGGTGTGGGAGCTGAGTTTGGAGCTAATGAAACTGATGTAGGGACCAATGTGGTGCAAGATAACACAAATGTGGGAGTTGAGTTAGGAGTTAATGAAACTGATGTGGTGACCACTATGGTGCAAGATAGTATAAATGTGGGGACCAATATGGATAATGAGGGGACAAACTGTGACATTGAGGAAAATATGGGTGATGAAGGGACAAACTGTGACACTGAGGATAATGTGGGTGATGAAGGGACAAACTGTGACATTGAGGAGAATATGGGTGATGACGGGATAAACTGTGACACTGAGGAACTCAATTGTAACTAGTCAAAAGTTGAGGGAGTTAATGGTAACCAGGCAGAAGTGGAAGGAGATGTAGATGGTAGTGGAGATAATGCTTTGAATGTGAATTTTGAAGACTCGGAAAATGATATGGGAATTGATGGAGAGATAGTAGTTGGTTATGAGGACAAGGCAAATGGCAAGACAAAGAGAAATGCAAAGGGTAAGGCAATAGGTAAGGCAAAGGGTAAGGAAAAGGGCAAAGCAAAAGGCAAGGTAAACATGGAAGGATCAAGTGAAGGGAGTGGTTTACTTGATGCTTCTTAGAGGCAAACTTAAGAGGATTAAGTGACATTGAAGAATATGATAATGATGAACTACCTCATGAGTATGATAGTGATAATGGTGATATTATAAAAGATACCTTTATAACCTTCAAGCTTCCAAAAAAATGGAAGACTACAAATGGGAAACATGGACTTATTTTTCTACAAATGATGACTTTAAGGAGGCTATAAGAACCTATGTTATACATTCATGAAGAAACTTGAAATTTAAGAAAAATGACAAAATGGGGATGTGAGTGAAGTGCAAGTAAGAAAAATGACAAAAGGGGGATGTGAGTGAAGTGCAAGGATGGTTGTCTATGAGAGGCATGCTATGCAAATATAAAAGATTAAGAAACTTGGCAATTGAGGATAATAGTGGACAAAAATACATGTAACATGGATTATAAGATTAGGTTCATAAATTCCAAGTGGCTAGGCAAAAAGATTCAAAGCAATGTTAGAGAGAACCCGAATTTAAAGTTGAGTGATATTATGGAGAAGACGCGTGAAAAGTGGAATGTAGACATCAACAAGACACTTGTATATAGAGCAAAAACACTTGATGTTGACATTGTGGATGGCTCATTTAGGGAGAAATATAGAAGAATCCATGATTATGGCCATGAATTGTTAAGGGCAAACCCAATATCAACTATTAAAATTACAAGTAATCCATTTCAAGGAGAATAGGAAAATAGTGAACACCCCGAGAGGCAAATGAATCCTCACTTCCAAAGGATGTATATATGCCTCAAAGCTTACAATAAAAGTTTTTTCAAATGCATACCTATTATAGGATTTGATGGGTGTTTCTTAAAGGGATACTATGATGGATAAATACTAACTGTCATTGGAAAGGACCCAAATGACCAAATACTTCCAATTACATATGCTGTTATTAAATGTGAAACTAAAGATTCATGGAGATGGTTTTTAGAATTATTGACAACTGATTTAGAGGGAGTCAGATTGTGCAAAACCTATACTTTCATAAGTGGTAAACAAAAGGTTAATTCTAACCTTGAATTTTACTTATTTCACAATTGCTTCACAAATATCACCAAATGTTTTATCACTTTGAAACCTTCTGATTGCAGGGTCCGTTACCAGCTATTGAGGAGTTACTTGGTAATGTTGACAAGATGTTTTGTGTTAGGCATTTATATAGCAACTTTAGGAAGAAGTTCCTTGGCGTAAAACTAAAGGAATTAATGTGGAGGGCTGCAACTGCAAGTCATGTGAATGCTTGAGATAAAATAATGCTTGAAATTAAGGGAGTCAATGAATAGGATTTCAAACATCTCATCAAAATTCCACCAAGACTCATGTGAATATGACTACGAGGTTAGACATATATAACTAAATGGAGAAAATATATTGTCAATCTTTCCAAGAAATAATGCTCATGTAGAATGTGGATGCTGACAAGGCTGCCATGATGTTATGCAATGTCATGCATGAGGGATTAATATTTACAAATTGATGATTTCGTACTTGACTGTTATAAGAAGGAACTATATGAAGCTTGATATTCACCAGTTATTTATCTAGTTAACGGGGAAACTTAGTGGACTAAATTTGACGTTGTTGATCTCCAACAACCACCAAGAAAAATAGGAATATAGAAGTTGGAGAAATGGCTAAGGATGCGACACACTTGAAACCGGCAAACCATGGAATCAAGTGCAATCGTTGCCATAAGGAAGGTCACAACAAGGCCACCTGTAAACTACCACAACCAGAAGCACCTCCAAGTCAGGTATTAGAAGGAACCTCAACTCAGGAACCATAAGCAATAATTTCAAGTCAGCCACCATAACCAACAATTTCAAGTCAGCCACCACAACCAACAATTTCAAGTCAGCCACCACAACCAACGATTTCAAGTCAACCACCAAAATCAATAGTTCAAGTCAACCACCACCCAAAAAGAAAAAAAATACTTCAAAAGGGTGGGAAGCCTGTTTCAAGTCAACCATGATGTTTGTTGTGATGTTTGTTATGCCTTATAATGACTTTTTGTAATGTTATTTTAGTGCCTTGTAATGGTTTATTGGCAATGATTTATAATGCATTTTTGTAATGTTATTTTAGTGCCTTATAATGGTTTATTGACAATGGTTTGTAATGGCTTTTTGTAACGTTATTTTAGTGCCTTATAATAGCTTATTGACAATGATTTGTAATGTCTTTTTTGTAATGTTATTGAATTCTTTATAATGACTTAATGACAATGACTTATAATGTCTTTTTGTATCACTTTTTGGAATATTATAGATACACATTATAATCCCTTTAGCTGCATGTTTCACATGTTATATTTGGTTCCAACTATTATACTAGTTATGTATCAGTGTTAAAACAGAGAATAATGATCAAACGGAACATGTATTAAAACAGACACTAACATTCTTCATTAAATAAACAGAAGATTACATTCATAATGTGAAAACAGAATATTGAATTACCCTAATCCTAATTGAAATACATTTTTACAAACACAAGGTTCAACCTAAGCTCAACATCCCAACCACAATGAATATTTTCGACCATCATTTAGTGTGGACGACCCCATTCTTCAATTTGTTAATTTTCTTCGTTTGTCTTTCAAGCTTCAAATCCCTTTTATAAATAAATTAATCCCCCAACCACTTAAAGAAGTTACAACCCTTGTCCCTGTGATTTATGTAATTTCTACAACCCCACAATTTTCTCCCATAGTTGACACTGTTCACACGATTAATAGTACGAAAAACACTATCATCTTAGCAAAAACACTTAATTTTCTTATTTCTACGAAACACATACCCAAATATACAAAAGCTTGTGATTGAAGCATAACTTGCATTCTTTGACATTGAATCATTGATGAAAGATGAAAGAATACGAAGACACGGTGGAAGATGGAAGAAGAAATAGTGAAAATAAGAGGGAATATCACAAATCCAAATGTATGTATAGTGAAAAAATGAGGAAGATGAATAATGGGAAAACATGAACCCTAAACCGTTTATAACACAACAATTGAGTGTTAACTGTAATGTTCTATACTTGACATTGCCACCTCAATCATACTTAATATTTTTTTTACCCAAACTAATAGAAGATACCAAATAATTTATCGGAAGAGAAGTTAAACTACCATTATATAAGATTTTTTAATTAAGGAACCAAGATAAAACTTCACTTAAAATCAAGGAATCTAATAACTCATTATACATTTTTATTTATTTATAAGATGGATAATTATAAAATGCCAGATAACATTAAACCCACTTATTCACAAAATTTCATTTCTGCCACTATACTGTCTTGCTACAAAACACCCCGACAACTTAAAAAACATCTTCCTGTTCAGCTCCACATTCTTACCACTGAGCGGGAAAAAGCTGATGTGAAGCAGCCATAAAGCAAAAACGCCGCCGTTCTATTTACAGCCTCTAGGGTTTTCTCCTTTGGTTCCGTTTTCGTCCACATCATGGCCAATGTTGTAGATCAAGATCAGCAATGGCTTCTCAGTTGCTTGTCTGCCACTCTCGACCCTAACCAGGAGGTTCGCTCTTTTGCTGAAGCGTCCCTTGATCAAGCCTCTCGCCAATCAGGTTGAATGATCTTCTTCTAAAACCCTAAATATTTGGGAATTTTTCTCCGTGAAACCCTTATTTGGCCACTTCTTTTGTGTTGCTCAATTTACTCTATGTTGAATGGTGGTGGTGGCATTGGGTAGTAGTGTATGTGATAGGAATTGTGATGGATTTTGAAATTAAGTTAGCTATACAAGGTCCATCTGAAGTCAACATGATTTTACTTTTTATTTTCAAGGCAATGTGAATTGCTGCTTTTTTTCTTCTGTTAATGCTTTACATGTTGCTTGAAAAATATAATAATGTTATATTTATCATGTTAAATTTCCCTGAAGGTTTTGGTAGTGCATTATCAAAAGTCCTTGCAAACAAGGAGCTTGCCGTGGGGTTGCGCCAGATATCCTTTTCCTAATGATTATACATTTACGATTTATGATTTTTGATTCTGAGCCCAAATGTTTACTTTGCGACTCATTCTTGGAATGGATGTTCATAACAATCTGTCAATATGTTTGTTTTCTTTGTTGGTGGAATAATGCTAGAGCCCAAATATTTACTTTTGAATCACTTTACCAGGACATTTATACTCTGCCTCTTCCATCCACTGTCTTATCTGTTTTCTACTCATACAATTGAAAGCAGGAAACAATGAAAACAAAATAAAAACCGAAAACTTATTTCAAAACCAAACAAATTCTTATTCTTTTGATAGAAAAGTATAAAGTTCCAAGTTACAACTTAAATGTCTGCCATTAAATTATTAATTTTCCTCCTTCCACGAGCTTATGATCTTGGATAATTTAACCGTCCTCTACTTAGCTGCAGTCCTTCTTAAGCAGTTAGTTAAAAAGCATTGGCAGGAGGGTGAAGACTCATTTGAACCTCCTGTGGTTTCCGATGATGAAAAGGTAAATACGCTTTCATTTCTATTTTGAATATTATTAAATCCTTGATATGTACAATGCATCATTAGAAACTATTATTTGAGCTTGTATTGATTAATTATAAGGAAACTTGAATTTGATAAGGATTTGATTTGGTTTGGATACCTTACCATTGGATGAAATCACATTACATAATTTGCTGAATTTGGACAAAGTAGATTTTCCTTCAGTTTCTGCCAGCATGTCATCAAAGTCATATATTTTTGTTTGTAAAAGAATGTTTCTAGCCTTTGACAATGACAATTAATGTAGTATTTGCAGAAGTTCAACATATTTGTTAAGAGTCCCATATCGGATAATATATGGTCTGAACATGTGTTTATAAGTGGGGACAATCTTCACTCTACCAACCGGTTTTGTAGGGTCGAATTAGGCCCAACCACATTTCTTAACATGATATCTAGAGCCTACCGAGAGACAACCCTTCACCGTGCTTTATCCGGTTGATCCATTGTCTTCCGGTGAGAAATTTGTGGCAAACCGTGCCATAATCCTGGTTTGCCTTCCATACATTGTCGTGACTCATTCCGACATCAGTTTTCAAAATTCTCCAGTCTGCTTCGGTAGCACACATTGGTAACTCATCTGTCTCTCTCAATCATCTTCTCTTGAACCTTGGGTCCTTGATTCTGGTACTTCTAATCATGTTATCGGTAATAAAAATCTTTTCTCTTCCCTCTCTACATTTAGTTTCTTACCTACTATAACTTCTGCCAATGGTTCTCAAACCCAATATGAAGGGATTAGTACTGTTCAAATTCCACCTTCTCTCTCTCTGTTACTTCTGTCCTTAACAATAAAATCCCTCATTCAATCCTTTTTCCCGATCCCGACAATATTTCCACCGGTCCGCTCTCCATAGTGCAAATGTCTCTTAGTCTCTTGTATTTCAAGATGGTATCAGAGCCTTTGGTTTAAAGATCCGGTTGGGCCTATCAACTCTACAAAATCGGTTGGTAGAGTGAAGATTGTCCCCGCTTATAAACACATGTTTAAGCCATATATTATCCGATGTGGGACTTTTAACACACTCTCTCACGCCCAGGACTGGACATCAGGAGCGTGGAAATAAATGGTGGGTGACCCGATAGCGGAAACCTCATTGTAGGTGGCCCACCAGATCTTTAAACCAAAAACTCTGATACCATGCTGAAATACAAGAGACTAAGAGACAATTTTTTTCCACCGGCCCGCTCTCCATAGTGCATCTGTTTCAGATCTTTTTTCACACGGTTTATTCAAATGTCTCTTAGTCTCTTGTATTTCAAAATGGTATCAGAGCCTTTGGTTTAAAGATCCGGCGGGCCACCTACAATGAGGTTTTCGCTATCGGGCCACCCACCATTTATTTCCACGCTTCAGATGTCTAGTCCTGAACGTGAGGGTGTGTGTTAAGAGTCGCACATCGGATAATATATGGTCTGAACATGTGTTTACAAGTGGGGACAATCCTCACTCTATCAATCGGTTTTGTAGGGTTGAGTTAGATCCAACCATATTTCTTAACAATATTGATTGGAGAATACATATTGTATACTTTTTGGACTTTTTAACTTGCCCATGAGATAATGGTTACATTACTGATGAGACTAAATCTTCTCCCTTTGTCAACTTTAATTGTTCTATTGTTTTCTTCTGCTTTTCGAAAAATTGTTTTAGCCTGCTATTGGTTATTTAATAAATGGTATAAAAGCATGTTTCTTGTGCTAACTACTTTGTATTACATTATCAGGATATCATCCGCAGAATGCTTTTATTGGCATTAGATGACCCTCATCGGAAAATTTGCACGGCTATTGGTATGGCTGTGGCGTCCATCGCAATGTATGACTGGCCAGAGATATGGTCAGACTTGTTGCCATTTCTCCTGAATTTGATAAACAATCAAACCAACTTGAATGGAGGTAAACAATTCATTATGAGTTGGTGATTTGTGGGATTTTTATGAGACGTTTAAAACTATGGTTGATTGTGGAAAAACCTTAGGTGAAAGTTGGGCTCCATTAGCTTGTGGAGTTTGTATACTAAGCATTATATGATAGGAGCACTTTTACTTCAATGAGATGAGAAAAAACTGAATATTATTGAATTACCAATTACAGACTACTGTACATCAACTCTAGTAATTGCTATTCTAGAAAAAGGGAAATTGAATTAGCCCTCATAACTGAAACAATATCATAGCAGTTATGTATAGAAGAAGAAAAGTAAATTATGCACTGGATCTTGCAACAACTGTCCACTTGCGAGACCACCACGCTGAGACAGACCTACGATCATCTAGATCAGCATCCCGGTCTGCATCACATAATCCATGAAGAGGCGAGGTTGTCTAGTTTTAGCAGGAGACAGTTGGAGGCCTAGTTGTATGGTTCCTTGCAAGTAATGAAGGATGCGTTTGACTGCATGCCAGTGAGAGTCCAAAGGATGTGCCATAAACTGACATCCTCTATTGACTGAGTAGCTTAAATCTGGGCGAGTAATAGTCGCATATTGTAAGGCCCCCACCACTGATATGAAAAAGGAAGGGTCACTGAAGTGAGGAGAACCAGTCTTGGAAAATTTGGAGCTAGATGACATAGGAGTTGCAATTGGTTTGGCTTCATGCATGGCTGTTTTAAGTAGTAAGTCCCTGATGTATTTTCTTTGGGTGAGAAGAAGAGCACCTGATGGTTGAGATTTAACTTCAATGCCCAAAAAATAATCCAAATCTCCTAGTTCTTTGAGAGAGAAGGAATTGTTGAGTTGCTGAAAAAAAGAGTGCAGAAACTGAGGGCAATTTCCTGTTAAAACCATGTCATCCACGTAGACCAAAAAATAAGCAATAGAACTGAACTGAAAAAGGGAAAGAAAATTCCATTGATTGAATGATTGAACATTCACATTACATTCTGCTATGCAGTAGCATCTATATAGGCACATCTAACCATACCTAACTCTGTTATGGCAGTTATAACAGCTGGCTACAGCTGGCAAGCTTAATTCTAGCACATGTCTAAAAGCTAACTAATGCTATAACCAACTGACTTATCTAACAAATAATGATATATGTGGTTGACATTCTTTACCTTGCAAGTCGGTTTTCTGGGGTTGATTTAGGTCCAACCCAAATTCTAATACAACACTTCTCCTCTTGAATTGGCAAATTGTTTGCTCTATGTTTTTCTTAGCATACTTATGTAACACTTGGATCAATTGCCACAAGTTTCATATTCCACATGATAAACCGTTGCAATAATTAAGTTTGACTTCGATGCTGGTAACTAGTTGAATCATTCACTTTTGTTATCAATTTTATAGTAATATTTTTTATGATCAATAATTGTGCTGTTTTAGCATTGCACTGTCTAGTTGATTTCTATATGGTAAGCCACTTTTTTATTATTTTGTAATAATTTTATTCTAGTGCATGGAGCTATGAAATGCTTGGTTCTTCTCTCTGCCGATTTGGATGATAAAGTGGTCCCAACATTAATACCTGCTTTGTTCCCAAGTTTGCTGACCATTGTATCCTCTCCGCAGGTTATACTTTTGCATATTTTTCTGTTAACCTTCTATCTACCCAGTTTTATGATTCTCACATGCTTTATTTATGTTAGCATAATATTTTGGCTTGGAATGGAGGATTTAAGTTGCTGTTGGGAAGACTAAATGAATGAAAGTGCATATGTCAAGACGAAAAACAATCCCCGACCCTTCCATAGTGATTATGCTGGGATATAGAATAAAGGAAAATTAGAGTTGTTTCGAGTTGTAAAACCACTTAGTTGGTTAGTTTGGAAGTCTTTATATAGCTTTCAATTGGTGGTCTATTTAAAGATTTGCTAACCGGCTGAACAGTCACATAACAAACTGACCAACTGATTAACAGGTTGCCCTTTGTCCTATATCCTAACACGCCCTCTCTTCCCATTGACATCTTTCCCATAGGAGCATATTGAATGGTTTGACAAGTCTTGTTTATAGTAGTAGTCTCCTTTTTGTCTTCCCTCATTTTGCATATCCGTAGAAGCAAAATTTAACAATGTATAGTAATTTAATTTTTTCGATAAATCAATTCTTGATCTATGCGTTATTTTTAGAATAGAAGAACAAGAAAATAAAGGATAAAAGCCAATCTTTTGTTTATATTGTAATTTGTGCCTCTTTTGTCACATGACAATTTTTTCTTTATTTTTTTCTCCATGCAGATATATGATACATACATACGAACCAAGGCCCTTTCAATAGTCTATTCTTGCACATCTATGCTGGGGGCGATGAGTGGTGTTTATAATGTATTTTCTTGCCACTAAGTTACTGTGCACAGTTCTCGTTGATTGTTGGTTTAGTGTATTTTACTTTTTAATAACATAACATGTCATGATGTATTGTTTAGGCAGAAACAGGTTCTCTAGTAGTTCCTTTGCTTAAACCATGGATGGAGCAATTTTCTTCTATTCTGGAAATTCCAGTTCAGTCTGAAAATCCAGATGATTGGAGCATCAGAATGGAGGTTGGTTTGGTTTATTAAAAGTTGATTTCCACATTTTTTTTCCTAGTTTCCTACATTATAACATGTTGCATCTTTCTTCTTTAAGGTTCTGAAGTGTTTGAATCAGTTTATTCAGAATTTCTCAAGTCTAATTAAAAGTGAATTTGAGGGTATGTTTAGTCCCATAGTTTTGTTCCTTAGCCTTTGTCTTTAGTTCTATTTTGTTGTTTGTTTGACAAGGTGCTGTTTGTTGTAGCTGTATTGGGACCGTTGTGGAATACATTTGTCTCCTCTTTGAGAGTTTATGAACTGGCATCTATTGAAGGAACAGAAGATTCATATGAGGGAAGATATGATTCAGATGGCTCAGAAATAAGCCTTGAATCATTTGTTATCCAGGTGACAATATCAGCAGTTTTTGATGTTTATTACTTTCATGGTTTGTGTAATGTAAGTGATATTTATCTATTTGGCATGTTTTCATGTTGGAGCTAACTGACTTATTTTATCTGCAACGGTTGATACTTCAATCAGTAAGGGTTCAAAGGCTTTTTGTTTCCATTTTACTTTATCAAGTTCATGGACTTGTGAGTGGCCTGCCGATTTTAGTGTTTGTCATCAGCTGGTTAATGTACCCGAATATTGTTTGTTATCTTGATCCCTATATGTCAAACCCCTATCCTTATGATTCATAATTTAACTAAGCCTCTATGTTGGATCTATATCTTTTATTAGTGTTTCATAATTGTTTCATCTAAACTTGTATTGATCAGGGATAGTTTTATGCTTACGCGCCCTTGATTTCTTTATATAACTTTGAACTATTTTTAATACAGCTGTTTGAACTTCTGTTGACCATTGTGGGTAATTCAAGATTAGGAAAGGTTTGTTTTAGAACATTCTTGAAGTATTTTCTTTTTTGATAGTTGTGTTCTATTGCACAATTTTTTTTGATATGTGGTTTGTGCTTTTATAGGTGGTTGCAGCTAATGTCAAAGAATTGGTGTACTATACAATTGCTTTTCTTCAAATGACAGAACAGCAGGTAAAACATTTTTAAGTCTTCCTACCCACTTTTCTAACTTTTTACTTGTCATTATTTTGTTCAGCAGTATCCTAATGTATTAATGATGCTGAATATTTAATACGGATCTAATCCAGACACAGGTTCTCTCGTATCATATGCCTTCTTGTTTTCCTCTTTATCTCAACAAAGAATAATCATTACCATTCAACCATCCCTAAACAATATTTCTCATTTCACTCTGCATTATGGATGCTACTTAGCGACTAACTCTCAATAGGCTCTACCACCTCAATTACTTTCTTGGGCCTCATGTTATGTTTGCCTTCCAACCTTGGCCCGTGAGATAGTTGGTTTAACATCTCTCCTCTAGGATCATCTCGCACAATCTGGTTATAAACCAGCTCAATCATATTTTCCCGTGGATTGATGTAAATCATAATATTGTACAACAAAATTTACGGTGATATACAATAATGCGGTTATGATGTTCTACTTGTTTATTTATGTTATGAGTTCCACATTGGATGCGATATGACTTGAAAATGTGTTTATAAGTTGGAGGCATCCCTCACTTTACAAACTTGTTTTGTAGTTCCGTTATGATGTTCTACACTTGTTTATTCCCTGTTATGAAATCCACATTGGATGAGATATGACTTGAAAACGTGTTTATAAGTTGGAGGCATCCCTCGCTTTACAAACTTGTTTTGTAGGGTTGAGTTAAGTTCAATAAGAATTCTAAGATGGTATCAGAGCCTATCATGATCTGGTGAGCCACTTGCAAAAAAATCACTTGTGTCATGCTCTAGATATCAAGGCATGGGCATAAGGGTGTGTGATAAGAGTTCTTTATTGGATATGCCCTGAGAATGTATTTATATAAGTGGAAGACATTGCTCACCTTACAAACTGATTTTGTAGGGTTGAGTTAGGCCCAATCAAAATTCTAAGATTTTATTACATCAAGCACTTTCTATGGCCTTACTATGTGTACCTTGCAACCATTTGGCCTTTCAGACAATTGGTCTACCATCTCTCCCCTAGGATCATCTCTCATTCTGGTTATTAATAGGATCAATCATATTTTCTTGCTGGTTGATGTAAAACATGATTTGGTACAGCGAATATTATGGTGCTATACAGTAGTGCCATTATGATGTTCTACTTGTATCTTTGCTGCAATCGAATCCTTGACTATTTTTATTCTTGATACTTTTAGGTTCATTCGTGGTCTGTGGATGCCAATCAATTCATTGCTGATGAAGAGGATGCCACTTATAGCTGCCGCATCTCGGGTCAGTAATTTTCCTTAACATTTTATTTGTCATTTATATTTGTAAAAGTTATAGTTTATTTCAAATTAGTTGAAAAGTTCCTATGTTTATTGTTCATCATGATTATATTTTGCGTCTGTTGTAAATATGACTTTAATCCGTGTATGTACTACCCTTTCTGACTTTTTTAAAGAATTGCATCAGTCAAGAACATAAGATCACTTATTCATGCCTCCCTTTTCGGTAGAGGCGACAAATGGATGTATTTTGGATTGTATCCTTATGGATAGATAAATTGGAATACATCAATGCATGCAGTATGAATTACAAATATAAATTTCATAAAAAAAATAAATGAAGGAACTCTCTGTCTGGTCTATGGATATCAATTGGAAACATTTTGGTTGGTTCAGTAGCCAAATCTGTTCAAGTTATCCAATTAGTCTTGTGAGTTCTGCAAACTTTGGGTTTTTCCCAATATGTAATCTGTATTTTGCATTTCTTTAATTGGGTGTGTTCGTATGGATTTATGTCTATGTTGTAGAGATATTTAGAGCTTCATCAGAAAATTGCTTCTTGTAGGTGTCCTTTTACTGGAAGAGATAGTTAATTCTTTTGGCGATGAAGGGTTTCTGGCCATCGTAGATGGTGCAAAACAATGGTTCACCGAGTCTCAAGTAAGAAAAGTGGCAGGCAATGCAAGCTGGTGGAGGGTAAATACAGAGTTTCTGTTTTCCTTGGATCTAGAATTTATCTAGTATTTTTGTTCTTTTTCCTTAACTCTGTTAGAAACATTACTGAGGAAGAAACCGACATCCCTTTCCAATTGCCCCAAAGTCTTCACTTAAATTTCGTGATGCCTCGGCTAAGACTGTTAAGCCTCTCTTATCCTTGCTCCTAATAGTTATGGCCTAACTTTCTCTTCTTCCCCTTGTTCTCTATTCTCTTACCCTTAACATTTTAACTCACCCTCTCACTTTTAACCAAAGGGCACCTTATACTTTCCCTTGGTGGTTTGAGATCTTTTTTTTCTGTATATTTCATCCATAGCGTGAAAACATATGTTGCATTAACATATGGTATGCATTCCAATGGTCTCAAAACTTATTTGTAACACGAGAGATTTTTTTATCGTCTGCATCAATCATTTCATGGAACTTAACATTTCTTAGTTCTAAAGTCAGCGCTATACATATTAATTGTGGCAGATAAGAGAAGCTACTCTTTTTGCCTTGTCATCTCTTTCAGAACAGCTGCTTGAGACCCAGGTATGGGATTTCAGTTTTCTTAACTCTCTTGGGCAGATATACTTTTCATCTCCATTTTCAATAACTGGGTTTTATTTTCCACCAAGATATACTTTGATATAATATATTTTATGCCCTTCATATATAGGAATCAGGGTTTAAGACAAGTAACTTGAAGAACATGATTGAGCAGATTGTTGCCGAGGACTTTCAAATAGGTCATATCTCAATTCTTCCCTTAAGCTTCCATTATATATATATATATATATATATATATATATATATATATATATTTATTATATATATATATATATATATATATATATATTTTATTTTTTTTTATTTTTTTTGAAAGTTTTTTTTGTTGTACTTTCCCTCCCTTTTTTGTGACAGATTCTCTTGAATACCCCTTTCTATATGCTCGTGTTTTTACTTCAGTTGCCAAATTCTCCTCTGTGGTAACTGCTTTCTGTCCTGGTTTCTTTTCTTTGATAGTTTCTCCTTCTCTCTCTAACTGTTAACTAAATTTTCAGATAAGCAGTGGAGTATTAGAGCACTCTCTTGATGCAGCATTGAAGGCAATTACAATGAATCTGTAAGCAAACCTGTGCCAATTTGTATTCTTCGTACATCAAGCTTTCTTCTGATTTTTAATTTGACAGGTCTCCACCTGTAAAAGTAGGTGCCTGCAGGGCACTTGCTCAGCTTCTCCCTAAAGCGAAGAAAGAAATTGTTCAACCACAATTACTGGGTTTATTTTCATCGCTTACAGATCTTCTTAATCATGTACTGTACAGTATAAATCCCTTTGTCATATATATATATTTTGCTATTATTGCAAGATGTAGTTACCTTAATATGGTTTGCAGGCATCAGATGAAACCTTGCACATGATACTTGAAACATTGCAAGAAGCAGTAAAGGCAGGTTAGAATGTTTTTCTTATATTTAAATTATTGATATATAGAATATTTCCGGTCCAGTCCTACTTCCACACTTGTTTGTGTTGTGTTTAGCTAGCCATTTGATTGTAATTACCCCCTCATCTATGTTGTAGGCCATGAATCACCTGCATTAGTAGAACGTGTTATATCTCCTGTAATTCTTAATGTATGGGCATCACATGTTTTGGATCCTTTTATCAGTATTGATGCACTTGAAGTTCTTGAGGTAATGGTTTTGATGCTTGTTCTTTTGTTAATATTTATCTTCCGAGTTTCTTGATTTTGTCAACATTTAACAATAGTTATGACTGAGGGTGTAACTCGATATCCTACATACATTGCAATGAATGAGATGGGAATGCATGACATGGAAAAGTAATAGATACACTAGTTGATAACCTATAAGTTAAATATTTATTGAAATCTTATAATTGAGAAACTAATGATTTGAAATGTTGGATAAGTTAGCAGGCAAACCATTTGGTAAACGTAAAAGAGCATAAATGACATGCTTATATAATCTTTTATATATTATTTTTGAAGTAGTTATCACTTTAAATACTTGCATTTTTCTCAAATTACTTATTATATTAAAATCTAGATTTTAAATTATTTATTTAATGTTTTTGATTTTTGAATTTGATGTAACTCATTCTTACAAAATTGACCTATAAAGTGTGGGATGTCTCCCACACATATAAACAATTATTTTCAGCCACATCGCATATAATGTGGGGCCTTCAACGCACTCCGTACATGCCCTTGTTTGGAAATTTGGAGTGTGACCCAAGTGGCTTGATAGTGGGACCTTCAACACACTCCCTTCATGCCCATGTTTGGAAATTTGGAACATGACCTAAGTGGCTTGATAGTGGGTTGTCTAATAAATCTTGAATAGACTCTAATACCATTTTAGAATTTGGGCTTGCCCTGCCTCACAAAACTGACTTGTAAAGTTAAAGATGTTGGAGTGACACATGTTTTCTTAGCTTGACTCCAACCGATTCACAGGTTATATGAGGATAGAAGATCTGTTTAATATTAGGGTGAAGGGTGGACTTGATAAAACTGCACAATTGAGCATCAATTTGTTCCCATTTTGGTTTTTCAGCTTCACTTATCGTCTAGGATATTGTATTGAGATGGTTCTCGTAACGTTGACCAAAAACCCATAATTTGATGTCAGCGGCACGACTATCGTAATTGAAACTATTAGAAAAAATTGGTAAAAGCTGTTATATTTTATTCATCAGTCTTAGCTGGTTTATATAGTGAAGATATAATAATTACAATTTATTTTATCCTTAATTGAGAATAAAGAAAAATAAAGGTAGTATTAAAGACAATAATAAAATCGGAAATAATATATTTTCCAACACCCCCCCTCAAGTTGGTGCATAGATATCTATCATGCCCAACTTGTCTATCAAATACTCAAAAGTAGGCCTTGCCAAGCTTTTGGTCAGGATATCCGCAGTTTGTTGACTTGAAGTCACGAAGGGTAGACATATGATTCCCGCATCTAACTTCTCCTTTATGAAATGTCGATCAATCTCGATATGCTTGGTTCTGTCATGATGAACTGGATTATGAGCTATGCTAATAGCAGCTTTACTGTCAGAGTACAATTTCAATGGAAGCTCAATTTTCATCTTAAGTTCTTCTAGGACTCTAAGGATCCATAATCCTTCACAAATACCTTGAGACATAGCTCTAAACTCGGCCTCTGCACTACTCCTTGCTACAACTCCTTGTAAAAAACTTAGAATTTTGTGATATTGGTAAAGATAAGTTATTTAAAAAACTCATGTCCTCAATTTGAAACGAGTCTTCGTTTATCTCCCCCCCTTGCCAAGCTTTTGGTCAGGATATCCGCAGTTTGTTGACTTGAAGTCACGAAGGGTAGACATATGATTCTCGCATCTAACTTCTCCTTTATGAAATGTCGATCAATCTCGATATGCTTGGTTCTGTCATGTTGAACTGGATTATGAGCTATGCTAATAGCAGCTTTACTGTCAGAGTACAATTTCAATGGAAGCTCAATTTTCATCTTAAGTTCTTCTAGGACTCTAAGGATCCATAATCCTTCACAAATACCTTGAGACATAGCTCTAAACTCGGCCTCTGCACTACTCCTTGCTACAACTCCTTGTTTCTTGCTCCTCCATGTCACAAGATTACCCCAAACATAGGTACAATATCCAGATGTTGATCTTCTATCTGTGACTGAACCTGCCCAATCGGCATCGGTGAAGATAGACACATTTTTTTCACTAGTCTTCTTACAAAATAATCCTTTTCCAGGATTTCCCTTCAAATATCTCAGTATCCTATATACTGCCTCAAGATGTTCCTCGAAAGGAGAATGCATAAACTGACTCACTACACTAACTGAGAAAGCAATATCAGGTCGGGTGTGTGACAAATAAATCAATTTCCCAACCAATCTCTGATATCTCCCAGTATCAACAGAAACATTACCTTCTCCCCAAAGTTTAGCATTAGGATCCATAGGGGTATCTGCAGGACGACATCCACTCATTCCTGTTTCTTTCAACAAGTCTATAATGTATTTCTGCTGTGAAACCACAATACCATTTTTTGATCGAGCAACCTCCATACCTAGAAAATATCTCATGAATCCCAGATCCTTGATTTCAAAGTCTACTGCCAATTTCTCTTTTACTCTTGCCATTTCCACTGTATCGTCTCCAGTAAGGACAATATCATCAACATAAACAATCAGGACAACAACTTTCCCATTGTGGGAGAATTTTGTGAACAAGGTGTGGTCAGCCTGTCCTTGGATGTACCCTTGTTTCTTCATGGACTGAGTGAATTTTTCAAACCAAGCTCTAGGGGACTGCTTTAATCCATACAAAGACTTATTTAGTTTGCACACATTTGATCCAAATTTGTTTTCAAAGCCAGGAGGAATGTCCATATATATTTCTTCTTCTAGATCGCCATTAAGAAAGACATTCTTAACATCTAACTGGTGCAAAGGCCAATCCAGGTTAGCAGCAAGAGACAAAAGAATTCTGACAGTGTTCAATTTTGCAACAGGAGCAAATGTCTCTGAGTAATCTATACCATAGGTCTGAGTAAAGCCTTTAGCCACCAAGCGAGCCTTGTACCTTTCAATTGACCCATCTGAATTATACTTCACAGTAAACACCCATTTGTATCCGACTGTCTTCTTGCCATCTGGTAGTGGCGTAACACTCCAAGTTTTGTTCTTTTCTAGAGCTTTCATCTCCTCAAGTACAGCTTCCCTCCACTTTGGAATTTCTAGAGCAACCTGTACACTTTTTGGAATTTCTACACTAGACAATTTTGAAGTGAAGGCAGACATAGATGAAGACAAATTTGAATATGATATAAAATTGGACATGGGATGTTTAGTGCAAGATCTGACAGGTTTTCTAATGGCAACATGATCATCTATATCAGGATACAAAATACGACTCTCAGAAACAGAGATAGACTTACCTTTTCTTTTGTTAGGAAATTGATCATTCCCCGGTTCAGATTCCTGACAGTGTTGAGATGTGGACTTGTCCTTTCCTTTATGGTGCTTTTTCACAAAAACCTTTCCTTTCCAAGTCCCGTTTCCTAATTCAAATTTGTTTTGTTGAAGTGACTCATTATTTTGTGGCATTTCAATTAGATCATCATTATCATCGTTTTCAGGATTCTCATTATTTTCTACAAGAGAAAATGTAGGCTCGGATTCACAAGGTTCCTTACTCATGACAAGAGTAGGATCAGATAAAGAATCGCGGCCATTTTCTATTGGTGCAGGTGTAAAAAACTTAGAATTTTGTGATATTGGTAAAGATAAGTTATTTAAAAAACTCATGTCCTCAATTTGAAACGAGTCTTCGTTTATCTCCCCCCCTTGAAGATGAGTGTCATCAAAAAAAGGTTTATTTTCAAAGAATGTAACATCCATAGTGACAAACATTTTCTTATTTTTTGGATCAAAACATTTATATCCTTTTTGGGTTGGGGAGTATCCAACAAAGACACATTTTATAGCACGTGGCTCAAGTTTTCCAACATTTTTATGTTCATGAACAAAGGCTGTGCAACCAAAGATTTTTAAAGTCAAATCAGTTAAAACACGAGTATTAGGAAAACATTCTTTGAAGACGTTAATAGGAGTTTGAAAATTGAGAATTTTGGAGGGCATTCTGTTAATTAAATACGCAGCTGTTAAAACAGCTTCGCCCCACAAATAATTTGGTACTTTATTTGAAAAAAGTAGAGCTCTAGCAACCTCTAGTAAATGTCTATTTTTCCTTTCGGCCACTCCATTTTGTTGAGGAGTATTAGGACATGAACTTTGATGAACAATCCCATTTTTTAGAAAAAAATCACCCAGGATAGTGTTAAAATATTCTTTGCCATTATCACTTCTAAAGATTTGGATATTTGTTTGAAATTGGTTCTGCACCATTAAAACAAAATTCTTTACAACTTGACAAACATCCGATTTTCCCTTTAACAAGTACACCCAACATACTCTTGTATGGTCGTCTATAAATGTGATAAACCATTTTTTGAGAGAGAGTCTACTTGTACGGTTAGGGCCCCAAACATCACTGTGTATAATAGAAAAAGACTTTGATGGTTTATAAGGTTGTATTGAAAACTGGGAACGATGATGCTTTGCAAATTCACATGCTTCACATTTAAACGAAGAAAAGTTTTTATTGTGAAATATCTTAGGAAACAAGTGTTTTAAGTAACGAAAACTAGGATGACCTAATCTTAAATGCCATACCATAATGTTGTCATCTTTATTATTCAAAACGGAAAAAGACTCAAAGCAGGAACTTATTGTTTTTGAAGGTAGTTGTGATGCAGATCCAATTTCAAGGTAGTAGAGTCCTCCACTCTCCTTAGCACTGCCAATCATCTTCCCCGAGTTCAAATCCTGAAAGACACAGTGAGATCGGAAAAAATTAGTTTGACAATTTATATCTTGGGCTAGTTTACTCACGGATATTAAATTATAAGATAAACTTGGAACATGAAGGACATTTTTAAGAGTTAACATTTGAGACAACACAACTGACCCTTTACCTGCAATGGCTGAAAAAGAGCCATCTGCAATTTTTATTTTTTGATTACCTGCACATGGACTATATGAAGAGAACAAAGTAGATTCACCTGTCATGTGATCGGAGGTTCCTGAATCTACTATCCAAGTATGACTGGGACTGACACTAAGAAATGCAGAATTACCTTTTGTTGCTATAGAGCAAGAAGGGGTTGGAGACTCAAGGAGTTTGTACAGTCTGTCTAGTAGCTCCGTAGTGAATGGGAACTGAGACGGAAGAGATTGCTGCCCTTGATCAGAATTACTAGCCTGAAATGCACGACCACTTTTCTTCTTCCAGTTAGGAGGTTTGCCTTTGAGCTTCCAACAAGTTTCACGTGTATGCCATTCGCGCTTGCAGTGATCACACCAAGGAACTTTGTCTGACCTTCTTCCCTCGTCAAGGTTCCTAGTAGCCAGAGCTGAGCCTTCAGATTCAGAATTTCGTTGTGTCTTACCCATCATAATTCCTTGTCGTGCCTCTTCCCTTCTTATTTCTGCAAAAATTTCACGAAGAGTTGGCAATGGTACTTTTCCTAAAACTCTACCTCTTACCTCATCAAGGTCTTTATTGAGCCCAGCGAGAAACATGAATACACGATCATTTTCTTGCCTCTTGAGAAACAAAACACTGTCTTCTGTACACCTCCACTTGTCATCATAACAGAGATCTAACTCTTGCCACAGTGTTAACAGTTCATTGTAATAAGCAGTTACACTCCTGTCACCTTGTTTCGCATGCCATAACTTTGATTTTAAACCAAAAATTTGAGAGGAGTTTTGAATATCAGAGTATGTTTCCTTAACAGCTTCCCAAACATCCTTTGCAGAAGGTAAAAACATGTAAGGCTTACCTATTCCAGTTTCCATAGAGCTTACCAGCCACGCAATAATCAAGGAGTTTTCCGACTTCCATTGTTTGTAACGAGGGTCTCCTGTTGCCGATTCAGCTACTGCTCCGGTTAAGAAATCAATTTTTCCTTTGCTATCCAATACCAATCGAACGGTTTGAGCCCATTCATTGTAGTTATTCCCATTCATTTTAGGGATATTGACCTTGAGGGAGGATGAGGAACCCTCTCGATCATTACCGCCTATGTTGGAATAACCGTCACCAAAAACAATGTTGTTCCTGTTTCCATTGTTGCCGTCATTACTGCCACTGTTTATGACCACCGATGGTTCCTCACGTACACCGTTTCCGCGACCACCGCCGTTTCCACGGCTGAAGCCCGAATCAGATTGTTGTTGGTCGTCATTACTGCTATTGTTTATGACCACCGACGGTTCCTCATATACACCGTTTCCGCGGCCACCGCCGTTTCCACGGCCACCGCCGTTTCCACGACCACCGCCTGAATCAGATTGTGGTTGGTCGCCATGGTTGGATCCAGTGTAGGCTTGTGATAGGGGAGGCCACTTGTTGTTGTCATTCGCCATAGGAGGTTAATAGAGTATGTGAATTGGGTCAAAAAATACGTACAGGGAAATTTTATGGTAACCCCTAACCCAACAAAAATAGGTTGAGGAAAACTTTTACGGTAACCCCTAACCCAGTGCTCTTGATACCATATTAGAAAAAATTGGTAAAAGCTGTTATATTTTATTCATCAGCCTTAGCTGGTTTATATAGTGAAGATATATTAATTACAATTTATTTTATCCTTAATTGAGAATAAAGAAAAATAAAGGTAGTATTAAAGACAATAATAAAATCGGAAATAATATATTTTCCAACAGAAACCATTCAATCTCTCTGTAGAGAGGGGAGTGGTGACCGTTGGTGAAAATATTCTTTGAACTCATAAAATCTCACCGGTTTCCGAAAAAATATCTCACCAAATGACAGTGGGTCAATCGGTTAAGCACGATGGAGGGTTGCCTCTCAATAGGCTTTGGACACCATATTGAAATAAGAGATAATGAAAGACATTTGGAGAAACCGTGTGTCTGAATAGCACCAAAGAAATCCTATTATATAGGGAATTACAAAATAAGAGTATTGATTACAAAAGAAATATACTACAGAATATTAAGGAATATGCTACGGAATTTTCTATTCTATTAATACATTTATAAATATCAACAATTGTTATTGCTTTCTAGTTATTTATTTATTTTATTTAACTGAGGTTGGATGATATAAAAAAGAATTTCATGATCCTGTAGTTAAGGTTGATATGTTAAAATAGTTACAAGTTCATTCTTTAACAGAACTTATGAAGAAATGTTATAAGCCGTTAGATAATTTTGGGTACTAAATATCTATACTTTGGTGTAGTTAACGAGGAGAATATGAGAAATGATGATGTGGCTAGTAGTTCACAAGGTGTTCCTAAGATGTGGAGAGTGTATGTTAGGAAAAATAAGAATAGGGCAGGTTAGTGAGAGAGGGGGTTATGGAAAATATTCTGTTAGTGCAGATAATTTATTTCTCTCTAAGGGTGAGCCTAGCTCTCAGGGAATTTGAAGGAACAGTTTCGTTCATTCTGTTTTTCTTTTATCCATCAATACAAATTCTCTATTTGTCTTTTCATTTCATTTGTCTTCTCACCTGGAGTGGAGGCAAGCAATGATTGATGAGATGTGTGCTCTTCAAAGCAGTGGTATTTGGGAGCTGATTCCTCTTCCTCGTAGGTTGTCGCTGGCTTTATACAGTGAAGGTTGGTTCAAATGGTAAGATTGATCGATTCAAAGTTCGCTTGGTAGTCAAGGGATACACTCTGATTTTTGGATTGGATTATAGTGATACTTTCTCGCTTGTGGCCAAGATGACATCGATTCGACTGCTTCTCGCCATTGCAGCCATTCGACATTGGCCTCTTCATCAACTTGACATTAAAAATGCATTTTTACATGGTGATCTTGAAGAGGAAGTATATATGGAGCAACCACCTGAGTTTGTTGCTCAGGGGGAGCTATTGGGTATGGTTTGTAGGTTACACATGTCTCTTTATGGTCTTAAGCAATCTCTGAGAGTTTGGTTTGGCAGATTCAACACTGTAGTACAACAACAATTTGGTATGGTCCGTAGTGAAGCTGACCATTCTGTGTTTTATCGTCACTCAACCCAAGGGTGTATTTATCTTAGTGTGTGTGTAGATGGTATTGTCATAACCAGTAGTGATCGACAGGGAATACTCCTGTTGAAACAATATCTCTCGAATCAATTTCAGACAAAAGACCTTGGTAAACTCCGCTATTTTTTGGGTATTGAGGTAGCTCAATCTAAAGATGGTTTGGTGATTTCTCAACGGAAATATGCTATGAATATTTTGGAAGAAATATGTTTGTTGAATGCTAAACCAGCTGATACTCCTATGGATCCAAGTGTCAAACTCCTACTTAATCAGGAGGAATCTCTACCCGACTCAGGAAGGTATAGGAGATTGAATGGAAAATTGAATTATCTCACAGTCACTCGTCCTAACATTTCTTTTGCAGTTAGTGTGGTAAGTCAGTTCTTAAATTCTCCTTGCTTACACATATGCTGTTGTCCGGATTCTGAGATACATCAAATGTGCTCCAGAAAAAGGCCTCGTGTATGAAGATAAAGGACATAATCATATAGTTGGATACTTCGATGTTGATGGGCAGGGTCACCCATTGATAGACGATCCACCTCTGGATATTGTGTACTTGTTGGAGGAAACCTTATATCCTCGAAAAGCAAGAAATAAAATGTAGTTGCAAGATCAAGCGCTGAGGCAGAGTACAGGGCCATGGCAATGACAACAAGTGAATTTATTTGGTTAAAACAGTTGCTCAAAGAACTTCAAATTGAAGAAGCATGATCAATGACACTTGTTTGTGATAATCAAGTTGCATTGCACATTGCTCAACTCTAGTCTTCCATGAGAGGACCAAACATATTGAGGTAGACTGTAATTTTGTCAGAGAGATTGAATCAGGTGACATCGCCACAAGCTTTGTCAACTCTATGTGTTTACAAAATTCCTGCGAAGTCCCATAACTAATTATATATGTGGCAAGCTTGTTGCATTTGACTTATATGCTCAAACTTGAAGGAGAGTATTGATATTTGTAAATATTTACTTTTAAGAATATTTGTATATAGAATAGTCCCACGTCGACTATATTATGTAATTAACTGAAATCTCTCTCTCTATAATCTAGTCTTCGTAGTGTTTTTCAAAACACATGGTTTATTAAAATGTCTCTTAGTCTATTGATTTCAATAGATCCCATCATCTTGTCACACCAGCTATACAGTATATTACTCCATATGTATTTGGTTCGGAACACTTGGTATCAAGAAGATTGGTTTGTTTTCTGGTGGAGAATGTAATGATTGACATTTTTGTGGTCATTAATACGTACTTGAAACACCAATTCAAACTTAAACCACTCTAGCTGCAACGATGAGCTTTTTCTATGATGTTTGTTTGATCTGAATTTATTACTGATCATGCTTCATATATGGCTAGCTTCTACATTCATAACCATTAACCATTGATTTGGAAGCAATTTTTTCAACTGTTCGAGGTGATTTATTTTGTCTTCTGATGAAATTTATTTTTCAGGCAATCAAAAGCATTCCAGGGTGTATACATCCATTGGTTTCCAGAATTTTACCATATATTGGACCAATTTTAAATAAAGTATGACTATTTAAAGTTACTGAAAATCAGGATTAATTAACAATTTTAAAATATCACCCTTTGTTATTTATGCACTCTTTAAATGTTTTTATAGCCCCAAGAGCAGGCTGATGGTTTGGTAGCTGGTTCACTAGATCTGGTGACAATGTTACTGAAGGCAAGTATACTTGCATGGATTTGTTGTTAATTTTTTATTTGTAAACTTAAACTCATTAATTAACTTTGATGTTTGACCTCTGTACAATGTATTTATCCTACAATTTTCTAATCTCACTATGACATAGCTTTGTACAGAATTCCCCTGGCGATGTAGTGAAAGCAATATATGAGGCCTGTTTTGATGCTGTTATTAGAATTATCCTTCAAAGTGACGAGCATAGTGAAATACAGGTCAGTTTGTTTGATAAAGTATATATGCATATATCTTATTTTATTACCTGATTTGGCAATGACTTCTTATTGCAACACAGAATGAAATATTTGAACTTTTTTTACCTGAGCAGAATGCTACGGAATGTTTATCTGCTTTTATATCTGGGGGAAAACAAGAATTTCTTTTCTGGAGACCTGATTCTGGATCTACTATGAGAAGCTTACTTGATGTAGCTTCAAGGTAGTTGACTGTTATTTCAAATTTTGTAGTAAATTAATTACCAATATCGCTCAAAACATCCTTTCTATACTAGTTTGACATGTTAAGTTCTTCCAGTTCCAGACTGAATTATGTCGCGACTAAAATGTATATATGTATGGCCAATCCATCTAATTATTGTTAGATGAGAGAAAACTGAGAAATTGTTTTTCATTCTTTGTGAACGTGTTACAATTAATTGTTATTATCCAGTCATAACTGAATCTAGGGATTTATAGATTGCCTAATCCTACACCCAAGGTGTCCTATCCTACACTCAGTCATAACTGACTTTAGGTTGATTATGCTGGCGTGGCAAACAGAAAGGGAGGATAGCTACTAGAATCTTATCTCACACAATTATTAATTCAACCATACACAGTAGTTGTTGAAATACTTTTTTATTTATTGAACTTTATGCTATTCGCATTGAGCAATCCTGTTAGATAAGAAAAAGAGAAAACCAGTATGTGAAATGCTTGACTTCTAATACTCACTACCATTTATGTTTATTTTTGAAAAATGATTTTGTTGCCTCGTTCTATACACATGCATCTGTGCATATATCTATCTAACACTTACAACTTATGTTATTACTACCTACTATATGAGTGGAAGATTCAACCATTGATACAAAAAGTGTAAACTGGTTAGTTACACGAGCATAAAAAGATAAAATTAACTGCTAATTATTTAATGTGATGAAAATGGAAGAAGACTTACTTTTCTTCCCCTTTTCTCGCATGTACTCTTAAAGATACAACTTGAATATGTTTATTATTTTGTTCACTTTGTCTGTTTTCTGTTTTGTATATCTGTGCATTTTCTTTATCTGATTTTCATTTGCTGCTTGATTCCTTGTTAATTTGTAACAGACTACTAGACCCAAATTTGGAAAGCTCTGGGTCTCTTTTTGTTGGGAGTTATATTCTTCAACTCATATTGCATTTACCATCACAAATGGCTGTACATATACGTGACCTGGTTGCTGCTCTTGTCAGACGTATGCAATCTGCTCAAATTGCTTCCCTGAGAAGCTCCTTGCTAGTTGTTTTTGCCAGATTGGTAATACTAATATAACAAATTGTTTAGATTGATTTATAATGATTCTCCTGCTAGTTTTATAGGGTAATGGTTAATTGTCCCAAATCTCCATGGTTATTAATTGTCTACAGAAGTGGAAAGCCAGTACCGTACTTCCAGCAATGATCATTTATAAAACTTGTATACTACTAGATAATGCTTCTAGAAATGTTTTTGTAGAACTAAAATGCTAGTTTTCACCTTCCCGTTCTTCCCCATTTTTCTGTTTCTCTTGCACCAATAATTATTATATGTTAGCTAGGAGTTTGTGTTTTGGAGTATACACTTTTTATTTTATTGTTTCCATTCTTTTGAACTAAAATGCTAGTTTTCACCTCTTCTTTTATACGACATTATTTGTTTGGCTAGAAGCCTTCCACTTGTCCTTCGTCCACGTTGATAATTTTTCAAATGTTTGGTTAAATGCAGGTTCACATGAGTGTTCCTAATGTTGGACAATTTATTGATTTGCTAATTTCAGTTCCAGCTGAGGGACATAATAATTCCTTTGCTTATGTGATGTCAGAATGGGCTAAGCAACAAGGTGAGCGTCCTTGCGCTGTGGTGTTTGCTAAGTAACACTCGAAATCAATGCTGGAATTGATACTGACTTGAGAGATCTTAGTCACTTGAGTTAATAATAATCTAGCCATCAGAATTAATAATAAGCTCTATACAAAATTAAGTTCATTGTGTAGTTATTCAATCATGTGATGTCAATTGAGCAATGAGCTCAAAAACCCTTAATCTCTTTTTACTTTTTGATACCTTGTAAATTTTTTTTTACACAAATAACGGTAAAATCTGATCAGATTTGTTTCTGTCTTGTATGATTTTACTGAGAGTTTCTATCCATTAAGTAAAACACATACACACATGAGCATGACAAATAAATCTTCTACACATAATATACAATTGCAGGTGAGATACAGGGGGCCTATCAAATAAAAGTTACTACAAGTGCCCTGGCCTTGTTGCTAAACAGCAGACACAATGAACTGGAAAAAATTCAAGTTCAAGGTCATCTGATTAAGGTAGTACCGTGGTATTATTTATATATCTCTCATTTATTTTTGGTTTTAAGAATGCTTGTTGAGTTTTTCTAACTTATTTGTCATGTGAAGTCTGGCACAGGAATAACCACAAGATCGAAAGCTAAATCAGCTCCAGATCAGTGGGTAATGTTGCCACTTCCTACAAAGGTAATTCATTTTTTCGTAGTAGCAGAAAGACAAACGCCAAATTGTCTGTCTATCTACTTATATATTCATTTAAATTCAAATTTTCTTGTTTTAGTTTCATAATATCTATGTTAGTTGAGTTTATCTAAGGTTCAGTTTCAAAGTTTATGTTGTATGTTTTTTAATTTAAATTTGAAAATGAATAGGGCTGTGAAGGACAAATTTGTACAAAAAGTGGTCTAACAAAAAATGGTATATACTTGTGGAGTTGCCTGTAATTAATTTCAGCTATGCAATTCTTACACTATAACTTACACCTACACCGTACACACTGTTCACAAATACAGTGAACAGTGCAATGAACAGTAAAACAGTACATGAACAGTGCGTGCGCATGAACATTGTTCCTGTGAACAGTGTTCATGTGCAGTGCATGAACAGTGATTTATATATGAAAATAAAGTTGGTTAATGAAATGTAAAAAATTGGTTAATGAAGATATGAAGTTGGTTAATTAACACCCAGATATAAAAATAATTTTAATAGTAAAATATAGTTGGTTAATAAAATGTTAAATATTGGTTAATGAAGTTATAAAGTTGGTTAATCACATAATACTCTTTAATAAAAAAAATAAAAAAAATAAAATTTATATATATTTTTATAAAATAATATTTTATTATTATAATATTTTTTACTGTTCACCGTATTGGTGAACAGTAAAATACGGTGTAGTGTATCATTTAGTGTATGAATAACATTTTTCAATTAATATATACTTGTATTTCTCTGAATATCTTGCAGATTGTGGCTTTACTGGCAGATGCGTTAACTGAAATACAAGAACAAGTTTTGGCTGGCGAAGATGAGGTAGGTTGATGAATATTGATGTGCGCTAAGTATACACTGATTAATGAACTCACTGCATACAAACTGTGTGCTAAGTATACACTGATTAATGAGCTTACTGCATATAAACTGTTCATACAGGATAGTGATTGGGAAGAAGTTCAAACAGATGGCATTGAAAATGATAAAGAATTTCTTCATTCAGTGTCGGCTCTGGGAAAACCGTCATATGAACATCTTGAAGCAATGGCCAAAGTATTTAATGAGGTTTGGTTGATTTACCATTATTGTCACACCATGATCACTTTCTTATGATTCTATCTTGTTTGAGTTTTAAGCTGAATTTTTTTTTCTTGATTTTTACATTTCTGAACCTGCTTCTGAATCACAAGGATCAAGATGATCAATATGAAGATGACCTTTTAAATGTCGCGGATCCTCTTAATCAGGTCTCACATTGGAGTCTGTTTCATTGTTTAATAAGATGCATTAACCTGCATATGCATTAGTTAACAATATTTGTTGCTACTGACAGATAAATCTGGTAAATTACCTTGTGGATTTCTTTGCTAACTTCTCACAGTCTGACAGACAACTCTTAGATCATATTTGCAAGGTTATGAAACATTACTTTTTTATTTTAAGAAGTGCAACTTTTGAAACATACCGATAAATGTTGCTAAACTTGTGCAATATATTGTGTTGTTGCACTGCAGAGCTTGACTCAGCCTCAACAAAATGCAATTCAAATGATACTGCAAAGATGAGAATCAAGTGTCTTCTCAAGGATTCATCGTTACTACCATGAACAGAGAATTCAAAATAGTTGGAAAAGAGTATTTTGCTGTCGTGTAGTCTGAAAGTTATTTTCTTTCTGCTGCTGTGTTCCCCTTCATGAGTTTTTTTATTCATTGTTTTTTCTCCATTTGTTTTGTATGCGACAACTATCAGTTTTGGTTTTATTACTTAGTTTTTCTCATTGACCAGGTTCTTTGTATAACAGTTGTGCCATTTATTAGTGAAAAAGAAATAACATAAGTTTGTAACATACTGATGCATATGAATGTCAACCGTCTTTTGAGTACTCAATGCTAATTTGCATATTGATATATGATAATCTTCAAGTCTGGTTCCTATAGGTTTTAGAATCTTATAGCATACCCCGGTTTCTCATTACTAGGGTTATAATGTGAGCAGTGCATCATGAAAGAACAACCTTTACCAGAGTCAAATTAGTGGGCGAATACAGTCAGTAGTTGCTACCTTAATTTTCTAAATTGATTTAAATTAAAAGTAAAATTGTCGATCTCTTGTCTATAAACATATGCAATTTTATTTATTATGTTTCTAGTAAATTGACATTATTAATTAGACATGAATTTGAAAAGAGTAATGGATGTTTATAGAAATTTATAGATTTTAATTTGAGCAACGATTAAAAGTTCCAAAAGTATATTATACTTAGAAATTGAGGAAAGAGAAGAGTAATGGTGAAATTGAGGAAAGAGAAGAGTAATGGTCGGATAGTTTTTGTTCAGGGTTGATCTTTATATTACAAAACCTATTCATATTTGCATATTTATGTAGGGAATTTCTTAATGCATTCCATAAGTTTTTTAATAATCATGTGAAAATCTAAAAATGCATTCTTTTTTTGGAGATGTATCCCTGGACGCATCCATTACATACTTAACACAAACCATTCTGAGTGATGTCCTATAGATTGTGTTATTTTTTTATTTCGGAGATGCATCTTCTGAACATTTCATGAAATATATTCACAGTTGATTAGTTTAGTAGAAATTTCAAAGATACATAGCATGAAGTTTTGACATGATTTTAAAATATTATGTCACCTTTGTATGTCAGATACTTCTGGAGATGCATCTTCGAAATAAGTTGATACTAGCATCAACTGCATGATCACACAACTATTGTTGTCATTGTTGTATTTCAACTCAAAACCTCATAAAAAAACCCATTCATTCTCAATCCATTGTTTCACTCCGAACCTCCAATCTTTTGGTTCATCACATCAAAGAGAGCAATATAAGATATAAGTTTAGGTAAAGATCTTTTATTTCCCATTGCATTGTTTACATTAATTATGCTTTTTTTTTTTTTTGAAAAAATGAGCTTCATGTTCGAAAATGTATATTTGGAACAAGTATAAACTTTCTCGAAGATGCACTTCTGGAACTAGTATGTGTTCAATTTTCAGTCCTGTTTTCAGTAGTGTTATGTTGTAATTGTTTTCATTAGATATGGTGCACCCCGATGTTTTTCCAAAACAAGTTGTTTCTCCGGATGTCTAAGGTGTTACCGTGAAGGCAGTAGGTGTAAGGAACCAATTTAAGAACGACCAAGAGTTTGAATCTTGTGATCAAATGCTTCAATGGGTTCATATGGAGGCTGCTAAACTTGAATTTGGTGTGGTTATCGGATGGTCCGATAATGGTTCAGATAGAAGATGTGCTTTTAGGGACAACGACATGCGAAAGAAGCGGAACATATTAACTCCTCTCCAGAATTTTAAAAGAGACGACACCAGTTCAAGAAAATGTGAGTGTCCGTTTAAGGTACGTGGTTATATGTAGGCAAATTAAAATTAGAGATTTAATGTGATATGTGGTTTGCATAACCATGATTTGTGTAAAAAGTTAGTCGGTCATCCTAGTATGTGTTGGCTCATGCCGAAAGAGAACGAATCTGTTGCTGACACGACATTGAATCTGGTTCAACCGAAAAATATACTTGTAACATTGAAACGAAAAAGACCCTAAAATATATCAAATGTCAAACAAAAATGTATAATATTCAGTACCTAACTAACAAGACGCTTATGGGGGATAAAATTGAAATGCAACAACTCTTGAAACTGTTGGATTATAACACTTACGTGTCTAGATACCGAGGGTGCGAAGGTGGAGTTACTGTTAGAGATATATTTTGGACTCATCCTGATTATGTAAAGTTGTTAAACACGTTTCATACTGTGCTCATATTTGATTCAACCTACAAGACCAACAAGTATATACTTCCATTATTGGAGATGATTGGTGTTACCTCAACCGATAAGACATATTCTGTTGTGAAATTCTGGTATCAGATATGAGATGTCGAAGGTAATGTCACAACACTAATATCTGAACAACAAGTGAAATATGAATATAATAAAAACCAGGAAACAATTGAAAAATGATACAAGCAATTGTTAACCCAGTTCGGTGCAAACACACCTACGTCTGGGCGCTACCAACCCAGGAAGGAAATCCACTAAACAGAATTAGTTCAAAGACTCTCAGCAAACAATTTCGAGTTACAGTCTTTTCACCTAATCTCTACCCGTGTGATTTCTATCTAAGAACTCTTAGACATGAGACCCTACTCACTCCCCCTCAATCACAACAGTGATACTAGAACAAATACCAAAAAGAAAGAAGACACACTTCAAGGACACACACTTGATCTTGCTTAAAAGCTTCAATCAAGTAAACAAATACACTCGTGCTTCAAAGCTTAGAGTGGACAAATTACAACTCAAAAACTCAGTCCAAATTCACACATCAACAAGATGGATGAATGACTCACAATTCACAAACGCACACAAGACTAAAACCCTAATACTCACTCACTTCACCGTTCGTGTTTTCTATGTCTAAAACAAGGTTTACAGAGTCTTTAAATAGAATCTTTCTAAATGGGCATGGGCAACATGAAACCCTAATTCTATTTATTGCGTATTCCCTAAGAAATAGCAGCGAATCATTCCTTTTCGGGAAACATAATATTCTGCCTTAAAATAGAATTACTCCTTGAATAATGCATGCAATCTACACATAAGCACACAAAGACTTGCATGAAAAGCGCAACAAAATACATAACAGTCAGACTGAATGTTCTGTATGCACATGTCGTAACATCGGGTCTGACATCTTGAATAAATCCTGCATAACCATATCAAACAACCTGCAGAAAGGTAATATCACATGTCAAGAATAGTGTGACATCTTGTGATAACACTAAGTTTTACCAAAATTGATGCCAATTCATAGAACCAACAAACTCCCCCTTTGGCAAATTTAGGCTAAAACAAACAACAGATCACATGTTCACAAGAATTCAACCAGAGCATCAGTTCAGCAACAGAAAAAAACATACACACATCACTAGCAAAAATAACAACTTGTAAACACACAAGCACTTGCACATACAACACTAGCAAGAACTAACTAGCAAACATCAGGACACACAAGTGCTTGTACTCTCCCTCAAACAACTCCCCCTTAAGCCAGTCCACAACAAGCAACAACCACACTGCTTCACATAAACAGAACACAGAGAATTCTCCCTCTGTACCAAACAAATAAACACCAGAATTCTCCCCCTGTATCAGACAAGCAGAGCAACAACAATACTATAGAGCTAAGCTAAGATACTCCGCTACATCTACAGCTACTTCTCCCCCTTTTTAGCCAAAAGAGACCAAAGAGACAAAATAAATGTCTATCTAGTCATTAACAGAAATACCAGAAGTTAAAGAGTTACATCACCAAGTACATACACAGCTGTAAGAATTCTGAGAAACAAAAAAAAAAAAACACAAAGAAATCCACCAAAAAACCAAGAAAACCATCAAAACAAGAGGGACCAAAGCCAAGAGAGCTACTCAGTAGAGCTTGAGTTGCAACCTCTTCAGTAGCACCAGAAGCAAAATTGCCACTCGCATCATCATTGTTAGCAGACCTCTCACTAGAGGTGTGGGCTTCAGCTTCTTCTTCATGGTTGACATTAGCATGTTCAACATTTTCACCCTCAACTTGCTCCAATCTTTCAATCAAGGCTTCCAAAGATTGTTTTCTAGTTGTGGCTACCCTAATCCCTTCACCTAGCTCTTTGCATGTCTCCTTAAGCTCAGCAATTGCTCCAACTTTTGAGACTAGCCTCCTCATGGCAGATGTCATGACAATATCCTCAACATGACTGCCTTCAAAGAGTTTGTAGTGCACAGACAAAAATGGTTTTCTCCTACTAGGTAAATCATTTGAGCACAGAATACCAGGATGTTGATTAAAGATAACTCCACAGATCATAGAGGGAAAAGCAATTGACAGCTTAACTACATTAGTAGTTGCATGCTTGATGATTTGATCAAACATATATCTACCATAGTCAAATTTCACTTTTGTCCCAACAACAAAAATAAACCTCCTAAGAGTATTAGCAATAGTGGAGATATGGTTGGTGGGGACCCAATTAGCAGCTCCTATTTTATGCAGGATAACATACTTGATAGTCAACTTCCCAGCAGGAAGATGCTTTTTAAAAGGCCAAACTTTCACCTGCTTAGCTGTAATCTCCCTACAGACTTGATTGTCTGTAACCTCTAATTCTCCTGCACCCCCATTATTTCTGCCTAGAAAATTATTAATAACAGTAGGAGAGAATGTTATACACTTACCCCTCATATACACCTTGCAGAACTCCTTGTTGTTCTTATCAGAAATATCCTCAGGAATATTAATAATAAATTCCTTGACTAAACCTTCGTAGCATTGAGAGAACCCAGCAACAGTCTTCAAAAGCCCAACAGCTTGTATCAGATCCATGACCTCCTTGACATCAACGACATCTTTCCCCAATTCCCTTTCCACAGCTACCCTTCTCTGAATCACAAATTTCCACTTAGCAGCTCCATCCTCAAGATGGAAGGAGATGTTATCCAAATGAACAACATGTACTTTAACAGGAGACTTCCTAACAGTAGTTTTCTTCGCAGGCGAGATGTCAGGGACATCTTCCTCAACATCCTCTTCAGGCTCAAAATCATCTTTGACCTTCCTCTTATTTATTTCAACCTTGCTCCATGGTTTGGAGGGACCAATGACAACAGTCTTCTTAGCTTCTCTAGCTGACATAAGGTCACCCACAGATTTTCCTTTGTGAGTCTTCATGCGTTTAGCCACACTTGGCTTTATATGATGAATCAAGCTTTCCTCTTGATCATGAGAGCTACCATCCTCTAGATCAATCACAATATTTGCATCATCATGCTTATCAGAGTGGGAAGCATTAGCCGTGTTAGAGGCCACATATTTCCCTTTGTCAGACATGGTTTGCCCTAGAGAGCGCAACCCTTCAGCAGCCAAGGCCTTTTCAGAACAGGAGCAATCATCACCCTTACCACTAGGTTATTCAACCTCAGGAGGGGGATACATTTGAGCAAGGGGAGTAGAAACCCCCTTCACAGAATGGCCTTCATTAAGAATTCTAGTAACTATGTCTCTTATAACACGATCAGTATAGTGTGTTCCTTCCTTATACTTAGTGATAGGAGTTGAACCAGACGGAATACTAGAGGGATTACCTTGATTGGAACATGCAGAAGCGGAGGCATCAATGGAGATGGGTTGGTTCAAATCAATATCCGCAACGGGATTAACAGAGAGAGGAGCAACATCCAAAATCTCATCATCAGGGACATTCATGGGAGGAACACTAAATTTTGGAGTAGACTTAGTATTTTTAGAAGCAGATGTATCTTGATGTTGTGACATTTTGGAGTTTTTCTTGAAAAAGTAAGGTTGCCCTAGCAGAGGTTTTTGGAGAAGGAAAAGGAAGATGGAATAGTTGGAGTAGGTAATGATGTTATAGGGGTAGCGAGTGAGGATGGAATAGATGGTATTTCCAATACAAGGTAATGATTTACCATAATGGGAGCACTTTATCTTAGGAAAATAGACTGTAATTTGAGTACTTTTTCCACTCCATATTAATTGCTACAAATTTTCATAAATGCAAATCCCTAATCTCCCTCTCTGGAATTCAAATTGATTTGCATCCAAGGCCTTTGTAAAAATATCAGCTAACTACATCTCAGTAGCAACATGCTTTAAGGCTACAATCTTATCTTCCACAAGTTCTCTAATAAAATGGTGACGTATATCAATATGTTTGGTCCTGCTGTGTTGAATAGAGTTCTTTGAGATATTTATAGCACTCAGGTTGTCATAGTACAATGTCATGACATCTTATGTGACATTGTATTCAGTCAGCATTTGTTTCATCCACACCAGTTGAGAACAACTACTTCCAACTGCTATATATTCAGCTTCAACAGTAGACAGAGAAACACAATTTTGCTTCTTACTAAACCATGATATTAGATTGTTCCCCAAGAAGAAACACCCTCCTGATGTGCTTTTCCTATCATCAGCACTTTCAGTCCAATCGGCATCACAATAGCCAAACAACACGGAATCAGATCCATGAGTGTATAGCATCCCATTGTCACAAGTCCATTGACATATTTCAGGATCCTTTTCACTTGGTTTATATGGCTCACCTTTGGTTCAACTTGATATCTAGCACATACACCTACAACAAAAGCAATGTCAAGTCTGCTTGCTGTAAGATATAGCAGACCCCCTATCATGCTTCTGTAGAGACTTTGATCCACACTGACACCATTTTCATCTTTAGACAACTTCAGATGAGTAGGAGCAGGTGTCTTCTTGTGTGTTGCATTCTCCATGCCAAACTTCTTAACTATATTCTTGGCATATTTACTTTGAGATAGAAAGATAGAATCTTCCATCTGCTTGACTTGTAGGCCAAGAAAATAAGTTAGTTCTCCAACAAGACTCATCTCAAATTCAGACTGCATTTGTTCAACAAAATGTTGAACCATCTTACTTGACATCCCACCAAACACAATATCATCCACATAGATCCGAGCAATCATGAGCTTTCCTTTTTCATCTTTGACAAATAAAGTCTTATCAATGCCTCCCTTTGTGTATCCATTATCAATGAGAAACACTGTGAGTCTCTCATACCAAGCTCTAGGAGCTTGTTTCAACCTTTAAAGAGCTTTCCTCAACTTATACACATGCTTTGGAAGATTTGGATCTGAGAATCCCTTTGGTTGTTCAACATATACTTCCTCATTCAAGTAGCCATCTTACTTGACATCCCACCAAACACAATATCATCCACATAGATCCGAGCAATCATGAGCTTTCCTTTTTCATCTTTGACAAATAAAGTCTTATCAATGCCTCCCTTTGTGTATCCATTATCAATGAGAAACACTGTGAGTCTCTCATACTAAGCTCTAGGAGCTTGTTTCAACCTTTAAAGAGCTTTCCTCAACTTATACACATGCTTTGGAAGATTTGGATCTGAGAATCCCTTTGGTTGTTCAACATATACTTCCTCATTCAAGTAGCCATTTAAGAAGGCACTTTTCACATCCATTTGGAATAGTTTAAACTTCAGAATACATGCCACTCCTAGCAATAATCTAATGGACTCTAGGCGAGCTACAGGTGCAAATGTTTCATCGAAGTCAACTCCTTCAACTTGAGTGTATCCTTGAGCTACTAACCTTGCTTTATTCCTAGTAACCACACCTTTTTCATCAGATTTATTCTTGTATACCCACTCTGTTCCAATAACATTTATTCCTTCAGGTCTTGGAACCAAATCCCATACTTCATTTCTCTTGAATTGTCCTAACTCTTCCTGCATGGCATTGATCCAGAATTTATCAGTTAAAGCTTCTTTAACATTCTTAGGCTCAATCTTTGACACAAAACAGGCATGTGAGATCACTTCCCTTGATCTAGTGGTGACTCCTTTATTTAGATCTCCTATAATGCGATCTTTAGGATGATCCTTCTGAATTCTGATAGAGAGTCCCTTGTTTACTTGATCAACTTCAGGTTCAGCCTGGGTGGACTCACTCTCACTAATTTTATCAGAAGGTTCAGCTGGGGCATCATTCAGAAATGTTTCAACATCGTTTGTGACATCAGTCTCTTGATCATCAACAACAACATTGATAGATTCCATCATAACTTTAGTTATGGAATTAAAGACTCTAAAGGCTCTGCTGTTTGTTGAGTAGCCCAGAAATATTCCTTCGTCACTGTTGGGGTCCATTTTCCTTCTTTGTTCACGATCAGCCAGGATATAACATTTACTACCAAACACATGGAAGTATTTGACAGTAGGTCTTCTTCCCTTCCAGACTTCATATAAAGTGGTTGAGGTCCCTTTTCTCAAGGTTACTCTGTTGTGAACATAATAAGCAGTGTTTATAGCTTCAGCCTAAAAGTGGTAAGGCAACTTCTTAGCATGAATTATAGCTCTAGCAGATTCTTGGAGAGTTCTATTTTTCCTTTCCACCACACCATTTTGCTGAGGGGTAACGGGAGAAGAGAACTCATGTCCAATCCCTTTAGATGAACAAAAATCAACAAATTTACTGTTTTCAAATTCTTTCCCATGATCACTTCTGATTCTGATAACATGACTCTCTCTTTCTCTTTGAAGTCTTTGGTAAAGGTCTTTGAACACATCAAACACATCAGATTTTTCCCTTATAAAATTCACTAGGGGTGTTCAAAACCAAACCAACCCAATAGAAAACCGCAAACCAAACCAAACCAAACCAAAACCGCAAAAAACCGCATTTGGTTCGGATCCGTTTGGGTCATTCTCTAACAAAACCGCGCGGTTTGGTTTGGTTTGCGGTTTGTATTTTTCAAACCGAACTAAACCAAACCAAACCGCATTATGTTACAACTCAAACTTAAATTATCCCACATCCAATCCAAAACTCAAACTTAGTATGCCTTAACCTTACAATTAAAAATGATTTTCTCTTACTCACACTTAGGATTTCAATTTCAACCTTCTTAAATCTCTCTCAGTAGTATCGCACATTCTTCTCATATTCTTTACCATGTACATTTCGCTTTTTCTACTCTAATATTTCATCTCTTATGTTCTTTCTTTTTTATCTTTTATGTTACTATTTTCTCTTCCAATTACGTTTTTATCGCACATTTCTTCTCAATCCCGCATCTGATATGTTCTTTTTTTCATCTTCTCTAATCTCTCATCTCATATGTTTTTTATGTTTTATTATAATGTCTTTGATATTATTTTATTCTACTATTATATATATATTTTTTATTCCATTTTTGTCTAATCTATATGTTTTTTATTCCATTTTTGTCTAATCTAATTTTGTGTATATTGAATGCAAAGTTTTTGTCTAAATATGATAAGTTTTTATGTTATTTAGTAATGTATGAATGACTAAATACAAAGTTACGTTGTTCTCTATAGGTGTATGGATGACTCAATAAAAATATTGTAAAAAACCGAACCAACCGAACCAATCCAAACCGCATTGGTTTGGTTTGGTTTGGTTTGGTTTTATTTTTAAAAGTCAACCGAACCAAACCGAACCGCATGCTTTTTTCTCTTGCGGTTCGGATGATTTTTATCGTCAAAACCGCCCAAACCGCACCGCGAACACCCCTAAAATTCACCCAGGTATATCTGGAGAAGTCATCCACCACAACATATGCGTACCTTTTTCCACCAAGACTTTCCACCTGCATAGGCCCCATTAGGTCCATGTGGAGAAGTTCTAGCACTTTAGATATGGTGTCATGTTTGATCTTCTGATGTGACATCTTTGTATGCTTTCCAATCTTACATTCACCACATACTCTTCCTTCTTCAATCTTTAATTTTGGGATTCCTCTGACAACTTCAACAGATATGATCCTCTTCATCCCTTTAAGATGCAGATGACCCAGTTTTTGATGCCATAGTTTCACTTCTTCTTCTTTAGCTAGAACATATATTGATGAATAGCTAGTTTCTTGAGGAATCCACATGTAGCAGTTGTCCTTAGATCTGACTCCTCTCATGATCACTTCATTTTTTGCATTAGTAACCAAGCATTCAGTTTTTGTGAAGTTCACATTGAGACCTTGATCACATAGTTGACTGATGCTGATCAGGTTTGCAGTCAATCCTTTAACAAGAAACACATTATCAAGGTTAGGAACTCCAGAGTAGTTTAGCTTTCCAATCCCCTTGATTTCACCCTTTGCTTCATCACCGAAAGTTACATACCTGGTGACATGAGATTGTAGGTTAACCAACAGATTTTTGCTTCCAGTCATGTGTCTGGAGCATCCACTGTCAAAGTACCAATCTTCTTTGGCTGAGACTCTGAAGGAAGTCTGAGCTATCAAGTTAGTAGCACCAACCCTAGGAACCCACTGTTTTCTGTTAGAAGAGATGTGTTGTTTGGGTCTAGGTTGATGAGTAGGACTGGGATAACCATATAACCTAAAGCATAATGGTTTTATGTGACCAAATTTCCCACAGTAATGACATCTCCATCTTTGGTATTTTCCTTTTGAGTGCTTATGTTGTCTTCCCTTGTGATGTTGAGACACCTGATGTGACATCTTTGGTTTGCTATCAGAGGGACTACAATCAGGAGAAGATTCATTGAACCCAAGGCAAGTCATGTCTCCTGCCATCTTTCCATCCTGGAGGATTTTGTCTAAGGTGTCAGATCCACTATTTAGCATTTTGACAGACTTAGTCATCTCATCCAGTTTGGAATTCAGGAACAAGGCTTCAATCTTCAAATTAGAAATGGTTTCTAAGTGTTTTGTCTTCTCAGCCTTTAGTTGGGTTATCAGTTTCTTCTATTTCTCCACTTGTTGACATACTTCTTCACTTTTGAGACACAAATTATTGTAAGGAGTAGCTAATTCATCAAAGGTTAATTCATCATCACTGGAATCTTCATCAGGACCATATCTCCCAGTCAAGGCAATCACAAGATTGGCAGATTCTCCTTCTGTTTTGCTTTCAGAGTCATCATCAGACCAAGTAGCAGCAAGACTCTTCTTTTGTTTCTTGAGATAGGTCCCACATCCAGCTCTAATGTGACCATACCCTTCACATTCATGACACTGAATTCCTTTGCCCTGTTTGGATTTTTCTTCAGATCTTGTTCTTCTTCCAGCATCATTGGACCTACTGATGTCAAATGAGTTGTTCTTCACATTAGACTTTGACTACACATCCATCCTCTTCAGGATTTTGTTGAATTGTCTTCCAAGTAACACTAAGTCATTTGACATACCTTCATCAGTATCCTGACTACTTTCTTCCTTTTTATCTTCAGTGTTGGACACAAAGGCTATGCTTTTGACTTTCTTTTCAGATCCATCACTCATTCCCAACTCGAATGTTTGGAGGGATCCAATTAGATCATCCACTCTTATCTTGCAGATATCTTGAGATTCTTCTATGGCTGTCACTTTAATGGCAAATCTTTTGGGAAGTGACCTGAGAATTTTCCTCAAAAGCTTTTCATCTGACATCTTCTTACCTAGGGCACCTGAGGAATTAGCAATCTCAAGAATATTCATATGGAAATCATTAATACTCTCATCTTCTTTCATCCTCAAATTTTAAAACTTGGTAGTAAGCAGCTGCAATCTAGACATCTTCACTCTAGAGGTACCTTCATGTGTGGTTTTGAGAATATCCCAAGCATCTTTAGCCACCTCACAATTGTTCACCAGTCTGAAGATGTTCTTATCAATCCCATTGAATATAACATTCAATGCTTTAGAGTTTCCAAGAGCTACTTTATCCTCCTCCTTGGTCCATTCTTCCCCAGACTTCTTATCAGTTGTAACTTTTCTATCCTTAGTAATGAAAGGATGTTCCCAGCCTGTTAGAACATCTTTCCAAGTCTTATTGTCTAAAGATTTCAAGAAGGCTACCATTCGAGGTTTCCAGTAATCATAGTTAGATCCATCCAGAATTGGTGGTCTATTTACAGATCCTCCGTCTCTGTCCATAGTACCAGAAAGTAACGTCCCAAGATCTCACCCAGAACCAGAGCAGGATGCCTGCTCTGGTACCAATTGAAATTCTGGTATCAGATATGAGATGTCGAAGGTAATGTCACGACACTAATATCTGAACAACAAGTAAAATATGAACAAAATAAAAACAAGGAAACAATTGAAAAACGACACAAGCAATTATTAACCCAGTTCGCTGCAAACACACCTACGTTTGGGGGCTACCAAGCCAGGAAGGAAATCCACTAAACAAAATTAGTTCAAAGACTCTTAGTGTCGCAACCTGAAAAATACAGTGTGCGAAAAAACAATCGGCGAAAGAAAATGACAGAAGAGTCGCCACCGTGCGTTATTTATCCCAAAGGAGGGAAAGGAAACGCTCGAAGTAAACCTGAAAAGAGGAAAGGAAAAGACAAGGTCTCGCAACCAAATCTTGGGTTCGGGAGTCGGTTATGCGAAGGGAAGGTATTAGCACCCCTATGCATCCGTAGTACTCTACGGGATCCACTTTTGTAGTTCTTGTCTAAAGGGTGTGAGTTTATCTTGTGCTGTTTACTAAAAAAGGGGGTTAAATGAAAATGATTCGCGCGGATGTCGCATCCACTGCATACGTATCTCATCTGAATATGAGAATCAGAGTCTTCGTAGCTCGGCTGACCTATAGGTTAAGGGTAATTGTGCTCGCTAAGACATCGCGTCTTATGCCTACGTATGTCATCTGGAATGAGAATCAGAGCAAGCCGTAGTTCGGCTAACTACGGGGTTAAGGATTATGTTTTGGGGGCGGACGACGTTACTATGCAATCTACCGGATGCTCGACCTTTGGAGACTTACTCACCTGTAGTAGAAGGAGTAAGCGTGTGTTTAGGAGAAGAAAAATCAATGAAGGGTTAGGGTTTGGGATGCTCATGCAAAAAGGCAGTCCTTGACGAAGGAACCGCGCTACCTGCGGGGATACGAACACATACAAAACAAACATGTATAAAGTAAATGTGCCAACAAGACAATAAGAATAAATATCCCAAATGGTATCCCACAAGCAAAGTGGAATATCCAGCGAGCTATCCCTGCAAAAGTCATGTGAGACTTCACAAAAACTCAACAAAAGGGTTAGTGAAACAAGATAAGGATTAGGAAAAAACATGCTATGACAAACGTAAGTCAGATTAGAGCAAAACAATATGGTTTTTCATGGATAACAGTATGGTTTCAGAAACCTCAAACCCTGTGGCATACACTTCGGAAATTAAACGATTAAGCATTCAAGGCATAGGTTTCACCCATTCCTGCATGTGCGAAACCTAACGATATCCACACTTCCAAATTCAAACATAATACATCACACATTTAGAACATTCAAATTGAAGGCGTAAAATAATGGGAATAGGGCAAACCTGATTGGAGAGCTTGATTGAAATTGAGTTGCACCCGTGAGGTTTACAAAACAATCTTTAGGGTTTATGTGAGGCAGAGGTGATTCTGTGCAGTTGAGTTCCCTTCAGGGTTTGGAGGTTGCTCTGAACTCTGTTAGCTCTTCTCTCACTATCTTTTTCCAACAAGGGTAATAGGAATAGAATATCTTTTGTTTAACTGAAACTCTGAATTTATAACCTGATTTTTGTGGACCTGTGGGCTCAAATGAGAGAGGTCCAAGTCCAAGATTTTTTCTTTTATTTATTTATTTATTTATTTATTATTCTTTTTTTTTATATATATTTTTTTATATTTCTTTTTTTCGTTTTCCGTTTTTTTTCGTTCTTTTTTCAAAACACGTGGGCTTCGCCTAGCGAGCATGACAGCTCATGAACAAACCTTTACTCCTTCAAGATTAACGTTTTGACTGACGAACAGACCCATGTTGGAAGTAACTCAAGTCTTTCCATTGTGTTAACTGATCATCTAAATAGAGCCCACAAAGTATCCTGGATGATGTTCAAGCTTCTTGGATCCGATTCCGATTGCCATGATGAAATGCAAATGCTAAATGACCTAAAAATGAATGTATGCATGAGGTGTAAAGCGTATGCCTCCAGTAAAAATGAAGGGTAAATTTTGGGGTATTACAGCTGCCCCTATTCAATCAACTGGAGACCTGGAAAGAAGATAGCAGCGACTTTCGGGCTTTCGAGGTATCAAGGGATTGAATACAATGAAAGCCCGAAAATTTGCACTGAAGTGAAGTGAAGTAACAATGCCTGTCAGAATCGGCAAAGAGGTGGTCTTGAAAGAAGAATCCGTCTGGTACGGTGAGAGTCAATCTGAATACCGAAAAAGAATGTTAACATGGATACCAAAATCAATGGTAACACAAAAATAACCATGGCCTGAATGCCGCTCATCAGTCTGAATACCGAAAAAGACTTCGATCTGAACATCGGGAGATATGAGATTATTAATATCGGTCTGAACACCGAGAGGCTTGCCTGAATGCCACAAGTTGCGTCGACCTGAACGTCGGAAACTTCTTCGATCTGAACATTGGAAAACTGGCCTGAACGCCACAAGTTGCATCGACCTGAACGTCGGAAACTTCTTCGATCTGAACATCGGAAAACTGGCCTGAACGCCACAAGTTGCATCGACCTGAACGTCAGAAACTTCTTTGATCTGAACATTGGAAAACTGGCCTGAACACCACTTCGGTCTGAATACCAGAAACTTCATGCCTGTCAGTATCAGCAGAAATAGGGAACGATAATAAAGGCGGCGCATGGGCCAATGACACTTGCTGGCGATAACAAAGGTAAGTCATGAACAATCTTCAGTCTGGGTACTGGAAACAACTTCTGGCTTATCACTTGGGATACCGAGAATGTTTTATGCTTACATGCGTATGTTTGAATTTTTCAATGGCGTAATGCTCCATGAAAATGAAAATGCTACGCGATTTGGGAGGATGCAATGCAATATGATTCTACATGCAGGGATGCGAAATGCTGGGTAGAATGCCAAGCTGAGGCAAGGGGATCTGTTGGGGAAATGATCACCATCTTCTGGACCTTGGCAAGGCTGCTGGAGATGCCCAACACAAAGAATTCTATGGGGAAATGACCCGCCACACGGTGTTCTAGCAATGACGAAATACCGAGATTCTGACTGGGGAGAGAACGACACTGAAAACCTGCTGTTGGGGAAAGCGATAGTGGTTCTGGCAACCACGATCTGCGAGAGATGACTCAGTAGGGGAAGCAAACACCGATACGGTACCGAGGTTCTGCTTCAAGGAAAGAAACCATGGATCTGGCATTGGGATTATCGATCTGGCCTCGAACTCTGAGGAGAAGCCGCTTCTGCTGGAAAGATACAGTCTGGCACTATCAACTCCGCTGGGGGTATTGTATACGTGCGTTTTCGACGCCATGAGATTTGGTGTAAGAAATGATTTTTTCGACAAATGATGACATGGGTTGAAACGATTTGATTAATAAGTATGGTTCGACACTTCGACAAAATGGAAGTTTCGTCATTTCGACAAAGATGTTTGCACCTAGGAAAAGCACTTTTGACAGATAGGGAGAACATTGCAGTATGTTGATAATTCGACAAAAATCCTGAAGGAAGACGTCAATTCGACTTAAAAGTAAATTTGAATTTAAAAGGTTGTGACGTTTGGCAGAAGACGCGTGGAAGCATCTGGCGAAAGGAGGAGAGCCATGTGTCATAGTTTTAGGATTTAGTCGTTAATAACAGTTATGTTATTTGTGTATATATAGGGTAGTTATTATCTAAAAAAGAGTGTGAAGAATTACTTATACAAAATTCCTGAAAACACTCAAAGTACCCGTGTGAGAGAAAAGAGTCATATTTGGAAAATGTATGTGTAAACAAACACCAATTCCTTCAAAGTTTATTTTATAAAGTTCAAAGTTCTTTACAAATCTCTTTTATGTTTTCCAGTCATTTATCTTTCTGCACTTTATCCTTTTCGACACTTTACATTTCGTCAGTTATTTTCCGCCATTTACTTTATCTTGTTAAATTTACATCCACTTAACATTGTAATCAACATATTTCGACGTAAAACACTTAGAGAACAGAAATGAAAGATATGAAAGTGATTTTAGACATCTTCAAGACCATCTAGATTTTGCACATGTCCTAGGATTTGTGTGGTTGATCCTGCAAGTAACCCAATTCTACAAGTTTTGGTAAACCAGAGGTTGTTCGCCAAAATTCACAGCGAACAAATTGGCACGCCCAGTGGGACTGTGCAAAAAATTTTAGAAAGTTAGATAATCGCTAGTCAAAATCTGTCCTTCATTTGTATGAGACTGAGAAGCGGTAAATTAGCCGTATCCAAAGTAGAAATACCTAAAAGAACAAGAGTAAGGAAAATGGCGAACCAGCCAAATAATCCTAACGAATCCATCCCAGTATCTAACCCTGTCCCTTCGACAGAAGGCAATATAGGATCGGTCCCTGTGTCAGAGGCTGTACCTTCGTCAGCGGGGTCGATACCAGCGGTTTCGATATGACAAAACGCGCCTAGTTCGTCCTTCAGGGCACAACAAATGCCCATTGGGACACCCCCCTGTGCGAAACACTTCTAGGCCTTTTGTAACGAATTTCACCATGCCTCCGCCTGGTAGGGAACAACCCTTCGGAATGCCAACTTCGGTGATGGCAAATTTACATAACTCCCCGTTAATATATTCAGACTCGATGGCCAACGTGTCTTCACCCTTACAAGGGTCAGGATATGGTGGAAACGTGAGTAGACTGAATCAACAACCATTTTACGTGCCGCCGATAACAAATAATTCGGCGCAAGTGATTAGACAGCAGATGGACGAGAGTAATCATGATATGGTCCAAATGTTGACGCAACAAATGGGAGCGGTGTTTAATCCACTGATACAGAACACCACTCAAACAAACCAAGCGTTGGCAGCGCAAATGACGCGCATTGCTGATTTCTTTGGAGTCCCTCAAACTCGACACAGAGAACAAGTGGTTCATAACCCAGCGGTAGCGGTCCAAGAAGAACCTACGATAAACCAGATACCGTTAGACAATCCTCAAACGAACGTCAGAAACCGAGAGGATGCAGTCGAACAGCCTCGTGTCGAAATCCCCATTCCACAAGAGCCTAGAAGGATAGTAATCCAGAGAGGCCAGGACGCAGATGTTGTATTGCAACAACGGATGCGGTATAATAATCCGCCTGTCGAAAATAATTTGGCAGCCATGGTCGAAACGATAATGGCACAAAATGGGATGAACATGGGTTTACAAAGGCCTAGTTACGCATCCCCACTATCAGAATATATTCTGCAAGAAGAATTGCCACCAAGGTGGAAAGTCCCTAAGTTCACAAAGTTCTCAGGGGACACTAGTGAGTCCACTATAGAACATGTGGCACGTTACCTGATCGAGGCAGGGGAAATAGCCCGTAACGAAAATTTGAAAATAAAATATTTCCCTAGTTCCTTAACAAAAAACGCGTTTACTTGGTTTACATCTTTGCCTGCAAACTCAGTATACACGTGGACCCAATTAGAAAGGCTGTTCCATGAACAATTCTACATGGGACAAACAAAAATAAGTCTGAAAGAATTAGCCAGTGTCAAGAGAAAACACTCCGAACCAATAGATGATTATTTAAATAGGTTCAGATTGCTAAAGGCTAGATGTTTCACCCCAGTGCCAGAACATGAGTTGGTCGAAATGGCCGCAGGGGGACTAGACTATTCCATAAGGAAGAAACTAGATACCCAGTATCTGAGGGATATGGCACAATTAGCGGATAGAGTGAGACAGGTCGAAAGGTTAAGGGACGAAAAATTCAGGGCAAATAAGAATAAAAAAGAGAGGGTAGCCTACGTAGGGGTTCGCCAAGATGATGAGTTCGACGAACACGAACCAAGTAGCTTCGACGAACAAGAAATCGACCTAGCAGAACTAAAACAAGGGCCACCTTATTCGTGCAAAGTACTAACTCCGTCGAACGGAAACCCAGTCGAAACCAACGATAAGTTCCCCAAAAGGACTTATACGTTCGACATTACCAAATGTGACGAAATCTTCGATCTGTTGGTTAAAGATGGTCAATTAATAAAACCACCAGGCGCTAAAGAACCGCCTATGGAACAACAGAAAAAGAGAGGTTTTTGTAAATACCATAATTTTCTGGGCCATAAGACGTCTCGTTGTTTCCTTTTCAGGGATCTCGTTCAAAATGCTATCCGGGACGGAAGGCTGAAGTTTGGTGACAAACCAAAACAACAGATGAAGATCGACTCGAATCCTATGCAAGCAGTCGAAGCCCACTACGCTGAACCATCCGTCGTAAACATGGTGGAGGCCGAAGTTGCTCCTGATGGCAATTTGGAAATGGTGGAAGCCCCTGGAAGCTTCGACGCAAATGTCAACATGGTCGAGATTACTGATGATCTCGCAAGCCAGAAAAGAATAGAAACTACTGAAGGTTTCGACAAGAAGGACGGTGACAATGCTGTCGAGAATGTGGAGTTTCGACAAGAGGAGAATTGGGACCGCTTGGGACAGCCAAGTGGGAAATATGATTTTCTTGTGAAGTACAACACGCCGACAAGCTCTCAGATCGACATCAACACAATCCAACCAAGCGGTTGGGGAGATGCCTCTTCAGAAAACAATGAGGAGACAGTCGACGCAATTGAGCATGCCCCTAATACGAAGGGGAGGGTTACTGAAGACCCAGCGATTGAAAACAAGGCTGCTGAAGGCCTTGATTCTAACAAAGCAAAGAAAGGTGATATCGCCAACTGCGTCAACACCATGGGGCCTTTCAGTGAAGAGGTCACAAAAATCAAAGCGGAAGCCGCTAACGGTCCTTCGAAGCCCATGATCAGTGGGATTCTGCGTAGGACAATGGAAGACCCCAGAAGGAATTGGAACAAATGCTGTTGCAAACATGGTCCCAGGACCATATCTTGGTGCTGTTGCCCAGAGAAAGAGTTCGACCAGACACCAAAAGGCGTCGAAGGCGAAGAAGAGAGGCTCATCAGGAAGATGAACGAATTAAGCATCGCCGACGAACAAAATGTTGGGGTAAATATGGTAGAAATATCTCAGAAGGACCAGGTCGAAAAGGGCGAAGAGCGTCGTCAGAAAGAGTACCAAAGGCTGGCGTACCCTAGAGAGGAGGAAAACTTAATGGAATTCATCAAGAGGTGCCAAAGGATGAAAACCGAAGTGATGTTGTGCCCACGCTGCAGCGCAGTCTTCGACAGGAAGGCAGCAACCAACCTGGAAGCGGTGGATAAGACCAAAAGGAAAGAGAATTGTGGAACAGTGAGATATGACCCAAGGAGAAGTGATCACCACCAGTGGAGGCACGGAGAGAGACGCCAGAACACCTATAAACCATCTGACAAAGCGACGGACGACAAATGGGTTCAACCCATTAGGGACGCCCAGGGGCAGAAGAAATGGGGAAAGTTTGAGGTTCAGAGAGGCGCGTCGATGGAGGGCAAGAAGGAAATGGAAAAACACAAGCCAAGACCATACCCGTCAGAGAATTACAAAGGAAAAAATCCCATGTCCAGGTCCCAATGGAGGAGGTTCCAAAGGCAGAAGAGGGCAGAAATAGAGACGGCGAAAAAGAACATGAATGGTCCAAACGAAGCAGAATCTAGCAACAATCGTCAGACAAGGAGCAGGAAAGAGACTCCCCTCCAGATCAATCCTAGCGGAGTTGTCGAATCGGTGGCGTCGAAAGAGAAGATGCAGGAAGATGATGAAGTAACCGACAGTTTTAACTCTGACTCAGAGGCATCCTTCAACGTGATTTGCAACGTGGTCTCTGTTCTCCCTAGAGACTATGATAGAGTCATGGAAATTGAGGATGAAGGAGACGAAATGGAGGAAGAAACAATGGCACACAAGCCCGTCTGCTACTACGTGATGAACAACGGATGCGTCGAAGAGCAGAACGCTTTTTTCGAAAGACCAGACGACTCCATGAAAGCGCATTTGAAACCTCTGTTTATAAAAGGAAAGGTGGAAAATGTCGGCGTGAATAAGATACTGGTGGACGGGGGAGCGGCAGTGAACTTGATGCCCCACTACATGCTGAAGAAGATTGGAAAAGACGATTCGGACGCGAAGCCTCACAACATGGTGCTGTCGAATTACGAAGGGAAGATAGGAACAACTATGGGAGTCATCCAAGTGAACTTAACTGTGGGAACCATAACAAGACCCACAATGTTCATAGTCATCGCTTCGAAAGCCAACTACAACCTGCTGCTTGGTAGGGAATGGATTCACGGCGTAGGAGCTGTACCCTCTTCAATGCACCAGCGGATAGCCATATGGAGGCCAGATGGAATCGTCGAAAACATCGAGGCTGACCAAAGCTACTTCATGACCGAGGTAAACAGTGTCAACAACCAAAGCTTCGACAAAAACCTGGCTCATATACCTCCCTGCAGCCCGGCAGAATTCGACTTGAAGACGACAGACAATGCCTATTGCTCCATGTACCTACATCCAACGCATGGTTTCCAGTGGGATAAAGAAGTGATTGGCGAAACTTACATATGGGGAACCACTCATATAGCGCCGACGGGATGGGGTAGTGAATTTGACGATGACGAGTGAACAATCAGCGATCGAAAAGATTACGGCTTACATAGCCGAAAACAAACTAAAAGAGGCCCTTGAGGCTGAGGTAAAAAATATGGCTGTCGAAGCCAACCAAGAGAACTCCAACAAACAATGTCCCCAAGAAGACGTTGCGGAAGATCATGTCACCAACCAAATGGGCGGATGGCAACACCAAAAGCTTGACGCCATTTACGACGACGAACCTCTGGGGTTCGAAAAAGATCCGGTATCAGCGAACGAGAAGATGGTGGCGCAGGATCCTTTAGAAGAAATAAACTTAGGAATGGGGGCAGAACATAAACCAACGTACATAAGCGCAAAAATGGACCCCCAGTTCAAAGTCGAAATAGTCCAGTTGCTGAAAGAATTCAAAGATTGCTTCGCATGGGATTATGACGAAATGCCTGGTCTTGACAGAAGTCTGGTCGAAATGCAGTTGCCAATAATGGAAGGGAAGAAGCCAGTAAAGCAGACTCCGAGACGCTTCGCACCAGAAATCCTGTCGAAAATAAAAGAAGAGGTCGAAAGACTTCTAAGATGCAAGTTCATCCGCACAACCAGGCGGGTGATTTCTTAGGCTTTGTGGTCCATAAGAAGGGGATCGAAATAAACGAAAATAAAGCCAAGGCCATAATGGAAGCGAAAGCACCATCAACCAAAAAGGGGTTGCAGTCTCTGCTAGGGAAAATCAACTTTCTCAGAAGATTCATCTCCAACCTCAGCGGGAAGACACAAGCTTTCTCTCCTCTACTTCGACTAAAGAAAGAAGACTTCGCATGGGGGCAAGAACAGCAAGCGGCTTTCGACAAAATCAAGGAGTACCTGGCTAATCCCCCAATCCTGATGTCTCCTTGCAGAAAAAGAAATATGAGATTGTACATTTCGGCATCAGACAAAACATTAGGAAGTATGTTGTGTCAAGAAGATGAGAATGGCGTCGAAAGGGCCATTTATTATCTCAGTAGAGTCCTGAACGATGCCGAAACTAGATATAGCATTATAGAAAAGTTATGCCTGTGTGTATATTTCTCTTGTATCAAACTAAAGCATTATATAAAACCTGTCGATGTATATATTTCTTCCCATTTCGACGTAATAAAGTATATGTTATCTAAATCTATTTTACATAGTCGAATTGGAAAGTGGGCTTTAGCTTTAACAGAATACTCCTTGAAATATCTGCCTTTAAAAGCAGTGAAAGGACAAGTGGTCGCTGATTTCATAGCGGACCACTCTATAAACGAAGACGTGGAATACGTCGAACTGGAACCTTGGAAACTGTACTTCGACGGTTCCAGTCATAAAAACGGAACGGGCGTTGGGATGTTGATTATTTCTCCTGAAAAAATTCCAACAAAATTCAAGTACAAAGTTGAAAGTCTGTGTTCAAATAATGAAGCAGAATACGAAGCTTTGATCGCTGGACTTGAAATCTTGTTGAAATTGGGGGCAACGAGAGTCGAAATAATGGGTGATTCCGAACTGGTAATAAAGCAGTTGACGAAAGAGTATAAGTGCGTGAAAGAAAATTTAATCATGTACTTTGTAATAGCCAATAGACTTCTCAAAGCATTCGACAACGTCGTCTTCAGGCACATTCCCAGGTTGAAGAATCAAGAAGCGAATGATCTTGCTCAACTAGCGTCCGGATACAAAGTGTCGAAGGAAAAGTTAGAAGAAGCCATTGAAGTCAGAAGAAGAGTCGTGTCCACCAAGTTGTCCCCATCAGATCTAGAGTCAATAAGATTAGGATACGGTGACGAAGAAAACTTCGAGATATTCAACATAGATGATTCAGGAATAACAGACTGGAGAAAGCCTGTCAAGGATTATCTACAAGACCCAAATCAGAAAGCGGAAAGAAAGGTAAAATACAGAGCTTTGAGTTACGTACTTTTGGGAAATGAATTATTCAAAAAGACTGCAGAAGGAGTTTTGTTGAAATGCCTGAGTGAGGACGAAGCCTACATAGCCTTGTCGAATGTACACAGTGGAGCGTGTGGCGCGCACCAAGCAGGTCACAAAATGAAGTGGCTTTTATTTCGACAAGGAATGTATTGGCCAACAATGCTGAAAGATTGTGTCGAATTCGCGAAAGGTTGTCAGGAATGTCAAGTACATGCAGGCATACCTCATGTCCCTGCAAGTGAGTTGCACTCAATTATAAAACCTTGGCCATTCAGAGGATGGGCGTTGGACTTGATCGGGGAGATTCGACCAGCTTCCTCAAAAGGGCAAAGGTATATTTTGGTTGGGATAGACTATTTCACAAAATGGACCGAAGCCATACCATTGGCGAATGTGGATCAAGAAGCAGTCATAGACTTTATCCAAAAATACATAATCTACAGATTTGGGATACCTGAGACAATAACAACAGATCAAGGATCTGTGTTCACCAGTAAAAACATGCAGAAGTTTGCACAAGAAACAGGTTTTAAGCTCCTTACTTCGACACCTTACTACGCTCAAGCAAATGGGCAAGTTGAAGCAGCCAACAAGGTAGTGATAAACTTGATTAAGAAGCATGTGGGGAAAAAGCCTAGAAATTGGCATAAGACTTTGGATCAAGCCTTGTGGGCTTGTCGAACGTCCCCCAAAGAGGCAACGAATTCGACTCCATTCAAGTTGACTTACGGACACGATGCAGTTTTGCCAGTCGAAATATATCTGCAGTCAGTCAGAGTGCAAAGGCATCATGAAATCCCATCAGATACATATTGGAGTATGATGATGGACGAACTAGTTGATTTAGACGAAGAAAGGCTGCGCGCGCTAGACCTAATAAGAAGACAAAAGGAGAGAGTCGAAAGATTTTACAACAAGAAAGTAAGATTCAAGACCTTCTTAATAGGTGATCTTGTGTGGAAAGTAATCCTTCCTATGGATCGAAAGGATAAATTAATGGGAAAGTGGTCTCCTAAATGGGAGGGACCTTTCCAGGTCTTGAGAACATTTTCAAACGGCGCGTATGAAATAGAAGAAATAGAAAAGGATAAGAGAATCCTAAGAATAAATGGCAAGTATTTGAAAAAATATAAGCCTATATTGCAGGAAGTAAAAGTAGTAACAGAATAAGTGCAAAACATAATTGTGATAAGATGGGCCAAATAAAAATGGCATTCAAAAGTTATTACAAAGAAAGCCTCAAAGGGATGAGAGTTGCTAAATAAATTCGACTAAAAATTAAAATTGGCAAAAGTATCCCTCAAAGTGGCAAACTTCTGCCTCTGGAGTTGGAGTCGATGATCACAAAGACTTTTGTGAGTAGAGAGAGTCTCAATCTCCTGACTAAGTTGATGGGCTTTCTCTGCATGTCGAATACCCACCCTCAATTCTTCGTCAATCTCGCTCTGCTTGGGTTGCTGAATGGATGCCTTACGTTTCTCCTCTTGAGAGATCTTTTCTTGAAGTGCTGCTATCTGTGTTTTCCATTTTTGAATATTGTCATTGCAAGCAGCAACTTCTTCGACATACGTTTCAGAGAGCTTTTGCAATTTTGAAACTTTGTCAGTCGAAGTCGAAACAGCATCCCATTCAGCAGTTTGAGTTTCAGACTTGGAGGAGATTTGATTGGTAAGATCCCTTTGACGATGGAGATCTGCAGTGGCCAAGTCAATGAGAGTCATCAGCTCCATCACAAAACTTCCAATCTCAGCAGAAGCTTCCAGGACATTCACTTGCTTCAGAATTTTCTTAAGACCAATTTGAGCAAGGGAATTCTCTTCCAAGACTTTAAACAAATTGACATCAAGGATTTTTGTCTTGATTTTGGTCAGGAGGTTGCCAAGTGATGGTGCTTCAGAAGTTGCCCCAGAAGTGGTCGAACTACTCTGCGAAGAATCCTGAAAATTAAAACGGGTGCTAAGCATGGCTTTCAGATACTCCAAAGGTCTTTGCACTTTGAGATTTTCAAGCTCCTCGCGAGAAAAACTGGTCGAACCAGTTGATTTGCCACTCCCTTGGGCCCGGTCAGGAGCAGGTGGAGTGTTTCGCGTCGAAGTAGGCTCAACCTCTGTTCGTTTCAACTGGTTGTCCCCATCTCTGGCAGCTCCATCTTCAGGATCATCTTCGACTACAACCTCCATTTCAATATCATCACCCTGAGGTGCAACATGTAATCCTGGATGAGGAGGAGATTCATCTTCAGAAGCTTCACCCACTGTAGTGTCGAATTCTTCTACGGTTTGCATGTCATTGTCACTGGCGGGGATATCTTCCTCTGGCGCTGTTTCCTCCAAAATTTTCTCAGACGTTCCTTCGACAGCCACTTGTTCCTAAAAATAAATTCTAAGATTTAGAAGAAAGGTGTAGGAAAGGTAAACATATGCTGTTGAATTGAAAAATTACCTCAGGAATTTCAGTGTTAAAACCGGATTTCCCACTCCCCGTATCTTTCGACTGAGGCTTGGCAGGAGAAGTACTGGCAGAATCCTTCCTGATTGGGTTGACGACGGACCTTTGGGAAGAAACCTTCGTGAGTTTCTTTTTCTTCTGAGGAGGAGGGACTAACTCTGGAGATTCATCACCAAACTCTTCACTAGGGACTTTATCCTCTTTTCTCTCCTCTTCACTCTTCTTCTTTTGGATTGTTGAGGTTTTTCGACTTACCTAGTCATACAGGCCAAAGCCAGTTAGTTTTGAATAATGGAAGGAAAATAATAAGAAAAAAAGTGTTGTACCTTTGTCGAAGGCTTCTTAGCAGTACTGGGCGACGCTTCGACAGCAGCTTTCTTAGCAGGGATCTTCACGGCTAAGGAAAGAAAGAAAATTCAGAAACAAATATAAGAGATACATGATAAGACAGTTAGAATAACAGAAAGAAAAATCATATTTTTCTGTGAACACCTTCAAGAATGGTATCTTCCACGCGAACGTGTTCTATTCCAATATGAAGGTGTCCTGGATATTCGCCCAGATGATACTTAGTCGGAACCACACGCTCAGCAGGTTTTTGATACTTTTGACGAAGAATTTTCATAAAATCCCCACAAAGGAACCAGTCTGGAAGTGGAAAACCAAACGCCACCCCAAAGTCAGCAGTTGGCAAAGGAGGAAACTTTGGTGGATGACAATTGAAAGCCAGGTCATAGCGCGCCTCTGGTGAAAGATTGGAAGGCAATGACAATTTTTTAAACTTCTCTGTCAATTTACGTTTTAATTCGGCCGCTGCTTCGCATATGGTTCGACTAAGATCATCAGGTCTATACGCAGTTTCAAAATATTTTTGAAATTTCTGTATTTCCTTAATATGTCGTGGAATACCTTTTTTGGTCCGATCCTGCACAAAAGCGAAAGCATTTGTCAAATGTGTAGCAAAAGCAGCTACGTCAAAAAATTTGTTGGAATAATAATCCTTCCACCATTCATCAAACTCAGGAGTGCATAAGAATGATGGTCGAAAAATAACTGGTCGAATGTCGAGAGAAGCATCAGCTAGTTTCTTCGACAGCTCTTTGCCTTCGTCTTCAGTGTGAAGGGAGTTATAAAAGATGATGGACCCCTTTTTGGGGAATATAGGTTGAGGTTTGATTTGGATTAGACCAAATTGTCTAGAAACAAGGTTGGGTTGATAAACTATCAAAGCAATTTGGTTTTTAGTGGTGTTACGATAAGAAAAAAGGAGCCTAGGGGTCAAGAACGATTCCCAAACATTCAGAAATGTGTTTTCGTCCTTTTGCATCTCCAAGGGCAGCTGTTGGGTAAACCACTTAGGTCCGATTTTTCTATCAGCAAAAGGTGCCATGGTCGAAGTAAATTGATGACTTTTAGCAAACATCATAACATAGCTTTTAAAAGCTTGTCGAAGGCTGATTCCTTCATCAGTTGGCGTTAGTAGCACTAATCTTGGCCATTCGACAGTCCTATTGTTTACTTCTTCTTCATCTATTTCTGGTGCTACAGGAAGACTAGCTTCAAAGGTGGCATTGAGCCATAGTTGCAAGAGCCAAAAAGGTCCTGATAAGTTGATTTTCCCTTGGGATTTGGTGTTCTTTAAGAAATGTACGCTCTCGCTCAGAGATTCATAGAGATTCGCCAGAATCATTTCGCTCAAACATAGTTTCGTGCCTGCATGAAGCTGATTGGCTATGGTGATAAATCTCTTGGCAACTTGAAGAGAGCGAGAACAGAACACATATTTGGACAGCCATAGTGTCAAAAAGGCTATATGTTCGACATCTAAAACTTCAGTGGTACTCTTATCATGGTAATAGGACATGAATAAGGAGTAGGGTGCAAGGCTAGTCTCGAAAGCAATGGTATCTTCACTTAAGACAGTAGGGTCGAAATCTATACCATTGGGGTGAAGACCAACAATGGCTGCTGCGTCGAAAAGGGTAGGCGTAACCATCCCACAAGGAAGGTGAAAGGTGTTGTAAGTACTATCCCAAAAGTAGAGAGAAGCCAAAAGCATATTTGGGCAAATATTGGGTCCTACTCTCGACAACTGGATAAGGTCGAAAATGCCTACTTCTTTCCAAAAAGACCCTTTAACTTTTTCGATTTTATCTAACCAAGATACGTAGTCAGAAGGATCTTTCGACCATGGGCAGGTTCTAAATATCCTGGGAAAATTCAAATAGGTTAAGTCCAACTCTCCAATATCCGTCGAACTCGATGAATCTTTTTGTTCTACAACTTTCTCTTTAGGCTGAGGTTTTCTTCCAGCGCCTATGGGTTTTGTGTGAAAGTAAGATGGAAAAAATTCTCTTAAACGCTCTGGTTTAATCTCTGGATTTGGAAGGGGACCTAACATAGCGTGATAATTTCCAGAAATAAGAACAGGGATTAGTACCTGAGATTTATAGATGCAGTCTTTTTCCTTTTCATTTGGAGGTTCCGGAACATACTGTTGATTTCCAATGGTCATTGGCCCTTTTAAATCATGCACAGGAGGAAAAGATGAGTCTTGTTTCTTCTTGGAGTGTTTACTGCTTAAGGGTTTTTGAGGCGCCATTGCTGGAAAAAACTGAAGAAGATTTCTCAGAAAATGTGAAAAGCTTGAGAAATGGGTATGAAAAAAGGAAATCTGAAACGTAAAAAGGTTTAAAGAAAAGGTTTATGGGTATTTATAGGAATAAGATGTTGAAACGTTTTAGATGTAATGGTGTTAGTGGGACACGTGGCCATTTCTGATGGAAATGATAAAGAGGTGGAAGTTGAAAAGAAACCATGATGTGAGGAAATGATGGAAGTAGATTGTGAACGTGGGCTAGACGTGACATTGTGGAGAAAGTGTAATGATGAACCTGCATTGGGAATTGAGATTATCAGACTTGCATTTAATGAAGATTAAATGACATGGCATCAAAACACTGATTGACAACAAATGACTGTTTCTCCAGAACAACGGTCGAAACGTCTTTGCTGGGGGGCAATTTGTATACGTGCGTTTTCGACGCCATGAGATTTGGTGTAAGAAATGATTTTTTCGACAAATGATGACATGGGTTGAAACGATTTGATTAATAAGTATGGTTCGACACTTCGACAAAATGGAAGTTTCGTCATTTCGACAAAGATGTTTGCACCTAGGAAAAGCACTTTTGACAGATAGGGAGAACATTGCAGTATGTTGATAATTCGACAAAAATCCTGAAGGAAGACGTCAATTCGACTTAAAAGTAAATTTGAATTTAAAAGGTTGTGACGTTTGGCAGAAGACGCGTGGAAGCATCTGGTGAAAGGAGGAGAGCCATGTGTCATAGTTTTAGGATTTAGTCGTTAATAACAGTTATGTTATTTGTGTATATATAGGGTAGTTATTATCTAAAAAAGAGTGTGAAGAATTACTTATACAAAATTCCTGAAAACACTCAAAGTACCCGTGTGAGAGAAAAGAGTCATATTTGGAAAATGTATGTGTAAACAAACACCAATTCCTTCCAAGTTTATTTTATAAAGTTCAAAGTTCTTTACAAATCTCTTTTATGTTTTCCAGTCATTTATCTTTCTGCACTTTATCCTTTTCGACACTTTACATTTCGTCAGTTATTTTCCGCCATTTACTTTATCTTGTTAAATTTACATCCACTTAACATTGTAATCAACATATTTCGACGTAAAACACTTAGAGAATAGAAATGAAAGATATGAAAGTGATTTTAGACATCTTCAAGACCATCTAGATTTTGCACATGTCCTAGGATTTGTGTGGTTGATCCTGCAAGTAACCCAATTCTACAAGTTTTGGTAAACCAGAGGTTGTTCGCCAAAATTCACAGCGAACAGGTATATAGTCTGACACTGTCAACTCTACTGGGGAGTGTATAATCTGAAACTACCGCTTGGGGGGAGGTACAGTGGTGAGAACCTGCTGGGGATTGAAGAATCCAACGCTCTGATCAGCTCTGCAGGGATAAGATACCGAATTCGTCTGTTGGCGAAAACACTCACGATCATCTGCAGGGGTTTTTAAGGAAATGCCCCGAGGGTACCTGTTCTGAATAGACGATCCAAAGCACTTAAAATTTACAGCAATTTTAAATGTTTATTAAGCATGTACCTGTAAAGCTCTTATGTGTCATGATGCAATGTTTATCAAAAAATTCGGACGTCATTTTTGCAAACAAAACAGAAAAATGAAAATGAAAACAGAGATATATTGAATAACATGATTTTATTGATTGAACGGCCTCTGAATAAGCATTTACATCAGGAAACAATCCCTGGAAAGAGGTAATCGCACAACAGATAAAAAATAGACATTAATCTTATGGCAATGTGAAATGGATTTCTATTGGGTTCCAATTCTGCTATGACTTGCTCGTCTTCAAGATCCTCCAGATGATCAGCTTTCTGAAAAGAGTGATTGGACTGTTTCCTATCCTTCAAAAGTTTCCAGTCATTGACACGAGATGAGATTCAGAACTACTCAGATCGTAGTCATTCGCTTAATCCCTAACTTTTGTCTGGATCGCCCTTTTCGGGTTTTCAATCCACCGGGATACCCATTTTTGCCTAAGTTGCCTTTTCAGGTTTTCAACTTATCGGATGTACAATCTTTTCACTTTTAATCCCTAATTTTTGCCCGAACCTTTTTCATTTTCTTGGTTCGCCGGGATGCCCATTTTTGCCTGGACTACTCTTTTTATTGTCCAGCGGGTCTATTTCATGCGAAGTATTTTTTAACTGCGTCTGAGTTCACCGGGGAAGTGAAGTTTTCACCATCCATCGTTGCAAGCATTAAGGCCACACCATCAAAAACCTTGGTGACAATATACGGTCCATCATAGTTAGGAGTCCACTTGCCCCTGTGATCTGTCTGAGGAGGAAGGATCCTTTTCAACACCAAATCTCCGACCTGGAAGCATCGAGGATGCATTTTCTGATCAAAGGCTCTCTTCATCCGACTTTGATACAACTGCCCATGACAAATGGCTGCCATTCGCTTCTCTTTGATAAGACTCAACTCATTGAACCTTGTCCGAATCCATTCAGCTTCGTCTAACTTGACATCCAACAGGACTCTTAGAGAAGGAATCTCCACTTCAACAGGTAGGTCTGCTTCTATACCATACACAAGGGAGTAAGGGGTTGCCCCGGTCGATGTACGTACTGAAGTACAGTACCCACGCAAGGCGAAGGGTAGCATCTCATGCCAATCTCTGTACGTAACGACCATCTTTTGCACAATCTTCTTTATGTTCTTATTTTCCGCCTCAACAACACTGTTCATCTTAGGGCGGTAAGGGGAAGAATTGTGATGCTGAATGTTAAAGTTCTGGCACAACTCCTTCATCATTTTGTTGTTGAGATTAGAACCATTATCAGTAATGATTCTTTCGGGAATCCCATAGCGACAAATGATTTCTTTCTTGATGAATCGGGCAACCACATGTCTGGTGACCTTCGCAAATGACGCTTCTTTGACCCACTTGGTGAAATAGTCGATGGCAACAAGGATGAAGCGATGCCCATTGGAAGCGGCCGGCTCAATCTTTCCAATCATATCGATGCCCCACATAGCGAAAGGTCACGGTGAAGACATCACATTCAAAGGATTCGGCGGCACATGCACCTTATCAGCATAAATCTGGCATTTATGGCACTTCCGAGCATATTTGAAACAATCAGATTCCATGGTCATCCAGTAATAACCTGCTCTCAACAATTTCTTAGTCATTGCATGTCCGTCGGCATGAGTATCGAAGGAGCCTTCATGAACTTCCTGCATTAACATGTCTGCTTCGTGTCTATCCACGCATCTAAGCAGAACCATGTCGAAGTTCCTCTTATACATCATATCGTCTTTGTTCAAGAAGAAACTGCCTGCCAATCTTCTCAAAGTCTTTCTATCATTGTTGGATGCCCCTGCAGGGTACTCTTGATTCTTCAGAAAGTACTTGATGTCGTGATACCAGGGCTTGTTATCAACTACCAGTTCAGCAGCAAACACATACGCGGCCCTATCAAGGCGCATCACGTCGATCTTGGGAGCATGGTTCCAACGGATCATCGTGATCATGGAGGATAGAGTAGCAAGGGCATCTGCCATCTGGTTCTCATCACGAGGTATATGGTACAACTTTACTGTTGTGAAGAAAGTCAACAGTCTTCTCGTGTAATCTCTGTAGGGGACCAGATTGGGCTGGAGAGTATTCCAATCACCATTCACTTGATTGATCACCAGAGCTGAATCTCCGAAGATGTCCAGAGTCTTGATTCTCAAATCAATGGCTTGCTCAATACCCAAGATACTGGCTTCATACTCAACTTCATTATTGGTGCACTCAAAAGTCATACGATCGGTGAAAGGCATCCTTTCGGAGTAGTAATGACAGCACCAATTCCACTTCCTCTGGCGTTGACGGCCCCATCAAACATTAAAGTCCACTTTTCGTCTGGATCAGGTCCCTCTTCAACAACTGGATCTTCACAGTCTTTCATCTTGAGGAACATGATGTCTTCATCTGGAAAATCAAACTTCATCGGCTCATAATCTTCAACCGGCTGTTGAGCAAGATAGTCTGACAGAATACTCCCATTGATGGCTTTCTGGGAAGTATACTGGATGGCGTACTCTGTCAGTACCAGTTGCCAACGAGCAACTCTTCTGGTGAGAGCTGGCTTCTCAAATATATACTTGACTAGATCCATTTTGGAGATCAGTAAGGTTGTGTGAGACAACATGTATTGTCTCAATCGCTTAGCAGCCCATGCAAGTGCACAACATGTTTTTTCAAGCATTGAGTATCTCGACTCGCAATCTGTGAATTTCTTACTCAGGTAGTAGATGGCATGCTCTTTCCTACCTGTCTCGTCGTGTTGACCGAGAACACAACCCATGGATTTGTCTAGTACTGTCAAATACATAATCAGCGGTCTCCCTGGGACCGGAGGCACAAGGATAGGAGGATTCTGCAAATACTCTTTTATCTTCTCGAACGCCCTTTGACAATCATCATTCCACCTGATAGCCTGATCTTTCCTCAACAATTTGAATATTGGCTCACACGTGGCTGTTAGGTGAGGGATGAACCTTGCAATGTAGTTCAACCTCCCTAAGAAACCACAGACTTGTTTCTCTGTTCTTGGCTCAGGCATTTCCTGTATCGCTTTCACTTTGGTTGGATCCACCTCAATCCCTTTTCCGCTAACAACAAAACCCAGTAGTTTTCCAGATCTCACCCCAAAAGTACACTTGTTCGGATTAAGCCTCAGCTTGAATTTCCTCAAACGCTCAAATAGTTTCTGCAAATTCACCAAATGTTCTTCTTCTGTCTGATATTTGGCAATCATATCATCAACATAAACCTCGATTTCATGATGAATCATATCATGGAACAGAGTCACCATCGCTCGCTGATATGTTGCTCCGGCATTTTTCAGACCAAACGGCATCACCTTGTAGCAGAAGGTGCCCCATGGGGTTATGAATGTTGTCTTCTCCATGTCTTCTGGTGCCATCTTAATTTGATTATAGCCAGAAAAGCCATCCATGAAGGAGAATACCGAGAACTAAGCCGTGTTATCCACCAAAACGTCAATGTGAGGTAAGGGGAAATCATCTTTAGGACTAGCCCTGTTCAGATCCCGGTAGTCAACACACATCCGTACCTTTCCATCCTTCTTAGGTACCGGGACGATATTTGCAACCCATGGCGGATAATTTGTGACTGCTAGAAACCCTGCATCCAACTGTTTTTGCACTTCTTCCTTTATCTTGACAGCCATCTCCGTTCTTGTTCTTCTGAGCTTCTGCTTGACCGAAGGACAACCTTCTTTGAGCGGCAAGCGATGTACCACGATGTCTGTGTCAAGCCCTGGCATGTCCTGATAAGACCAAGCGAAGATGTCAACATACTCTTGCAGCAATTCAATCAACCCCTTCTTCACATTGTCTTCCAAAGCAGCCCCTATCTTGATTTCTCTCTTGGCGTCCTCGGTGCCGAGATTAATCACTTCAACAGACTCTTGATGCGGTTGAATGACCCTTTCCTCTTGTTTTAATAACCTGGTAAGTTCTTCAAGGAGTTCACAGTCTTCATCACCCTCTTCTTCAGCTTGAAAGATTGGATTTTCAAAGTCGAAGCGAGCCATAGCAGAACCGTTATCAATAGAATCCGGTGATGTGCATCTGCATGAGTGATGGTATGTGCTTATGAGTGTGAAAAAAAAAGTGAAAACTAAACAAGACATTGCCATTTTTTTTTTGAAAAACTGCAAAAATAGAAAGACAGGGAACAAAATGTTTGAATGCAAAAAGACGTCCTTTATTTATGATAAAAAATGCAAGTGTCACATAGATGAGCCCTACAATGAGTCATTACGCCCTGGCGGAACGTAAGACTTGGATATGCATGAATAAACAAAGAAAATTACTCCTCCAGACAAGTGGCTTGGACAATCTCCTCAGAAGACCAATTGTTGAGAACTTCACCCGGGATCCTCGGACGCACCCAATTATCGATGTCGCAATCACTATCCCCATCTTCATTGTTGACCGCAGAGACTAATTTGACTTCTCCTTCAACCATGTTAACGTTGGCTCCACCATGCTGGGGCATGGGATTGTTGACGACATTAGGAGCTGGTGCAAAGTTAACAGCCTTTGAATCAATGAGGTCCTGAACTACGTGCTTAAAAGCTTTGCAGTTCTCAATATTATGCCAGGTGCCCCAGAGTGGAAGCTATACCTAGCGTTGGCGTCGTAACCCGCCGAAAGCCTGCCAACGGGAGGAGCCAGAGTGTGCAACTGCACAAGTTGTAGTTGTTGAAGACTAGAAAGCAACTGAGCGTACGACATTGGAAGAGTGTCGAAATGCCGGTCCATCGTCCTTGGCCTCGGTTGATAGGCGGGTCTATTACCCAGTTGTTATGGTTGGTACTGAGCTGGTTGACGCTGTGGTTGTTGTTGTTGTAGTGGTGCTGCAGCTGGAATGGTCACAGCCGCAACATACGGTTGCTGATGATAGTTCTGAAAGTTATTCCTCCGATTATCCCTGTTCTGATAAGAAGATATGGCACTTGCATCCCCTTCTCTCCTCTTCTGTCCCTGAATGAACGACTTCTTCACCCCTGATGAAGATCCATCTCCGCTCTGGGTCTTGTATGTCTTCAGGTAATTCTCCACCCTCTCTCCGGTAGAGACTACATCAGCAAAATTGGAGGCATTGCAACCCACTAGGCGCTCCAAATAAGGTCCTGGCAGAGTGTTCATGAACATGTTAGCCATTTCCTTCTCCAACATAGGAGGTTGAACACGGGAAGCTGTTTCTCTCCAGCGTTGAGCGTATTCTCTGAAGCACTCATTGCTTTTAAGAGACAGATTTTGAAGTTGAGTTCTGTCCGGAGCCATGTCTGCATTATACTGATACTGCTTCACGAAAGCCTCAGCCAAATCCCTCCAGCAACGGATGTGGGCTCTGTCCAGCCTCATATACCATTCTAGGGATACCCCAGCTAGGCTGTCTTGGAAAAAGTACATAAGCAACTTTTCGTCATCGGAGTATGCAACCATTTTACGGAAATAGGCTTGCACACGGGTCTTCGGGAAAAAGTTGCCATTGTATTTGTCAAATATCGGGACCTTGAAAATCGGTGGCACTCTCACACCTGGGACCAGCCCCAAGTCAGCAACATCTACTCCCAGAGGATTCTGTCCTTCCACTGCCTTCAACCTCTCTTCCAATCTTCTAAACATGGGGTCCACACCATGACCCATACCAAAGTCTTCCTGCAGCAGGGGGAACTGATCGTCCTGATCATCATGAACGGGCTATTGACCGGAGGTGACATGTAGGATTGGGATAAGCCCCGGTCCATTGGGTCCATTAGCCTCTCCAGCTGGAGGATCAGTCACCGTCTCTAGTTGAGCAGGGGGATTCCTCTGTATCATCTGCCTGAGCTCTTGCTGTCCCTGAGCCACCCCTTGAACCATATCCATGAATTAATTCATGCGGATTTTCATCTCGGCGAACTCTTCCTGTAGGCTTTCCATTACTCTCTATTGGTTTCTGCAGGTACCGTACCGGTGAATGCCTGGGTCAGCTATCCTGCTGATTGAACACCAAACAAACTGAGAACACTGTGGCGGTACCTGTTATGCAAGACATGCTAATGAATATGTAAATGCAATGACATGTTTATCAATTCCAAAGGTATTCTACCCCCTTGATTCCAGTCTCTCAATAGATAAACGATGTAAAAAAAAGACTAAGCCGTTGATGAGAACCAAGAAAATTCCGACTAGAATCAAGTAGAAGATATAAACCCCACAGAAATGGATAAACATGTGTGAATGATTATGAATGCAAAATGATGTGAATGCAGTGCAGTGGCATGGGAATCAGGATCGCTGTATCTGCTTGAAGATCTGTCAGGTTGCACTGTCTGGAGAGAAATTAAGAGCACACCAAACAAAGGTCATGTGATGGATCATGTTATCCTTAATATCAACTACCCATTTTGGTGGATTATGGTTTACACCTTATCAACATCCAAGTTTCATGGATATTAAGGATACCTGATCGGATCAACCATGAATCAAGGGTTTGTTGCAAGTCACGAGCATGGAGTTTAGGTTAAGAACCGCCCAAAAGGAGTGTACTAAGGTTTAAACCTGCCAAACATGTTCTACAAAAGGTTCCCATAGTCATAATCCCATCTTTCGGATATTATCGGAGGAACGACTACTCGTATTCCAAAAATATTCTCAAGAGAGACTCTTATGAGTGTAGTATCGCGTAACAATCGTATCAAATCTTACACTTGAACGACTTTCGCACTACGTCCTATGAATAGGCCAAGATGGGTTTGGTAAACTAAGGTCCTCGGCTTCTAAGGTCTATATTGGAAAAAGTAATGTCTAACCACAACTTACTTGTGTGACATTATTGATCTCAACATGACCTCCACCAAGTGAATGGGCTTGCAAGTCAACTTGCTAAGGAATAACTCCACACAAGTCGACAAGATTATGCCATTCTCCCATCCTAAGTGCACTCGAGTTCGGGTATAGAACTCATCTCACAAAGATCACCAAGCAGCCATAGCCAGCCAACAGATACAGCAATGATATGTACACAATGCAATAAGGTAAAGCAGGTAAATAAATAACTGTACAAAAGCATGAGCACCCAATAAACAAACAAACTACAAAATCTAGGAGGGACTCGCTTAGGGAAACCGGGTCCACAGCAGAGTCGCCAGCTGTCGCAACCTGAAAAATACAGTGTGCGAAAAAACAACCGGCGAAAGAAAATGACAGAAGAGTCGCCACCGTGCGTTATTTATCCCAAAGGAGGGAAAGGAAACGCTCGAAGTAAACCTGAAAAGAGGAAAGGAAAAGACAAGGTCTCGCAACCAAATCTTGGGTTCGGGAGTCGGTTATGCGAAGGGAAGGTATTAGCACCGCTACGCATCCGTAGTACTCTACGGGATCCACTTTTGTAGTTCTTGTCTAAAGGGTGTGAGTTTATCTTGTGCTATTTACTAAAAAAAGGGGTTAAATGAAAATGACTCGCGCGGATGTCGCATCCACTGCAAACGTATCTCATCTGAATATGAGAATCAGAGTCTTCGTAGCTCGGCTGACCTATGGGTTAAGGGTAATTGTGCTCGCTAAGACATCGTGTCTTATGCCTACGTATCTCATCTGGAATGAGAATCAGAGCAAGCCGTAGTTCGGCTAACTACGGGGTTAAGGATTATGTTTTGGGGGCGGACGATGTTACTACGCAATCTACCGGATGCTCGACCTTTGGAGACTTACTCACCTGTAGTAGAAGGAGTAAACGTGTGTTTAGGAGAATAAAAATCAATGAAGGGTTAGGGTTTGGGATGCTCATGCAAAAAGGTAGTCCTTGATGAAGGAACCGTGCTACCTGCGGGGATACGAACACATACAAAACAAACATGTATAAAGTAAATGTGCCAACAAGGCAATAAGAATAAATCTCCCAAATGGTATCCCACAAGCAAAGTGGAATATCCAGCGAGCTATCCCTGCAAAAGTCATGTGAGCCTTCACAAAAACTCAACAAAAGGGTTAGTGAAACAAGATAAGGATTAGGAAAAAACATGCTATGACAAACGTAAGTCAGATTAGAGTAAAACAATATGGTTTTTCATGGATAACAATATGGTTTCAGAAACCTCAAACCCTGTGGCATACACTTCGGAAATTAAATGATTAAGCATTCAAGGCATAGGTTTCACCCATTCCTGCATGTGCGAAACCTAACGATATCCACACTTCCAAATTCAAACATAATACATCACACATTTAGAACATTCAAATTGAAGGCGTAAAATAATGGGAATAGGGCAAACCTGATTGGAGAGCTTGATTGAAATTGAGTTGCACCCGTGAGGTTTACAAAACAATCTTTAGGGTTTATGTGAGGCAGAGGTGATTCTGTGCAGTTGAGTTCCCTTCAGGGTTTGGAGGCTGCTCTGAACTCTGTTAGCTCTTCTCTCACTATCTTTTTCCAACAAGGGTAATAGGAATAGAATATCTTTTGTTTCACTGAAACTCTGAATTTATAACCTGATTTTTGTGGACCCGTGGGCTCAAATGAGAGAGGTCCAAGTCCAAGATTTTTTCTTTTATTTATTTATTTATTATTCTTTTTTTTATATATATTTTTTTATATTTCTTTTTTTCGTTTTCCGTTTTTTTTCGTTTTTTTTTCAAAACACGTGGGCTTCGCCTAGCGAGCATGACAGCTCATGAACAAACCTTTGCTCCTTCAAGATTAACGTTTTGACTGACGAATAGACCCCTGTTGGAAGTAACTCAAGTCTTTCCCTTGTGTTGACTGATCATCTAAATAGAGCCCACAAAGTGTCCTAGATGATGTTCAAGCTTCTTGGATCCGATTCCGATTGCCATGATGAAATGCAAATGCTAAATGACCTAAAAATGAATGCATGCATGAGGTGTAAAGCGTATGCTTCCAGGAAAAATGAAGGGTAAATTTTGGGGTATTACACTTAGCAAACAACTTCAAGTTACAGTCTTTTCACCTAATCTCTACCCGTGTGATTTCTATATAAGAATTCTTAGACATGAGATCCTACTCACTCCCCCTCAATCACAACAGTGATACTAGAACAAATACCAAATTGAAAGAAGACACACTTCAAGGAAACACACTTGATCTTGCTTAAAAGCTTCAATCAAGTAAACAAATACACTCGTACTTCAAAGCTTAGAGTGGACAAATTATAACTCAAAAACCCAGTCCAATTCACACATCAACAAGATGGATGAATGGCTCACAATTCACAAACGCACACAAGACTAAAACCCTAATACTCACTCACTTCACCGTTCGTGTTTTCTATATCTAAAACAAGGTTTACACAGTCTTTAAATAGAAGCTTTCTAAATGGGCATGGGCAGCATGAAACCCTAATTCTATTTATTGCGTATTCCCTAAGAAATAGCAGCGAATCATTCCTTTTTGGGAAACATAATATTCTGGCTTAAAATAGAATTACTCCTTGAATAATGTATGCAATCTCCACATAAGCACACAAAGACTTGCATGAAAAGCGCAACAACAAAATACATAACATTCAGACTGAATATTCTGTATGCACATGTCGTAACTGTAAGAACAAAATTAGTTCTACAATAGATTCCAGGATTTTGATGATAACAAAGGATGAAACCAAAAATGGCACCCTAACGAAATTTCTCTAAGTGTGCAGGACTCTGAACAAGAACAAAGGAATCTGATCGCTTATCAGATACAGAATCGAATCAGATACAAAGTACCAGAAGATCGATCAGAAGCATCTGAAGAAGAAGCGCGCTCTAGAAGTTCTGACTCTGAGCAAAACAGGACAACAGAATACCAGAAGCTCCAAACTTCCTCAAGAATCAACTCTGAGGATCTAAAAGACCAGGACTCTTAGAAGCTCTGATGTAACTTCAACACAATCTCATATTGACAGAGATAACGTAAATTCTGACGAAGGTTCTCCAAGTCCAGAAAGAGTAACGGAAACAACAACTTCAAATGGAAAGAAAGTATATTTGGAAAGAAGTTATTCAGGGAGACAATTTGGTTATGGCAAGAAACACATAAGTAATGGCATTAAACTCTCATCAAAGACAAATATTCTGCCATCACTACAACGGTCCTTTCACCACTATATAAAGGACAACATACTTCAGTGAGAGACACACCTGAACGCACAGAAATTCTCTACCCTCTCTCTTAGTTTTTCACGAGCTGTTGCTCATACGTGAAAACACTTGCTTGCTCTACTTGCTGTAATATTTGCTTAATCTTAGAAGCACTTTAGATTACAATTTCCTTTTGTTAAATTGATTTTGTTCCTCAAGTGACTCTGCGTAGTGTGTATACTTGGGAGGACTAAGAGATCTTTCTCTTAGACGTTGGTTGTAATAATCTTTCAAGATTAGTGGATTAAGTCCTTTTTGAAGGCGAAATCACCTTGGCCGGGTGGACTGGAGTAGCTTTGTGTTATAAGCGAACCAGTATAAAATCCTATGTGTTCTTATTCTGCAAAAGCGCTTATTTTCCAAAACAATTCAAACCCCCCTTTCTTATTTTTCTCACCTTCAATTGGTATCAGAGCTTCGGCTCTGTTATTGATTTTCTAATCAAACACTTAACGGTGTAGAGAGATCCAGAACGAGAAAAACTATGGCCCACACAAATGAAAGAGACAGTTACAATGCTAAGCCTCCTGTCTTTGATGGAGAGAAATTCGATTACTGGAAAGATAGAATTGAAAGTTTCTTTCTAGGCTATGACGCTGGTCTCTGGGACATTGTCACAGATGGATACAAACCTCCTCTAACAGATGCTGGAGTTGAAGTTCCCAGAAGTAAGATGACAGATGATCAGAAGCGCGATTTCAAGAATCATCACAAAGCCAGAATGATACTTCTCAATGCCATATCTTACAATGAGTATGAAAAATCACCAACAGGTAAACAGCTAAAGATATACTCGACTCCCTGAGGATGACTCATGAAGGAAACTCTCAGGTCAAAGAAACAAAGGCTCTGGCTCTAATCCAGAAATATGAAGCCTTCAAAATGGAGGATGACGAAGCTGTTGAGGTAATGTTCTCTAGATTCCAAACTCTTATTGCAGGTCTCAAAGTACTAGACAAAGGATACACAACTGCAGACCATGTCAAAAAGATAGTCAGAAGCTTGCCAAAGAAGTGGAGACCCATGGTCACTGCCTTAAAGCTTTCAAAGGATCTGAACAACATCAACCTTGAAGAGCTTGTCAGTTCACTCAGAAGTCATGAGATAGAACTGGAGGAAGATGAGCCTCAAAAGAAGAACAAGTCTGTAGCATTAAAGTCCAGATCTGAAAGGCGCAAGTCTGACAGAAACAAAGCCTTCCAGGCCGAAACAGAAGATGATGATGACTCTGAACAGGAAGATTCTGATGATGAAGAAGAATTATCCCTCCTGACCAGAAGAGTAAAACAACTCTGGAAAAGGAGGAATAATAACTTCAGGAGACCAAGACCCAGAGGGGATCGATCAGAATCATCCTCAAAAGGTAAAACTAACAAAGATGTTACTTGTTATGAATGTAAAGAAACAGGTCACTACAGGAATGAGTGCCCCAAGTTAAAGAAAGACAGTTCCAGAAAAGAAAGCTTCAAGAGAAATTCCCTCAGAACCAAAAAGGGATTGATGGCTACCTGGGATGATAGCGAATCTGACTCATCAGAATCTGACTCTGATGAACAGGCTAATGTGGCGCTCATGGCCACCACATCCAGGAACACCTCAGATGAAGAATCTGAATCAGAAGAGGTATTTTCTGAACTCTCTCGATCTGACCTAGAATCATGTTTGTCTGAAACTCTCAGCTCATATCAGAAACTAAAACAAAAATTTAAAGCTATAAAAGGAGTTCTTGAAGAAACATTTGAAGAATGTGGCAAACTTGAGAAAACCATTTCAGAACTAAAAGATGAAAACAAATCTTTGACATTAGAAAGAGATGCAACAAAGAAAAATTGCTCAAAACTTGAAGAAGCGTTATCTCAAGCTCCACAAACTTCAAACACAATAATTTATAAATATGAAAAAGCCTTTCAAAAGTTTCTGAAAAATGGGATAGGGAGGAGTATTATGGCATCCATGATTTATGGAGTCAGTCAAAACAATAGAAGAGGAATTGGGTATGATCCCAGTGAAGATAAAATTTCTACTAATGACCAACCTAAATCTCCATTCTCATATCACTACACACACACACAAGAGCAAAAATTTGATAATGATAGAAAACCCAAAGTGATAAGAAACTCTGGGAAAACTAATCATAAAGGACCCAAAAGACTCTGGGTACCAAAGGATAAGTTTGTTTATGTTGCAGATATCTTATGTAGCAAAGTTCAAACACCAGTCATGGTACCTGGACTCTGGATGCTGGCGACACATGACGGGAAGAAAGTCTATGTTCCAAAGCCTGGAACTTAAAGATGCTGGATTCGTAGGCTTCGGAGGAGATCAGAAAGGAAGGATCAGAGGCTCCGGAACTATTGGTAATGGTACTCTTCCCTCTATATCTGATGTCCTTTACGTAGAAGGATTAATGCATAACCTGTTATCCATAAGTCAATTAAGTGATAACGGTTATGATGTAATCTTTAATCAAAAAACATGTAAAGCCATAAATCAAAACAAAGGTTCTGTCCTATTCACAGGCAAGAGGAAAAACAATATTTATAAAATAAACCTTTCTGATTTAAAAGAACAAAATGTGAAATGTCTGATGTCTGTTCACGAAGAGCAATGGGTATGGCATATACGCTTGGGCCACATTAGCATGAGGAAATTATCTCAGCTAAATAAACTCGAGATAGTCAGAGGCCTACCTAAGCTGAAGTTTTCTTCAGATGATCTGTGTGAAGCATGTCAGAAAGGAAAATTTTCAAAAACATCTTTCAAAAAGAAAAATATTGTTTCTACCTCTAAGCCTCTGGAACTTCTTCACATTGATTTATTTGGTCATGTGAAAACAACATCAGTCAATGGAAAGAAGTATGGACTAGTCATTGTCGATGATTTCAGTCGCTGGACATGGGTGAAATTCCTAAAACACAAGAGTGAGTCTCACTCTGTATTCACTAGCTTCTGTTCCAAAGTGCAAAAAGAATTTGACTCTAAAATTGTAAGAGTCAGAAGTGATCATGGTGGGGAATTTGAAAACAAATTTTTTGAGGAATTATTTGACTCTAATGGAATATCCCATGATTTCTCCTGCCCTAGAACTCCACAACAAAATGGAGTTGTAGAGAGGAAGAATAGGACACTCCAAGAGATGGCCAAAACTATGATCAATGAAACAAATGTAGCTAAGCACTTTTGGGCCGAAGCTGTAAATACAGCGTGTTACATTCAGAATAGAACCCCCATTAGACCTATTCTGGAAAAGACTCCCTATGAACTGTGTAAAGGAAGAAAAACAAACATTTCATATTTTCATCCTTTTGGATGTTCTTGCTTTATCTTAAATACTAAGGAACATCTGAACAAGTTTGATTCCAAAGCACAAAAAAGTATTATGTTAGGATACTCAGTGTAACACCCCGAATATTGTTAGATTAATTTAAATATTATTTTAATATGATTATTTGAAGGTAAAATGAATTATTAAATAATATTGGGAATTATTATTATTATTATAGATGTTATTTATTTTAATAATAATTAAATAAATAAAATAAATGGAATATGAAGAGTGGAAGGGTAAAAGTGGAATTGGATAAAAGAGGCCAAAGTGAGAACTCAGAGTGTTTTCACGTATTTTTGCCTCAGAGTCAGAAAAAGGGGAAAACGCTGAAGAGAAAGAGAAGGAAGAGGAAAAGGCCAAAGATTGCTCAGAACTTCCTTCAATCCAAAGAGGTAAGGGGTCTGAACCTTATTAAACGATAATATGCGAGCAAGTTCATGATATATGTTGGATTGTTGATGGATTTTGGGGATTTTAGGGAGATTGGGAAAGTTGGGGTTTTGATGGAAATTCTCCGATCTGTGAGTTTTGTTGAGTTATATGCATTATAATCGAAGTATGTTGCGTATATATGACTGTTAAATGTTGATATTGGGTTGTTAGCTGTGGGGTATGAGTTATGGCGAGTAGAGAAGCAAAGCTGCGCTGGTTTCCGTAGCAGATGTCTTCTGTTCGCGCGCGATTCGCGGCGCGAAGCCCAGTTCGCGGCGCGAACTGGGCAGGATTCAGAAGAGTTTTGTAACGCATCGTTCGCGGCGCGAACCCTGCTGCGCGGCGCGTACTGAAGCGAATTAATTGTTCGCGACGCGATCCTTCGTTCGCGACGCGTCCTGGAGTAATGGAGGAGTTCGCGGCGCGTCCCTATGTTGGCGGCGCGAACTGTGCTGTGAAGCTAATGTTGGTGAGTTTTTGAGTACGTTGAGTTGCGAGACTCTTAGTAAGTCGCTGTAATTGTATTATAAACAATTACCAGTGATTATATGATTGTGTATGAGGTGTTTATGATGATGAGATGTTGAATTTACGTGTTTAGTTATAAATGTGTTATGTAACGATGTGATATCGTTGTAATGTTGTTGTTGTTTTGTTGAGTTGTATGTCATGCTATTAATGATGATGATAACATGACTATATGATGCTGTTGTTGCTATGTTGATTATGATGCATGTTTGGTGTGCATGTATTCATAAAAGGCCGATGCCTAGTGATGAACGGACTGAGTTCCAATGATGTTGTTGACTCCGGGCTTGTTGAGAGGCTTGGTTCCTTGCGGGGAACTCGGATTCTATGGTGATGAATCTGGGAGTGGTGATCCTGTAGTTGGTCACAAAATGGGTATACCGAGTCATGTTGAGTCATGCATGGGTGTGTGCATTGCATTTGATACGTTGTTTGTTGATGTTCATGAGTATGTTGATTATGATGATTATGATGAGCTGTGTTGGCATATGTGAATATATTTATGTTTATATTTCTGTCGTTATATTATTATTTAATAATGTAATTCTCACCCCTTCTGCATGTGTTTATGTTCATCTATGATGAGCAATGTGCAGATAAAGAGGAGTAGCTATTGTTGAGGTTTGAAGAATAAGTGTAGAGTTATTCTACAGAGTCGAGTCAAATGCTCTGGTCATGTGACACCGGGGTTATGGGATTCGATAGATAATTGGTTATTATTTACGTTGTTTATGATGACTAATATGTTGAGATGTTTTGTTGAGATAATGTTGAAACATTATTATGAATTGTTATATGATGAATGATAATATTTGTGTTGTTGTCCGCTGCGAAGTTTTAATTAAAATAAATAATATGTTTTATGTTGTGATGCGATAAGTGTTATGTTGTAAGAAATGTAAACTCTTCTACATGTTGTACTCTGATAATCTATTTAAATATGTCGTTTGGGTAGAAGGGTGTTACATTAGTGGTATCAGAGCATAGTTAGTCCAGTCGAGTCATAATGTGATATTTTCCCTGTTGGTCGATTAGTGTAAATGACACTGTCGATATTTAACGGTTGTGGTTGTGTTGTGCAGAGTATGGCTGGAGAAAATGACCGTGCGATTGCTGAGGCTTTGGCTGCTATGGCGCAGGCTATGCAGGCGCAGCAGAATCCGCCGGTCGACGAGTTTAAGAATTTGGGAAGGTTTCTGAAGAATAACCCTCCTACATTCAAAGGGCGCTATGATCCAGATGGTGCTCAGAGTTGGCTGAGGGAAATTGAGAAGATTTTCCGGGTGATGACGTGTACTGAAGCACAGAAGGTGCAGTTTGGTACGCATATGTTATCTGAAGAGGCTGAAAACTGGTGGGATAACACTCGCCGGAGAATTGAAGTACCAGGTGCTGAGATGACTTGGGAAAGGTTCAAGACGGTCTTTCTGGAGAAATATTTTTCTGCTGATGTGCGATGTAAGAAGGAGATGGAATTTCTAGGACTGAAGCAGGGTAACATGTCTGTTGCTGATTACGCTTCGAAGTTTGAGGAGCTGGTGCAGTATTGTCCTCATTATAATGATGCTGATGCTGAGGAATCCAAGTGTGTCAAGTTTGAGAACGGGTTGCGTCCCGAGATCAAACAAGGCATTGGTTACCAGGAGATTCGTAGGTTTCCTACACTGGTTAATAAGTGCAGGATATTTGATGAAGATAGCAAGGCTAGGACTGCTCATTACAAGAGTCTTAGTGAGAAGAAGAATAAGGATCGTGGTAGTCCTTATGCATCTCCGAATGGTAAAGGTAAGCAGAAAGTGGTAGATGAGAAGAAGCCAAGTGGGGGAGGATCTCCCATAGCTGGTAAATGTTTCAAGTGTGGCGAGCCAGGCCACCGTGCTGATAGCTGTACCAAGAAAGTGCTGAGATGTTTCCGATGCGGTCAGGCTGGTCATAGAGTTACTGAATGTAAGGATGCTGGTCCGACATGTTTTAATTGTGGCGAGAAAGGCCATATCAGTTCGCAGTGCTCGAAACCGAAGAAGGCGGCTACTGCAGCTCATACTACTGGTAGGGTGTTTGCTCTGAGTGGGGCTGAAGCTCCTAAAGAAGATAATCTGATTAAAGGTACTTGCTTGATTAATAATGTTGAATTGCTTGCTATTGTTGACACTGGGGCTACTCATTCGTTTATTTCGTATGAGTGTGCGACCAGGATTGGTGTGATTATGTCGTCCCTAGGCGGAAGTATGGTGATAGATACTCCTGCTAATGGTTCTGTGAAGACTTCTGTTGTCTGTCGAGGTTGTCATTTGACGATCTTTGAGAGAGAGTTCGTGGTTGATTTGGTGTGCTTACCCTTGCACCAAATTGATATTATTCTGGGAATGAATTGGCTAGAATTCTATGGCGTGTTTATCAACTGCTATAGGAAGACGGTGCGGTTTTCTGAAGTTGGTGAGAATGATGAGGCAAGATTTCTATCTGCTAGGCAGGTGGGGGATTTTGTGAAAGATGAAGCTCAGATATTCGCTTTATTTGCGTCTCTGCAAGCGGATAAGAAAGTGGTGAGTGTAGATTTGCCTGTTGTCTGTGAATTTCAGGATGTGTTTCCGGAGGATGTAAGTGATTTACCTCCAGAACGTGAAGTCGAATTTGCCATTGACTTAGTACCAGGTACGAGTCCAGTGTCGATGTCTCCTTACAGAATGTCAGCAACTGAATTAGTTGAATTGAAGAAGCAACTTGAAGAATTGCTTGAGAAGAAGTTTGTGCGTCCAAGTGTTTCTCCTTGGGGTGCACCAGTATTGTTAGTGAAGAAGAAAGAAGGTACGATGAGGTTGTGTGTCGATTATCGGCAGTTGAATAAGGTGACTATCAAGAATCGGTATCCATTGCCGAGGATTGATGATTTGATGGACCAGTTGGTTGGAGCTCATGTTTTCAGTAAGATTGATTTGCGGTCGGGTTATCATCAGATCCGAGTGAAGTCAGATGATATTGCGAAGACTGCTTTCCGTACGAGGTATGGTCATTATGAATACACTGTGATGCCGTTCGGTGTGTCTAATGCTCCAGGTGTGTTTATGGAATATATGAATCGTATATTTCATCCGTACCTTGATAATTTTGTTGTGGTGTTCATAGATGATATATTGATATATTCTAAGACGGAAGAAGAGCATGCAGGACATCTGAGAATTGTTTTGCAGGTGTTAAGAGAAAAGAAATTATATGCAAAGTTATCTAAATGTGAGTTCTGGTTGAAGGAAGTGAGTTTCCTTGGCCATGTGATTTCGAGTGGCGGGATTTCTGTTGATCCTGCTAAAGTTGATGCTGTATTACAGTGGGAGACTCCGAAGTCTGCTACTGAGATACGCGGTTTTCTGGGGTTAGCTGGTTATTATCGCAGATTTATTGAGGGCTTCTCTAAGTTGGCATTGCCGTTGACGCAGTTGACTAAGAAGGGTCAAGTGTATGTGTGGGATGCAGCTTGTGAAACGAGTTTTGTTGAGTTGAAGAGGCGGTTGACCAGTGCTCCAGTGTTGATCTTGCCTAATCCTGGTGAGTCCTTCGTTGTTTATTGTGATGCTTCTTTGATGGGTCTTGGTGGTGTTTTGATGCAGAATGGTAAAGTTGTAGCTTATGCTTCTAGACAGTTGAAAGTTCATGAGAGGAATTATCCTACGCATGATCTAGAACTTGCAGCTGTTGTATTTGTGTTGAAAATGTGGAGGCATTATCTGTATGGTTCCAGATTCGAAGTGTTCAGTGATCACAAGAGTCTGAAGTATCTGTTTGATCAGAAAGAGTTAAATATGAGGCAGAGAAGGTGGTTAGAATTACTGAAGGATTTTGACTTTGAATTGAGTTATCATCCCGGTAAGGCTAATGTAGTTGCAGATGCGCTGAGTAGAAAGTCTCTACATATGTCTATGATGATGGTTCGGGAGCTTGAGTTAATTGAACAGTTCCGTGATATGAGTTTGGGTTGTGAAGTTTCCGCTGATAGTGTAAAGTTGGGTATGCTGAAGTTGACTAGTGGAATTCTGGAAGATATTCGGAATGGTCAGCAAGTTGATGTCGCTCTAGTTGATCATATTACTATGGTTAACCAGGGTAATGGTGGTAATTTTGAGATTGATGAGAATGGCATCCTGCGATTTAAAGGTAGAGTTTGTGTTCCTGAGGTGTCTGAATTGAAAAAGAGTATTCTTGAAGAGGGCCATAGGAGTGGATTGAGTATCCATCCAGGTGCAACTAAAATGTATCAAGATTTGAAGAAGTTGTTTTGGTGGGCTGGTATGAAAAGAGATGTTGCTAAGTTTGTGTATGCCTGTTTGACTTGTCAGAAGTCAAAGATTGAACATCAGAAACCGGCAGGTATGATGCAACCTTTGAAGATTCCTGAATGGAAGTGGGATAGCATTTCCATGGATTTTGTGACGGGATTGCCGAGGACGGTGAAAGGTAATGATTCTATTTGGGTGATTGTGGATCGATTGACTAAGTCGGCGCATTTCTTGCCGATGAAGATTAATCACTCTTTAGAGAAGTTGGCAGAGTTGTATATTGAGGAGATAGTGAGGTTGCATGGTATTCCATCCAGTATTGTGTCTGATAGAGATCCCAGATTTACTTCTAGATTTTGGGAAAGTTTGCAGAAAGCGTTGGGGACTAAGTTGAGGTTGAGTTCAGCTTATCATCCTCAGACTGATGGTCAGACTGAAAGAACTATCCAATCCTTGGAGGATTTGTTGAGAGCTTGTGTGTTGGAGCAGAGTGGTTCTTGGGATAGTTATTTGCCGTTGGTGGAGTTTACTTATAATAATAGTTTTCATGCTAGTATCGGTATGGCTCCATATGAAGCATTGTATGGTAGGAGGTGTAGAACTCCATTGTGTTGGTATGAATCAGGTGAGAGTGTTGTACTCGGACCTGAGATTGTGCAGCAGACGACTGAAAGGGTTAAGATGATTCAGGAGAAAATGAAGATTTCTCAGAGTCGTCAGAAGAGTTATCATGATAAGAGGAGAAAGGCACTTGAGTTCCAAGAGGGAGATCATGTGTTCTTGAGAGTTACTCCGACGAAAGGTGTGGGTAGAGCTTTAAAGTCTAAAAAGCTTACTCCGAGGTTTGTGGGTCCGTATCAGATTTTGAAGAGGGTTGGGGGAGTGGCGTATCGGATAGCTTTACCGCCGTCGCTTTGTAATCTGCATGATGTGTTTCATGTATCTCAGTTGAGAAAATATATTGCGGATCCTTCGCATGTTGTTCAGTTGGATGATATCCAGGTGAGGGATAATTTGACCGTTGAGGTGTTGCCAATTCGGATAGATGACCGAGAAGAGAAGACCCTGAGAGGTAAGAAGATTGCTCTAGTGAAAGTTGTTTGGGGAGGTCCAGCTGGTGAGAGCTTGACTTGGGAGCGTGAAGATCAGATGAAGGAGTCGTATCCGGCTCTATTTGCTTGAGGTATGTTTTCGAGGACGAAAACTTCTAAAGTGGGGGAGAGTTGTAACACCCCGAATATTGTTAGATTAATTTAAATATTATTTTAATATGATTATTTGAAGGTAAAATGAATTATTAAATAATATTGGGAATTATTATTATTATTATAGATGTTATTTATTTTAATAATAATTAAATAAATAAAATAAATGGAATATGAAGAGTGGAAGGGTAAAAGTGGAATTGGATAAAAGAGGCCAAAGTGAGAACTCAGAGTGTTTTAACGTATTTTTGCCTCAGAGTCAGAAAAAGGGGAAAACGCTGAAGAGAAAGAGAAGGAAGAGGAAAAGGCCAAAAATTGCTCAGAACTTCCTTCAATCCAAAGAGGTAAGGGGTCTGAACCTTATTAAACGATAATATGCGAGCAAGTTCATGATATATGTTGGATTGTTGATGGATTTTGGGGATTTTAGGGAGATTGGGAAAGTTGGGGTTTTGATGGAAATTCTCCGATCTGTGAGTTTTGTTGAGTTATATGCATTATAATCGAAGTATGTTGCGTATATATGACTGTTAAATGTTGATATTGGGTTGTTAGCTGTGGGGTATGAGTTATGGCGAGTAGAGAAGCAAAGCTGCGCTGGTTTCCGTAGCAGATGTCTTCTGTTCGCGCGCGATTCGCGGCGCGAAGCCCAGTTCGCGGCGCGAACTGGGCAGGATTCAGAAGAGTTTTGTAACGCATCGTTCGCGGCGCGAACCCTGCTGCGCGGCGCGTACTGAAGCGAATTAATTGTTCGCGACGCGATCCTTCGTTCGCGGCGCGTCCTGGAGTAATGGAGGAGTTCGCGGCGCGTCCCTATGTTGGCGGCGCGAACTGTGCTGTGAAGCTAATGTTGGTGAGTTTTTGAGTACGTTGAGTTGCGAGACTCTTAGTAAGTCGCTGTAATTGTATTATAAACAATTACCAGTGATTATATGATTGTGTATGAGGTGTTTATGATGATGAGATGTTGAATTTACGTGTTTAGTTATAAATGTGTTATGTAACGATGTGATATCGTTGTAATGTTGTTGTTTTTTGTTGAGTTGTATGTCATGCTATTAATGATGATGATAACATGACTATATGATGCTGTTGTTGCTATGTTGATTATGATGCATGTTTGGTGTGCATGTATTCATAAAAGGCCGATGCCTAGTGATGAACGGACTGAGTTCCAATGATGTTGTTGACTCCGGGCTTGTTGAGAGGCTTGGTTCCTTGCGGGGAACTCGGATTCTATGGTGATGAATCTGGGAGTGGTGATCCTGTAGTTGGTCACAAAATGGGTATACCGAGTCGTGTTGAGTCATGCATGGGTGTGTGCATTGCATTTGATACGTTGTTTGTTGATGTTCATGAGTATGTTGATTATGATGATTATGATGAGCTGTGTTGGCATATGTGAATATATTTATGTTTATATTTCTGTCGTTATATTATTATTTAATAATGTAATTCTCACCCCTTCTGCATGTGTTTATGTTCATCTATGATGAGCAATGTGCAGATAAAGAGGAGTAGCTATTGTTGAGGTTTGAAGAATAAGTGTAGAGTTATTCTACAGAGTCGAGTCAAATGCTCTGGTCATGTGACACCGGGGTTATGGGATTCGATAGATAATTGGTTATTATTTACGTTGTTTATGATGACTAATATGTTGAGATGTTTTGTTGAGATAATGTTGAAACATTATTATGAATTGTTATATGATGAATGATAATATTTGTGTTGTTGTCCGCTGCGAAGTTTTAATTAAAATAAATAATATGTTTTATGTTGTGATGCGATAAGTGTTATGTTGTAAGAAATGTAAACTCTTCTACATGTTGTACTCTGATAATCTATTTAAATATGTCGTTTGGGTAGAAGGGTGTTACACTCACAACGCTCTAAAGGCTACAGAGTATACAATATAGAAACCAAAATTGTGGAAGAATCAATTCATGTCAGATTTGATGATAAGCTTGACCCTGAAAAGTCAAAGCTAGTTGAAAAACTTGCAGATTTGGAGATCACTCTTGCAGGATCTGACGAGAAGATTGAAGCTCCAGAAGCAACTGCCAGTCAAATTCCAGAAGGAACTAACTTCTCAGTAGTCCCAAAGAAAGCTAAAAGTCGCCTCAACATATCTGAAGAGTTGATTCTAGGAAATAAGGACGAACCTGTCCGAACCAGGTCCACCTTCAAGACCTCTGAAGAAACTCCTCTGGGACTAGTATCTCTGATCGAGCCTACATCCTGTGATGAGGCACTTCAAGATAGCGACTGGGTTCTAGCCATGCAAGAAGAGCTAGATCAATTCATAAAGAATGATGTCTGGGATCTTGTTCCTAAGCCCAAAGGCACTCACGTTATCGGAACCAGATGGGTGTTTAGAAACAAGCTGAACGAGAAAGGAGAAGTTGTCAGAAATAAAGCTCGACTGGTGGATCAAGGTTACAGTCAACAAGAAGGTATTGACTACAATGAAACCTTTTCTCTAGTCGCCAGGTTAGAATCTATTCGCTTACTTGTGTCATTCGCTATAAATCATTCTATCAAATGGATGTCAAAAGCGCATTCCTTAATGGTTATATATGAGAAGAAGTGTATGTCAACCAACCTCCAGGTTTTGAAAATCCAAATTATCCAGAACATGTCTTTAAACTTAAGAAATCTTTATATGGACTTAAACAAGCTCCCAGAGCTTGGTATGAACGATTAAGTAATTTTCTTCTGGAACATAATTTTATCAGAGGGAAAGTTGACTCCACACTCTTCTGTAAAAACCTTAACAATGATCTTATGATATGCCAGATATACGTTGATGATATTATTTTTGGTTCAGCTAACGCCTCTGTATGTCAAGAATTCTCTGAGCTAATGCAGGAAGAATTTGAAATGAGCTTAATGCAAGAACTAAAGTTCTTTCTAGGAATTCAAATCAACCAAACTTCAGAAGTCACATACGTTCATCAAAGCAAATACATAAAAGACGTTCTGAAGAAATTTGATATGGCTGAATGCAACTCTGCAAAGACTCCCATGCATCCAACCTACATTCTTGAAAAGGAAGAAGTCAGTAAAAAGGTTTGTCAGAAGCTCTATCGTGGTATGATAGGCTCCCTTCTCTATCTGACTGCTACTCGACCTGATATTCTCTTTAGTGTTTGTCTCTGTGCCAGATTTCAATCAGATCCTAGAGAAACTCACTTAACAATAGCTAAGAGAATTTTCAAATATCTGAAAGGAACTCCTAACCTGGGCATGATGTATGAGAAAACATCAGAGTATAGACTTTCTGGTTACTGTGATGCAGATTACGCAGGAGATAGATTGGAACGAAAAAGCACATCTAGAAATTGTCAGCTCTTCGGAAACAATCTGATATCCTGGGCCAGCAAAAGACAATCAACCATAGCCCTCTCCATGGCAGAAGCAGAATACATCTTAGCATCACTGTGCACTACTCAGATGCTCTGGATGAAGAATCAGTTAGAGGATTTGCAAATCTTCGAGAGTAACATTCCTATCTTTTGTGATAATACTACTGCCATTTGTTTAAGTAAGAATCCCATTTTGCATTCCAGAGCTAAGCACATTGAAATAAAACATCATTTTATCAGAGACTATGTTCAGAAAGGGGTAGTAACATTGAAATTCATTGATACAAATCATCAATGGGCTGATATCTTTACTAAACCCTTAGCTGAAGATAGATTCCTCTTTATTTTAGAAAATCTGAACATTCAAAACTGCCCTGAATAATCTGTGCCTTTGAAGTTGTAAAATGAGAATCTGATATAAACACATGGATTCTGCCTCTGACTCTGATACTTCTACCAAAGTTAGAAGTTATCTGAGTAAGAATTCTCCAGGAACCAATCCTTTGGTATTCCTGAAGATCAGATAAAGCAAACACGTGGAGTGCCTTGCGTCTGACCTTGGAACTTCTAGACAACTGTCTAGCAGTAATCAAGGAACAGTCCCTCGAAATCTCCTCGAGCAGTGTACCAGCTGTTGGGATTAGACATCACTTATGTGCTGTAATCATTTCTCTCTCCAAACGTGCTAACTTGGTTTTTGTGCTAAACTCTGATTTGTGTGTCGTTTTGCATGCGCCCTAATTTGGGTATTTAAACACATTCATTTCACACATTGCACACTCTTCACTCTCACGCACTCTTATAACCTCAGTTCTCTCAAGGCATTTCTGCAAGCAGTTCTTCATCTTCATCTCAGTTCTTCATCAACATCATGGATGCTCAACAACAAGCTGTGTACAACTTCTCTCAACAAATGGGTTCAAGCGAACAAGTTCAAAGCTCAAGCAACCCAACAGTTACATGCGTCACCACAACACCAATCTACAAGGAACCTCAGATTCTCGATCGTGAGCCTCATATTCATCTTGCAACGCCATTTGACAAACTGGACGTTTTATGTGAATCCTTGGTGGACTTTGAGAATATGAAAAGGAATGGCATAGACCTCACTGAAGAACTCAACAAACAAGGTTGGGGAAACTACTTTCAACGTCTCTATGGTCCAGTTTACCCAAATCTTGTGAAGGAATTCTGGAGATTCGCAGACGCTGATGATCACTTCATTGTCTCCTATGTCCTGGGAGTCAAGATAGTGATAACTGAGAAGTCCATCGCTGCTCTTCTAAGCATGGAGAAAGATGGAGGCAGAAGAATCTACAACATCAATCCCAGGGCAAAATACATATCTCAAGAAATCAACCCAACCATTTTCAAGCAGAACGCAGAAGGCAATCCCTCCAAGAACAAGGAGCTACTTCAAAACCTCCGAGTGTGGCTGAAGATCATTCTGGGTACCATCCATCATCGCCCAACATCAAACTCATCAGACTACATCAACACTGATCAAAAATGCATGTTGTACTGTATCCACAAGGGACTGAAGCTCTGCCTCCCAGCACTTCTCTTCAAATACCTCAGAGACTCCGTACGAGATACCAGAAATCATATGAAGCCCAGAACTTACATCCCTCTCGGAAGACTCATCTCAAATGTACTAATAGAAAGTGGTCTCGTGGACCATCTGGTAAAGCTCAGGCTCATGGAGGACATGGCAATCGACACTAGTAAGCCTCTGAACGCCAAAAATATGAAGAGCATGGGGATTCTGGACTAGGTCAAATTCAGACTTACTCTGGACACTTCTTGGGATGCTTTAAAAGATCAGAGGAAAATTCTCCATGGTCTATATCTGTTCTCAAGGGAAGAGCCCAGAGATGTAATCCTCTTTTATCTACAAGGTCTGAAGGACGAAGGAGTGGATATCTCAGACTTCCATTTAAGCGATCTACCAGATAAAGCTCCGAACTTCATGAGGCATAAAAGCGGTCCCTCTGAGAAGACATCGCAGGCGAAGAAAGCAAAACTAGGAGAATCCTCCAGATCAAGACCTCCAACACCTCTGCACGAGCCTTCTGGTAAGTCTTTCTCTCCTGCTCCCTCTGCACAAACACAGTCAATTGCTTCTTCTATCCCTCAACCAACACCTATATACACTTGTGATACGGTGAACTGACTTTGTGTTTTTGCTTTGAAAAGCTATGTTGCGGATAGCAAGAGTCGCCACCGACTTAACTTTTATCCAATAAGGACAGGTGGAAAAGAACAGGAAAGACCTTGATTAGATTTTGAGTTCGGGAGGTACATTATACAAAGGAAAGGTGTTAGCACCCTTTGTATCCATGGTTATCCATGGGCTCTTAATTGCTTAACTCACTTATGTTTTCCTTGTTTGAGAAAGTGTTTGAGAAATGTGGTGTGTTTAGAAAATATTTTGAAAGGAGAGTTTAACTTTTTAATGATTCTTGTACGAATGTATACAAAGTGTTTATCTCGTTTGATTTTGAAAGATGTTTAGAAAAATATAACTCGGCGATGATTCTGGTGCGAATGTATACCAAGTGGTGATTTTCTAAAAGATGTTTTGAAAAGTGTGAGGTGTGAAAAGTATTTTAAGCTGTGAGCAAGCATTTAAGAGTTATACCTAACCAAGGTCTTTATAGGTATTTCCTATCCTTAGGAGGGTAAAATTGTCCTTACTATTGAGAAGTAAGTAGTCTTATCCTTTGGATGTAAAGGGACATCGTGGGGTCGTCGATTGGTCATTGAAGGCAACATTTGTAAGGATACCTTAGCATTCGAAGAGACGATCATCATTTAATCGTAGGCTACAACGAAGGGTCATCGAGGGACAAAGTCATATATTCGAAGGCAACGTTCGAGGGACAAGGTCATATATTCGAAGGCAACGTTCGAGGGACTATGATTTATCTTGTAGGGACATTGACCTTTTGATCGAAGGGACTATGACTTATTTGTTTAGGGATGATGATGATTTAATCCAAAGGGTCTTTGCTAAGGGTATCCCCACATTCGCGGGACATGACCGTAATATCGTAAGGCAACAAAGAGAGGGTTACCCTAGAGGTGCAAGTGTGGAAATGATTGGATTCAGATATATTATCTTGAATTAATTTATCTAAGTTCGATTATTTATCTTTCCATGCAATCCTATTAGCATACATGTAGACAGTTATATTCACAGTATGGAAAAATTAAAGTGCGAAAAATAAGACTACGCTATTACATGGCTTCGGGATGGGGGTACATAATTTAAAAGGGGATATAAAATATCTAAATCTTAATTAACGAGTACAAAATTAAAAGGGCATACAAAATAATAAAACCTAATTAAACTAAAAAGAAAGAAATGAAAAAAAAATATAATTAGATTTTTATTATTCAAAATAGCCCATTTTAATTAATTAAGTGATATATGAAAATTTAATTAATAAACTAGATTAAATTATATCCTAGTTTAAATAATTAATATAATATTTTAATTAGAAAATTAATTAATGGGTTTTATTTTAATAATAGAAAACAAGTGGTGAATTAATTATAGTGGAAAGGGAGTAAACATAGTAAAAACACTGAAAAGCTAAAAACCCAGGACCTCTACGTTGCAGTGAGGGGGGAGCTACCAACGAGCCATGTTAGTCCATTAGTTATTTATTCGCCTTCATTAAAATATATATTAATTCTACACGGATTTTTCCATTTTGACACAACACCACCATGCATGTTACAACTTTCTCTCTTACGGCAAGCTACTTTATTTTTTCTCATGCTGTTTCTTTCATGTGAATATAACAAACCTGTAACTTCATCTTATATCAAACCACACACATAAAATAAGATCATATGTAATCATCATGCAATAATAAAAATAGCCATGCACAAATCAAGAAGCTTATATTATTTTACTCATGTATTAGTTCTCTTTACTGCAAGTGATAATGATAAAACAAACCTTACACATACATGTTAAAGACAACCAAGGATTTATATTATCACCATTATATCATCATCATCATTATTATGTAATAACAGCATGTGAAATAAACATAATCATGCTAGAAACAACACTCATATAATAATAATTAAATGACTGATATAATTCTTTAATCATGCAAATAAAATTTCTCCAACATGCTATGACATATCAAGAACAGATGCATACTTGAATAAAGCAATATCAACATCCACCAAACCATGAATACATCATCTCAATATATATATTAAACCAATATTATTCATGCATGAATTAAGGAGTATTGCAAGGTAATCATGCTAGATGCAAATTCCCTAATGAACACTTATTGGGGATTTGATTTTTCTAGCTTGCTCACTGTATGTGTGTTGTTCTTATTCAGGCCATGAGTGCTTTATGGTTGCTTCTCTTTTCCCTGTCCGTGAATCTTCTTGCTTTTGCCTTGCCTTGTGTATCTTCTTCTGTTGTATCTTCTTCTGCTGTATCTCTCCTCTTTTCCGTCTTTTCGCTGCAGCCATATGAAGTATTTGTAATGGTGTGGATTAGGGTTTAACCTTGCTAAATATTTGGATCCCTTCCTATACTTTAGGGTTTAACCTTGCTAAATATTTGGATCCCTTCCTATACTTTAGGAGAGTTAGGGTTTAACCTTGCTAAATACTTGGATCCCTTCCTATACTTTAGGAGAGTTAGGGTTTAACATTGCTAAATATTTATTAAATACAAATATTATTATAAATAATGAATAATTTAAATAAAAATTAATTTAAATTTTAGTTACATAATTGAATTAAAACTTAAACCTATTTCTATTTTTACTTTCATCATTTAAAAAAAAAATCAAAATTATTCTTACTTATATCAACCAAAATTATTTTATAATTTATGGGCTTAAAAAATGTTACTCTTATAAATAAATTTTATTAAGTAAAAAACGTGAATTACTAAATAAATACTATTTATAAATAATGAATAAATGGAACATGAGTCACTAAATTATAAAAAATAGTTATTATAATTTAATGAGCTTTAACGAATAAAATTAATTTAAAATTTTAATTATACAATTAAAATTCAAATCTATTTTTATTTATCATTAAATTAAAACTATTTTATTTATATATATAAAATTTATTTATATCATACAGATAACCAAAATTATTATTATTTTTTATATCTGTATCACATAATAAATAAATTAAAATTTATAGATTAAATGAGAATGTATGCTAATGAATGAATGCAAATGTGAAATGAATGCCATGCATGAATCAATTTATCATAAAAATTAACAGGCAAGTTTTGGGGTATGACAGCTGCACCTGTTCAATATTCTTAAACCGAGAGAATTAGAATGGTATGTACGCCATTCGTGATCTGGAGGTGGAAGATTATTGAACACTTAGAATTCCCCAAAAATTTGCACTTGTTAATTAAAAGATAGTCTTGATGGAGATGGGCTTAAAGATGCCATCCAGAAAGTTTGATGATGAGAGCTTCAGAGTGTGTCGTACATTAGACCATATCTGAAGACATGGGTGTCACACTGGGTCGTACGCTAGACCGTATAATGAGTCATCCATTAGGTGATATTAGGGTGAGCTGAACCTGATGAGATAAGGATCAGAATGGGTCATACGCTAGACCGTACCTGAGTAGCAGAGTGAGCCATCCGTTAGGCTGTATCTGGAGAAATAAAGATCAGAATGGATCGTACGCTAGATCGTATCTGAGTAGTAGAATGAGTCGTCCGTTAGGCTGTATCTGGCGATAAAAAGTAGTCGCACGCTAGACTACATTTCAGAATGTACCGTACGCTAGGTAGTATCTGATGAGAAGAGCCAGACTGGGTCGTACACTAGACCGTATCTGAGTTGCAGAATGAGCCGTCCATTAGGCTGTATCTGAGGATAAAAGATCAGAATGGATCATACGCTAGATCGTATCTGAGTAGCAGAATGAGCCGTCCATTAGGCTGTATCTGATGATAAAAGTGAAGGAGAATTGAGGTCCAAAACGCAGCGGAAATTAAAAATTTCTCCTTAAGAGATCCTTACGAATGGTCATGATCAGTGATAGAATATTTACCTCTTGTGACGGTTGAAACCTTTGGTGCAGATCTCTTGTGACAATCAAAACCTTTGATGCAAATCCACGAAGCGATCACGAACGTTGAACGATGACAACGTCTCTACTCAGTCCACACGAACGGATTCCTTCAATCTCAGTGCTAGCTGGTACGAATGAAGGCTTTGAGTGAGAGAGAGAGAGAGAGAAAACGAAAATAAAATGCAACCGCCAACAAATGCTTTTGCACAAGGGTTCTATTTATAGAACCACTTGTGTGGGCTTCAAGCTAAAAGGCCCACTTAAGTGTATTTTGGCCCATATCTTATAATATGCCCAAAATCACTTAAGCCCATGGTACCTTACCATATTTCGTATTCTACTCAAGTACACCGTACCTTACGATGTTCTATAATTCACTTAAGGGCACCGTACCTTACGGTATTCCTTAGTTACTCTATCTCTCATCAATCCGTCCTTTGTGTGTGACCCTTGTCGCATCCTGCGAAAAATCAACCGGCGAGCTAAAAACAAAACAAACACAGAGCCGCCACTGCGCGTTATTTATCCCAAGATAGGGAAAGGAAACGCTCAGAGAAACCTGGAAAGGAAATGGTCTTGCGACCAGAGAGAAAGGGTAAGGGAGTCGGTTACGCAAGGGGAAGGTATTAGCACCCCTCACGTCCGTCGTACTCGACGGGATCCACGTCCTAGAAAAGGAAAGGTTGCTAAACATCACACACACACACAGGGAACGCAGGTGGGGTTAAGAGAAGGGAGCTCGATAAGGTATCGCACCTTATGCCTACATATCTTGTCTGGAACAAGAATCAGAGCCACTGTAGTTCGGCTTACGCACGCCAAACAACACAAAACATACAGCCAAGCAAGGGTGGCAAACATGGAGCCCGACAACCACTGGATGGAATTACGTCGGCATCCGAACCAAAACACACTCAAAAGGGCAAACGTGGATCCCGACAGCCAATCACTGGGCTTACGTCGGCATCCGAACCCAAACATACATAATCAGATAACAAGCAAACACACGCAAAAAAGAAAAAGGTTGCCCGGAGTGGTCTCGCACGACCACCTGCCTACATACCTCGTCTGGAACGAGGATCAGGGCGATGTAGTTCCCCTGAAAGGGAATGACTTGCTAACCAGAAACCAGGGAAAGACACACTACTAGGGAGCTGGACTCGAGCCTAGTGTTGTCATGCATCGTTACCCTAAGTTCAGTTTTCTATCCTACTTGCATAAGCAAACTACTCCTATCCAGGAAAGAAGCCAGCACACAAGCATACAGCATAATTCAAGCATACATCAAATGAGAACAAGCATCTCAAACAGATATCCACACAGCACGCACTATAACCAAACAAGTGGCTCACACAATAGGTTTGACTGCCGAAGCGAGTCGTCTGTACGGGCTGGGTTTGCTCTTAACCTTGCCATTACGAGGCTAAGGTGAAGCAGATGAGAGGTGAAGTGAGGATCGGACCTCACAGCTCTTATCCCTAACCAGGGAGAGCTTCTGACAAATGAGCATGGGTCCAGAATGGGGGAACCCTTCTATACTCAGAGACTCTGACACAATGTGCACTGCACGGATCTTGGGCTTGTGATCTCAATGCTACAACCATGTAATGGGAGCAAGGAGAAGACTCAACTGAATAGTGGGGGATAGATTGCATATCCCTACCTTCCACCAATTGCCTTGATTAAGGACTTTCACCTGCTTGGCACGAAATTAAACAGTCACAATCATCGCCTCTTAAGGAGGACTTCAGACATTTATTTGCCCGGCCCGGTAACAGCCGGGTCTCCATACTACATGAAGTTAGGAAGTTATACCTCAATGCAAGTTCTTAAGAGAACTGAGCAACTAAGTGTACCTGTACAAAAGCTAACCAGTTAGTACTCAGACAGACAAAACTAAACAGCAAAAGTTTAATCAGTTAATCTATACAGATCAATGCACAACAAAGCAAGTTCAAAGCTCAAGCCCAAACTTCACAACCTACAAAACAATGTTATGTTAGTGTACAAGCATCAATCAACATCAATTACATTTAACTTGATTCATTCTCCATGTGCATTATTCTTTTGATCCTGAAAAATCAAGCAAATATTAGCAACAAGACCACTAGGCTGAGCCTAGGGTCCAAAGGCAAGAAAAATTCCTAAACAGCAAAGTATTCACCAACCAAAGTCAAATTAATGTCAAACAAGAGCCAACACAATTAGTCTCATGTTTATATCATTCATCATGTTCATGTTATGCACAAAACAATCCAACTTAGGTCAAATGAAGCATCAAACATGCAAACAGAACTATTGCATTCAAATCCACATCAAAACACTTCCAAAAATTCTCAAATAATTTACACCTAAACAGGGACTATTCAAGGTCTAGCATACCAAATTTGAGCTTAATTGGACCAAGGTAACTATGTCAATGAAAATCAACAAAAACAGACACAATTATATGCTCCAAATCACAACATCAACACATGCTTCCACTTCAAAAATTCATAACTCAATGAAAACAAAAAAGAAATGGATGGGACCAAAGCAGGGATGTCACATCATGTGTCTATAACTATCATACAAAATTTCATGATCATTCAATACCATATGAGCATTTCACATTGATTCTACCAACCTATGTCACATGAACTTGTAAATTCAACCACCAGAGATGAAAAATAGCAATCAATTTGAAAATGCCACATAAAATTCCACAAAAATTCACATAGCATCTTAACATGTTAATCAACCATCATGCAAAATTTCACATCATTTCACCAAGTCTAAGTCACTCAAATAAATCCAGCAAAATGACATAATGAGGTGTGACACAAATTGTCACACCTAAGTTCCAAAATTCATAACTCAATGATCAGGTATCAAAAATTCATGAAATCTACATTTAAATAAGCATCAACCAGTCAACAATCATCACAAAAATTTTCAGACATTTATTTGTAAGCATGAGAATTTCACATTGGATTTGGCACAAGGTATCAAAATGTAGCACATGTGAAACAAACCTAAGTCAAACATAATTTCTACCATACACAACTTTGACCAATAGGTCAAAAAATTCTACATTCAAAAAGGAAGTCAACACAAAAATTCCTACATTTTTCTGATTTTTTATGAATTTTTGGTGAATTTTCTAAAGTGATTAGGATTTTTTAATAATTATTGAAATATGTTAATTAATAAAAATGAAATTGAATATCAACAGTGGCAATATGGTAAATCATGAGACAATGGCCAAAACGCACAGCACAACTTAATGTGCTGGCGCTGCACGATTGGTTCCCCTCCAGCGGGAAACACCATTTAAAAAATGCTCTGCCAATTAACGAATCAAACTGGACAAAATTCCAGAAACTATCTTCTTTTTCGCGCGGCACTACGTTCATGTTCATCATCAACTTCCAAATTCGACTTTGCTCATTTCATCACCAAAATTAACAAACTAATAACCATTGAAAAGGTCTCAGTGCATAGATCATGAATATATAACCTAATCAACCTAAATCTAACTGTATAAACCGGATCGATCAAATAAAGTTTCACATTCAAAGCTTCGAGTTCAGATTTCTCAACCTATAGTTCACCATTTCTAAAACTACCTATATCACGATAATCTACATCACACACTCTACAAAACGCATATAATCATTCATAAAACCATGACATTCGAATTTTTGAGCACCTGAAATGGCAGCGTTGGAACTGGAGCTTTCAATGTGTTTGGACGCGAAACAGGTGCAGCATAGGTTCCAATAAGTTGAATACAAGGCTCAGGTTCGGTTGATTTTGCTCCTAGTGCATGAAACTTCGATTCACCATTGATGGAGCAAACTTGAACAGTCGAGCTTTGGTGTGCATTTGATGTTGAATACCAAAAACAGTTGAAGAGGATGATGAATGGAGATCAACACAAAAAGAATTTTCGAATTTGAGCAAGAATTGAAGAAGTTTGATGGATTTTGGTTCTATGTGTTCTTGGAGAATTCTTGAGAATTTGGAGGGTTTTCAGATCTGATTTTTGGTGAAATGATTTTCTGTTATGATTATCATGTGATTAGGAATATATATGTGTGCTTAATCATCACTTAACCATGCTAATTAACCAAATTGCATTTGTTAGTGAAAATGGTTAATTTCAAGTAAGGGACAAAATGGTCTTTTCACATACAAGCCAATGCCAGCTCATGGACAGCTCACACACTCTCTAAATGACATGTGTGAGCTGTTGCAACTTGTCTCACTCTCATTGGATGCACCATTCTCATTTTCACCTTGTGATTGCACTTTATCCATTTTTGCACTTTCATTTTTCAAGTCAAATTCCAAACCACAAACCTTAGGCATGAAATGATGATTCCAACAAATTTCAAATACCATTTGTGAGGTGTAGCAAAAATTCCCACCCAAAAATTCCAATTATTTCAAAAGTTGGACAATTTTGCCCCTGGTTCATTTAACTGTCCAGTTGAAATTTGACTTTTTGCATTGGCCATTTTTGAGAAAATCCAATTATGCACCATGAAAGTACATGTCAATTGGAGTTTGTGCATATAAAGAACTTGCAATTTGGACAAACCATGTGGAAATTATGGCCTCCTGATTATGGGTCATTTTTGAAATTCACTGAGCCCTAATTTTCCAACCACACATGGGAATTTCAAGTTCTTGGACTTTTTGGAAAGGTGAGAACAAGATCTACAACTTTCATGTTGAACAAATTTTCATTTGAAGCTTCCTTGGACACGTGGCTTTGAGGTCAAAAACTTTCCATTTTTGGAAACTTCTATTACAAGTCACTTTCTATTTTTGGCAGTTTTTGTTCTGACTTGATTTTCTTCATTCTTGAGCTTTGAGATGTCAAATAACACTTGTTCCAACATGAATGAAGTGTATCCAACTCATTTCCACCTCCAAATCCATCAGATCATGTACAGTTGACCACAGTTGACTTTTTCATCTGATAGATGAATTTGGCAATGCATAGATCAAATTGAGCTCCAATCTCCTGATGAAATGGCTCAAGCATGAAACCCTAGCCTCAATTAGCTCAATATAATCACATAATGAACCCCATAACCATCATAAACCCCATCTCCTGATCATGCCCTGATTGGCCCAATACAACTGATTAGGGTTGACCAGTGGTCAAAACCCTAATCTCAAGAAATCTTGCTTCAACACTTGATGATAACCAACCATGATGATGATGATGTATCATTTCAATCAGGATGAAGACCAATATCCATTGAGAATCATAAAACCCTAATTTCACAGCCCAATCTTCAGATGGCCATTGATCAGTCAATAAACCCTAGGCTTGCATTTTGACTTCCTCATCTTCTGAACCAGACTTGGGAGGATGACTTGCACAATGTAACCACATGATATGCAATATGCAATGCCTAATGACCTAAAATGATATGCACAATGTTAAGCTTAGTCCCAAGAGAGGAGGGCAAATTTTGAGGTGTTACAGCTGCCCCTATTCAATCCACTGTGAACCTGTCGATACGAATAGCCTCGGCGTTCGGATGATCAGGATGAAGAGTGATTGAATACCAAGAAACAGACGAACAATTTGCACTCTGATGGGATAATAATTAACGCCTGTCAGCATCGGCGAAGAAACAAACTCAAAACGTCGACCTGGATACCAAAATAAATGGTAACTCAGGGATAACTATGGCCTGAACACCACACATCCGCTCGGGATTATTATTCTTTTCCTTTTTATGCTTTTTCTTGAACCCCGAAATTTTTCTCTGTTCTTTTTCATTTTCTTGAACCCCGAAATTTTCTCTGCGCAAACGACCCTCGGATCTCTGCATTTGAACCCCATTCTCCTGTTTGCCAAAATAAATGGACCCCATTCTCCGATTTGGACCCCAGTCGCCTGACGATGACTCGCGATCGCCAATATGAACCCCGTTCTCCAGAAAATGCCGCAACATCTCCCTTTCTCCATTTGAACCCCATCTCCAGAAAATGTCTCCACATTTCCTTTTCTCCATTTGAACCCCGTTCTCCAATCTCTCGTGATAATTCCGCTGGCAACGCCGGAAATAACACCAAACACCACTCTGAGGGCGACATATCAGAGGGTACACCTTCACAAAAGGAAGGTAACATGTGTATCTCTTCCTCAGAAGACATCCGTAACGACCTCCACTGGCATCCGCCAAAGTCTAAGGTGACACATGAAGAGAAGATAATCCTGCGGACCTCATCCTGGATATAATCTTCAACTCCAATCTTCATTTGAACCCCAGAAAATACCTCAGTATCTCCTTTTCTCCATTTGAACCCCGGAAAATGCCTCAGCATATACTCTTCTCTGATTGAACCCCGATCTCCAGAAAATGTCGCAACATCTCCTTTTCTCCATTTGAACCCTGGAATCGCGCTGATCGCGTAACGTCTTCTGATATCATTCCCATCTCTATCCGACAGAAACATTTCCTCCAATATCGCACTACTGGGGAACACTGCTGATCTGACGTCATGGTACCACACTCCTCAGAGTAACATTTTCAACCAGACACCGACTGATGACTGGGAGAAAACTCGACGTTTACTGGACATCGAACAATGATGTTGACAGGACATCGAACAATGATGTTTACAGGACATCGAACAATGATGTTGACAGGACATCGAACAATGATGTTGACAGGACATCAAACAAGGATGTTGACAGGACATCAAACAAGGATGTTGACAGGACATCAAACAATGATGTTGACAGGACATCAAACAAGGATGTTGACAGGACATCAAACAATGATGTTGACAGGACATCAAACAAGGATGTTGACAGGACATCAAACAAGGATGTTGACAGGACATCAAACAAGGATGTTGACAGGACATCAAACAAGGATGTTGACAGGACATCAAACAATGATGTTGACAGGACATCAAACAAGGATGTTGACAGGACATCAAACAATGATGTTGATAGGACATCAAACAAGGATGTTGATAGGACATCAAACAATGATGTTGACAGGACATCAAACAAGGATGTTGACAGGACATCAAACAAGGATGTTTACAGGCATCACACAATGATCGACCAGACATTAAACAATGACTGGGAAATAACTTGACGTTGACTGGACATCGAACGATGATGTTTTACAGGACATCAAAGAAAACTCGACCAGACACTTACTGATGACTGGGAAATACTGTTGCTCCAAAATCCCGCTGCTGAACTCCTCGGAGTATCGTCTTCACTATCCGGCAACACCAAATCCCAAGCGGTAACCACGACTTAAATCGCGCTGATCGCGTAACGTCCTCTGATTTTATTTCCATCTCTGTCCGACGGAAACATTTCCTCCAATATCGCACTACTGGGGAACACTGCTGATCTGACGTCGTGATGCTAAACTCCTCGGAGTAACACCTTCGCTTTCTGGCACAACCACCTCTCAAACGGTAACCACGGCTTGAGACTAGCTCTATGCTTGCAACATGATGCATGATCTTTTTCTGCGTAATGCTCCATAATTATGGAAATGCTACGCGATTTATTATTTTTTCTATGCAATATGCTATGCTTATTTACATGATGAATGCATAAAAAGTATCCCCCTCAAGGGACTCCTCTGAGGAATACGAGACACTCTGCTGAGGAACTCGTCACCGCTCCGATTTCCACCATGCTGGGGAATCACTGTTGCTGGGGATAAGGCAACCCTTGCTGGGGAAGAACCTCCTTTGCACCCAATCCACTCGAGAAACTGCTGGGGAATAAGAACCACCAACACTCTGTGGGGATACTCCAATCTTGACTTGCTAGGGATGTCAATCCTGACTCCGCTCCGGGAAAACCCTCACAGATACCTGCTGACTTCACTGGGGAAATGCTCACAGATACTCCACTGGGGAAATAGCAATCTCCAGGCCTGTCTGGGGATGCATCACTCTATCACCTGCTGGGCAACCATCCTGACCCTGCTAGGGAAACGAATACTACTCCGCTGGGGACAACCCACGCAACCCATAGGTAGAATCCGCTCAGCTGGGGCTGCAAAAATCCATCCGTCCGCTACGGAAACTTGTCCCATCCACTGGTAGGATGAACACTGCTGGAGATATATTTCTTTGAACCCGCTCCACTCGGGGAGTAGCACCCTTCAGGCCTGGCTGCTGAGGAAACACCGCTTCAACCTGTCCGGGATAACCATCCTGACTCGGCTGGAGAAGTCCACAGATCTTGGATCTGCTGGGGAGTTGGTCCTCTAATTCTGCTTGGGGACCTAGCTGGGAAATGAGAAAAGTTGGTATAGAACACCCGTCGACTCGTCGAACCATGGTATCCACCTCCCAATCTCGTATCAGCTTTCCACTTTTGAAAATTCTCAGACTCGTCTGGACCTTTTCTGCTCCATCATCTTGTATTCCAAGTCGCTCCACGCTCGACGAGAGACGCACTCCTGGGAGTTATACAGAAATTTCAATTTTCCGACTTTGAAGAGTCTTCTTGATTAATTCCAAAGGTCGTCGGACGTCTCGTCGTCTCTCCCCGTTCCTCATTCGTGCACTCGTCCCTGATCGAACTCTGCGGGGAATTTCTACAGACTTTCCAATCTTCCGATTTTGAAGAGTCTTCTTGATTATCATCAAGGATCGTCGTACGTCTCAACGTCACTTCGTCGTTCTTCATTCATTCGTCCCCGGTCGGACTCTCTGGGGATCTGTGACAAAGCTTCCACACCACAACCTGCAAGTGAGTGAAAATACCTAACAGTTCCTGCAAAACAGATCGTCAGATAAAACCGTGCCCCAGGCGTGTCAAGATTTCAACACTTGGGTCACTCAACCTTCCAAATAAGATTTCAAGTTTCAATCTTATAAACATGCATTGGAAGGAACCTGTATGTCTTAAAATGCAAAGATTCTTTATCAAAATAATCTGATGTTTTTGCAATCAAAGCGGTAATGAAAAACAAAAACAAAATTATTTGACTGAATATGCATTTTATTGATTGGAAAAGTGTGTGGCTCAAATTGAGCAATACAAAGGAAGCAATTCCTGAAAAGAGGTAACTGCACAAAAGGAAAAATCTATCCTAATGGCAATGTGAAACCCGCAATCTCATTGAGTTCCAACTCGGTTACACCCCACATGTCCTCAGACTCTCCATGCTTTCTGCCTTCTGAACAAGACGTTTCTGATTGATCCCTACCGGGTATTATCCATGATGCTTTAACCAAAGCGCAAACGATCATGCTAGACGCAGTTGTTCGTTTCAATCCCTCTTTTGCCTGGACCGCCCTTTCGGGTTTTCAGTCCACCGGGATACCCATTTTTGCCCAAGTCGCCTTCTCAGGTTTTCGACTTGCCGGGTGTACATTTTTTCAGTTTATCCCTAACTTTTGCCCGAACCTCTTTCTGTTTTTGGTTCGCCGGGATGCCCTTTTTTGCCTGGACTATTTTGTTCTTTTCGTCCAGCGGGTCAATTATACGAAGTATTTTTTTTAACTGCGTCCGCATTCACAGGGAATGGAAAATCCTCGCCATCCATGGTCGTTAACAACAAGGCTCCGCCAGAGAAAACCTTCTTGACCACGAATGGACCTTCATAATTCGGCGTCCATTTGCCCCTTCGATCGTTTTAAGGAGGAAGGATGCTTTTCAGCACCATATCACCCACGTGATATACCCGAGGTCGCACTTTTCTGTCAAAAGCACGCTTCATCCTCTGCTGGTATAACTGCCCATGACAGATGGCTGCTAGCCTCTTTTCTTCAATTAGGCTCAACTCTTCGTACCGGGTCCTTACCCATTCAGCCTCTTGCAACTTCACATCCATCAGGACTCTCAAAGAGGGAATCTGAACCTCAATCGGTAATACCGCCTCCATTCCATATACCAATGAGAAAGGAGTTGCCCCAGTAGATGTGCGCACCGATGTCCAGTACCCAGGATACCAACTTCGTACTTGGCCACCATCATTGGTGCATTCAACTATGATTCAGGAAGCACAAACTCATTCACCTTATTCTCCCCATCAAACATCAAAATCCGTTCGGATTCAGGGTCAGGCCCCTCCTCCGGGATCGGTCACTCTCAATCTTTCGATTAGAGCACCTCGAGATGTCTTCATCAGGGAACTCAGACTTCATCGGTTGATAATCCTCAACGGGCTGCGGAGCGACGTAATCGGACAATACACTCCCTTTGATTGCTTTCTGAGAGATATATCGAATATCGTATTCAATCAAAATCATTGGCCCTTTCGCAACCCATCCGGTCATTGCTGGCTCTTTCAGAAATCTACCTGATCAGATCCATCTCGAAATCCACAAAGTGGTATGAACCAGCATAAACTGTCTCAGTCGGCGAGCAGCCTATGCCAAAGTACAGCAAGTTTTCTCGAACAGCGAATGTATTGTTTCGCAGTCGGTAAACTTTTTGCTTAGGTAAATTGCATGCTCTTTTCGACAAGATGCGTCATGCTGACCCAATACACCTCGTAGACCCCTCGAAGGCCGTCAAGTACCAGATTACCAGTTTCTTTCCATAGGGAGGCAACAGAATCGGAGGTTCCTGCAACTTATTCTTTCATTTTTCAATGCCCCTTGGCAATCATTATTTCACCTGACCGTTTGATTTTTTTTCAACAACTTGAGTATAGGTTCACACGTGGCTGTTAGATGAGATGTGAACCATGACAGGTAGTTCAATCTTTCTAAGAAACCACGAACCTCTCTTTTTCTTTCTCGGTTCAGGCGTTTTCTTATTGTTCTTTTTTTCTTGCTTTTTTTTTTTTTTTTTTTTTTTTTTTTTTTTTTTTTGCAGGATGAACCTCGATTCCTCCCTTACAATGAACCCCAACAGCTTACCGGACCGCACTCTGATAGTGCACTCATCTAAATTCAACCTCAGTTTGAATTGTCTCAACCTGTCAAGCGACTTGGTCAGACCCACCAGATGCCCCCTCTTCTGTTTGGGACTTTGCTATCATGTCATCAACATATCATTCAATTTCATGATGAATCATATCATGAAACAAAGTCACCATGGCTTTCTGATACAGGCATCGGCGTCCTGCTTCTCCAGAGGACAGTCTTCTCTCCATGGTAGCTTGTGCACAATGACATTGGTATCCGCCCTGGCATATCCTGACACGACCAGGCGAAGATGTCCACATGCTCCTTCAACAAGGCTACCATTCTGCTCTCGATTCGCCTCTGAAGCGGCTCCAATTTTTTTTTTTTTTTTTTTGCAGGATGAACCTCGATTCCTCCCTTACGATGAACCCCAACAGCTTACCGGACCGCACTCTGATAGTGCACTCATCTAAATTCAACCTCAGTTTGAATTGTCTCAACCTGTCAAGCGACTTGGTCAGACCCACCAGATGCCCCCTCTTCTGTTTGGGACTTTGCTATCATGTCATCAACATATCATTCAATTTCATGATGAATCATATCATGAAACAAAGTCACCATGGCTTTCTGATACAGGCATCGGCGTCCTGCTTCTCCAGAGGACAGTTTTCTCTCCATGGTAGCTTGTGCACAATGACATTGGTATCCGCCCTGGCATATCCTGACACGACCAGGCGAAGATGTCCACATGCTCCTTCAACAAGGCTACCATTCTGCTCTCGATTCGCCTCTGAAGCGGCTCCAATTTTTTTTCTTTCTTGACCTCGGCAGTGCTTGGAATAACAACCTCAACCCGCTCCTCATGAGGCTGAATCACCTTCTCCTCTTGTTTCGACAACCTGGCTAATCTCCCAGCAGATCACAATCTTCTTCGCCTTCTTCTTCGGCATGATTGCTCGGTTTGTCAAAGTCATATGAGGTGTAACCGAATCGTTATCAACGAGATCCGGAGAATATTTTTGAATTCGGAACGAGACAAATCAAAAAAGGAGAAAAATGAAAATAAACATTGCCATTTTTATTTGTTTTTAAACTGCAAAAATAAATGAAAAACAGGGAATACCGCTTTTTGACTGAAAAACATCCATTTATTAATGATGCAGAAATGCAGATTTAAACATGAGGTGGCCCTTACAATGGACCATTACGTGTCGGGCAACACGTATGGCTTTCATGCAGATAAAAACTGAACAGAAATCATTACTCTTCCGGATGAGTGACAGTGCTGATCTGTTTAAGCCTTCCAGCTTCCTGGTACGCACGGCTTTATCCAACCATCAAACTTGCAGTCGCTGTCAGTCTCTTTACCCATCACACAGGCGTGATCCGAATCTTCAGCAATTGCACTCACCATTGCCTGACCATGTGCCGGCATGGGATTAGCACCACCATTCAATGACAATGTAAAATTGAGGGCCTTGGAATCCACCAGGTCTTGGACTACGTGCTTAAAAGCTTTGCAGTCCTCTACACTGTGCCCGGGAGCACCCGAATGGAATTCACATTTGACATTTTCATCAAAATTGGCTGTCCTTTGATCAGGTCCCATAGGTGCCAAAGTCCTCAACTGTACCAGCCCCATATCTTTCAGCTTTTTCAATAGGAAAGAATATATCACAGGCGGCCTGTCAAAATGCCGATCACTCATCCTCCTCCTGACTGGATATCCTACCCTCTGAGACCTCCGCTGAAATTGCTGACGCTGCTGTTGCTGTTGTGCAGGCTGATTGTCAGCAGGAATAGTTACCGCAGCGGTGTGTTGGTAGTAACGACCCCTACCGTGTCCTCTCTGGGCGTACACAGCACTCGATTCACCCTCATCCTTGTGCTGGTCATTACCAAAAGATTTCTTCGGTCCAGACGACGAAACGTTTCCCTGTATCTCCCCCTTCCTTAGCCAGTCTTCGATCTTCTCCACCTTCTCAGCAATTACTCTCTGCCCCAAGGCGAACTCTTGCATGACACTGATCAGCTCTCCCATCTTCTCTTTCAGCTCGAGAATGTCGGCTTTGGGAGGATCCATCAGTTTGAATTTGTTGCCCCTAGCAGGATATCTGAGCAAACGAGCTATGCGCACCGGTCGACACCTACAAAATAGCAAATGGGTTAGTATGCATGAATGCAACGTCTGTCCATATGAGGAAGACTCTGTCCTTTGATTCTGGTTTCATCAAGACAGATAATATTTTGACATCCACATTCTGAAATTCAAGATGTCTCTCAACCAGATTCTCAATCCATAATACTCCCCATATGGCTAGACGTAGGTTTGATGCAGATGAATGCAAAATGATGCAGATGTATGAATGCAATGCATTGCCATCCTCCAAGTCATCTGATCATCTGCACTGAAGCCTGGTTTCTGAACTGATCATAACCATCTGAGGTCTGATTAACCACAAATCCGACTCAAGGGTTCCGAAATAAACGGAAAACAGATACATCATCATCATCATCATCATCATCTCCAAACAATCTCTGAGCAGATACCCATCTGAATCGGCCCGGGGAATCCTGAAATAAACGGATCCCCACTGATAAATATCTCGGCCCGGGGAATCCTGAAATAAACGGATCCCCACTGATAAATCCCACGGACAGCATTCCGGCGTCTCGGCAATAAGTGGCCATAATTCCGACTTATAAATAGGACTCTGATCAACTGAACCAAAAGTCACCATCTGAACATGCATCTGAAAGAATCACCCTCCCCTCACAGGTAAATTCTAAACAGGTCATCCTAAGGCGGATAATAGTCTCGACAATCGGGCAGAGATACTCAATGGGTTTGCCCTTTCGGGTGTGCCATTGTAGCTCTCCTGAGATCGTCTAAACCAAAGATCCGGGAAATGATCGGTCACCAGAGTCAATAACTCAGATGGAGTAACTCAAACAAAGCGGAATATCCACAGAGATGAGCACTACCAAATGAGCCTCGTCCGGCTTGTGGTACATCACGCCGCCAGGCACATGTTGACCTAACATGAAAGAGGCGACATGAGACCACACTAGTCCTAGGTGTATACTCGGGCCTGGGTTTTAGCCCCACTCAGAACACCCACCCCACACAGAGGAACCACCTGCAAAGAGGACGGCAACAACATGATAGTATGATGCATGCAGACATTAATGCAAATATATACACTGGTTAGAATAATAAATGCAATAAATCACACAACAAGCAACCTAAGCTAATCCTAGAACGCTAGGAAGGACTCGCTTAGGGACGATGGACCAGCATAGGTCTACATCGGGCTTTCCCCAGCAGAGTCGCCAGCTGTCGCATCCTGCGAAAAATCAACCGGCGAGCTAAAAACAAAACACACACAGAGCCGCCACTGCGCGTTATTTATCCCAAGATAGGGAAAGGAAACGCTCAGAGAAACCTGGAAAGGAAATGGTCTTGCGACCAGAGAGAAAGGGTAAGGGAGTCGGTTACGCAAGGGGAAGGTATTAGCACCCCTCACGTCCGTCGTACTCGACGGGATCCACGTCCTAGAAAAGGAAAGGTTGCTAAACATCACACACACACACAGGGAACGCAGGTGGGGTTAAGAGAAGGGAGCTCGATAAGGTATCGCACCTTATGCCTACATATCTTGTCTGGAACAAGAATCAGAGCCACTGTAGTTCGGCTTACGCACGCCAAACAACACAAAACATACAGCCAAGCAAGGGTGGCAAACATGGAGCCCGACAACCACTGGATGGAATTACGTCGGCATCCGAACCAAAACACACTCAAAAGGGCAAACGTGGATCCCGACAGCCAATCACTGGGCTTACGTCGGCATCCGAACCCAAACATACATAATCAGATAACAAGCAAACACACGCAAAAAAGAAAAAGGTTGCCCGGAGTGGTCTCGCACGACCACCTGCCTACATACCTCGTCTGGAACGAGGATCAGGGCGATGTAGTTCCCCTGAAAGGGAATGACTTGCTAACCAGAAACCAGGGAAAGACACACTACTAGGGAGCTGGACTCGAGCCTAGTGTTGTCATGCATCGTTACCCTAAGTTCAGTTTTCTATCCTACTTGCATAAGCAAACTACTCCTATCCAGGAAAGAAGCCAGCACACAAGCATACAGCATAATTCAAGCATACATCAAATGAGAACAAGCATCTCAAACAGATATCCACACAGCACGCACTATAACCAAACAAGTGGCTCACACAATAGGTTTGACTGCCGAAGCGAGTCGTCTGTACGGGCTGGGTTTGCTCTTAACCTTGCCATTACGAGGCTAAGGTGAAGCAGATGAGAGGTGAAGTGAGGATCGGACCTCACAGCTCTTATCCCTAACCAGGGAGAGCTTCTGACAAATGAGCATGGGTCCAGAATGGGGGAACCCTTCTATACTCAGAGACTCTGACACAATGTGCACTGCACGGATCTTGGGCTTGTGATCTCAATGCTACAACCATGTAATGGGAGCAAGGAGAAGACTCAACTGAATAGTGGGGGATAGATTGCATATCCCTACCTTCCACCAATTGCCTTGATTAAGGACTTTCACCTGCTTGGCACGAAATTAAACAGTCACAATCATCGCCTCTTAAGGAGGACTTCAGACATTTATTTGCCCGGCCCGGTAACAGCCGGGTCTCCATACTACATGAAGTTAGGAAGTTATACCTCAATGCAAGTTCTTAAGAGAACTGAGCAACTAAGTGTACCTGTACAAAAGCTAACCAGTTAGTACTCAGACAGACAAAACTAAACAGCAAAAGTTTAATCAGTTAATCTATACAGATCAATGCACAACAAAGCAAGTTCAAAGCTCAAGCCCAAACTTCACAACCTACAAAACAATGTTATGTTAGTGTACAAGCATCAATCAACATCAATTACATTTAACTTGATTCATTCTCCATGTGCATTATTCTTTTGATCCTGAAAAATCAAGCAAATATTAGCAACAAGACCACTAGGCTGAGCCTAGGGTCCAAAGGCAAGAAAAATTCCTAAACAGCAAAGTATTCACCAACCAAAGTCAAATTAATGTCAAACAAGAGCCAACACAATTAGTCTCATGTTTATATCATTCATCATGTTCATGTTATGCACAAAACAATCCAACTTAGGTCAAATGAAGCATCAAACATGCAAACAGAACTATTGCATTCAAATCCACATCAAAACACTTCCAAAAATTCTCAAATAATTTACACCTAAACAGGGACTATTCAAGGTCTAGCATACCAAATTTGAGCTTAATTGGACCAAGGTAACTATGTCAATGAAAATCAACAAAAACAGACACAATTATATGCTCCAAATCACAACATCAACACATGCTTCCACTTCAAAAATTCATAACTCAATGAAAACAAAAAAGAAATGGATGGGACCAAAGCAGGGATGTCACATCATGTGTCTATAACTATCATACAAAATTTCATGATCATTCAATACCATATGAGCATTTCACATTGATTCTACCAACCTATGTCACATGAACTTGTAAATTCAACCACCAGAGATGAAAAATAGCAATCAATTTGAAAATGCCACATAAAATTCCACAAAAATTCACATAGCATCTTAACATGTTAATCAACCATCATGCAAAATTTCACATCATTTCACCAAGTCTAAGTCACTCAAATAAATCCAGCAAAATGACATAATGAGGTGTGACACAAATTGTCACACCTAAGTTCCAAAATTCATAACTCAATGATCAGGTATCAAAAATTCATGAAATCTACATTTAAATAAGCATCAACCAGTCAACAATCATCACAAAAATTTTCAGACATTTATTTGTAAGCATGAGAATTTCACATTGGATTTGGCACAAGGTATCAAAATGTAGCACATGTGAAACAAACCTAAGTCAAACATAATTTCTACCATACACAACTTTGACCAATAGGTCAAAAAAATTCTACATTCAAAAAGGAAGTCAACACAAAAATTCCTACATTTTTCTGATTTTTTATGAATTTTTGGTGAATTTTCTAAAGTGATTAGGATTTTTTAATAATTATTGAAATATGTTAATTAATAAAAATGAAATTGAATATCAACAGTGGCAATATGGTAAATCATGAGACAATGGCCAAAACGCACAGCACAACTTAATGTGCTGGCGCTGCACGATTGGTTCCCCTCCAGCGGGAAACACCATTTAAAAAATGCTCTGCCAATTAACGAATCAAACTGGACAAAATTCCAGAAACTATCTTCTTTTTCGCGCGGCACTACGTTCATGTTCATCATCAACTTCCAAATTCGACTTTGCTCATTTCATCACCAAAATTAACAAACTAATAACCATTGAAAAGGTCTCAGTGCATAGATCATGAATATATAACCTAATCAACCTAAATCTAACTGTATAAACCGGATCGATCAAATAAAGTTTCACATTCAAAGCTTCGAGTTCAGATTTCTCAACCTATAGTTCACCATTTCTAAAACTACCTATATCACGATAATCTACATCACACACTCTACAAAACGCATATAATCATTCATAAAACCATGACATTCGAATTTTTGAGCACCTGAAATGGCAGCGTTGGAACTGGAGCTTTCAATGTGTTTGGACGCGAAACAGGTGCAACATAGGTTCCAATAAGTTGAATACAAGGCTCAGGTTCGGTTGATTTTGCTCCTAGTGCATGAAACTTCGATTCACCATTGATGGAGCAAACTTGAACAGTCGAGCTTTGGTGTGCATTTGATGTTGAATACCAAAAACAGTTGAAGAGGATGATGAATGGAGATCAACACAAAAAGAATTTTCGAATTTGAGCAAGAATTGAAGAAGTTTGATGGATTTTGGTTCTATGTGTTCTTGGAGAATTCTTGAGAATTTGGAGGGTTTTCAGATCTGATTTTTGGTGAAATGATTTTCTGTTATGATTATCATGTGATTAGGAATATATATGTGTGCTTAATCATCACTTAACCATGCTAATTAACCAAATTGCATTTGTTAGTGAAAATGGTTAATTTCAAGTAAGGGACAAAATGGTCTTTTCACATACAAGCCAATGCCAGCTCATGGACAGCTCACACACTCTCTAAATGACATGTGTGAGCTGTTGCAACTTGTCTCACTCTCATTGGATGCACCATTCTCATTTTCACCTTGTGATTGCACTTTATCCATTTTTGCACTTTCATTTTTCAAGTCAAATTCCAAACCACAAACCTTAGGCATGAAATGATGATTCCAACAAATTTCAAATACCATTTGTGAGGTGTAGCAAAAATTCCCACCCAAAAATTCCAATTATTTCAAAAGTTGGACAATTTTGCCCCTGGTTCATTTAACTGTCCAGTTGAAATTTGACTTTTTGCATTGGCCATTTTTGAGAAAATCCAATTATGCACCATGAAAGTACATGTCAATTGGAGTTTGTGCATATAAAGAACTTGCAATTTGGACAAACCATGTGGAAATTATGGCCTCCTGATTATGGGTCATTTTTGAAATTCACTGAGCCCTAATTTTCCAACCACACATGGGAATTTCAAGTTCTTGGACTTTTTGGAAAGGTGAGAACAAGATCTACAACTTTCATGTTGAACAAATTTTCATTTGAAGCTTCCTTGGACACGTGGCTTTGAGGTCAAAAACTTTCCATTTTTGGAAACTTCTATTACAAGTCACTTTCTATTTTTGGCAGTTTTTGTTCTGACTTGATTTTCTTCATTCTTGAGCTTTGAGATGTCAAATAACACTTGTTCCAACATGAATGAAGTGTATCCAACTCATTTCCACCTCCAAATCCATCAGATCATGTACAGTTGACCACAGTTGACTTTTTCATCTGATAGATGAATTTGGCAATGCATAGATCAAATTGAGCTCCAATCTCCTGATGAAATGGCTCAAGCATGAAACCCTAGCCTCAATTAGCTCAATATAATCACATAATGAACCCCATAACCATCATAAACCCCATCTCCTGATCATGCCCTGATTGGCCCAATACAACTGATTAGGGTTGACCAGTGGTCAAAACCCTAATCTCAAGAAATCTTGCTTCAACACTTGATGATAACCAACCATGATGATGATGATGTATCATTTCAATCAGGATGAAGACCAATATCCATTGAGAATCATAAAACCCTAATTTCACAGCCCAATCTTCAGATGGCCATTGATCAGTCAATAAACCCTAGGCTTGCATTTTGACTTCCTCATCTTCTGAACCAGACTTGGGAGGATGACTTGCACAATGTAACCACATGATATGCAATATGCAATGCCTAATGACCTAAAATGATATGCACAATGTTAAGCTTAGTCCCAAGAGAGGAGGGCAAATTTTGAGGTGTTACAACCCTGTAGGTTTTCGCGGCGTTGGCAATTATATTAAATCATGTATTTAACATAATAAACAGTGAGCGGTATCTAGCAACACATCACTGCTACCCAAGACACGAAAATGTCATGTGATCTGACAATTCCTTCTGTGATAATACTTATGTGTATAATTACCCTTTTGCCCTTATGTCTATATTGAACACAAGGCATAGACCGTGTCATCCTTGTCCAGTTCAATATTGGGCCCATAGACATTTATCCTTTTATGCAGGATGGGCAAATTCCGTCTAGGTCACTCATGTCCCTCAGCATGCTTCGTGGAATACCCATCAACTGTCTTTATGGTTATCCAGTTACGGATAACGTTGGATCAGCAATAAAGCACTCGACTCCACATCTAGGATCCATAGTGGTTTCAGGTCGAAGAGTGGTATACACTATTATCACCATGAGAATAACTTATGACACTTTGCATAACTTTCTATATAGTATTCTCATAGCGGGTCAATCCGGTATAAATATTACTCTTAATATTCATACCTATGTTTAAGACTTGATAACTCTTTATCCATGATCCATGAGATGTGATCATCAGTCTACAAACATAATAGTTTTAATGATTTAATGTTATCCCACTTCACACTAAAGCTCGACTACGGATACTTTAAGAATAGTGTCCTTATGTTTAATGTGATCTCATGATTAAGTCATACTTGATACATTAAACAGACTAACTATTCTAGGGACTTTATTAAACAAACGTAATAAAGAAAAAGCCTTTTATTATTAATAAATAATTCGATACAAGTACCAAAAGTATTGGCCTCTAGGGCTTACACCAACAATCTCCCACTAGCACTAGAGCCAATCAGGCATACCCTTAATACCCATAGATATAGTATGGCCATCATGCTTCTGCTGCACAAGAGGCTTTGTCAGTGGGTCAGCAATATTGTCAAGTGTATGTACTCTGCATATTTTCACATCTCCTCTATCTATTATCTCTCGAATGAGATGATAACGCCTAAGTATGTGTTTGGATCGTTGGTGAGATCTAGGCTCCCTGGCTTGTGCGATAGCACCATTGTTATCACAATAGAGACCAATGGGATCCACAATGCTAGGAACTATGCCAAGTTCACTAATGAACTTCCTGATCCAAACAGCTTCCTTTGCTGCACTTGAGGCAGCAATATACTCGGCCTCAGTTGTAGAATCAACAACTGTATCTTGCTTTGAACTTTTCCAGCTTACAGCGCCACCGTTTAAGCAAAACACATAACCAGATTGCGATCAAAAGTCATCCTTATCAGTCTGGAAGCTAGCATCGGTGTATCCAATTACAACCAACTCTTCCTGACCTCCATATATCAAGAATGAGTCCTTAGTCCTTCTTAAATACTTAAGGATATTCTTGACAGCTACTCAGTGAGCATCACCAGGATCAGATTGGTACCTACTCGTTGCACTTAAAGCATACGAGACATCTGGTCGAGTACATAACATGGCATACATGATAGATCCTATTGCAGATTCATATGGAATCTTATTCATGCGATCCCTTTCTTCCTTAGTTAAAGGGGATTGTGTTTTTGATAGACACAGGCCATGTTGCATAGGTATGAATCCTTTCTTGGAATCATGCATATTAAAGCGTCTCAACACTTTGTCTATGTATGTACTCTGACTTAGGCCAAGCAGTTTTTGTGATCTATCTCTATAGATTCTGATTCCTAATATATAGGCTGCTTCACCTAGGTCCTTCATAGAAAAGCATTTCCCCAACCAAGACTTTACTTGTTGTAGGGTAGGGATATCGTTTCCAATGAGTAATATGTCATCTACATATAATACCAGGAAAACGATCATGCTCCCACTAACCTTCTTGTAAACACAAGGCTCATCTACGTTCTTGATGAATCCATATTGTTTTATTGTTTCATCAAAACAAAGATTCCAGCTTCTGGAAGCTTGCTTCAATCCATAGATTGATCTTTGTAACTTACATATCTTTTGGGCTTCCTCTGGTATGTCAAATCCTTCAGGCTGTGTCATGTACACATCCTCAAGAAGATTTCCATTAAGGAAAGCAGTTTTGACATCCATCTGCCATATTTCATAATCATGATATGCAGCGATAGCAAGTAAAATCCGAACAGATTTAAGCATTGCAACTGGTGAAAAGGTTTCATCATAGTCAATCCCATGAATTTGCTTATATCCTTTTGCAACCAGTCTTGCCTTATAGGTATGTACCTTACCATCCATGTCAGTCTTCTTTTAGAAGACCCACTTGCATCCTATAGGGTTAACTCCTACAGGAGGCTCTACCAAGGTCCAAACTTGGTTTGTGTACATGGAATCCATTTCAGATTTCATGGCTTCTAGCCACTTCTCAGACTCGGGACCAGTTATGGCCTCTTGGTAGGTCACAGGCTCATCTTGATCCATGAGTAATACATCACCTTGATCAGTTATGAGATATCCATATCTCTCAGGTAGTTGACGTATCCTGCTTGACCTACGCTGGTCTTGTTCTACTTGAGCAGGTTGCTCTTCCACAACTTCTTGTGTTTCCTGCTCTAATTCCTCCATAGTTGTATCTATGCTTTGTGATTCTTGAATTTCTTCAAGCTCTACTTTCCTCCCACTGGTTCCTTTGGAAATAAAATCCTTTTCTAGGAAAACTCCAGTTCGAGCGACAAACACTTTGCCCTCAGAAGGATTGTAGAAGTAATACCCTTTTGTTTCTTTAGGATACCCCACAAATAAGCATTTGTCAGATTTGGGCTCAAGCTTAGTTGAAATTTGTCGTTTCACATAAACCTCGCAACCCCAAATCTTCATGTAAGACATATGTGGTTTCTTACCACTCCATATCTCATATGGTGTCTTCTCAACCTTTTTGGATGGAACACGGTTAAGTGTGTAAGCTGCTGTCAATAATGCATGTCCCAAAAAGGAGTTTGGAAGATCGGCGTGACTCATCATGGATCGGACCATGTCTAACAGGGTTCGATTTCTTCTCTCAAATACACCATTCCATTGGGGTGTTCCAGGAGGAGTAAGTTGGGATAGGATCCCACACTCTTTCAGATGGTCATCAAACTCTAGGCTTAAATACTCACCACCTCGATCTGATCGAAGAGTTTTAATATTCTTACCTAGTTGGTTTTGTACTTCATTCTTGAATTCCTTGAACTTTTCAAAGGACTCTGATTTGTGTTTCATTAAATACACATAACCATATCTACTGAAATCATCAGTGAATGTGATGAAGTACTGAAAACCTCCTCTGGCTGGTATGTTCAGTGGTCCACATACATCAGTATGTATGAGGGCCAAAAGATCATTAACTCTTTCACCTTTTCCTGTGAATGGAGACTTTGTCATCTTTCCAATTAAACAAGATCTGCATGTCTCATATGATTCATAATCAAAAGAGTCCAAGAGTCCATCTTTATGGAGTTTGGAAATGCGTTTCTCATTTATGTGGCCTAATCGACAATGCCAAAGGTAAGTTGGATTTAACTCGTTAGGTTTCATCCTTTTAGTATTAATGTTATATATAGGCATTTCGAGATCAAGGACATACAGTCCATTGCTCATTTGTGCAGTAGCATAGAATATATCATTCAAATAAATTGAGCAACAATTGTTCTTTATTATAAATGAAAAACCAAACTTGTCCAAACAAGAAATGGAAATAATATTCCTGCTAATTGCAGGTACATAATAACAGTTCTCTAACTGAATTATTAAACCACTAGGTAAAGTTAATACATAAGTTCCTACGGCTAAAGCAGCAACCTTTGCTCCATTGCCAACTCGTAGGTCAACTTCACCTTTTGCCAAATCTCTACTTCTTTTTAGCCCCTGCACATTTGTACAAATGTGAGAACCGCATCCAGTATCTAATATCCATGATGCAGAAGTAGATAAATTTATTTCAATAACAAAAATACCTGAAGTTGAAGTCTCTACTCCATTCTTCGTATCTTCCAGGTACTTTGGGCAGTTTCTCTTTCAGTGTCCGGTCTTACCGCAATGGAAGCAGGTGCCTGCCTTTGCTATGCCTCCACTAGGCTTCAAAGCAGCAACAGTGGGTCTGGGTTTGGCAACTTGCTTGCCTTTCGCTTTATCACCCTGCTTGGTGGGCCTTTTGTTCTGTCTCTTTCCATTTCCGATCATCAGAATGGACTTCCCTTTTGTCTTCAGATTCTGCTCAGCTGTTCTTAACATGCCTAGCAGTTCAGGAAGAGATTTATCCATATCATTCATATTGAAATTTAGGACAAATTGACTGAATCTATCTGGCAACGATTGCAAGATCAAATCAGTCGCAAGTTCCTTTCCGAGAGGAAAACCCAATCTGTCAAGGTTTTCCACATACCCAATCATCTTGAGCACATGGGGACTTACAGGGGCTCCTTCAGCTAACTTGCTTTGAAAAAGGGCTTTTGAAACTTCAAACCTCTCATGCCTTGCCTGCTCTTGATAGAGCAACTTCAGGTGTTCGATCATATCGAACGCTGACATGTTCTCATGTTGCTTTTGCAATTCTGAGTTCATGGTAGCTAGCATGAGACAAGCAGTTTCATTGGCATCATCAACATGCTTCTTATAAGCATCTCTTTCTGCCTTAGGTGCAGAACTAGGAGGTTCCTCTTCAGGAACAGGAGTCTCCAAGACATACAGCTTTTTATCATGTTTGAGGACAATCCTCAAGTTTCGGTGCCAATCCAGGAAATTTGTCCCAGACAGTTTTTCCTTGTCAAGGATTGATCGCAAGATGTTGTTAGAGGTGTTTGTTGTCATGGTAATCTACATAAGAATTAATGAAAATATAAGTATCAATATCATATTCAATTAGGCCTTTAATTAAATATGCTCCCACTATTTTACTCAAAACAAATGACCCCCATCATTTGATTCGGAAAATCCCGTTGGAAGATTTTCTAGTGGGTCGAGATCCCTATTTCACTTCGTTCTAAGTCCGCGTAGGCGGATTACACAAAACTAGGTTATTTAGGTAGGAACTCCTTCCAATTGTATCTCATACAACTCTCGAAATTTCAGTTGGGTGAATAACTCCTTATTCCAATCCATCATATGGATCATTCCCAACTCTTGCTTCTAAAACATATATGATATTATTATAATTAAGTTTGACCCATTGTCTTAGCAGTTGGATATTACAATTATCCCATCGCACCTTACTAATATAGAACATGCACCTCGCTTTGGCGAAACCTACATTATCCGATACTAGTCTTGATGAGTGCTAAAACTTGGAAAGCAAACATATATAATATTCTCATAATTTGTTTAGTTAAGTTTGACCCATTGTTTTAGCAGTTGGATATTACAATTATCCCATCGCACCTTACTAATATAGAACATGCACCTCGCTTTGGCGAAACCTACATTATCCGATACTAGTCTTGATGAGTGCTAAAACTTGGAAAGCATAAACTTAATATTTAATTTGAGGGAATTGTAATCGTTATGATCTCACCGGCTTATTTATCATATAAATCGTCTCTCACATGGATCAACATATATTCACATGCATCAACATACATACACATGCATCAACATACATACACAATGAAACAGTTATGGCCCCTAGCGCAATTGTTCTCCCAAGCCAATGAGAGAACCTAAGCTAACCTAATAACGATCTAAGCTTCTCCAAGCAAGATCTTCAAGGTTGTCCTCCTTTGATCTTGAAGGTTGTCCTCCTTTGATATTGAAATCTTCTCTTTCTTCATAACATTGTCTTCTTCTCTTTCTTCATAACATTGTCTTCTTCTCTTTCTTCATAACATTACATTCCAGAAGAAACTCGTTTTTCATACGAGGGTTTGAGATGAGAAAAGAAGTTACATTAAGAGATCAAAAGGAGAGGCACGAAACGCAGGTCGTATTTAAAACCCAAAACAAAATGAAGGAAGACTAAGGCCATAACTGATCACAACAAGGCAATAATAACAATCACATTATTATTATTATTAATTTTTAATTCCTTTAATTAATTAAAACCAAATTAAATTTTGGCGACCGATCACACTACGCAGAGTTAGCCGGGGGTTCCGCTGACCGATCAGCGGACGGGGTCAAGGGGCAGCGCCCTTGCGGGGTTGGAGGGGCAGCGCCCCTGTCCAAAATTTTAATGAACAATTCATTTGAAATGGACATTGTTTTTGCATCAACACAACTCTTGCGTAGGCACAAAATCAGAAACCCCAAAATTTTGACTCTGTGAGTGTGACGACCGTCACAGGCATGTGACGACCGTCACAGGCCACGTGAGTGTGACGACCGTCACACAAAACACGTTACGACCGTCACAGGGCCAAAAACAGAAAACGCCTAGTTTTCTGGACATGTGAATGTGACGACCGTCACAAAGCACGTGACGACCGTCACACCCATCATGTTACGCTCGTTACAAGCTTGTCACGAGCGTCACGGCCATAATAACAGAACTTTTGAAATAGTCAATAGACGTGTTCCAAAAGCCCTAAATCCATAACTCTCTGACGGCACAACCCTTGCGCCGTCACCAACCCTAATGCGCCAATTTCAGACCGTCAAACACACCTCGATTGTTGATTCAGTATGATTGATCAACATGTCATTGCTTCACCATACTAATGTCGGATTCCGAAGCAAATGACCATTGATCGCTCAAAGGAAAACAATCATTTAGTGTTCGAATGAATGAAATAGAAACAGTATATCACATATACCGTACTTTGCATTAGGATTACTTATATCATATATAAGTTGATCGGTCTCAATTGCGTAACCTATGGACGATCGATGTATCGCTGCTTCACCATACTAATGTCGGATTCCGAAGCATAGTCAACATCAATCATCCAACTCGTACACTCATGATGCCAAATTTAATTACCCGTTTAATTAATTGATTCATTCTGTCTTTTAATCATATAAATACAGAAAATAAACAGCTATCCGATTCATGGTTTCGTAAGTGGCTCTGATACCACTGAAGGAGAATTGCGGTCCAAAACGCAGCGGAAATTAAAAATTTCTCCTTTAGAGATCCTTACGAATGGTCATGATCAGTGATAGAATATTTACCTCTTGTGACGGTTGAAACCTTTGGTGCAGATCTCTTGTGACAATCAAAACCTTTGATGCAAATCCACGAAGCGATCACGAACGTTGAACGATGACAACGTCTCTACTCAGTCCACACGAACGGATTCCTTCAATCTCAGTGCTAGCTGGTACGAATGAAGGCTTTGAGTGAGAGTGAGAGAGAGAGAAAACGAAAATAAAATGCAACCGCCAACAAATGCTTTTGCACAAGGGTTCTATTTATAGAACCACTTGTGTGGGCTTCAAGCTAAAAGGCCCACTTAAGTGTATTTTGGCCCATATCTTATAATATGCCCAAAATCACTTAAGCCCATGGTACCTTACCATATTTCGTATTCTACTCAAGTACACCATACCTTACGATGTTCTATAATTCACTTAAGGGCACCGTACCTTACGGTATTCCTTAGTTACTCTATCTCTCATCAATCCGTCCTTTGTGTGTGACCCTGTAGGTTTTCGCGGCGTTGGCAATTATATTAAATCATGTATTTAACATAATAAACAGTGAGCGGTATCTAGCAACACATCACTGCTACCCAAGACACGAAAATGTCATGTGATCTGACAATTCCTTCTGTGATAATACTTATGTGTATAATTACCCTTTTGCCCTTATGTCTATATTGAACACAAGGCATAGACCGTGTCATCCTTGTCCAGTTCAATATTGGGCCCATAGACATTTATCCTTTTATGCAGGATGGGCAAATTCCATCTAGGTCACTCATGTCCCTCAGCATGCTTCGTGGAATACCCATCAACTGTCTTTATGGTTATCCAGTTACGGACAACGTTGGATCAGCAATAAAGCACTCGACTCCACATCTAGAATCCATAGTGGTTTCAGGTCGAAGAGTGGTATACACTATTATCACCATGAGAATAACTTATGACACTTTGCATAACTTTCTATATAGTATTCTCATAGCGGGTCAATCCGGTATAAATATTACTCTTAATATTCATACCTATGTTTAAGACTTGATAACTCTTTATCCATGATCCATGAGATGTGATCATCAGTCTACAAACATAATAGTTTTAATGATTTAATGTTATCCCACTTCACACTAAAGCTCGACTACGGATACTTTAAGAATAGTGTCCTTATGTTTAATGTGATCTCATGATTAAGTCATACTTGATACATTAAACAGACTAACTATTCTAGGGACTTTATTAAACAAACGTAATAAAGAAAAAGCCTTTTATTATTAATAAATAATTCGATACAAGTACCAAAAGTATTGGCCTCTAGGGCTTACACCAACAAAAAGGGGTAGTCATACGCTAGACTACATTTCAGAATGTACCGTACGCTAGGTAGTATCTGAGGGGATGGATATCCAAATGGGTCGTACGCTAGACCGTATTGGAACAGTTGAAGGAACCATACGTTAGGCTGAATCAGAATGAGCCGTACGTTAGGCTATATCTGATAATATTTGTATATGTCGTATTTGCAATAAATGTCTGGGATGGGCTTAAAGATGCCATCATTAGGAGGATATCAGAATGCTTGTCAGAATGAATATTCATATGGATTATATCTGAAAGATGTATCTGAATCTTGAATGTAATCGATAAAGATATCCGTCTGAATGAATCTTTATTTTGACTGTATCAGGAGGATAATTAACTGGAAAAAAAAAGAGTTAGCCTCATGCCATGTCATGATGCATGAGATGTTTTATGCTCTTGAAAATAAATGCGAACATTGCATGCATGTATATGCTGTGAAATGATGCATGAATGAATTATGCGTCTGAAAATTTTTGCCAGGGGAAAATAAATCCCGATATTCTGGTTGGAGATATTTGTATTGATGACCCTTTCTTAGCTGGGGATATTTGATTTCTGTCTGATGGTAGAAATATTCAACAGAACCTGACTGGGGATAAAAGAGATGACCAGTCTGTCTAGTAGTGCCAATTTTTTCTGGGAATAACTTGTTTTGCTGGGGAATAGGATTTGCAACCGGATTTGTTAGAACGCATGGTTAAACCTTATCCTTGATCCTAAAGTCTTTTAGTAATTGCTATTTCTATTTTATGCATGTATTTTCGGTAAACATCAATCATACTCAAATGCATATATTAATTCGAATTAAATCAATGGACGTTTATGCAAACAAAATGGAGAAAGTAAAACAAAAGTATCTTTTTGAAAATAAAATTGTATTGATTTTGAAAGAGGGCCTATAAACAAGCAATTTTAATACAAGGAGACAAAAATCCTAGTAAGAGGAAATTGTCAAGAAAGCAAAATAAAAACAGCTATGAAAAAAAAGTCCTATTGATTTTAACTACTGCTATTATGTCTTCAAGCATCTCATCTCTTGCTGTCGGATAGAAGTGATTGGCTTGTTCAGTCTCTTTGACTTTGGTGAAGCTGACCGAGAACTGGACATAGTCATACGCTTTAATCCCTAATTTTTGCCTGGACCGCCTTTTCAGGTTTTCAGTCCACCAGGATACCCTTTTTTGCCCAAGCCGCCTTTTCAGGTTTTCGACTTGCCGGGTGTACATTTTTGTATGTTTATCCCTAATTTTTGCCCGAACCCTTTTGGTTTGCCGGGATGCCCTTACTTTTGCCTAGATATGTCGACCTAGCGGGTCTCTTTTATGCGTAGTATTTTTGAACTATGTCCGCGTTCACGGGATGCGGGAAATCTTCGCCATCCATTGTAGCAAGCATCATGGCTCCACCAGAGAATACCTTCTTAACTACAAATGGCCCTTCGTATGTGGGAGTCCATTTGCCTCTAGTATCACCTTGTGGTAGAATGATACGCTTTATCACCAAGTCGCCAATTTGATACACCTGTCTCTTGACTTTTTTATTAAATGCCTGGGTCATGCGCTTCTGATATATCTGCCCATGACAAATAGCCGCAAGTCTCTTTTCATCAATCAAATTTATCTGATCGAGTCGAGTCTGAATCCATTCATCTTCATCTAAGCCTGCATCTTTCATAATTCTTAGAGAGGGAATCTGAACTTCCACTGGTAAAACGGCTTCCATTCCGTAGACTAAAGAGAAAGGAGTTGCCCCTGTCGAAGTGCGTACTGAAGTGCGATAACCATGAAGAGCAAATGGTAACATCTCATGCCAGTCTTTGTATGTTACTGTCATCTTTTGTATAATCTTCTTAATATTCTTATTAGCAGCTTCTACGGTGCCATTCATCTTTGGCCGGTACGGAGAAGAGTTATGGTGTTTTATTTTGAACTGCGTGCAAAGTTCAGTAATCATCTTGTTGTTCAAATTAGTACCATTATCAGTGATAACTCTTTCAGGGATGCCATACCGACAAATAAGACTATTCTTGATGAACCGTGCCAGCACATTCTTGGTGACAGAAGCAAATGAGGCTGCCTCTACCCACTTCATAAAGTAATCAATAGCAACAAGAATGAAACGATGTCCATTAGAAGCAGTAGGTTTAATCTCTTCAATCATATCAATGCCCCACATTACAAAGGGCCAAGGGGTTGTCAACACGTTCAATGGAGCAGGGGGTACATGTACTTTGTCCGCATAGATCTGGCACTTGTGACAAGTTCTGGAGTGATGGTGGCAATCAGCTTCCATGGTAGACCAATAATACCCTGATCTCAGAATCTTCTTGGCCATCGTATGTCCACTAGAATGAGTCCCAAAAATACCGTCATGCATGTCTTCCATAATCTTTTCTGCTTCCTTTTTATCCACACAGCGAAGCAAAGTCGAATCATGATTACGTTTGTATAATACTCCATTACTCAAAAAGAATTTAGCGGAGAACTTCCTCAGAAATTTTCTGTCATTGATGGATGCCCCTTCAGGGTATTCCTGAGTTTCTAAATATCTTTTTACTTCGTTGAACCAAGGTTTCTCTTCTACTTCATCAGCATTAAGTTCATAACAATATGCTGGTTCATCTAATCATTCAATGGTGATCATGGGAGCTTCATTGTCCCATCTGACTCTGAACATAGATGACATGGTAGCCAATACGTCTTCCAACTGATTCTCTTCTCGTGGAATATGTTCGAATGTAATTTCTTCAAAGTATGGGATTAATGTCAACACTCGCTCTCGATAAGGGATGAGATTCAGATGTTTAGTGTCCCATTCTCCTTTGATCTGACTGATTACTAAGGCTGAGTCTCTGTACACACTCAAAAACTTGATTCTCAGGTCTATAGCAGCTCTGAGTCCCAAAATACATGCTTCATACTCAGCCATATTATTGGTACAATCAAAACATAGTCTAGCAGTGAAAGGCGTATGGCAACCCTTGGGAGAAATAATTACAACACCAACACCATTGCCCAATGCATTAGAAGATCCATCAAAAACCATAGTCCATCGGGATCCCAGTTCGGGTCCTTCATCCGGTCCAGGTTCTTCATAATCAGTAACAAGCATAACATCCTCATCAGGGAACTCAAAATTCATAGATTGGTAATCATCAACTGCTTGATGAGCCAAATGATCAGCTAACACGCTTCCTTTGATTGCTTTCTGGGTAGTATACTGGATATCATACTCTGTTAAAATCATCTGCCATCTTGCTATTCTTCCGGAGAGAGCAGGTTTCTCAAATATATATTTGATAGGATCCATCTTAGAAATCAATAAAGTGGTATGATTCAACATATACTGTCTTAGTCGGCGAGCAGCCCAAGCCAAAGCACAACAAGTTTTCTCAAGCAGTGAGTATCTTATTTCACAGTCGGTAAACTTTTTGCTAAGGTAGTATATTGCATGCTCTTTTCGACCAGACTCGTCATGTTGCCCCAACACACACCCCATTGAATTTTCTATCACGGTCAAATACATGATTAGAGGTCTTCCTTCAACTGGTGGCATCCGAATTGGAGGTTCTTGGAGATACTTCTTGATTTTGTCAAAAGCTTCTTGACATTCATCATTCCATATTATCTCTTGATATTTCCTCAGTAATTTGAAGATGGGTTTGCAAGTAGCAGTCAAATGGGAGATAAATCGGGCAATGTAATTCAAGCGTCCCAAGAAACCTCTGACTTCTTTATTTGTATGGGGAACTGGCATTTCTTGAATAGCTCTCACCTTAGCCGGGTCAACCTCAATTCCTTTACCACTGACAATAAAGCCCAAGAGTTTACCAGATCTTACTCCAAAGGTGCATTTGTTCGGGTTCAATCTCAACTTGTATTTCTTCAACCTCTCAAACAGTTTGTATAAATGATCGAGATGTTCTTCTTCAGTATGAGATCTGGCTATCATGTCATCCACATATACCTCTATTTCATGATGGATCATATCATGGAACAAAACCACCATAACACGCTGGTATGTTGCCCCTGCATTCTTTAAACCGAATGGCATTACTTTGTAACAGAAAGTGCCCCATTGCGTCACAAACGTAGTTTTCTCCATGTCTTCAGGTGCCATCTTAATCTGGTTATAACCTGAGAATACATCCATGAATGAGAATACCTTGTGTTGAGCGGTGTTATCTACCAGAACATCAATGTGCGGAAGTGGAAAGTCATCTTTGGGACTTGCTTTATTCAAATCTCTGTAATCTACACACGTTCGCACCTTACCATCCTTCTTTGGCACTGGTACCACATTAGCAATCCATTGAGGATAAGAAGTAACAACTAGAAAACCTGCATTAAATTGTTTCATAACCTCAGCTTTGATTTTCTCAGACATTTCAGGACGCATGCGACGAACCTTTTGCTTAACAGGATGACAATCTTCCTTCATCGGCAAACGATGTACTACTATATCAGTATCCAGTCCTGGCATGTCTTCATAAGACCAAGCAAAAATCTCTACATAGTCATGTAACATCTGAATTAATCTTTCTTTGACACTGTTTTCCAAGCCTGCTCCTATTTTGACTTCTTTCTTGTCTACTTCAGTACCCAAATTTACAATTTCAATTGATTCCTCATGCGGCTGTATAGTCTTTTCTTCTTGCAGTAACAGTCTGGCAAGATCTCCAGGCACTTCGCAATCTTCCTCACTTCCATCCTCGGCTTGGTAGATCGGATTTTTAAAGCCATAATTAACAGTAGCAGAATTATTATCAACAAGATCCAAAGTGGATATGGATATGCAGTTTGTTACGTGAGTGTGTGTAAGAAAACATAACTTATTTGAAAGATGACAGGAAAGATAAAGAACGCAATATTTGAATGCAAAAAGTCCATTGATTTATTGAATGTGAATATGCTTATGAAAATGACAAAACCCTTAACAAATTAGCTATTGTGCCCTGGGCATAGACATAATGCTTTAAGAAGTTCAATTGTTCATAATAAAAATTACAAAATTTGAAACACTAAAATAAGCAATAACAATTACTCCTGACTAAAGGAAATCGGGATAGTATCTTCAGCCTTCCAATTATTGAGTCCGTCACCAATTGTTGGGAAAATCCAGCTATCCAAGTCGCAATCGCTATCAACATCTTCTACAATATTAATATGATCTTTGACTATCTTTTTAGAGCTAAACCACAGGCCAAATTTATTAGACTTGTACGGTACATCGATCAGTTGACCCCAGCCAGTACGACCACCATCTTCAACCACGGCTCGAGCATCTTTCAGAGAAATCATAGCAGGAGGAGCACGAATAACCTTGGGCACACGGGAAGTTGGCTTAAGGACAGGACTGGTCGGAGGAACTACTTCAAATGACTGAGAAGGAGTCTCAAAGAACTCACCATCCATCTCGACGTATCTGAAGGTATGCACACTACTGACAATATACTCTTCTTCTCCATACACAGTGACAATCTTGCCCTCTATTAAATACCTCAGCTTTTGATGGAGAGACGAAGCTACAACACTTGCCCCATGGATCCAAGGGCGTCCCAGCAAGCAGGAATAGGCAGGACGGATGTTCATTACGTAACAGGTAGTGTTGAAGACTTGAGGTCCTATCTTGATAGGGAGAACCACTTCACCATGGACAACACTCTTCGCACCATCGTAAGCACGCACCACAACGTCACTAGGTTTCAGTTCAATACTTTTACAGTCAAGCTTATCGAGCATAGCTTTTGGTAGCACATTCAAAGAAGAGCCATTGTCGATCAACACATGAGACAAGGTGATCCCCTTACACTCAATGGAGATATGCAGAGCTTTATTGTGATTCTTTCCTGCTGGTGTCAGGACAACATCAGAAAAGCCTATGCCATTATCAACAGCCAAGTTAGCAACATAATTTTCTAATTGATCGACAGATGTCTCCTGAGGTACATGAGCGGTCTTCAAGAATTTTATCAACGCATTGTCATGAGATTCAGAAGATAACAACAAGGATAACATCGAAATTTTAGATAGAGTATGCCCCAGCTGTTCTACCACATCAAAATCACTCTTACGGATGATTTTCAGCATTTCTTCCATTTCCTGCTTGGCAACATCTTCGGTAGTAACTTTGACTGGTGTCTTTGACTGAGAAGGATTGGTTACTGGTCTCTTTCCTCGAGTTTCAGGGGCGGGAGGTGAGATTTCTGGAGAGAAGATCCTTCCACTTCGAGTAATTTTACTAGTCCAAACAATGTCAACGTCATTAGGATTAGCAGAATTATCATCTTGCTTTATGCCGTGGATGTAAACATCACCTCCATAATTCCACGGAATGGCTTTGCTTGAGGAATACGGTACTGGGCCAGGTGCAGTAATAATTAGGGGAGCTACCTTGGGCTCAGCAGTAATCTTCACAGGCACTCTAGTAGCGGTAATCTTCACTGGAACTTTGGACCTAGCAATCACAAATATTTCTTCAATAGGGTTTTCCACCTTAGGAATATTTTCAAAGAGACTTGTACGATCATCCATCAGCCGTTGAATACCATTCCTCAACTTCAAGCAATCATTGGGTCGGAGTATATAGAGATCGCAATTTTCAGCACAACCTAGAAATAAACCAGCTTGCAATAAATTCTTCTTGATGATCAGGAGAGGAGATGCTAAGTCAGCTACATTAGTAATGCGAGAATTGTCATCCACAACATTAACAGTCTTGTCATGATTAGGCATATGAGCAGTGATGACATTAGGAGTCTCCAGAGGATCAAATTCAATTTCTCCAACGTCGATCATATCCTGAATCTTATTCTTCAATAACCAACAATCATTTGTATCATGCCCGGGGCTATCAGAGTGTTATGCCCACCTGGCATTGGGATTATAAGGAGGAGAAGTAGTGTTGGGATTTGCAGGAGGATCTCTGAGGGTAATTAAATTTGCTTTTAGCATACCCTGCAGTGCTTGTGCTAAAGTCATATTGATCTTGGTAAACTGCCTTCTTGGCCTGTCTTGTCTGTGTTGGAAGTTTTGAGATGGCGGTGCTGCAATCGTAACTGCTCCAACAGTATGGTCACGATTTTTCTTGTTATGACCCCTTTGACCATACACAACATTTGATTCATTCTTCCCCTGATAGGACTTTTTGGTGCTTGCAGAGGTAGCCGCCTGTATCTTTCCACTTCAAATGCCGCTTTCAACACGTTCACCCGTCAATATAAGTTCAGTGAAACCCGATGAGGAACTTCCCAATAGATGGCTGTAGAATGGGCCAGTCAGTGTACCCATGAACATGTCCACTAATTCTCGATCAGTCATAGGGGGTTTGACTCTGCCAGCCAAGTCTCTCCATTTTTGAGCATATTCTTTGAAGCTTTCTTTAGAGCCCATAGTCATATTCTGCAGCTGTAGCCGAGTAGGCGCTAATTCAGAATTATACTGGTAGTGCTTGTAGAAAGCTGTCGCTAAATCAGTCCAGGTGCGAATGTTAGAGCTCTCGAGCTGATAATACCACTCTAACTGTGTGCCAGACAGACTCTCTTGGAAGAAATGGATCCATAGCTTCCTATCAGTGGTATACGGCTGGATCTTTCTCACATAAGCTCTCAGATGCATCTGAGGACAAGACGCACCGTCATACTTAGTGAAAGCGGGGACCTTGAATTTGCGAGGAATGACCACATCAGAGACCAAACCTAAGCTTTCGAAATCCAGACCGAGCGCCTTCTGACCCTCCTTAGCTAGCATACGTTCTTCCAGCAACTTATACTTATCATGTTTCGGAGAGTACTGTTCATTTTCATAATTTTCATAGTCGTCCTCAGGGTTGAAGGGATCAACATTCTCATCTTCCGAATCATTTTCTGTCTCATCTTCTTTATCCTTCGGAATTCCAATCTTGACTCCTGGAGCCTGTCCTTTAAGCCTTCTTCCCGGGTTAATGTAACTCACAGATTTCTTGTCCTTCTTCTTCTCGAGAAATAGAGTCTTTAGTTCCTCCTGCCCCTTGGATAAGTTCAAGATCATCTTCTGGAATTGAGCATTCTGAGCCTGGAGATCCTTGACAGTTTGTTCGAGGGCCATTTTTCTGTTTGAGAGGAAGACCGTGAGAACATTGATCCTTTAGAGTACCTGTTATGCAATGTTATGTTATGCTATGCAATGTATGAAATGTTTTCAAGGACTTTTGGAATTTAACTTTGCGTAAACCACCAAAAAGGGGAACTTTTATTAATAATTTCTTTAATCAATGTTCATTACAAGAAAAAAAGAAAGCTCAAGTCTCCCAGGGACGGCTTCTTTTTGGGCGGAGATATGCATTGAGACTTCGTTCCTCATTAAGCTGGCTGGTGAGCTCTAATACTTTCTTCCTTTCAGCACAGAACTGAGCTTCAAAAGTATCCCTTTCCTCTCTCAACTGGATCCAAGATTTCTTCAATTCTTCAACATTGGTAGGCATATCTGGATAAGGAATGATCTGAGGGGTACCTCCTTCAACTTTTGGTTCAACAATCAGAGGTCCGATTACAAGATATGGCATGATAAGCTCACGAGCTCTGGCGCGTACCCATCTGAGATAAGGTTCCATAGGAATAGAGTTTTTCTGTCCTAAAGTACTTCTTTTCACCATGCCCCAAGCTCGTACAAACCTTTGACGGAGACCTTGAGAATCGTTGTCATAGTCAAACACAGTGCCTTGGATAATTATTTCATGTGGACCATCTCTTCGAGCATAACCAAACTGACGTAGGGCTAAAGCATGATTATAAGTAATACCTCCTCTTATCCCCAAGAGTGGTACGTTAGAGAATTCTACACAACGGTCAATGATGATAACATTTTCTTTGGGTTGGGGACACCAATGGATGTCTGAATGGGAGAGCAACATTATCCTTTGAGACCATTTCAAATTTTGCTCATTCTTCAAGACTGATTGAGGAAGGTGCGAAATAAACCACCTAGATAATAAAGGTACGCAGCACATGAGAGTCCCTTGCCTTTTCATAGTACGAGTGTGAAGGGAATGCAAAATGTCTCCAAGCAAGGTGGGCACAGGGTTATGAGTGAGAAATATCTTAACAACATTCATGTCTATGAATTGATCCAGATTAGGAAATAGCACCAAACCATAGATTAGTAATGCTAGAACATCTTCGAAAGCGTGGACACTCATAGCTTTTAGGAATTCTCGGGCCTTATTTATCAGAAATTTGGCAAGTAAACCTTTAACTTCACTTCTTGTTACCCAATTAGTTTCAATGTCGGACTTTGTCATGTGTAAAGCCACAACAACCTCTTTAGACCTCAAAATCTTTTCTAAACCACTAAAAGGTGTTTGATCAAGGATAGGTATCCCAAGCAACCTGGAAAATTCTTCTAATGTGGGTACCAACTGATAATCTGGGAAGGTGAAACAATGATGTTTAGGATCGAAGAACTGGAATAGAACTCTCATCATATCTTCCTTGAAACTGGTGGTAACTAAGTTGAGGAGATAACCATGTTTCTTGATGAACTGAGCATGATCGGGAAGTTCCGACACTAAATCCTTGAGTTAAAGAGAGGCCGCTACAAAATTGATCCAGATGGTCTTCCTGGAAGCCATAGCCCTACAAAACAGAGCAAAGTTAAATCCCTAAGTCCTCGAAATGGTTAGTACAATGCCATGATGTCATGATGTTATGATGTCAAGTAAGTAACAAGCACAAACAAGTCACACCACAATCATTCTTAGGTTTTAAGGCTTGCATGAGTTCCATAGGTAAGTACCCTCCCCACTGAAGTTTGGTTGGTTCAACCTGTCCTAGAATAGTAACCGGGTTCTAGAAGGATCTCAAATCATTGACCTTTCCTTAAGTCCACTTCAGTGCAACACCAAGCGGTTGACCAAAATTTCCCTAAAGTCCAATCTCAAAGAGTGTAGTATCGAGTATCAACCAACCCCAGTCGGAACCGAAGTCAGTTATCTCACTACTTTCTAATGGCTAGGATGAGTCAATTAGGGTTCTAAAGGTCTGGTTAATGCTTTGATGACACCACACAGACGCCAAAATTTTCCTCAAGTAAACATGAGGAACATCAGGACATCCAAAGTGTGACATTAACCGTAGCCATCATTTTAACCATTCCAGTATACGCCGGACAGTCGCGATGATCTCTTGCTACTTACCTAAGGTACACTAGATCCGGGTGTAGGATCTTTCACTCAAGCATAGAATACCCAAACAATCCCTTAAAAGTAAATCAGACAAAGAAACAAGTAGAAAACATAAGTGATCTTATCTTTAAGGTAACCTCTCTTTTTAAGATTCCCCAGCAGAGTCGCCAGTTCTATGATACGGTGAACTGACTTTGTGTTTTTGCTTTGAAAAGCTATGTTGCGGATAGCAAGAGTCGCCACCGACTTTTCTTTTATCCAATAAGGACAGGCGGAAAAGAACAGAAAAGACCTTGATTAGATTTTGAGTTCGGGAGGTACATTATACAAAGGGAAGGTGTTAGCACCCTTTGTATCCATGGGCTCTTAATTGCTTAACTCGCTTATGTTTTCCTTGTTTGAGAAAGTGTTTGAGAAATGTGGTGTGTTTAGAAAATATTTTGAAAGGAGAGTTTAACTTTATAATGATTCTTGTACGAATGTATACAAAGTGTTTATCTCGTTTGATTTTGAAAGATGTTTAGAAAAATATAACTCGGCGATGATTCTGGTGCAGATGTATACCAAGTGGTGATTTTCTAAAAGATGTTTTGAAAAGTGTGAGGTGTGAAAAGTATTTTAAGCTGTGAGCAAGCATTTAAGAGTTATACCTAACCAAGGTCTTTATAGGTATTTCCTATCCTTAGGAGGGTAAAACTCTCCTTACTATTGAGAAGTAAGTAGTCTTATCCTTTGGATGTAAAGGGACATCGTGGGGTCGTCGATTGGTCATTGAAGGCAACATTTGTAAGGATACCTTAGCATTCGAAGAGACGATCATCATTTAATCGTAGGCTACAACAAAGGGTCATCGAGGGACAAAGTCATATATTCGAAGACAACGTTCGAGGGACAAGGTCATATATTCGAAGGCAACGTTCGAGGGACTATGATTTATCTTGTAGGGACATTGACCTTTTGATCGAAGGGACTATGACTTATCTGGTTAGGGATGATGATGATTTAATCGAAAGGGTCTTTGCTAAGGGTATCCCCATATTCGCGGGACATGACCGTAATATCGTAAGGCAACAAAGAGAGGGTTACCCTAGAGGTGCAAGTGTGGAAATGATTGGATTCAGATATATTATCTTGAATTAATTTATCTAAGTTCGATTATTTATCTTTCCATGCAATCCTATTAGTATACATGTAGACAGTTATATTCACAGTATGGAAAAATTAAAGTGCGAAAAATAAGACTACGCTATTACATGGCTTCGGGATGGGGGGTACATAATTTAAAAGGGGATATAAAATATCTAAATCTTAATTAACGAGTACAAAATTAAAAGGGCATACAAAATAATAAAACCTAATTAAACTAAAAGAAAGGAAAAAAAAATATAATTAGATTTTTATTATTCAAAATAGCCCATTTTAATTAATTAAGTGTTAATCGAAAGGGTCTTTGCTAAGGGTATCCCCACATTCGTGGGACATGACCGTAATATCGTAAGGCAACAAAGAGAGGGTTACCCTAGAGGTGCAAGTGTGGAAATGATTGGATTCGGATATATTATCTTGAATTAATTTATCTAAGTTCGATTATTTATCTTTCCATGCAATCCTATTAGTATACATGTAGACAATTATATTCACAGTATGGAAAAATTAAAGTGCGAAAAATAAGACTACGCTATTACATGGCTTCGGGATGGGGGATACATAATTTAAAAGGGGATATAACGAGTACAAAATTAAAAGGGCATACACTGAAAAGCTAAAAAATAGGTCCTAGGGACTTGAACCCAAGACCTCTACGTTGCAGTGAGGGGGGAGCTACCAACGAGCCATGTTGGTCCATTCGTTATTTATTCGCCTTCATTAAAATATATATTAATTCTACACGGATTTTTCCATTTTGACACAACACCACCATGCATGTTACAACTTTCTCTCTTACGGCAAGCTACTTTATTTTTTCTCATGCTGTTTCTTTCATGTGAATATAACAAACCTGTAACTTCATCTTATATCAAACCACACACATAAAATAAGATCATATGTAATCATCATGCAATAATAAAAATAGCCATGCACAAATCAAGAAGCTTATATTATTTTACTCATGTATTAGTTCTCTTTACTGCAAGTGATAATGATAAAATAAACCTTACACATACATGTTAAAGACAACCAAGGATTTATATTATCACCATTATATCATCATCATCATTATTATGTAATAACAACATGTGAAATAAACATAATCATGCTAGAAACAACACTCATATAATAATAATTAAATGGCAAATATAATTCTTTAATCATGCAAACAGAATTTCTCCAACATGCTATGACATATCAAGAACAGATGCATACTTGAATAAAGCAATATCAACATCCACCAAACCATGAATACATCATCTCCATATATATATTAAACCAATATTATTCATGCATGAATTAAGGAGTATTGCAAGGTAATCATGCTGGATGCAAATTCCCTAATGAACACTTACTGGGGATTTGATTTTTCTAGCTTGCTCACTGTATGTGTGTTGTTCTTATTCAGGCTATGAGTGCTTTATGGTTGATTCTCTTTTCCCTGCCCGTGAATCTTCTTGCTTCTGCCTTGCCTTGTGTATCTTTTTCTGCTGTATCTCTCCTCTTTTCCGTCTTTTCGCTGCAGCCATATGAAGTATTTATAATGGTGTGGATTAGGGTTTAACCTTGCTAAATATTTGGATCCCTTCCTATACTTTAGGGTTTAACCTTGCTAAATATTTGGATCCCTTCCTATACTTTAGGAGAGTTAGGGTTTAACCTTGCTAAATACTTGGATCCCTTCCTATACTTTAGGAGAGTTAGGGTTTAACCTTGCTAAATATTTATTAAATACAAATATTATTATAAATAATGAATAATTTAAATAAAAATTAATTTAAATTTTAGTTACATATTGAATTAAAATTTAAACCTATTTCTATTTTTACTTTCATCATTTAAAAAAAAATCAAAATTATTCTTACTTATATCAACCAAAATTATTTATAATTTATGGGCTTAAAAATGTTACTCTTATAAATAAATTTTATTAAGTAAAAACGTGAATTACTAAATAAATACTATTTATAAATAATGAATAAATGGAACATGAGTCACTAAATTATAAAAAATAGTTATTATAATTTAATGAGCTTTAACAAATAAAATTAATTTAAAATTTTAATTAATCAATTAAAATTCAAATCTATTTTTATTTATCATTAAATTAAAACTATTTTATTTATATGTATAAAATTTATTTATATCATACAGATAACCAAAATTATTATTATTTTTTATATCTGTATCACATAATAAATAAATTAAAATTTATAATTTATATGAGAATGTATGCTAATGAATGAATGCAAATGTGAAATGAATGCCATGCATGAATCAATTTATCATAAAAATTAACAGGCAAATTTTGGGGTATGACAAAACTCCATCTGAAACTCCTCCTTCAACCACCAGAACATCTCAACCATCACAGAAATTCAACCTTGCCACCACCACCTTACCCTTATCTGAAGCTGAAAAGCTAAATGAAACCACCTCGTCATCCTCTTCCCCAAAATCACCCCCTACTTCATCATCTCATCTGACACAGAATTCTCTGACCCCTATTCTCCCACTCTAGCCCAACTTTAGACTCAGAACCTTGCCTCACAACAACCACAACAATCTCCACCTGAACCTGAAGTAACCTCACCACCACCCACAAAACAACCAAACCTAACATCATCTGACGTTCAACCCTCTGACCTAAACACTTCTGACACACCCCCCACTAAACACTTCCGCTGAACCACAAACTCTCAACCTAAGCCCTCCCACTTCTTCACCACTACCATCTGAACCACAAAACTCCCTACCAACCCTAGAGGAAGCAATTATGTTGTTTGCAGGAGCATCAGTTGACACGGTCAAGTCTCTGACCATCAACTCTGGCATTAGTGATGATCCTTCCTCTGTTAGGACACACTGGAACAGAGTTATTGGCTGGATGACCTCTGAGGCCTTCAAGCTGAAGAACCTCTCTGAGCAAGTCAGAAACGACTTCATCAGAGACGCTGAGGCAAGACTACAGGAGCACTTAGCCAGAGAAGCTGAGGAGCAAGCCAGAAGGGAAGCAGAAGAAAAAGCAAGGCAAGAAGAAATTCAAAGGGTTAAGGAAGCTGAAGCCAAAGCTCTAGCTGAAGCTGCTGCTGAAGCTGAAGCTAAAGCCGCTGTTGAAGCTGAAGCTCTCTGTGCTGAAGAACAAAATGCTCTGACTCAGGGGGAGTCCTCTACCTTTGTCCCTCTGGTTCTCAAGACTCTTGAGGAACTTCAGAAAGAGCAAAAGGAAGTTCGTGCCAGATTGGATCAACAGGACACAGTCAACGCCAACATCCAGAATCTGCTGACCCAACTGCTTCAGAGGATGCCTCCTCCTCCTAACCCTTAGGCACCTAGGATTTTTTCTTGCTTGTTGCTATCTGTTTCTGCTTGTTTTTGGCTCTCTGCTGTTTATGCTTTTATCGGGATATATATATATTTTCCTTTCCTTTATCTTTGCTAAGTCTTTTTGATTCTGACAAAAAGGGGGAGAAATAAAAACAGCTCTGATGAAAACATATCTAAATCCTTCAGTACTCTGCAAACATATTATTCAATAAAAATCTATCTGACCCTCTTTGACTCAGAAATTTGTAGAAAAGTATCTAGAAACATCATTGCATGGAAGCTCTGGTAAGAACTTCTGAACTCCCAGGCTTATCTCAGGGGGAGCTCACTTCTATCTGATCTGATAAATTCTTATCTCTGAATGTTTCATCTAGTAATTAAGTTTGTTTTGTCATCATCAAAAAGGGGGAGATTGTAAGAACAAAATTAGTTCTACAATAGATTCCAGGATTTTGATGATAACAAAGGATGAAACCAAAAATGGCACCCTAACGAAATTTCTCTAAGTGTGCAGGACTCTGAACAAGAACAAAGGAATCTAATCGCTTATCAGATACAGAATCGAATCAGATACGAAGTACCAGAAGATCAGAAGCATCTGAAGAAGAAGCGCGCTCTAGAAGTTCTGACTCTGAGCAAAACAGGACAACAGAATACCAGAAGCTCTAAACTTCCTCTGAAATCAACTCTGATGATCTAAAAGACCAGGACTCTTAGAAGCTCTGATGTAACTTCAACACAATCTCAGATTGACAGAGATAACGTAGATTCTGACGAAGGTTCTCCAAGTCCAGAAAGAGTAACGGAAACAACAACTTCAAATGGAAAGAAAGTATATTTGGAAAGAAGTTATTCAGGGAGACAATTTGGTTATGGCAAGAAACACAGAAGTAATGGCATTAAACTCTCATCAAAGACAAATATTCTGCCATCACTACAACGGTCCTTTCACCACTATATAAAGGACAACATACTTCAGTGAGAGGCACACCTGAACGCACAGAAATTCTCTACCCTCTCTCTTAGTTTTTCACGAGCTGTTGCTCATACGTGAAAACACTTGCTTGCTCTACTTGCTGTAATATTTGCTTAATCTTAGAAGCACTTTAGATTACAAATTCCTTTTGTTAAATTGATTTTGTTCCTCAAGTGACTCTGCGTAGTGTGTATACTTGGGAGGACTAAGAGATCTTTCTCTTAGACGTTGGTTGTAATAATCTTTCAAGATTAGTGGATTAAGTCCTTTTTGAAGGCGAAATCACCTTGGCTGGGTGGACTGGTAGCTTTGTGTTATAAGCGAACCAGTATAAAATCCTGTGTGTTCTTATTCTGTAAAAGCGCTTATCTTCCAAACCAATTCAAACCCCCCTTTCTTGTTTTTCTCACCTTCAGTAACATCGGGTATGACATCTTGAATAAATCCTGCACAACCATATCAAACAACCTGCAGAAAGCTGATATCACATGTCAAGACTACAAGCGTGACATCTTGTGATAACACTAAGTTTTACCAAAATTGATGCCAATTCATATAACCAACATGTTGGATTTGCATTTTTTGAGTGTGAAAAAGAGGATAATTTTACTTGGACCTTAGAGGTATGTCAGACACTTTTGAAGGACCAATGTGAGATGCATAAAGTGATTGTTACCGACTACGATATCGCCTTGATGAAATTGGTTGCAAATGTATTTTCTTCTTCTAATGCATTACTTTGTAGGTATCACATAACAAAGAATGTGAGAAGTCAAATTAAACCCGGAAACAAATAGAGTATGAAGATGGAAAATTGGTGAAAACGGGTGTGGTTGTTGACAAAATAATGGATGCATGGAACCGTATAATAAAGTCTTCAACAAAAGAACTATACGTCGATTTTGTTATGCATTTCAGAAAAGTGTGTGAAAAGTATCCTGATTTGTTGAAATATGTTGAAAGCACAATTCTTGATCAGGTGAAAGAGAAAATTGTTTATTCATGGACTGCCAATTTTATACACCTTGGAAATACAACAACTAACAGACTTGAGTCTGCCCATGCTACTTTAAAAATTGGTTGGGAAATAGTAAATGCGGTTTGTGTAGAGATTGAGACTCCGTGAACCATATGATTCAAAACTAGCATAATGAGATACATACATCATTTGGTCGGAGAATCATTGTAAGACCCTAATTTTGACCCTAAGATCCCTCATGGCATCATGTTATGGCACAAATGCATTGCCTCAAGGATCATAGCATGTTTGCCTCCTTAACCCTAGGGTTGGGACTTGTTTGAGTGTTTTGAGACCACCAAGCATGCTTGTATTGTATATTATTGCTTTTCTTATTTGATCACTAACCAAAAGCACAAAAATATGTCACTAACTCTTTTTATTTTGAAGCTCAAGTGATCATGTGCTCCACAATGCTCATAGGAAGCTCCTAAGCCCAATGCAATGGCTAGATGAAGATGAGAAAAAGCATGACAATGGTCCACAAAGTTACTAATCATCATATATGTCTCCCAAGTATATCAATTTTCCAATTTGATCAAGATAACCCAAAGGGCTTGAAGATTGTTTCCCAAGGAAACCCTAATTTCACTATGCTTTGACTGTGCCTTGCCCATGAAGCAATATCAACCTATGATCAAATTTAATCAAAGGAATTTCTTTAATTTATCATTTTATGCATATATGAGCATATTTGAGGCCCCTCAAAAATTTATTCATCAAGATTGGAAGTTTGACTTTGAAAAGTTGACCAGTCAAGTCATCTTACTAAGCTGAGGTGCAATGAGCTATAACGTTTGATGTATTTGTCAAATGAAGATGACCCCAAGAGAATTATTTTTCCTAAGAACCATATGAACAACTTTCATGTTCATAAAAAATCCATTTGAATCTTGGAAGGTCATCATTAATTTCAAAACATTATAGGTCATTTTGACTGAAACCCTAATTTTGGGTCAACTTACCAAGGGCATAACTTCCTTATTTTTTATGATTTTAAGGTGAGACTAAAGGAATTGGAAAGCTTGAGATGTCTACTTAAAATGTTATGTTGTACAAAATTTCATAACCCTAAAATAAATACATGTGATAATGCAAAACATTTTAGGTCATCTTGGACCTAATTCATTGAATTTGAAAAAATACCCAACTTCAAATGCCCATAACTTTGTCATAGAAAATCCAAATGATGCAAACTTTGAGGATAAATTGACTATATTGAAAAGATCTACAACTTTGATGTTGGAGATTTTTCATTTGAAGCTTGTATCATGGGAATAAAGGGGTTTGATTAAGCTTGCTTTTGGGTTAATTTTTCAAAGTGATTTGAATATGTTTTGTACTTGAATTTTCCAAGCCATTTTTGATCAATTTTCACATGCCAAGTGATTTTTTGACCAACATGACTTATGTTCCTTATTTGAAGAGCTTTCCAACCATTACTCACAATAGTCCTTGGGGTCTACCGTTTGGGAGATTCAAATTTATTTTCATTTAGGTGCATTTTGGATATTTTATGTTATAACTTGGTATGCAAGCATTTCCCATCCAATGCACATGACCAAATTCCTTTCATGTGATATCAACAAGCTTCTTCAGCCATCCATGGGCCTTTCACACGTCCACAAAGGCCAATGCAATCAAAAATTCAAAATCCCATGCACATGAGAGAAGTTTGAACTCAGCCACCTTCAACTATAAATAAACACCTCATGAGCTTCATTTCACAACCTTTTGGAGATCCCATATGCTGCTGCACTGAAACCATAGCCCTCACCAAAGGAATCACTCATAATTTTTCAGATTTTCGAGCTTGAAATTTAGTATCATTAGCTGAGTTTTAAAGCTAGATTCCTTAGCCAATCATCTTCCATACAATCAAGGATCAAAGAGGAGAAAAGATCTTGGAGAATTCGTGGCCAGAAGTTCATCAATTCAAAGGTATAATCTCAAACTTTTTGGATCTGAAACTCCTAATTCAATGTAGATTTCTTGTGTTTTGGTGGTTCTCTGAAGTCCTCATACTTGAGGCAAGCTTTTGATGCATTTAATTTTCCATTTCATGAACAATCCGCGTGGACACCATGATTTTCTCCTTCATCTTTCTTTCAATATAGGAAGATTGAAAGAAATCTATTGGTGCAGTGATGATCTCCATCACACGAGCTTCATTTCCATGTCCTTGTTTTCCATTTTTATTGAGATTTGTTTTCTACAACTTTTGGCCGGAGTTTGTGTGTCTGACCGGAGAAGATGGTGGTTTCCACCACCACCACCAAGTGTGCATGCTTATGGCCATTGGATCTCCCTTCCACGATCTAATCTCACGCGTCCGTTTCAATTACTTATTCTAATTCCCCATGTGGCGCGTTTGACTTATGTGTAGCGTGTGCCATCAGATCTAAGCCGTACCTTGTGCCACGTCAATTAATGAATGTGGATCATGTGGCTCTGCTTTTTTCGCTTATTTCATTATTTCTTTTATTTTCTTTTAATTCATTTCATTTTCAAAAATTCATTAAAAAATCATTTGAAGTCAGAAAAATATGAGACCAACTCCAAAATGTTTCTTGAAAAATCTAGTTTCATATTATGATTTTTAATTATTTTTGTAACTTCATTTGATATTTTTTATGAATTACTTGGTTTTTAATGATTTTAATTCATTTTAAAATACTTTCTGACTTTTAAAAAATACAAAAATATTTTCATAGCATTTATGGATCTTGATAAGTCAATGAAAAATAGTCTCAACAATTTCTTGTTTGTTTTGAGATTATTTGAGATTTTAATTCATATGATGCTATTTTTGGTTGTTTTTAATTTATTTTAATTACTTTCTGGTTTCAAAAATTTGTGAGAAAATTAGTCAAAGTTTGTTTGACTATGTTGAACCTATGAGAATTTAATTGGACTCATTGAAGTTGTTTTGAATGGAATTTGAGGTTCAACTTTATTTGTTTATTTTTTATTTGTATTTTCTTTTAATTAAAAAAATACCAAAAAAATATCATTGACTTCTTGACTTGTTATCTTGATTCTTCTTCTGTTTGGTGTTGATCAAGGTTGAATTGATTCAACTTTGATCAAATTAATTGGATCTTGTGGTTTGAAAATCCTTAAGGATCATCACCTAGAAAGATGAATGAATTTGATCAAGGATGAGTTATCCCTTGATCAATTGGGATTGATTGTTGACTTCTTACCCACTCCCTTTCATCTTCATCCCTTTCTTTCCCTAAATGGCCAATGAGTTAAAGTCTTGAGGTTGGTCTTGACAAATAGAAGTTTAATCTTCTTTGATCCAAACCAAATTCAATTTGATCCATGATCAAGTGAATTATTTTGTGTCAAAGAAAGGTTGCTTCTTGGTCAAGCAAATAACCAAAAGTCAATACAAGGCCCTTCCCCTTTTGTTTGGCATGACAAGTTTATGGAGCTTGACTTACTAGTTATGACCTCTAACTTGTGTTTTTTTGCCTATATTCTTATTGAACGGCCTCAGATAGGTGTGACTACTACATTAGTCCACTTACGATTGCTTAATACAGCGCTACATTGTCTTATGACAAGCTAACATAACTCTACTAACTACTAAGTTTAATTTGAGCTTTTAAATTCTTGCAATTTACTTTTAATGTCATTTATTTCTTGCTCATTATTCATATTGATTTTCATCTTTGCTCACTTGAGCACATATTTTATGTTTATGTCATTTTTCTTTTGCTCATTTGAGCCCATTATTGTATATAAATATATTGCTATTTTGTGTTGTTTGTGTTTGTTTTGATGTGAACCAAAATGCAAAAGGAGAAAGGACTTAGAATTAGGACTTACCCATGCTTAAAGGAGTTCAAGAGCAACTAGGCCTCATGCCTTTAGAATGAAAAATTTGTTAAAGAGAAACTAGGCCTCATGCCTTTAGAATGCTAAAATTTAAATTTGACCTCAAAGGACTTCTCCTCAAACTTATTCTTTGTCCATTTCCTTTATTGTGTTATGAGTTTTTTGATGTGTGCTTTTGTGTGATAGGAATCTCATCTTAAGATTGTGAAAAGAGGACCATTGTCATGAGTAGCCAAGTTAAGAGCCAAGCCAAATGGAGATCCTAGGAGCTTGAATTCAAATTATTGATTGCTTGTTTGTGTGCTAAATCCAAAGGAAAGGAGCATCTTGAGTCATCTCTATGACTCCAAGAAAAGGAACTCCAAGGGTTATCTTTCCCCTCTTATCTTTGTATGCTTTAGGAATAGCTCTTCTCTCTTCTCCCCACTCTAACCAAGCCAAAAATCATTTTCAAAACTTTGAATTTATTTCAAATTAGAAACCTAGGCCTTAGGCCTTTGACTTTTTCAAAACTCTTTTCATAAATGCTCATTGTAAATAAACTTTAATCCAACTTTGACCTCATTTAGTAAATAAATTTAACTTGTAAATATAACCCATTTCAAGTTGTTTTATGGTTCCAATGGCCAATTTGTTAAAATCTTTTCAAAAACATTAGTCATAGGTTTGAGTTATCATAATGGTTGATGTAAATCTCACCTCATCCTTAGTGTTGGATTATAAGCCTTCCATGCTTATTATAGGGTTAACCCCTCACTAGAATGTTGAAGCCTTCCTCACATGATGGATTGTTGGTTTAGGTTGAGTTTTCTCCCTTTGATAACAAAAACCTTAAGGCTTTTGATTAAAATCAATTCACCAATCTTTGAGATTTTTACCACGAACTACGAGGTTTTGATCCTCCTCTATGATGGTACGTAGGCAATGGGTTCATCCATTCAAACAACAAAATTTGTAAATATAATCTATTCTCTTCTCATCCCTCCAATCTTTTGCACTAATCTTTTCTCAAATACCAACCTATAACACATATTTATAAAAATAGGTTCCCTTAGAGTACTAAGGATGTTTTGGATGCATAAAACCTTCCCATTTCATAACCAACCCCCTTACCTAGATCTCTGACATTTTTATTAGTTTTTGATTTGAAAAACTTCTTACTTGGCTTTTTTTCACCTTTTAGCCTTTCCTTTGGACAAATAAAAGTGCGGTGGCGACTCAAATTGTATGTTGACTTTTGGTTTAGTCAATAAAACTAAAGGTAACGAAAACCCCGCTACAATCACATTGTTGGAACACAGATTTAAAGACAACACTCTTTATTCTTAGTTGGTCGGTAACATTTCTCGGGAAAGTTTGAATTATTTTTTTCACGAGGCTAAACGAGCTGATAATATAGGCTCCTATAGCGCAAAGTGTGGATGCACAATTGTGAAAACATATGGTATTCCATGTGATTGTGATATTGCAAAAAAGATGAAACTTGGTGATTCAATAAGAATGGACGAGGTTTGTACTCATTGGAAGAGACTTAGGTTTGATCATGATGGTGTCATGAATGACGATAAATAGAATATGTCTCTATTTTGACCAAATAGGAAGTGATACAAGAGATTTTTTTGAAATTCTGTAGCGGGGTATTCGTTACCATTAGAGATATTGACTAAATCCAAGGTAAACCATACAAGTCGAGTCGCCACCGCACTTCTATTTATCCAAAGGAATGGTTAGAAAGCGAACAAAAACCTAAAAGTTTTATCGAATCAAAAACTAGTAAAAATGTCAGAGATCTGGGTAAGGGGGTTGGTTATGCAATGGGAAGGTTTTAAGCACCCAAAACATCCTAGGTACTCCTAGGGAGTCCTTTTCATTAGTGTTGTTCTAGTCTAAAGGGTGTAGGTATATCTAAAGTATTCTTTACTAAAAGGAAGGTTAAAAGAAAATGACTCGCAAGGATGTCGCATCCAGTGCCTACGTATCTCATCTGAGTATGAGAATCAGAGTCTTCGTAGCTCAGCTACCTATGGGTTAAAGAGAAGTGTGCTTGGTAAGACGTCGCGTCTTATGCCTACGTATCTCATCTGGAATGAGAATCAGAGCAAAACGTAGTTCGGCTAACTACGAGAACAAGGGTCTCGATTGCAACTAGGGCAAGAGAAAGGGAAGGTCTCGATCGCAACGATGGCGAGAGAAAAGAATCGCAGCAAGGGCGAAAGCAAACAAGGATTACTTGTTAGTCGTTAGTCAAACTCGGCAAGACATCGCATCTCGTGCCTACGTATCTCATCTGAACATGAGAATCAGAGTTGTCGTAGTTCGACTAACTAGGGGTTAAGGCTTTCCATCTGAACATGGACTTACAAAAGAGGACACCAGCTGTGTCAAAGGAAAGTGGGCAATGCGTTCACGTCATAGTAGTAGGTGTCGCAGCTCGCTGAATCGAGTCTTAGGCAGTTACCTCTTTGCAATAGAACGAACTGACATGCCACAAGATCGGAGACGCACGGAAGGTCTAAAAGTGGGGAAGCTCTGCTCTAGAGTTGTCATGCAATATGGACCTATGTATTAGGATTTACAAAGGGGAACATCTACCTAATGTTAGCATGCAAAGAATAAGGGAATTCTACCTATGTTATCATACAAAGGGTTCTACCTAATGGGTGCTACCTAAACGGAACAAGAGTCGACGGATGGAGCGTGGAGAGGAGTTACAGATAAGGGTAGATGGCGATGTCGGAGGCAATCGATTACAGGTAGATGGCGATGCCTAAGGCAATCGACTTACAAGAGGATGGATGAATGCGTGCTGGTTCTGTTAAGTTTTGAAAATGATTACTCGACGTTGGATCGAGCTTTTGATCTTATTTTGAAATGGTTATCGAATGTTCGTTTTAATTCTTGTATTAACAGGTGACTAAAGAAATAAAGAAATAAATATTATACACTTTATGGGAGAGGGGTACATTTGTTATGAATGGGGATTGTTCATGGCAAACAAACAATAAGAATATATGCCTCATACATCATACAAGTAGGCAACAGTTATCGATCGGATAAATAAACAATATATAAGATGAGAAAGGGAGGATCAAAATATCTCTTCAATTGCCATAAGCAATCCCTAAGTCAAACATCGATCATAAAGAAGTCAACTGAAAATTCAAGCCAACTTAAAAAATAACAAATAAATAGAAAATTAATCAAGAAAATTATGAAAAATTAAACTAAATAAGGTGGGGTCAGGACATCATCATCCCCCAAAATGATTTTAAAAATAATGAAAATTGGTATGTGAATTAATTAAAATAAAACAGAAGTCAAATTAAAAGTCAACCAACCAAACTAGGTCAAAAATAAATCCAAAATAATCTGAAAATGTGAAATAAAATTCCAAGAAAAGGTCAGGTTGACCCTGAGATAGTGGTCAACCTTCATCCCAAAAATCAAATGCTAACAATGATTTTAAGTCATAAAAATAAAATCAATAAAAAAAGTGTGTTAAAATGGACCATTTAGAAGAAATAATTAAAATAAAATACTAATATTAAAAAAATTACGAAAATAAAAATTATATAAAATTAAATAAAATGTTAAGAAAAGTGAAATTTTTTTTTGGGTAATTTTATAGACGAAGAAAATATTTTAAATAAGAAAAAGAAATATGAAAATGGAAGGATTAATGGTGATGAACATGGTAAGCAAGCGTAGATATATCAAAACATGGCCATGGAAGAGATGATTACCTAATGGAAAATAGAAGTGGAATGAAATATGATATGTGATGAAGCTTTGCCTCCTTGCCACGAAATTCCAAATGCTCCTTTAGGGTTAGGGTTTCAGCTTCTTAAATAGGGTGGATTAGGTGTTCTCATGGGCTTCTTAATAAGTGATTTATCCATAAGAATAAAAGTGTGAAGTGAGGTGTAAAATGTTGTTAATTTGGGCCAAACATAAGTGAATGGATGTCCAATGCATGGCCAAAAGACGTAAAAAACGTGACTGGTTTGTGCAGCATGCTTAGAAAATCTGATTGGGCCAGCCAGGCCCAAAATCTGCCTAGAAAATCAAGTCATGGTACCCACTTTAAATGAATGTATCTCTCAAACCATGGATCCAAATGAGATGATTCCAAAAGGGCGTGAAAGAGGACATGGAAAGGTACAATTGTTGTGAAGAAAGTATTTTCAAATAATGCCTTGAAGTGCAAGAAAACTGGCCAAGAAGTCTTGACAAATTTTGATGATTTTGGACTTAAATTTTTTTCTAAGTGTCCTAAAAGAATGTCTCACTTTGACTAAGCATAACGTTCTCAATTCTAATCCAAATGGAGCAAACTTTATATCTCTAGAAAGCTTGGTACAAGAGGAAGAACTTTCATGTTGGAGAAATTTTCAAATGGAGCTTTTAACTTGATGAAAAATGGGCTTAAAGTGAATGCAACGATCATGAAAACTTGCCCTAAATGGAAAGTCAACCATTTCCAAATTAAGTAACTTTTCCAATTTCTGATTAAATGATTAATCCATGATCCAACCTTGATCAAATTTCACATGTAGGATCCCCTAAGCATGGATTTTGAGATTCCACTCTCAAAATGTCAGGAGTTGACTTTTCTGGCCTCACAGTTGACTTTTCCCAAACTGTCTGATTCCCGATTCCATTGATCAATTGAAGCACTTCTAGCTCAAATAAAGAGCTGATTTTTTGTATGTAGACCCTTGTGGACATATGGAGGGCCATGGAAAAGAGTTTCACCCAAAGAATCAGAAATAAACTGATTTTATACCAAACCCTAGTTTTAGGGCAAAATGATCAGGAACTGATTGCACTGATTGCCAATGGATCTTTCTGAGATAATTGTGAATCTTCCTAGGCCAAGATGCCTCTCCAATAATGACATGGATGAGCCCCTCTACTTCCAACCAAACATTTCTTGTTGCAGGTAGCCATGAAACCCTAATCTCCTGATTAAATCCAAATGGACACTCTGATAGCTCTGAATCCTTCACCGATGAACTGACGACCATAATAAGATACCTGGACCCCCTTGAGACCCTTGAGACTTATATACTTGGAGAATGAAGTCCAATTCTCAATCTTGCTTTGTATGGGCTCCTTCTGTTAAGGAGTGATCAATCAAAATCTGATTTCCATGTCACTAATCCAGTATGCAATGAGTATGACCTAGTATGATGCTAATGAAATGTAAAACATAATCCCATGCTTCCAGGAAAAATAAAGGGTAAATTTTGGGGTATTATAGCTGCCTCTATTCAATCAACCGGAAACCCGAAAGGAAGATAGCAACGACTTTCGCACTTTCGAGGTATCAAGGGATTGAATACGATAAAAGCCCGAAAATTTACACTGAAGTGAAAGTGAAAAACAAAGTAACAATGCCTGTCAGGATCGGCAAAGAGGTGGTCTTGATCTGAGTATCAACAAAGAATCCGTCTGGTACGGTGAGAGTCGGTCTGAACACCAAAAAAAGAATGTTAGCTTGAATACCAAAATAAATGGTAACACAGGAATAACCATGGCCTGAACGCCGCTCATCAGTCTGAATACTGGGAATGACTTCGATCTGAGCATCAGAAGATATTGATTATCAAACATCGGTCTGAACACCGGGAAACTGGCCTGAACGCCACTTCGGTCTGAATACCGGAAAACTGGCCTGAATGCCACAAGTTGCATCGACCTGAATGTCGGAAACTTCTTTGATCTGAACATCGGAAAACTGGCCTGAATGCCACTTCGGTCTGAATACCGGAAACTTGGCCTGAATGCCACAAATTGCATCGACCTGAATGTCGGAAACTTCTTTGATCTGAACATCGGAAAACTGGCCTGAATGCCACTTCGGTCTGAATACCGGAAACTTGGCCTGAATGCCACAAGTTGCATCGACCTGAATGTCAGAAACTTCTTCGATCTGAACATCGGCAAACTGGCCTGAATGCCACTTCGGTCTGAATACCGGAAACTTTCATGCCTGTCAGCATCGGCAGAAATAGGGAAAATGATAATTGAGGCGGCACGTGGGCCAACGACCCATGCTGGGAATAATAGAGGATAAGTCATGAACAAACTTCAGTCTGAGTACTGGAAACAAACTTCTGGCTTATCACCTGAGATACCAAAAACGTCTTATGCTTTACGTGCATATGTTTGAATTTTTCAATGCCGTAATGCTCCATGAAAATGGAAATGCTACGCAATTTGGGAGGATGCAATGCAATATGATTCTACATGCAGGGATGCGAAATGCTAGGTCAGAGAGAACGCCAAGCTGAGGCAAGGAATTCTGCTGGGGAAATGATCACCATCTTCTGGACCCTGGCAAGGCTGTTGGAGATGCATAGCACAAAGAACTCTGTGGGGAAATGACCCGCCACACGGTGTTCTGGAAAATAACAAAATACTGAGGCTCTGACTAGGGAGAGAATGGCACTGAAAACTTGCTGTTGAGGAAAGCGACAGTGGTTCTGGCAACCATAATTTGCGAGAGAGACGACTCAGCAGGGGAAGCAAACACCGATACGGTACCGAGATTCTGCTTCAAGGAAAGAGACCATGGGTCTAGCGTCGAGATCATCGATCTGGCATCGAACTCTGAGGAGCAGCCGCTTCTGTCGGGAAGATACAGTCTGGCACTGTCAACTCCGTTGGGGATATACAGTCTGACACTGTCAACTCCGCTGGGGATATACAGTCTGACACTGTCAACTCCGCTGGAGATATTCAGTCTGACACTGTCGACTCTGCTGGGGATATACAGTCTGACACTGTCGACTCTACTGGTGAATGTATAATCTGAAACAAATGCTTGTGGAAGTACAACAGTGAGAGCCTGCTGGGGATTGAAGAATCCAACGCTCGGACCAACTCTGCAGGGATAAGATACCAAATTACAACTGTTGAGGAAAAACATCCGCGATCATTTGATGGGGACCTTAAGGAAATGCCCCGAGTGTACCTGTTCTGAATAGACGATCCAAAGCACTTAAAATTTACAGCAATTTTCAATGTTTATTAAGCACGTGCCTGTAAAGCTCTTATGTTTCATGATGCAATGTTTATCAAAAATTCGGACGTCATTTTTGCAAACAAAACAGTAAAATGAAAATGAACACAGAGATGTACTGAATAACATGATATTATTGATTGAGTGGCCTCTGAATAGGTATTTACATCAGGAAGCAATCCCTTGAAAGAGGTAATTGTACAACAGATAAAAACAGAAATTAATCTAATGGCAATATGAAATGGATTTCTATCGGGTTCCAATTCTGCTATGATTCGCTCGTCTTCAAGATCCTCCATATGATCAGCTTTCCGAAAAAGGTGATTGGACTGTTTCCTATCCTTCAGAAGTTTCCGGTTATCGACACGAGATGATATTCAGAACTACTAAGAATGCAACCATTCACTTAATCCCTAACTTTTGCCTGGATCGCCCTTTCGGGTTTTCAATCCACCGGGATACCCATTTTTGCCTAAGTTGCCCTTTCAGGTTTTCAACTTACCGGGTGTACAATCTTTTCATTTTTTAATCCCTAAATTTTGCCCGAACCTTTTTCATTTTCTTGGTTCGCCGGGATGCCCATTGTTTTACCTGGACTATTCTTTTTATCGTCCAGCGGGTCTATTTTATGCGAAGTATTTTTTAACTGCGTCTGAGTTCACAGGGGAAGTGAAGTTTTCACCATCCATAGTTGCAAGCATTAAGGCTCCACCATCAAAAACCTTGGTGACAATATACGGTCCATCATAGTTAGGAGTCCACTTGCCCCTATGCTCTGTCTGAGGAGGAAGGATCCTTTTCAACACCAAATCTCCGACTTGGAAGCATCGAGGACGCACTTTCTGATCAAAGGCTCTCTTCATCCGACTTTGATACAACTGCCCATGACAAATGGCTGCCATTCGCTTCTCTTCGATAAGACTCAACTCATTGAACCTTGTCTGAATCCATTCAGCTTCGTCTAACTTGACATCCAACATGACTCTTAGAGAAGGAATCTCCACTTCAACAGGTAGGACTGCTTCCATACCATACACAAGGGAATAAGGGGTTGCCCCGGTCGATGTACGTACTGAAGTACGGTACCCATGCAAGACGAAGGGTAGCATCTCATGCAATCTCTATATGTAATGACCATCTTCTGCACAATCTTCTTTATGTTCTTATTTGCTGCCTTAACAGCACCGTTCATCTTAGGACGATAAGGGGAAAAGTTGTGATGTTGAATGTTAAAGTTCTTGCATAACTCCTTCATCATTTTGTTATTGAGGTTAGAACCATTATCAGTAATGATTCTTTCGGGAATCCCATAACGACAAATTATTTCTTTCTTAATGAATCGGGTAACCACATGTCTGGTGACCTTCACAAATGACGCTGCTTCGACCCACTTGGTGAAATAGTCGATGGCAACAAGGATGAAATGATGCCCATTGGAAGCAGTCGGCTCAATCTTTCCAATCATATCAATGTCCCACATAGAAAATGGCCATGGCGAAGACATCACATTCAGAGGATTTGGCGGCACATGCACCTTATCAGCATAAATCTGGCATTTATGACACTTCCAAGCATATTTAAAACAATCAGATTCCATGGTCATCCAGTAATAACCGGCTCTCAACAATTTCTTAGCCATTGCATGTCCGCCGGCATGAGTACCGAAGGAGCCTTCATGAACTTCCTGCATTAACATGTCTGCTTCGTGTCTATCCACGCATCTGAGCAAAACCATGTCGAAGTTCCTCTTATACAACACATCGTCTTTGTTCAAGAAGAAACTGCCTGCCAATCTTCTCAAAGTCTTTCTATCATTGTTGGATGCCCCTGAAGGGTACTCTTGATTCTTCAGAAAGCACTTGATTTCGTGGTACCAAGGCTTGTCATCAACTACCAGTTCAGTAGCAAACACATACGCGGCCCTATCAAGGCGCATAACATCGATCCTAGGAGCATAGTTCCACCGAATCACCTTGATCATGGAGGACAGAGTAGCAAGAGTATCTTCTATCTGGTTCTCATCACGAGGTATATGATACAGCTTTACTGTTGTGAAGAAGGTCAACAGTCTTCTCGTGTAATCTCTGTAAGGGACCAGATTAGGCTGGAGAGTATTCCAATCACCATTCACTTGATTGATCACTAGAGCTGAATCTCCGAAGATGTCCAGAGTCTTGATTCTCAAATCAATGGCTTGCTCGATACCCAAGATACAGGCTTCATACTCAACTTCATTATTGGTGCACTCAAAAGTCAGACGAGCAGTGAAAGGCATGTGGGCACCTTTCGGAGTGGTAATGACAACACCAATTCCACTTCCTTTGGCATTGACGGCCCCATCAAACATTAAAGTCCACTTTTCATCTAGATCAGGTCCCTCCTCAATAGCTGGCTCTTCACAGTCTTTCATCTTGAGGAACATGATGTCTTCATCCGGAGAATCAAAGTTCATCGGCTCATAATCATCAATCGGCTGCTGAGCAAGATAGTCTGGCAGAATACTCCCTTTGATGGCTTTCTGGGATGTATACTGGATGTCGTACTCTGTCAGTACCATTTGCCAACGAGCAACCCTTCCGGTGAGAGCTGGCTTCTCAAATATATACTTGACGTGATCCATTTTGGAGATCAGTAAGGTTGTGTGAGTCAGCAAGTATTGTCTCAATCACTTAGTAGCCCATGCAAGTGCACAACATGTCTTTTCAAGCATTGAGTATCTCGACTCGCAATCTGTGAATTTTTTACTCAGGTAATAGATGGCATGCTCTTTCTTACCTGTCTCGTCATGTTGACCGAGAATACAACCCATGGAATTATCAAGTACTGTCAAATACATAATCAGCGGTCTCCCTGGGACTGGAGGCATAAGGATTGGAGGATTCTGCAAATACTCTTTTATCTTCTCGAAAGCCCTTTGGCAATCATCATTCCACCTGATGGCCTGATCTTTTCTCAACAATTTGAATATTGGCTCACACGTGGCTGTTAGGTGAGAGATGAACCTTCCAATGTAGTTCAACCTTCCTAAGAAACCACGAACTTGTTTTTCTGTTCTTGGCTCAGGCATTTCTTGTATCGCTTTCACTTTGGCCGAATCCACCTCAATCCCTTTTTCACTAACAATAAAACCCAGCAGTTTTCCAGATCTCACCCCGAAAGTACACTTGTTCGGATTAAGCCTCAGCTTGAATTTCCTCAAACGCTCAAACAGTTTTTGCAAATTCACCAGATGTTCTTCTTTCGTATGAGATTTGGCAATCATATCATCAACATAAACCTCGATTTCATGATGAATCATATCATGGAAAAGAGTTACCATAGCTCGTTGGTATGTTGCCCCAGCATTTTTCAGACCAAACGGAATCACCTTATAGCAGAAGGTGCCCCATGGGGTTATGAAAGTTGTCTTCTCCATGTCTTCAGGTGCCATCTTAATTTGGTTATAGCCAGAAAAGCCATCCATGAAGAAGAATACCGAGAACTGAGCCGTGTTATCCACCAAAACATCGATGTGAGGTAATGGGAAATCATCTTTAGGACTAGCTCTGTTCAGATCCCGGTAGTCAACACACATCCGTACCTTTCCATCCTTTTTAGGTACTGGAACGATATTTGCAACCCATGGCGGATAATTTGTAACCGCTAGAAACCCTGCATCCAACTGTTTTTGCACTTCTTCCTTTATCTTGACAGCCATCTCTGGTCTTGTTCTTCTGAGCTTCTCCTTGACCGGAGGACAATCCTCTTTGAGAGGCAAACGATGTACCACAATGTCTGTGTCAAGCCCTGGCATGTCCTGATAAGACCAAGTGAAGATGTCAACATACTCTTGCAGTAATTCAATCAGCCCATTCTTCACATTATCTTCCAAAGCAGCCCCTATCTTGATTTCTCTTTTGGCGTCCTCGGTGCCGAGATTAATCACTTCAACAGACTCTTGATGCGGTTGAATGACCCTTTCTTCCTGTTTTAGTAACCTGGCAAGTTCTTCATGGAGTTCATAGTCTTCACCACCCTCTTCTTCAACTTGAAAGATTGGATTTTCAAAGTCGAAGCGAGCCATAGCAGAACTGTTATCAATAGGATCTGGTGACTTGCATCTGCATGAGTGATGGTATGTGCTTATGAGTGTGAACAAGAAGTGGAAACTAAACAAAACATTGCCAAATTTATATATATATATATTTTATATTTTTGATTTTTGAAAACTGCAAAAATAGAAAGACAGTGAACAAAATATTTGAATGCAAAAAGACGTCCTTTATTTATGATAAAAAATGCAGGTATCCACATAGATGAGCCCTACAATGAGTCATCACGCCCTGGGCGGAACGTAAGACTTGGATATGCATGAATAAACAAAGAAAATTACTCTTTAAGAAGAGTGACTTGGATAATCTCTTTAGAAGACCAGTTGCGGAGAACTTCACCCGGGACCCTTGGACGGACCTAGTTGTCAATGTCGCAATCACTATCCCCATCTTCTTTGTTAATTACAGAGACCTGGTCGTACTGAATGATGCCAACACTGGAGAAAGTAATCGGCCCCTGACGAGTCTGAGGCGTTGAAGTTGTAAAAGTCAATGCCGGCTGATACCCAATCCCAAACTTGTCTTCCTTTACAGGTAAATCCACCAGACGTCCCCAACCGGGAGCAACACCTGAATTTACCAAGGCCTGTGCCTGCTTGAAGGACGACAAAGAGGCACCTGCTTCAACCTCTTCCACTTGAGCTGCATCCTTGACTTGAACTGCCTCAAAGGCCTGACACAGGGGGCTCATGAATCTCACCTTCTACCTCTACATACTTGGATGTAGACAGGTTACTGACCAAAATATCCTCCTCACCACAGACAGTGATAATTCTTCCGTTGACCGGGAACTTGATATTCTGATGCAAGGTCGAGGAGACTGCCCCAACATTGTGGATCCAAGGACGACCCAGCAAGCAGCTATACTAAGGACTGATATCCATCACATAGAATACGATGTTAAAAGTTTGTGATCCAATCTGAATTGGCAATTCCACCTCTCCGAACACCGACCTCTTAGAACCATCGAAAGCTCTCACTACAAGATCGGAAGGCTTCAAGATCAAACCTTCTACATCTAACTTTGACAGGGCTCTCTTGGGTAGCACATTGAGAGAGGAACCTGTATCCACCAGAACATGGGATAACACAGTGTCTTTACACCCCATCGAGATGTGCAAAACCTTGTTATGATCGCGTCTAGCTGGCGTCAAGTCAGAATCAGTAAAACCCAACCTGTTGCTTGTATGAACATTTGCAACGATCCCTTCTAGTTGGTTCACTGACACCTTCTGAGGCACATATGCAACATTAAGGACTTTCAAGAGTGCCTCCCTGTGTGCCTCCGAAGACAGCAGGAGTTAGAGAATAGATATCTTGGATAGCGTCTGAATCAACTGATCGACTACCTTGTAATCGCTTTTCTTTATAATTCTCAAAAGTTCATCCACATCCTTCGCAAAAGTAGGCTCAGAGCCAGCCTGTGGTGCAGAGGTACCCTCATTCACAACTTGCTTGCCTTTGGCCTTCGCTGCAGCGTCAACACTATCAGGTTGAGTAACCAGTGGTGAGAACAGTCTACCACTTCTGGTGAATCGCCCGATTCCACCAACATTATCCACTGCGGGATATTTTATCTCAATTCCAGGTTCAGACTTCTGATCCTGCACCTCTTCTACATTCAGTGGCTGCTCCACTCCATGATCATGCGTGTACACACTCCCCCCGTAATGCCAAGGAATGGCCCTTTCGCTGGTGAAAGGTAAAGGACCAGGGGTCGTGATGGTCATAGTGGATTGATGTGGTCGCACTGGTGGTACCGGTTGCGCTACTGGCGCACTGATCTGAGCGGTCGGGTAGAAAATTGTGATAGTGGCAACGTCACAGTCATACTCAGAACTCTTATTTGTTGAAGTACAAACATCCGAAACATCGGAATCAAACACCATGTTTGGAATATCAGCAACAACATCAGAGAAATTAATTACATCATTGGGAATTACAAAATCAGCAGGAACAACATTTGTAAATTCTTCAGCATCTTCAGGAAAGAGAGGATCAACATCTGCATTCTCAACAACCCCTTCAACAACCCCTTCAACAACCCCTTCAATAGACCTTTGGGCAGATAAGTCTTCAACTTGGAGGATACCATCGTCAAGCAAGGCCTGGATACCCTGCTGCAGCTTCACAAAACCCCCACTCTATGCAACACAACCCAAATAACCGCTCCCACAGCCGGGGAAAACATCTGCCTTTAGCAAGTATTCTTTGATTTCTAACAGCGAAGTCTTCAGCTTCAACACCTCCTTGACTAGTTTGGCTTCTCCTTCAACCATGTTAACATTTGCTCCACCATGCTGCGGCATGGGATTGTTGACAACATTAGGAGCCGATGCAAAGTTAATGGCCTTTGAATCAATAAGGTCCTGAACTACGTGCTTAAAAGCTTTGCAGTTCTCAATAGTATGGCCAGGTGCCCCAGAGTGGAAATTACACCTAGCATTGGCGTCATAACCCACTGGAAGCCTGCCAACGGGAGGAGCCAAAGTGCGTAACTGCACAAGTTGCAAATGTTGAAGGTTGGGAAGCAACTGAGCATACGACATCGGAAGAGTGTCAAAACGCCTATCCATCATCCTCTGTCTCTGTTGATAAGTAGGTCTGTTACCCTGTTGTTGTTGGTATTGATTTTGTTGATGTTGAGGTTGATGTTGTTGCACTGGTGCTGCAGCCGGAATGGTCACTGTTGCAACATAAGGTTGCTGATGGTAATTCTGAAAGTTATTCCTCCGGTTACCCCTGTTCTGATAAGAAGATATGACATTTGCATCCCCTTCTCTCCTCTCCTGTCCTCCTAAGAACGACTTCTTTGACCCTAAAGATGATCCAACCCCATTTTGGATCTTACATGTCTTCAAGTAGTTCTCCACCCTCTCACCGGTAGAGACCACATCAACAAAATTCGAGGCGTTGCAACCCACCAGACGCTCCAAATAAGATCCAGGAAGTGTGTTCATAAACATGTTGGCCATCTCTTTTTCCAACATCGGAGGCTGAACACGGGAAGCCAACTCTCTCCAGCGTTAAGCATACTCTTTGAAGCACTCGTTGCTCTTGAGAGACAAATTCTGGAGCTAAGTCCTGTCAGGTGCCATATCCGCATTGTACTGATATTGCTTCACAAAGGCCTCAGCCAAGTCTCTCCAGCAGCGAATATGGGCTTTGTCCAGCCTCATATACCACTCCAAGGATGCACCAGCTAGGTTGTCCTGGAAGAAGTACATGAGCAGCTTTTCATCATCAGAATACGTGATCATCTTGTGGAAGTAAGCTTGTACATGAGTCTTCGGGCAAGAGTTGCCATTGTACTTATCAAACACGGGGACTTTGAATTTTGGCGGAACTCTCACGCCTGGGACCAGCCCCAAGTCAGCAACATCCACACCAAGAGCATTCTGCCCTTCCACAGCTTTCAACCTCTCTTCCAGTCTCCGAAACATAGGATCCATACCATGGCGCATGCCAAAGTCCTCCTGAAGCAGGGGGAATTGATCCTCTTGATCATCATGGATGGGTTGTTGACCAAGGTTGCCATGTGGGATTGGGATAGGCCCCGGTCCATTGGGTCCATTAGCCTCTCCAGCGGGAGGATTAGCCACAACCTCTGGTTGAATAGTAGGGGGATTCCCCTGTACCAACAATCTAATCTCCTGCTGTCCCTGAGCCACTCCTTGGACCACTTCCATGAACTGATTCATGTGAATCCTCATCTCAGCGAGCTCTGCTTGTAAACCTTCCATTGCTCTCTGTTGATTCCTTCGGGTACCGTATCGGTGAATGCCTGAGTCAGCTATCCTAATAATGGAATACCAAACAAGATGAGAACACTGCGACGGTACCTGTTATGCAAGACATGCTAATGAATATGCAAATGCAATGACATGTTTATCAATTTCAAAAGGTATTCTACCCCTTGATTCCAGTCTCACATTAGATAAACAGTGTAAGAAAACCCCGACTAGAATCAAGAAGAAGATATAAACCCCTAGGAATAGATAAACATGATGCATGCAATGCTTATGATTTAATTTTTATATCAGAGGAACTTTAGAGTCTTATTTACAAATTTTGGAAATATTAATCGTTTATCACATACGAAAATATCACGTCAATTAATATTTGGAAATGTTTTTACGCCAAAGAAGTACATTCTTGGTAACCAAATACAATACAAGAGAGAAGGAAAATGAACATCCTATGGATCCCAAGAAGCAATCGTCCAAATCCCTCGAGACCGGAAGATAAGCTGCACGAAGCCTCTTCACCTCCCTCTCATAGGCTGCCTCCATATCTGCCTTCTCTTTGGCGAGTCAATCATACTTCCTCTTCCAAAACTTGGAAGACTGAGGAAGTAGAGAAGTCAATGCATCATCAGGATCATCAATAACCTGGTGCTCAAGGAACTCTATCAAAGCATCCTTCTCTCTGATCTGCTGAAGCAACTCCTATCGTTCACGGATCCAAGCACCCGAACAGTCTTCGTCTCTCAACTCCTCTACTCCTTGGCTAGGGAGGGTTGAAGGCCCAGCCACAACCAAAGGTGTCTTGGATACTCATAAGGCATGAGGTACTCGGAAGCTCTCCTCCTAACCCAAGAGGTATAGGGTTCCAAAGCGATACAGTTCTTCGGTCCTAGCTCCTTCCTTCCTTTCTTATGGATCTTGCGCCAAGTGCGGACCATCCTGCCCTTCAAGCCTTGGGGATCTTTACCCTCCTGAAAGAACACACCCTCTAACAGAATGTTATTGGGTTTATCCTTTAGGGGGAACCCAAGCTGACGACGTGCCAAAATAGGGTTGTAGTTAATTCCACCGCATGTACCAAGAAGAGGTACATTGGAGAATTCACCACAAGAGTCGATAATCTGCACACCATCATATACACGGTTGTACCAAAAGATATCATCATTGGTGAGAGACATAAGTCTCGTGGACCACCGTAGACATCCTTTGTTCTCCTTGAAGGCGAGCGTCTGAGGCAAGTGCGAAATAAACCACTTGTACAACAGAGGCAAACATCATACAATGGTACCACCTCCCTTTGCATTCCTCATATACAAAGAGAAATAAGTGTCACCCAACAGAGTAGGAACGAGATTAAGAGTAGAGAAAATCCTAATGACGTTCACATCCACAAACTTGTCGATGTTGGGGAATAACACTAGCCCATAGATGAGAAGAACAAATATGGCCTCAAAGGCGTCCTCACTCATGGCCTTCCCAAACATAGTAGCTTGATCAATGAGGAAATCAGATGGGAGACCTTGAATTACACCTTTGGTAGTCATATGAGCACCAATAATAGATTCATCTATACGCAACAGATCAACAATCTCTTGAGAAGAAGGAACTCTCTCCAAGCCACTGAACGGCAACTGGTCTAGGATAGGTATGCCCACAAGATAGGCATACTCCTCAAGCATGGGCAAAAGCTAGAAATCCGGAAAAGTGAAGCAACGGTACAAGGGATCATAGAACTGCACCAACACCCTCATTAGACCTTCATCCACTTGAGTAGCCAGAATAGACAGAAGCTTTTCATGACGAGCCTTTAATTCCAAGGGATCTAATACATAGGATGTCAAACTCCTTAACTCTTTCAAGTCGAGTTGTCTGAAACTATACTTCTTCGTATTCCTTCTTTGCTTATCCATGTCTGAAAATTTGCAAATAGACCTCTTAAGTTCCTTGAAAATTTTCTCATTGTTGATGATATGGATGTGTATGAATGCATGAATGCATGGATGCAACAATCACACTCAAGGATCAAGCAAATCACACCACACAAAGGTCATGGGATGGATCAAGTCATCCTTAATATTAATCATCCATTTTGGTGGATTATGGTTTACACCTTATCAACACCCAAGTTCCATTGATATTAAGGATACACAAGAACGGATCAACCACGAATCAAGGGTTTGTTGCGAGTCGCGAGCATGGAGTCTTGGTTAAGAACCACCCAAAGGGAGTGTACTATGGTTAAACCTGACAATCATGTTCTACAAGAGGTTCCCATAGTCACCATCTCATCTTTCGGATATTATCGGATAAACGACTACTTGTATTCCAAAAATATTCTCAAGAGAGACTCTTATGAGTGTAATATCGCGTAACAATCGTATCAAATCATACACTTGAACGATCTTCGCACTACGTCCTAAAAATAGGCCAAGATGGGTGTGGTAAACTAAGGTCCTTGGCTTCTAAGACATATATTGGAAAGAGTAATGCCTAACCACGACTACTCGTGTGCCATTATTGATCCCAACATAACCTCCACCAAGTGAATGGGCTTGCAAGTCAACTTGCTAAGGAATAACTCCACACAAGTCAACAAGACTATGCCATTCTTCTATCGTAAGTGCACTCGAGTTCGGGTATAGAACTCATCTCACGAAGATCACCAAGCATACAAGGAATTAATATTCAAACAGTTCAATCATTACATACAATACATTAATCCCAAATTGCACAAAAATATGTCACAAAGCAATATATCATACAATACAACAAATATGAAAAGTAGGCAAAACCCACTAGGCAAATGATATTCCCCAGCAGAGTCGCCACTTTTCTGTAGCGGGGTATTCGTTACCATTAGAGATATTGACTAAATCCAAGGTAAGCCATACAAGTCGAGTCGCCACCGCACTTCTATTTATCCAAAGGAATGGTTAGAAAGCGAACAAAAACCTAAAAATTTTATCGAATCAAAAACTAGTAAAAATGTCAGAGATCTGGGTAAGGGGGTTGGTTATGCAATGGGAAGGTTTTAAGCACCCAAAACATCCTAGGTACTCCTAGGGAGCCCTTTTCATAAGTATTGTTCTAGTCTAAAGGGTGTAGGTATATCTAAAGTACTATTTACTAAAAGGAAGGCTAAAAGAAAATGACTCGCAAGGACGTCGCATCCACTGCTTACGTATCTCATCTGAGTATGAGAATCAGAGTCTTCATAGCTCGGCTACCTATGGGTTAAAGAGAAGTGTGCTCGGTAAGACGTCGCGTCTTATGCCTACGTATCTCATCTGGAATGAGAATCAGAGTAAAACATAGTTCAGCTAACTACGGGAACAAGGGTCTCGATTGCAACTAGGGCAAGAGAACGGGAAGGTCTCGATCGCAATGAGGGCGAGAGAAAAGAATTGCAGCAAGGGCGAAAGTAAACAAGGATTAGTTGTTAGTCGTCAGTCAAACTCGGCAAGACATCGCATCTCGTGCCTACGTATCTCATATGAACATGAGAATCAGAGTTGTCGTAGTTCGACTAACTAGGGGTTAAGGATTGCCATCTGAACATGGACTTACAAAAGGAGACACCAACTGTGTCAAAGGAAAGTGGGCAATGTGTTCACGTCCTAGCAGTAGGTGTCGCAACTCGCTGAATCGAGTCTTAGGAAGTTACCTCTTTGCAATAGAACGGACTGACATGCCACAAGATCGGAGACGCATGGAAGGTCTAAAAGTGGGGAAGCTCTGCTCTAGAGTTGTCATGCAATATGGACCTATGTGTTAGGATTTACAAAGGGGAACATCTACCTAATGTTAGCATGCAAAGAATAAGGGAATTCTACCTATGTTATCATCAAAAGGGTTCTACCTAATGGGTGCTACCTAAACGGAACAAGAGTCAACGGATGGAGCGCGGAGAGGAGTTACGGATAAGGGTAGATGGAGATGTCGGAGGCAATCGACTTACAGGTAGATGGCAATGCCTGAGGCAATCGACTTACAAGAGGATGGATGAATGCGTGTTGGTTCTGTTAAGTTTTAAAAATGATTACTCGACGTTGGATCGAGCTTTTGATCTTATTTTGAAATGGTTATCGGATGTTTGTTTTAATTATTGTATTAACAGGTGACTAAAGAAATAAATAAATAAATATTATACACTTTATGGGAGAGGGGTACATTTGTTATGAATGGAGATTATTCATGGCAAACAAACAATAAGAATATATGCCTCATACATCATACATGTAGGCAACGGTTATCAATCAGATCGGATAAATAAACAATATATAATCAAACCAAAGAATAAAATAATGGAGCATTTAAACAATGCATGGGAGTATGAACATGTTAAATAATCAAGCAATAGAAAACATGAATGAGAGAAACAAGTATAAAAGATAACAGATGAATCAAACAGATGAAAATATGCACACGAAGGGTCCACTGAATAATTTAATCAGGAAATGAGGTAAGGACCAAATAAAATCAAGGTAAAAGGCCTCTAATACATGGCATATGAGATGAGAAAGGGAGGATCAAAAGATCTCTTCAATTGCCATAAGCAATCCCTAAGTCAAACATCGATCATAAAGAAGTCAACTGAAAATTCAAGCCAACTTAAAAAATAACAAATAAATAGCAAATTAATCAAGAAAATTATGAAAAATTAAACTAAACAAGGTGGGGTCAGGATATTATCATGCCCCAAAATTATTTTAAAAATAATGAAAATTGTTACATGAATTAATTAAAATAAAACAGAAGTCAAATTAAAAGTCAACCAACCAAACTAGGTCAAAAATAAATCCAAAATAAATTTAAAATGTGAAATAAAATTCCAAGAAAAGGTTAGATTGACTATGAGACAGTGGTCAACCTTCATCCCAAAAATCAAATGCTAACAATAATTTTAAGTCATAAAAATAAAATCAATAAAAAAAGTGTGTTAAAATGGACCATTTAGAAGAAATTATTAAATTAAAATATTAATATTAAAAAATTACGAAAATAAAAATTATATAAAATTAAATAAAACGTTAAGAAAAGTGGAAAATATTTTTGGGTAATTTTATGGACGAAGAAAATATTTTAAATAAGAAAAAGAAATATGAAAATGGAAGGATTAATGATGATGAACATGGTAAGCAGTCGTAGATATATCAAAACATGGCCATGGAAGAGATGATTACCTAATGGAAAATAGAAGTGGAATGAAATCTGATATGTGATGAAGCTTTGCCTCCTTGCCACGAAATTCCAAATGCTCCTTTAGGGTTAGGGTTTCAGCTTCTTAAATAGGGTGGATTAGGTGTTCTCATGGGCTTTTTAATAAGTGATTTATCCATAAGAATAAAAGTGTGAAGTGAGGTGTAAAATGTTGTTATTTTGGGCCAAACTTAAGTGAATGGATGTCTAATGCATGGCCAAAAGAGGTAAAAAACGTGACTGGTTTGTGCAACATGCTTAGAAAATCTGATTGGGCCAGCTAGGCCCAAAATATGCCTAGAAAATCAAGTCATGGTACCCACTTTAAATGAATGTATCTCTCAAACCATGGATCCAAATGAGATGATTCCAAAAGGATGTGAAAGAGGACATGGCAAAGTACAATTGTTTTGAAGAAAGTATTTTCAAATAATGCCTTGAAGTGCAAGAAAACTGGCCAAGAAGTCTTGACAAATTTTGAAGATTTTGGACTTAAATTTTTTTCTAAGTGTCCTAAAAAAATGTCTCACTTTGACTAAGCATAACGTTCTCAATTCTAATCCAAATGGAGAAAAATTTATATCTCTAGAAAGCTTGTAACAAGAGGAACAACTTTAATGTTGGAGAAATTTTCAAATGGAGCTCTTATCTTGATGCAAAATGGGCTTAAAGTGAGTGTAATGATCATGAAAACTTGCCTTAAATGGAAAGTCAACCATTTCCAAATTAAGTAACTTTCCCAATTCCTGATTAAATGATGAATCCATGATCCAACCTTGATCAAATTTAACATGTAGGATCCCCTAGGCATGGATTTTGATATTCCACTCTCAAAATGTCAAGAGTTGACTTTTCTGGCCCCACAGTTGACTTTTCCCAAACTGTCTAATTCCCGATTCCATTGATCAGTTGAAGCACTTCTAGCTCAAATAAAGAGCTGATTTTTTGTATGTAGACCCTTGTGGACATATGGAGGGCCATGGAAAAGAGTTTCACCCAAAGAATCATAAATAAAATGATTTTATACCAAACCCTAGTTTTAGGGCAAAATGATCAGGAACTGATTGCACTGATTGCCAATGGATCTTTCTGAGATAATTGTGAATCTTCCTAGGCCAAGATGCCTCTCCAATCATGACATGGATGAGACCCTCTACTTCCAACCAAACATTTCCTATTGCAGGTAGCCATGAAACCCTAATCTCCTGATTAAATCCAGATGGACACTCTGATAGCTCTGAATCCTTCACCGATGAACTGAGGACCATAATAAGATACCTGGACCCCTTTGAGACCCTTGAGACTTATATACTTGGAGAAAGAAGTCCAATTCTCAATCTTTCTTTGTATGGGCTCCTTCTGTTAAGGAGTGATCAATCAAAATCTGATTTCCATGTCACTAATCCAGTATGCAATGAGTATGACCTAGTATGGTGCTAATGAAATGTAAAACATAATCCCATGCTTCCAGGAAAAATGAAGGGTAAATTTTGGGCTATGACAAAGTCGATGATAACATGAAACGCTACATTAAATAACAATTGAGGAAGATTGCCTATCCGGAAACCACCGACATGAAACCACCCTCTCAATCGGTAAAAACAAAAGGTGTTCCGAAGAAAATGAAGCCTACACCAAATGGCATTTTGACTACACGATCACCTTCGTATTTTTAACATGTTGGCAATGTTTTTCCCGATTCACCAGCTCCAAAAACTCAAAAAAGTGTTGTTAAAGGAGCCCGCATTAGAAAACCACGTCCAGCGCCGCTTCCATCAAAGATTCCATTCATTGATAAGATGCTAATTTTTATGCATAAATACATCGAGCGGATCATCAATGTTGATGGCGATGGTAATTGTAGATATCGAGATGTTTCGGCTTCACACAGTAAATGATAAGATAATCATACACTTGTCCTCCATCAACTTATCCAAGAGTTGAGGACTCATAAAGAAACATACGCACGAATGTACGGAAAGAAAGAACACTTCAATGAAATTTATGAGTCTCTTGTTCCTTGCCTTAGTGGACCGGCTCCGGAGACAAAATGGACGCGCTTCCCTGAAATGAGTCACCTAATAGCATGTGCGTATGATCGAGTGTGTGTTGATCTGACATGATATGGTTTTTCGGAAACATTTTTCCACTGCGTACAACCCCACCTAAAAATCCAAATGATCGTATTATGTGTATTGGGTGTCTTTAAAAATCAAGTCATTTTGTTCAAGTTTAATTGAAATCGGGATGCCCTATACCACTTACATCACCGGTGTGGACGACTCATTCAACAACAAAAGTCGAGCCTTTGCTGAATCAGTTTATAGAAAGGATGTAAGAGTTTGATAAATTTAGAAACATTGAAAGAGAATCAAATTCCTAAAAGTCCAAAGGGGTACCACCCATAGATTTAGCCGAAAACCTATGTTTTGATTCTTTTTAATTTTTTGTGTAGCCAGAAAAATAAGTGTATGTAATTGTGTCTCAATATAAATGAAGTGTAATATATGTTGGTGTAAGCCCTAGAGGCCAATACTTTTGGTACTTGTATCGAATTATTTATTAATAATAAAAGGCTTTTTCTTTATTACGTTTGTTTAATAAAGTCCCTAGAATAGCTAGTCTGTTTAATGTATCAAGTATGACTTAATCATGAGATCACATTAAACATAAGGACACTATTCTTAAAATATCCGTAGTCGAGCTTTATTGTGAAGTGGGATGACATTAAAGCATTAAGACTATTATGTATATAGACTGATGATCACATCTCATGGGTCATGGATAAGGAGTTATCAAGTCTTAAACATAGGTATGAATATTAAGAGTAATATTTATACCGGATTGACCCGCTATGAGAATACTATATAGAAAGTTATGCAAAGTGTCATAAGTTATTCTCATGGTGATAATGGTGTATACCACTCTTCGACCTGAAACTACTATGGACCCTAGATATAGAGTCGAGTGCTTTATTGCTGATCAAACATTGTCCGTAACTGGATAACCATAAAGACAGTTGATGGGTACTCTACGAAGCATGCTGAGGGACATGAGTGACCTAGATGGAATTTGCCCATCCTGCATAACAGGATGAATGTCTATGGGCCCAATATTGAACTGGACAAGGATGACACGGTCTATGCCTTGTGTTCAATATAGACATAAGGGCAAAAGGGTAATTATACACATAAGTATTATCACAGAAGGAATTGTCAGATCACATGACATTTTCGTGTCTTGGGTAGCAGTGATGTGTTGCTAGATACCGCTCACTGTTTATTATGTTAAATACATGATTTAATATAATTGCCAATGCCGCGAAAACCTACAGGGTCACACACAAAGGACGGATTGATGAGAGATAGAGTAACTAAGGAACACCGTAAGGTACGGTGCCCTTAAGTGAATTGTAGAACATCGTAAAGGTACGGTGTACTGAAGTAGAATACGAAATATGGTAAGGTACCATGAGCTTAAGTGATTTTGGGCATATTATAAGATATGGGCCAAAATACACTTAAGTGGGCCTTTTAGCTTGAAGCCCACACAAGTGGTTCTATAAATAGAACCCTTGTGCAGAAGCATTGTTAGCGGTTGCATTAATTTCATTTTCTCTCTCTCTCTCTCTCTCTCTCTCTCTCTCTCTCACTCAAAGCCTTCATTCGTACCAGCTAGCACTGTGATTGAAGGAATCCGTTCGTGTGGACTGAGTAGAGACGTTGTCATCGTTCAACATTCGTGATCGCTCCGTGGATCTGCATCAAAGGTTTTGATCGTCACAAGAGATCTTCACCAAAGGTTTCAATCATCACAAGAGGTAAATATTCTATCACTGATCATGACCATTCGTAAGGATCTCTAAAGGAGAAAATTTTAATTTCTGTTGCGTTTTGGATCGCAATTCTCCTTCAATATATTCTACAATTGTTCATATTATGTATGAATTCATTTTTGATATTTTCCATAACAACAATTGTTCTTTTGTAAAAAAAAAATAGGTTCTGTTTTGAAACTGGTTCAGGAGAAGTTCCGGATATGCATCTCTGGAACAAGATAAAATGGTGCATTTTCGGAGATATATCTCCGAAATTAGCATGCCAGTTATTGAATATTCCATATTGATTTATGGATTCTATAAATTAAGGTGCTATTATGTTATATTTCACACAAACTGAAAATGTCTCAAATATCACAAATAAACATTGATTGGTATGTTGCAAATGTCTTCTTCTCCAGCTCAACACCCGAGCGTACATTTAAGCTCAACGATTTCACCTCTCTCAAAGATATCAAAGATGAAGTCCATTATATCCTACCTTACGGAGATAATCGAAAGATTATGAAGCTCGAGTACCGTTCACCATCAATCGACAACAGAGGGAAGATTGAGTTCAACAAATTTGAGCTCAAGATGCAAGCGGATGTAAGGGGTATGTGGAATACGTATTTCCGTTTCGAAAAAAAGTTCCGCTCGAGTTGGGAGCAACGATTTCAAGATCGGGTGAAGATATTCTGAAGATGTTGAAGCGTCCATTTGGATATTGAAGTGTAATGTTGCATTTTATGTTGATTTCATTAATGTAATCCTAATTTTATTTTATGAATCTTAATTTCAATTTGGAAAATTACATGATTTTTGATTTTGTGTTGATGCGTCTGTCTTACGAAAATGTAACTACGAGAAACATTCAAAGATTCACCTACGGCATAAAATAAACCAAATAATAATGTCACTCAGAATGATATGTGTTGAGTGTGTGCCGGGTTGCATCCGGAGATGCATCTCTGAAAACGGGGGACATTTTTGGATTTTCCGTGGTGCCTAAGAAGCATATAGTGTGCATTAAGATTTCCTCTTATATATTACTACCAACATCCTCGTGCTCTGCATTTTGGGTTTGGTTATGTCCGACTTCCGGTTTGGTTTCTTTCCATCCCCTCTCAAACTCATACACTCATATCCAACTTTAGTTGGACCTATTAGGAGAATATGTGGTAATTAATCTCTTATGTATGTGCTAAATCAAATTGGACTTATACCGCAAGTAAATGTATCACAACTAGCTTCTAACGGATTTAATGCCAACAACAACTGAACTTTAATAATGATGCCAACAACAATTGGACTTTCAAAATAGAATACTAGAAACAACTGAACTTCAAGGGGAAAATTGGGTTTAACCAATTGGACTTTCATAGGGGACGCCAATAACTTTCTAGGGAAAAAAGAGATTGGTCATGTCCAAACTTCGAGGTACCAACAACAATTGGATTTTCAACTGGAGTGCCAGTGATAGTTGGACTTTTGGAGTTAGAAGAACGACAACTAACAACAAAGATTTAGATTAAATGTCAAATGAGCATGATTAAGCATGATGTGAATGATCATGATATGCAAATGCTGACTCTGGAGAGACAAAGAGTTTTGTGGATACTCAATGGGGAATACATCCTTAACACCCGTAACTCAAATAAGTATCATAAGATGGACACTAGGGACATCCTCAAACTTAGGAGTTGCACAAAATCAAAGGATTTGTCCAAGAGTGATTGTTAGTTTAGACTTCAATTGGGATTTGTGTAATGAGTGTATAAAAGTGCTTCTGCAACCTTGAGACTTCTTGGGCAGACAAAAGATTTCCCTTTCTAGGTTTCCATATGTCAAAGAAAAAATTATGTTTTTCAAAGTGTTTTCAAAACACTTTCTTTTCAAAACCTTTTCATTTTCAAAATCATTATTAACAAACAAATGACGTTTTGCATAACAAGGAAAGGTAAGAGAAGTGCAAATGACAAAATTGATAGTCAAAGTCTGTTTTTATTCAAGAATGGTAGCTTGCAAATGGAAAAAGCTCCATGGAGTGTTGCATTTCGAAAATGGAAATAGGGAAAGGTTTACATTGAATCCAATAACCACTACTATCCCTAATAACTAAGATTTTCCCAAAGCTTTACTTCTGACGAGAGCAACTGGATTGATCTTCAACTTTAATTCTTCAGTAATGGTAAACACCATTTGATACAGTCATATGCCTTTTGTCCCTAATTTTTCCTGGACCTCCCTTTCGTGTTTTCAATCCACCGGGACGCTCTTTTTTGTTTAAGCCTCCTTTTCGGGTTTTCAACTTAGCGAGCTTTCAATTTTTATTTTTACCCCTAACTTTTTCCTGGATCTCCTTCATAGGTTATGATCCACTAGGATACCCATTTTTACCTAAGTTACCTTTTCAGGTTTTCGACTTAGTGGGTTTTATTTAGGCATAATATTTTTTGACCGCGTCAGAGTTCACAGGGTGTGCAAGCTCTTCACCATCCTTAGTTGTGAGAATCAAGGAACCTCCGGATAATGTTTTCTTCAAAATATATGGGCCTTCATAGTTGGGACTCCACTTTCCACGCATATCCTTGTGTACTGGCAAGATCTTCTTGAGTACGAGATCTCCTTCTTTAAATTCACGAAGACAAACTTTCTTGTCAAACACCCTCTTGATACGCTTCTAGTACAATTGACCATGACACATAACAATCATTATCTTCTCATCAACGAGGTTCAAATGGTCATATATATTATGGATCCATTCATCTTCCTCTAGCTTGGTCTCCATCAAGACTCTCAAAGATGGTATCTCTACTTCAATTGGGAGAACTACATCCATCCCATACACTAGAGAGAAAGGGATTTCCCCTGTTGAAGTGTAAACTGAGGTTCTGTATCCATGCAAAGAAAGGGCTTTCCCCTCTTATCTTTATATGCTTTAGGAATAGCCCTTGTCTCTTCTCCCCACTCTAACCAAGCCAAAAATCATTTTCAAAACTTTGACTTTATTTCAAATTAGAAACCTAGGCCTTAGGCCTTTGACTTTTTCAAAACTCTTTTCATAAATACTCATTGTAAATAAACTTTAATCCAACTTTGACCTCATTTAGTAAATAAATTTAACTTGTAAATATAACCCATTTCAAGTTGTTTTGTGGTTCCAATGGCCACTTTGTTAAAATCTTTTCAAAAACATTAGTCATAGGTTTGAGTTATCATAGTGGTTGATGTAAATCTCACCTCATCCTTAGTGTTGGATTATAAGCCTTCCATGCTTATTATAGGGTTAACTCCTCACAAGCATGTTGAAGCCTTCCTCACATGGTGGATTGTTGGTTTAGGTTGAGTTTTATCCCTTTGATAACAAAAGACCTTAAGGCTTTTGATTAAAATCAATTCACCAATCTTTGAGATTTTTACCACGAACTACGAGATTTTGATCCTCCTCTGTGATGGTACGTAGGCAATGGGTTCATCCATTCAAACAACAAAATTTGTAAATATAATCTATTCTCTTCTCATCCCTCTGATCTTTTGCACAAATCTTTTCTCAAATGCCAACCTACAACACATATTTGCAAAAAGAGGTTCCCTTAGAGTACTAAGGATGCTTTGGGTGCATAAAACCTTCCCATTTCATAACCAACCCCCTTACCTAGATCTCTGGCATTTTTATTAGTTTTTGATTTGAAAAACTTCTTACTTGGCTTTTGTTCGCTTTTTAGCCTTTCCTTTGGACAAATAAAAGTGCGATGGCGACTCGAATTGTATGTTGACTTTTGGTTTAGTCAATAAACCTAAAGGTAATGAAAACCCCGCTACAGAAAAATGGCGACTCTGTTGGGGAAAGGCAACCCCGTGGGTTTTGCCTACTTTTTGCTCGTATGTGTTGTATGTTTATATTTATTTGTGACATATTTTTGTGCAAATTTGGGAGGAATGTATTGTTTGTAATGTATGAATTGCTTGATATATTAATTGCTTGTATGCTTGGTGGTTTCTTGTGAGATGAGTTTTATACCCGAACTCGAGTGCACTTATGATAGGAGAATGACATAGTCTTGTTGACTTGTGTGGAGTTATTCCTTAACAAGTTAACTTGCAAGTCCATTCACTTGGTAGAGGTCTTATTGGGATCACTAATGTCGCACGAGTAGTCGTGGATAGGTATTACTCTTTCCAATATAAACCCTAGAAGTCAAGGACCTTAGATACCTAGCCCATCTTGGCCTATTTTAGGACATAGTGTGAAGGTCGTTCAAGTGTAAGACTTGATACGATTGTTACGCGATACTACACTCATAAGAGTCCCTCTTGAGAATATTTTTGGATGACGAGTAGTCGTTTTATCTGATAATATCCGAAAGATGGGATGATGACTATGGGAACCTTGTAAAACATGATTGTCAGGTTTAACCATAGTACACTTCTGTTGGGTGGTTCTTAACCGAGAATCCATGCTCGTGACTCACAACAAACCCGTGATTCGCGGTCGATCTGTTCACGTATATCCTTAAAATCAATGGAACTTGGGTGTTGATAAGGTGTAAACCATAATCCATCAAAATGGATGATTGATATTGACGATGACTTGAACCATCCCGTGACCTTTGTGTGGTGTGACTTGCTTGATCCTTGAGTGTGTTTGTTGCATCCATGCATTCATTCGCATTCATGTCATCGACAATAAAGATTTTACGAGGAACTTAAGAGGTCTATTTGCAAATTTTCAGACACGGATAAGCAAAGAAGGAATACGAAGAAGTACAATTTCAGACAACCCGACTTGAAAGAGTTAAGGCGTATGACATCTTATGTATTAGAGCCCTTGGAGTTCAAAGCTCGCCATGGGAAGCTTCTAGCTATTCTTTCTACCAAGGTGGATGAAGGTCTGATGAGTGTGTTGGTGCAGTTCTACGATCCTCTGTATCGGTGCTTCACTTTTCCGGATTTCCAGCTTTTGCCTACATTGGAGGAGTACGCCTATCATGTGGGTATACCTATTCTTGACCGATTGCCATTCAGTGGTTTGGAGAAGATTCCGTCTTCTCAAGAGATTGCTGATATGCTTCACGTAGAGGTATCTGACATTGTTGCCAATATGACTACCAAGGGTGGAATTCAAGGTCTCCCGTCTGATTTTCTGATTGCCAAAGCTACCTTGTTTGGGAAGGCCATGAGTAAGGAAGCTTTTGAAGCCATATTTGTACTCCTCATCTATGGGCTAGTGTTATTTCCCAACATCGACAACTTCGTGGATGTGAATGCTATTAGGATTTTCTCTTCTCTTAATCCCGTTCCGACTCTGTTGGGTGACACTTATTTCTCTTTGCATATGAGGAATGCAAAGGGTTATGGTTCCATTGTATGCTGTCTGCCTCTGTTGTACAAGTGGTTTATTTCGCACTTGCCTCAGACGCTTGCCTTCAAGGAGAACAAGGGATGTCTACGGTGGTCCACGAGACTTATGTCTCTCACTAATGATGATATCTCTTGGTATAATCGTGTTTATGATGGCATTAAGATTATTGATTCTTGTGGTGAGTTCTCCAATGTACATATTCTTGGTACATATGGTGGAATTAACTATAACCCTGCTCTGGCTCGCCGTCAGCTTGGGTTCCCCTTAAAGGATAAACGTAACAACATTTCGTTGGAAGGCTTATTCTTTCAAGAGGGTAAAGATCCCCAAAACCTGAAGGATAGGATGGTTCGCGCCTGGTGCAAGGTTCATAGGAAAGGGAGGAATGAGCTTGTTCCGAAGAACTATGTTTCTTTGGAGCCTTACACCTCTTGGGTAAGGAAGAGAGCCCTCGAGTACCGTATGCCGTACGAGTATCCAAGACCTACCCCTATGGTTATGGTTGGGCCTTTAACCTTCCCTAATCAAGGAGTAGAGGAGTTGAGAGATGAAGACCGTTCACGTGCTTGGGTTCGTGAGTGTGAGGAGCTTCTTCAGCAGCTTAAGGATAAGGATGCAATAATCGAGTTTCTAGAGCATCAGGTTATTGATGAACTTGATGATGTGGTTACTTCTCTTGTACCTCACTAATATAGGTTTTGGAAGAAGAGATATGATCAGCTTGCCAAGGAGAAGGCCGACATGGAAGCAGCTTATGAGAGAGAGGTGAAGAGGCTTCGTGCGACGTATCTTCCGATCTCGAAGGCTTTGGACAATTGCTTCTAGGGCTCCATAGGATGTTTTATCCTTCTTTTCTCTTGTATTGTATTTGGTTATCGAAACTGTACTACTTCTTTGGTGTAAAAAGTTTCCAAATATTATATTGCTATGAGTATTCCACATATGTCTTAAAAAGTTCAATATTTTTAAAACATTTGCAAATAGATCTTTATAAAGTTCCTCCGATTAAAAAAAAATCATATGCACGAGCATTGCATGCATCATATGCATAAGCAGATTTCGGTTCCGAGCTCTCGATACAGTGGTGTAACTCTTTGCTCTTTATTTATTTTGAAGACAAGCTGATGCACCGGTACAACACTTGAGCCAATCATTCGAAGATCATGGAACAACTTGAGCAAGAGAACCGAGATTTAAAAGAGGAGATTGCCCGACTGACTGCCATGATGGAGTCAATTCTTACTGCTCAGAGTCAAGCTTCTCCAACTCCTGCAACTCCTCCCGCGAGGACTGTCATCTCTGAAGTGGTTACCTCTACAGTGCCTACTGCCACCACCCACTTTGCTCCAAATCTTCCTGCTGGATTCCCTTGGGGAATGCCACCCAATTTTGTGCCATAGGGTTTCGCTCCCACTTTTGCTTCTATGCCGACATCTAGCCCGGTCACGTCTATGCCACCTCCCGTTGTGCACACTTTGCCGCGTGTAGAAGACACCTTCTATCACTCCGAGCCATCTGAAGGCCCAGACGTTTATGAGAAGATGGATGAGATGAAGGATCAATTCCTTGAGCTGCGCAAGGAACTGAAAACGCTGAGAGGCAAAGATCTGTTTGGGAAGAGTGCTGATGAACTGTGCTTAGTGCCCAATGTGAAAATCCCAGTCAAATTCAAAGTGCCTGACTTTGAGAAGTACAAGGGAAACTCGTGTCCACTCAGTCATCTTGTGATGTATGCCCGCAAGATATCGACCAAGACAGATAATGATCAACTACTGATTCACTATTTCCAGGATAGCCTGACAGGTGCTGCGCTCCATTGGTATATGGGGCTAGAGAGTGCAAGCATCCTCACTTTCAATGATCTAGGAGAGGCTTTTGTGAAACAGTACAAATATAACATGGACATGGCTCTGGACAGAGATCAATTGAGGGCGATGTCCCCAAAAGACAAAGAAACCTTCAAGGAATATGCCCAAAGGTGGAGAGAATTGGCAGCTCAGATAGTGCCACCCTTGGAGGAGAAGGAGATGAGAAAGATCTTTCTGAAGACTTTGAGCTCTTTCTATTTATAGCGCATGATTGCTAGTGCTCCCTCAGACTTTACCGAAATGGTAAATATGGGGATGAGGCTAGAAGAGGGAGTCCACGAAGGACGTCTGTCCCATGATGACAATTCGGCAAAGAAATATGGAGGATTTTCCAGGAAGAAGGAAAGGGAGACTCATGTTGTTTCTTCCCATAGCAAGAGAAGGCCCTATGTGAGGAGGAAGGAAGTGCGACCAGTCGTCAACCAACACCAGGTGGCTCATATAGAACCTGCTTTCAGAGAAGCTCAACAACCACAACAACAATCTTGTCAACAACAACAGGCTTACCAGCCTCGCAACAACAACAACAACACCAATAATTATGAGAGGAAGAGGGTGACTTTTGATCCGATTCCTATGACCTACACTGAATTGTATCCTTCCTTGATTGATAGGAAGTTGATGACTCCACGTGATCCTCCTGCTGTGCCAGCTAATCCTCAATGGTGGTACAAGCCCGAACTTCACTGTGTGTATCATTCCGGTGCTCCCGGACATGACGTGGAGAACTGTTTTCCGTTGAAGACCAAGGTGCAAGAGCTTGTAAGGAGTGGGATACTATTCTTTGAGGACGTATGCCTGAATGTTAAGAAGAACCCATTTCCCGAGCATGGGAAGGCGTCTGTTAACATGGTTCAGGGTTGCCCTGGAAAATATAAAGTCCTTTATGTGAATGATATAAAGCAATCCCTAGTAGAGATGCATAAGCTATTGTGCGAGCATAATCACTATGAGCACGATCATGATAGGTGCCATGTGTGCACTATTAATGAAAGAGGATTCCGTAAAGTAAGAAGGGACATCCAAGAGATGCTAGACCAAGGAATGATTGAGATACTTCAAAATCGTAATGAGGATGAAGTTGATGTTATCACTCCTGTATTCAATATTCCTGATCCTGTTGTCATTAAGTATGATGGCAGCAAGAAGACGGTGATGCCAACTCTTGTGATTAAGCCAGCAGGCCCTGTCCCATATGAGTCGGACAAAGCGGTCCCGTACCGTTACAATGCTGTTATACTGGAAGATGGAAAAGAGGTTCCGTTGCCCTTAACCTCTGTTGTAAGCATATCCGATGTTAGTGGAGTGACCCGTAGTGGTCGTGTTTTCTCGGCTCAACCGAAATCCCATGAAGACGTCGTGAAGAGAGATGTTGTCAGTCCTGCCGGTCCCGTGGGGACTTCTTCTTCAAATCATTCTATTCCTGCTGTGAATGGTGTTGACCCTGTTGTTGTCAAAGCTGATAAAGCTCCAATCCTAGTTGGCCAGTCTGGCATATTGAGAGAGGATGGTGATGAGATGCTGAGGCTCATCAAGAGAAGCGAGTACAACATTGTGGAGCAGTTGCTTCAAACTCCATCAAAGATATCTGTCCTATCTTTGTTGATGAATTCAGATCCACACCGTGAAGCGTTGTAAAGGGTACCGTACGTGGCATATGTGGATCACGATGTCACGATTGAATAGTTTGATAGCATTGTTGCAAATATAACTGCCTGCAACAATTTGAGCTTCTGTGATGATGATCTTCCCGAGGAGGGAAAAGACCATAATTTGGCCTTACATATCTCTATGAATTGTAAAGACGATGCCCTGTCCAATGTATTGGTGGACACAAGGTCATCACTTAATATATTTCCAAAGTCCACTCTCGCCAAACTTTCATATCAGGGGCCTCCCATGAGGCAAAGTGGAGTGGTAGTAAAAGCTTTCGATGGATCGCGCAAGACCGTGATCGATGAATTAGACCTCCCGATCAAGATTGGACCTAGTGATTTCTAGATCACTTTCCAAGTTATGGACATACATCTGTCATACAACTCTTTACTTGGTAGACCATGGATTCACGAGGCAGGTGCCGTGACATCCACCATACACCAAAAATTGAAGTTCGTCAAGAACAAGAAGTTGGTGGTGATAGGGGGAGAGAAGGATCTCTTGGTCAACCATTTATCTTCCTTTTCCTACATTGATGCTGATGATGAGGTTGTGACTCCATTCCAAGCCTTATCTATTGCTGAGCCTTCTAGGAAAGGACTTTCTTCATTTGTCTCCTACAATGATGCGAAGTTGGCCATCGAGCATGGTGCAACTAATGGTTTAGGGAAAATGATAAAGGTGGAAGATAATAAGTCCCGGGCTGGTATAAGGTATTCTTCCGGTGTTTCTAATGATCTTGGGTTGTTTCAGATTGGAGGTTTCATCCACACCGTTGGAGATCAAGAAGCTACTGCCATCGTTAAAGAAGATGAAGAGGAAGACCTCAGTAACTTTGTCATACCTGGCGGGATCTGCAATAATTGGGTCGCTGTTGATGTTCGAACAGTTATCCATAAGTCAACGTAATATGTTCATACTTGTTTAAAAACCCTTCTCCCATGCCAAAAGGAGAAGTGAAGACATTGTTGGCATAATTGATTAATACAATGATATTCATTCAATAATCGCATGTTAAATGTTTGTTTTCTCAAATTATTTTTCATTTTTTTTTGCTTTTCGCATGAAATTGGTGATCACTATAAAACCTTAAAAAAGAGAATAAAATCATTTTTTTTCATATGCATAACGATTTGCCTTCTTTGAATTCTAAAATCTCTTTTATACTCAAAATTATTATGCAGGTTAATCAAACCCATTGAACATAATGATCCAACACCATATCCCAACTTTGAATTCCCTGTATTTGAGGCAGAAGAAAATGATGTTGAAGAGATTCGTGATTAGATTTGCAGTCTGCTTGAGTACGAGGAGAAGAACATTCAGCCGCATCTTGAGAATCTGGAAACAGTCAACTTGGGGTCTGAAGACTGCATTCGTGAAGTGAAGATTAGTGCACTCCTTGAAGAGTCTGTTAAGAAGGGGTTGATTGAGTTGCTACGAGAATATGTCAACGTCTTTGCCTGGTCGTATGAAGACATGCCTGGTATAGATACTGATATCGTGCAACATTTCTTGCCGTTGAAGCCTGAGTGTGTGCCTGTGAAGCAAAAGCTCAGAAGAACTCATCCTGATATTGCAGTGAAGATTAAAGAAGAAGTTTAGAAGCAAAGTGATGCGAGGTTTCTGGTGACTTCTACATACCCTCAATGGGTGGCCAATATTGTGCCTGTACCCAAGAAAGATGGAAAAGTCTGAATGTGTGTGGATTACCGTGACTTGAATAAAGCTAGCCCAAAAGATGATTTTCCTCTACCACACATTGATATGTTGGTAGACAATACAACTAAGTTCAATGTATTTTCATTTATGGACGGATTTTCCGGTTATAATCAGATTAAAATGGCACCTGAGGATATGGAGAAGACAACATTCATCACACCTTGGGGAACATTCTGTTATTGAGTGACGCCATTCGGTTTGAAGAACGCCGAAGCCACGTATCAACGTGCTATGACTACCTTGTTTGATGACATGATGCACAAGGAGATAGAGGTGTATGTCAATTATATGATTGCAAAGTCGAAAATGGAAGTTGAGCATGTAGAACACTTGTTGAAGCTTTTCCAGCATTTGAGGAAGTACAAACTCCGCTTGAATCCAAACAAGTGTACATTTGGAGTCCGTTCCGGCAAGTTATTGGGCTTTATTGTCAGCGAGAGAGGTATTGAAGTTGATCCTGCCAAAGTCAAAGCAATACAAGAGATGCCTGCGCCCAAAACTGAGAAGCAAGTCCGAGGTTTCTTAGCCGCTTGAATTACATTTTGAGATTTATATCCCACATGACTTCCACATGTGCGCCTATACTCAAGCTCCTCCGGAAAGATCAGCGTCATGATTGGACCGAGGAATTCCAAAAGTGAAGGAGAATTGCCATCCAAGGCGAAGCGAAATTTAAAATTTTCTCCATTTAGTGATCCTTACGAATGGGCATGATCAGTGATAGAATCGTTACCTCTTGTAGCGATCACGAACGTTGAACGGTGACAACGTCTCTACTCAGTCCACACGAACGGATTCCTTCAATCGCAGTGCTAGCTGTTATGAATGAAGGCTTTGAGTGAGAGAAAGAGAGATACGAAATACCAACTCTTCAGTTGTGTTGTATTCCCCATACAATGCTTCTGCACAAGAGTTCTATTTATAGAACCACTTGTGTGGGCTTCAAGCCAAAAAGCCCACTTAAGTGCATTTTGCCCATATCTCATAATATGCCAAAATCACTTAAGTATTTGGTACCTTACCATATTTCGTATTCTACTTAAGGGCATCATAGATTACGGTATTCCTTAATTACTCTATCTCTCATCAATCCGTCCTTTGTGTGTGACCCTGTAGGTTTTCACGACGTTGGCAATTATATTAAATCACGCATTTAACATAATAAACAGTGAGCGGTATCTAGCAACACATCACTGCTACCCAAGACACGAAAATGTCATGTGATCTGACAAAACCTCCTGTGATAATGATTATGTGTATAATTACCCCTTTGCCCTTATGTCTATATTGAACATAAGGTATAGACCGTGTCATCCTTGTCCAGTTCAATATTGGGCCCATAGACATTTATCCTGTTACGCAGGATGGGCAAATTCCATCTAGGACACTCATGTCCCTCAGCATGCTTTGTGGAGTACCCATCAACTGTCTTTATGGTTATCCAGTTACGGACAACGTTGGATCATCAATAAAGCACTCGACTATACATCTAGGATCCATAGTGGTTTCAGTTCGAAGAGTGGTATACACCATTATCACCATGAGAATAACTTATGACACTTTGCATAACTTTCTATATAGTATTCTCATAGCGGGTCAATCCGGTATAAATATTACTCTTAATATTCATACCTATGTTTAAGACTTGATAACTCTTTATCCATGATCCATGAGATGTGATCATCAGTCTACAAACATAATAGTCTTAATGTTTTAATGTTATCCCACTTCACACTAAAGCTCGACTACAGATACTTTAGGAATAGTGTCCTTATGTTTAATGTGCTCTCATGATTAAGTCACACTTAATACATTAAACGGACTATCTATTCCAGGACTTTATTAATCAACCATAATAAAGAAAAAGCTTTTTTATTAATTAATAAATAATTCGATACAAGTACCAAAAGTATTGGCCTCTAGGGCTTACACCTGCAATCTCCCACTAGCACTAGAGCCAATATGGCATACCCCTTATGCCCATTGATCTAGTATGGCTATCATGCTTCTGCTGCGCAAGAGGCTTTGTCAGTGGGTCAACAATATTGTCAAGTGTAGGTACTTTACATATTTTCACATCTCCTCTATCTATTATCTCTCGAATGAGATGATAACGCCTAAGAATGTGTTTGGATCGTTGGTGAGATCTAGGCTCCTTAGCTTGTGCGATAGCACCATTGTTATCACAATAGAGACCAATGGGATCCACAATGCTAGGGACTATGCCAAGTTCACTAATGAACTTTTTGATCCAAACAGCTTCCTTTGCTGCACTTGAGGCAGCAATATACTCGGCCTCGGTTGTAGAATCAGTAACTGTATCTTGCTTTGAACTTTTCCAGCTCACAGCGCCACCGTTCAAGCAAAACACATAACCAGATTGCGATCTAAAGTCATCCTTATCTGTCTGGAAGCTAGCATCGGTGTAACCAATTACAGCCAACTCTTCCTGACCTCCATATATCAAGAATGAGTCCTTATTCCTTCTCAAGTACTTACGGATATTCTTGACAGCTACCCAATGGGCATCACCAGGATCAGGTTGGTACCTACTCGTTGCACTGAAAGCATACGAGACATCTGGTCGAGTACATAACATGGCATACATGATAGATCCTATTGCAGATGCATATGGAATCTTATTCATGCGATCCCTTTCTTCCTTAGTTGAAGGGGATTGTGTTTTTGACGGACACATGCCATGTTGCATAGGTATGAATCCTTTCTTGGAATCATGCATATTAAAGCGTTTCAACACTTTGTCTATGTACGTACTCTGACTTAGGCCAAGCAGTTTTTGTGATCTATCTCTATAGATTCTGATTCCTAGTATATAGGCTGCTTCACCTAGGTCCTTTATAGAAAAGCATTTCCCCAACCAAGACTTTACTTGTTGCAGGGTAGGGACATCGTTTCCAATGAGTAATATGCCATCTACATATAACACCAGGAACACGATCACACTCCCACTAACCTTCTTGTAGACACAAGGCTCATCTTCATTCTTGATGAATCCATATTGTTTTACCGTTTCATAAAAACGAAGATTCCAACTTCTGGAAGCTTGCTTCAATCCATAGATTGATCTTTGTAGCTTACATATCTTTTGGGCTTCTTCTGGTATGTCAAATCCTTCAGGCTGTGTCATGTACACATCCTCAAGAAGATTCCCATTAAGGAAAGCAGTTTTGACATTCGTCTGCCATATTTCATAATCATGATATGCAGCGATAACAAGTAAAATCCGAATAGATTTAAGCATTGCAACTGGTGAAAAGGTTTCATCATAGTTAACCCCATGAATTTGTTTATATCCTTTTACAACCAGTCTTGCCTTATAGGTATGCACTTTACCATCCATGTCAGTCTTCTTTTTGAAGACCCACTTGCATCCTATAGGGTTAACCCCTACAGGAGGCTCTACCAAGGTCCAAACTTGGTTTGTGTACTTGGAATCCATTTCAGATTTCATGGCTTCTAGCCACTTCTCAGACTCGGGACCAGTTATGGCCTTTTGGTAGGTCACAGGCTCATCTTGATCCATGAGTAATACATCACCTTGATCTGTTATGAGATATCCATATCTCTCAAGTAGGTGACGTATCCTGCTTGACCTACGCTGGTCTTGTTCTACTTGAGCAGGTTGCTCTTCCACAACCACTTGTGTTTCTTGCTCTAATTCCTCCATAGGTGTATCGATGCTTTGTGATTCTTGAATTTCTTCAAGTTCTACTTTCCTCCCACTGGTTCCTTTGGAAATAAAATCCTTTTCTAGGAAAACTCCATTTCGAGCGACAAACACTTTGCCCTCAGAAGGATTGTAGAAGTAATACCCTCTTGTTTCTTTAGGATACCCCACAAATAAGCATTTGTCAGATTTGGGCTCAAGCTTAGTTGAAATTTGTTGTTTCACATAAACTTCACAACCCCAAATCTTCATGTAAGACATATGTGGTTTCTCACCACTCCATATCTCATATGGTGTCTTCTCAACCTTTTTGGATGGAACACGGTTAAGTGTGTAAGCTGCTGTCAACAACGCATGTCCCCAAAATGAGTTTGGAAGATCGGCGTGACTCATCATGGATCGGACCATGTCTAACAGGGTTCGATTTCTTCTCTCAGATACACCATTCCATTAGGGTGTTCCAGGAGGAGTAAGTTGGGATAGGATCCCACACTCTTTCAGATGGTCATCAAACTCTAGGCTTAAATACTCACCACCTCGATCTGATCGAAGAGTTTTAATATTCTTACCTAGTTGGTTTTGTACTTCATTCTTGAATTCTTTGAACTTTTCAAAGGATTCTGATTTGTGTTTCATTAAATACACATAACCATATCTACTGAAATCATCAGTAAATGTGATGAAGTATTGAAAACCTCCTCTGGCTGGTATGTTCAGTGGTCCACATACATCAGTATGTATGAGTTTCAAAAGATCATTAGCTCTTTCACCTTTTCCTGTGAATGGAGACTTTGTCATCTTTCCAATTAAACAAGATCTGCATGTCTCATATGATTCATAATCAAAAGAGTCCAAGAGTCCATCTTTATGGAGTTTGGAAATGCGTTTCTCATTTATGTGGCCTAATCGACAATGCCAAAGGTAAGTTGGATTTAACTCATTAGGTTTAATCCTTTTAGTATTAATGTTATAAATAGGCATTTCAAGATCAAGGACATATAGTCCATTGTTCATTTGTGCAGTAGCATAGAATATATCATTCAAATAAATTGAGCAACAATTGCTCTTTATTATAAATGAAAAACCAAACTTGTCCAAACAAGAGACGGAAATAATATTCCTGCTAATTACTGGTATATAATAATAGTTCTCTAACTGAATTATTAAACCACTAGGTAAAGTCAATTCATAAGTTCCTACGGCTAAGGCAGCAACCTTTGCTCCATTACCAACTCGTAGGTCGACTTCACCTTTTGCCAAATCTCTACTTCTTTTTAGTCCATGCACATTTGTACAAATGTGAGAACCGCATCCAATATCTAATACCCATGATGCAAAAGTAGATAAATTTATTTCAATAACAAAAATACCTGAAGTTGGAGTCTCTACTCCATTCTTCCTATCTTCCAGGTACTTTGGGCAGTTCCTCTTCCAGTGTGCGGTCTTACCGCAATGGAAGCAGGTGCCTTCTTTTTCTATGCCTCCACTAGGCTTCAAAGCAGCAATAGTGGGTTTGGGTTTGACAACTTCATTGCCTTTCCCTTTATCATTTTTGAGGACACTCCTCATGTTTCGATACCAATCTAGAAAATTTGTCCCAGACAATTTTTCCTTCTCAAGGATTGATTGCAAGATGTTGCTAGAGGTGTTTGTTGTCATGGTAATCTACATAAGGATTAATGAAAATATAAGTATCATTGACATATTTAATTAGGCCTTTAATTAAATATGCTCCCACTATTTTACTCAAAACAAATGACCCTCATCATCTGATTCGAAAAATCCCGTTGGAAGATTTTCTAGTGGGTCGAGATCCATATTTCACTTCGTTCTAAGTCCGCGTAGGCGGATTACACAAAACTAGGTTATTTAGGTAGGAACTCCTTCCAATTGTATCTCATACAACTCTCGAAAATTTCAGTTGGGTGAATAACTCCTTATTCCAATCCATCATATGGATCATTCCCAACTCTTGCTTCTAAACATATATAATCTTATTATAATTTGTTTAGTTAAGTTTGACCCATTGTTTTAACAGTTGGATATTACAATTATCCCATCGCACCTTACTAATATAGAACATGCACCTCGCGTAGGCGAAACCTACATTATCCGATACTAGTCTTGATGAGTGTTAAAACTTGGAAAACATAAACTTAATATTTAATTTGAGGGAATTGCAATTTTTCTGATCTCACCGGCTTATTTATCATATAAATCGCCTCTCACATGCATCAACATACATTCACATGCATCAACATACATACATACATAATGAAACAGTTATGGACCCTAGCACAATTGTTCTCCCAAGCCAATGAGAGAACCTAAGCTAACCTAACAACGATCTAAGCTTCTCCAAGCAAGATCTTCAAGGTTGTCCTCCTTTGGCACTGACTTCTTTGCTTTCTTCATATCATTACATTACATAAAGAAACTCGTTTTACATACGAGGGAGTGAGATGAGAAAAGAAGTTACATTTGGGAGATTAAGAGAGAGGCATGACACGCAGGTCGTATTTTAAAATCCAAAGCAAAATAAAGGAAAACTAAGGCCATAACCGATCACCACAAGACAATAATAAACACTTTATTATCATTATTAATTCCTTTAATTAATTAAAACCAAATTAAATTTCGAAGACCGATCACACTACGCAGAGTTAGCTGGGGGTCCGCTGCCCGGTCAGCGGACATGGGTCAAGGGGGCAGCGCCCCTTGCGGGTTGAAGGGGCAGCGCCCCTGGCCGAAATTTTTAATGAACAATTCATTTAAAATCGACGTCGCTTTTCGCATCAACACTTGATACTTTAAAGCACTGAATTAGTGAATTTTGCCTTACGTTAACCGGTTAACCATATGCGTTAACCGGTTAACACTGTTTGAAATCTGTTCAAAAAATTGTTTTCTGCCTTGCATTAACCGGTTAACCAAATGCGTTAACCGGTTAACACTGTTTGAAAATCTCTTGGAAAACTGTTTTCCGTCTTGCGTTAACCGGTTAACCAAAAGCGTTAATCGGTTAACACTGTTTGAAAAACTCAAAAGTTTTATTTCGTATTGCGTTAACCGGTTAACCATACGCGTTAACCGGTTAACACTGTTCCAAAAAGTGTTTAGAAAACACAACTCTTGTGCATTCATAACCCTAATCGCATAACTCTCTGACAACATAACCCTTGTGCCGTCACTAACCCTGATGCACCAATTTCAGACCGTCAAACATATCTCGATTGTTAATTCAGTATGATTGATCAACACGTCATTGCTTCACCATACTAATGTCGGATCAAGAATCAAACGACCATTGATCGCTCAAAGGAAAACAATCGTTGAGTGTTTGAATGAACGAAACGAGAACACTATATCATATATAATGTAATTTGCATCAGGATTACATATATCATATATATATAACTTGATCGATCTCAATTTAATCTTTGATTCATTCTGTCTTTAATCATATTATTACAGAACAAAAACAGTTATCAGATTCATGGTTTCGTAAGTGGCTCTGATACCACTGAAGGAGAATTGCCATCCAAGGCGCAGCGGAATTTAAAATTTTCTCCATTTAGTGATCCTTACGAATGGGCATGATCAGTGATAGAATCGTTACCTCTTGTGGCGATCACGAACGTTGAACGGTGACAACGTCTCTACTCAGTCCACACGAACAGATTCCTTCAATCGCAGTGCTAGCTGTTATGAATGAAGGCTTTGAGTGAGAGAAAGAGAGATACGAAATTCCAACTCTTCAGTTGTGTTGTATTCCCCATACAATGCTTCTGCACAAGAGTTCTATTTATAGAACCACTTGTGTGGGCTTCAAGCCAAAAAGCCCACTTAAGTGCATTTTGCCCATATCTCATAATATGCCAAAATCACTTAAGTATTTGGTACCTTACCATATTTCGTATTCTACTTAAGGGCACCATACATTACGGTATTCCTTAATTACTGTATCTCTCATCAATCCGTCCTTTGTGTGTGACCCTGTAGGTTTTCGCGACGTTGGCAATTATATTAAATCACACATTTAACATAATAAATAGTGAGTGGTATCTAGCAACACATCACTGCTACCCAAGACACGAAAATGTCATGTGATCTGACAAAACCTCATGTGATAATAATTATGTGTATAATTACCCCTTTACCCTTATGTCTATATTGAACACAAGGTATAGACTGTGTCATCCTTGTCCAGTTCAATATTGGGCCCATAGACATTTATCCTGTTACGCAGAATGGGCAAATTCCATCTAAGACACTCATGTCCCTCAGCATGCTTTGTGGAGTACCCATCAACTGTCTTTATGGTTATCCAGTTACAGACAATGTTGGATCAGCAATAAAGCATTCGACTCTACATCTAGGATCCATAGTGGTTTCAGGTCGAAGAGTGGTATACACCATTATCACCATGAGAATAACTTATGACACTTTGCATAACTTTCTATATAGTATTCTCATAGCGGGTCAATCCGGTATAAATATTACTCTTAATATTCATACCTATGTTTAAGACTTGATAACTCTTTATCCATGATCCATGAGATATGATCATCAGTCTACAAACATAATAGTCTTAATGCTTTAATGTTATCGCACTTCACACTAAAGCTCGACTACGGATACTTTAGGAATAATGTCCTTATGTTTAATGTGCTCTCATGATTAAGTCACACTTAATACATTAAACGGACTATCTATTCCAGGACTTTATTAACCAACCATAATAAAGAAAAAGCCTTTTTATTAATTAATAAATAATTCGATACAAGTACCAAAAGTATTGGCCTCTAGGGCTTACACCAATAAAAAGGCCTTAGACAGTATCAAAGAGTATTTGTCAGAGCCTCCGATTCTGTCTCCGCCTGTTGAGGGGAGACCATTGATCATGTACTTGACTGTGCTTAATGATTCCATGGGTTGTGTCCTTGGTCAGCAAGATGAATCAGGAAAGAAAGAATACGTAATATACTACTTGAGTAAGAAATTCACCGACTGTGAGTCTCGGTACTCAATGTTTGAGAAGACATGTTGTGCTTTGGCTTGGGCTGCTAAGCGTTTACGCCAGTACATGTTGAATCATACAACTTGGTTGATATCCAAAATGGATCCGATCAAATATATCTTTGAGAAGCCTGCTTTAACTAGGAGAAATGCCCGTTGGCAGATGCTGTTATTTGAGTATGATATTGAGTATCGAGCTCAAAAAGCTAGTAAAGGTAGTATCTTGGCTGACCATTTGTCGCATCAACCAATTGAAGATTATTAGTCCGTGCAATACGACTTCCCTGATGAGGAGATTCTGTATTTGAAAATGAAAGATTGTGATGAACCATTGCTTAAGGAAGGGCCAGAGCCTGGTTCCCGATGGGGTATGGTGTTCGATGGCGCTGTCAATTAGTATGGAAATGGTATTGGGGCAGTGATTATTACTCCTCAAGGCACACATTTTCCTTTTACAGCAAGGCTAACTTTCAAATGCACGAATAATATGGCGGAGTATGAGGCTTGTATTATGGGGTTGGAAGAATGTATTGATCTTAGGATCAAACATCTGGATGTTTATGGCGATTCGGCCCTTGTTGTTAATCAGATTAAGGGTGAATGGGAGACGAATCAGCCTGGCCTCATCCCATATAGAGATTATGCGAGGAGGATTTCAACTTTCTTTACTAAGGTTTACTTTTATCATATTCCTCGAGATGAGAATCAGATGGCGGATGCGCTCGCTATGCTTGCTTCAATGATTGCTGTCAATTATTGGAATGAAGTCCCAAATATTACTGTGATGCGCTTGGATAGACCAGGTCATGTGTTTGCAGTTGAGGAGGTGAAAGATGATAAGCCATGGTATTATGATATCAAGTGTTTTCTCCAAATTCAGATTTACCCGCCTGGGACATCTGTTAAAGATAAGAAGATTTTGAGGAGATTATCTGACAGTTTCTACCTTAATGGTGATGTGCTTTACAAGAGGAATTTTGACATGGTTCTGCTCAAATGCATGGATAGGCACGAAGCAGACCTGCTGATGGCTGAAGTCCATGAGGGTTCATTTGGTACTCATTCCAATGGACATTCTATGGCGAAAAATATGTTGAGAGCAGGCTACTATTGGTTGACAATGGAGTCTGACTGCTGCAAGTTGGTGAAGAAATGTCACAAGTGCCAGATTTATGCGGATAAGATTCATGTTCCCCCGACACTTCTGAATGTTATTTCCTCACCATGGCCTTTCTCCATGTGGGGAATTGACATGATTGGCATGGTTGAGCCTAAGGCGTTGAACGGTCACCATTTTATTCTCGTAGCCATTGATTACTTCACCAAGTGGGTTGAAGCGGCATCGTATGCAAATGTGACCAGGCAGGTGGTTGTGAGGTTTATAAAGAACCAACTCATATGCCGATATAGTGTGCCAGACAAGATCATTATTGATAATGGATCTAACTTGAACACTAAGATGATGAAAGAGCTGTGTAGCGAGTTCAAGATTGCACATCATAATTCTTCTCCCTATAGACCCAAGATGAATGGGGTTGTTGAGGCTACTAACAAGAACATCAAGAAGATTATTCAGAAGATGGTTGTTACGTGCAAAGATTGGCATGAGATGCTGCTGTTTGCTTTGCATGGCTATCGTACATACGTCCGCACTTCAACATGGGCAACCCTTTTCTCCCTTGTATATGGCATGGAGGTTGTGCTCCCTGTAGAGGTCGAGATCCCATCAATGAGAGTCTTGATGGAAGCCAAGTTGACTGAGGCTGAGTGGGTTCAGAGTCGTTATGACCAACTGAATTTGATTGAAGAGAAGAGATTAACTACCATGTGTCATGGTCAGTTATATCAACAAAGGATGAAGAAAGCCTTTGATAAGAAGGTCAAGCCTCGTGTGTTTCGAGAAGGTGACCTCGTGCTCAAGAAAGTCTTGTCTTTCGCGCCCGATTCTAGGGGTAAGTGGACTCCAAACTATGATGGTCCATACATTGTTAAGAGAGCCTTTTCAGGAGGTGCTTTGTTGCTCACAACTATGGATGGGGAGGATTTCACTCGTCCTGTGAATTCATATGCAGTCAAGAAATACTTCTCCTAAAAATAAAAACAGAATAGCTCGTTAAGTTAAAAATCCGAAAGGGCGGCTTAGGCAAAAATGAGCGTCTCGGTGGATTGAAAACCCGAAAGGGAGATCCAGGCAAAAGTTAGAGACATGAAAAAAATGAATATATATATATCCCGCTAGATTGAGTACCTCATCCTGGGGAAATCTAGGCAAAAATTAGGGATTTGGTAAGTAACTGCATCCTGACAAGACTTTGTTCTACAACTGTCATCTGTCAAAGATTCTCGCTCAGTCATCATCAACTGAAGTTTTGAATACGATGGATTCAAAGTTGGTGGAGAAACGGTCAATATGTTCAATGTAGCCCTTTTCCATGTATATCACCAATTTCAAATTTGTAAAGATCCGCGGAGTCTCGCGATTCGCGGACTACCATTCTCTTAAATAAATTTGAGCCTTTATCCAATTCTTTGCACTCTTTTTTTTGTTTCTATTTAACAAATGTTTGCATGTTTTAATTGATGAATATCATTGTTTTAAACAAATAAAGTTTTCATGAATAAACTGTTTTTAAACAATATGAACATTCACAATGACTGAAAGGATAAGAGGAATGTCCTCAGTGCTTTCCCAAGGATAGTATGATCATCAAAGGGTAAGACATTTGTTCATATTCTGGCATTCTTATATCCTCTCCATCAGTATTTAGGTTGTCTCCCCAGCGAGCGCAGAAAGAATAATACATCATCAGCTTCCCAGAGAGTTTGGTATGAGAAGTTCTCCTTGATGGCAGTGGATTGATCTGTCTTATGGATTGCCTACCCCCAGCAGGGTTTTTGGATGTTCATCCAATGCATTCCTGGTAGTTTGTTTGTGTACATACTTGTTTCTCCCGCAGAATTTTTGCCTTGATATTTTAGAGATGTGTATCCCTCTATATCAGGCATTATCATTTGTGTTTTATCACTTGTATGGTTGTCATCCCTTGTATGGACTGACCTAAAATCCCTTATAGATTGATAAAGTTGATATGCTTTGAGTTGAGAATATTCCTTGTCTCACTATCCTGGCTGTCTACTCACGAGGAAGTTTGTCTTTCCCCAGCCTGAGTAAGAATCTCCAACAGAGTGAGCATGTGTTCCCTACAGAGCTACCTTTCTAGATAATTGTCTTCTCAGCAGGAAGTTGCCTAGTGCAGTTGATGAAGGGCTTATGTCCTATTTCATTTATTTTGAAAAGAAGTATCCCCGGTATGTCGCTTGTGGATGAAGGATTCATTTTCAACTTCTCCAACCAGGGTAGTTTCCTCAAGAGCATTTACAGCTTGTCCCTAGTAAGGTTGCCAGATCAGAGTTTGATGTTTGTATCTCCCCCGAGTCTGAAGATTTCTTCTAGCATTGAGAGCTAGTGGTGAAGATGTTTATTTCCTTCCCTAGTAGAGCAAAATGCTATTTTCCCCCTTTTGCAGAGTTTCCTCTCCGGCAGATAGAAGGGAGTGTTTTGATTGGTGTACATTTGATTGGTGGTTATTCCCCACAGAGTTTCACATCATTCCTTAATAAGCTTCCCCAATAGAGTTTCTTCTTTGGCGGATCTTATTGTTATTTAACCACCTGTCCTCGAGAGAGTTGATGGAAACTCCCCCGACAGATCTTCCTTATGACAGGATTGTTTGCTCCTGGAAGACTTCTCCTGTGCAAAGTGTTATCTCTTGCAGTTGGAAGCTTTGACTTTGCCTATTCCCAGCTAGGGTTAAAGTCTCCCCTTGTTTACTCTTATTTTAGAGATAATCCCCATCAGAGTTGGGTCCTCTGTTTGATCATCTTCTTTCGCTGCTCCTGAATACATCTTCTTTGTATCCTCAGTGAGTGTAGCTTTGGGATAGGGTTTGATATCCCCAACGATTTATTTCCATACTTCTCGGGTTATTCCCAAGCTGAGTTCTCCAGTAGGCTTCGCCCTTCTTGTCGAGACGTTTGCCGAGTGTCTGTTCGTGATTCTTGGACTTGTTTGTGTTATATACGTTAGTTTGTCAGCATTAATCATACACAAATCATGCATATACATGCATAATCATAGCATTCAGATATTCATGATTGCATTCTTTGCCATATATCTTTGCTTGTTATCTCCTGCTATTGGTGAAATATTCTTCCCCAAGCAGATGCCTGTGTCTGATCTCTCCACATAGAGTCAGCCCCATAGGCAGAAAGTGTTTATCTTTCCTTCTTTCATCCCCACTGAGTTATGTCCTCGTGGATGATTATTGTTTCAGTTTCCTCCCTAGTTATGTATCAGGATGGAATTACTTCCCTGAGTTATATCCTCATCGGGTTGAGTCTTGTTTGGTTGTGTCTTTCTAGTTTGTTCCTAGATTGATTCCTTTCTTGTTATCCCCTGTAGTTCCCCGTGGTTCAGTTTGTTCAATTGCTCAGTAACCAGTAATTGTTCATTCTTTCCCCAAGGGATTTCTGTGGCCTTCTACCCAGTAACCGGTAGTTGTAAGTCCTATTTCTGTGGCCTTCTACCCAGTAACTGGTAGTTGTAAGTCCTATTTCTGTGGTTTTCCACTCAGTAACTGGTAGATGTAATCCCCTCTTTGATGGTTATCTTTACCCAGTAATCGGTATTGATATTCCTTCGTTTTTGAGTATACCACCCAGTAACCGGTGATATATCTCTTGGACAATTTCTTTTGTCAGGCAATTTGTCCCTAACGAGTCATCTTTCATTTACCCTTGTTTGGTAATGATTGTTTCTCCTTCTGATTGGTCATCATTTTATACCCATTAACCGGTATCCCGATGTCCTTTCTTTTCGGTCAATTTATCCTTTATTAACCCAGTAACCGGTTGTGGATAATCTTACATGCGAGTATGTTATCTACGTTTTACCCATATAACGGTAGTAGATAATATATCTAATGCGCTCTTCAGTCGAAGTCTTTTTCTTCCCCAATCGAGTAAGATTCGTATTTCCTTGTGGAATCGAATGTCTATCCTGTAAGTCGAGTTTGCTTTTCAGCCCTCCTTTCGGATGATGAGTGTCTTGGATATGTTCCCAATTCATGCCTGGTTGGTCACCTATTATATACCCAGTAACCGGTATCCCTGGTGTTCCTTCCTTCTGCTCCCTATTATGACTTTTTTGTCCCCTGTGGAGTCAAATTCTCCTGAGTTGAGATGTGCCTTTTAGGTCCTCCTCAGATGTTTCAGATGATTGATATCTTTCACCCTTATACCAGTCTTAGATATTCTTTCTCCCTGAGCATGTTGTTCTCTCACCCAGTAACCGGTGTTTTGATAGCATGTCTCTCTCTGAGTTTATTGCCCAGTAACCGGTAATATCTCGTTGTTTCTTCCTCAGTGAGTCCTTTATGGACATCCCCGTTTGAGTCCGGATTTTTTATCCGATGTATCCTTTGTGGATAGTTTTGCTGTATTGGCATATTCCCTAATACATGCATCTTTGCGTCAGCTCGACTCTTTCCATCGATTTATTTTCGTGGAATCCCTTCGTGTCTCCCAACAAGTTTTCAAGTCGTGACCTGCTCACGCATTTTTACCTTATTTCCCCCCAGAGTCTCTGTCTCCCTAGTGAGTGTGTTACTCCTATGGATTTTCAGTTTCTCCTAATTTCTTTTCCTTTATGGTAATTATTCACCATGCAGATTTTATTTTGCATGCATACATTTGCATCATGAGGTCTCTTAGGGACCAAAATTCGTCTCTTTGCTATTAATTAAGCTCATCCTATCTCGTCGAGATGAAGATTTTAACCTTCATATCTCCGGTTAGAACAACCTTAAATAGGGGCATCTGTAAGACCCTAATTTTGACCCTAAGATCCCTCATGGCATCATGTTATTGCACAAATGCATTGCCTCAAGGATCATAGCATGTTTGGCTCCTTAACCTTAGGGTTGAGCCTTGTTTGAGTGTTTTGAGACCACCAAGCATGCTTGTATTGTATATTATTTCTTTTCTTATTTATTTACTAACCAAAAGCATAAAAATATGTCACTAACTCTTTTTGTTTTGAAGCTCAAGTGATCATGTGCTCCACAATGCTCCTAGGAAGCTCCTAAGCCCAATGCAATGGCTAGATGAAGATGAGAAAAAGCATGAAAATGGTCCACAAAGTTCCTAATCATCATATATGTCTCCCAAGTATCTCAATTTTCCAATTTGATCAAGATAACCCAAAGGGCTTGAAGATTGTTTCCCAAGGAAACCCTAATTTCACTATGCTTTGACTATGCCTTGCCCATGAAGCAATCTCAACCTCTGATCAAATTTAATCAAGGTAAGTTCTTTCATTTATCATTTTATGCATATATGAGCCTATTTGAGGCCCCTCAATCATTTATTCATCAAGATTGGAAGTTTGACTTTGAAAAGTTGACCAATCAAGTCATCTGACTAAGCTGAGGTCCAATGAGCTATAACTTTTTATGTATTTGTCAAATGAAGATGACCCCAAGAGAAAATATGTTCCTAATAACCATATTAACAACTTTCATGTTCATAAAAAATACATTTGAATTATATAACATCATCATTCATTTCAAAACATTATAGGTCATTTTGACTGAAACCCTAATTTTAGGTCAACTTACCAAGGGAATAACTTCCTTAATTTTTATGATTTTTAGGTGAGACTAAAGGAATTGAAATTCTTGAGATAACTGACCATGACACATAACAATCATTATCTTCTCATCAACGAGGTTCAATTGGTCATATATATTCTGGATCCATTCATCTTCCTCTAGCTTGGTCTCCATCAAGACTCTCAAAGATGGTATCTCTACTTCAATTGGGAGAACTACATCCATCCCATACACTAGAGAGAAAGGGATTTCCCCTGTTGAAGTGTAAATTGAGGTTCTGTATCCATGCAAAGAAAGGGCTTTCCCCTCTTATCTTTGTATGCTTTAGGAATAACCCTTGTCTCTTCTCCCCACTCTAACCAAGCCAAAAATCATTTTCAAAACTTTGACTTTATTTCAAATTAGAAACCTAGGCCTTAGGCCTTTGACTTTTTCAAAACTCTTTTCATAAATACTCATTGTAAATAAACTTTAATCCAACTTTGACCTCATTTAGTAAATAAATTTAACTTGTAAATATAACCCATTTCAAGTTGTTTTGTGGTTCCAATGGCCAATTTGTTAAAATCTTTTCAAAAACATTAATCATAGGTTTGAGTTATCATAGTGGTTGATGTAAATCTCACCTCATCCTTAGTGTTGGATTATAAGCCTTCCATGCTTATTATATGGTTAACTCCTCACTAGCATGTTGAAGCCTTCCTCACATAGTGGATTGTTGGTTTAGGTTGAGTTTTATTCCTTTGATAACAAAAGACCTTAAGGCTTTTGATTAAAATCAATTCACCAATCTTTGAGATTTTTACCACGAACTACGAGATTTTGATCCTCCTCTGTGATGGTACGTAGGCAATGGGTTCATCCATTCAAACAACAAAATTTGTAAATATAATCTATTCTCTTCTCATCCCTCCGATCTTTTGCACAAATCTTTTCTCAAATACTAACCTACAACACATATTTGCAAAAAGAGGTTCCCTTAGAGTACTAAGGATGTTTTGGGTGCATAAAACCTTCCCATTTCATAACAAACCCCCTTACCTAGATCTTTGACATTTTTATTAGTTTTTGATTTGAAAAACTTCTTACTTGACTTTTGTTCACTTTTTAGCCTTTCCTTTGGACAAATAAAAGTGCGGTGGTGACTCGAATTGTATGTTGACTTTTGGTTTAGTCAATAAACCTAAAGGTAACAAAAATCCAGCTACAGAAAAGTGGCGACTCTGTTGGGGAAAGGCAACCCCGTGGGTTTAGCCTACTTTTTGCTCGTATGTGTTGTATGTTTATATTTATTTGTGACATATTTTTGTGCAAATTTGGGAGGAATGTATTGTTTGTAATGTATGAATTGCTTGATATATTAATTGCTTGTATGCTTGGTGGTTTCTTGTGAGATGAGTTCTATACCCAAACTCGAGTGCACTTATGATAGGAGAATGACATAGTCTTGTTGACTTGTGTGGAGTTATTCCTTAACAAGTTAACTTGCAAGTCCATTCACTTGGTAGAGGTCTTATTGGGATCACTAATGTCGCACGAGTAGTCGTGGATAGGTATTACTCTTTCCAATATAAACCCTAGAAGTCAAGGACCTTAGATACCTAGCCCATCTTGGCCTATTTTAGGATATAGTGCGAAGGTCGTTCAAGTGTAAGACTTGATACGATTGTTACGCGATACTACACTCATAAGAGTCCCTCTTGAGAATATTTTTGGAGGACGAGTAGTCGTTTTATCCGATAATATTCGAAAGATGGGATGATGACTATGGGTACCTTGTAGAACATGATTGTCAGGTTTAACCATAGTACACTCCTGTTGGGTGGTTCTTAACCGAGACTCCATGCTCGTGACTCACAACAAACCCGTGATTCGCGGTTGATCCATTCTCGTATATCCTCAAAATCAATGGAACTTGGGTGTTGATAAGGTGTAAACCATAATCCACCAAAATGGATGATTGATATTGACGATGACTTGAACCATCCTGTGACCTTTGTGTGGTGTGACTTGCTTGATCCTTGAGTGTGTTTGTTGCGTCCATGCATCCATGCATTCGTTCGCATTCATGTCTTCGACAATAAAGATTTTTCAAGGAACTTAAGAGGTCTATTTGCAAATTTTCAGACATGGATAAGCAAAGAAGGAATACGAAGAAGTACAGTTTCAGACAACCCGACTTGAAACAGTTAAGATGTCTGACATCTTATGTATTAGAGCCCTTGGAGTTCAAAGCTCGCCATGGGAAGCTTCTAGCTATTCTTTCTACCAAGGTGGATGAAGGTCTAATGAGTGTGTTGGTGCAATTCTATGATCCTCTGTATCGGTGCTTCACTTTTTTGGATTTCTAGCTTTTGGCTACATTGGAGGAGTACGCCTATCATGTGGGTATACCTATTCTTGACTGATTGCTGTTCAGTGGTTTGGAGAAGATCCCGTCTTCTCAAGAGGTTGCTGATATGCGTCACGTAGAGGTATCTGACATTGTTGCCAATATGACTACCAAGGGTGGAATTCAAGGTCTCCCGTATGATTTTCTGATTGCCAAAGCTACCTTGTTTGGGAAGGCCATGAGTAAGCAAGCTTTTGAATCCATATCTGTACTCCTCATCTATAGACTAGTGTTATTCCCAAACATCGACAACTTCGTGGATGTGAATGCTCTTAGGATTTTCTTTTCTCTTAATCCCGTTCCGACTCTATTGGGTGACACTTATTTCTATTTGCATATGAGGAATGCAAAGGGTGGTGGTTCCATTGTATGATGTCTGCCTCTGTTGTACAAGTGGTTTATTTCGCACTTGCCTCAGACGCTTGCCTTCAAGGAGAACAAGGGATGTCTACGGTGGTCCACGAGACTTATGTCTCTCACTAATGATGATATCTCTTGGTATAATCGTGTTTATGGTGGCATTAAGATTATTGATTCTTGTGGTGAGTTCTCCAATGTACCTCTTCTTGGTACATGTGGTGGAATTAACTATAACCCTGCTTTGGCTCGCCGTCAGCTTGGGTTCCCCTTAAAGGATAAACCTAACAACATTTCATTGGAAGACTTATTCTTTCAAGAGGGTAAAGATCCCCAAAACCTGAAGGATAGGATGGTCTGCGCTTGGTGCAAGGTTCATAAGAAAGGGAGGAATGAGCTTGACCCGAAGAACTGTGTTGCTTTGGAGCCTTACACCTCTTGGGTAAGGAAGAGAGCCCTCGAGTACCGCATGCCGTACGAGTATCCTAGACCTACCCCTATGGTTATGGTTGGGCCTTTAACCCTCCCTAATCAAGGAGTGGAGGAGTTGAGAGATGAAAACCGTGATGATTTTTCTTGGAACTCCATAGCGATAGATAATCTGGTTCTTGATGAAGCGGACAACCACTTGTTTCGTCATGTTGGCGTAGGAAGAAAATTCTACTCATTTGGTGAAATAGTTAATTGCAACCAAGATGAAACGGTGACCATTGAAAGATTTGGTTTCAATTGCCCTAATCATGTCAATGCCCCACATTGAGAAAGGCCAAGGTGATGATAAAATATTCAACAATGTCGGAGGCACATGCACCTTGTCAGCATAAATTTGACATTTGTGAAATTTTCTAGCATAGTTGAAACAATCAAACTCCATGGTCAACCAGTAATAACCATCTCTCAAGATCTTCCTAGACATGACATGTCCATTGGCATGAGTTCCAAACGATCCTTCATGAATCTCTTTGATCAACAGGTACGCTTCGTGTCTGTCCATGCATCTGAGCAGAACCATGTCATAGTTTATTTTATATATCACCTTATTTCTAAGGAATAATTTGGATGCCAACCTCCTCAGAGTCTTCTTATCTAGGGCTATTGCATTCACTGGGTATTTTTGATTTTGTAAGTAGTTCTTGATATTATAGAACCACTATTTCTCGTTAGTTTCTTCTTCAACCATTATACAATAGGATGGCACAATTTTCCGCTCAATTGCGATGAGTGGTGCCTCATTGAGAAATCTGACTTGGAACATAAAGGCTAACATAACCAAAGCATTTTCTATCTAATATTCTGCTCTCAAAACATGATAGAAGGTGATTTCATCAAAGTACTTTATCAATTCCACAATGTGGGCATAATATATGATTAAATTCTCATCATGGGTTTCCTATTCACCTTTGACTTGGTAGATCACCAAGGCTGAGTCTCCATACACTTTAAGGATCTTAATTCAGATGTCAATTGCAGCTTCAATACCTAAGATACATGCTTCATACTCTGCAATGTTGTTGGTACATTAAAAACACAATCTTACTATGAAAGGAGTATACCCACCATTGGGATTCATCAACATAGCTCACACACCATACCCCATGCAATTGGAAGAACCATCAAACATCATCTTATAGCAGGAACATGGCTCGGGACCTTCATCTGAGATTGGAGTTTCAAAATATTTCACCAACATAATGTCTTCATCTGGGAAATCAAACTTCAATGGCTCATAGTCTTGAATAGGCTAATTAGCGAGGTAGTCAGGCAAAACACTTCCTTTGATAGATTTCTGGGTTATGTACTGGATGTCGTATTTAGATAACAACATGTGCCAACGGGCAAGTCTTCCAGTTAAAGCAAACTTCTCAAAGATATACTTTATTGGATCCATTTTGGAGATCAACAAAGTAGTGTGACAAATCATATACTGCTTAAGACGCCTGGAAGCCCATGCTAAAGCACAATAATTTTTCTCTAAAAGTGAATATCTGCTTTCATAATTAGTAAACTTCTTGCTCAAGTAGTAAATGGCATGTTCTTTCTTTCCAGTTTCATCATGTTAACCTAGTACGCAACCCACAGATCCTTCGAGCACAATCAAATACATGAAGAGAGGCTTCCCTGGAATGGGTGGAATCAAAATAGGAGGTTCTTGCAGATAACCTTTAATCTTTTCAAAATCTTATTGGCAATCAGAATTCCATTCAATTGCTTGAGCCTTTTAGAGCAATTTGAATATAGGCTCACATGTAGCTGTCATGTTGGAAATAAACTTGGAAATGTAGTACAATCTTCCAAGAAAACCTCTAACTTGCTTTTCAGGTTGTGGAGTTGGCATTTCTTTTATTGCTATGACCTTGTCTGGATCTACTTCAATTCCTCATTGACTAACAATGAAATGAAGTAACTTCCCCGGTCGGACCCCAAATGTACACTTAGCTGGATTCAGACGCAATCTGAATTTTTTGAGGCGTTCAAATAGTTTCAACAAATGGTCCAAATGATCCTCCTCACTCTGTGATTTGGCAATCATATCATTCACATAGACCTTAATCTCCTTATGCATCACGTCATGAAATAGTGTGACCATTGCCCTTTGATAGGTTTCCCCTGTGTTCTTGAAACCAAAAAGCATAACCTTGTAGCAGTAAGTTCCCCATGGTGTGATGAAGGTGGTCTTTTCCATGTCATCGGGATCCATCTTGATCTGATTATAACCTGAAAAACCCATCCATGAAGGAGAAAACAGCAAACCTAGCAATGCTTGAAGGAGAAGGGCGATCCAAAACGCAGCGGAATTTAAAAAAATTCTCCTTTAGTGATCCTTACGAATGGGCATGATCAGTGATAGAATCATTACCTCTTATGGCGATTGAAACCTTTGATGTAGATCTACGGAGAGATCACAAACTTGAACGGTGACAACGCCTCTACTCAGTCCACACGAACATATTCCTTCAATCACAGTGCTAGCTACTACGAATGAAGGCTTTGAGTGAGTGAGAGAGAGAAACGAAATTGCAACTGCCCAAATGCTTATGCACAAGGGTTCTATTTGTAGAACCACTTGTGTGGGCTGCAAGCTAAAAAAGAGCCCACTTAAGGGTATATGGCCCATATCTTATAATATGCCAAAATCACTTAAGTGCGTGGTACCTTACCATATTTCGTATTCTACTTAAGTACACCGTACCTTACGATGTTCTACAATTCACTTAAGTGCACCGTACCTTACAGTGTTCCTTAGTTACTCTATCTCTCATCAATCCGTCCTTTTGTGTGTGACCCTGTAGGTTTTCGCGGCATTGGCAATCATATTAAGTCACGTATTTAACATAATAAACAGTGAGCGGTATCTAGAAACACATCACTGCTACCCAAGACACGAAAATGTCATGTGATCTTTAAAATCCTTTTGTGATAATACTTATGTGTATAATTATCCTTTTGCCCTTATATCTATATTGAACACAAGGCATTGACCGTGTCATCCTTGTCCAATTCAATATTGGGCCCATAGACATTTATCCTGTTACGCATGATGGGAAAATTCCATCTAGGTCACTCATGTCCCATAGCATGCTTCGTGGAGTACCCATCAACTGTCTTTATGGTCATCCAGTTACGAACAATGTTTGATCAACAATAAGGCACTCGACTCTACATCTAGGGTCCATAGTGGTTTCAGGTCGAAGGGTGGTATACACCATTATCACCATGAGAATAACTTATGACACTTTGCATAAAATTCTATATAGTATTCTCATAGTAGGTTAATCCAGTATAAATATTACTCTTAATATTCATACCTATGTTTAAGACTTGATAACTCCTTATCCATGACCCATGAGATGTGATCATCAGTCTATATATACATAATAGTCTTAATGCTTTAATGTTATCCCACTTCACAATAAATCTCGACTATTGATACTTTAAGAATATTGTCCTTATGTTTAATGTGATCTGATGATTAAGACACATTTGATACATTAAACGGACTAGCTATTCTAGGGACTTTATTAAACAAACATAATAAAGGAAAAGCCTTTTATTATTAATAAATAATTGGATACAAGTACCAAAAGTATTGGCCTCTAGGGCTTACACCAACAATCTCCCACTAGCACTAAAGCCAATCAAGCATATCCCTAATGCTCATAGATGTAGTATGGCCATCACGCTTCTGCTGCGCAAGAGGCTTTGTCAGTGGGTCAACAATATTGTCAAGTGTAGGTACTCCGCATATTTTCACATATGCTCTATATATTATATCTCGAATGAGGTGATAACGCCTAAGTATGTGTTTGGATCGTTGGTGAGATCTGGGCTCCTTAGCTTGTGCGATAGCACCATTGTTATCATAATAGAGACCAATGGGATCCACAATGCTAGGAACTATGCCAAGTTCACTAATGAACTTTTTGATCCAAACAACTTCCTTTGCTGCACTTGAGGCAGCAATATACTCGGCCTCGGTTGTAGAATCAACAACTGTATCTTGCTTTGAACTTTTCCAGCCCGCAGCGCCACCGTTTAAGCAAAATACATAACCAGATTGCAATCTAAAGTCATCCTTATCTGTCTGGAAGCTAGCACCGGTGTATCCAATTACAACAAGCTCTTTCTGACCTCCATATATCAAGAATGAGTCCTTAGTCCTTCTCAAATACTTAAGCATATTCTTGATAGCTACCCAATGAGCATCACCGGGATTAGATTGGTACCTACTCGTTGCACTTAAAGCATACGAGACATCTGGTCGAGTACATAACATGGCATACATGATAGATCCTATTGCAGATGCATATGGAATCTTAGTCATGCGATCCCTTTCTTCCTTAGTTGAAGGGGATTACATTTTTGACCTTTTCTCAAATTTTTAAAGCCATGTCTGGTCTTGTTCTTCGGAGTTTCTATTTTACTGGAGGACAATTCGGTCAGAGTGGCAATTTGTGAACAACAATGTCTGTGTCTAAGCAGGGAATATCTTGATACGACCATGCAAACACATCCACATATTCTTGTAGAAGCTTGATAAATCTTTCTTTGACGTCTGCCCCAAGTGATGTACCAATCTTGACCTCTTTCTTCGCTTCCTCGGTGCCAAGGTTGTTTGTGTCTACCGCTCTTGATGTGGTTGGAGATTTATGTACTCGTACTCAACCAATCTTGCCAGTTCGTTGGGAACATCACAATCTTCCTCACCCTCTTCTTCAGCTTGGTAGATGGGTGAATCAAAGTTATGAGTGAAACTAGAGTCATTAGATTCAACATGGTTTTCTTTTATTCTGCATGTTTGAATGATTTTCTTTTATTAAAATTGAAAAAACAAAGGAATGCAAGAGGAAGATGCTTTTTATTTTAGTGGTTTTGAAAGATTGTCATTTTCCTTTAAAAGTGAAAGAGAAAGAGAAATAAATGAACAAACAGGAATTTAACAAAACACCTTCATTGATATAATCTTAAAAATGCAAAGGCGGCCCTACAAAATAGTCCAATAGCTTTGGGCATAGCTATGGAATTTTGAAAATAAGAAATAAAAATAACAAATTACTTTGACAAAGGAAACATATCTGGGATTTCAATCGCCTTCCAATTGTTCAAAGCCACACCACACTGGTACACCAGGTTGCTCAAATATTCATCTTCAAGATCTTCATCAATAGAATTGAATTGATATCCAACACTGACAAACACTTCTTGGATTGTCTTAGGACGTCCTTTGATGGAGGTTGATGCTCCCTTCTTGGCATTAGTTGGTTTGTAACCCAACACATAACGAACCAACTTTATTTTGACGTCAATAACATCTCACCAACCTTCGGGACTTCCTTCCTCAATGGTTGATTTTGCTTTCTTCCATGATGAAAAATATGGAATACCCTTCTTCTTTGGTTCTTCGACTTCCATAAGGAGAACATTGGCTATTTCAAGATCTTGGAAAGAAGTTTCCAAAGCGTCCTCATCAAACTCAATGTAACTGAACGAAGAGAGGTGGCTTACCATAAGATCTTCCTCACCGGAGACAATCACCAACTTTTCATCAATAACAATTATCATTTTTTGGTGCAAGGTGAAACTTACTGCCCCAACAGTGTGAATCCACGGCCTTCCAAGCAAACAACTATAATTTGGATTGATGTCCATAACCTGAAAAGTAATTTCAAACACATATGGGCCAATTAAGGTTGGCAACTTCACTTCCCCTATGACGATCCTCCTCGATCCATCAAATGCCTTGACAATTAATGCACTTGGCCTCATCTCAACCCCTTGATATGCCAACTTAGCGTGCGTCGTCTTAGTTAAAACATTTAGAGAGGAGCCAGTGTCCACAAGGAATCTTGCTAGGGATCCTCTTGGCATTTCACAGATATGTGCAAAACACGGTTATGGTCTTGGCCATCCTTCGATAAATCTTCTCTACTGAAGCTGAGATTGTTGCATGCTGTAATGTTGGCAATGATCCCATCAAATTGATCAATAGTAATGTCGTGAGTGACATGAGCCTGAGCTAACAATTTCTGCAAGGCACTCCTAGGAGCTGGAGAACTCATAAGAAGATACATAATGAATATCTTTGAAGGAGTTTGATGCATCTGATCAATAATCTTGTAATAACTCGTCTTGATAATCCTAAAAAATTAAGTGTCTTCATCAGTTGGGATCACCCCTTTTCCTTTGTCAATAATAGTGGTGGTGGTTTCTTTCGGTGGAAGTGGCAGAGCCAAGTTGAACTGAGGGGCATAAATGTGACCACTGTGGGTCATTTTGCTTCCCCATTCTATATCAATGCTTGCAATCTTTAGACCTTCTTTCTGACCTACTTTCTTAGACCTTTGGTTAACCACAATCATATCATACTTCTAAGGAACTGATTTAGTATTCTCAAAAGGAAAAGGACTAGGCCTTTGGACAACCACTGGCTTAGGCATATTGAAGACTGGTTCAACTGATTCTAGAATGTTGAAAATTGGCTGAACAAAAGTAGAATCCGGAATTGAATACTGGCTCTGGAATGTTGAAGACTGGTTTTGCAGTACTTGACTTAGGTAGAATGAAGAAGAGTTCAATCACTGCTACCTCATTCTTTTTCATACAACTGCTTACTTGAAACACACCTTGGTTAATCATTTCTTGAATATCTTTTCGGATCATTTCACATCCTTTAGGACCAACAGTACATTCTTCACAACTCTTATGGAAATTCTTCAACAAACCTGCCTCTACTAACTTTGCTTGAAAATCTCTTAGCGGAGTCTTGATTTTGGCTGCATCAAGAATCAAACTTTCATCAGGCTCATAATCAATAGCATTCACGGACCCATGAGCGGGAAAATGATTATTTTTGACATTCGGACCAATATCCCCAAAAGAAAGAATATTTTTCTCAATCAATTCCCTCACAATATGCTTTAAGGCATAACAACCTGCCAAATCATGCCCTGGGGAGCCTTCATGGAACGGACAATGTGCATTGGGATTGTAATATGGTGGGAGAGGATCTGGTGGAGGTCTCAAAGGTCTTGAAACTACTAACCCTTTCTTCAATAATGATAGATATAATTCAGTGTAAGACATAGTAATCTGAGGAATCAGAGGTTTTACACCTTGTCTTCTATTTTGAAATGGAGCATTTTGGCGCGGGGCTAGAGTCCTTTGTTGATAAGCTGAAGCATTGGGTGCTTGTTAAAGAGTTGGAGCGTTGGGTGTTGTTTGAAAGATCGAAACTGCTTAAGTCGACTGATACACTGGGACTTGTTGATTGAAAGTTGGTGTAGTAGCTTCTACATACGGTTGTTGAGAAAATTGTGGTTGTTGAACATACTGTTGTCGAGCAAAAGATTGTTGCTTTTTCCAAGACTAATTCTTTCTTCAACTACCCATCATTGTGTTTGTTTCTCCTTCCTTTTTTCTCATGGAAACTGCTAGAGAATTTCTTGGTATTGTTGTTGTTGTTGTTGTTGTTGTTATAATTACTAGCTGTATTAATGATCTTGCCATTTTTTAAGCCAAGTTCCACTTTGATACCCACAACCACCAAGTCAGAAAAATTTGCGGTCACGCTTCCTACCATCCTCTCAAAAAATTATGGTCGCACTGTGTTGACGAACAAATCTGTCAATTCTTTTTTAGTTAATGGAGGTTCCACTTGAGATGCAGTCTCTCTCCACCTTTGTGCATATTCCTTAAAAGATTCAGAATCTTTTTGGAACATTCTCAACAATTGCCTTCTACCAGGAGCTAGATCCATGTTGTACTTGTATTTTTTGATGAAAGCATCAAATAGATCTTGGAAGCACCGAACGCGAGTTTGATAAAGGGTCAAGTACCATTTGGAAGAGGCACCTTTCAATCTGTCTTGGAAACAATGGATCATAAGTTTGTCATTGTCCATGTGAGCTGCCATCTTTCTATAGTACACGATGACATGACTTTTGGGACAAGTAGCTCCTTCATATCGATCAAAGTTTGGTGTCTTGAATTTTGCGGGGATCACCAATCCATACACGAGGCACATTTCTCTGGCACCAACCCCAAAGACCTGATCACCTTCCATTTCTCTCAGCCTTTTCTCAACATTTTCAACATTTTCTCTCAGCTTTTCATGTCTTTCATTACCTTCTTCAGACATATCAGGCATATTATACACTTGTTGATCATCATCGAAGTACGGTTGAACTCGAGTGTGCACGACAGTGGGTGCAAAAGTGGGAATCACTTGATTAACTTCAGTAGTTAGTGGAACTGTGTATTGAGTAGACTGTCCTTGAGGAGGGGGCACAAAACCACGAGGAAGACAAAAGGGAGGCCAAGTTGCTGAAGTAGTAACGGTTGGCTGAGGATTAATCACTGGATTGACGATCTCAGAAACAATTGTGGGTTGAGTATCCATCCTTGCATGTATTACTTGAAACATCTCCATGATTTGACCTATATTCTCATGTAGATCTGTAATCTCTTCATTGACTCTTTCCATCTCTTGCTTGTAAGAACAAAAATTGTTCTACAACAGATTCCAGGATTTTGATGATAACAAAGGATGAAACCAAAAATGGAACTCTAACAAAAAGTTTCTAAGTGTGTAGGATTCTAGACAAGAAGAAAGGAATCTGATTGCGTCATCAGATACAGAATCAATCAGATACAAATTATCAGAAGATCAGAAGCATCTGAAGTAGAAACGTGCTCCAGAAGTTCTGACTCTAAGCAAAACAGTATATCAGAATTTCAGAAGCATCTGAAAAAGAAGTACGCTCTAGAAGTTCTGACTCTGAGCAACGGTACATCAGAAATTCCAGAAGTCTCAAGATCATCCGCAGTCAACACTGGAAATCTAAAAGATGATGTCTATCAGAAGCTCTGAAGCTACATCTCAAGATCTCAGCTTTATTGAATAACGCAGACTCTGATAATGGAATTCCTTATCCAGAAAGAGTAACGGAAACTTCAAGCTTCAAATGGAAAGAAACTATTTTGGAAAGAAGTTATTCAGGGAGACAAATTTGTTCTGGAAAGAAACAACGAAGTTATGGCATTTAACTCTCATCAAGACTAAATATCTGCCATTACTACAAACGGTCGTTTTCACCTCTATATAAAGAACGACAAACCTCATTAAGAGATACACCTGAACACATTGAAATATTCTCTCTCTCTCAATCTTTCACGAGCTTTTGCTCAGAACATGAAATATTCTATTTGCTCTTACTGCTGTAATATTTGCTTTATCCTAGAAGCACTCTAGATTACAAACCTTGTTTTTATCTAAGTTGTTTTATATTCCTCAAGTGACTCTGCGCAGTCTGTATACTTGAGAAGACTAAGAGATCCTTCTCTTAGACGTTGGTTGTAATAATCTTTCAAGATTAGTGGATTAAGTCCTTGTTGAAGGCGAAATCACCTTGGCCGGGTGGACTGGAGTAGCTTTGTGTTATAAGCGAACCAGTATAAAATCCTGTGTGATTTTATTTTGCAAAAGCGCTTATTTTCCAAAACAATTCAAACCCCCCTTTCTTGTTTTTCTCACCTTCAATTGGTATCAGAGCTTCGGCTCTGTTATTGATTTTCCAATCAAACACTTAACCGTGTAGAGAGATCCAGAACGAGAAAAACTATGGCCCACACAAATGAAAGAGATAGTTACAATGCTAAGCCTCCTGTCTTTGATGGAGAGAAATTCGATTATTGGAAAGATAGAATTGAAAGTTTCTTTCTAGGCTATGATGCTGATCTCTGGGACATTGTCACAGATGGATACAAACCTCCTGTCACAGAGGATGGAGTTGAAGTTCCCAGAAGTAAGATGTCAGATGATCAGAAGCGTGTTTTCAAAAATCATCACAAGGCCAGAACCATACTTCTCAATGCTATATCTTACAATGAGTATGAAAAGATCACCAACAGAGAAACAACCAAAGACATACTTGACTCTCTGAGGATGACTCATGAAGGAAACTCTCAGGTCAAAGAAACAAAGGCTCTGGCGCTTATCCAGAAATATGAAGCCTTCAAAATGGAGGATGACGAAGCCATAGAGGTAATGTTCTCTAGATTCCAAACTCTTATTGCAGGTCTCAAAGTTCTAGACAAAGGGTACACAACTGCAGACCACGTCAAAAAGATAGTCAGAAGCTTGCCAAAGAAGTGGAGACCCATGGTCACTGCTCTGAAGCTGTCTAAGGATCTAAACAACATCAGTCTTGAAGAGCTTGTCAGTTCCCTCAGAAGCCATGAGATAGAACTAGAGGAAGATGAGCCTCAGAAGAAGAACAAGTCTGTAGCATTAAAGTCCAGATCTGAAAGACGCAAATCTGACAGAACCAAAGCATTCCAGGCCGAAACAGAAGATGTCGATGACTCTGAACAGGAAGATTCTGATGATGAAGAAGAATTGTCCCTCCTAACCAGAAGAGTTAAACAACTCTGGAAAAAGAGGAACAATAACTTCAGGAGACCAAGACCCAGAGGGGATCGATCAGAATCAACGTCTAAAGGTAAAACTAACAAAGATGTTACTTGTTATGAATGTAAAGAAACAGGTCACTACAGGAGCGAATGCCCAAAGTTAAAGAAAGACAGCTCCAGAAAAGAGAGCTTCAAGAAAAACTCCCTCAGACCTAAGAAGGGATTAATGGCCACCTGGGATGATAGCGAATCTGAATCATCAGAATCTGACTCTGATGAACAGGCCAATGTGGCGTTCATGGCTACCACATCCAGGACCACTTCAGATGAAGAATCTGAATCAGAAGAGGTATTTTCTGAACTCTCTAGATCTGACCTAGAATCATGCTTGTCAGAAACTCTTAGCTCATATCAGAAACTAAAACAAAAATCTAAAGCAATAAAAGGCTGCCTTGAAGAAAAATTTGAAGAATGTGGCAAACTTGAGATGACAATTCTAGAACTAAAAGATGAAAACAAAGTTTTAACATCACTAAAAGATGCAGCAAAGAAAAATTGTTTAAAACTAGAAGAAGCGTTATCTCAAGCTCCACAAACTTCAAATACGATAATTTATAAATACGAAAAAGCCTTTCAAAAGTTTCTGAAAAATGGGATAGGAAGGAGTGTAATGGCATCCATGATTTATGGAGTCAGTCAGAACAATAGAAGAGGAATTGGGTATGATCCTAAGGAAGATAAAACTTCTACTAGTGACCAACTTAAATCTCCATTTTCATATCACTATACACACACACAAGAACAAAAATTTGAAAATGCTAGAAAACCCAAAGTTATAAGAAACTCTGGGAAAACTAATCAGAAAGGACCCAAGAGACTCTAGGTACCAAAAGATAAGATTGTTTATGTTGCAGATATCTTATGCAGCAAAGTTCAAACACCAGTCATGGTACCTGGACTCTGGATGCTCGCGACACATGACGGGAAGAAAGTCTATGTTCCAAAGCCTGGAACTTAAAGACGCTGGATTCGTAGGCTTCGGAGGAGATCAGAAAGGAAGGATCAGAGGCTCCGGAACTATTGGTAATGGTACTCTTCCCTCTATATCTGATGTCCTTTACGTAGAAGGATTAATGCATAATTTGTTATCCATAAGTCAATTAAGTGATAACGGTTATGATGTGATCTTTAATCAAAAAACATGTAAAGCCATAAATCAAAACAATGGTTCTGTCCTATTTACAGGCAAGAGGAAAAAAAATATTTATAAAATTAATCTTTCTGATTTAAAAGAACAAAATGTGAAATGTATGATGTCTGTTCACGAAGAGCAATGGGTATGGCATAGACGCTTAGGCCACATTAGCATGAGAAAATTATCTCAGCTAAATAAACTCGAGTTAGTCAGAGGCCTACCTAAACTGAAGTTCTCTTCAGATGCTCTATGTGAAGCATGTCAGAAAGGAAAATTTTCAAAAACATCTTTCAAAAAGAAAACTATTGTTACTACCTCTAAGCCTCTGGAACTTCTTCACATTGATCTATTTGGTCCTGTGAAAACAGCATCAGTCAATGGAAAGAAGTACGGACTAATCATTGTTGATGATTTCAGTCGCTGGACATGGGTGAAATTCCTAAAACACAAGAGTGAGTCTCACTCTGTATTCACTAGTTTCTGCTCCAAAGTGCAAAAAGAATTTGACTCTAAAATTGTCAGAGTCAGAAGTGATCATGGTGGCGAATTCGAAAATAAATCCTTTGAGAAATTATTTGACTCTAATGGAATATCCCATGATTTCTCCTGCCCTAGAACTCCACAACAAAATGGAGTTGTAGAGAGGAAGAATAGGACACTCCAAGAGATGGCCAGAACCATGATCAACGAAACTAATGTGGCTAAGCACTTTTGGGCCGAAGCTGTAAATACAGCGTGTTACATTCAGAATAGAATCTCCATAAGACCTATTCTGGAAAAGACTCCCTATGAACTGTGTAAAGGAAGAAAACCAAACATTTCATATTTTCACCCATTTGGATGTTCTTGCTTTATTTTAAACACTAAAGAACATCTGAACAAGTTTGATTCCAAAGCACAAAAAGGTATTATGTTAGGATACTCAGAACGCTCTAAAGGCTACAGAGTATACAATACAGAAACCAAAATTGTGGAGGAATCAATTCATGTCAGATTTGACGATAAGCTTGACCCTGAAAAGTCAAAGCTAGTTGAAAATTTTGCAGATTTAGAAATCACTCTTGCAGGATCTGACAAAGCTCCAGAAACAACCGCCACTCAGAACTCTGAGGAAATTAATCCTCCATTAATCCCAAAGAAAGCTAAAAGTCGCCTCAACGTATCTGAAGAATTGATTCTGGGCAACAAAGACGAACCTGTCAGAACCAGATCTACTTTCAGGAATTCTGAAGAGACTCCTCTAGGACTAGTGTCTCTGATCGAGCCTACGTCCTGTGATGAAGCACTTCAAGATAACGACTGGGTTTCAGCCATGCAAGAAGAGTTAGATCAATTCACAAAGAATGATGTCTGGGATCTTGTTCCCAAGCCCAGAGGCACTCACGTTATTGGAACCAGATGGGTATTCAGAAACAAGCTGAATGAGAAAGGAGAAGTAGTCAGAAACAAAGCTCGATTGGTAGCTTAAGGTTACAGTCAACAAGAAGGTATTGACTACAATGAAACCTTTGCTCCAGTCGCAAGGTTAGAATCTATTCGTCTTCTTGTATCTTTTGCTATAAACCATTCTATTAAATTATATCAAATGGATGTCAAGAGCGCATTCCTTAATGGTTATATAACAGAAGAAGTGTATGTCAACCAACCTCCAGGTTTTGAAAATCCAAATTTTCCAGAACATGTCTTTAAACTTAAAAAATCTTTATATGGACTTAAACAAGCTCCCAGAGCTTGGTATGAACATTTAAGTAATTTTCTTCTGGAACACAATTTTATCAGAGGGAAAGTTGACTCCACACTCTTCTGTAAGAACCTTAACAATGATCTCATGATATGTCAGATATATGTTGATGATATTATTTTTGGTTCTGCTAACGCCTCTGTTTGTCAAGAATTCTCTGAGTTAATGCAGGTACAATTTGAAATGAGCTTAATGCAAGAACTAAAGTTCTTTCTAGGAATTCAAATTAACCAAACTTCAGAAGTCACATACGTTCATCAAAGAAAATACATAAAAGATGTTCTGAAGAAATTTGACATGGCTGAATGCAACTCTGCAAAAACTCCCATGCATCCAACATGCATTCTTGAAAAGGAAGAAGTCAGTAAAAAGGTTTGTCAGAAGCTCTATCGTGGTATGATAGGCTCCCTTCTCTATCTGACTGCTACTCAACCTGATATTCTCTTTAGTGTCTGTCTATGTGCCAGATTCCAATCAGATCCTAGAGAAACTCACTTAACAGCAGTTAAGAGAATTTTCAAATATCTGAAAGGAACTCCTAACCTGGGCCTGATGTATGAGAAAACATCAGAGTATAGACTTTCGGGTTACTGTGATGCAGATTATGCAGGAGATAGATTGGAACGAAAAAGCACATATGGAAATTGTCAGCTCCTAGGAAATAATCTGATATCATGGGCTAGCAAAAGACAGTCAACTATCGCTCTATCAACTGCAGAAGCAGAATACATCTGAGCATCACTGTGCACAACTCAGATGCTCTGGATGAAGAATCAGTTAGAAGATCTGCAAATCTTCGAGAGTAACATTCCTATCTTCTGTGATAATACTGCTGCCATTTGTCTAAGTAAGAATCCTATTTTACACTCCAGAGCTAAGCACATTGAAATAAAACATCATTTTATCAGAGACTATGTTCAGAAAGGAATAGTAACATTGAAGTTCATTGATACAGATCATCAATGGGAAGATATTTTTACTAAGCCCTTAGCTGAAGATAGATTCCTCTTTATCTTAGAAAATCTGAACATTCAAAACTGCCCTGAATAAAAATGTGCCTCTGAAGTTGTAAAAGAGACTCTGACATAAACAAATGAATTCTGCCTCTGACTCTGATACTTCTACCCAGTTAGAAGTCATCTGAGTTAGAAATCTCCAGGAACCAATTGTTTGGTATTCCTGAAGATCAGATACATCAACACGTGGAGTGACTTGCGTCCAACCTTGGAACTTCTAGACAGTTGTCCAGCAGTAATCAAGGGACAGACTCTTGAGATCTCCTCGAGCAGTGTGCAAACTGTTGGGATTAGACATCATTAATGAGCCTTAATCATTTCTCCCTCTAAGCGTGCCATCATGGTTTTTGTGCTAAACACTGAGTTATGTGTCGTTTTACATGCGTTTCTTTTAGGTATATAAACACTTCTCTCACATTATGCACACACTTCACTCTCACTCACTTGTTCAAACCAGCTCTCTCAGGCATTTCTGCAAATACATCATCTTCATCCCTGTTCTTCATCATCAATGGATTCTCAACAACAATCCGTGTTCAACTACTCTCAACAAATGAACTCCAGCAACGCCGCTCAAAGCACAAGTATTTCTACTCCAACCGTTACAGGCGTAACTACAACACCAGTATACAAGGAGCCTCACATTCTTGACCGTGAGCCTCATATCAATCTTGCAACTCCTTTCGAGAAACTGGATGTTTTGTGTGAATCACTGGTGGATTTCAACAACATGAAGAGGAATGGAGTAGACCTAACTGAAGAACTTCATCAACAAGGTTGGGAAAACTATTTTCAACGCCTCTATGGTCCTGTTTACCCAAACCTTATTAAGGAATTTTGGAGGTTTGCTGATGCTGACGATCATTTCATCGTCTCCTACGTCTTGGGTGTAAAAATAGTGATAACTGAAAAGTCAATCGCTGCCTTGCTGAACATGGAAAAGGCTGGAGGAAGACGAATTTACAACATAAATCCCAGAGCCAAATACATTGCTCATGAAATCAACCCAACAATCTTCAAACTCAACACAAAAGGAAATCCCACAAAGAACAAGGAACTACATCAGAATCTCCGGGTGTGGCTCATAATCATTCTGGGAACTATTCATCATCGCCCAGCATCAAACTCATCAGAAATGTATTCTGTATTGTATTCATAAAGGTCTGAAGCTTTGCCTCCCAGCACTCCTCTTCAAATACCTCAGAGGTTCTGTACGGGAAACCAGGAATAACATGAAACCCAGAACCTACATTCCTCTGGGAAGACTCCTCTCAGACGTGCTGATAGAAAATGGTCTCGTGGACCATCTGATAAAACACAAACTTATGGATGACTTGGCAATAGAAACTGGAAGGCCTCTGAACTCCAGGAATCTGAAGAGGATGGGGATTCTGGAAAAGATTCACGTTAAACCTACTCTGGATACTTCTTGGGAAGCCTTAAAAGATCAGAGGGATATGCCAAATGGTCTATGCAAGTTCTACAGGGATGAACCCAAAGAAGCAATTCTCCACTATCTTCAACGTCTGAAGGATGAAGGAGTGGACATCTCAGACTTCAGATTGAGCGATCTGCCAGAGTCAGCTCCAGACTTCGTGAGGTTTAAAAGAGGTCCATCTGAGAAGGCATCAAAGGCGAAGAAAGCAAAGCTAGGGGAATCCTCTGAATCAAGACCTCCAGCACCTCCGTAAGAGTCTTCTGGTAAGTCTGCCTCTACTGCTTCCTCTGCACAGCAATTTGCTTCTTCTACTCCTCTACCAACACCCATCTACACCACATCTGAAACCCCTCCTTCCATAACCAGAACATCTCAACCACTACCCAAATTCAACCTTGCCAATACTTCCTTACCCCTTTCTGAAGCTGAAGAAATGAATCAAACCACTTCCTCATCCTTATCCCCAGAATCACCTCCCTATTTTGTCCTTTCCTCTGACATAGAACCCTCTGACCCCGCTTCTCCCACTCTAGCCCAACTTCAATCTCTAAACTGTAATTCACAACAACCACAACAACCTCCACCTGAACCTGAAGTAACTTCACCACCCACAGAACAACCAACCATCACTCCATCAGAAGTTCAACCCTCTGACCTCCATACCTCTGACATCACCCCTCCAAACACTTCCGATGAACCTCCAACTCTCAACCTAAGCCCTCCAAACTCTCCACCTCAACCATCTGAACCTGACCATTCCCTGCCAACCCTAGAGGAAGCAATTTTACTGTTTGCAGGAGCATCAGTTGAAAAGGTCAAGTCTCTAATCATCAACTCTGGCATCAGTGATGATCATGACTCTGTTAGGACACACTGGAACAGGGTCATTGGTTGGATGACATCTGAGGCCTTTAAACTGGAGCACATCTCTGAGCAAGTCAGAAACGACTTCATCAGAGACGCTGAGGCAAGACTACAGGAGCGCTTGGCCAGATAAGCTGAGGAACAGGCCAGAAGGGAAGAAGAAGAAAGAGCCAGACAAGAAGAACTTCTGAGGATAAAGGAAGCTGAAGCCAAAGCACTAGCCGATGCTGCTGCTGCTGAAGCTGAAGCACAAGCTGCTGCTGAAGCTGAAGCTAAAGCCGCTGTTGAAGCACAGAATGCTCTGACTCAGGGGGAGTCCTCTACTTTTGTCCCTCTGGTTCTCAAGACGCTTGAAGAACTCCAGAAAGAGCAGAAGGAAGTCCGAGCCAGATTGGATCAACAGGACATTGTCAACGCCAACATCCAGAACCTGCTGACTCAACTGCTTCAGAGAATGCCTCCTCCTCCCAACCCTTAGGCACTTATGATTTTTTTGCTTGTTGCCTTGCTTATCTTTGTTTTTGATGTTTTCTTCTTGTCATTATCTGTGATGTTCTGTTATCTGAATATATATCTTTTTTTTCCTGCTTATTATTTTGTTTAAGTCTTTTTGATTCTCACAAAAAGGGGGAGAAATCAAATAGCTCTGATGAAAAATTGCCTAATACCTTAAGCACTCTGCAAACATACCTTTCTATAAAATAAATTCATCTAACACTGGACTTAAGAAAATTGCAGACGGTATCGAGAAACTTCGATTCTGGGAAGCTCTGGTAAGAACTTCTGAACTCCCTAGCCTATCTCGGGGGGAGCTCATTTCTATCTGATCTGATAAACTCTTTTTTTTAATGTTTCATCTGTCATTTGAGTTTGTTTTGTCATCATCAAAAAGGGGGAGACTGTAAGAACAAAAAATGTTCTACAACAGATTCCAGGATTTTGATGATAACAAAGGATGAAACCAAAAATGGCACTCTAACGAAAAGTTTCTAAGTGTGCAGGATTCTAGACAAGAAGAAAGGAATCTGATTGCGTCATCAGATACAGAATCAATCAGATATAAATTATCAGAAGATCAGAAGCATCTGAAGTAGAAACGTGCTCCAGAAGTTCTGACTCTGAGCAAAACAGTATATCAGAATTTCAGAAGCATCTAAAAAAGAAGTACGCTCTAGAAGTTCTGACTCTGAGCAACGGTACATCAGAAATTTCAGAAGTCTCAAGATCATCCGCAGTCAACACTGGAAATCTAAAAGATGATGTCTATCAGAAGCTCTGAAGCTACATCTCAAGATCTCAGCTTTATTGAATAACGCAGACTCTGATAATGGAATTCCTTATCCAGAAAGAGTAACGGAAACTTCAAGCTTCAAATGGAAAGAAACTATTTTGGAAAGAAGTTATTCAGGGAGACAAATTTGTTCTGGAAAGAAACAACGAAGTTATGGCATTTAACTCTCATCAAGACTAAATATCTGCCATTACTACAAACGGTCGTTTTCACCTCTATATAAAGAACGACGAACCTCATTAAGAGATACACCTGAACACACTGAAATATTCTCTCTCTCTCAATCTTTCACGAGCTTTTGCTCAGAACGTGAAATATTTTATTTGCTCTTACTGCTGTAATACTTGCTTTATCCTAGAAGCACTCTAGATTACAAACCTTGTTTTTATCTAAGTTGTTTTATATTCCTCAAGTGACTCTGCGCAGTCTGTATACTTGAGAGGACTAAGAGATCCTTCTCTTAGACGTTGGTTGTAATAATCTTTCAAGATTAGTGGATTAAGTCCTTGTTGAAGGCGAAATCACCTTGGCCGGGTGGACTGGAGTAGCTTTGTGTTATAAGCGAACCAGTATAAAATCCTGTGTGATTTTATTTTGCAAAAGCGCTTATTTTCTAAAACAATTCAAACCCCCCTTTCTTGTTTTTCTCACCTTCATTGCTCTTACTCAACCATTCTATACCGGGCTTGAGCTCTGGTGTTGTACTGGTGTGAGGGACTCAATGTGGAAACTAGAGAGGAGATGACGGGAATGAGTTTTTATTTTGAGAAAAAATGAAAGTGTGATGACATATGCATGAATGCAATGAAAATGAAAATTTTAAAATTTTCAAGGAACTCAAGAGATAATTGCAAACATCAAAAGGAAAATAACAATGGCCAAAATAAAGTCATTTCATTAATCAAAGAGAGTTACAAAGTTTGAGTACACTTTCAAAAGTTCTAAACAAAGATAAATAAAATCTAAACAATGTCCTAAGGAGATTCCCCTAGTAGCCTAAAGTTGAGCATCTTAATTTGTTCTTCCATCTCAGCCATCTCGAGCACAAGCTTGTCCATGATCAACTTTCAAGGAGTATCTGATTGAACGCTAGAGGAAAATAAACCTCTTGCACCTTCCTCTTCTTGTTGGAGAGGTCTTCTTCATTCTTTATCTTCAGCTGCCTTTGAAGTTCTTCTTCCTCATTGTTGATGACTTGATACTTATTCTTCCGAGCGTCCCTTTCTCACAGCGCTTTGGTCAAAGCAATCTTCAACTTCTCTCCACTAGTCATGAAGATATAGGTAGGTTCTTTATCAGCTAAAGGCAAAGGCTTTTGGCGAGGATAAGGCATTTTCAAGCTGATGGCCCTATCTTGCACCCATTTAAGATAAGTTTCTAAGGAGACACAATTTGTCTTCCTTAAAACTTTCTTTTCTAGCTTAAGAAGATGGCGCTAAGCATGCACAATCTTCTCTTTGAGCGCTTTGAAATCTTCACCTTCCTTAAAGAACAAACCTTCCAAGTGAATATTCTTTGCCTCATCTTTCATTGGATAGCCGAGTTGACGATGATCTAGGATTGGGTTGTAACTAATGCCTCCTTTTATACCAAGAATAGGTACATTAGAAAATCTTCCACAACTATCAATGATACTAACTCCATCATAGTCACAACTATACCAAACAATATCTGAATGTGTGAGCGACATAATCTTTTGTGACCATAAAAGACCATCCTTAAGATCCCAAAAAGCATGAGACTTAGGCAAGTGAGAAATAAACCACTGTGCAACATTGGCATGCAACATGTAATCATTCCTCCGCTATAAGAATTCCTAAGATGAACAGAATGATAGGCATCAACAAGCAAAGTAGGAACTAAATTTCCTATTAAGAAGATCTTGATGGCATCCTTGGAAACGAAGTCATCAAAACTAGGAAGGAGGAACAATCCATATATAAGTAGAGAAAAGCCAGCCTCAAACACATCCACACTCTTCATTCTAGCAAAATACTGAGATTTGTTCATTAGAAACTTAGCTGTCAAACCAATCATTTTTCCTTTTGTGGTCATGTGATCTCTGATCTCTGACATCTTCAAGTGAGTAGCCTTTGAAATATCTTGATCTTTGGGATCTTCCTCCAAACCAGAAAATGGAGCTTGACTAGAAATAAGCACGCCAAGCAAATGAGAGTATTCTTTAAGTGTTGGAATAAGCTGATAGTCAGGGAAAGTGAAACAGTGATACACGGATCATAAAACTGAATCAAAGTAGAAAGAAGTCCATCTGCCATGTTGATCTTCAAAAGAGAGAGCAAATGTCCATATCTTTTGCTGAAATCCTTTGTGTTAATAACCAAAGATCCCAATCTCATTAGGCCTTCTAACTTAGGACTCTTGAAAGTGTACTTTTCAGTTCTTTTCCTTCCAAAATCCATGATAAACCTAATGTTTGCAACAAAAGTTCCTAAGTTCCTTAAAAACTTTGATAAAAAATGATGTTTATAATGCATGGATCCATGAATGCACAAACACACAAACAAGGGTCACACACAAATAGGGTTCAAAGGTTCGATGTCACGAGCATGAGGCCATGGGTCTAACCATCCCAAATAGGCATGTACTATGCGTTTATTTTGTACCTGTACAACAGGTCCTACAAAGGTTCACAAATATCACTGACCCATCTTTCGAATATTATCGACACACAAATTACTCGGGAATTAATAATATTCTTAAGAGAATCTCATTTGAGTGTAGTATCGTGTATCTACTATTTCAGATTTACACCCTCATAATCATTGCACTACATCCTAAAGGCCAAGTGGGGTAAAACGGTTAGTAAGGTCCTCAACTTCACAGGTTACCCAAATCAATATAGTATGTGTTTTTCACAATCGCTTGATCAATAATACTAAATATAAAGGGAACCTCCACATGAGTGATGGATTCTCAAGTCAACTTGTCTGGGATTAAACTCCCTATAAGCCTTCTTGACTATACCACATCCTATCTTATTTATGTACACTCAAGTCCGGATTAGGACTTACCTCACCACAGAATGGATCATCCAAAGCAAAGAATCCAAACAAACAAGGCAAACAACTAATAAAAATAACACAAATATAATAAAAATAAGCTTAATCCTCTTACAACGCTATCCCCAGTGAAGTAGCCATTTCTGTCGCGGTGAGAATTGGATATCAAGCTATTGTATTAACTTGAATCACAAAACATTGAATGATCACCATTGAACTTTAATTTATCCAAGGGAAAGGGAAAATATTGAATAAATCCCTAATTATGCAATGTAAAAACAATGCGAAGAGATCTAAGGTTCGGGGGTTGGTTATACTAAGGGAAGGTATTAACATCCTAAGTATCTATAATATCCTATAGGAACCTTTTGAAAGTATTTGTGTTATGTTATTGTTTGTTTGCTATTGCTTGTAAATGTTTTATTGAGAAGGACCTAAAGGTTTTATTAATTTTTCTCGCCAAAACTTCACGGTCATGTGCCTAAGTATCCTTATAAGGATGGAATCAGAGCAACCGTAGTTCACCTAACTAAGGGTGAAAGAACACTTGATAGTGATCAAGGTTCCAAAGGGGGAAGTAAGTGTTCATAAAAAACACTCTTATAAGAGTTACAAACTCTTACTTAAATCTAAGTTGAAAGTGAAAATTACTCTAACAAGGTCAAAGGGGAACTAGGGATTGCTAAACTACCTATGACATTAAGTCAATAATGAGTTCTTTCCCTTGGATTTGGGCAAAAAGATAAACAAAAGATAAGCAAGATGTTCAAGCATGACATCCACAAAGATAAGCAAATGATAAAGAGAGATGTTCAAGCATGACATCAAAGGTAAACAAATGGTAAAGAAAAAATGTTCAAGCATGACATCCACAAAGATAAGCAAATTAAGAAGATGCTCAACCATGACATGAACCTCCACATGAGTGGTGGATTCTCAAGTCAGCTTGTCCGGGATTAAACTCCCTATAAGCCTTCTTGACTATACCACATCCTATCTTATTTATGTACACTCAAGTCCGGATTAGGACTTACCTCACCACACAATGGATCATCCAAAGCAAAGAATCCAAACAAACAAGGAAAACAACTAATAAAAATAACACAAATATAATAAAAATAAGCTTAATCCTCTTACAACGCTATCCCCAGTGAAGTAGCCATTTCTGTCGCGGTGAGAATTGGATATCAAGCTATTGTATTAACTTGAATCACAAAACATTGAATGATCACCATTGAACTTTAATTTATCCAAGGGAAAGGGAAAATATTGAATAAATCCCTAATTATGCAATGTAAAAACAATGCGAAGAGATCTAAGGTTCGGGGGTTGGTTATACTAAGGGAAGGTATTAACATCCTAAGTATCTATAATATCCTATAGGAACCTTTTGAAAGTATTTGTGTTATGTTATTGTTTGTTTGCTATTGCTTGTAAATGTTTTATTGAGAAGGACCTAAAGGTTTTATTAATTTTTCTCGCCAAAACTTCACGGTCATGTGCCTACGTATCCTTATAAGGATGGAATCAGAGCAACCGTAGTTCACCTAACTAAGGGTGAAAGAACACTTGATAGTGATCAAGGTTCCAAAGGGGGAAGTAAGTGTTCATAAAAAACACTCTTATAAGAGTTACAAACTCTTACTTAAATCTAAGTTGAAAGTGAAAATTACTCTAACAAGGTCAAAGGGGAACTAGGGATTGCTAAACTACCTATGACATTAAGTCAATAATGAGTTCTTTCCCTTGGATTTGGGCAAAAAGATAAACAAAAGATAAGCAAGATGTTCAAGCATGACATCCACAAAGATAAGCAAATGATAAAGAGAGATGTTCAAGCATGACATCAAAGGTAAACAAATGGTAAAGAAAAAATGTTCAAGCATGACATCCACAAAGATAAGCAAATTAAGAAGATGCTCAACCATGACATGAACCTCCACATGAGTGGTGGATTCTCAAGTCAGCTTGTCCGGGATTAAACTCCCTATAAGCCTTCTTGACTATACCACATCCTATCTTATTTATGTACACTCAAGTCCGGATTAGGACTTACCTCACCACACAATGGATCATCCAAAGCAAAGAATCCAAACAAACAAGGCAAACAACTAATAAAAATAACACAAATATAATAAAAATAAGCTTAATCCTCTTACAACGCTATCCCCAGTGAAGTAGCCATTTCTGTCACGGTGAGAATTGGATATCAAGCTATTGTATTAACTTGAATCACAAAACATTGAATGATCACCATTGAACTTTAATTTATCCAAGGGAAAGGGAAAATATTGAATAAATCCCTAATTATGAAATGTAAAAACAATGCGAAGAGATCTAAGGTTCGGGGGTTGGTTATACTAAGGGAAGGTATTAACATCCTAAGTATCTATAATATCCTATAGGAACCTTTTGAAAGTATTTGTGTTATGTTATTGTTTGTTTGCTATTGCTTGTAAATGTTTTATTGAGAAGGACCTAAAGGTTTTATTAATTTTTCTCGCCAAAACTTCACGGTCATGTGCCTACGTATCCTTATAAGGATGGAATCAGAGCAACCGTAGTTCACCTAACTAAGGGTGAAAGAACACTTGATAGTGATCAAGGTTCCAAAGGGGGAAGTAAGTGTTCATAAAAAACACACTTATAAGAGTTACAAACTCTTACTTAAATCTAAGTTGAAAGTGAAAATTACTCTAACAAGGTCAAAGGGGAACTAGGGATTGCTAAACTACCTATGACATTAAGTCAATAATGAGTTCTTTCCCTTGGATTTGGGCAAAAAGATAAACAAAAGATAAGCAAGATGTTCAAGCATGACATCCACAAAGATAAGCAAATGATAAAGAGAGATGTTCAAGCATGACATCAAAGGTAAACAAATGGTAAAGAAAAAATATTCAAGCATGACATCCACAAAGATAAGCAAATTAAGAAGATGCTCAACCATGACATCAAAGGTAAACAAATGGTAAATAAAGATGTTCAAGCATGACATCCACAAATATAATAAAATGAAGAAAGAATATGTTCAAGCATGACATCAAAAGCAACCAAATGGTAAAGAAAGATGTTCAAGCATGACATAAAATGTAAACAAATGGTAAAGAAAGATGTTCAAGCATGACATCCAACAAGATAAGAAAATGAAGAAGATGTTCAATCATGACATCAACAAATATAAGAACATGATAAAGAATATGTTCAAGCATGATATCAACAAAGATAAATAAATGGTAAAGAAGATGTTCAATCGTGACATCAACAAGGAAAACAAGGATGAAGAGGATGTTCAAGCATGGCATCCACAAAGGTAAAACACATGATAAATAAGATGTTCAAGCATGACATCTATAAATATAAGCAAATGAATAAGATGTTAAAGCATGACATCAACAAAGATATGAAAGCATGGTCATAACAATATCAAGCATGGTATGTAAACACATATGTACAACATGTGAACATGAACAAAGATATAACAACATCAGTCAAAGATGTATAAAGTTAACATGAACATGAATGACATGGATATATCATCATGAAAAAATAAAGATGAATGACATAACAATGGATGGACATGTATATCGATGTCATAATAAGTATGAATGAATATGTATATGCTTGAAGAAGACATGGTTTAGACATAACATCAACTTAATCATGAAAACAAGTTAAGGTATTCAAGACATGCATGTTAAGGTTCAATATGATCACAATCAAAGGTTCAACATCATACAAAAGGTTTAAACATGTAAGCATATAAGTCATACAAAGACATGTTATCACAATTTTAAAGCATTTGCAAACTATTAAACAAAGATAAACACAAGGGCACACATTCACACAAAGGTTCAACAAGACATGAAAGAATGATACGTGAATCATGGATCAATGGCAAAGTAAACACATAAAAGTTCATGGCATAGCAACAAAATTCAAAGCACATGAACATGTAAACATACATTAAATTAAGTCAAAATTAGGTTAAAAACCAAGAGGTACATATTAACAACATCAAAAAAAGTTCATCTATGATGCACAACATTCATACAAGTCATGGTGATCAAGAAAAATTAAAGTATCAACCAAATAAGGTCATTTGAAACCTTAAAACAATCCTAAAAAGGTACCAACTTTGGATAAGCATAAGTATGTGAAAATTAAATCAATTCTAGAATTTCTTTTCACCATCATAAAATATAAAAAAGTATGAACACATAGCAAAAAGAGTGGCTCAAAAAGGCTCAGGGATCATCAAGTTATGAGCCTTTGAAGTTTTGAAAAACAACAAAAGTAAATAGGCAAAAAAAAGTGGGTCTGCGGCGAGGGGGATTCGAACCCCAAACCTTTTGCACACACAAAGCCTTAACACACACGCTTCAACCACTAGGGTGGTAATACATCCACTAGTTTATTTCAAAACAATTAAATAAGTAATAAATCAAGTTCCAGAAATTTGAAAGTGGCGCCATCATCATCTTCTTCAGCCTCACGACCACACTTCCATGGCTGAAACTCAACTTGCTCATTTGTCAACCAAATGCAATGAAGTAATACGAAAGTTTCTTAGACTTTTACCAGGAATTCAAACATGTGCTTATCATTAAATTATTTAAACTGTATCTTCTAAGTTTAAATTAAAACCAGAAGATCCCTAAAAATTCAAAATGAAATTAAATACCTGTGAACAACAATCAATGCCCAAACTATTAGGGCTTTCATTCCTCACATCCAAACAAGCATTGTGGTATCCAAAAATGTCCAAAATTATGCATGAATATGGGAATTTGAATTTGTAGAAATATTACCTATTGGAGAAGGTCCAATGCCTCTTCTACTGGTTACAGCTGAGAACTGATGATCTGGTGGGCTTGCTTGGATCCTAGTGAAGTTGTTCGAATGCTCACTTGTGCTTGAGAACCCCTAGATTCTTCTGACCAACTCAACTTGCAAGTGTACAAAGTGAGAGTTGGAAAATGATGATGGAGGTATTACAGTGATGAATCTTTGTATTGGTTAAGTTCTAATGGACGTATGGAAGCTGTTTGGATGGTTGGTTTGCAACGAAATTACAAGGAGATGGGATTTAAAAAAAGGACTTTGAAGCTTTTATGGAGTTTCAAACTGCCACTATGAGTTTATCTGAGCTTTGGGGTGAACTGAGGTGTTTTAATGGTTTGAACAACTTCTATTTGATGTTTAGAAGGTGTTTGGATGAGTGGTTTGAAGATTTTTCAACATAAATGGAATTTGGAAGTTTGAGGTTTGGAAGTTGCAACAATGGAGTTTTGGATGCAATTCTTGGTGTTGAGTTCTGAGGCTTGGACCTCTATTTATAGAGGCTCTAAAGGGCTCAAGTAACTTGCATAAATGGACCTTAGTTCAATTTGAATGCTGGTTTGGATGTTTGGTTTCATTTTGCATAAAAATGCGTGTTGGCTTCATGATGAAATGGTGAATTGAATCAAGGATCTTGTCCATATATTCATTAAATTTAACTTGAGAAGTTCATATTTGATCATAAATCTCAAAAGTCAGAGGTTTGACTTTGCAGTGCATTGGTTGTGTACCAGATGAATTTTAATTTCTGGATCTTCAATGAATTCAAACTCTTGAGCCAATTGAAAATCATGGATGGACTCTAAGGATGTACTTGAGTGTTTTGAGTCATATCTAAAGGGTTGATATCATGTCTTGATCAAAATTCTCAGATGAACTTGAATATTGCTAAGAAACCCTAATTGGTGAGCCAGATGAAAGTAAAGCTTGATGCACTTGCGATTAGGCCACAATATACTTATTTTTTGATGGAGAGATATCCATTGAGTGTAGGAGAACTTGATTTATTGATGATCAATCCAAAACTTTGACTGATCAATCCTTTGAGCTCTTTGAGGAAAACCCTAATTCACATATAAAACAAAACCAAGCATATCTTGATCTTGAGGTTAGCTATGCATGAATGATGTATAGGATGCAAATGATTATGAAATATAAGGGTAAAATTTGGGGTGTGACACCTATCATTAAGAAGAAACCGGTACATGAGGATGAGACTAGAATGCTTGAGAAATTTAAAGAACTGTTGACACAACTTCAGGTAAGTATCTCTTTTCAGAAATTTTAGAATTAATTCCCAAGTTTGTTAAGTTTATGCAGGCTTTGCTGAAAGGTGGAAAGAAGAAGTTGACTTAAGAATAAGTCAACATGATAAAGAAAATGGAGACGCGGAACCATCGGAAGTGCCACCAAAGATGAAGGATCCAGGGGAGTTCAACATTACTTGCACCATTCGTGGGTTGAAAGTCCCACATGCTTTATGTGACTTAGGATCGAGCATAAATGTCATGCCACTTAGAAAATTTAAGGAATTAAAGATAAGAGAGGTTATACCGAGTAACATGACACTCACTTTATCCGATTCATCTGTGACACATTTGTTGCATCTCGGAGAAACGCGCACACGAAAACAAAGTCATCGCCAATGTTATTTATCCCAAGAGAGGGAAATGAAACACTGAGTAAACCTACAAAAGGATGAATCTAATGGTCTCGCAACCAAGAGATGGGTAAGGGAGTCGATTACGCAAGGGTGTAGCACCTCAAATTTGCACTCCCCACTCATGCATACATTTCATTTTTAGGTCATTAACATCACATTAACATTACATTAACATGGCATATTGCATTGCATCTTGGCAACTAGAAAGGGCATCAAGAGGATTCATCAGTGCAAGAGACCAAGCATTTCCTTGATATGGAGGACACATGAGTATTCTAGAGAGCTTACATGAATCAAGGTTCATTTTGAAGTAACTTGACCAAATATCAGAGGCTCAAAGTCATCAGTGCATTGCCAAGTCATCTGGGCCCATAAAAGTCAACTACAAGTCAATTGAGGGCTAGGAGGTGGAGAAATGGTTTGAGACACTTCATTCATGTTCAAAAGAGGTTTATTCATCATGTCAAGTGTCTACATTGAAGATTTTGAAGCCAGATCAAAAGTTTCCAAAAATGGAAAGTGACCTGTAATTTCAAGTTTCCAAAAATGGCAAGTTTTTGGACCAACTTCAACTTGACTTTCCAACATCAAAGAAGCTTCAAATGAAATTTTGTCCAACATGAAAGTTGAATATATTTCTCTCCCATTTCCAAAAAGTCCAAGATCCTGAGCATCTGATGAATGGTTAAGGAGTTATGATCCATTGACTGCAAAGTATGCATGAAACTTCAACAAGCCATATCTTTTGAACCAAAACTCCAAATGGAGTGCCTCTTTTTGCATTATGCTCCTCATGACATATATTTTACAAATCATTCATTACATGGCATGAAATTTATTCACATAATCACTTGGCCATACATGTGATTTTTGGAAGGAAAACCATGAATTTAAAATTGGTACATCATATGAGTTTTTTAACCATTCCAACATGTGCATGGGATGATTTTAATGGTGCATGTGCACTGTTCACGGGGGATTGCCATGCATAGGGTGTTTTTACCATTTGTACATACACCTTATATCTTGTTAATTCCCATTAACCTTGGCCTAATTACAATTTCAGCATAATTAACAGACGGTATAAAGGCTTAACTGTAACTGTTTCATTCATTACACACATTTTCAGATCTAGAATCCTCTTTCGCTCTCAATTTTCTCTTCATTGATTTTTCAAAATTCTACACATAAACCTGGATTTTCCTTGCATAATCATGAACATGGAGTGTTGTTGAGCAGGATTCAACGTGTATTTGGTGGATTTCATCTCAGATTCGTGCATACCACAAGTTTGAATGCATTAATGGAAGTTCCAAATTGAGCTTGATTCAGGTCTTTTCATGTGCCATTTCTTGCATCTAACTTCAGTGGAGCTCAAAGGAAGTGAATCTGGAAAGCTTGAAGCCTTGAGGACACTGTTTTGGTCACTGCTCTTCAAACAAGGTGAATTTCGACCTTCACTTTTCTTCTTTTTATGTGCCTAGACTTATAGATCTTCTCATGCTGATTAATCTGATCTAAATTTCATGTGAAATGGTTGAGTATTGGCTGTGATATGTGTAACACCTCAAAATTTGCCCTCCTCTCTTGGGGCTAGCTTAGCATATTGCATTTCATTTTTAGGACATTAGTCATTGCATCTTTGCATATCATGTGGAAACAATGAGCAAGTCATCCTCCTAGGTCTTTTTCAGAAGATGGAGAGGGTAAGAGATTCAAGCTTGAGGGTCTCATGAATTGATCACTAATCATCTGAGGGTTTGTGCTTCAATTAGGGTTTCTTGTTTCCTCAAGGAGATTGATCATTATCTTGGTTGAAATGGTACATCACCATCATCATGGTCTTATCATCACCAGGAGGTTCATTGTGCCTGATCAGTTCCTTGGGATTAGGGTTTTGACCTCTGGTCAACCCTAATCAGTTGAATTATGCCAATCAGGGTTTGTCAAGGAGATGAGGTTTTTCATGATATGGGGATCATCATGTGGAAAACTTTCCAAAAATAGAAAGTGACCTGTAATTTGAAATTGCCAAAAATGGAAAGGTTTTCTCCTCAATATTACATCATCAAGAAAGCTTCAAATGAAATTTTGTTGAACATGAAAGTTGTAGATCTTGTTCTCCCATTTCCAAAAAGTCCAAGATCATGAATTTCTCATACGTGGTTGAAGAGATATGATCAAAACTTGGTCAAGTGAACATGGGACTTCAAATGTGCATAACTTTCAAACCATAAGTCCAAATGAGATAGCTCTTTTTGCAACATTCTCCTTTTAACCTCTAATTTCCAAATTTGGCATTACATGACATGCATTCCATTCACATAAATATTTGGAAATTTAATTGATTTTTGGAGGGAAAAATGAAATTCAAAATGTGTGCATTATTTGAACATGACATTGCTTCCATTGGCTCCAAAATGGTTTTTTGAGTGAAATTCAAGTCATACACGTGCACTGTTCACCCATAATCTCCATGCATAAGGAAAATGTCATTTTTGCATGTGCACTTTGTTTTCACTAATTACAATTGCCATGGCTTAAGTGTGATTAAGGACTTGATTAAGAGAGAGTATAAAGCACAAACCCTAACAGAATTTCACAAGAGCACATCACATTTTTCAGATCTACAAAATTTTCTCTCAAACTTTCTCTCATTTTTTCTTCACAATTCTTCAATCCAATTGCATTTTCCTTACCAAATTCATCATCTAGTATCGTTATTGATCAAGATTCAAGCAAGATCCAAGCCAATTCGTGCAAACTGAATCAGCTTGAAGCAAGAACACAACAATGGTGAATTTCGAATTCTGTGGAATCGTGAGCAATTGAACTTGAATCTTCATTCCAATCAACTCTACAAGCTTGCTAGAAGGTCATTTGAGCATTGCAAGGCCTGAAACGTGTGGATTCGAAAGCTGCTCTTCAAGAGGTCATGAAATCGTGTCTCTTATTTCTCATTTTTGTTATGCTAAACTTGTAGATCTTGGTTGTGTGAGCATGCTGAGCTTTGAATCACTTAAAACCGTGCATTATCCATTTAGATTCGATAGATTAAAGTTTCATGTTGAAATTTTGTTTGCTTTGATCCACATGATTTAGGATGTTATATGCTTAGTTATTGGTTGATTTGTGCTCTCCAATGAAAGATCTAGCTATTCATGTGCTTAATTTGAAGAATTGGGAAATTTGTTCATGGTGTTCTTGTTGGATGTACTGTTCATGGCCGAACGATGAAGAAGATGATGAACAGGATTCGGCCACGGTTTTTTCCATGTAATTCCGTTGCCTTTGGTTTCCTAGGGTTTGACGCGATTGGCTGCATGAGCCTCACATGCGTGGATTCTGATTGGCTCTGGCCAATTTAAGTGAAATGCTGCGTTTGCAGCTGGCGCCAAATCATCTTAATTCAAATTAAATCCATTATATTCCAATTAATTCATTTTCATTTCATTTTTATTTCAATTTCATTTTGCATCTTTAAAAATTCATAACAAATCCAAAAATGATCCAAAAAATGTGAGGATTTTTGCATTGATTTTCTTTTTCTCTCTAGTTTTTTATCATCATGATAACTCAAATTGTGCTTGGCTGATTAAATATTTTGCCTAGGATTCTTGTACATGTGTGCATTTTGGACATGGCCTTGCTTATGCATTTGTGAAATGATGGTTGTTAATCCAATGCTCATGAAATTTTACCTGATGAAACGGGACATCTTGCTTGACATTTTGGTGTTGAGTTTGCATTTTTATCAATTGCCATTGCTGAGTTATGATTTTTCTAAGTTAGGTGTGACAACTAGTGTCACACCTTTGCTTGTCCAATTTGATTGATTAATTTGCCATGCCAAATGAGTTCCAATTGCCATGATTTTTTGTATCGAGCTTTATATGAATGTTGTGAATGCTCATGATTTCTTGTGGAATTTTTGGAATCATTTCTGATTTGATTAAGATTTTTCATTCTGGATGGTCATTTGTGAGCTTTTGAAGTGTCTTGAACTTCAATCTTTTGTGAAATGCTTGTGCTTTATCCTATGAATGCGAAATTTTGCACACTCTTTCTAGACATGCTGAATGTGTTTTTGGCTTTGGTTTGAGGTTTTTACCTTTTACCATTTCTGTTTTAGGCTTGTGCTAAGTTGATGTACCAAGATGTGTCACATTTGAGCTTGTTTTGCTTGCCTTGGCTTATGCAATTTGATTACCATGCCTAATCTTGTCCAAATGCTCTAATTTTTTGTGTGATGATCATGTTGTGTGTTCTGTTTACCCATGAATTTTGTTGAGATTAATTGAATCATTTTTGAATTGTTGTGCATTTGTTCATTCTGTTGTCTCAATGTGCTTTCAATTTGCATACCTTGCCATGATTGGTTTATGAAATGAAATTGGTGAATGATATTGATGTGGGATATTTTGGATGATGTTCTTAATTGATTGAAGTTGGTTCATGTTGAATTTCATGTTCTGTTTTGGATTATTTCTCCATCTTTGACCCTAGGCCTTGACCTAGTGGTTTGTCTCATCTTTGAGCTTTGATTTCAGGTTAAACATCCAGGTTATATGGTTCATGGTGCAACCTCACTTGAGCATTTGATGCTTGCTTTTGACTACTAACTTTGTGTGTTTTGTAGGGTTGTTAACTCATTTGAGTTTGACTTATGGCTTATGCCTTTGCTTATTGGGTTTGACTGTTGATATTGATATTGTCTGTTTGTCTGTACAGTTGAACTGATTTGTGTGATGTTTCTACAGGTACATAAGTTGCTTAAGTTCATTTTGAACTTGCTTTTGCTTGGTTGCTTAACCACATAGGTATAACTCTCTGACTTCATGTAGTTTGGAAGACCTGTCCTGTTACTTGGGCAGGCACCTGTCTGAAGCCCTCCTTAAGAGGCAATGCTTGTGAATGTTTATCTTTGTGCCAAGCAGGAAAAGACCTTTGATAAGGCAATTGGCAGATAAAAGAGATGTGCAATCCATCTCCTGCTATTCAGTGTGTCATCCACTTTGCTCACACACCTTGTGTTGATGCATTGTGGATATTAACCCAAGATCTTTGTTGAGTCAGTCATATGTGGAGAAGAGTTCCAACTTTCTGAACTCCCAAACTTTCATTTGTCTGAAGCTCTCCCAGGCCAGGGATAAGAGCTGTGAGGTCTTACCCTCACTTCCCCATTTCATCTGCTTCACCCTAACTCTCAATGTTAGGGTTAAGAGCTAACTACACCCGATTCCAGTTGGCTTGTGTTTCACAGCCTAACCTTGTGTGGGCCCACTTTGTTTGTATATAGTGTGTGCTAATTGTGTGTATGTTTGCTTTGCCTGTTTAGGATAGCTTGATGCCTGTGCAAGTTAGATAGAAAACTCAACCTAGGACCATTGTGGATTACATGATAACTATTAGGCTCGAGTCAGTCTCCCTTCTAGTTTGTCATTTCCCAGTCTCTGGTTAGGAGAAAGTTTCTCCCCTGTTAAGGGGAACTACGTTGCCCTGATCCTCATACCAGATGAGGTACGTAGGCAAGAGATCGTACGAGATCTCTCCGGGCACCTTTTTTTCTTTTTGTGTGTGTTTGCTCGACAGTTACTAGGCTCGAGTGCCAGACTCCTTAGTAACTTGTTTTGTTGTTAATCCTTCTCGTGTGTCAGGAGATGGACGTAAGACCAGCGATTGGCAGTCCGTATCCTATTGGGGTTTGTTTGTGTGGAGTCTGACGTAAGCCCAGCGATTGGCAGTTGGTTTCCTGTGTGTGTTTGTTGGTTCGGAGTCTGATGTAAGTCCAGCGATTGGCATTCGGTTTCCATGTTTGCCTGTTTGTGTGGAGTCTGACATAAGTCCAGCGATTGGCGGTCGGTTTCCTGCGTGTGTTTTGTTTGGCGTGCGTGAGCCAAACTACGGTAGCTCTGATTCTCATTCCAGATGAGATACGTAGGCATAGGATGCGATATCCTAGCGAGCCCTTTCCCCTCTTATCCCACCTGTGTTGTATCCAGTGTGTGTGTGCATTGTTTTGAGCAGTTTCTTTGAGCAACCTTATTCCTATCTTTTTGAGCGTGGATCCCGTCGAGTACGACGGATGCGTAGGGGTGCTAATACCTTCCCTTCGCATAACCGACTCCCGATCCCATCTCTCTTTGGTCGCGAGACCATGTCTTTTCCAGGTTTACTTCGAGCGTTTCCTTTCCCTCTTTGGGATAAATAACGCACGGTGGCGGCTCTGTTTGTTTTGTTTTTTTCCCGCCGGTTGTTTTTCGCGGATGCGACAGCTGGCGACTCTGCTGGGGAATATAGAAGTTGACCTATTGCTGGTCCATCTTCCCTAAGCGAGTCTCTCCTAGCGTTCTCTAGGATAGTTGAGGTTGTTTGTGCTGCTTTATTTATTGCATTTATGATTATTATGTTGTGTATATATTTGCATAAATGTCTGCATTCATCATACTAACATTGTGTTGTCTTCTGTACAGGTGGTTCCTCTGTTTTGGGGTGGGTGTTCTGAGTGGGGCTAAAACCCAGGCCCGAGTATACACCTAGGATTAGTGTGGTCTCACGTTTCCTCACTTGCTTTATCAGCATGATGTTGCGACGTGACATACCACAAGCCAGACGAGGTTCTTCTGAGTGAGCTCTTCCACTGTGGAGTACTCCACTTTGGTCTAGTTACCTCTTTTGAGCTATTGACTTCGGTGACCGTGCTTTCCCGGATCTTTGGTTTAGACGGTCTTAAGAGAGCTGCAGCGGCACACCCGAAAGGGCAAACCCATTGAGTATCTTTGCCCGATTGTCGAGACCATTATCCGCCTTAGGATGGCCTGATTAGAATTCACCTGTGAGGGGAGGGTTGATTCTTACAGATGCATGTTCTGATGGTGACTTTGATGGTGACTAATGGTTCAGCTGTTGATCAGAGTCCTATTTATAAGTCGGATTTATGGATTTATTTCCGAGACGCCGGAGTTCCGTCCGTGGTATTTATCAGTGGGGATCCGTTTATTTCAGGATTCCCTGGGCTGGTTCAGAGATTGTTGTGGCTATCAGTTCAGTGTCTCTCTGTGATGATGGTGATGATGGTGATGTATCATTCAGTTCCGTTTATTTCGGAACCCCAAGTCGGATTTGTGGTTACATATTCCTTCAGATGGTTGTGATCAGTTCAGAGACCGTGACTCAGTGCAGTGAATGTTCAGATGACTTGGAGGATGGCACAGTGCATTGCATTCATACACCAGCATCATTCACATTTTGCATTTATCTGCATCTAACACATGTTTATCCATATGCAGGGGACATTCTTGATCGAGATCCTGGTTGAGAGACTTCTTTGTTCCAGACATGAGGCCCGGCCTGAAAGACGATGTTGTCTATAGTTTCTTCAATCCAGAGATTGATGTGTTGAGGGATATGATAGCATTGATTACACCTGACCATGTGGGGTTGTTCCGTGAGTATTATGGTGGTATTCTGAAGTTGGTTTTCAGGCTCACAGACAGTGATAGGAGCGTCATCCATACTCTTCTCCAGTTTTATGACCTGGGCTTGAGGTGCTTTGTTTTCCCAGATTACTTGTTGGGACCTTTGATGGAGGACTATGCTAGCATCCTGGGTATTCCGATCAGAGATCAGATTCCGTTCTACGTCACTAAGGAGGAACCTGATGTTGTTGAGATTTCTCGTGCTCTTTATTTGAGCCCGGAGGTGACCAAGGGGGGTTTGAAGGAGAAGGGAAAGCTGCCTGGTTTTCATCTAAGTTTCTTGGAGGCTAAAGCCAAGGAGCATGATGTTGTGGGTAATTGGAGGACTGTCTGTGCTTTGATTGCTGTGAGCATTTATGGGATCATCATGTTCCCTAACTAGAAGAACTTCGTGGACATTAATTCCATCCGGTTGTTTATGCAGAGGAATCCTATTCCTACCCTGGTTGGAGATGTATACTACTCGGCCCATAATCGGAACGAGAAGCGGCATGGGGGATTGATCCGATGTTGTGCTCAGCTGTTGTACAAATGGTTTATGGGGTATTTGCCTTCCAGAGGTGCCTTTGCTTTTGTTCTTCATGACCAAACTGTGAATTGGGCGACCAAGTTGATGGGTTTGCGAGCCAAGGACATAGCTTGGACTCACAATGGTGTGGCCGGACGAGATTTCATCTACAGTTGTGGGAGTTTTCCCAATGTGCCTCTCATTCAGGGTTGCATTAATCACAACCTGACGCTTCTTAGGAGACAGATGGGGTTCGCTATGGAGGTTCCTCCTCTCGAGCGCGAGATTCAGGAGTCTTTATATTTCTCGGCTGAGGGTAATCTGACACGGTTGAGGCAAGTGTCTGGGGTATGGCGTAACATTCAGAGGAAGGGCAAGGTTCCTTTTGGTAAGGTTAACAGCAGGTCTTTTCCTACATTTGACAATTGGCTTAGGAAGAGGATAGAGCTCACACATCTACCATTTCCTGGAGGTGATCCTTGGTGTCCTTTGATTGAAGGGCCACGTTCTTCTGTCAGTATGGAAGAGTTCCTTGAGATGAAGAAAGCTAGAGATCAGCTGCAAGCAGAGAAGACTGAATTGGAGATGAGTGTTGCTAGAATTCAAATGGCTAATCAGGAAATCAAAGAGAGAATAGAAGATCAGGATAAGAGACATGCTCTGGAGGTGAAGCGCTTTGAGATAGACACCGCCTATTATTGCAAGATCAACCAAGCTTTGGAGTCATCTGCGAAGGAGTATGACATCACCAAGGAGAAGCTAGCTAGAGCTTCGAAGGTCATTGAGGATGAGAAGAGGAGACAAATTCTTGTGAAGACTCAGAGGGAAGTTAGAGCCAAAGTCCTTACTACAGAATGGGAAGCGGAGAAAGCGAAGATTATGGCTGAGAGAGATCATTATCTTGCTGAGAGAGATCATTACTTCAGACAGATGAAGATTCACCAGAAGGAGACGGGGAGATTACAGCAGGAGAACACTGAGCTTAGGTTCGCGGTGAAGTTTACCAAGATGGTTGATGATGCAGAGCCGTCTGTGGGACCCTCATCAGTCTAGACCTTTCTCATTTGTGTGGATTATCGTCAGGCCTGTTGACGGAATTCACTTGTTTGTATTTTCTTTCTGATTCTGGAGAATTGTAATTTGACTTGTATAAGACTGATGTATGACTTTTGCACTTATAGTGCACTTTTGGTATACAGTGGTTATTATCATTCAGTGATTGATCTTCAAGCTTTATTTGCTTATTTGTGCACACTCACAACAAACACATGGTTGGGGGATATCTTTGCTAAATCATAACTTCCTGCTCTGTATGGCAAAACCAGACGATTGATGTCAGAATGTTGCTGCTGAATTATTATCTGTCTCGATGAAACCAGGATCGAAAGACAGAGTGTTCCTCATACGGATAGACATTGCATTCATGTGTGAGTCATAATAATTGTCTTCTATTTTGCAGGTGTCAGTTTCTAACATGTTTGATTGACATAGGAATGATGAATCCACCCAACACATACATTCTCGAGCTGAAAGAGAAGATGGGAGAGCTGATCAATGTCATGCAAGAGTTCGCCTTGGGGCAGAAAGCAATTGCCGAGAAGGTGGGAGGATTGAAGACTGGCTGAAGAAGGGGAAAATACAAGGAAACGCTTCGTCGTCTGGATCGAAGAAACCCTTTGGTAATGGTCAGCATAAGAAGGAGGATGGCACGAGTGTTGTGCATGCCCAGAGGGGATACGGTGGGGATCATTACTACCAGCACACTGCTGTGGTAACGATTCTTGTTGGTAATCAATTTCTACCACGGCAGCATCAGTTCCCTCAACAGAGAGCACAGAGAGCTGGATGCCAAGTGAGAGGAAAGGGGATTGATCGTCAGTTTGATAAGCCACCCATGACGTATGCTCTTCTGTTGAAGAAGTTGAAAGATCTCGGAATGGTACAATTGAGGACATTAGCTCCATTGAGATCAGATCAGAAGCCTCCTAATTATTATGAGAACGCCAAGTGTGAATTCCATTCTGGTGCCTCTGGACATAACATTGAGGGTTGTAGAGCCTTTAAGCATGTTGTCTAAGACCTGGTGGATTCCAAGGCCCTCAATTTTACACTATCACTGAATGTTAATGCCAATCCCATGCCGGCGCATGGTCAGGTGATGGTGGGTGTAATCGATGAAAATTCAGATCGCGTCTGTGCGGTGGGAGAAGAGAATGACAGTGACTGTGAACTTGACTCGTAGATAAAACCGTGCGTGCCAGGGATGGAAGTCCAGAACTGGAAGGCCTGAAAAGATCATCACTGTCACTCATCCTGAAGAGTAATATTTTTGTTTTTCAATTCTGTTTGCATGAAAGCCATACGTTTTTCCCGAAAAGTAATGGTCCATTGTAAGGGCCATCTCATGTGTTTCATTGTGCAACATTTTGCATCATTAATAAATGGATGTTTTTTCACATTAAAAGCGGTGTTCCCTGTTTTTCACTTATTTTTGCAGTTTAAAAATAAAAAATGGCAATGTTTGTTTTCATTTTTTCCCTTTTTTGATTTGACTTGTTCCAACTTCGAAAAATATGCTCCGGATCTCAGTGATAACAATTCGGTTACACCTCTGTATGACTTCGACAATCCGATCTATCATGCCGAAGAAAAAGGCGAAGAAGATTGCGATCTGCTGGAGTTAGCCAGGTTGTTGAAATAAGAGGAGAAGGTGATTTTACCGCACGATGAGCGAGGCCAGATTGTTATTCCATGCACCGTCGAGGTCAGAAAGGAAGTGAAAATTGGGGCCGTTTCAGAGGCGAGTCGAGAGCAGAATGGTAGCCCTGTTGAAAGAGCATGTGGATACCTTCGCCTGGTCGTGTCAGGATATGACAGGGTTAGATACCGATGTCGTTGTGCACAAGCTACCATGGGGAGAAGATTGTCCTCTAGAGAAGCATAACGCCGGTGCTACTTATCAGAGAGCCATGGTGACTTTGTTTCATGATATGATTCATCCTGAAATTGAATGCTATGTTGATGACATGATAGCAAAGTCCCAGACAGAAGAGGGGCATCTGGTAGATCTGGCCAAGCTGAGTGGACCAGTTGAGACAATTCAAACTGAGGTTGAATCCGAATAAGTGCACTATCAGAGTGCGGTCCGGTAAGTTGCTGGGGCTTATTGTGAGCAGAAAAAGGAATCGAGGTCGATCCTGCTAAAAAAAAAAGAAAAAAAAAAGAAATAAGAGAAATGCCTGAACCGAAAACAGAGAAAGAGGTTCGTGGTTTCTCAGGTAGATTGAACTGCATTTCACGGTTCATATCTCACCTAACAGCCACGTGTGAACCCATATTCAAGCTGAGAAAGAAAAGATCAAACGGTCAGGTGAAATAATGATTGCCAAGGGGCATTGAGAAATAAAAGAAAAAGTTGCAGGAGCCTCCGATTCTGTTGCCTCCCTATGGAAAGAGAATGTTAATCTGTACTTGACGGTCCTCGAGGGGTCTATGAGGTGTGTACTGGGGCAGCATGACGAGTCTGGTCGAAAAGAGCATGCAATTTACCTTAGCAAAGGGTTTACCGACTGTGAAACAATACATTCACTGCTCGAGAAAACTTGTTGTACTTTGGCATAGTTTGCTCGCCGACCGAGACAGTATATGCTGGTTCGTACCACTTTGTGGATTTCCAAGATGAATCCGATCAGGTATGTATTTGGGAAGCCAATATTGAGAAGCCAGTATTGACCGGACGGGTTGCGAGAGGGCAAATGATTTTGATTAAATACGATATTTCAAGGGGAGTGTATTGTCTGATTACCTCGCCCAACAACCCGTGGAGGATTATCAACCGATGATGTTTGAGTTCCCTGATGAGGACATCTCGAGGTTCTCAAATCGAAAGATTCCGAGGAACCGATCCCGGAGGAAGGGCCTGACCCTGAATCCGAACGGATTCTGATGTCTGATGGGGCCATTAACATGAATGGAAGCGGAGTTGGTGCTGCTTTGGTTACGCCAAAGGAATCCCACGTTCCTTTTGTTTCCCGGCTAACGGTCAAATGCACTGATGGTGTGATTGAGTATGAGGCTGGTGTCCTGGGTATCGAACCTCGGTGCGTCTACTGGGGCAAAGCCTTTCTCGTTGGTATATGGGATGGAAGCCGTATTACCGGTTGAGGTTCAAATTCCCTCTTTGAGAGTCCTGATGGACGTGAAACCACAAGAGGCTGAACGGTTGAGGACTCGGTATGAAGAGTTGAGCCTGATTGAGGAAAAGAGGCTGGCGGCCATCTGTCATGGGCAGTTGTACCAGCAGAGGATGAAGCGTGCTTTTGACCGAAAAGTGCGACCTCGCGTGTATCACGTGGGTGATATGGTGTTGAAAAGGATCCTTCCTCCTCAAAACGATCGTAGGGGCAAATGGACACCCAATTATGAAGGTCCATTCGTGGTCAAGAAGGTTTTCTCTGGCGGAGCCTTGTCGTTAACGACCATGGATGGCGAGGATTTTCCATCCCCTGTGAATGCGGACGCAGTTAAAAAATACTTCGTATAAAGAGACCCGCTGGACGAAAAGAATAAAAAAAAGTTCAGGCAAAAATGGGCATCCCGGCGAACCAGAAAAAAGAAAAGGTTCAGGCAAAAATTAGGGATAAAAATGAAAAATTGTACACCCGGCAAGTCGAAAACCTGAAAAGGCGACTTGGGATAAAAAGGGTATCCCGGTGGACTGAAAACCCGAAAGGGCGGTCCAGGCAAAAGAGGGATTGAAACGAACAACTACGTCTAGCATGATCGTTTGTACTTTGGATATGACACATGGATAATCCTCGGTAGGGATCAGTCGGAAACGTCTTGTTCAGAAGGCGGAAAGTGCGGAGAGTCTGAGGACATATGGGGTGTAACCGAGTTGAAACTCGATGAGATTACGGTTTCACATTTCCATAAGGATAGATTTTTCTTTTTGTGCGTAATTACCTCTTTTCAGGAATTGCTTCCTTTGTATTGCTCAGTTTGAGCCACACTTTTTTCAGTCAATAAAATGCATATTCAGTCAAATAATTTTGTTTTTGTTTTCATTACCGCTTTGATTGCAAAAATATCCAATTGTTTGTGATAAAGAATTTTGCATTTTAAGACATACAGGTCCCTTCCAATGCATGTTTATAAGATTGAAAGCTTGAAATCTTATTCGGAAGGTTGAGTGACTCAAGTGTTGGGATCTTAACACGCCTGGGGCACGTTTTTATCTAACGATCTCTTTTGCAGGTACTGTTAGATATTTTCACTCACTTGCAGGTTGTGATGTGGAAGCTTTTGATAAAAGAATCCCCACGGAGTCCGATCAGGGACGAATGGATGGAGAAATGGTGAAAAGATGACGAAAGACGTACGACGATCCTGGATATTAATCAAGAAGACTCTTCAAAGTCTGAGATTGAAAAGTCTGTATGAATCCCAGGAGTTCGATCACCGTGGAGTACAGAGACGTCAGGAATACAAGGTGATGAATCAAAAAAGTCCAGACGAGTCTGGGAGTTCTCAAAATTGGAAAGCTGACAGTGAATTTAGACGATGAATGCCATGGTTCGACGAGTCGACGGGTGTTCTGCGCTGGACTTTCCTGGTTTCCCCAAGCAGAGTGGGGATTGTTACCTCCTCAGCAGATTCAAGGTCTGTGTTTTCCCTAGCAGGGTCGGGATGGTTATCTCCCCAGCAGGTTTTAGATCGGTGTTTCCTCAGCAGCCAGGCCTGGAGGTTGCTATTCCCCCAACGGAGGTATCTGTTGGTAGTGGTTTCTCCAAGACGAGTCGGGATTGTCATATCCCCAGCGAGTCGGAGATTAATTGTTTTCCCCACAGAGTGCGTTGGTGGTTTCTTCCCCAGCGATGTCCCCAAGCGGATCGGGTGCAGAGGAGGTTATTCCTGGTAAGGGTGGCCTATTTCCCAACAGAAGTGTTACTCCCCAGCAGGGTGGAGATCGGAGTGTTGGCGATTTCCTCAGCAGAGTGCCTCGAGCTCCCCAGAAGAGTCCCTTAAGGGGGATACTTTTTATGCATTCATCATGTAGATAAGCATAGCATATTGCATAATAAATCGCGTAGCATTTCCATGATTATGGAGCATTACGCATGAAAAAAAATCATGCATCATCATTGCAAGCATCAGCTAGTCTCAAGCCGTGGTTACCGTTTGAGATTTGGTTTCGCCAGTGGGTGAAGATGCTACTCAAGCCGTGGTTACCGTTTGAGGAGTGGTTTCGCTAGTTGGAAAATCAGCAGCATTGCAAGTATCAGTTACTCGAGCCGTGGTTACCGCTTGAGATTTGGCTTCGCCAGATGGTGAAGATGTTACTCTGAGGAGTTTAGCATCGTGATTTTGAATCAAAGGTATTCCCCAGTAGTGCGATATTGGAGGAAGGGTTTCTGTCGGGCGGAGATGGAAATGATAATTCAAGAAGTTTCGGGGTTCAAGAAAAGCAAAAGAAAAGTAAAGAGAAAGAGATAATCCCCAGCTGAGCGCAAATTGTTTGTTTGCTAGGGTTGAATAGAGGATGACATGCTCATGGCTTGTTATCCCCAGCTTGGGTCGTTGGCGCGCGTGCCGCCTCAGGTATCACTGTCTCTTATTTCTGCCGATATTGACGGGCATGTCCAGTTTCCGGTGATCAGACCGAGGTGGTATTCAGGCCAGTTTCCGGTGTTCAGACCGAGGTGGTATTCAGACCAGTTTCCGATTTTCAGATCGAAGAAGTTTCTGACGATCAGGTCGAAGTACTTGTGGCACTCAGGCCAGTTTCCGATGTTCAGATCCAAGAAGTTTCCGACGATCAGGTCGAAGTACTTGTGGCACTCAGGCCAGTTTCCGATGTTCAGATCGAAGAAGTTTCCGACGATCAGGTCGAAGTACTTGTGGCACTCAGGCCAGTTTCCGATGTTCAAATCAAAGAAGTTTCCGATGATCAGATCGAAGAACTTGTGGCACTCAGGCCAGTTTCCGATGTTCAGATCGAAGAAGTTTCCGACGATCAGGTCGAAGTACTTGTGGCACTCAGGCCAGTTTCCGATGTTCAGATCGAAGAAGTTTCTGACGATCAGGTCGAAGTACTTGTGGCACTCAGGCCAGTTTCCGATGTTCAGATCGAAGAAGTTTCCGATGATCAGGTCAAAGTACTTATGGCACTCAGGCCAGTTTCCGATGTTCAGATCGAAGAAGTTTCCGATGATCAGGTCGAAGAACTTGTGGTATTCAAACTGGTTTCCGATTTTCAGATCGAAGAAGTTTCCGACGTTCAGGTCGAAGTACTCGTGGCACTCAGGCCAGCTTTCCGATATTCAGATCGAAGAAGCTTCCGAAGTTCAGATCGATGCAGCTTGCGGCACTCAGGCCAGCTTTCTGGTATCCAAACCGAAGTGGCGTTCAGGCCAGTTGTTGGGCATTCAGGCCAATCTCTTGGTGTTCAGACCGATATTAATAATCTCATGTTCCGATGCTCAGTATTCAGACTGACGAGCGGCGTTCAGGCCATGGTATTCCTGTGTTACAATTTATTTTGGTATACAGATCAATGTTTCTGTTGCGGTATTCAAGCCGACTTTCTCCGTACCAGACGGATTCTGCTTTTTGAGATTGTGTCTTCGCCGATTCTGACAGGCATTGTTAATTATTTCCCATCAGAGTGCAAATTGTTCGTCTGTTCTTGGTATTCAATCACTCTTCACCCTGATCATCTGAAAGCCGAGGCTATTCATATCGACAGGTTCACAGTGGATTGAATAGGGGCAGCTGTAACACCTCAAAATTTGCCCTCCTCTCTTGGGGCTAGCTTAGCATATTGCATTTCATTTTTAGGACATTAGTCATTTCATCTTTGCATATCATGTGGAAACAATGAGCAAGTCATCCTCCTAGGTCTTTTTCAGAAGATGGAGAGGGTAAGAGATTCAAGCTTGAGGGTCTCATGAATTGATCACTAATCATCTGAGGGTTTGTGCTTCAATTAGAGTTTCTTGGTTCCTCAAGGAGATTGATCATTATCTTGGTTGAAATGGTACATCACCATCATCATGGTCTTATCATCACCAGGAGGTTCATTGTGCCTGATCAGTTCCTTGGGATTAGGGTTTTGACCTCTGGTCAACCCTAATCAGTTGAATTATGCCAATCAGGGTTTGTCAAGGAGATGAGGTTTTTCATGAGATGGGATCATCATGTGGTTTTATTGAGCTTGTATAAGCTAGGGTTTCATATTGGAGCCATTTAATCAAGAGATTGAGGCTCAAATTCATCTGTGCATGACCAAGTCATCTATCAACTACAAAAGTCAACTGCAAGTCAACTGTTGGATTTGGAGGTGGGAAGTGGTTAGAAATACTTCATTCATGTTCAAACAAGTCTCATTTGACATTTCAAACATCAACAATGAAGAAAATAAAGTCAGGACAAAACTTTCCAAAAATAGAAAGTGACCTGTAATTTGAAATTGCCAAAAATGGAAAGGTTTTCTCCTCAAGATTACATCATCAAGAAAGCTTCAAATGAAATTTTGTTGAACATGAAAGTTGTAGATCTTGTTCTCCCATTTCCAAAAAGTCCAAGATCATGAATTTCTCATGTGTGGTTGAAGAGATATGATCAAAACTTGGTCAAGTGAACATGGAACTTCAAATGTGCATAACTTTCAAACCATAAGTCCAAATGAGATGGCTCTTTTTGCAACATTCTCCTTTTAACCTCTAATTTCCAAATTTGGCATTACATGACATGCATTCCATTCACATAAATATTTGGAAATTCAATTGATTTTTGGAGGGAAAAATGAAATTCAAAATGTGTGCATTATTTGAACATGGCATTGCTTCCATTGGCTCCAAAATGGTTTTTTGAGTGAAATTCAAGTCATACACGTGCACTGTTCACCCATAATCTCCATGCATAAGGAAAATGTCATTTTTGCATGTGCACTTTGTTTTCACTAATTACAATTGCCATGGCTTAAGTGTGATTAAGGTCTTGATTAAGAGGGAGTATAAAGCACAAACCCTAACAGAATTTCACAAGAACACATCACATTTTTCAGATCTACAAAATTTTCTCTCAAACTTTCTCTCATTTTTTCTTCACAATTCTTCAATCCAATTGCATTTTCCTTACCAAATTCATCATCTAGTATCATTATTGATCAAGATTCAAGCAAGATCCAAGCCAATTCGTGCAAACTGAATCAGCTTGAAGCAAGAACACAACAATGGTGAATTTCGAATTCTGTGGAATCGTGAGCAATTGAACTTGAATCTTCATTCCAATCAACTCTACAAGCTTGCTAGAAGGTCATTTGAGCATTGCAAGGCCTGAAACGCGTGGATTCGAAAGCTGCTCTTCAAGAGGTCATGAAATCGTGTCTCTTATTTCTCATTTTTGTTATGCTAAACTTGTAGATCTTGGTTGTGTGAGCATGCTGAGCTTTGAATCACTTAAAACCGTGCATTATCCACTTAGATTCGATAGATTAAAGTTTCATGTTGAAATTTTGTTTGCTTCGATCCACATGATTTAGGATGTTATATGCTTAGTTATTGGTTGATTTGTGCTCTCCAATGCAAGATCTAGCTATTCATGTGCTTAATTTGAAGAATTGGGAAATTTGTTCATGGTGTTCTTGTTGGATGTACTGTTCATGGCCGAACGATGAAGAAGATGATGAACAGGATTCGGCCACGGTTTTTTCCATGTAATTCTGTTGCCTTTGGTTTCCTAGGGTTTGACGCGATTGGCTACATGAGCCTCACATGCGTGGATTCTGATTGGCTCTGGCCAATTTAAGTGAAACGCTGCGTTTGCAGCTGGCGCCAAATCATCTTAATTCAAATTAAATCCATTATATTCCAATTAATTCATTTTCATTTCATTTTTATTTCAATTTCATTTTGCATCTTTAAAAATTCATAACAAATCCAAAAATGATCCAAAAAATGTGAGGATTTTTACATTGATTTTCTTTTTCTCTCTAGTTATTTATCATCATGATAACTCAAATTGTGCTTGGCTGATTAAATATTTTGCCTAGGATTCTTGTACATGTGTGCATTTTGGACATGGCCTTGCTTATGCATTTGTGAAATGATGGTTGTTAATCCAATGCTCATGAAATTTTACATGATGAAACTGGACATCTTGCTGGACATTTTGGTATTGAGTTTGCATTTTTATCAATTGCCATTGCTGAGTTATGATTTTTCTAAGTTAGGTGCGACAACTAGTGTCACACCTTTGCTTGTCCAATTTGATTGATTAATTTGCCATGCGAAATGAGTTCCAATTGCCATGATTTTTTGTATGATGCTTGATATGAATGCTGTGAATGCTCATGATTTTTTGTGGAAATTTTGGAATCATTTCTGATTTGATTGAGATTTTTCATTCTGGATGGTCATTTGTGAGCTTTTGAAGTGTCTTGAACTTCAATCTTTTGTGAAATGCTTGTGCTTTATCCTATGAATGTGAAATTTTGCACACTCTTTCTAGACATGTTGAATGTGGTTTTGGCTTTGGTTTGAGGTTTTTACCTTTTACCATTTCTGTTTTAGGCTTGTGCTAAGTGGATGTACCAAGATGTGTCACATTTGAGCTTGTCCAAATGCTCTAATTTTTTGTGTGATGATCATGTTGTGTGTTCTGTTTACCCATGAATTTTGTTGAGATTAATTGAATCATTTTTGAATTATTGTGCATTTGTTCATTCTGTTGTCTTAATGTGCTTTCAATTTGCATACCTTGCCATGATTGGTTTATGAAATGAAATTGGTGAATGATATTGATGTGGGATCTTTTGGATGATGTTCTTAATTGATTGAAGTTGGTTCATGTTGAATTTCATGTTCTGTTTTAGATTATTTCTCCATCTTTGACCCTAGGCCTTGACCTAGTGGTTTGTCTCATCTTTGAGCTTTGATTTCAGGTTAAACATCCAGGTTATATGGTTCATGATGCAACCTCACTTGAGCATTTGATGCTTTCTTTTGACTACTAACTTTGTGTGTTTTGTAGGGTTATTAACTCATTTGAGTTTGACTTGTGGCTTATGCCTTTGCTTATTGGGTTTGACTGTTGATATTGATATTGTCTGTTTGTCTGTACAGTTGAACTGATTTGTGTGATGTTTCTACAGGTACATAAGTTGCGTAAGTTCATTTTGAACTTGCTTTTGCTTGGTTGCTTAACCACATAGGTATAACTCTCTGACTTCATGTAGTCTGGAAGACCTGTCCTGTTACTTGGGCAGGCACCTGTCTGAAGCCCTCCTTAAGAGGCAATGCTTGTGAATGTTTATTTTTGTGCCAAGCAGGAAAAGACCTTTGATAAGGCAATTGGCAGATAAAAGAGATGCGCAATCCATCTCCTGCTATTCAGTGTGTCATCCACTTTGCTCACACACCTTGTGTTGATGCATTGTGGATATTAACCCAAGATCTTTGTTGAGTCAGTCATATGTGGAGAAGAGTTCCAACTTTCTGAACTCCCACACTTTCATTTGTCTGAAGCTCTCCCAGGCCAGGGATAAGACCTGTGAGGTCTTACCCTCACTTCCCCATTTCATCTGCTTCACCCTAACTCTCAATGTTAGGGTTAGAGCTAACTACACCCGATTCCAGTTGGCTTGTGTTTCACAACCTAACCTTGTGTGAGCCCACTTTGTTTGTATATAGTGTGTGCTAATTGTGTGTATGTTTGCTTTGCCTGTTTAGGATAGCTTGCTGCCTGTGCAAGTTAGATAGAAAACTCAACCTAGGACCATTGTGGATTACATGATAACTATTAGGCTCGAGTCAGTCTCCCTTCTAGTTTGTCATTTCCCAGTCTCTGGTTAGGAGAAAGTTTCTCCCCTGTTAAGGGGAACTACGTTGCCCTGATCCTCATACCAGATGAGGTACGTAGGCAGGAGATCGTACGAGATCTCTCCGGGCACCTTTTTTTCTTTTTGGGTGTGTTTGCTCGACAGTTACTAGGCTCGAGTGCCAGACTCCTTAGTAACTTGTTTTGTTGTTAATCCTTCTCGTGTGTCAGGAGATGGACGTAAGACCAGCGATTGGCAGTCCGTATCCTATTGGGGTTTGTTTGTGTGGAGTCTGACGTAAGCCCAGCGATTGGCAGTTGGTTTCCTGTGTGTGTTTGTTGGTTCGGAGTCTGATGTAAGTCCAGCGATTGGCATTCGGTTTCCATGTTTGCCTAATTGTGTGGAGTCTGACATAAGTCCAGCGATTGGCGGTCGGTTTCCTGCGTGTGTTTTGTTTGGCGTGCGTGAGCCGAACTACGGTAGCTCTGATTCTCATTCCAGATGAGATACGTAGGCATAGGATGCGATATCCTAGCGAGCCCTTTCCCCTCTTATCCCACTTGTGTTGTGTCCAGTGTGTGTGTGCATTGTTTTGAGCAGTTTCTTTGAGCAACCTTATTCCTATCTTTTTGAGCTTGGATCCCGTCGAGTACGACGGATGAGTAGGGGTGCTAATACCTTCCCTTCGCATAACCGACTCCCGATCCCATCTCTCTTTGGTCGCGAGACCATGTCTTTTCCAGGTTTACTTCGAGCGTTTCCTTTCCCTCTTTGGGATAAATAACGCACGGTGGCGGCTCTGTTTGTTTTGTTTTTTTCCCGCCGGTTGTTTTTCGCGGATGCGACAATATGATGATTTAAAGTTTGATATGCTTAGATGTTTCCCTTCGATTCTCATTATCCATGATGTTTTTGGCCAAAATAGTGATGGATCTATGATCTACATGTTGTAACCTTTCCAATGATATAAGTTACATGCGATTCAGGATTTTTTTTTTGCATGAAGTTACTATTCATCCACCGTCTTCATGAAGAAGACGGTGGTTTCCTCCCTGCCTGGCCGCGCGCTTCGCCGTCTGTATTTAATTGAGATGCTAGGGTTTTTTGTCCTAGTCAGGCGCCATATGTGCTTCCTGTTGGCCTTTTGGTTGGCCTACAATCCTTTGACCAATGCCACGCGTTTCCTTGACCTGGTGACTGTGTGCCAACGCATTAATGGAACTGCATCGTTTTGGCCATGCATCAATTTGATTTCCAGCATTTGCATTGTTAAATATTATTTGTTTCAGCGCGTTTTTTACTCACACAGGGTTCGATTCCCACCGGTTCCCTTTTTCAAATTAATCCAACATTTCTTCTTTCCCTCCAATTATCATGTACATATTTCATTTTATTTCAATTATTTTATCCAACTTTAAAAAATCATATCAAATTGAAAATTAATCCAATTCACCTGCAATTTTTTGCTACATGATCCTTGTGATGTCTAGTATTTTTTAATGTGATTTTCTAATTTTTACCATGTGTGGATTTTTGAATGTGATGGATTGATTGAACATGATGCAAAATGTGATATGTTATGCCATTTGACTTGTGAAATACTCATACTTTCTCCAATTACCATGAAACTTGACATGATGATTCCTAACACATAACATGACTTTTGAGGCTTGGTTGTGCATTTTTAGCATTTGTCATTTCTGTTTTAGGCATATGAACTTAGGGTGTGACAATGTGTGTCACACAATTTGATGTTGATCTTATTCATTTTCATATCCATGCCAATTGATGTCCTCTGTTTCCAATTTTTTGCATGATGATTGTGTTTAATATGTTGAGCTTGCACAAAAAGTTTCATGATTATTGGATGTGTTTTTGACTTAATGTGCATTTTCTCTTCTTGATGCTCAAGTGTGACCACCATTGTGTGTCTTTGCCTTAGCTTGATTAATTGATGGCTTTACCTTTGGATTTGAGTTTGGTCCTTTTTAGGACATATTCATGCTTGATTAAATGTGATCCATGTGGAAAATTAACCTCTGTTTTGACTTTTTACTTTGCTTTTGACCCTAGTCTTTGGACTAGTGGTTTGTACTCACCTTTTGAGTTTTGCATTTCAGGTTCAAGCAATTAGTTCTAATGGATGATGTGATCTCATTCCATGAGATACAAGTTACTTTGGTTAACTAACCTTGCTGTTTTGTAGGTTCTTTGAATGATGAAACAATTTGAGTTGCTTGCATCTTATGCCTTGTACTGTTGTTGTCTGTTGATTGAGTTGTAACACTGTGATTGACTGATTGGTTGTTTGTCTGAACATAGTACTGATTGTTTTGACTTTCTTACAGGTACTTTAGTAGCTTTTGCTCATTATTTGAGCTTTGCTTTGCTTGTGGTTGGCATACCACTTAGGTAATTTCCATGTAGTCTGGAAGACCTGCTATCTTTGGCAGGCACCTGTCTAAAGCCCTCCTTAAGAGGCAATGTTTGTGGTTGTTTATGTTTGTGCCATGTACTTCAAAGACCTCCTAAGTGAAGAGGCAATTGGCAGATAGAAGGGATGTGCAATCCATCCCCTGCTATTCAGTTGAGTCATTCATCTTGCTCGCACTACATGCTGATGCATTTTGAATAAACACCCAAGATCATTGTCCAGAGTCAGTCATGTGGAGTAGGGTCCCTCATTCTGGATCCCCACACTTTCATTGAGTCAAGCTCACCCAGGCCCGGGTTAAGAGCTATGAGGTCTTATCCTCATTACCTTTTCATCTGCTCACCCTGACGGTCAATGTCAGTGGTTAAGAGCCTCAAATACCTTTCTAGTTGGCTTGTTTGTCGAGGTTGATATGACCCCTTGACTAAAGCCCAACCTTGATGCCTGAGCCCCTTGTTGGTGTGTTTACTTCATGCTGTATGTGTTTGTGTGGTGTGATTGTATCCCCATAGGATTGCTAGACATCGCATAGTCTCTCGTTTGCATGTCAATTAAGGTAGCACGGTTCCTTCGTATAGGACTTCCTTTCTTGCGTGAGCATCCTAAAACACAAGCAAACATTACCTTCCCTTAAGGACACGTTAACTCCTTCTACTACAGGTGAGTAAGTCTCCAAAGGTCGAGCATCCGGTAGATTGCGTAGTAACATTGTTCACTTAAAAAACACAAAACAAACAGAAATAGTTTAGCCGAACTACGGCAACTCTGATTCTCATGTCCAGATGAGATACGTAGGCACGAGATGCGATGTCTTGTCGAGTTTGACTAAGAACTAACCGTGATCCTTTTCTCTCGCCCCGTTGCGATTGAGACCTTCCCTTTCTCTTGCCCTAGTTGCAATCGAGACCCTTCTGCTTTGTGTGCGTGTTCGGAGTCTGATGTAAGTCCAGCGATTGGCATTCGGTTTCCCGTGTGTTTGTAGTTTGTTAGGAGTCTGATGTAAGTCCAGCGATTGGCCTTCGGTTTCCTGTTTGTGTTTCTTTTGTTGAGTCGGATGTAAGCCCAGCGATTGGCATTTGATTTCCAGTTTGTGTTTGTGTGTTTGCTTTGACGTCTCAGCATCTCGTTTCAGTGTTTTGTTTGGCATGCGTTAGCCGAGCTACGAGTGCTCTGATTCTTCCTCTGGTTAGAGAAGATATGTATGCATAGGATGCGATATCCTAGCGAGCACGTTTCCCGTTCCCTTGAACTACGTCGACTCTGATGTTTGCGTCTGACAAACTACGTAGGCCCAGGATGCGACATCCTACCAAGTCCGTTTCTTCCGTCTTTCATCTGTGTTTTATTCCAGTTTTGTGCAGTTTTTGAGCAGTCTTTTTAGCAACCTTATTCTATTCTTTCTGAGCGTGGATCCCGTCGAGTACGACGGATGCGTAGGGGTGCTAATACCTTCCCTTCGCATAACCGACTCCCGTACCTTGCAATCTCTGGTCGTATGACATTTCCTTTCCCTTTTTCAGATTTACTTCGAGCGTTTCCTTTCCCTCCTTTGGGATAAATAACGCACGGTGGCGGCTCTGTGTCTTTTTTCCCTCTGGTTTTTCGCGTAATGCGACAAAGGGGAAGGTATTATAACCCCTCACGTGTGTAGTACTCTATTGGATCCACTCTTGTTGTTCTAATCAAAGGGTGTGTCAAGTCTAAAACTAGGTTGCGAAGGGAATGAATGAAAATGAATTATTAACAGAGAAAAATAAAATATTTTTATTAATGCACTCTCTTAGGTTTTGCAACCCAATGCCTACGTATAAAAAAGAATTAGAGCATCGTAGTTCTTCTCAAAAAGACTTTGATGTGTTGGTGTTTTTTATAGGTAACAACCCTTATTGAAAATTTTCATAAGAAAAACCAAGTGGGAAAAAGAGTTTTGATTGGTTGAGTGTTTTTCTGTGTACTTCTCTCTTAATTATGAAAGAGTTTCAATAGTATTAGAGTGTTTTTGAATTTGATTAAGAAAAAGGCTTTAGTTTTGGAATGGATGCAAAATAGAAAGAGAATAACAAAAGGGGAATCTCAATCCTACTTATTGTCATGCAATATGGACTTAAAGTTAGGATCAAGGGAACTTCTACCTAATGTTGTCATGCATGGATAACAATCCTAGGGTCTACCTTAGTTCAATCTTGACCAAGAAAGGCCTAAATAACCCTATGGGGATTATGAAATAAAACACTTAAACAAGGAAATGAAAGCAATCAAACATCATATGAATCATATAATTAGGTAAATACCTAGGTAAGTAACAAACCAAGACCATAGATAACACAAAGAGAACTTAAACAAGTAGCATTCATGTAATTGAGGAAAAATAGGAGAAGATATGGAAATTAAACAATCATATAACACACGAGAAGTAAACACTTACTCACACATAGGCACTTAAACAAGATACCTAGAGCAATACCTACTTAAACAAGCAAGCATCAAAGATGAAAGAACATGCAATTAAGTGAACACCCAAAAAAGAAACAAGGTAGAAGGAAAGATTTTAATTTAAAAATCATACATCAAAGCATAAGGCATACAAATGATGAACATCTCTTAACCTAAGAACCATCCTACTTAAACAAGTAAGGAAGCAAAGCACACAAACAAAGGTTAACTGACCAAAAGAAGCATGTTATCAAACACTCATAGGGCAAAAACATATCATCAAAGTAAGATTTTACACATGTTAATCAAATACCTAATGGTAATGCACAATAGGGTTTGTACTTAGAAATCCCAAAGGAAGCAAACACTTAAACAAACTAGCATACAAGGTCATAAGTGTTGAGTGCCTAAAACTTAGCATGGCATGAGAAGGTGAATAGAAGTGAAGAAGATGAGATGACACACAAGTAAGCAACTAAGGCACAATAAACTCATTATCATAAATCAATCATGCTTTAAAAAAGAAGTATCACAAACATGCACAAAGGTAAAGTCACAAACAACCCTAATTGGAAACTAGTCCTCTAACCTAGGTGCTAACAAGCAAAGACAAAAGATAAGGGACAAGGTGAATAAAGAATAGAAAAATAATGAAAAAGATAATAAACTTAAACATGTATCTATGGCATATCAAAAATTTAAATAAGATTTGAATTCAAGGCATAAGCATTCAAGTAAGCAAACATTCATTCAAGTCAACAAGAGAAGTCAACAATTCTTAGCAAATAAGGATGGGCACTGTAAGACCCTAATTTTGACCCTAAGATCCCTCATGGCATCATATCATTGTTCATTACATTTGCCTTAAGGATCATATCATCTTGGCTCCTTAACCCTTGGGTTGAGACCACCAAGCATGCTTGAATTGTATATTATTGCTTTTCTTATATCGTTTACTAAACAAAAGCACAAAAATATGCCACTAACTTTGTTTCTTTTGAAGCTCAATCAACCATGTGATCCAAGGCTCTTAGGAGGCCCCTATGCCCATTGAAATGGCCAGATGAAAGTGAAAGAAAGTATGAAAATGGTTCCCAAAGCTCTCAATCATCATATATGCCTCCCAAGTATCTCAATTTGTCAATTTGATCAAGATAAACCAAAGGGCTTGAGGCTTGTTCCTCAAGGAAACCCTAATTTGGTTGTGCATTGGCTGTGCCTTGCTCATGAAGCAACCTCAACCCATGATCAAATATAATCAAGGGAAGTTATTTAGTTCATCATTTTATGCATATATGAGCTCATGTGAGTGTCCTCAATCATTCATTCATCAATATTTGAAGTTTGGCTTTGAGAAGTTGATCAGTCAAATCATTTGACTATTTTGAAATCCACTAAGACCTAACTTTTGATGTGTTTGTCAAATGAAAATGACCTCAAGAGAAAAAGTGTTTTTAAGAACCATATGAAAACCTTTCATGTTCATTAAAATTTCATTTGAAGCTTGGAAGGTCATCATTCATTTCAAAACATTATAGGTCATTTTGATTGAAACCCTAATTTTGGGTCAACTTCCCAAGGACCTAACTCCCTCATTTTTTTATGATTTTGAGGTGGGACCAAGTGAATTGGAAATTTTAAGATGTCTAATTCAATTGTTATGTTGGACAAAATTTCATAATCCTAAAAGAAACACACATGATAATACAAAACATTATAGGTCACTTTGAACCAATGTCATTGAAATGTGAAAAAGTCCAACTTCAAGTGCCCATAACTTTATCATCAAAAATCCAAATGATGCAAAATTTAGATCCAAATTGGTTGTCTTGAAAATATATACAACTTTGATGTTAGAGGTTTTGTCATTTGAGGCTTTCATCGTTTAAACAGAAGGGCTTGAAGTCGGTCCATTTTGGCAAAATATCCATATACATGTTTTGTACATTGAACTTCATGGCCAGTTTTCAATAATTTCCCAACTCCAAATGGATTTTTGTGCAACATAACATTTGTTCCTCATGTCAAGAGCTTTCTAACTATTACCCACATGCCTATGTTTCAATTTTTAAAATGGCATTTTCGAAGAGGAGACGTTTTAGGTTCAATTATGCATAACATATCAAAATTCCATGCACAAGCTGATATCATGAAATCTGCAAGTCCATTTCCATTTGGTTGATGATTAGCAGTCAATTGCAATTGCTTTTGGGCCTCCCATGCTCCTGTACAGGCCCATGCATGGAGGACCCAACTTCACACGCACACGGATATTTCATGCATTGCATCATCCCTTGGCTATAAATAGAAGGCTCCATTCACTTCAAATTTCAACCTAAAGGCGCCTAATGTTCTGCATAATTGAATCTCTAACCCTCACTCAAAGGAATTTTGATTTTTCTCTCAATTTTTCAAGTTCAATTTTCAACTTCATTGGTTGATCTTTGACTCATAATTCCTCATCCTAGCTTCTTTGTTACTTCATGAACAAGCTGCATCAAAGAATTGGAGTGGATCAAGCATTGAAAAACTGCACTTCAAAGGTTGATTCTCAAACTGTTTTCATTCAAATCTCTTTGGATTTTGAGCATTTCTTGTATTGGTTGGTACCTCTAAAGTCCTCATGTGAGAGGCAATTGGTTTGTGCTTTTGATTTTAGGAATTGAGCAAGTTCAGTTTGAACACCTTGTTTTTCCATCTCAAATTTCTCCTCCTATGAGAGTCTTGAGCAAAAACTTAGGGCACAGGGGTGATGTACATCACCCTAGCTTTCGAATGATGTATGGATCGTATATTATGGTGAAGGTTTGACAACCTATAACTCTGGCCGGAACAGTGAGTCTCACCGGAGAAGACGGTGGTTTCCACCACCGTCCTCGCATGGATGAGTTCCCGGCCCTTGGATTTGGCTCTGGGGATCTAATCTTGGCCATGCATTGTTATGACTTTCTTTTTATCCATGTGTTTCGCTGCTGACTATGGATCACCATGCACGCACGTTTCCCAGCCTTTTGATGCGCCATGTGAATTAATGAACCAAGATCCAAGCGCTGTGGATTTTTGCAATTTCTGAATTTTCATTTTATTTTCTTTTATTCCACTTATTTTAAAAATTCATAACTTCTTTATTTGGAATCACAAAAATATGGGACCAATTGCAAATTTTTTCTCTTAAATTCTAGTTTCTAAAAATGATTTTTAATTATTTTTGTGATTCCATTTAATATTTTTTGTGAGTTATTTCTTTTCTGGTTATTTTTAATTCATTTAAAATACTTTTCAATATTCAAAAATGCCAAAAATATTTTCTTAACATCTTTGAATGATGATGAATCTATGGAAAATATTCTCATTAATTTCTTAATTGATTTGAGATTTATTTGAGATTTTAGTTCAATTATGTTATTTTTCTTCATTTTTAATTGTTTAAAATTAGTTTCTATTTTCAAAAAATGGTGAAATTTTTTGTCAAACCTTGTTTGACCATGTTAGACTTATGATGATCCATTTGGACTTTTCCAAGTTGATTTGAAATGGATTTGAAGTTTGACCTTTATTTGTTTATTTTAATTCAAGTATTATTTTAATTCTAAAAATTACCAAAAATATTCTTATTGTTTCTTGACTTCTAAGCTTCATCTCACTTCTGTTTACCATTGATTGATGTTAATTCTATTCATGTTTGATCAATGTGTTTCACTTATGTCATTTGAATTTCAATTATGTACATTCGATTTCCATCTTCTTCTTCTTCTTTTTTCTTTTTGACCAATGAGTTAATGATTGGTGGTTAGCCTTGACATATGAGAGAGTTAACCTTCTTTGATCCAAATCAAATTCATCTTGATCAAAGATCAAGTGAATTACTTTGCATTAGAGATAGGTTGCCTCTTGGTCAAGCAAAAAACCTAAATCCATATAAGGTCATTCTTCTTTTCTTTTGGCATGGCAAGTTGTAGGAGCTTGGCTTACTAGTCATGATCTCTAACTTTTGTTTAATTGCCTATAATTTTGTTGACCGACCTCAGATAGGTCTGACTACTACATTAGTCCACTTACGATTGCTTAACATAGCGCTAAATTGCCTTATGGCACACTAACACTAACTACTAATTACTAACTTTTAATTCAAGCATTTAATTCTTGCAATTTACTTTAATGCAATTTAATTTCTTTCTCATTAATTCATTTGTCTTTGCCCTTTGCTCACTTGAGCTCATGTTTATGTTAATGCAATTTTCCTTTTGCTCACTTGAGCACATTATTGTGTATTCACTATTGTCTTGTACTTTGTTTTGTTTTGTTTGTGTGAACCCAATGCAAATGGAGAAAGGACTTAGATTTAGGACCCTACCTATGCTAAATGGAGTTTGAAGAGCAACTAGGCCTCATGCCTTTAGAATGCTAAAATTGTCAAAGAGCAACTAGGTCTCATGCCTTTAGAATGCTTAATCTCGAAGATGACATTGAAAGGACCCCTAATTCTAAACTCACTCTTGTCCATTCTTTCTATTGCATTGTGGAACTTTTTGATTTGTGTGTTCTTGTGATAGGGATCCCAAAATTGAGCTACTTAGAAGGACCATTGTCATGAGCATCCAAGATAAGAGAGACAAAAGCCAATTGGAAGATTCCTAGGAGCTTGATTGAATATTTGCTTGATTGCTTGAGTTAATTGCTTATTGCTTGCTAAGTCCAAAAGAATGGGGCAACTTGGATCATCTTTATGATCTCAAGAAGGGAACTCTAATTGGTTTTATTTCTCTTCCCTCATCTTTGCATGTTTAGGACCTAGCCCTTCTCTTCTTCTCTCCACTCTAACCCAAGCCAAACTTTTTGTGCAAACATTAACATTTCTTTCAAAATTAGAAACCTAGGCACTATGCCTTTGATTTTTCAAACTCTTTTTCATAACACTTATTTTGAATTAAACCTTAAGTCAACTTTGACTTTATTTTGTGAATACTTTTCATTTGTAAATACAACTCACTCAAATGTTTTTGTGGTACCAATGGCCACTTTTGTCAAAGCTTTTCATAAACATTAGCTATTAGGTTTGAGTTATCCTAGAGGTTGATATAATACTCACCTGTATCCTTAGTGATGGATTATAAGTCTTCCATGCTTATTATAGAGTTAACCCCTCACTGGCATGTTGAAGCTCTCCTCACATGGTGGATTTGTGGTTCTAGGTTGAGTTTTCTCCCTTTGATAACAAAAGACCTTAAGGCTTTTGACCAATCAATTCACCAACTTCTTTTGAGATTTTTACCCCGTACTACGAGGTTTTGATCCTACCTTTCTAAGATGGTACGTAGGCAATGGGTTTATCCATTCAAACACAAAATTGTAAATAACTTGTATATTCTTTTCTCATCTCCCCAATCATGTTTGCACAAATACTTTTCACAAACACCAACCTACCATACAACATTTGTAAAAAGGGCTCCCTTAGAGTACTAAGGATGTTTTGGGTGCTTAAAACCTTCCCATGGCATAACCAACCCCCTTACCCAGATCTCTGACATTTTTATTAGTTTTTGATTTGATAAAACTTCTCGATTTTTGTTCGCTTTCTAACCTTTCCTTTGGATAAATAGAAGTGCGGTGGCGACTCGGATTGTATGATTTACTTTTGATTTAGTCAATAAATCTACAGGTAACGAATACCCCGCTACAGAAAAATGGCGACTCTGCTGGGGAACTCAACATGTTGCTTCCTAGTGGGTTTATCCTACTTTTTGCCTTTGTTGTATTGTACGTTTATATTTATTTGTGACATATTTTTGTGCAAATTTGGGATGATTGTATTGTTTGTAATGATTTATTTGCTTGATATATCAATTTCTTGTGTGCTTGATGGTCTCTTGTGAGATGAGTTATATACCCGAACTCGAGTGCACTTATGATAGGAGAATGGCATAGTCTTGTTGACTTGTGTGGAGTTATTCCTTAGCAAGTTGACTTGCAAGCCTATTCACTTGGTAGAGGTCTTGTTGGGATCAATAATGTCACACGAGTAGTCGTGGTTAGGCATTACTCTTTCCAATATATACCTTAGAAGCCAAGGACCTTAGAATACCTATCCCATCTTGGCCTATTTTAGGACGTAGTGCGAAGGTCGTTCAAGTGTAAGATTTGATACGATTGTTACGCGATACTACACTCATAAGAGAGTCTCTTGAGAATATTTTTGGAATACGAGTAGTCGTTTATCCGATAATATCCGAAAGATGAGATGATGACTATGGGAACCTCCTTTAGAACATGATTGTCAGGTTTAATCATAGTACACTCCCTTTGGGTGGTTCTTAACCAAGACTCCATGCTCTTGACTTGCAACAAACCCTTGATTCGCAGTTGATCCGTTCTCGTATATCCTTAATATCAATGGAACTTGGGTGTTGATAAGGTGTAAACCATAATCCACCAAAATGGATGATTGATATTAAGGATGACTTGATCCATCCCGTGACCCTTGTGTGGCATGACTTGCTTGATCCTTGAGTGTGATTGCTGCATCCATGCGTTCATGCATTCATTCACATCCATATCATCAACAATGAGAAAATTTTCAAGGAACTTAAGCGGTCTATTTGCAAATTTTCAGACATGGATAAGCAAAGAAGGAATACGAAGAAGTAGAGTTTCAGACAACCCGACTTGAAAGAGTTAAGGAGTTTGACACCCTATGTATTAGATCCCTTGGAGTTCAAAGCTCGCCATGGGAAGCTTCTGTCTATTCTTGCTACTCAGGTGGATGAAGGTCTGATGAGTGTGTTGGTGCAGTTCTATGATCCTCTGTACCATTGCTTCACTGTCCCAGATTTCCATATTTCGCCTACGCTTGAGGAGTATGCCTATCTTGTGGGTATACCTATCCTAGATCAGTTGCCGTTCAGTGGTTTGGAGAGAGTTCCTTCTTCCTAAGAGATTGTTGATCTGTTGCATATAGATAAATCTATTGCTGGTGCTCATATGACTACCAAAGGTGGAATTCAAGGTCTCCCGTCTGATTTCCTCATTGCTCAAGCTACTTATTTTAGGAAGGCCATGAGTGAGGACGCCTTTAAGGCCATATTTGTACTTCTCATCTATGGGCTAGTGTTATTCCCTAACATCGACAATTTTGTGGATGTGAACGCTATTAGGATTTTCTCTACTCTTAATCCCGTTCCTACTCTGTTGGGTGACACTTATCTCTCTTTGCATATGAGGAATGCAAAGGGTGGTGGTGTAGCGGTGTATTCGTCGCTATTTGATTTATTGATTAAATCAAAAGCAAAGCATACAATGAATCGAGTCGCCACCGCACTTTTATTTATCCTAAGGACTGGTTAAAAAGCGAACAAAAACCTAAGAAGTTTTACACATAAAAAACTAATGAAAAGATCAGAGAGTCTGGGTAAGGGGTAAATTACGCAATGGGAAGGTGTTAGGCACCCATCACGTCCTAGGTACTCCTAGGGAGCCGTTTTCACACTTGTTGTATACAATTGTTTATTTGTTTTGACATATTGTGCAAACATGAATGGGATGATGAGAAAAGAATGTACAAGTTAGTTATTTTTGTGTTTGAACGGATGAACCCGTTGCCTACGTACCTTCCATCAAAGGTAAGGATCAAAACGCCGTAGTTCGGCTAAAAGATTTCCAAAAGTTAGTGGATTCAATTTTAAACACAAGCCTTAAGGTCTTACGTTATCCACGGGAGAAAACTCAACCTTATACAAACAACGAGTCCACCATGTGAGAAAAGCTTCAACTTGCTAGTGAGGGGTTAACCCTATAATAAGCAAGGAAGACTTACAATTCAGTCAACTAAGGACAAATAGGTGAGATTAACATCAACCAACTAGGATAAATCAAACCTATGGCTAATGTATGAAAACTTAACAAGAATGGACAAAGCCACAAAACGATTGAATGGGTGAAGTTAATTGATTATGATTATTCACAAAAGGAGGGTCAAAGTATGATTAAGATTGATTCAAAAGAAGTATTATGAAATGGAGTTTGAAAAGTCAAGGACTTAAGGTCTAGGTTTCTAATTTGAAAGCATGAAGATGTTTGCACAATATTTATCTCAAGTTTTGAAAGCAATGTGTGAAAAGGTTTAGGACAAAGAGGGATGAATGGATGAAGATGGAGTGTAAAACTTCCTAGAAGGTTCACCTCTTGAGATCATATAGAAGATGATTCAAGTGTGTCCTTTGGAATAGACAATGAGCAATAACAAACAAGCAAAGCACAAGAGGAAAGTCAACAAAAGCGGATACCGGATGCCAATCACTGGACTTATACCAATCTCCTAAAACAAAACTGGATATCAGAGGCCACTCTATGGACTTATACCAATCTCCTCAACAAAGAAAATAAAAAGTGGATACCGGATGCCAATCTATCTGGACTTATACCAATCTCCAACAAAGCAAAACAACATTTGGATGTCAGATGCCAATCTATCTGGCTTACTCTAACCTCCAACATATGATCATAGGAAAACAAGTGCCAAATTACATGGACTTATAATTGCACCCTCACATACAACAAACAAATGCATCAAGCAAAGAGAAGATGAGTGGCCAATAAAATGGTCTTATACTCACTTCCATATCATAGGAACAATGGCCAATGAATGGTCTTACAATTGTCCTCAATGGGCAAACAACAAAGATATGTCACAAAGACAAATGAAATGATCATGCACTAATGAGCAATTAATCATGATAAATGCACAAAGCATGCAATCAACCATGTATAAATGAACTAAGTAATCAATCAACCAAAGTCATTCAGCACACTCTATAACCAAACAATTAGGCTCATACACAGGGTTAGGCATTGAAGCCAACTGGAATAGGGTTAATGGTGCTCTTAACCTTGACATTGAGAGCCAAGGTGGAGCAGATGAAAGGATATGAGGGGTGTGCCTCATGCTCTTATCCCTGGTCAGGGAGAGCTTCAAATGATAGAAGGTGTGGGAGTTCAGAAAGTGGGAACTCTCTCCATAGATTATTGACTCGATAGATCTTGGGCTTTTACTCACTATGCATCAACACATGTGGTGTGAGCAAGGTGAGTGACACACAGAATAGTAGGAGATAGGTTACATATCTCTTGGGTTCTACCAATTGCCTTATTTAAAGGACTTTTCCTGCTTGGGACAAAAGTAAACAAGCACAAACATCGCCTCTTAAGGAGGACTTCAGACAGTTTCCTGGCCAAGTAACAGGCCAGGTCTTCCAGACTACATGAAGAAGAAGGTGCTATACCTCAATGCAAATGCTATCAATCAAAGCAATGCAAGTTCTCAAAGAACTATTAGCAACTAATGGTACCTGAAAGCAATCAAATAAAATCAGTATACAACTCAAATTCAAAACCAATATAAGATAAGGATCAACGGTCAACACAATCAATCCCATGTGCAAAGCACAAAGCTCAAAGCATATGAGCTAAGCATCCTACAAAACAAACAAGTTAGTTCATGACAATCAATCAAACTCAATTAACTTGCATTAATTTCCTTAAAGCATTTGCTTCTTAACCTGAAAAGCAAACTCAAACATGAGAAACAAGACCACTAGGACAAGCCTAGGGTCAAAAGGAGATAAAAAATCCAAAACAGCAACTGAAAGCTATCCAAAATCAAGTTCAAACAATTAAGCAACAAACCCAAGTGGTTTCACATTCATATCATTCATCATTATCATTTCACAAACAAATTAGGTCAAAGCATGTCATATAGAACCTCAAAGAAGTCAACAGAAAGACTCCACTCAAATCCAGTCACAAATATTTCAATAAATCCTCAAATAATTCATGATCAAACATCATCCATAACATGATAAGCATACCAAATTTTAGCTCATTTGGATCAAGGGAAGTAGGTCAATGAAAATCCGAAAGTCAAAGCAAGTTCAAGTAAACTCATACAAAGCATCAAAACATGCACCAACTTGAATTAATCATAAAACAAAAACAAAACATGATAAATGAATGGGACCAAAACCATGACAAACTTTAAGATGTCTATAATTCACATGCCAAATTTCACACCCATCCAATTAATAACCAGAATTTCACAAACCAAATACAAACATGTATCACAAAAAATCAACAAATGACCAAACAGGGGAGAAAATTACAATCAAATAGGAAATGCCATCAATAATTCCAGAAAAATTCACAAGCATTCTAAACATCCATAATTATCTTCATGCAAAAATCTAGACCATTTTGAGTTCAATAAGCATGGTAATTAAAATCAGGAAGTTGGACATGAATGGTGTGACACAAATTGTCACACCTCTATTCAAAAAATCATATCTCATCAACCAGCAATGATAAAATTACAAACTCTATACCAAAATCACCATGAACATGTCTAGTTTAAGCACAAAACATTTCAGAGGCATTGGATTAAGTATCATCATTTCATAAGCAAAATGGCAAGGCATACACAAAATAGACACACATGAACAAACCCTAGGCATTTTTAAAATCCACACGTGCAAAAAATCTGGAAAAATCACCATAATAAACTAGAGATCAAGAGGAGCATTTCACAAAAAAATCCCATATTATTTGGACAAGTATTGGAAGAGTTATGGATTTTCTAAAATCAGCATACCAATTGAAATAAAAAATGAAAATGAAAATGATTTAAAAAGAATTAAAACACGACAATGGCAATTTTGTAATTACACGGCCACTTAAGTGAAACGCCGCGTTTCACTTAAGGGCGTGTCAAGCGCTGATTCGCTTCATGGCCAAAAACACGGGATAAACATGCAGAGCGAGGTTCAAAGGATCAAATACGAATTCTGGGTGCAGAAAATTAGGGTTTACGCATTGTTCATCCTGTTCATCATCGTGATGAACTTTTTGTTCCAGATTTGGGAAATGGACACACCATTCGACTCATCTCACCGAGTACATCAACATTCCAACATTCATTAACCTTAATTCAAACTATCATGGAAGAATCGAGCAAGATAATATTTGACCAACAAACTTCAAATCCATATTTCTCTCTTAATACTTAACCAAAATCAAAACTACAACATTCAGTGAACTCAGCATGGCAAGATCTTTCCAAAGCACAACATGATTTCAAGAATAAAGAGGTTCGAAAGTTTACCTGATTTGAAGAGCAGAGATGATTCTGGAGTTCTTTGGCCGTGTAAGTGCGAAACACAAACTTAATGATGTTCCAGATGATGAATGGACAATGAAATTCAGCTCAACAACCCTTGAGGCAGCTCCAATCGATACTTGCCATGGAAGAAGTTCAATGCAACAGTGCTGGAAATGGCTCTACAGTTGTGAAATTTAGCTTGCAAAGGCTTCAAGAATGATGGTAAATGATGGACCAATACACAGAAGCACGAATTCTTTGGAGATTTTTTCAGAAAAATTCTAAGTGAAGAATGAGAGTTTTTTGAGAGAAAAAGAAATTCAGATCTGATTTGTCAATTGTGGCTAGGGTTTTCAGTCTGAAATGTGCAATATATACTCCTAATTAACAATGCCTAAACATGGTTAGTGGGATGGTAAATGAGATTAGCTCAAATGGAGGTGTTTTGGTCAATTTGTAAAAACACTCAAGTTGCATGTGCATGGCATGCTACAGTGCGAAAATGGGCCTAAGCACATCCCAAATTTGGTTTTTGATCCTTTGCAATTGGTAGGAAGTGTAGGCAAGGCTTAATTTGAAAGTCAATTTTTCACCTCTCCCTTTTTTAATTTAATGCACTTGAAAAAAGGCCATTTTGATTGGATGATTTTTGGTGAAATGTGATGAAGGATTTGGATAGAGCATATCAAATGTGAGTTGTATCAAAAAACCTCACTCAATTTGGCCAAATGGTTCAAGAGTTATGCCACTTTGAAGTTCAAAAATTCTTGAGAATGATTTGATCATAATTTGCCAACCACACATGAGAAATGAGTGTTCTTGGACTTTTTGGAAATGGGAGAACAAGATCTTCAACTTTCATGTTGGACAAAAATTCATTTGAAGCTTTTATGATGAAGTAATTTTGAGGAGAAGAACTTTCCATTTTTGGCAAATTCCAATTATAGGTCAACTTACTATTTTTGAAAACTTTTTGTCTGACCTCCAATCCTTCACTGATGATGTTTGACATGTTATATGAGGCTTATATGGACATTAATGAGACCTCTCAAACCAATTCCCACCACCAAATCACTGATTAAATGCACAGTTGACCACAGTTGACTTCAGTTGACTTCAGTTGACTTTGCTAGGGTTTTGGTTGACTGAACCATGTTCTGATGAATTCCAAGCCCCTACCACTTGAGATCTTGATTCAAAATGATGTCACAACTCATATGAACTCTTGATGAATGATCATGGTGCCCAAATTCTTCAAGAATGGCCACCATCCACTACTCAATGACTGTTTTTGACTGATTTGACCTAGCTTGCTTCATCTGCAAGTAACATGGTTAGATGACAATATTTTTGTACTTTTGGTTAATAGATAGATGAAAAGAAATGATATACAAATGCAATACATGTTTGGTGATCAAGAACCACACTCACAAGATAACCCACCCACTAGGAGGGAAGCAAAGGTGCATAAAGATCCTTGAGGCAATGATATGGTATGATATGATCCCATGAGGGATCTTAGGGACAAAATTGGGGTCTTACAGGTGGTACCATTGTGTGCTGTTTGCCTCTGTTATACAAGTGGTTTATTTCGCACTTTCCACAGGCGCTCGCCTTCAAGGAGAATAAAGGATGTCTACGGTGGTCCACGAGACTTATGTCTCTCACTAATGATGATATCTTTTGGTACAACCGTGTGTATGATGGTGTGCAGATTATTGACTCTTGTGGTGAATTCTCCAATGCGCCTCTTCTTGGTACATGTGGTGGGATTAATTACAACCCTGTTTTGGCACGTCGTTAGCTTGGGTTCCCTTAAAGGATAAACCTAACAACATTCTGTTGGAAGGTGTGTTCTTTCAAGAGGGTAAAGATCCCCAAAACTTGAAGGGCAAGATGGTCCGCGTTTGGCGCAAGATTCATAGGAAGGGAAGGAAAGAGCTTAGTCCGAAGAATTGTATCGCTTTGGAACCCTACACCTCGTGGGTGAGGAAGAGAGCTGCAGAGTACCGCATGCCCTATGATTACCCGAGATCTACACCTATGGTTCTGGTTGGGCCTTCAACCCTCCCTAACCAAGGAGTAGAGGAGTTGAGAGATGAAGACCGTTCGTGTGCTTGGGTCTGTGAGCGAGAGGAGCTACTTCAGCAACTTAGAGATAAGGCTGCTTTGATAGAGTTTCTGGAGCATCAGGTTATCGACGAGTCTGATGATGTGGTGACTTCTCTTCTTCCTCAGTCATCCAGGTTTTGGAAGAGGAAGTATGACCGACTCGCCAAGGAGAAGGCGGATATGGAGGCAGCGTATGAGAGAGAGGTGAAGAGGCTCCGTGCAGCTTATCTTCCGGTCTCGAGAGCTTTGGACGATTGTTTCTAGGGTTCCATAGGATGTTCATTTTCCTTCTCTCTTGTATTATATTTGGTTACCAAGACTGTACTTCTTTGGTGTAAATTTTTTTTCCACATATTATTGATATGATTATTTCATATATGTCTAAGATGATTAATATATCCAGATGTTTGCAAATAGATCTCTAAAAGTTCCTCTGATTAAAAATAAAATCATGTGCACAAGCATTGCATGCATCATGTGCATAAGTAGGTTTTGTTCTAGGCTTCTTGATCAGTGGTCTAACTTTGTGTTCTTCATTTATTTTGAAGACAAGCTGATGCACCGGTACAATACCAGAGCCAACTCATCAAAGCTAATGGATCACCTCGAGCAAGAAAACAGAGAACTCAAGGAGGAAGTGGCAAGATTGACTGCCCTGATGGAGTCATTCTTGGCTGCCCAAAGTCAGTCTTCTCCGACGCCTTCAACTCCTCCCCAGAGGACGGTCATTTCAGAGGTTGCTTCCTCTACCGTACCTGCTGCTAGTGCTCACTTTGCTCCGTCTGCTATGCCAGCCGGGTTTCCCTGGGGATGCCCGCTAATTTTGTTTTAGAGGGTCTCGCCCCTACATTTGCTTCTCTGCCGGCATCTAGCCCGGTCCTTGCTGTGCCACCTCCAGTCGTGCATAGTTTGTCGAGAGTTGATGACACCATCTACCATTCTGAGCCATATGTGGGCCCAGATGTGTACAAGAAAATGGACGCTATGAATGATCAATTCCTTGAGCTGCGCAAGGAACTTAAAACTCTCAGAGGGAAGGACCTCTTCGGCAAATCTTCTGTTGAGCTATGCCTCATGCCTAATGTCAAGATTCCTATCAAATTCAAAGTGCTTGACTTTGAAAAGTACAAAGGAAACACTTGCCCGCTCAGCCATCTTGTGATGTATGCACGCAAGATGTCGACTCAGACCAACAACGATAAACTCTTGATCCACCTCTTCCAGGATAGCTTGTTCGGTGCCGCATTGAGATGGTACATGGGTCTGGATAGTGTGAACATCCGCTCCTTCAACGACCTTGGCGAAGCTTTCGTCAAGTAGTACAAATACAACGTTGATATGGCTTCTGATAGGGACCAACTGAGGGCTATGTCCTAGAAGGAGAAATAAACATTTAAGGAGTACGCCCAGAGGTGGCGTGAATTGGCTGCACAAATTGTGCCCCCGCTCGAAGAGAAAGAAATGATGAAGATCTTTCTTAAGACTTTAAGCCCTTTTTACTACGAGCGGATGATTGCTAGCGCTCCTTCTGACTTCACCGAGATGGTGAACATGGGGATGTGACTAGAAGAAGGAGTAAGGGAAGGGCGCCTGGCCAGAGAAGAAGGCTCTTCTGCCAAACGTTATGGGGTGTTTGCCAAGAAGAAAGATAGAGAGGCACATGCTGTATCCTCCCATGTCAAACAAAGAAGACCCTTTGTGAAGAGGAAGACTGTGCGTCCCGCCAGTAACCAGCACCAGGTGGCTCATATAGCACCTGTCTTCAGAGAAAACCAACATTATTAGCATCAGAACCAGCAACAACAACATCAACAGTATCAGCAACAACAACATCGTCCGCAACAGCAGGCCTACCAGCCTCGAAACAATAATCAAACCAGCACTAGCTATGATAGGAAAAGGGTCACTTTTGATCCTATCCCGATGACTTATGTAGAGCTATATCCTTCACTGATTGAAAGGGAGCTGATTACTCCACGTGACCCACCTGCTATATGTAGCGGGGTATTCGTTACCATTATAGATATTGACTAAATCCAAGGTAAACCATACAAGTCGAGTCGCCACCGCACTTCTATTTATCCAAAGGAATGGTTAAAAAGCGAACAAAAACCTAAGAGTTTTATCGAATAAAAAACTAGTAAAAATGTCACAGATCGGGGTAAGGGGGTTGGTTATGCAATGGGAAGGTTTTAAGCACCCAAACATCCTAGGTACTCCTAGGGAGCCCTTTTCACATTTTTTGTAAGGTTGGTATTTTTGTGAAAATTTGTTTGTGCAAACATGATTGAAGAGATGAGAAGAGAATATACAAGTTAATTACAATTTGTGTTTGGATGGATAAACCCATTGCCTACGTACCATCTTAAAAAAGATTAGGATCAAAACCTCGTAGTTTGGGGTAAAAATCTCAAAACAAGTTGGTGAATTGATTGGTCCAAAAGCCTTAAGGTCTTTTGTTATCCAAGGGAGAAAACTCAACCTAAAACCACAAATCCACCATGTGAGGATAGCTTCAATATGCTAGTGAGGGGTTAACCCTATAATAAGCATGGAAGACTCATTGTCCATCACTAAGGATATAGGTGAGTATTACATCTACCTCAAAGATAACTCAAACCTAATAGCTAAAGGTTATGGAAAAGTTTTTATTAAGAAAGGTGGCCATTGAAACCACAAAAGTATTTGAATGAGTTGTATTTACCAATGAAAAGTATTTACAAAATATGGTCAAAGTTGACTTAAAGGTTCAATTCAAAATAAGTGTTATGAAAAGGAAGTTTGAAAATCAAAAGCTTAAAGCTTAGGTTTCTAATGTTGAAAACAAGTTTTAAATGTTTGCACAAAAGTTTTGGCTTGGGTTAGAGTGGAGAGAAGAAGAAGAATGGCTAAAATCCTAATCATACAAGAGATGAAGGAAACAAGACCACAAATGAAGTTCCTCTCTTGAGATCATATTGATGATCCAAGTAGCTCCCATCCTTTGGAATATGCAAGCAAAATAAGTGTAAGCTCAAACAATCAACATAATCAAACAAGCTCTTAGAAGATCTCCAATGGCTCTTGTATCTTTCACTTTGGATGAACATGGCAATGGTTCTTCAATTTGGCTCTCATAGGATTCACTAGCACAAAAGCACACACATCAAAGAGTTCTATGAAGTAAATCAAGAATGGACAAGAGTGAGTTAGAGATTTGGTCCTTCTAATCCATCTTCAACATTAAAGTCCTTTTACTCCAATTTTGCATAGGGAATGTCCTAGAAACTAAGTCCATTTGTCCATTTTTGTATTTGGTCCACAACAATCTAAACAACACAAGCACAATAATAATATATACACAATTATGTGCTCAAGTGAGCAAAAGGAAAATTGCATTAACATAAACATGTGCTCAAATGAGCAAAGAGCAAAAGCAAATGAATAATATGTACAAGAATAGTAAATTGCATAAATGTAAAGAGCAAGAAGTAAATGTTAATGGTTAATGGTTAGTGTTAGAGTTAGTGTGCCATAAGGCAAATTTAGCGCTATGTTAAGCAATCGTAATTGGACTTATGTAGAAGTCACAACTATCTGAGGTCGGTCAATAATAATGTAGGCAACAACACAAGTTAGAGATTTTGATTAGTGAATCAAACTCCAACAACTTGCCATGCCAAAAAGAAGATGAGAAATGATCTTGTATTAATTTAGGTTCTTTGCATGATTTAGGAAGCAACCTATCCTTAATGCAAAGCCACTCACTTGATCCATGATCAAGATGAATTAGATTTGAATCAAGGAAGATTAAACCTCCATGTATTAATGCTAACCACCAATCTTTAATTCATTGATCAAAAAAGAAAAAAAAAAAGAAAGAAGAAGAAGAAGATGAAGAATTAAAGTGCCTTAATGGAAATTCAATGAGATAATCAACAAGTGTTGACCAAAGATAGAGAAGATCAAGGTCAAACAATATAAAACAGAAGCAAGATGAAGATTAGAAGTCAAGAAACAAATAAAATATTTTTGGTATTTTTTAATATTAAAATAAAACTTGAATTAAAATAATAAAGAAATGTCAAACTTCAAACCCACTTCAAATCAACTTTGAAAAGTCCAAGTGAATTATCCCAAGTTCAACAATGTCAAACAAAGTTTGACAAAAAATTTCAGCATTTTTAGAAGTCAGAAACTATTTTATATCAATTAAAAATGCATAAATATAACCTAATTGAACTAAAATCTCAAATAAATCTCAAATCAATTAATAAATTGATGAGAATATTTTTCATAGATCTATCATCATTCAAAAATGTTGGAAAAATACTTTTGTATTTTTTGGATATCAAAAACTATTTTAAATGAATTAAAAATAACCAGAAAAGAGAAAATTACTAAAAAATAGAAAATGATAAAATAAAAAATATTAAAAATCATTTTTAGAAAGTAGAAATTAAAAGGAGAAAAATGAAATTGGTCTCATATTTTTTGGACCAATAGTGAGAGAGATATGAATATTTAAAAAGACATGGAATTAAAAGAAATAAAAGAATTAAAATCAGAAATTATAAAATAGGAAAATGCATGGACCGTTTGATCTGAACTCATTAATTGAGCTGGCAGATCATGAGGTCAGGAAGCGCGCGCCTACCATGTGCCTTGGTCAACTCAAGCGCACCATGCCATTAAATAAGTCATAATGTTGGATGCATGGGATTAAATCTGGAAAATGAAGTGGACGGTTCTGATTAAATCTGGAGACCAGACGGTGAACAACGCCACCGTCTTCTCCAGCCAACTTCCGCCAAGTCCAAAATTTGCAGAGAAAAAATGTTAACCAAAATACACGATCCAGGCATCAATCGAGAGCTGGGGTGATGTACATCACCCTTGTACCACTCAAATCCATTCTAGATCTCTATATTGAGAGAAATCAGAAGTGGAAGGTCTGTGGTTTTCATATGAACTTCATGATTTTTGAAAATTGAAAGCACAATAATGTTGCCTCAATGCAGAGGACTTCAGATCACACAACCACAATGAGAAATAAGCACTATGCAAGCTGATTCGAAGAAAATAACAGTTGAGGTAAACCTTTGATATGCAGGGCTTTGAGTCACAATTCTTGGATGCTATTGCTTACAGTCCACACTATAGATCAACGAGAAGAAGGTTTAGGAACTTTAATATCTGAAAATTGATCGAGAAAACCAAAGTTCAGATCTGAAATTTGAGAGAAAAGTGAGCTAGTTCCTTTAGGGAGGGCTGTGGTTTCAGTTTAGCAGCATTTGGGGCGCCTTCAGGTTGAAGAATTATGAAGCTATGGCATTGTATTTATAGGCAAGGCAATGCTGAATGCATGATTTCAAATTTGCATGAATGGAAATGGCCTCCATGCATGGGCCTGTACAGGCGCATGGAGGGCCCAATTCCAACTGGATTTGATAGCTGATGCATGATGAATGTAAAATGGACGTGCATATTGGATGGTAATAGCTCATGCAATGCAAATTAAATGATTTTCCAAATTTGCACTATTAGGTTCAAGCCTTCGAAAATGCCATGTCAAAAATAGAAACACCACCTTATGAGTAATGTTTGGAAAGCTTATTGCATAAGGATCATTTGTTATGTTGATCAAAACTCCATTTGGGCCTTGGAAATTGATGAAAAATGGACATGAAGGGTAGGGTGCAAAACATGCATATGTGAGATTTTCAAAATTGGCCAAAGTTCAAGCCCTTTTGTCTCAATGATGCAAGCTCCAAATGACAACATATTCAACATCAAAGTTGTAGGTCTTTTCAAGGCAATAAATTTGGACTTAAATGTTGCATCATTTGGATTTTTGATGAAGAAGTTATGGGCACTTGAAGTTGGACTTTGTCACATTTCGATGCATTTGGTCCAAAGTGAGCTATAATGTTTTGCATTATCACATGTATTTCTTTTGAGATTTTGAAATTTTTCTCAACATAACATTTGAAGTAGACATCTTACACTTTCCAATGAATTTGATCTCACCTCAAAATCATGAAAAATGAAGGAGTTAGGTCCTTGGGAAGTTGACCTAAAATTAGGGTTTCAGTCAAAATGACCTATAATGTCTTGGAATGGATGATGACCTTCCAAGCTACAAACCAATTTTTGATGAACATGAAAGTTGTTCATATGGTTCGTTTCAACATTGTTTCTCTTGGGGTCATCTCCATTTGACAAAAACAAAAAAAGTTAGGTCTCAGTGTATTTCGAAATAGTTAGATGAATTGACTGATCAACATCTAAATTCCATGCCTCATATCTTGATGAATTGATGATTGAGGACACTCAAATAAGTTCAAATATGCATGAAATGATGAATTAAAGAACTTCCCTTGATTGTATTTGATCATGGGTTGAGGTTGCTTCATGAGCAAGGCACAATTGATGAACAAATGAATTAGGGTTTCCTTGGGAAACAAGCCTCAAACCCTTTGATTTGCTTTGATCAAAATGATGAATTGAGATACTTGGGAGGCATATTTGATGGATTAGAGGTTGGGAACCATTGTCATGCTTGCTTTCACCTTCTCTTGGCGATATCAATGCACATAGGATCTCCTAGAAGCTTTAGACCTTGTGACTGCTCAAGCTACAAACAAGAGATGTTAGTGACATATTTTTGTGCTTTTGGTTAGTAAATAAAATGATAAGAGCAATAATATACAATTCAAGCATGCTAGGTGATCTCAAACCAACTCACAAGAGATCCCACCCAAAGGTAAGGAGCCAAGATGCTTATGATCCTTGAGGCAATGCAAATGAAATGTTATGATGCCATGAGGGATCTTAAGGTCAAAATTGGGGTCTTACAGATGCCCCTATTTAAGGTCATTCTAGCCAGAGAAGTGAAGGTTAAAATCTTCATCTCGACGAGGTAGAATGGGCTTAAATAATGACAAAGAGATGAATTTTGGTCCCTAAGAGACCTCATGATGCAAATGTTTGTATGCAAAAGGTAATACTCTGTGGAGATATGTGTCCACAAAGGAGAAAAGAAATCAGGAGAAATTGACAATCTGTAATGAGTAACACACTCAATGGGACAGAGACTCTGGGGACTCTTATGGGGATAAGAAAGGGAATAAAATGCGTGAGCAGGTCACGTCTTGAGACTTGCTGAGAGACACGATAGGAATTCCATAAATCAATGGGAGGACTCGAGCTGACTCAAAGGTGCATGGATTGGGGAATATGCCAATACAGCAAAACTATCCACAAAGGATACTTCAGATGAAAATCCGGACTCAGATGGGGAAATCCACTAAGGGACTTAACCGGGGAATGTCCATATAGGACTCATCCGAGGAGACAAAGGGATGAGGTATTACCGGTTACTGTGTAATAAGCTCAAGGAGACATGCGATCAAAACACCGGTATAAGGGTGAGAGAACAACACGCTCGGGGATAATGAATATCTAAGACCGGTATGAGGGTGAGAGATATCAAACATCCAAAACATCTGAGGAAGACCTAAAAAGGTATATTTCGACTCAAGAGATCTGACTCCACAGGGGACAAAAAGTCATAATAGGGAGCAGAAGGGGAAGGAACACCAGGGATACCAGTTACTGGGCATATAATAGGTGACCAACTAGGCGTGAATTGGGGAATTTTTCCAAGACACTCATCATCCGAAGGGAGAGCTGAAAAAAGAAAACTCGACTACAGGATGGGCATTCGACTCCGCAAAGGGGATACAAATCTTACTCGAGTGGGGAAGGACAAAAGACTTCGACCAAAGAGCGCATGAGATAAATTATCTATTACCGTCAGAACGCAGATAATATACTCGCATGGAAGATTATCCACAACCAGTTATTGGGTTAATAAAGGATAAATCGACCGAAAGGAAAGGACATCGGGATACCGTAGATATAAAATGATGACCAATCCAAGGGAGAAACAATCATTACCAACCGAGGGTAAAATGAAAGATGACTCGCTCGGGATACATTGACAAAGGCAATGATCCGGGAGATATATCACCGGTTACTGGGAGATATACTCAAAAGGTGAAGGAATATCAATACCGAATGTTGGATAAAGATAACCGTCAAAGAGGGGATTACATCTACCGGATACTGGGTAGAAAACCACGGAAGAGTAACCGTCATCGGTTAGGATGAACAAAATAAGGTTAACTTTGCAAGGGATAAAATGGGGGTTTACAACTACCAGTATGCAGGTAGAAAACCACATAAATAGGACTTACAACTACCGGTTACTGGGTAGAAGGCCACAGAAGCTCTGCCCGGGAAAAGATGGACAATTACTGATTACTGAGCAATCATTCATCTAAACTACGGGGAAGTGAAGGGAAAATCACAAAGAGTCAATCTAGAAACAAACTAGAGAGACACGATGAAACAAAACTCAACCTCATGAGGATATAACTCAGGGGGAACTCCATCCCAATATATGTGTTAGGAGGAGACAGAAACAACAATCATCCACAAGGGCATAACTCAGTGGAGAATGTGGAAGAAGGGATAGACGCTTTCTGCCTATAGGGCTGACTCTACATGGGGAGATCAGACACAAATATCTGCTGGGAGAAATATGTATCACCAAATAGCAGGAGACAACGAACAAAGATATATGGCAAAGAATGCAACATGAATATCTAGATGTTAAGCTTATGCATGTTTATGCGTGGTTTATGTACGATGAATGCTGACAAACAGACATATCCAACACAAACAGGTCCAAGAGTCCATGGACGAACATCCGATACTACATCTCAAAAGAGAAAGCCAGGCCCACTGGAGAACATCCAATCTGATGGGGGGAAAAGATACCAGGAAACAAAGATCTCTGCATGTAAAGAGCATTAATTACTCTAGCTGGGGACAGGACCAACACACAGATAACATCAACCATAGAAGCAGCTCTACTGGGGAAATTATCAGAGTGAAAGATGGAACTCTGTGGGGAACAACCACAAATCAGAAGGTTCCAATGTCACCACATGTCTTTCCCTGCTGAAGAAATCAACATCTGCCAAGGTGGAAGGGACACTACTCCCCTGAGGAAGGAAGGATAAACATCTTCATAAATCACTCTGCTCGGGAAGAAACCACAAACGGGTTCTGATCAGACAATTCCACTAGGGAAACACTGCTGATGACCGAATCAGGGATTATCCATAGGCAACTGCTGGGGATACCCTGATGGTGACCATACTGGGGAGTAAGAGTGGGATCAACCCTGCTGAAGATGGTCGAGGAGCAAAATTGCTGGAGATCAAACATAGACAGGTCCACAGAGGAAAAGCTACAAACCAAGTTTAATGAAAAACTCCACTTACGTCAGGGATTTCCTGCTCACTCTGAAGGAAAATTCTTACTTGAAGTGAGGGGAAACTGACTCCTTCAGAAAGATTAGCATATCTATAAGGGATTTTAGGTCAATCCACACAAGGGATGACAACCATATAATTGATATCACAAATGCTAAATCCAGACTCAATGGGGATCTAGAAGATTGAGATCACCCAGAACTCCGAAACTCCATGGGATTTGGTGTGAGGTACAACTTTTCTCTGTGTCTGTGGAGGAGGCTACCTGAAAGATAATGAAGAGGGTACAAGTATGCTGGAAATATGAACACATGTCTTACCCTTTTGGGGATCATACCATCTTTGGGAGAGCACTCAAGATATCCCGAGTATCCTTTTGTCGTTATGAATGTTCACTTTGTTTAAAAACAATTTATGAAATTTTTATTTATTTAATACAATGATATTTCTCAATTAAAACATGCAAAACATTTGTTGGATAGGAACAAATAAGAGTGCAAAGATTTGGATAAAGGCTCAAATTTATTTGATGGAATGGTAGTCCACAAATGGCAAGACTCCATGGATCTTTACAAATTTGAAATTGGTGATATGTATTGGAAAAAGGGCTACATTGAACATAATCACCATTTCTCCACCAACTCTGAATCCACTGTATTTGAAGCTTCAGTTGATGATGACTGAGCGAGAATCTTTGACAGATGACAGCTTGTAGAACAAAGTCTTGTCAGTATGCAGTTACTTGCCAAATCCCTAATTTTTGCCTAGATTGCCCCAAGGTGAGGTATTCAATCTAGCGGGATATATATTTACTCTTTTATGTCCCTAACTTTTTCCTGGATCGCCCTTTCGGGTTTTCAATCCACCGAGACGCTCATTTTTGCCTAAGCCGCCCTTTCGGGTTTTCAACTTAGCGAGCTATTCTGTTTTTATTTTAGGCGAAGTACTTCTTGACTGCATCTGAATTCACAAGACGAGTGAAATCCTCTCCATCCATAGTTGTAAGTATCAAAGCACCGCCTAAAAAGGCTCTCTTAACAACATATGGACCTTCATAGTTTGGAGTCCACTTGCCCCAGGAATCGGGCGCGAAAGACAAAACTTTCTTGAGCACAAGGTCACCTTCTCGAAATACATGAGGCTTGACCTTCTTATCAAAGACTTTCTTCATCCTTTGCTGATATAACTGACCATGGCACATGGCAGTCAATCTCTTTTCTTCTATCAAATTCAGTTGGTCATAACGACTCTGAACCCATTCAGCATCAGTCAACTTGGCTTCCATCAAGACTCTCATTGATGGGATCTCCACCTCTACTGGGAGCACATGCTCCATGCCGTAAACAAGAGAGAAAGGGGTTGCTCCTGTTGAAGTGCGGACAGATGTACGGTACCCATGCAAAGCAAACGGCAACATCTCATGCCAATCTTTGTAGGTAACAACCATCTTCTGAACGATCTTCTTGATATTTTTATTAGCAGCTTCAACAGCCCCATTCATCTTGGGTCTATAAGGAGAAGAATTATGATGTGCAATCTTGAACTCACTACACAACTCTTTCATCATCTTGTTGTTCAAGTTAGATCCATTATCAGTAATGATCTTATCTGGCACACCATAACGACATATGAGTTGATTCTTGATAAACTTCACAACCACCTGCCTGGTCACGTTTGCATATGACGCTGTTTCAACCCACTTGGTGAAGTAATCAATAGCTACGAGAATAAATTTGTGACCATTGGATGCTTTCGGCTCTATCCTGCCAATCATATCAATTCCCCACATGGAGAAAGACCATGGTGATGAAATCACATTCAGAAGTGTCGGGGGAATATGAATCTTATTCGCATAAATCTGACACTTATGGCATTTCTTCACATATTTGCAGCAGTCAGACTCCATTGTCAGCCAATAGTAGCCTGCTCTCAACATCTTTCTAGCCATGGCATGTCCGTTGGAATGAGTACCACAGGAACCCTCATGGACCTCAGTCATTAACAGGTCTGCTTCGTGTCTATCCATGCATCTGAGCAGAACCATGTCAAAATTCCTCTTGTAAAGCACATCACCATTTAGGTAGAAGCTGCCTGATAATCTTCTCAAGGTCTTTCTATCTTTCACAGATGCCCCAGGCGGGTAAATCTGACTCTGAAGAAAGCACTTGACATCATAATACCATGGTTTATCATCTTGCACCTCTTCTACTGCAAATACATGAGCTGTTCTGTCCAAGCGCATTACAGTGATATTGGGGACTTCATTCCAGAGTCTCACTACAATCATTGAAGCAAGTGTATCAAGTGCATCTGCCATCCGATTCTCATCTCGAGGAATATGATGGAAGTCAACCTCAGTAAAGAATGTTGAAATCCTCCTCGCATAATCTCTATATGGGATGAGGCCAGGCTGATTCGTCTTCCATTCACCCTTAATCTGATTAACAACAAGGGCCAAATCACCATCAACATCAAGATGTTTGATCCTAAGATCAATACACTCTTCCAATCCCATAATACAAGCCTCAAACTCAGTCATATTATTCGTGCATTTGAAAGTTAGCCTTGCTGTAAAAGGAAAATGTGTGCCCTGAGGAGTAATAATCATTGCCCCAATATCATTTCCATATTGATTTACAGCGCCATCAAACACCATGCTCCATCGGGAACCAGGCTCTGGCCCTTCATCGAGCGTAGGCTCATCGTAATCTTTCATTTTCAAATACTGAATCTCCTCATCTGGGAAGTCATACTGAACTGATTGATAATCCTGAATTGGTTGATGTGCCAAGTGGTCAGCCAAAATACTACCTTTTATTGCCTTCTGAGCTTGATACTCAATATCATACTCAGATAACAACATATGCCAACGGGCAATCCTCCCGGTTAGAGCAGGCTTCTCAAAGATATACTTAATTGGATCCATTTTGGATATCAACCAAGTCGTATGATTTAACATATACTGGCGTAAGCGCTTAGCAGCCCAAGCCAAAACACAACACGTCTTCTCAAGCATCGAGTATCGAGACTCACACTCGGTGAACTTCTTGCTCAGGTAGTATATAGCATATTATTTCTTTCCCAATTCATCTTGTTGACCAAGGAAACAACCCATTGAGTCTTCAAGAACTGTCAGATACATAATCAATGGTCTCCCTTCCACAGGTGGAGACAAAATCGGAGGCTCAGACAAATACTCTTTAATACTGTCAAAGGCCTTTTGGAAATCCTCGGTCCAATCATTAGACTAATCTTTCCGAAGGAACTTGAATATCGGCGCACATGTCGCAGTCATGTGGGATACGAATCTGGAAATATAATTCGAGCGGCCAAGAAAACCTCGGACTTGCTTCTTAGTTTTGGGCGCAGGCATCTCTTGTATTGCTTTGACCTTGGCGGGATCAACCTCAATACCTTTCTCGCTGACAATAAAGCCCAATAACTTGCCGGAACGGACTCCAAATGTACACTTGTTCGGATTCAGACGAAGTTTATACTTCCTCAAACGCTGAAAAAGCTTCAACAAATGCTCTACATGCTCAACTTCCGTTCTTGACTTTGCAATCATATCATCAACATATACCTCGATCTCCTTGTGCATCATATCATGAAACAAGGTAGTCATAGCTCGTTGATACGTGGCTCCGGCGTTCTTCAAATCGAAGGGCATCACTCGATAACAGAATGTTCTCCAAGGTGTGATGAATGTTGTCTTCTCCATATCCTCGGGTGCCATCTTAATATGATTATACCCGGAAAATCCGTCCATGAACGAGAAGACATTGAATTTAGCTTTATTATCTACCAACATATGAATATGTGGTAGAGGGAAATCATCTTTTGGACTAGCTTTATTCAAGTCTCTATAGTCCACACACATCCGAACTTTTCCGTCTTTCTTAGGTACAGGCACAATATTGGCCACCCATTGAGGATATGTAGAAGTCACCAGAAACCCTACATCAATTTGCTTCTAAACTTCCTCTTTGATCTTCACTACCATGTCAGGATGAGTTCTTATGAGTTTTTGTTTCACAGGCACGCACTCAGCCTTCAAAGGCAGGAAATGTTGCACGATACCAGTATCTAGACAAGGCATGTCTTCATATGACCAGGAAAAGACGTCGACGTATTCTCGTAGCAACTCAATCAACCCCTTCTTAACAGATTCTTCCAGGAGTGCCCCAATCTTCACTTCTCGCACACAATCTTCAGACCCCAAGTTGACTATTTCCAGATTCTCAAGATGCGGCTGAATGATCTTCTCTTCGTGCTCAAGTAGACGGGTGATCTCGTCAGGAACCTTTTCAACATCATCTTCTTCCGCCTCAAATACAGGGAACTCAAAGTTGGGAGATGGTGTTGGATCATTATGTTCAATGGGTTTGATCAACCTACATAATGATTTTGGATATAAAGAGATTTTAGAATTCAAACAAGGCAAATCATTATGCAGATGAAAAGGTTGATTTTATTCTATTTTTTAGGGTTTTATGTGATCACCAATTTCATGCAAAAGTGAAAAGGGAAAATAATTGGAAAAACAAACATTTAACATGAATTTATTGAATGAAAATATCATTGTATTTATGAGCCAACAATGTCATCACTCCTCCTTTTGGCATGGGAGAAGGGTTTTTAAACACAATGAACACTACTTTGACTTATGGATAACTATTGGAACATCAACAATGACCCAATTATTGCAGACCCCTCCAGGGATGGCAAAGTTTCTAGAATCTTCCTCTGCATCCTCTTTCTCAATAGCAGCAGCTTCCTCGTTCTGAACAGTGTGGATGAATCCACCACTCTTGAACAACCCATGCTTGTTGAAAACTCCAGAAGAATACCCTATGTCAGCCCGAGATTTGTTGTCTTCCAGCTTAATCATTTGTCCTAAACCAGTAGTTGCACCATGCTCAATGGCCAACTTCGCATCATTATAGGATGCAAATGAAGAAGTTCCTTTCTTAGTAGGCTCAGCAATAGATAAAGCTTGGAACGACATTCCAACTTCATCCTCAGCATCTATGTAAGAAAAGGAACACAAATGGCTAACCAGGAGAGCCTTTTCTCCCCCTACCACCACCAGCTTCTTGTTTTTGACAAACTTCAATTTCTGGTGTAGGGTGGATGTCACGCCGCCTGCCTCGTGAATCCATGGTCTGCCCAACAGACAACTACATAATGGGTGAATATCCATGACCTGGAAGGTGATCTCGAAATCACTTGGTCCAATCTTGACTGGGAGTTCAACCTCTCCAATCACAGTTTTACAGGACCCATCAAAAGCTTTAACCACTACTCCACTCTGCCTCATGGGAGGCCCCTGATATGACAATTTAGCAAGAGTGGACTTTGGCAACACATTCAATGATGATCTAGTGTCCACCAGCATATTGGACATGGCTAGTGCCCCTGATATGATGTGTAGTGCCAAATTATGGTCTTTTCCCTCCTCGGGGAGATCAGCATCACAAAAACTCAAATTGTTACAAGCGGTGATGTTCGCAACAATACTGTCAAATTGTTCTATTTTGACGTCATGATCTACATACGCCACATCCAACATCTTCTGCGGAGCTTCTCAGTGTGGTTCTGAATTCATCAACAAAGATAATACAGAGATCTTTGATGGCGTATGTAGAAGCTGATCTACAATATTGTACTCACTCCTTTTGATGAGCCTCAGCATCTCATCACAGTGTTCTTTCGTATTACCACTCTGGCCAGCAGAGACAGGAGTTTTTACAACAAAGGCAGGTTTAACGGCAACAAGTGCCGGATTCGGAGCATTCATAGTAGTCCCAACCGGGCGTTCATCATAATCAGCAACATCTGCCCTTCTGGCATCAACTTGGGGTTTCGGCGGAGCCGAGAAAACACGACCATTACGGGTCAGGCCGCTGACGTCGGCAATATTAACAACAGAGGTAGAGGGCAGGGGCACCTCCTTCCCATCCTCCAATGCCACAACATTGTAGCGATAGAGAACCGCCTTATCAGAATAATATGGCACATGGCCAGCTGGTTTAATAATCAAAGAGGGAGAAGCCTTCTGCTTGCTACCATCATACTTGATGACAACGGGCTCAGGGATCCGAAATACCGGAGATATTACATTGACTTCATCATCATCCTCATCAGCATTTCTTGGATGTCTTCGCGGACTTGGCGACATCCTCTTTGATTGATAGTGCAAACTCGGCATCTGTCATGGTCGTGCTCATAATGATTGTATTCACACAATAGTCTGTACATCTCGACCATAGATTGTCGAATATGGATGACATATTTGACTTTATATTTACCAGGGCAGCCTTGGACCATGTTGACAGAGGATTTCCCATGCTCGGGCAATGGGTTCTTCTTCACATTAGGACCTACGTCCTCGAAACATAAGATACCACATCTCACAAGGTCTTGAACCTTGGTCTTCAGTGGGTAACAGTTTTCCACGTCATGTCCGGGAGCACCAGAATGATAAACACAGTGTAGCTCGGGCTTATACCACCACTGAGGGTTGGTAGGTATAGCCGGTGGGTCTCATGGAGTAATCAATTTCCTCTCTATCAAAGAGGGATATAATTCGGCATAGGTCATGGGAATAGGATCGAAGGTGACCCTCTTCCTCTCATAGCTTGTACTGGCTTGATTAGTGTTTCGAGGCTGGTAGACCGGATGTTGAGGATGGTGCTGTGGTTGTTGATATTGTTGATGTTGTTGTTGCTGGTCATTGTTGGGATGCTGATATTGCTGTTTATCTCTGAAAACAGGTGCTATGTGAGCCACCTGATGCTGGTTACCAGCAGGACGCACGGTCTTCCTCCTCACTGAGGGTCTTCTAGGTTTAATATGGGAGGTCACAACATGTGCCTCACCATCTTTCTTCTTTCCAAACGTCCCATACCATTTGGCAGAAGAGCCTTCTTCTCTGGTCATACGCCCTTCCCGGACTCCTTCTTCCAGACGTATCCCCATGTTCACCATCTCGGTGAAGTCAAAATGAGCACTGGCAATCATCCGCTCATAGTAAAATGAGCTCAAGGTATTGAGAAAGATCTTGGTCATTTCCTTCTCCTCCAGCGGGGGCACAATCTGTGTTGCTAACTCTCGCCACCTCTGGGCGTACTCTTTAAAAGTTTCCTTCTCCTTCTGGGACATGACTCTCAATTGATCCCTATCGGGAGCCATATCCATGTTATATTTGTATTGCTTGACGAAGGCCCCGCCAAGGTCGTTGAAGGATCGGATGTTCGCGCTGTCCAAGCCCATATACCATCTCAGGGCAGCACCGGACAAACTGTCCTGGAAGTAGTGAATGAGAAGTTGATCGTTGTCGGTCTGAGTCGACATCTTCCTGGCATACATAACCAGGTGGCTAAGAGGGCAAGTATTTCCCTTGTACTTTTCAAAGTCAGGTACTTTGAACTTTACAGGGATTTTAACGTTTGGGACCAAGCAGAGTTCAGCAACAGACTTGCCGAAGAGGTCCTTTCCTCAAAGAGTTTTCAATTCCTTGCGGAGCTCAAGAAATTGATCATTCATAGCATCCATCTTTTCATAGACATCCGGGGCCTCAAACGGCTCAGAATGGTAGATGGTGTCGTCTACTTTGGGCATAGTATGCACGACAGGAGGTGGGACGGCAAAGACCGGGCTAGATGCCGGCAGAGAAGCAAAGGTGGGTGTAGGACCCTCAAGCATGAAGTTGGGAGGCATCCCCCAAGGAAACCCGACTGGCATAGCAGTTGGTGCAAAGTGGGCGCTGGCTGCAGGCACGGTTGAAGAGGCAATCTCAGAGATAACTATCCTCTGGGGAGGAGTTGAAGGCGTCGGAGACGACTGGCTCTAGGCAGCCATGAATGACTCCATCAGGGCAGTCAATCTGGCTACTTCGTCCTTGAGTTCACGGTTCTCTTGCTCCAAATGATACATTAGTCTTGATGCGTTGGCTCGGGTGTAGTACCGGTGAGTCAGCTTGTCTTTAAAATAAATGAAGAACACAGAGTTAGACCATAGAACAAGAAGCCTGGAGCAAAACCTGCTTATGCACATGATGCATGAAATGCATATGATTTAATTTTTATATCAGAGGAACTTTTAGAGTCCTATTTGCAAATATTGGAAATATTAAACATTTATCACATATGGAAATATCACATCAATAATATTTGGAAATATTTTTACACCAAAGAAGTACAGTCTTGGTTACCAAATACAATACAAGAGAGAAGGAAAATGAACATCCTATGGAACCCTAGAAACAATCATCTAAAGCTCTGGAGACTGGAAGATAAGTTGCACGAAGCCTCTTCACCTCCCTCTCATAGGCTGCCTCCATATCCGCTTTCTCTTTGGCGAGTCGATCATACTTCCTTTTCCAAAACTTGGAAGACTGGGGAAGAAGAGAAGTCAATGCATCATCAGGCTCATCAATAACCTGGTGCTCAAGGAACTCTATTAAAGCATCCTTCTCTCTGATCTGCTGAAGCAACTCCTCTCGTTCACGGATCCAAGCACGCGAACTTTCTTCATCTCTCAACTCCTCTACTCTTTGGTTAGGGAGGGTTGAAGGCCCAACCACAACCAAAGGTGTGGGTCTTGGATACTCATAAGGCATGAGGTACTCAGAAGCTCTCCTCCTAACCCAAGAGGTATAAGGTTCCAAGGCGATACAACTCTTCGAACCCAACTCCTTCCTTCCCTTCCTACAGATCTTGCGCCAAGCGCGGACCATCCTTCCCTTCAAGCCTTGGGGATCTTTACCCTCCTGAAAGAACACATCCTCTAACAGAATGTTATTAGGTTTATCCTTTAGGGGGAACCCAAGCTGACGACGTGCCAAAATAGGGTTGTAGTTAATCCCACCACATGTACCAAGAAGAGGCACATTCGAGAATTCACCACAAGAGTCGATAATCTGCACACCATCATATACACGGTTGTACCAAAAGATATCATCGTTAGTGAGAGACATAAGCCTTGTGGACCACCGTAGACATCCTTTGTTCTCCTTGAAGGCGACCGTCTGTGGCAAGTGCGAAATAAACCACTTGTACAACAGAGGCAAACGGCACACAATGGTACCACCACCCTTTGCATTCCTCATATGCAAAGAGAAATAAGTGTCACCCAACAGAGTCGGAACGAGATTAAGAGTAGAGAAAACCCTAATAGCGTTCACATCCACAAACTTGTCGATGTTGGGGAATAACACTAGCCCCTAGATGAGAAGTACAAATATGGCCTCAAAGGCGTCCTCACTCATGGTCTTCCCATACATAATAGCTTGAGTAATGAGGAACTCAAAAGGGAGACCTTGAATTCCACCTTTGGTAGTCATATGAGCACCAACCAGAGATTCATCTATATGCAACATATCAGCTATCTCTTGAGAAGTAGGAACACTCTCTAAGCCACTGAACGGCAACTGGTCTAGAATAGGTATACCCACAAGATAGGCATACTCCTCAAGCGTGGGCAAAAGCTGAACATCCGGAAATGTGAAGCAACGATACAAGGGATCATAAAACTGCACCAATACACTCATCAATCCTTCGTCCACTTGAGTAGCCAGAATAGATAGAAGCTTCCCATGCCGAGCCTTTAAATCCAAGGGATCTAATACATAGGATGTCAAATTCCTTAGCTCTTTTAAGTCGGGTTGTTTGAAACTGTACTTCTTCGTATTCCTTCTTTGTCTTTCCACATCTGAAAATTTGCAAATAGACCTCTTAAGTTCCTTGAAAATTTTCTCATTATTGATGATATGGATGCAAATGGGTGAATGAGTGCATGGATGCAACAATCACACTCAAGGATCAAGCAAAGCACACCAAACAAAGGTCATGGGATGTATCATGTTATCCTTAATATCAATCATCCTTTTTGGTGGATTATGGTTTACACCTTATCAACACCCAAGTTCCATTGATATTAAGGATACAAGAACGAATCAACCATGAATCAAGGGTTTGTTGCAAGTCACGAGCATGGAGTCTCGGTTAAGAACCACCCAAAGGGAGTGTACTAGGGTTTAAACCTGCCAAACATGTTCTACAAGAGGTTCCCATAGTCATCATCCCATCTTTCGGATATTATCGGATAAACGACTACTCGTATTCCAAAAATATTCTCAAAAGAGACTCTTATGAGTGTAGTATCACGTAACAATCGTATCAAATCTTACATTTGAACGACTTTCGCACTACATCCTAAAAATAGGCCAAGATGGACTTGGTAACCTAAGGTCCTTGGCTTCTAAGGTCTATATTGGAAAGAGTAATGTCTAACCACAACTACTTGTGTGACATTATTGATCCCAACATGATCTCCACCAAGTGAATGAGCTTGCAAGTCAACTTTCTAAGGAATAACTCCACACAAGTCAACAAGATTCTGCCATTCTCCTATCCTAAGTGCACTCGAGTTCGGGTATAGAACTCATCTCACAAAGATCACCACTACGCCAAATAAGGGAAAAGAGGGCGCTTATTTTGGCCTATAACAGCGCTTTTAAGTGCCCTCTAAAGTGGCGCTGGCATAGGTAAAGACAACGCTTTGTTTTCCTGGAGAAAGCGCTCTCTAAAGTGGCCCTTTAAGGGCCACATTATAGTGCACTTTCAGAAAAAAGCGCCCTCTGGAGTGGTCCATAAAGGGCCACCTTAGAGGGCGCTTTCTGGACAAAGCGTCCTCTAAAGTTGTCAATGTAAAGTGTTTAGAGGGCGCTTCCTACAGAAAGCGCCCTCTAAAGTGTTAGTTATTTTTAAAAAAATTGTTTGAAAAACAGTGGGTATTTAATTGGGAACCTGTTCGCATGCTGCAAAAGTGTAAAATTCATATTGATTTCATCCTTTAATCCAATGTTATACACCATTAATCCATTGATATATACAACATGAATCCATTTATATACAACATTAATCCTCCATATATACAACATTAATATATTGATATTCATGCATGTACAACAACATTCCATACATATATGTACAACAACTACAACCAATATGATTCTATGATCAATAATGAATTGACACAATTCATCCTTCATTTCATCCAAATGAGCTCTCGAGTAAGATTTGTATTCGTCAAAGTACTACAATTAAGAGAATAAAACATATTCATGATTTAGTAACAAATTAGATGAAATATCCGATAATATTAAAATAAACCCTAAGTTATTATTCCATACCATTTTTGGGATGTCTATACGATTCAACGCAATGATATCTCTCATAAATCTCAATACAAAAAATCCGGAATCGATCGAATTGTTTTGCTGAGGACACTACACAGAAAAACAAACAAACAAACAATATATATATATATATATATATATATATATATATATATATATATATATATATATATATATATATATATATATATATATATATATATATATATATATATATATATATATATATATATATAGTTAATTTCTTACAAACACTATTATAAGCAAAAATAAGAAACTTAATATATACCTGAACTCTGACCCAGGTAATGTCATTCCTATTACGATAATTCTTTTTCGATCTAAATTTTAGTATTGCCCTAACAAAATAAAAACGTATATTGAGATCAATCTGATAGACATAATTAAATATACAAATACACACGAATATTTTAGGGGAATTTCACTTACGCGTCAACCGTCTTCTTCATACTCGGATATTTACTCCAATCACCCGGTAACGAATCGAGATAATACACCATTAGTCTCGAAAGATCCATAGTAACCAACACCCAGTGACCACTGTAAAATAAAACAAAAATTTAGATGCATGAAAATTTTCTACGTAAAAGATATACATAGATTAGAATGAAATTATTAGAAAGAAAATATAACCCGTTGCCAGAATTAAACGGTAAAAAATACAAACTGGGTGTAGTATTATCGCCGGCCACCATGAATCTATTGACTAGTTCATTCATTACGGATGTTGGATTTTTCGTTATAAACATTGTGTTGATACGGGAAGCAGCAATAAAATTGAATCGGTTACACAATTCAGTTCCCTGCATCAATGTGTCATACATATACCTTAAATAGAAACATAATAAACATTAGACTACTCATTGAAATGTGTAAATAAATTGTTCAACTAAGTAAATAATAGATTGATCGGAGTACCATATGTATGTATGAATGACAGCGATGCCCAATTCTTCGTGTTCAAAAAGTTGTTGCATGTCCTCCTTTGCAATTAATTCGGAATGAGCAATTCCGAAAACACCTTCATCCATATCTACACTACGGATGGCGCCGTGCATAATATCTGACTCTTCCACTATTTTCTCAAGACGCATCATAATTTGAGATTTTGTCCCGGACGTCGTTGGAATTTCCTTACTAGCTTTGTCCAACATTTGACCGGGAACCTAAAAATATAAATTAAATCATGACTTTTTGTGATGCAACAGAATCGTTGTGTATATCATTCAATGGGTATATATATTTGTACCTCTTTTGAGATTTAGGATTTGTTTTTGTCCCGGACTTCGTTGGAATATTCTTACCAGCTTTTTTCAACATTCGACCGGGAACCTAAAAATTCATATAAATTAAATCATGACTTTTTGTGATGCAACAAAATCGTTGTGTATATAATTCAATGGGTATATATATTTGTACCTCTTTTTGAGATTTAGGATTTGTTTTTGTCCCGGACATCGTTGGAATATCCTTACCAGCTTTTTTCAACATTCGACCGGGAACCTAAAAATTCATATAAATTAAATCATGACTTTTTTTGATGCAACAGAATCGTTGCGTATATAATTCAATGGGTATATATATTTGTACCTCTTTTTGAGATGCAACCGACTCGATGCGTCTTGAAATCCCTTTACCAGCTTTATGTGTGGGTCTTGTAGGAGTCTGACATTACCATGTAATAAGGATTGATTAAATATCATAATTGTAGCTGAATTGAAATGTGAATACTAAATATTCATAATCATTTAGAACATATATACCTCGGCATCTGGGAAAATTAGATCTGACGGCCATCCAACAAAGGATCCGACTGCATCTCGCATCAACGTTGTCTCTGAAACAACGTCAGGTAATGGTAGAAGCGCGTCCGTATCTAATACAAGGTCAACCGAAACTTTCATATATCCCACCGGGAGGGGATTATGGTGAAGTAATTCACCCGAAGTGTTGTGCACTTTTCCCTTGCCAACTATGCGATAAGTTGGTGACGATAGATACAGCTGACAAGGTGTAATGCCCTAAACCAATAATAAATATGTTATTGTTAACGTGTATATGTGTCAAGTAAAAAAGTGCTATTTTAATTTCATAATAACATATATAATTACCTCGGGAAATTTCGGTTGACAATTGATACTAGCTCGGTCACTAGTATCCTTTGCCTCGGAACCGCGCCTTTCCTCTCTATACCTTGCATTCTCCTTTTGCAGTTCGAGTACTTGTGCCCTTAACTCCGCCAAGGTCTCCATCACCTCTTTGTTGGTAGGATTTTTTGTTTTTGGTTTTTTATAAAATGACGACGGAGTCACACCAAAACCCTTACCCCTCACACGACCGGAATACTCAGGAACATTTAGTACTCGACTAAGTAGGCTCCTGCAATCCTGGACCTCAGTTGAAGGTAAGGTTTGGGATAAAGTCTCCTGAAATATTATTAGAGGAGATTAAAAATGAATTATATGTCTAACAAAATTTTTGATATAATTAAAGAAATAATGTTATATATACTTACACATTCGTCATAAACATTTTTAACCGCTTCAACGACAGCCCCATCCTTCCCAACCCGAGCAACCTTCCACAATACGTGCTCCGGAAGAGATGTTGCGTCACTTTTCTCCTCGGCTAGCTACACATTGAATCAGATTATAAGATCATCAATTATAACATATTGTGACAATGTATAAGCTCATAGCATTTGAATATACTCACAATTCTTTGTTGTAACCGTGCATATCCCGTACGCCCTTTTTTGTACGGATACGCGGGTTTTGATGCCCTTTTCCGATTTTTGTCGCTTACTTCCTGGATAAAAAAGTTTAAGGCATATCAGAACCAAGTAACTTAACAATTGTATAATACCATAATTAATAGACATTACATGGAATTTTTCGTTTCTTCGTTTGGCGACAAAGTTATCCCATTCTTCGACTGAAATAATCTCCGCATACTTCATTGGCCGTTCTGCTTCAACAAATTTTCCTTCCTCATCCTTGAGAAATTTGTTGGACAAAAAGGATCGAAATCCTCGGAGTCTTTTTCCGGCCAATTGAATACAATATTTTTGCCGGGTTTCATCGATGTGAAAGGATCTCTAAAAAACATACACATGGAGTGTGTTATTATAAGTAATATTATAACAATATATGGTCAACAAATAGTCAACAAAAAAAACATATAACAATATATGGTAAGTACCTGTATCTCGGACCATATTTTTTCTTTGCCAACCTTCAATTCCGGACTTCTCCAATTATCACATGTAATCGGAATATGTTGTCGAACAAGGAAACCAATGTAACTTGCCAACATTGAACCGTTAGGCTCAATTAGTTGGTCTTCAACACTCCAATGTACTTCGAATTTTTCACCCTTGTCTCTTGCACGAATGATTGACTTCATAACAGTCAATCCTCGTTTGATTTCATTTTCAACATTGTTACGTGATCCACTCGCGTCATGGGTATCGTCTTGGTTACTAGCCATTTTATCTGTAATATAGAAATGATTCAATAAGATCCAAGTAAGACAATGACCATATTCGTGAAGCTACACAAAAAACACATTCATATACCTTCCATTTATCTCATGTTACAACAATCTAAACTCTCTCTTTTTTTCATCATTATTGAATACAAACTCACACACACCTATTGCATACAAAAGACCAATGTAAACTTATGGTGTTTGGAACATGAACAAACTTGCATCCATAATCATCAAACTTCCAAGCACAAGCTCAAACACACTCCAAATGACATCAGTTTTCAATCAGAAATAAAAAACCTTACATAACCATACAACATACAACATTCAGTGATCAAAACCATACACAAAAAAATAACAAAAAATGATTTTTAACAAGGTGCTCATGAACACCATATAGTGCTCGTTTGCCCTAAACAACATTAATCAACATAATGCACAAAATGTAAAACTCAGTTTAGAAAATGCCCTAATCAAACACCTGAAAATACAAACTATTGAGAGAAATACCTTCAAGGTGACGGTAACGATGGAGAAGAAAGTGAACAGCGACGGTGGACGCAGATAACTCAGTGAACGTGAACGCAGCAGCAGAAAAAGGCGACGGCGACGACGACGGTGAGGGAGGGAGAACGAACGGAGGACGAGAGTAATCGCAGTAGAGAGTAATCGCAGTAGAGAGAAAACCCAGTTACGTAAACGAAATAGCATATAACGAGGGAAAAATAAAGAGACATGCAGTATATGTTATAATTTTAATGTTTACTAAAGGGGACCTTAGAGGGCGCTTGTGTAAAAAAAGCGCCCTCTAAAGGGGGCCTAAGAGGGCGCTTCTAAAAGCGCTCTCTAAGGCTTTCCAAAAGCGCCTTATAAACTGGAAATGTACATGGACTTAGAGAGCGCTTTTTTAAAAGCGCCCTCTAAGGGTACCCTTAGAGGGCGCTTTCATAAACGCGCCCTTTATTGGTGTCCCTCCATTTCCTCATTATTTTTTCGCTTCACTTTAGAGGGCGCTTTGATACAAAAGCGCCCTCTAAAGTGCGCTGTCTATTCCAGTTGTTCGCTCCTTATTTTTTCTCTTCACTTTAGAGTGCGCTTTTGTAATAAAGCGCCCTCTAAGGTGCGCTGTCTATTCCAGTTTTTGGCGTAGTGCACCAAGCATACAAGGAATTAATATTCAAGCAATTCAATCATTACATACAATAAAGTAATCCCAAATTGCACAAAAATATGTCACAAAAAAAATATACAATACAATACAACAAAATATGAAAAGTAGGCAAAACCCACTAGGCAAATATCCCCAGCAGAGTCGCCACTTTTCTGTAGCGGGGTATTCGTTACCATTAGAGATATTGACTAAATCCAAGGTAAAACATACAAGTCGAGTCGCCACCGCACTTCTATTTATCCAAAGGAATGGTTAAAAAGCGAACAAAAACCTAAGAGTTTTATCGAATCAAAAACTAGTAAAAATGTTAGAGATCGGGGTAAAGGGGTTGGTTATGCAATGGGAAGGTTTTAAGCACCCAAAACATCCTAGGTACTCCTAGGGAGCCCTTTTCACATTTGTTGTAAGGTTGGTATTTTTGTGAAAATTTGTTTGTGCAAACATGATTGAAGAGATGATAAGAGAATATACAAGTTAATTACAATTTGTGTTTGGATGGATAAACCCATTGCCTACGTACCATCTTAAAAAAGATTAGGATCAAAACCTCGTAGTTTGGGGTAAAAATCTCAAAACAAGCTGGTGAATTGATTGGTCCAAAAGCCTTAAGGTCTTTTGTTATCCAAGGGAGAAAACTCAACCTAAAACCACAAATCCACCATGTGAGGATAGCTTCAACATGCTAGTGAGGGGTTAACCCTATAATAAGCATGGAAGACTCATTGTCCATCACTAAGGATATAGGTGAGTATTACATCTACCTCAAAGATAACTCAAACCTAATAGCTAAAGGTTATGGAAAATTTTTGATTAAGAAAGGTGGCCATTGAAACCACAAAAGTATTTGAATGAGTTGTATTTACCAATGAAAAGTATTTACAAAATATGGTCAAAGTTGACTTAAAGGTTCAATTCAAAATAAGTGTTATGAAAAGGAAGTTTGAAAATCAAAAGCTTAAAGCTTAGGTTTCTAATGTTGAAAACAAGTTTTAAATGTTTGCACAAAAGTTTTGGCTTGGGTTAGAGTGGAGAGAAGAAGAAGAATGGCTAAAGTCCTAATCATACAAGAGATGAAGGATAAGAAACAAGACCACAAATGGAGTTCCTCTCTTGAGATCATATTGATGATCCAAGTAGCTCCCATCCTTTGGAATATGCAAGCAAAATAAGTGTAAGCTCAAACAATCAACATAATCAAACAAGCTCTTAGAAGATCTCCAATGGCTCTTGTATCTTTCACTTTGGATGAACATGGCAATGGTTCTTCAATTTGGCTCTCATAGGATTCCCTAGCACAAAAGCACACACATCAAAGAGTTCTATGAAGTAAATCAAGAATGGACAAGAGTGAGTTAGAGATTTGGTCCTTCTAATCCATCTTCAACATTAAAGTCCTTTTACTCCAATTTTTCATAGGGAATGTCCTAGACCATGTCAAAATTTCTTTTGTAAAGCACTTCACCGCTGAGGTAGAAACTGCCTGACAACCTTCTCAAAGTTTTCCTGTCTTTCACAGATGCCCCAGGCGGGTAGACCTGGTTCTGGAGGAAACACTTGATGTCATAATACCATGGCTTATCATCTTTCGCTTCTTCTACTGCAAATACATGAGTTGGTCTGTCCAAGCGCATCACGGTGATATTGGGAACTTCATTCCAATACTTGACCACAATCATTGAAGCAAGCGTAGCAAGAGCATCTGCCATTCGATTATCCTCTCGAGGAATATGATGAAAGTCAAATTCAGTAAAGAACGTTGAAATCCTCCTCGCATAATCTCTGTATGGAATAAGACCAGGCTGATTCGTTTCCCATCCACCCTTGATGTGATTGACAACGAGGGCCGAATCACCGTAAACATCAAGATGCTTGATCCTTAGATCAATGTACTCTTCTAATCCCATAAAACAGGCTTCGTACTCAGCCATATTATTCGTGCATTTGAAGGTTAGCCTTGCTGTAAATGGAATATGTGTGCCCTGAGGAGTAATGATTACTGCCCCAATTCCATTTCCGTACTGATTTACAGCGCCATCAAACACCATCGTCCATCTGGAACCAGGTTCTGGACCTTCATCAAGTTTAGGTTCATCACAATCTTTCATTTTCAAATACAGAATCTCCTCATCTGGGAAGTCATACTGAACAGACTGATGATCTTCAATCGGCTGATGTGCCAAGTGGTCAGCCAAGATACTACCTCTGATAGCTTTTTGAGCTCGATACTCGATATCATACTCAGATAACAACATCTGCCAACGGGCAATCCTCCCGGTTAAAGTAGGCTTCTCGAAGATATAATTGATTGGATCCATTCTGGATATCAACCAAGTTGTATGATTTATCATGTACTGGCATAGACGCTTAGCAGCCCAAGCCAAAGCACAGCACGTCTTCTCAAGCATAGAGTATCGAGACTCACAATCAGTGAACTTCTTACTCAGGTAGTATATAGCATACTCTTTCTTTCCTGATTCGTCTTGCTGACCAAGGACACAACCCATTGAGTCTTCAAAAACAGTCAGATACATGATCAAAGGTCTTCCTTCTACAGGCGGAGACAAGATCGGAGGTTCAGACAAATACTCTTTGATACTGTCGAAAGCTTTCTGGAAATCCTCAGTCCAATCATGAGACTGATCTTTCCGAAGGAGCTTGAATATCGGCGTACATGTGGCAGTCATGTGGGATATAAATCTGGAAATGTAGTTCAAGCGGCCAAGAAAACCTCGGACTTGCTTCTCAGTTTTGGGCGCATGCATCTCTTGTATTGCTTTGACCTTTGCAGGATCAACCTCAATACCTCTCTCGCTAACAACAAAGCCCAATAACTTGCCAGAACGGACTCCAAATGTACATTTGTTGGGATTCAGACGAAGCTTGAACTTCCTCAAACGCTGAAAAAGCTTCAACAAATGCTTAACATGTTCCACTTCCATTCGTGACTTAGCAATCATATCATCAACATAGACCTCGATCTCCTTGTGCATCATGTCATGGAACAAGGTAGTCATAGCTCGTTGATACGTGGCTCCGGCGTTCTTCAAACCGAAGGGCATCACTCGATAACAGAATATTCCCCAAGGAGTGATGAATGTTGTCTTCTCCATATCCTCGGGTGCCATCTTGATTTGATTATATCCGGAAAATCCGTCCATAAATGAGAAGACTTTGAATTTAGCTGTATTGTCTACCAACATGTCAATGTGTGGTAGAGGGAAATCATCTTTTGGACTAGCTTTATTCAAATCATGGTAATCCACACACATACGGACTTTTCCGTCTTTTTTAGGCACGGGCACAATGTTGGCCACCCATTGAGGAAATGTAGAAGTCACCAGAAACTCCGCATCAATTTGCTTCTGAACTTCCTCTTTGATCTTCACTGCCATATCTGGATGAGTTGTTCTGAGCTTCTGCTTCACAGGCACGCACTCAGGCTTCAAAGGCAGGAAATGTTGCACAATATCTGTATCTAGACCTGGCATGTCTTCGTACGACCAAGCAAAGATATCGGAATATTCTCGTAGCAAACTGATCAACCCCTTCTTTACAGACTCTTCAAGGAGTGCCCCAATCTTCACTATTCGAACAAAGTCTTCAGACCCCAAGTTGACTGTTTCCAGATTCTCAAGATGCGGCTGAATGATCTTCTCTTCGTGCTAAAGAAGACGGGTAATCTCATCAGGAATCTCTTCAACATCATCTTCCTCTGCCTCAAATACAGGGAATTCAAAATTGGGAGATGGCGTTGGATCATTATGTTCAATGGGTTTTAGAATCAACCTGCATAATGATTTTGGATATAAGAACTTTTTAGAAATCAAACAAGGCAATCATTATGCAGATGAAAAGATTGCTTTTATTCTTGTTTTTAGCGTTTTTTGTGATCACCAATTTCATGCAAAAAGCAAAAAGCAAAAATAATTGGAAAAACAAATGTTTAAAATGAATTTATTGAATGAAATATCATTGTATTAATGTTACCAACAATGTCATCGCTTCTCCTTTTGGCATGGGAGAAGGGTTTTTAAACAAAGCAATCATATTACGCTGACTTATGAATGACCGTAGGAACATCCACAGCGACCCAATTGTGGCAGATCCCGCCAGGGATGACAAAATTGTCAGTATCTTCTACATCTTCTTCCAGAATAGCAGCAGCTTCGTCGCTCTGACCGGCGTGAATGAAACCTCCACCCTTGAACAACCCTTTCTCGTTGAAGACCCCAAAAGAAAAGCCAATGCCAGCCCGGGACTTGTTGTCTTCAAGCTCGATTAGTTTTCCTAGACCAGCAACTGCACCACATTCAATGGCCAGTTTCGCATCTCGATAGGAAGCAAATGAAGGAGACCTCTTCTCAACAGGCTCGGCTATAGATAAAGCTTGGAAAGGCGTTCCAACTTCATCCTCAGCGTCTATGTATGAGAAAGAAGACAAGTGGCTAACCAGGAGATCCTTTTCTCCCCCTACCACAACCAGTTTCTTGTTGTTGACGAATTTCAGCTTCTGGTGTAGGGTGGATGTCACGGCGCCAGCCTCGTGAATCCGTGGTCTACCAAGGAGACAGCTATAAGATGGGTGGATATCCATAACCTGAAAGGTGATTTGGAAATCACTTGGTTCAATCTTGATTGGGAGATCAACTTCCCCAATCACAGTCTTACGCGACCCATCAAAAGCTTTCATAACAACTCCACTCTGCCTCATGGGAGGCCCTTGAAATGACAATCTAGAGAGAGTGGATTTCGGCAATACATTCAGAGATGACCCAGTGTCCACCAGTACGTTGGACATGGCGTCGTTCTTGCAATTCATGGATATATGTAAAGCCATGTTGTGGTCTCTTCCCTCCTCCGGGAGATCAGAGTCACAGAAACTCAAAGTGTTGCACGCAGTAATGTTTGCAACAATGCTGTCAAACTGTTCGATTGTGACATCATGATCGACATAAGCCAAATCCAAGACTTTCTGCAGAGCCTCCCTATGAGGTTCTGAATTCAGAAGCAACGATAGCACGAAGATATTGGATGGTGTTTGTAGAAGCTGGTCTACAACATTGTACTCACTCTTCTTGATGAGCCTCAACATCTCATCACATTCTTCATTCACAATGCCACTAGGGCCAACAGATGAAGCAGGAGTCTTTTGTACAGAGGAGGGTTTAGCAAGAGGTGTCGGATTCGGAGAATTCACTGCATTCCCAACCGGACGCTCAACAGAGTCATCAACAGCCTGAGGCTTCGGGGGTGCAGAAAACACACGACCGCTACGGGTCAGCCCACTCACATCAGCAATGTTCACAACAGAAGGAGAAGGCAAAGGCACTTCTTTCCCATTTCAATAGCAACGGTATTGTATCGGAATGGGATTTCCTTATCAGATGAATAAGGCACAGGGCCTGCAAGCTTGATAATCAGGGAAGGAGAAACCTTCTGCTTGCTACCATCATATCGAATGACAACAGGTTCTGGGATCCTGAACACAGGAGAAATCACATTAACCTCAGGTTCATCTTCATCAACATTTCTGTTTTGAAGGATCTCAATGGTCCCATCATCCAGCAATTCTTGAAGATCTTTACGCACTTGGCGACAGCCCAAACAATTAACAGAGCAGATACGGCATTTATCATGGTCGTGCTCCAGATGACTGTAATCACACAGCAGACGGTGCAACTCAACAAGCGACTGTCGGATATGGCTAACATATTTGACCTTGTATTTACCAGGGCAACCCTGGACCATGTTAACAGACTTCCCATGCTCGGGCAATGGGTTCTTTGTAACATTAGGACCTGCATCCTCAAAGCACAAAATTCCGCACCTCATAAGGTCTTGAACCTTATTCTTCAATGGAAAGCAGTTTTCTACATTACGACCCGGAGCACCAGAGTGGTAAACACAATGCTGATCCGGCTTATACCACCACTGAGGGTTAGCAGGTATAGTCGGAGGATCCCTGGGAGTAATCAATTTCCGCTCTATCAAAGAGGGATACAACTCTGCATATGATACAGGAATCGGATCGAAAGTGATCTTCTTCCTTTCGTAACTCGTACTAGCTTGATTACTACTGCGAGGCTGGAAGGCCTGCTGTTGAGGACGATGCTGCTGCTGATACTGCTGAGCTGGTTGTTGATTGTTGTGTTGCTGATGATGATATTACTGATTGTCTCTGAAGACAGGTACTATGTGAGCCACCTGGTGCTGGTTACTGGCTGAATGCACAGGCTTCGTCCTCACGGAGGGTCTTCTGGGTTTGACATGGGATTGCAAAGCATGTGCCTCTCCATCTTTCTTCTTCGCAAACGCCCCATATCGTTTGCTGGAAGAGCCTTCATCCTTGGTCAGACGTCCTTCACGGACTCCCTCCTCTAGTCGCATCCCCATGTTCACCATCTCGGTGAAGTCAGAAGGAGCGCTAGCAATCATCCGCTCGTAATAGAATGAACTCAAGGTCTTCAGAAAGATCTTGGTCATTTCCTTCTCTTCCAGCGGAGGCACAATCTGAGCTGCCAACTCTCGCCACCTCTGGGCGTACTCTTTAAATGTCTCTTTGTCCTTCTGGGACATGGCTCTGAGCTGATCACGGTCGGGAGCCATATCCACATTATATTTGTATTGCTTGACGAAAGCTTCGCCAAGATCATTGAAGGAACGGATGTTTGCACTGTCCAAACTCATATACCAACGCAGTGCAGCACCGGACAAACTGTCCTGGAAATAATGAATGAGTAGCTGATCATTATCCGTTTGAGTAGACATTTTCCTGGCATACATAACCAGGTGACTGAGCGGGCAGGTGATCCCCTTGTATTTCTCAAAGTCTGGGACCTTGAATTTCAACGGAATCTTCACACCGGGAACCAAACACAGCTCGGCAGCAGACTTGCCAAAGAGGTCCTTTCCTCGAAGATTCTTCAATTCCTTGCGGAGTTCAAGAAATTGGTCATTCATCGCATCCATCTTCTCATGAACATCTGGGCCCTCAGACGGTTCAGAATGATAGATGGTGTCGTCTACCCTAGGAACGGTATGCATGACAGGAGGAGGCATAGCAAGGACCGGGCTAGATGTCGGCATGGAAGCAAAAGTTAGAGCAGGAATATCAGGCATAAAGCCGGAAGGCATCCCCCACGGAAACCCGGACGGCATGGTTGTTGGCATAAAGTGGGCACTAGCAGCAGGCACTGTAGAGGAGACAACCTCAGAGATGACTGTCCTCTGGGGAGGAGTTGCAGGTGTTGGAGACGGCTGATTCTGAGCTGCCAGAAAAGACTCCATCAAAGCACTCAGTCTGGCGACTTCCTCTTTGAGCTCGCGGTTCTCTTGTTCAAGATGATCCATCAATCTAGAAGAGTTGGCTCTGGTGTAGTACCGATGAGTCAGCTTGTCTTCAAAATAAATGAAGAGCACAGAGTTAGACCACAAGACCAGAGGCTGAGAACAACACCTTCTTATGCAAATGATGCATGCAATGCTCGTGCATATGATTTGTTTTTATTCGAAGGAACTTTTAGGGTATTATTTGCAAATTTTGAAATATTAAGCATTTGATCGCATATGGAAAATATCTCATCAAATATATTTGAGAAAAGAAGTACAGCATTGTCAATCATTACAAGAGAAAAGGAAAATAAACATCCTATAGATCCCTAGAAGCTCGGGATGCTGGAAGATAAGCTGCACGAAGCCTCTTAACCTCTCTCTCATATGCTGCTTCCATATCCGCTTTCTCTTTGGCGAGTCTATCATACCTCCTTTTCTAGAACTTGGAAGACTGAGGAAGTAGAGAAGTCCATGCATCGTTCGGATCGTCAATCACCTGATGCTCGAGGAACTCGATCAGAGCATCCTTCTCCTTAAGCTGTTGAAGCAACTCTTCTCTTTCACGGATCCAGGCACGTGAAAGGTCTTCGTCTCTCAACTCCTTTACGCCTTGGTTAGGGAGGGTTGAAGGCCCAGCCACAACCAAAGGTGTAGGTCTCGGATAATCATAAGGCATGAGATACTCAGAGGCTATCTTCCTCACCCAAGTAGTATATGGCTCCAGAGCTATGCAGTTCTTCGGACCCAACTCATCCCTGCCCTTCTTGTGAATCTTGCGCCAAGCGCGGACCATTCTGGCTTTCAGGCCTTGGGGATCTTTACCCTCCTGAAAGAACACACCTTCTAACAGAATGTTATTAGGTTTATCCTTTAGGGGGAACCCAAGCTGACGACGTGCTAAGATAGGGTTGTAGCTAATCCCACCACATGTACCAAGAAGAGGCACATTGGAGAATTCACCACAAGAGTCAATGATCTGGACACCGTCATATGCACGATCATACCAAGAGATATCATCATTAGTGAGAGACATAAGTCTCGTAGACCACCGTAGACATCCCTTGTTCTCCTTGAAAGCGACCGTCTGAGGTAAGTGAGAAATAAACCACTTATACAACAGAGGCAAACAACACACAATAGCGCCACCACCCTTTGCATTCCTCAGATGCAAAGAGACATAGGTATCACCCAACAGAGTAGGAACGGGATTAAGAGCAGAGAAGATCCTAATAGCGTTCACATCCACAAATTTGTCGATGTTGGGGAACAATACCAATCCATAGATGAGAAGCACAAATATGGCCTCAAAGGCATCCTCACTCATGGCCTTCCCATAAATGGTAGCTTGAGCAATGAGGAACTCAGAAGGGAGACCTTGAATTCCACCTTTGGTAGTCATACGAGCTTTAACCAAGGATTCATCTATGTGCAACATGTCAGCTATCTCTTGAGAAGTAGGAATACTCTCCAAGCCACTGAACTGCAACTTATCCAGAATAGGAATACCCACAAGATGAGCATACTCCTCGAGGGTAGGCAATAACTGAAGGTATGGAAAAGTGAAGCACTGATACAGAGGATCATAGAACTGCACCAAAGTGCCCATCAACCTGAGTAGTCAGAAGAGGCAGAAGCTTCCCATAACGAGCTTTGAAACCCAAGGGATCTAATACATAAGATGTCAGATTCCTTAACTCTTTCAGATCGGGTTGTCTGAAGCTGTACTTCTTTGTATGCCTTTTTAGTCTTTCCATATCTGCAAATTTTGCAAATAAACCCCTTAAGTTCCTTGAAAATTTTCTTTTTATTTGATGATATGGATGCAAATGAATGCATGAATGCATGAATGCAACAATCACACCCAAGGATCAAGCAAAGCACACCAGACAAAGGTCATGGGATGGTTCATATTATCCTTAATATCAATCATCCATTTTGGTGGATTATGGTTTACACCTTATCAACACCCAAGTTCCATTGATATTAACGATATACGAACGACTCAACCATCCTTAATATCAATCATCCATTTTGGTGGATTATGGTTTACACCTTATCGACACCCAAGTTCCATTGATATTAACGATATACGAACGGCTCAACCATCCTTAATATCAATCATCCATTTTGGTGGATTATGGTTTACACCTTATCGACACCCAAGTTCCATTGATATTAAGGAGGTGTGAACGGATCAACCATGAATCACGGGTTTGTTGTGAGTCACGAGCATGGAGTCTCAGTTAAGAACCACCCAAAGGGAGTGTACTATAGTTTCAACCTGCCGAACATGTTCTACCAGAGGTTCCCATAGTCATCATCCCATCCTTCGAATATTATCGAAGGAACGAATACTCGTATTCCAAAAATATTCTCAAGAGAGACTCTTATGAGTGTAGTATCGCGTAACAATCGCATCAAATCTGACATTTGAACGACCTCCGCACTACGTCCTAAAAATAGGCCAAGATGGGCTTGGTAAACTAAGGTCCTTGGCTTCTAAGGCACACATTGAAAGAATGATGCCTAACCACAAATGACTTGTGTGACATCATTAATCCAACATGACCTCCACCAAGTGAATGGACTTGCAAGTCAACTTGCTAAGGAATAACTCCACACAAGTCGACGAGACTATGCCATTCTCCTATCATAGGGTGCACTCGAGTTCGGGTATAGAACTCATCTCACAGGGATCACCAAGCAAACAAGCAATTGATATATCAAGCAATTCAAGCATTACAATCAATACAATAATCCCAAATTGCACCAAAAATATGTCATAAATAAGTATAATACAACAAAGTGTGAAAAGTAGGCAAACCCACCAGGAATTCACCGCTCCTCAGCAGATTCGCCACTTTTCTGTAGCGGTGTATTCATCACCATTAGAAATATTGACTAGATCCAAGGTAAATCATACAAAGATAGAGTCGCCACCGCACTTCTATTTATCCAAAGGAATGGCTAGAAAGCGAACAAAAGCCTAAGAACTTTTGCAAAGAAAACTAATAAAAGGTCAGAGATCTGGGTAAGGGGGTAATTATGTTGTGGGAAGGTGTTAGGCACCCACAACATCCTAGGTACTCCTAGGGAACCCTTTTCACAACTGTTGTATCAGGTTATTGTTTATGAAATATTTATTGTGCAAGCATTGATTGAAGAGATGAGAAAAGAATATACAAGTTAGTTATTTTTGTGTTTGAATGGATGAACCCATTGCCTACGTACCTTTACAGGATCAAAACCTCGTAGTTCGGCTAAAAGATTTCCAACAAGATGAGTGGGTTGATTTTAAACAAAAGCCTTAAGGTCTTTCATTATCAAAGGGAGAACACTCGACCTGAACAACCATAAGTCCACCATGTGAGAACAGCTTCGACATGCTAGTGAGGGGTTAACCCTATAATAAGCATGGAAGTCTTACAATTCAATCACTAAGGACAAGGCGAGATTTCACATTAACCACTAAGATAATTCAGATCTATGGCTAATGCATGAAAACTTGATTAAGAAATGGACAAGGCCACAAAAACAATTGAGTGAGTGGAATTAACCAATTAGAAGTATTCACAAAGATGGTCAAAGTTGGCATTAAGTTCAATTTAGAAGAAGTATTGTGAAAATGAAGTTTGAAAATCAAAGGCCTAAGGCCTAGGTTTCTAGTTTTGGAAACAGGTGAAAATGTTTGCACAAAAGTTTTCTGGTTTGGGTTAAGGATGAAAACAAGGTTCAAGGTTCAGCACAAAAGGGTTAAGGGACAAAGCCACAAATAGGAGTTGCTTTCTCAAGATCATAGAAATGATCCAAGGAAGTTCCTTTGGAATTAGGCAACAGAAAGCAATAAGCAGACAAGCAGGGTCTCATAAAAGAGCAACAAAAACTGGAAACGGAGTGCCAATCAATGATCTTATGTCCAACTCCCCAAAGCAACAAAACGGGAAACAGATAGCCAATAAATGGTCTTACATCTAGCTCCACAAAACAACATAAGAAAGGAAATGGAGTGCCAATCAATGGTCTTATATCCAACTCCACAAAAGAAACAGGAAACAGATAGCCAATCAATGGTCTTACATCTGACTCCTCAAACAAAGCAAATAACAAATGCAAAAACAATATGCAAAACAATATGCAAAAGCAAACACAAGCAATCACATCAATCAATTAGCACACTCTATACACAATCAAGAGGCTAAATCAAGGTTGGGCTTTAGTCAAGGGGTCATATCAACCTCGACAAACAAGCCAATACTGTTATGGGTGTTGAGACTCTTAACCACTGACATTGACCATCAGGGTGAGCAGATGAAATGGGAAATGAGGATTAGACCTCATAACTCTTAACCCTGGCCTGGGTGAGCTTGAATCAAAGGAGGTGTGGGAGTCCAGAATGAGGGACTCTACTCCATATTGACTGACTCTATATACAATGATCTTGGGTGTTTATTCAAATGCATCAGCACGTAGTGCGATCATAATGAAAGACTCAATTGAATAGCAGGGGATTGATTTCAAATCCCTTCTATCTGCCAATTGCCTCTTCACTTAGGAGGAATTGAAGTACATGGCACAAATATAAACAATCACAGTCATTTCCTCTTAAGGAGGACTTCAGCCAAATGCCTGCCAAACCGAAACGACAGGGCTTCCAAACTACATGGAGTTAAAGAAATTACCTAAGTGGTAAACCAACCACAAGCAAGGCACAGCTCAAGTAATGAGCAAAAGCTACTAAGGTACCTGTATGAAAAGCTAAACAATCAGTATTCACATTCAGACAACCAAACAATTAACAACAGTCAGACATTCCCAATATGCACAATATGTAAGCCATAAGAGGAAAACACTCAAGTGAGTTAGCCACCAAAGAACCTACAACACAATCAAAATTAGTTAAACAAAGTAAATTTCATCTCAAGCAAGGAGATCACATCATCCATTAGAACTAAGTGCTTGAACCTGAAAGGCAAAGCTAAAATTGTGAGTACAAACCCCTAGGGCAAAGCCTAGGGTCAAAGTCAAAGCAAAAAGTCAAAACAACAACCAATATTCAACATAAAGCACATTTAATCAAGTAAGAACATGTCCTAAAAAGGACCAAGTCTAAAGCATTAAGCAAAGTCATTACATGAGCAAGATATGGCAAAGGCAATTACAAAGCACACAATTGGACCTCAAGAATGAAAATTCCATATTAAAACAGAAATGAATCAAATAACCATGGAAATTTTTATGTGCACACAACATGTCATACACAAGCAGCATGCAAAAAATGGGAATCAGAAAAGCTCAATTGACATGTCAATGAAAATGAACAAGTATGACATCAAATTGTGTGACACACATTGTCGCACCATACATTCATGTGCCTAAAACAGAGATGGAAAATGATAAAAATGCACAACCAAGCCTCAAAAATCATGCAACATGTTGGGAATCAGCATACCAAATTTCAAATCAATTGGCCAATGTATGAGCATTTCACAATAGAATTGGTACAACTAGTCACATTTGCATACATGTTCAAATAACAGTCCACAATTAAAATTCAGAAAATGATAAAATCATGAAATCACAACCACAAAATAATAGACATCAAGATGAACATGTAGCAAAAAATTGGAAGTGATTTGGATTAATTTTCTATTTGTTATGATTTTTCAAAGTTGGATGAAAATATTGAAATATTAAAAGAGATATGCATGACAATTTGGAGGGAAATGGAAATGATTGTCAAAATTTGAAAATATGCTGGAGTGGAGAATCGAACCATGTACCACAAAAAACAAGCGCTGGGAAAAAATAAAATCCAAATCAACGCTGGCCAGGAATCGAACCGTGTACAAGCGCGCGCTTAGCAAAACAAAGTCGTTTCACTAATTGAGTTGGCATGCCAACTCATCAAGTCAATACACACAAGGCTCGGTCAATGAAACGAGAGCCAATGGAATGGCCAACAGGCGCATGCATGGATGCACACGCGGACAAAACCCTAGCGCCAACACAACCAGTTGCAGACGGTGGCTTGGGCGGTGGTTGCCACCGTCTTTTTTGTGGAGACAGTGGCGCTACAGTGCGCTCGACAATTTTTTCCCAGAATCATGCAAATTATATATCAATGGAAAGCTTATTCAACAAGGAGCACGGATCTACCAATTAATTTCAGCTAAAAGTCCATGAATAATGAGAATCGAATGAAAACATTTTTGACATTCAAACTTCAAATCAAGATATCTCATGCAGTTCTTCACCATTTTTCATGAAATTTATATCAGCGTAATCAGCATGAAAAACTCTACACAATCATGGCAATAGAATGGAGAAACATGAGATTCGAAATTTCACCTTCTTAAAGAGCAGTCAATGGAAACAGTGGATTCAAGGCCTAGCAATCTCCAGATTCACTCCTATATTGATGTTATGAAGCTTGATGTAGAAATTGAGGCTTGACACGACCTGGATCTTGATTAATTTGCCACTTCCATCTTCATGTTCTTGAGCTTGATGTGCTTGTTTCTTCACCAAAACCTTCAATCCACAGCTTGATCTGCACTCAATGATGATCAAAGAACAAGAATATGCAATAAAATTCAGGTGCTATGTGGAGAATTTTCGAATTTGGATTGAGAGAAATTTTTGGAGGGAACTTGAATCTAGATCTAGAATGAGTGAAAAACTCCAGAATTCTGTTATGATTTGATTTATATATGGCCTCTTAATCACATCCAAATCAAAATTAGGCATGAGTTAATTATGATTAGTGAAAATAAGGTGCATGACCAAAATTGGAAAATGTGAGGTGCATGGCAAATTTTGGACGTGAACAGTAGCATATGAAGGTGTAAACTCACTCAAAATCAGCTCATGAACACAATGGCAATGGTATTTTTCATGTATGATCAATAAAATTCAAATTCTCCATTTTCCCTCCAAAATGAACATGCATGGGCAAATGATCATATGAATAAATTCCATGCAATGTAATGATGGATTTGGAAATTATAGGTCATGAGAAGCAATATGCAAGAAGAGTGACTCATTTTGGAGCTTTGGATCAAAAGTTATGGCTTGTTGAAGTTCCATGCACACTTGGCAATCATTTGATCATAATTCTTTAACCATTCATCATATGCTCGTGATCTTGGACTTTTTGGAAATGGGAGAGAAAGATTTTCAACTCTCATGTTGGACAAAAATTCATTTGAAGCTTCTTTGATGTTGGAAAGTCAAGTTGAATTTGAACCAAAAACTTGCTATTTTTGGAAACTTGAAATTACAGGTCACTTTCCATTTTGGGAAACTTTGACTTGACCTCAAAATCTTCGATATGGATGTTTGACATGATGAATAGGCCTTGTTTGAACATGAATGAGGATGTCAAGATCAATTCCCCAACCTCAAAGCCTTCCATTGATTGTACAGTTGATCATATGGTCCTCAGATGACCTGGACAATGCCTGATGAATTTGAGCCTCAACCACTTGGGGAATTTGCTCCAAAATGAAACTCTAGCTCATATAAGCTCAATATAATGTCATGAGGTCCTCATACCAAGAAAGTGCCATCTGCTCTTGTACCAAGGAAAACCTTGAATTGTGGCTGCTTAGACTGCAAAACAAATGTTAATGACATATTTCTGATGCTTTCGGTTAGTGATTAATCAAGTAAAACAGTGATATACAATGCAAGCAATGCCTGGTGATCCAAAAACACTCACAAAAAGATCTCCACTCAAAGGAAAGGAAGGCAAGATGCTCCAAGATCCTTGAGGCTATGCAATGCTATGATATGATGTCATAAGGATCTTAGGGACAAAATTGGGGTCTTACAATCCGGACTCGAGCTGGGGAAAGATATGGAACAAAACAACTCCGCCAGGGAAAATGCATGTATTGGGGAATATGCCAACACAGCAAAAAGCGAATCGCAACAACAACTCTGCTGGGGAAATCTAAAAGACTCTCCAGGGGAAGCAAAAGGATGAGGTGTTACCGGTTAGTGGGTAACAAGCTCAGGAAGAATGAATATCTAAGACCGGTGTACGGGTGAGAGATATCAATCGACCAAAACATCTGAGGAAGACCTGAAAAAGGTGTGTTTCAACTCAGGAAAATCAGACTCCATAAGGGACCGAGGTCATAATAGGGAGCAGAAAGGAAGGAACACCAGGGATACCGGGTACTGGGTATATAATAGGTGACCGACCAAGGCGTGAATTGGTGTGTGTGCCAAAACACTCATCATCCTGAAGAAAGCTGGAAAAACAGACTTGTTTATAGGATGGACATTCGATTCCACAAGGAATACGAATCTTACTTGACTAGGGAAGGACAGAAGAGTGCATGAGATATATTATCTATTAGCGTCAAAACGTAGATAATATACTCGCATGGACGATTATCCACAACCGGGTAGTAGGTTAACAAAGGATAAATCGACCGAAATGTGAATTGGTTTATGTGCCAACACACTCATCATCCTGAAGAGAGATGGAAAAGCAAACTTGTTTATAGGACGGACATTCGATTCCACAAGGAATACGAATCTTACTCAATTGGGGAAGAATAACAAAAGACTTCAACCAAAGAGTGCATGAGATATATTATCTATTGCCGTCAAAACGTAGATAATATACTCGCATGGAAGATTATCCACAACCAGGTTGTAGGTTAGCAAAGGATAATCGACCGAAAAGAAAGGCATCGGGATACCAAACTAGGTATGTAATGATGACCAATCAAAGGAGAAACAATCTTCGTTAGCAACAAAAGGGTAGACGAGAGATGACTCACTGGGGATAAATTGCGCAAACAAGGCAACTATCCAAACGAAATGGAGTAGAATGAATATTCGATTCCGCAAAGGGACAACGAATCCTACTCAACTGGGGGAACACAAAAGGCTTCAACCGAAGAGTGCATGAGATATATTATTTATTGTCGTCAAAACGTAGATAATATACTCGCATGGAAGATTATCCATAACCGGGTAGTAGGTTAACAACGGATAATCGACCGAAAAGAAAGGCACCGATATACCAATACTAGGTATATAATGATGGCCAATCAAAGGGGAAGCAACAAACATCACCGGCAAACGGTAAATGAAAGAGGACCTGACGGGGGATAAATTTGCTTACTTGGAGAAAACATCCACAAGAAAGAAGGAATATCAATACCGAATAATGGATAATGATAACCAACAAAGAGGGGATTACATCTACCAAAGACTGGGTAGAAAACCACGGAAGAGTAACCGTCATCGGTTGGGATGAACAACAAGGGTTAACTCTGCAAAGGGGAGAAAGATATGGTTTACAACTACCGGATACTGGGTAGAAGACCAAAGAAATAGGACTTACAACTACCGGTTAGTGGGTAGAGGCCACAAAAATCCGCTGAGGATAAGGTGAATAATATTGGCGACCTTACTGGAGATAAGGTGAAGGATTGCCAATAAATGAGCAAAATATTCATCTATCACAGGGGCAGACCCGAGACAGTCACAAAAGCCAATTCAGGATCAAGCCAAAAAGGAAAACTGAATTAAGACTCATCCTAATGAGGATATAACTCAATAGGGAACCCATCCCAATATATGTGTTGGGAGGAAACAGAAACAACCGTCATCCACGAGGATATAACTCAGTGGGGAAATGGCATGAAAGATGACACTTTCTGCTTAAGGGGCTGACTCTATATTGAAGGATCAGACACACCCATCTGCTTGGGGAATATATACCACCAAATAGCAGGATACAACAAACAATAGATATATGGCAAAAAATGAAACATGAATATCTGAATGTTATAAGTATGCATGTATATGCGTGGTTTATGTATGATGAATGCTGAAAAACAGACATATCTAACACAAACAGGCCCAGGGAACAAACGCCCGGTACTACATCTCAAAAGAGAAAGACAGAAACTCCGGTGGATAGTACCCAATCTGCTGGAGATCCAAGATGCTAGGAAGCAAAGATCTTGCAGGAGAAATCAGAGATATCACGAAATCACAAAAATCTCTGAGTGATGAATCATCAATCAATCCGGCTAGGGGAAAGAGTCATCGCACAGGCAGAAACTGCCATAAAAGCAACTCTACTAGAGAAACCATCAACAACTCTACTGGGGAATTCCACTGAGAGATAAAAGAGGAAACTGGTGATCAACCGTCTGTTGGGGAGGCAGTGAAATCACAAAATCATCGCAGGGATGAATCAACTTTCTCAGCTGGGGAGAAGTGCTTAATTGCGCAAGTAGAAACTGGCACAAAAGCAAATCTGGTTGGGGAAACTGTCGTCACAGATAAAATCCACCATACTAACAATTCTCCTTGGGGATGGACTATCACAGATAAAATCCACCACCAAAAACTTTGTTGTGGTTTAGAGATACCAGGGGACAGCAATATCTCCGCTGGAGATAACATCATAAAAAGATAAGATCCAACACACCAACCACCCTCGCTGGGGATTTAGATATGCCAGGAAACAGCAATATCTCGGCAGAGGATAACATCATAAAAGATAAGATCCAACACCAACAACTCCATTGGGGATCTATCTGAGGAAATGAAGGAAATATGGGGATCGACCACCAAATACTGAACCTTCCAACGAGGACACACCTGCTGAAGAGGGAAGTACCACTGCTCTTATGCTAGGGGAGGAATCAATGAACATTCCAACCAGGGATAGGAGTTAATATGAGACCATTTCTATCACATGAGCAGCTCTACTGGGGAGTCTGTCCGATGGATAAAGGGATTCTGGTGGCTCACCACCAAAACAGATCTTCCAGAGATAACACCTCCGAGGAGAGAAGATTAATGCTCTGCTGAAGTAAAAAAGGGATGAATCCTCCTAACACACGGTAGGGGAAGAAGCCAATAAAGGCACTCTGCTCGAGAGAAAAACCACAGAATGTTCCAGAGGAATAGGATACAATCATGCCAGGGATATGAACAAATGTCTTACCCTGTTGGGAATCATACCACCCTTGGGAGAGCACTGAGGATCTCCTAAGTATCTTTTTATCATCGTGAATGTTCACTTTGTTTAAAAAACAATTTGTGAAAAGTTCATTTGTTTAAAACAATGACATTTTATCAATTAAAAACATGCAAAACATTTGTTGAATAGAAACAAATCAGAGTGCAAATAATTGGATAAAGGCTCAAATTTATTTGATGGAATGGTAGCCTGCAAATGGCGAGACTCCATAGATTTTTACAAGTTTGAAATTGGTGATATATATTGGAAAAGGGCTACATTGAACATAATGACCATTTCTCCACCAATTCCAGATTTGATGTATTCGAAGCTTCAGTTGACGACGAAAGAACAAGAATCTTTGACGGATGACAGATGTAGAACACAGTCTTGTCAAGATGCAGTTACTTTCCAAATCCCTAATTTTTGCCTAGATTCCCCAGGATGAGGTACTCAATCTAGCGGGATGCAAATATTCATTTTTTTCATGTCTCTAACTTTTGCCTGGATCATCCTTTCGGGTTTTCAATCCACCGAGACGCTCATTTTTGCCTAAGCCGCCCTTTCGGGTTTTCAACTTAGCGAGCTATTCTGTTTTTCTTTCTAGGCGAAGTATTTCTTGACTGCATCTGAATTCACAGGACGAGTGAAATCCTCCCCATCCATAGTTGTAAGTATCAAAGCACCGCCTGAAAAGGCTCTCTTGACAACATATGGACCCTCGTAGTTTGGAGTCCACTTGCCCCTGGAATCGGGCGCAAAAGACAAGACTTTCTTGAGCACAAGGTCACCTTCTCGGAACACTCGAGGCTTGACCTTCTTATCGAATGCTTTCTTCATTCTTTGCCGATATAATTGACCATGGCACATGGCAGTCAATCGCTTCTCTTCGATCAAATTCAGTTGGTCGTAACGACTCTGAACCCATTCAGCATCAGTCAACTTGGCTTCCATCAAGACTCTCATTGATGGGATCTCCACCTCTACTGGGAGTATAACCTCCATGCCGTAAACAAGAGAGAAAGGGGTTGCCCCTGTTGAAGTGCGGACAGATGTACGATATCCATGCAAAGCAAATGGCAGCATCTCGTGCCAATCTTTGTACGTGACAACCATCTTCTGGATAACCTTCTTGATATTCTTGTTAGCAGCTTCAACAGCCCCATTCATCTTGGGTCTGTAAGGAAAAGAATTATGGTGTGCAATCTTGAACTCACTACACAGCTCTTCCATCATCTTGTTGTTCAAGTTAGATCCATTATCAGTAATGATCTTATCTGGCACACCATAACGGCATATGAGTTGATTTTTGATAAACTTCACGACCACCTGCCTGGTCACATTAGCATACGATGCAGCTTCAACCCACTTCGTGAAGTAATCAATTGCTACGAGAATAAACCTGTGTCCATTGGACGCTTTCGGATCAATCATGCCAATCATGTCAATTCCCCACATAGAGAAAGGCCATGGTGATGAAATCACATTCAGAAGTGTTGGAGGAATATGAATCTTCTCCGCATAAATCTGACACTTGTGGCATTTCTTCACATATTTGCAGCAGTCAGACTCCATTGTCAGCCAATAGTAGCCTGCTCTCAACATCTTTCTAGCCATGGCATATCCATTGGAATGAGTACCAAATGAACCCTCATGGACCTCAGTCATCAACAGATCTGCTTCGTGTCTATCCACGCATCTGAGCAGAACCATGTCAAAATTCCTCTTATACAGCACTTCGCCATTGAGGTAGAAACCACCTGACAATCTTCTCAAAATTTTCCTATCTTTCACAGATGCCCCAGGCGGGTAGACCTGGTTCTGGAGGAAACACTTGATGTCATAATACCATGGCTTATCATCTTGTACTTCTTCGACTGCAAACACGTGAGCTGGTTTACCCAAGCGCATCATGGTGATATTGGGAACTCCATTCCAATACTTGACCACAATCATTGAAGCAAGCGTAGCGAGAGCGTCTGCCATTCGATTATCCTCTCGAGGAATATGATGAAAGTCAACTTCTGTAAAGAACGTTGAAATCCTCCTCGCATAATCTCTATAGGGAATAAGACCAGGCTGATTCGTTTCCCATTCACCCTTGATCTGATTAACAACGAGGGCCGAATCACCATAAACATCAAGATGCTTGATCCTTAGATCAATGCATTCTTCTAATCCCATAATACAGGCCTCATACTCAGCCATATTATTCGTGCATTTGAAAGTTAGCCTTGCTGTAAAAGGAATATGTGTGCCCTGAGGAGTAATGATTACTGCCCCAATACCCTTTCCGTACTGATTTACACCGCCATCAAATACCATACTCCATCTGGAACCAGGCTCTGGCCCTTCATCGAGTGTAGGCTCATCACAATCTTTCATCTTCAAATACAGAATTTCCTCATCTGGGAATTCGTACTGAACAGACTGATGATCTTCAATCGGCTGATGTGCCAAGTGGTCAGCCAAGATACTACCTTTAATAGCCTTCTGAGCTCGATACTCGATATCATACTCAGATAACAACATCTGCCAACGGGCAATCCTCCCAGTTAAAGCAGGCTTCTCAAAGATGTACTTGATTGGATCCATTCTGGATATCAACCAAGTTGTATGATTTATCATATACTGGCGTAAACGCTTAGCGGACCAAGCCAAAGCACATCATGTCTTCTCAAGCATTGAGTATCGAGACTCACAATCAGTGAACTTCTTACTCGAGTAGTAAATAGCATACTCTTTCTTCCCAAATTCGTCTTGCTGACCAAGGACACAACCCATCGAGTCTTCAAGAACTGTCAGATACATGATCAAAGGTCTTCCTTCTACAGGCGGAGACAAGATTGGAGGTTCAGACAGATACTCTTTGATACTGTCGAAAGCTTTCTAGCAATCCTCGGTCCAATCATGAGACTGATCTTTCCGGAGAAGCTTGAATATCGGAGCACATGTGGCAATCATGTGGGATATGAATCTGGAAATATAGTTCAAGCGGCCAAGAGAACCTCGGACTTGCTTCTCAATTTTGGGCGCAGGCATCTCTTGTATTGCTTTGACCTTTGCAGGATCAACCTCAATACCTCTTTCGCTGACAATAAATCCCAATAACTTGCCAGAACGGACTCCAAATGTACATTTCTTGGGATTCAGACGAAGCTTGAACTTCCTCAAACGCTGAAAAAGCTTCAACAAATGCTTTACATGTTCAACCTCCGTTCGTGACTTAGCAATCATGTCATCAACATAGACCTCGATCTCCTTGTGCATCATATTATGAAACAAGGTAGTCATAGCTCGTTGATACGTGGCTCCGGCGTTCTTCAAACCAAAGGGCATCACTCGATAACAGAATGTTCCCCAAGGTGTGATGAATGTTGTCTTCTCCATATCCTCGGGTGCCATCTTGATCTGGTTATATCCGGAAAATCTGTACATAAATGAGAAGATATTGAATTTAGTTGTACTTTCGACCAACATATCAATATGTGGCAGAGGGAAATCATCTTTCGGACTAGCTTTATTCAAATCACGGTAATCCACACACATCCGGACTTTTCCGTCTTTCTTAGAAACGGGCACAATATTGGCCACCTATTGAGGATACGTAGAAGTCACCAGAAACCCCGCATCAAGTTGCTTATGAACTTCCTCTTTGATCTTCACTGCCATATCAGGATGAGTACTTCTGAGCTTCTGCTTCACAGGCACGCACTCAGGCTTCAAGGGCAGGAAATGTTGCACAATGTCTGTATCTAGACCTGGCATGTCTTCATACGACCAAGCGAAGATATCGGAATATTCTCGTAGCAATTTGATCAACCCTTTCTTAACAGACTCTTCCAGGAGTGCCCCAATCTTCACCATTCGAACACAATCTTCAGACCCCAAGTTGACTGTTTCCAAATTCTCGAGATGCGGCTGAATGATCTTCTTTTCGTGCTCAAAAAGACGGGTAATCTCATTAGGAATCTCTTCAACATCATCTTCCTCTGCCTCGAATACAGGGAATTAAAAATTGGGAGATGGCGTTGGATCATTATGTTCAATGGGTTTAGAAATCAACCTGCATAATGATTTTGGATATGAAAAGCTTTTTAGAAATCAAACAAGGCAATCATTATGCAGATGAAAAGCTTGATTTTATTCCTTTTTAGGGTTTTTTGTGATCACCAATTTCATGCAAAAAGCAAAAATGGAAAATCATTGGAAAAACAAACATTTAACATGAATTTATTGAATGAAAATATCGTTGTATTAAATGTTGCCAACAATGTCATCACTTCTCCTTTTGGCATGGAAGAAGGGTTTTTAAACAAAGTGATTCATTACTCTGACTTATGAATGATTGTAGGAACATCCACAGCGATCCAATTGTTGCAGATCCCTCCAGGGATGACAAAATTGTCAGAATCCTCTGCATCCTTTTCCAAGACAACAGTAGCTTCCTCGCTCCGACCAGTGTGGATGAAACCTCCACTCTTGAACAGCCCTTTCTCATTGAAGACCCCAGAAGAAAAGCCAATGCCAGCCCGGGACTTGTTGTCTTCAAGCTCAATCATTTTTCCTAGACCAGCAACTGCACCACATTCAATGGCCAGTTTCGCATCTCTATAGGAAGCAAATGAAGGAGTTCTCTTCTCAACAGGCTCAGCTATAGATAAAGCTTGGAAAGGAGTTCCAACTTTATCCTCAGCATCTATGTATGAGAAGGAAGACAAGTGGCTAACCAGGAGAGCTTTTTCTCCCCCTACCATTACCAGTTTCTTGTTCTTCACGAATTTCAGCTTTTGGTGTAGGGTGGATGCCACGGCACCAGCCTCGTGAATCCATGGTCTGCCTAAGAGACAGCTGTATGATGAGTGGATATCCATAACCTGGAAGGTAATCTGGAAATCACTTGGTCCAATCTTGATTGGGAGATCAACTTCCCCAATCACAGTCTTACGCGACCCATCAAAAGCTTTCACAACAACTCCACTCTGCCTCATGAGAGGCCCTTGACAAGACAGTCTGGAAAGAGTAGATTTTGGCGATATGTTCAGGGATGACCCAGTGTCCACCAGCACGTTGGACAAGGCGTCGTCTTTACAATTCATGGATATGTGTAATGCCAAGTTGTGGTCTCTTCCCTCCTCAGGGAGATCAGAGTCACAGAAACTCAAAGTGTTACAAGCAGTAATGTTTGCAACAATGCTCCAGAGGAATAGGATACAATCATGCCAGGGATATGAACAAATGTCTTACCCTATTGGGAATCATACCACCCTTGGGAGAGCACTGAGGATCTCCTAAGTATCTTTTTATCATCGTGAATGTTCACTTTATTTAAAAACACAATTTGTGAAAAGTTCATTTGTTTAAAACAATGACATTTTATCAATTAAAAACATGCAAAACATTTGTTGAATAGAAACAAATCAGAGTGCAAATAATTGGATAAAGGCTCAAATTTATTTGATGGAATGGTAGCCTGCAAATGGCGAGACTCCATAGATTTTTACAAGTTTGAAATTGGTGATATATATTGGAAAAGGGCTACATTGAACATAATGACCATTTCTCCACCAATTCCAGATTTGATGTATTCGAAGCATCAGTTGACGACGAATGAACAAGAATCTTTGACGGATGACAGATGTAGAACACAGTCTTGTCAAGATGCAGTTACTTGCCAAATCCCTAATTTTTGCCTAGATTGCCCCAGGATGAGGTACTCAATCTAGCGGGATGCAAATATTCGTTTTTTTCATGTCTCTAACTTTTGCCTGGATCACCCTTTCGGGTTTTTAATCCACCGAGACGCTCATTTTTGCCTAAGCCGCCCTTTCGGGTTTTCAACTTAGCGAGTTATTCTATTTTTCTTTCTAGGCGAAGTATTTCTTGAATGCATCTGAATTCACAGGACGAGTGAAATCCTCCCCATCCACCGTTGTAAGTATCAAAGCACCGCCTGAAAAGGCTCTCTTGACAACATATGGACCCTCGTAGTTTGGAGTCCACTTGCCCCTGGAATCGGGCGCGAAAGATAAGACTTTCTTGAGCACAAGGTCGCCTTCTCGGAACACTCGATGCTTGACCTTCTTATCGAATGTTTTCTTCATTCTCTGCTGAAATAACTGACCATGGCATATGGCAGTCAATCGCTTCTCTTCGATCAAATTCAGTTGGTCGTAACGACTCTGAACCCATTCAGCATCAGTCAACTTGGCTTCCATCAAGACTCTCATTGATGGGATCTCCACCTCTACTGGGAGTACAACCTCCATGCTGTAAACAAGAGAGAAAGGGGTTGCCCCTGTTGAAGTGCGGACAAATGTACGATATCCATGCAAAGCAAATGGCAGCATCTCGTGCCAATCTTTGTACGTGACAACCATCTTCTGGATAATCTTCTTGATATTCTTGTTAGCAGCTTCAACAACCCCATTCATCTTGGGTCTGTAAGGAGAAGAATTATGGTATGCAATCTTGAACTCACTACATAGCTCTTCCATCATCTTGTTGTTCAAGTTAGATCCATTATCAATAATGATCTTATCTGGCACACCATAACGGCATATGAGTTGATTTTTGATAAACTTCACGACCACCTGCTTGGTCACATTAGCATACGATGCAGCTTCAACCCACTTCGTGAAATAATCAATTGCTACAAGAATAAACCTGTGTCCATTGGACGCTTTCGGCTCAATCATGCCAATCATGTCAATTCCCCACATAGAGAAAGGCCATGGTGATGAAATCACATTCAGAAGTGTCGGAGGAATATGAATCTTATCCGCATAAATCTGACACTTGTGGCATTTCTTCACATATTTGCAGCAGTCAGACTCCATTGTCAGCCAATAGTAGCCTGCTTTCAACATCTTTCTAGCCATGGCATGTCCATTGGAATGAGTACCAAATGAACCCTCATGGACCTCAGTCATCAACAGGTGTGCTTCGTGTCTATCCACGCATCTGAGCAGAACCATGTCAAAATTCCTCTTATACAGCACTTCGCCATTGAGGTAGAAACCACCTGACAATCTCCTCAAAATTTTCCTATCTTTCACAGATGCCCCAGGCGGGTAGACCTGGTTCGGGAGGAAACACTTGATGTCATAATACCAAGGCTTATCATCTTGTACTTCTTCGACTGCAAACACGCGAGCTGGTCTATCCACGCGCATCATGGTGATATTGGGAACTCCATTCCAATACTTGACCACAATCATTGAAGCAAGCGTAGCGAGAGCGTCTGCCATTCGATTATCCTCTCGAGGTATATGATGAAAGTCAACTTCTGTAAAGAACGTTGAAATCCTCCTCGCATAATCTCTATAGGGAATAAGACCAGGCTGATTCGTTTCCCATTCACCCTTGATCTGATTAACAACGAGGGCCGAATCACCATAAACATCAAGATGCTTGATCCTTAGATCAATGCATTCTTCTAATCCCATAATACAGGCCTCATACTCAGCCATATTATTCGTGCATTTGAAAGTTAGCCTTGCTGTAAAAGGAATATGTGTGCCCTGAGGAGTAATGATTACTGCCCCAATACCCTTTCCGTACTTATTTACACCGCCATCAAATACCATACTCCATTTGGAACCAGGTGTAACACCTCAAAATTTGCCCTCCTCTCTTGGGACTAGCTTAGCATATTGCATATCATTTTTAGGTCATTAGTCATTGCATATTTGCATATCATGTGGCAACATAAGCAAGTCATCCTCCCAAGTCTTGATCAGAAGATAAAGAGGTTAAGATATTCAAGCCTAAGGGTTTCATGGATTGGTCACTAACCATCTAAGGGTGTGTGCTTCAAATTAGGGTTTCTTGGTGCTTCAGGGGGGTTGAGCTTTATCTTGGTTGAAATGGTACATCATCATCATCATGGTCTTGTCATCACCAAGAGCTTCATCATAATTGATCAGATGCCTTGGGATTAGGGTTTTGACCTCTGGTCAACCCTAATCATCTGAATTGTGCCAATCAGGGCTTGCCAAGGAGATGAGGTCTTCATTGAGGTGAGAGATCATCATATGGTTATATTGAGCTTGTGGAGGCTAGGGTTTCATTTTGGAGCCATTTCATCAGGAGATTGAGGCTCAAATTCATCTGTGCATAGCCAATTCATCTATCAGTCAACAAAAGTCAACCAGAAGTCAACTGAAGGATTTGGAGGTGGGAGAGGGTTAGAAACACTTCATTCATGTCCAAACAAGTTTCATTTGACATTTCAAACATCAACAATGAAGAAAATAAAGTCAGATGAAAACTTTCCAAAAATAGAAAGTGACTTGTAATTCAAATTTGCCAAAAATGGAAAGGTTTTCTCCTTAAAATTACATGTCCAAAAATGCTTCAAATGAAATTTTGTCCAACATGAAAGTTGAAGATCTTGCTCTCACCTTTCCAAAAAGTCCAAGAACATTAATTTCTCATGTGTGGTTGGCAAGTTATGGATCAATCTTGGTCAAGAAAATTTGAATTTCAAAAGTGCATAACTTTTGAACCAAAAGGCCAAATGAAGTGGGATTTTTTGCAACATTCTTATCTTGTCATGTACTATCCAAAATACACATCATAATTCATGCATTTTTCTCACAAAAAATTTGGCATTTCCAATTGAATTTCATTTGAAAAATTGGAGGGAAAAAGTCCAATTTGAAAATTAAGCATGGTATTCACTTCCAATCACATGAATTTGGCTCTAAACATCATTTCCAAGTGATCCAAGACAGAAAATGGTACTGTTACATTGGTTTTCATGCACATGAGGGTGGATTGCAATTTGGTCATAACACCTTAATCTCACTTAATCCAAGGGCATAGCTTAATGGTGATTAGTGAACATGATTAACAGAGGGTATATAACCCTAATCATAACAGAAAACCCTAACAACAATTCATTTTTCAGATCTAGAATTTTTGCTTTCACTTTTTCTCTCAAATTTTTCTCTCATTTCTTCAAAGCATTGGCATAATCCTTGCTCTGTTCATCATCAAGCATCATCACTGAGCAACATTCAAGCAAGATTCAACTGAAATTCGTGCAAAGTGAAGCTCCTCAAAGCCAAGAACATCAACAATGGTGAAGTCTTGAAACTGTGGAATCGTGCATGGCTGAGCTTCGATCTTCCTTCTAAACATCTCTATAAGCATTGTAGAAGATTCTCCAAGCATCACAAGGCCTATTTCCAACTGAATCCGCTTCTGTTGCTACAAGAGGTCACAAACTAATTCTCATAATCTTGCTTTTTCTTATGTTAATGTTATAGATCCTTGATTGCTGAGTTGATTGAGCTTTGAATCGTGTTAAACCATGCCAAAATGAGAGAGAACGGTTGATTTGAAGTTTGATGGATGATTTTTGTTTTGATCGATTCTTGCACAATATGATGTTTTTGGATGTGTTAGTTGTTGATTATTCATGCTGGATGTTAGATCTATGAAATGCAATGCGTAATTCGTGTTTCTGGAACCTTTCAATTTTTCTGGAAAAATTATGGATGAAGATCATGAAGATCTTCATGTGTTCTTGATCGCTGGAAATTTCCTGCGGATTTTACCGCAACCTTCATAGCGTTTGCCGCGTCTTTTCCTGCGGATCCACATGCTTTTCCTGAAGATTATGGATGTTTGCATGCGCCTAGGGTTTGGCTGAAACGACCGCGTTTGGTCTTGGCGCCTTGGATATTCAAATGCATACGCGGTTCGAATCTGAGCCAAGGCATTTCCAAATTGGCTTGTTGCATTTTTATCTCATATGCTATCCACGTTCATGTTATGTCATTCATGCATTTTTTATTTTTCTCTCCATTTTAAAAATTAATATCTCAATGAATAATTGTCCAAATAATGTGTGGTTTTTTTTTGTTGTTTTCCTTATGATCTCTAGAATTTTGTGATGATTTTTCCAGAAATTGTGCACTGTTGGATTTTTATTTTGCTTAGGGATTGGGTATGTGTATGTTTCCATGACCTACTTTGCCATATCCTTCATGAAATGATGAGATTTTATCCAACATTCTTGAAATTTTGCATGCTTAAAATAGACATCTCAAGGAACATTTTGGTATAGAGTTTGCATTTTTCCCATTCCTGGTTGATGAGATATGCTCTGTTGAATGTAGGTGTGACAATTTGTGTCACACCTTTGCTTGCTTGACTTGTGGAATTTCTTTACCATGCCAAATCAATGCCAAATGATCTGATTTTTTGCATGATGATACTTATGGATGTTAAGTTTGAGTGTGAATTTTGTAGAATTTTTGAGTGCCTTTCCAATTTGTTTGAGAATTTCTTTTCTGTTTGACCATTTGTGGACATTTTGAGAGTCATGATCTTAAAAGATTTGTGAAATGCTTGATGTTTATTGGATGGACTTGAAATTTTGCACATGTGTTCTAGACACTTTGAAGTTTGTCTTGGCTTTGGTTTGATGTCCATATCATGTTTGAATTCTGTTTTATGCTTGCTTGAAGTTGATGTATGGTTTTGTGCCTTCATTGAGCTTGTTTTGCCTTGCCTTGACTTAGGGAATTTATTTGACATACTTCCACTTATCCAAATGACTTGAATTTTGGTATGATGATTATGTGATGAATGTTGTTTAGCCATGATTTTTCTTGAGATTTATTGAATTATTTTTGAGTTAGTGTGGATTGGATCATTCTGTTTGCTTCTATGAGCTTTCAAATTGCATGCTTTGCACTAAATGCTTCATGAAATGAAATTGGTTGATGATATGGATATGATACCACTTGGATGTTGTTCTTAATGGGTTTAACTTGATTCTTGCCAATTTTCATGTTCTGTTTTGGTTTATTGCTCCCTCTTTGACCCTAGGCCTTGTCCTAGTGGTTAGTGCTTATGTTTGAGTTGTGTTTTCAGGACAAGAAGCATATGGCCTTGAGGAGTTTGATTCAATTGCTCATTTGGATTGATATTTGATTGATGTTGATTAACATTAAGTTGTTTTGTAGGTGGATTAGCTCATTTGAGTTGAGCTTGTGCTTTGCTTGTTGCTTGTGTACAATTAACTGTTGACTTTTAGTTTGTCTGTTTGACTGTTTGAGTTGAATACTAATTGAGTTAGATTGTTTTCAGGTACATTAGTTGCTATAGTTCATTGTGAACTTGCTTTTGCTGTTGCTTGGTTGCTTAACCAATTGAGGTATAACCCACTGACTTCATGTAGTCTGGAAGACCTGGCCTGTTACTTGGTCAGGCACCTGTCTGAAGTCCTCCTTAAGAGGCAATGCTTGTGATTGTTTATCTTTGTGCCAAGCAGGAAAAGACCTTGGATAAGGCAATTGGCAGATACAAGAGATGTGCAATCCATCTCCTGCTATTCAGTTGAGTCATCCCTTTGCTCACACAACTAGTGTTGATGCATTGTGGATATTAACCCAAGATCTATGTTGAGTCAGTCATAAGTGTAGAAGGGTTCCCACTTTCTGAACCCACACTTCCTTTTTCTGAAGCTCTCCCGGGCCAGGGATAAGAGCTGTGAGGCACACCCCTCACTTCCTATTTCATCTGCTTCACCCTAACTCTCAATGTTAGGGTTAAGAGCTAACATCACCTGATACAGTTGGCTTGCTTTTGCAGCCTAACCCTTGTGTGAGCCCACTTTGTCTGTATATAGTGTGTGCTAATTGTGTATGTTTGCTTTGTTTTGATTATGCTTGCATGCTTTGCTTTGCCTGTTTAGGATTAGCTTGCTGCCTGTGCAAGTTAGATAGAAAACTCAACCTAGGACCATTGTGGAATGCATGATAACTATTAGGCTCGAGTCAGTCTCCCTTCTAGTTAGTCATTTCCCAGTCTCTGGTAGGAGAAAGTTTCTCCCCTGTTAAGGGGAACTACGTTGCCCTGATCCTCATACCAGATGAGGTACGTAGGCAGGAGGTCGTGCGAGATCTCTCCGGGCACCCTTTTTCTTTTTGTGTGTGTTTGCTTGACAGTTATTAGGCTCGAGTTCCCGACTCCTTAGTAACTTGTTACTTGTTTCTTCTTGTGTGTGTTAGGAGATGGATGTAAGCCCAGCGATTGGAATTCCGTATCCTATTGTTGTGTGCTTGGAGCCCGATATAAGTCCATCAAGTGGCATTTGGTTTCCAGTGTGGGTTTGTTTGATTCGGAAGCGGATGTAAGTCCAGCGATTGGCATTCGGGTTCCTTGTTTGCCTGCTTGTGTGTTTGTTTTGTTTGGCGTGAGTGAGCCGAACTACGGTAGCTCTGATTCTCGTTCCAGACGAGATACGTAGGCATAGGATGCGATATCCTAGCGAGCCCTCTCCCCTCTTCTCCCACCTGTGTTGTGTGTATGTGTGATGTTTGTTTTAGCAACCTTGTTCTATCTGTCTGAGCGTGGATCCCGTCGAGTACGACGGATGCGTAGGGGTGCTAATACCTTCCCTTCGCATAACCGACTCCCGATCCCATTCTCTTTGGTCGCGAGACCATGTCTATTCCAGGTTTACTTCGAGCGTTTCCTTTCCCTCTTTTGGGATAAATAACGCACGGTGACGGCTCTGTTTGTTTTTGTTTTAGCCCGCCGGTTGTTTTCTCGCGGATGCGACAGCTGGCGACTCTGTTGGGGACATAGAAGTCGATCTCTTGCTGGTCCACCTTCCCTAAGCGAGTCTCTCCTAGTGCTCTAGGATAGTTTAGGTTGCTTGTGTTGCTCTATTTATTGCATTTATGATTATTCTGTTGTGTATATATTTGCATAAATATTTGCATGCATCATACTATCATGTTGCTGTCCTCTGTACAGGTGGTTCCTCTGTTTTGGGGTGGGTGTTCTGAGTGGGGCTAAAACCCAGGCCCGAGTATACATCTAGGATTAGTGTGGTCTCACGTTCCTCACATGCTGGTTGGGCATGTTGTTGCGACGTGACATACCACAAGCCGGACGAGGTTCATCTGAGAGAGCTCTTCCTTTGTGGGGTTTTCCACTTTGGTTGGGCTACCTCTTTTGAGCTTTTGACTTCGGTGACCGATCTTTCCCGGATCTTTGGTTTAGACGATCTCAGGAGAGCTACAATGGCACACCCGAAAGGGCAAACCCATTGAGTATCTCTGCCCGATTGTCGAGACTATTATCCGCCTTAGGATGACCTGATTAGAATTTACCTGTGAGGGGCGGGGTGATTCTTACAGATGCATGTTCAGATGGTGACTTTGATGGTGACTAATGATTCAATAGTTGATCAGAGTCCTATTTATAAGTCGAATTTATGGACATTTATTTCTGAGATGCCGGAGTGTTGTCCGTGTTATTTATCAGTGGGAATCCGTTTATTTTAGGATTCCCCGGGCCGATTCAGAGATTTTTATGGTTGTCTGCTCAGAGATTGTTTGGTGATGATGATGATGTATCTTTCAGTTCCGTTTATTTCGGAACCCTTGGGTCGGACTTATGATTGCTCAGTACCTCAGATGGTTGTGATCAGTTCAGAGGCCGTAACTCAGTGCAACAAATGTTCAGATGACTTGGGGATGGCACAATGCATTGCATTCATTCATCAACATCATAACATTTTGCATTTACCTGCATCTAACACATGTTTATCCATATGCAGGGACACTTTTTTAAGATCCTGGTTGAGAGACTTCTTGCTCAGATATGAGGCCCGGTTTGAAGGACGATGTTGTCTACAGTTTCTTAGACCCAGAGATCAGTGTGCTGAGGGATATGATAGCATTGATTACACCCGACCATGTGGGGATGTTTCGTGAGATGTATGGGGGTATTCTGAAGATGGTTTTCAGACTCACTGATAGAGATAGGAGTGCCATTCATACTCTTCTCCAGTTCTATGATCCTGGTTTGAGGTGTTTCGTCTTCCTAGATTACTTATTGGGGCCTTTGATGGAGGATTATGCTGGTATCTTGGGCGTTCAGATCAGAAATCAGGTTCCTTTCTATGCTACTAAGGAAGAACCTGATATTGGTGGGATTTCCCGTGCTCTTTATTTGAGTCCGGGGATAGTTAAGGGGAGTCTGAAGGAGAAGGGGAAGTTGCCTGGTTTTCATCTGAGTTTCCTAGAGGCTAAGGCCAAGGAGCATGCTGAGTTGGGTAACTGGAACGCTGTCTGTGCCTTGATTGCTGTGGGCATTTATGGGACCATTCTGTTTCCTAATTAGAAGAGCTTCGTGGATATTAATGCCATCCGCTTGTTTGTTCAGAGGAATCCTATCCCTACCTTGATCGGAGATGTCTATTACTCGGTTCATAACAGGAATGAGAAGAGGCGTGGGGGATTGATTCGATGTTGCACTCAGCTGCTATACAAGTGGTTTATGGGATATTTGCCTTCCAGGGGTGCTTTTGTTCTCCTTGACCATACTGTCAATTGGGCGACCAAGTTGATGGGTTTGAGGGCCAAAGACATAGCTTGGACTCACAGTAGCGGGGTTGGACAAGACTTCATTTGCAGTTGTGGGAGTTTTCCCAATGTGCCACTTATAGGAGTTCAGGGTTGCATTAATTATAACCCGACGCTTCTTAAGATACAAATGGGATTCGCTATGGAGGTCCCTCCTCTCAAGAGTGAGAGTCAGGAAACTTTGTACTTCCCGGTTGAGGGCAATCAGGCCAGGTTGAAGCAGGTATCTGATGCATGGCGTAGCATTCAAAGGAAAGGCAAATTTTCTTGGGGTAGAGCCAATAACAGGTCCTTTCCTCCGTTTGATGACTGGCTCAGCAAGAGAGTGGAGCTTACTTGTCTACCATTTCCTATGGTTGACCCTTGGTATCCGTTGATTGAGGAATCTCCTTCTTTCGTCAGTATGGAAGAGTTCCTAGAGATGAAGCGGGAGAAGGATCAGTTGCTTGCAGAGAAAACGGAATTGGAGATGAGTGTCTCTCGGGTTCAGAGGGCTAATCAGGAGATCAAAGGGAGAATGGAGGATCAGGATAAGCGACATGCCCTGGAAGTGAAACGCTTTGAGATGGATACCGCTTACTATGGCAAGGTCAGTCAAGCTTTAGCGTCATCCACAAGGGAGCACGACATTACCAAAGAGAGATTGGCCAGAGCTTCAAAGGTCATTGAAGAGGAGAAGAGGAGGCAAATCCTTGTGAAAGATCAGAGGGAAGACAGAGTCAGAACCCTTATCGCTGAGTGAGAGGCAAAGCTGAAGATTAAGGAAGCAGAGAAGGTGAAGATCATTGCTGAGAGAGATCATTATATCACCGAGAGAGATCATTATCAGGCTGAGAGAGATCATTACTTCAGACAGATGAAGATTCACCAGAAGGAGGTGGGGAGATTACAGCAGGAGAACACCGAGCTCAGGTTCGCCGCAGAGTTTGCGAAGATGGTTGATGATATAGGACCTTATGTGGGACCTTCGTCAGACTAGACCTTTCTTATTTGTGTGGATTACCGTCAGGCCTGTTGACGGAATTCATTTGCTTGTATTTTCTTGCTGATTCTGGGGAATTGTATTTGATTTGTATCAGCTTTGATGTATGACTATGGCGCTTTTTGTGCATTTTGATATACGATGGTTATTTTCATTCAGTGATTAATCTTCAAGCTTTATTTGCTTTCTTGTATGCACTCACACAGCACACACATGGTTGGGTGGTATTTTGCTAAATCATAAATCTCTGATCTGTATGATGAAATCAAATGATGAATATCAGAATATTGCTATCGGATTATTATCTGTCTCGATGAAGCCAAGACCAAGAGATAAAGTGTTCCTCATATGGATAGACACTGCACTCATGCATGATCATAATAACTTGTGTTTTATTTTGCAGGTATCAGTTCTAACGTGCGTGATTGTTTCAGGAATCATTGCTTGCGCTCGTAGAGTTGTACCTTTGCACTCAACTCGTCCTCACAGATACTTCACTAGACGCAATACTCCCAGACTGATGGATCTCCCTAATTCAGATGTTCTCGAGCTGAAGGACAAAATGAACGAACTGATCAACATCATGCAAGGGTTTGCAGTTGGTCAGAAAGCCTTGGCCGATAAAGGTGAGAAGCTCGAGCGGGCTTCAGCTGCTAACAGTGGTGTTAACCTGGATGGTGTCTCCAACCAGGGGCTGGGTGGTTCCAGAGACGGAGGAAAGAGAACGACTGTGGGTATAGTGAATAATAATGCTGCTACAGGTGGTCAACCTGGTCCGATGGGTCATAATATGAAGGACAACCTGTTCCCGCCATTCTTTGGGGTTGATGATGACAGAGAGGAAGACAGAGAAGCTGATCAGTTCTCTATGCATAATGAGCCGTTTGGGCAATATGGTGTCCAACCTCCCAACAAAGAAATTCAATTGCTGGCAGAGAAGATCAGGGCTCTCGAAAGCTATGCCACTCCCGGTGTTGTAAATATGTCAAATACAATGGGAGTTCAAGGCCCGGAAACTCACCTTCAAGCCTTTGTCCGTAAGATCTCTGCATACACGATGGACCAAAAGCTGTGGATGTACTTCTTCCAGGATAGTCTGTCCGGAGGATCCTTGGAGTGGTACACCAAGCTGAAATCTGCTGACATTAAGAGCTGGTAGGATCTTGGCGATGCATTCTTTAAACAATATCAATTCAATGCTGACATGGCTCCTAGTCGTACCCAGCTGTAGGGTATGTCTCAGAAGTCAAGTGAAGGGTTTAAAGAATATGCACAAAGGTGGAGGGAGTTGGCTGCCAGAGTGCAACCTCCACTGGTGGACAGAGAGATGTCTGATTTGTTCATGGGTACCCTGCAGGGGGCATTTGCTGAAAGGATGGTGGGTTGCCCGGTTACAAATTTTGCCGACATTATCGTGGCCGGTGAAAGGATTGAGAGTTGGCTGAAGCTCGGAAAAATCCAGGGTGGCAATGCTTCGTCGTCAGGATCGAAGAAGCCTTTCGGGAACGGCCAAAGGAAGAAGGAGGGTGATACCAGTGCTGTATACACTCAAAGAGGACCGAGTAAGGATCGTTACTTTCAGCACACTGCTGCGGTAACTATTCCTGCTGATAATCAACCTGCACAACAGCAACAACAACAACCGCAACAACAGCGTCAACCGTTTCAGCAGAGGCCTCAGAGGGCTGGATATCAGGTCAGGGGAAGAATGAATGATCGGCAGTTTGATAGGCCGCCTGTGACTTATTCTTTTCTTTTGAAGAAGCTGAAAGATCTGGGGTTGGTACAATTGAGAACTTTGGCACCTTTGAGACCTGATCAGAGGCCAGCCAATTTCGATGAAAATGCTAAGTGTGAATTCCACTCAGGTGCTCCTGGGCATAACATAGAAAACTGCAAAGCTTTTAAGCATGTAGTCCAAGACCTGGTGGATTCAAAAGCTATCAACTTTGCTCCTTCCCCGAACGTGAATGCTAATCCCATGCCTGCGCATGGTCAAATGGGGGTGAATGCAGTCTCTGAGGATAGCAGAATCGGGTTGTTGTCTGTGGATCAATTGAAGACTCCTTTGGCTGAGGTCAAGAGGCAGTTGTTGCTGAATGGGGTCTATCCGGGCTGAGATGATGGTTGTGCTGCGTGCACTATGGCTGTTGGTGGATGCGTACTGTTGAAGGAAACTGTCCAGAGGCTGATGGACGAAGGAAGTATTAGGGTTGAGAAGGCTGATGTGGGGAAGGATAATGTCTCCACCATAACGATTTACTTCGACCCGATTGATTTGTCAACTCTGGCGGAGGCGGCTCCAGTTACTATCACGGTACCTGGACCAATTCCCTATGACAAAGATGATGCCGTGCTGTGGCATTATGGTGGGGAAGTATATTGCAACGGAGAGAAGGTGGAGGACCAAGTTGCTAGTGAAACCACCGTTTCAAAGGTGGATAATGCCGGACACAGTGGTTTCACTCGCTGTGGAAGACTGTCTGCACCGGACGCTTTGAGGAGAGAAGAAGGAGAAAAAGAGAAAAAAGAAAAGGCCGAGGATTTAGCCAGGGCGAAAGGAAAACAAGCAGTGGTAACTGAAGGTACTCCCGTGGTGACACCGGCGCCTGGTGGGCCGGAGAGAGAACTTGATGATGAAGCAGAAGAATTCTTAAGAATCATCAAGAAGTCTGAGTACAAGCTTGTGGACCATCTGCAGCAGACTCCTTCCAAGATATCGATTTTGTCGTTGCTGTTAAGCTCTGAGGGGCATAGAGAGGCTTTGATGAAAATTTTGAAGAAGGCCTATGTTCCTCAAGAGATCACGATCAACCAGTTGGAGACAGTAGTGTCTAATGTTCATGCCAGCCATGGGTTGGGTTTCACCGACATGGATCTGACTGTAGATGGGAGGAATCATAACCGGGCTTTGCACATTGCAATGGAATGTAAAGGGGCCGTGCTTTCGCATATGCTGGTTGATACCGGCTCCTCTTTGAATGTGTTGCCAAAGAAAGCCTTGGCGAAGCTGTATTGTGAAGGGTTGATCCTGGCGCCTACAGATTTGATAGTGCGGGCTTTTGATGGGTCGAAGCGGGCTGTGTTCGGAGAGGTTGAGCTCCCGGTGAAGATAGGCCCTGAGGTGTTTAAGTCTGTTTTCTACGTCATGGATATTCAGCCGGCATACAGTTGCCTGTTGGGTCGCCCATGGATCCATGCTGCTGGGGCAGTGACTTCGACTTTGCACCAAAAGCTGAAATACATCTGGGAAGGACAGGTCGTCACCGTGTGTGGAGAAGAAGACATCTTTGTCAGCCACCTTTCGTCATTCAAGTATGTGGAGATGGACGGTGAGATATGGGAGACACCGAGTCAAGCATTCGAAACCGTTGAGGTAGAGAATGCTCTTTTTGCAAAAGAGGAGGAGAAGCCGTCCATTTCTTCGTATAAGCAGGTCGCCGAGGTGGTGAAGAGTGGAGAAGCTCCTGGTTGGGGGAAGATGATGGACATCTCCGCCAAGAAAGACCGCTTTGGAGTGGGGTATCAGTCGGGCCGAGGCTCAGGACAAGGTAGAGGACGTCGTCCGACCGTCACATTCACCAGTGCTGGAATGCTGGATCCAGATCACATCTGTATGGTGGGTGATGAAGCTGTCAGTGACTATGAAATTGATCAGTGGATAAAGCCGTACGCACCAGGGATGGGAGTCCAGAACTGGAAGGCTGAAAAGATCATCACGGTCACTCTGCTCGAAGAGTAATATTTTCCTGTTTTTCAATTTTATGTGCATGAAAGCCATACGTTTTGCCCGAAACATAATGGTTCATTGTAAGGGCCACCTCATGTTAAATTTTTGCAAATTTCTTGCATCATTAATAAAAGGATGTTTTTCAATTAAAAGCAGTGTTCCCTGTTTTTCATTTATTTTTGTAGTTTAAAAATAAAAACAAAAATAAAAATGGCAATGTTTTCATTTTTTTCAATTTGTCTCGTTTCGGTTCTAAAGCAATGCATGAATCCACATTCATGCAGATGCGATCATTTTCCGGATGTCATTGATAACAATCCTGTTACACCCTCGTATGACTTCGACAATCCGATCTATCAAGCCGAAGAAGAAGGCGAAGAAGATTGTGATCTGCCAGGGGAGTTAGCCAGGTTGTTAAAACAAGAGGAGAAGGTGATTCATCCGCACGAGGAGCAAGTTGAAATAGTGAATCTGGGTACCGACGAGGTCAAGAAAGAAGTGAAAATCGGGGCTGCTTTGGAGGCGAGTGTCAAGAGCAGAATGGTAGCATTGTTGAAAGAGTATGTCGACATCTTTGCCTGGTCTTATCAAGATATGCCAGGGTTGGATACCGATATCGTTGTGCACAAGCTACCGTTAAGAGCAAATTGTCCTCCAGTGAAGCAGAAGTTGCGCAGAACTCGACCTGAGATGGCCATGAAAATTAAAGAAGTGCAAAAGCAGTGGGATGTTGGGTTCCTTGCTGTCACTAATTATCCGCCTTGGGTCACAAATATGGTGCCCGTGCCGAAGAAAGATGGGAAAGTAAGAATGTGTGTGGACTACCGGGATTTGAACAGAGCTAGCCCGAAGGACGATTTCCCACTACCTCACATTGACGTGTTGGTAGATAATACAGCTCAATTCTCGGTGTTTTCCTTCATGGATGGCTTTTCTGGCTATAATCAGATCAAAATATCGCCAGATGATATGGAGAAAACAACGTTCATCACACCGTGGGGCACTTTCTGTTACAAGGTGATGCCATTCGGTCTCAAGAACGCCGATGCTACTTATCAGAGGGCCATGGTGACTTTGTTTCATGATATGATTCATTATGAAATTGAATGCTATGTTGATGACATGATAGCAAAGTCCCAAACAGAAGAGGGACATTTAGTAGATCTGGCCAAGTTGTTCGACCGGTTGAGACAGTTCAGACTGAGGTTGAATCCGAACAAGTGCACTTTCGGAGTGCGGTCCGGTAAATTGCTGGGGTTTATTGTGAGCGAGAAAGGAATCGAGGTTGATCCTGCTAAAGTAAAAGCAATAAGAGAGATGCCTGAACCGAGGACAGAGAAAGAGGTTCGTGGTTTCTTAGGTAGATTGAACTACATTTCACGGTTCATATCTCACCTAACAGCCACGTGTGAACCAATTTTCAAATTGTTGAGAAAAGATCAAACGGTCAGGTGGAATAATGATTGCCAAGCGGCATTTGAAAAAATAAAAGAATATTTGCAGGAGCCTCCGATTCTGATGCCTCCTGTGGAGGGACGACCGTTAATTTTGTACTTGACGGTCCTCGAGGGGTCTATGGGGTGTGTATTGGGGCAGCATGACGAGTCAGGTCGAAAAGAGCATGCCATATACTACCTTAGCAAAAAGTTTACCGACTGTGAAACAAGATATTCACTGCTCGAGAAAACTTGCTGTGCTTTGGTCTGGGCTGCTCGCCGACTGAGGCAGTATATGCTGGTTCATACCACTTTATTGATTTCCAAGATGGATCCAATCAAGTACATTTTTGAGAAGCCAGCATTGACCGGACGGGTTGCGAGATGGCAAATGATTTTGACTGAATACGATATCCAGTACACCTCTCAGAAAGCAATCAAGGGGAGTGTATTGTCTGATTACCTCGCCCAACAACCTATTGAGGATTATCAACCGATGAAGTTTGAATTCCCTGATGAGGACATCATGTTTCTCAAATCGAAAGATTGTGAGGAACCTTTCCCGGAGGAGGGGCCTGACCCTGAGTCCGAATGGATTCTGATGTTTGACGGGGCCGTTAACGTGAATGGTAGCGGTGTTGGTGCTGTTTTGTGTTACGCCGAAAGGATCCCACATTCCTTTTGCTGCCCGGCTAACATTTGAGTGCACCAACAACGTGGCTGAATACGAAGCTTGCATATTGGGGATTGAAGAGGCGATTGATTTGAGAATCAAGAACCTTGTCATATATGGAGATTCAGCTTTGGTTGTGAACCAAGTTAACGGAAAATGGTATACGCATCAATCTCATTTAGTTCCATACCGGGATTATACGAGGAGATTGTTGACGTTTTTCACCAAGGTGGAGATGCATCATGTGCCTAGAGAGGAGAATCCGTTGGCAGATGCTTTGGCTACTCTGGCCACCTTAATTAAGGTACAGTGGTGGAATCAGTTCCCCAGTGTTGAGGTGGGACGTCTGGATAGACCGGCTTATGTGTTTGCTGTTGATATAGTGCTTGATGATGAGAAGCCGTGGTATTACGATATCAAGCGCTATCTGGAGACCCACGAATATCCTGAGGGAGCATCTAAGAAGGACCGAAAGACTCTGCGGAGGTTGGCCATGGTGTTCTACTTGAATAAGGATGGGGTTTTGTATAAGCGGAATTTTGATTGGGTCTTGCTCAGATGTGTTGATGATAGAGAAGCAATCCAATTGATAAAAGAGGTTCATGAAGGATCGTTCGGTACGCATGCCAGTGGGAATGCGATGGTGAAGAAGCTGCTGAGGGCAGGTTATTATTGGATGACAATGGAGGCCCAATGTTTCAATTTCGTGCGGAAGTGTCATAAATGCCAGATTTATGCTGATAAGGTGCACGTGCCTCCAAATCCATTGAGTTTGATGTCGTCCCCATGGCCGTTCGCTATGTGGGGCATTGATATGATTGGGAAGATTGAACCTACGGCTTCGAACGGGAATCGGTTCATATTAGTGGCTATTGATTACTTCACCAAGTGGGTGGAAGCAGCCTCTTATACGAACGTGACGAAGCAGATCATTGCCAGGTTTCTCAAGAGAGACATCATTTGCCGATATGGGGTTCTCGAGAGAATCATTACTTATAATGGTTCTAATCTGAATAACAAGATGATGGCAGAACTGTGCCGGGAATTCAAGATTGAGCATCACAACTCTTCTCCTTATCGTCCGAAGATGAATGGGGCGGTTGAGGCAGCCAATAAGAATATAAAGAAGATTGTGCAGAAGATGGTGGTAACCTATAAAGACTGGCATGAGATGTTGCCGTTTGCATTACATGGGTATCGTACCTCGGTGCGTACATCTACTAGGGCAACGCCTTTCTCGTTGGTATATGGAATGGAAGCAGTGCTACCGGTTGAAGTCCAGATTCCCTCTTTGAGAGTCCTGATGGACGTAAAATTGCAAGAGGCGGAATGGGTAAGGACCCGGTACGAAGAGTTAAGCCTGATTGAAGAAAAGAGGCTGGCAGCCATCTGTCATGGGCAGTTGTACCAGCAGCGGATGAAACGTGCTTTTGACCGAAAAGTACGGCCTCGTGTGTATCACGTAGGTGATATGGTGCTGAAAAGGATCCTTCCTCCTCAAAACGATCGTAGGGGCAAATGGACACCCAATTATGAAGGTCCATTCGTGGTCAAGAAGGTTTTCTCGTGTGGAGCCTTGTTGTTAACGACCATGGATGGCGAGGATTTTCCATCCCCTGTGAATGAGGACGCAGTTAAAAAATACTTCGTATAAAGAGACCCGCTGGATGAAAAGAATAAAATAGTCCAGGCAAAAAATGGGCATCCCGGCGAACCAAAAAACAGAAAGAAAAGGTTCGGGCAAAAATTAGGGATCAAAAAGAAAAAATGTACACCCGGCAAGTCGAAAACCTGAAAAGGCAACTTGGGCAAAAAAGGGTATCCCGGTGGACTGAAAACTCGAAAGGGCGGTCCAGGCAAAAGAGGGATTGAAACGAACAACTGCGTCTGGCATGATCGTTTGCGCTTTGGTTAAAGCATCATGGATAATCCCCGGTAGGGATCAGTCAGAATCATCTTGTTCAGAAGGCAGAAAGCAAGGAGAGTCTGAGGACATATGGGGTGTAACCGAGTTGGAACTCGATGAGATCACGGTTTCACATTGCCATTAGGATAGATTTTTCCTTTTGTGCGCAATTACCTCTTTTCAGGAATTGCTTCCTTTGTATTGCTCAATTTGAGCCCCACGTTTTCAATCAATAAAATGCATATTCAGTCAAATAATTTTGTTTTTTGTTTTTCATTACCGCTTTGATTGCAAAAACATCCAATTATTTGTGATAAAGAATTTTGCATTTTAAGACATACAGGTCCCTTCCAATGCATGCTTATAAGATTGAAAGTTTGAAATCTTATTCGGAAGGTTGAGTGACCCAAGTGTTGAAATCTTGACACACCTGGGGCACGGTTTTATCTAACGGTCTCTTTTGCAGGTACTGTTAGATATTTTCCCTCACTTGCAGGTTGTGATGTGGAAGCTTTTGACAAAACAATCCCCGTGGAGTCCAATCAGGGACGAATGAATAGGAGCATGGTGAAAAGACGACGGAAGGACGTACGACGATCCTGGATTTTAATCAAGAAGACTCTTCAAAGTCTGAAGATTGAAAAGTCTGTATAACTCCTAGGAGTTCGCTCTTCGTCGAGTACGGAGCAGTCGGGAATACAAGGTGATGAATCAGAAAAGTCCAGACGAGTCTGGGAGTTCTCAAAATTGGAAAGCTGACAGTGGATCTAGACGGTGAATGTCATGGTTCGACGAGTCGACGAGTTTTTAGTACCAGGTTTTCCTCGTCTCCCCAAGCAGAGTTGGGATTCTCACTTCCCCAACAGATTCAAGGTCTGTGTTTTCCCTAGCAGGGTCGGGATGGTTATACACCCAGCATGTTTGAGAATCGGTGTTTCCCCAGCAGCCAGGCCCGAAGGTTGCTATTTCCCCAGTGGAGGTATCTATTGGTCGTGGTTTCCTCAAGCAGAGTCGAGATTGATATTCCAGATTGATATTCCCCAGCAAGTCAGAGACCGTTGTTTCCCCACAGAGTGCGTTGGTGGTTCTTTCCCCAGCAAGGTCCTCAAGCGGATCGGGTTCAGAGGAGGTTTTCCCCAGCAAGGGTTGCCTTTTCCCAGCAACATTACTATTCCCCAGCAGGGTAGAGATTGGAGTGTTGGCAAGTTCCTCAGCAGAGTGCCTCGAGCTCCCCAGAAGAGTCCCTTGAGGGGGATACCTTTTATGCATTCATCATGTAGATAAGCATAGCATATTGCATAATAAATCGCGTAGCATTTCCATGATTATGGAGCATTACGCTAAAAAAAATCATGCATCATCATTGCAAACATACGCTAGTCTCAAGCCGTGGTTACCGTTTGAGATTTGGTTTTGTCAGTGGGTGAAGATGCTGCTCAAGTCGTGGTTACCGTTTGAGGAGTGGTTTCGCTGGTTGGAAAATCAGCAGTATTGCAAGCATCAGTTACTCAAGCCGTGGTTACCGCTTGAGATTTGGTTTCGCCGGATGGTGAAGATGTTACTCGGAGGAGTTTAACATCATGACGCGATCAGCGCGACTCAAACCGTGGTTACCGTTTGAGATTTGGTTTCACCGGATGATGAAGATGTTACTCGGAGGAGTTTAACATCATGACGCGATCAGCGCGACTCGAACCGTGGTTACCGCTTGAGGTTTGGTTTCGCCGGATGGTGAAGATGTTACTCTGAGGAGTTTAGCATCATGACGTCAGATCAGTAATGTTCCCCAGTAGTACGATACTGGAGGAAACTTTTCCGTCGGGCGGAGATGGAAATAAAACCAAAGGACGTTACGCGATCAACGCGAAAATACAGTTCAATCGGAGAAAAGGAAATGTTGAGGCATTTTTTGGAGAACGGGGTTCAAATGGAGAGAAGGAAGTGTTGAGACATTTTCTGGAGAGCGGGGTTCAAATGAAGATTGGAGTTGAAGATTATATCCGGGATGAGGTCCTCAGGATTATCTTCTGTTCATGTGTCACCTTAGACTTTGGCTGAGGCCAACAGAGGTCGTTATGGGTGTCTTCTGAGGAAGAATTGCACATGTTACCTTCCTTTTGTGAAGGTGTACCCTCTGATATGTCGCCATCAGAGTGGAGTTTTGGTGTTATTTCCGACGTTGCCAGCGGAATTATCACAAGTTTTTGGAGAGCGGGGTTCAAATGGAGAAAAGGAAATGCTGAGGCATTTTCTGGAGAACGGGGTTCAAATGGAGGAAGGGAGACACGAGGTGTTTTCTGGAGAACGGGGTTCACAATGACGATCACCAGCTATCGTCAGTCGACTGGGGTTCAAATGGAGAATGGGGTTCATTGTTTGGCAAACAAGATGTCGGGGTTCAACCGCGGTGATCCGGGATCATACGCAAGAAAATGTTTGTTCGGGGTTCAAGAAAAAGTAAAAATAAATTAATAAATAAATAAATAAATAAATAAATAAATAATCCCCAGCGGATGTGGTGTTCAGGCCATGGTTATCCCTGTGTTACCATTTATTTTGGTATCCAGGTCGACATTCTGTTTCGGTGATCAGGCCAACTTGCTCCGTACCAGACGGATTCTGCTTTTGAGATTGCTTCTTTGCCGATTCTGACAGGCATTGTTAATTATTTTCCCATCAGAGTGCAAATTGTTCGTCTGTTCTTGGTATTCAATCACTCTTTACCCTGATCATCTGAAAGCCGAGGCTATTCATATCGACAGGTTCACAGTGGATTGAATAGGGGCAGCTGTAACACCTCAAAATTTGCCCTCCTCTCTTGGGACTAGCTTAGCATATTGCATATCATTTTTAGGTCATTAGTCATTGCATATTTGCATATCATGTGGCAACATAAGCAAGTCATCCTCCCAAGTCTTGATCAGAAGATAAAGAGGTTAAGATATTCAAGCCTAAGGGTTTCATGGATTGGTCACTAACCATCTGAGGGTGTGTGCTTTAAATTAGGGTTTCTTGGTGCTTCAGGGGGGTTGAGCTTTATCTTAGTTGAAATGGTACATCATCATCATCATGGTCTTGTCATCACCAAGAGCTTCATCATAATTGATCAGATGCCTTGGGATTAGGGTTTTGACCTCTGGTCAACCCTAATCATCTGAATTGTGCCAATCAGGGCTTGCCAAGGAGATGAGGTCTTCATTGAGGTGAGAGATCATCATATGGTTATATTGAGCTTGTGGAGGTTAGGGTTTCATTTTGGAGCCATTTCATCAGGAGATTGAGGCTCAAATTCATCTGTGCATAGCCAATTCATCTATCAGTCAACAAAAGTCAACCAGAAGTCAACTGATGGATTTGGAGGTGGGAGAGGGTTAGAAACACTTCATTCATGTCCAAACAAATTTCATTTGACATTTCAAACATCAACAATGAAGAAAATAAAGTCAGATGAAAACTTTCCAAAAATAGAAAGTGACTTGTAATTCAAATTTACCAAAAATGGAAAGGTTTTCTCCTTAAAATTACATGTCCAAAAATGCTTCAAATGAAATTTTGTCCAACATGAAAGTTGAAGATCTCGCTCTCACCTTTCCAAAAAGTCCAAGAACATGAATTTCTCATGTGTGGTTGGCAAGTTATGGATCAATCTTGGTCAAGAAAATTTGAATTTCAAAAGTGCATAACTTTTGAACCAAAAGGCCTAATGAAGTGGGATTTTTTGCAACATTCTTCTCTTGTCATGTACTATCCAAAATACACATCATAATTCATGCATTTTGCTCACAAAAATTTTGGCATTTCCAATTGAATTTCATTTGAAAAATTGGAGGGAAAAAGTCCAATTTGAAAATTAAGCATGGTATTCACTTCCAATCACATGAATTTGGCTCTAAACATCATTTCCAAGTGATCCAAGACAGAAAATAGTACTGTTACATTGGTTTTCATGCACATGAGGGTGGATTGCAATTTGGTCATAACACCTTAATCTCACTTAATCCAAGGGCATTGCTTAATGGTGATTAGTGAACATGATTAACAAAGGGTATATAACCCTAATCATAACAGAAAACCCTAACAACAATTCATTTTTCAGATCTAGAATTTTTGCTTTCACTTTTTCTCTCAAATTTTTCTCTCATTTCTTCAAAGCATTGGCATAATCCTTGCTCTGTTCATCATCAAGCATCATCACTGAGCAACATTCAAGCAAGATTCAACTGAAATTCGTGCAAAGTGAAGCTCCTCAAAGCCAAGAACATCAACAATGGTGAAGTCTTGAAACTGTGGAATCGTGCATGGCTGAGCTTCGATCTTCCTTCTAAACATCTCTATAAGCATTGTAGAAGATTCTCCAAGCATCACAAGGCCTATTTCCAACTGAATCCGCTTCTGTTGCTACAACAGGTCACAAACTAATTCTCATAATCTTGCTTTTTCTTATGTTAATGTTATAGATCCTTGATTGCTGAGTTGATTGAGCTTTGAATCGTGTTAAACCATGCCAAAATGAGAGAGAACGGTTGATTTGAAGTTTGATGGATGATTTTTGTTTTGATCGATTCTTGCACAATATGATGTTTTTGGATGTGTTAGTTGTTGATTATTCATGCTGGATGTTAGATCTATGAAATGCAATGCGTAATTCGTGTTTCTGGAACCTTTCAATTTTTCTGGAAAAATTATGGATGAAGATCATGAAGATCTTCATGTGTTCCTGATCGCTGGAAATTTCCTGCGGATTTTACCGCAACCTTCATAGCGTTTGCCGCGTCTTTTCCTGCGGATCCACATGCTTTTCCTGCGGATTATGGATGTTTGCATGCGCCTAGGGTTTGGCTGAAACGACCGTGTTTGGTCTTGGCGCCTTGGATATTCAAATGCATACGCGGTTCGAATCTGAGCCAAGGCATTTCCAAATTGGCTTGTTGCATTTTTATCTCATATGCTATCCATGTTCATGTTATGTCATTCATGCATTTTTTATTTTTCTCTCCACTTTAAAAATTAATATCTCAATGAATAATTGTCCAAATAATGTGTGGTTTTTTTTGTTGTTTTCCTTATGATCTCTAGAATTTTATGATGATTTTTCCAGAAATTGTGCACTGTTGGATTTTTATTTTGCTTAGGGATTGGGTATGTGTATGTTTCCATGACCTAGTTTTCCATATCCTTCATGAAATGATGAGATTTTATCCAACATTCTTGAAATTTTGCATTCTTAAAATAGACATCTCAAGGAACATTTTGGTATAGAGTTTGCATTTTTCCCATTCCTGGTTGATGAGATATGCTCTGTTGAATGTAGGTGTCACAATTTGTGTCACACCTTTGCTTGCTTGACTTGTGGAATTTCTTTACCATGCCAACTCAATGCCAAATGATCTGATTTTTTGCATGATGATACTTATGGACGTTAAGTTTGAGTGTGAAGTTTTGTAGAATTTTTGAGTTCCTTTCCAGTTTGTTTGAGAATTTCTTTTCTGTTTGACCATTTGTGGACGTTTTGAGAGTCATGATCTTAAAAGATTTGTGAAATGCTTGATGTTTACTGGATGGACTTGAAATTTTGCACAAGTGTTCTAGACACTTTGAAGTTTGTCTAGGCTTTGGTTTGATGTCCATATCATGTTTGAATTCTGTTTTATGCTTGCTTGAAGTTGATGTATGGTTTTGTGCCTTCATTGAGCTTGTTTTGCCTTGCCTTGACTTAGGGAATTTATTTGACATACTTCCACTTATCCAAATGACTTGAATTTTGGTATGATGATCATGTGATGAATTCTGTTTAGCCATGATTTTTCTTGAGATTTATTGAATTATTTTTGAGTTAGTGTGGATTGGATCATTCTGTTTGCTTCTATGAGCTTTCAAATTGCATGCTTTGCACTAAATGCTTCATGAAATGAAATTCGTTGATGATATGGATATGAGACTACTTGGATGTTGTTCTTAATGGGTTTAAATTGATTATTGCCAATTTTCATGTTCGGTTTCGGTTTATTGCTCCCTCTTTGACCCTAGGCCTTGTCCTAGTGGTTAGTGCTTATGTTTGAGTTGTGTTTTCATGACAAGAAGCATATGGCCTTGAGGAGTTTAATTCAATTGCTCATTTGGATTGATATTTGATTGATGTTGATTAACATTAAGTTTTTTTGTAGGTGGATTAGCTCATTTGAGTTGAGCTTGTGCTTTGCTTGTTGCTTGTGTACAGTTAACTGTTGACTTTTAGTTTGTCTGTTTGACTGTTTGAGTTGAATACTAATTGAGTTAGATTGTTTTCAGGTACATTAGTTGCTATAGTTCATTGTGAACTTGCTTTTGCTGTTGCTTGGTTGCTTAACCAATTGAGGTATAACCCACTGACTTCATGTAGTCTAGAAGACCTGGCCTGTTACTTGGTCAGGCACCTGTCTGAAGTCCTCCTTAAGAGGCAATGCTTGTGATTGTTTATCTTTGTGCCAAGCAGGAAAAGACCTTGGATAAGGCAATTGGCAGATACAAGAGATGTGCAATCCATCTCCTGCTATTCAGTTGAGTCATCCCTTTGCTCACACAACTAGTGTTGATGCATTGTGGATATTAACCCAAGATCTATGTTGAGTCAGTCATAAGTGTAGAAGGGTTCCCACTTTCTGAACCCGCACTTCCTTTGTCTGAAGCTCTCCCGGGCCAGGGATAAGAGCTGTGAGGCACACCCCTCACTTCCTATTTCATCTGCTTCACCCTAACCCTCAATGTTAGGGTTAAGAGCTAACATCACCTGATACAATTGGCTTGCTTTTGCAGCCTAACCCTTGTGTGAGCCCACTTTGTCTGTATATAGTGTGTGCTAATTGTGTATGTTTGCTTTGTTTTGATTATGCTTGCATGCTTTGCTTTGCCTGTTTAGGATTAGCTTGCTGCTTGTGCAAGTTAGATAGAAAACTCAACCTAGGACCATTGTGGAATGCATGATAACTATTAGGCTCGAGTCAGACTCCCTTCTAGTTAGTCATTTCCCAGTCTCTGGTTAGGAGAAAGTTTCTCCCCTGTTAAGGGGAACTACGTTGCCCTGATCCTCATACCAGATGAGGTACGTAGGCAGGAGGTCGTGCGAGATCTCTCCGGGCACCCTTTTTCTTTTTGTGTATGTTTGCTTGACAGTTATTAGGCTCGAGTTCCCGACTCCTTAGTAACTTGTTGCTTGTTTCTTCTTGTGTGTGTTAGGAGATGGATGTAAGCCCAGCGATTGGCATTCCGTATCCTATTGTTGTGTGCTTGGAGCCCGATATAAGTCCATCAAGTGGCATTTGGTTTCCAGTGTGGGTTTGTTTGGTTCGGAAGCTGATGTAAGTCCAGCGATTGGCATTCGGGTTCCATGTTTGCCTGCTTGTGTGTTTATTTTGTTTTGCGTGAGTGAGCCGAACTACGGTAGCTCTGATTCTCGTTCCAGACGAGATACGTAGGCATAGGATGCGATATCCTAGCGAGCCCTCTCCCCTCTTCTCCCACCTGTGTTGTGTGTGTGTGTGATGTTTGTTTTAGCAACCTTGTTCTATCTGTCTGAGCGTGGATCCCGTCGAGTACGACGGATGCGTAGGGGTGCTAATACCTTCCCTTCGCATAACCGACTCCCGATCCCATTCTCTTTGGTCGCGAGACCATGTCTTTTCCAGGTTTACTTCGAGCGTTTCCTTTCCCTCTTTTGGGATAAATAACGCACGGTGGCGGCTCTGTTTGTTTTTGTTTTAGCCCGCCGGTTGTTTTTTCGCGGATGCGACACCAGGCTCTGGCCCTTCATCGAGTGTAGGCTCATCACAATCTTTCATCTTCAAATACAGAATTTCCTCATCTGGGAAGTCGTACTGAACAAACTGATGATCTTCAATCGGCTGATGTGCCAAGTGGTCAGCCAAGATACTACCTTTAATAGCCTTCTGAGCTCGATACTCGATATCATACTCAGATAACAACATCTGCCAACGGGCAATCCTCCCAGTTAAAGCAGGCTTCTCAAAGATGTACTTGATTGGATCCATTCTGGATATCAACCAAGTTGTATGATTTATCATATACTGGCGTAAACGCTTAGTGGACCAAGCCAAAGCACAGCATGTCTTCTCAAGCATTGAGTATCGAGACTCACAATCAGTGAACTTCTTACTCGGGTAGTAAATAACATACTCTTTCTTCCCGAATTCGTCTTGCTGACCTAGGACACAACCCATCGATTCTTCAAGAACTGTCAGATACATGATCAAAGGTCTTCCTTCTACAGGTGGAGACAAGATTGGAGGTTCAGACAGATACTCTTTGATACTGTCGAAAGCTTTCTGGCAATCCTCGGTCCAATCATGAGACTGATATTTCTGGAGAAGCTTGAATATCGGAGCACATGTGGCAGTCATGTGGGATATGAATCTGGAAATATAGTTCAAGCGGCCAAGAAAACCTCGGACTTGCTTCTCAATTTTGGGCGCAGGCATCTCTTGTATTGCTTTGACCTTTGTAGGATCAACCTCAATACCTCTTTCGCTGACAATAAATCCCAATAACTTGCCAGAACGGACTCCAAATGTACATTTATTGGGATTCAGACGAAGCTTGAACTTCCTCAAACGTTGAAAAAGCTTCAACAAATGCTCTACATGTTCAACCTCCGTTCGTGACTTAGCAATCATGTCATCAACATAGACCTCGATCTCCTTGTGCATCATATTATGAAACAAGGTAGTCATAGCTCGTTGATACGTGGCTCCGGCGTTCTTCAAACCAAAGGGCATCACTCGATAACAGAATGTTCCCCAAGGTGTGATGAATGTTGTCTTCTCCATATCCTCGGGTGCCATCTTGATCTGGTTATATCCGGAAAATCTGTACATAAATGAGAAGATATTGAATTTAGTTGTACTGTCGACCAACATATCAATATGTGGCAGAGGGAAATCATCTTTCGGACTAGCTTTATTCAAATCACGGTAATCCACACACATCCGGACTTTTCCGTCTTTCTTAGGAACGGGCACAATATTGGCCACCTATTGAGGATACGTAGAAGTCACCAAAAACCCCGCATCAAGTTACTTATGAACTTCCTCTTTGATCTTCACTACCATATCAGGATGAGTACTTCTGAGCTTCTGCTTCACAGGCACGGACTCAGGCTTCAAGGGCAGGAAATGTTGCACAATGTTTGTATCTAGACCTGGCATGTCTTCATACGACCAAGCGAAGATATCGGAATATTCTCATAGCAATTTGATCAACCCTTTCTTAACAGACTCTTCCAGGAGTGCCCCAATCTTCACCATTCGAACACAATCTTCAGACCCCAAGTTGACTGTTTCTAAATTCTCGAGATGCGGCTGAATGATCTTCTTTTCATGCTCAAGAAGACGGGTAATCTCATTAGGAATCTCTTCAACATCATCTTCCTCTGCCTCGAATATAGGGAATTCAAAATTGGGAGATGGCGTTGGATCATTATGTTCAATGGGTTTAGAAATCAACCTGCATAATGATTTTGGATATGAAAAGCTTTTTAGAAATCAAACAAGGCAATCATTATGCAGATGAAAAGCTTGATTTTATTCCTTTTTAGGGTTTTTTGTGATCACCAATTTCATGCAAAAAGCAAAAATGGAAAATCATTGGAAAAACAAACATTTAACATGAATTTATTGAATGAAAATATCGTTGTACTAAATGTTGCCAACAATGTCATCACTTCTCCTTTTGGCATGGAAGAAGGGTTTTTAAACAAAGTGATTCATTACTCTGACTTATGAATGATTGTAGGAACATCCACATCGATCCAATTGTTGCAGATCCCTCCAGGGATGACAAAATTGTCAGAATCCTCTGCATCCTTTTCCAAGACAGCAGTAGCTTCCTCGCTCCGACCAGTGTGGATGAAACCTCCACTCTTGAACAACCCTTTCTCATTGAAGACCCCCAGAAGAAAAGCCAATGCCAGCCCGGGACTTGTTGTCTTCAAGCTCAATCATTTTCCCTAGACCAACAACTGCACCACATTCAATGGCCAGTTTCGCATCTCTATAGGAAGCAAATGAAGGAGTTCTCTTCTCAACAGGCTCAACTATAGATAAAGCTTGGAAAGGCGTTCCAACTTTATCCTCAGCATCTATGTATGAGAAGGAAGACAAGTGGCTAACCAGGAGAGCTTTTTCTCCCCCTACCACTACCAGTTTCTTGTTCTTCACGAATTTCAGCTTTTGGTGTAGGGTGGATGCCACGGCACCAGCCTCGTGAATCCATGGTCTGCCTAAGAGACAGCTGTATGTTGAGTGGATATCCATAACCTGGAAGGTAATCTGGAAATCACTTGGTCCAATCTTGATTGGGAGATCAACTTCCCCAATCACAGTCTTACGCGACCCATCAAAAGCTTTCACAATAACTCCACTCTGCCTCATGAGAGGCCCTTGACAAGACAGTCTAGAAAGAGTAGATTTTGGCGATATGTTCAGGGATGACCCAGTGTCCACCAGCACATTGGACAAGGCGTCGTCTTTACAATTCATGGATATGTGTAATGCCAAGTTGTGGTCTCTTCCCTCCTCAGGGAGATCAGAGTCACAGAAACTCAAAGTGTTACAAGCAGTAATGTTTGCAACAATGCTATCGAACTGTTCTATAGTGACATCGTGATCAACATACGCCACATCCAAGACTTTCTGCAGAGCCTCTCTATGCGGTTCTGAATTCAGAAGCAATGATAACACGGAAATCTTGGATGGTGTTTGTAGAAGCTGGTCTACAACACTGTACTCACTCTTCTTGATGAGCTTCAGCATCTCATCACAGTCTTCTTTCAAGTTGCCACTAGGGCCAACAGAAGTAGGAGTCTTTTGTACAGAGGAGGGTTTAACAACAGGTGCCGGGTTCAGAGAATTCACCGCATTCCCAACCGGACGCTCAACAAAATCAACTCTAGCCTGAGGCTTCGGAGGTGCGGAAAACACACGACCGTTGCGGGTCAAACCACTGACATCAGCAATACTCACAATAGAGGAGGATGGCAAAGTCACCTCCTTCCCATCTTCAACAGCAACAACATTGTATCGGAATGGGATTGCCTTTTCGGAAGAATAAGGCACAGGACCGGCAGGGTTGATAATCAGGGAAGGAGAAATCTTCGGCTTGCTACCATCGTACTTGATAATAACAGGTTCAGGTATCCGAAACACTGGAGAAATCACATTGACCTCAGGTTCATCTTCATCAACATTCCTGTTCTGAAGGATCTCAATAACTCCTTCATCCAGCAACTCCTGAAGATCTCTACGCACCTGGCGACAACCCAAACGGTTAACAGAGCAGATTCGGCATTTGTCATGATCGTGTTCATAGTGACTGTAATCACACAGCAAACGATGCAATTCAACCAGAGATTGTCGAATGTGGCTAACATATTTGACTTTGTACTTGCCAGGGCAGCCCTGGACCATGTTAACGGATTTCCCATGCTCGGGCAATGGGTTCTTCTTAACATTAGGACCTGCGTCCTCAAAGCTCAAAATGCCGCACCTCATAAGCTCTTGAACCTTAGTCTTCAACTGAAAGCAGTTCTCCACATCGTGGCCGGGAGCACCCGAGTGGTAGACACAATGCAAATCAGGCTTATACCACCACTGAGGGTTAGCAGGTATAGTTGGCGGGTCTCTCGGAGTAATCAATTTCCTCTCTATCAAAGAGGGATACAGTTTTGCATATGACATCGGAATCGGATCAAAAGTGATCTTCTTCCTCTCATAACTCGTACTGGCTTGATTACTGTTGCGAGGCTGGTAAGCCTGCTGTTGAGGACGATGCTGTTGCTGATATTGCTGAGATGATTGTTGATTGTTGTGCTGCTGATATTGCTGATTATCTCTGAAAATAGGTGCTATATGAGCCACCTGGTGCTGATTGCTGGCAGGACGCACAGGCTTCCTCTTCACAGAGGGTCTTCTGGGTTTAACATGGGAGGTCACAGCATGTGCCTCTCCATCTTTCTTCTTCGCAAACGCCCCATATCGTTTGGTAGAAGAGCCTTCATCTTTGGTTAACCGTCCTTCTCTAACTCCCTCTTCTAGACGCATCCCCATGTTCACCATCTCGGTGAAGTCAGAAGGAGCGCTAGCAATCATCCGCTCATAATAGAATGAACCCAAGGTCTTCAGAAAGATCTTGGTCATTTCTTTCTCTTCTAGCGGAGGCACAATCTGAGCTGCCAACTCTCGCCACCTCTGGACGTACTCTTTGAATGTTTCCTTGTCCTTCTGGGATATGGCCCTGAGCTGATCTCTATCGGGAGCCATATCCACATTATATTTGTACTGCTTGACGAAGGCTTCACCAAGGTCATTGAAGGAACGGATGTTCGCACTGTCCAAACTTATATACCAACGCAGTGCGGCATCGGACAAACTGTCCTGAAAGTAATGGATGAGCAGCTGATCATTATCCGTCTGAGTTGACATCTTCCTGGCATACGTGACCAGGTGGCTGAGAGGGAAAGTGTTCCCTTTGTATTTTTCAAAGTCAGGGACCTTGAATTTCACATGAATTTTCACACCGGAAACTAAACAAAGCTCGACAGCGGATTTGCCAAAGAGATCCTTTCCTCGAAGATTTTTCAATTCCTTGCGCAGCTCAAGAAATTGATCATTCATAGCGTCCATCTTTTCATGAACATCTGGGCCCTCAGACGGCTCAGAATGATAGATGGTGTCGTCTACCCTAGGAACGGTATGCACGATTGGAGGAGGAACAGCAAGGACCGGGCTAGATGCCGGCATGGAAGCAAACGTTGGAGCTGGAATATCAGGCATAAAGCTGGACGGCATCCCCCACGGAAACCCGGACGGCATGGCTGTTGCAAAATATGCACTGGAAGCAGACATAGTTGAGGAAACAATCTCAGAGATGACTGTCCTCTGGGGAGGAGTTGAAGGTGTGGGATACGACTGGCTCTGGGCAGCCAAAAACGATTCCATCAAAGCACTCAGTCTGACGACTTCCTCTTTGAGCTCACGGTTCTCTTACTGAAGATGATCCATCAATCTGGAAGAGTTGGCTCTGGTGTAGTACCGGTGAGTCAGCTTGTCTTCAAAATAAATGAAGAGCACAGAGTTAGACCACAAGACCAGAGGCTGAGAACAACACCTGCTTATGCATATGATGCATGCAATGTTTGTGCATATGATTTGTTTTTTATTTCAAGGAACCTTTAGGGTTTTATTTGCAAATTTGGAAATATTAAGCATTTGTTTGCATTTGGAAATATCTCATCAAATATATCAGGAGAAAGAAGTACAACATTGTCAATTATTACAAGAGAAAAGGAAAATAATCATCCTATGGATCCCTAGAAGCTCGGGACACAGGAAGATAAGCTGCACGAAGCTTCTTCACCTCTTTCTCGTAAGCTGCCTCCATATCCGCCTTCTCTTTGGCGAGCCGGTCATACCTCCTTTTCCAAAACATGGAAGACTGAGGAAGTAGATAAGTCCATGCATCGTCAGGATCATCAATGACTTGATGCTCGAGGAACTCAATCAGAGCGTCTTTCTCCTTAATCTGTTGAAGCAACTCTTCCCTTTCACGGATACAGGCACGTGATAGGTCTTCGTCTCTCGGCTCCTCTACTCCTTAGTTAGGGAGGGTTGAAGGCCTAGCCACAACCAAAGGTGTAGGTCTCAGATAATCGTAAGGCATGAGATACTCAGATGCTCTCTTCCTCACCCAAGCAGTGTATGGCTCCAAAGCAATGCAATTCTTAGGACCCAACTCATTCCTGCCTTTCTTATGGACCTTGCGCCAAGCGCGAACCATTCTGCCCTTCAAGCCTTGGGGATCTTTACCCTCCTGAAAGAACACACCTTCTAACAGAATGTTATTAGGTTTATCCTTTAGGGGGAACCCAAGCTGACGACGTGCTAAAACAGGGTTGTAGCTAATCCCACCACATGTACCAAGAAGAGGCACATTGGAGAATTCACCACAAGAGTCGATAATCTGCACACCACCATACACACGGTTATACCAAGAGATATCGTCATTAGTGAGAGACATAAGCCTCGTAGACCACCGTAGACATCCCTTGTTCTCCTTGAAGGCGACCGTCTGAGGTAAGTGAGAAATAAACCACTTATACAACAGAGGCAAACAACACACAATAGCGCCACCACCCTTTGCATTCCTCAGATGCAAAGAGACATAGGTATCACCCAACAGAGTAGGAACGGGATTAAGAGCGGAGAAGATCCTAATAGCGTTCACATCCACAAATTTGTCGATGTTGGGGAACAATACCAATCCATAGATGAGAAGTACAAATATGGCTTTAAAGGCATCCTCACTCATGGCCTTCCCATACACAGTAGCTTGAGCGATGAGGAACTCAGAAGGGAGACCTTAAATTCCACCTTTGGTAGTCATATGAGCACGAATCAGAGATTCATCTATGTGCAACAGGTCAGCTATCTCTTGAGAAGTAGGAATACTCTCCAAGCCACTGAACGGCACCTGATCCAGAATCGGTATACCCACCAGATAAGCGTACTCCTCAAGGGTAGGCAACAGCTGAAAATCCGGAAAAGAGAAGCAACGGTACAGAGGATCATAAAACTGCGCCAACGTATTCATCAACCCTTCATCCACCTGAGTAGTCAGAAGAGGAAGAAGTTTCCCAAAGCGAGCTTTAAAACCCAAGGGATCTAGTACATAGGATGTCAGATTCCTTAACTCTTTCAGATCGGGTTGTCTGAAGCTATACTTCTTTGTATTCCTTCTTTGTCTTTCCATGTCTGAAAATTTTGCAAATAAACCCCTTAAGTTCCTTGAAAATTTTCTTTTTATCTGATGATATGGATGCAGCTGAATGCATGAATGCATGAATGCAACAATCACACTCAAGGATCAAGCAAAGCACACCAGACAAAGGTCATGGGATGACTCATATTATCCTTAATATCAATCATCCATTTTGGTGGATTATGGTTTACACCTTATCAACACCCAAGTTCCATTGATATTAAGGATGCATGAACGGATCAACCATGAATCACGGGTTTGTTGCAAGTCACGAGCATGGAGTCTCGGTTAAGAACCACCCAAAGGGAGTGTACTAGGGTTTAAACCTGCCAGACATGTTCTACCAGATGTTCCCATAGTCATCATCCCATCTTTCAGATATTATCGGAGAAACGACTACTCGTATTCCAAAAATATTCTCAAGAGAGACTCTTATGAGTGTAGTATCGCGTAACAATCGTATCAAATCTTACATTTCAACGACCTCCGCACTACGTCCTAAAAATAGGCCAAGATGGGCTTGGTAAACTAAGGTCCTTGGCTTCTAAGGCACATATTGGAAAGAGTAATGTCTAACCACAACTTACTTGTGTGATATTATTGATCCCAACATGACCTCCACCAAGTGAATGGACTCGCAAGTCAACTTGCTAAGGAATAACTCCACACAAGTCGACGAGACTACGCCATTCTCCTATCCTAAGGTTCACTCGAGTTCGGGTATAGAACTCATCTCACAAAGATCACCAAGCAAACAAGCAATTGATATATCAAGCAATTCAATCATTACAAACAATACAGTAATTCCAAATTGCACAAAAATATGTCATAACAATATAATACAACAAGTGTGAAAAGTTGGCAAAACCCACCAAGGAGATTAGATCCCCAGTAGAGTCGCCACTTTTCTGTAGCGGTGTATTCGTTACCGTTGGAGATATTGACTAAATCCAAGGTAAATCATACAAAGTCGAGTCGCCACCGCACTTCTATTTATCCGAAGGAATGGTTAGAAAGCGAACAAAAACCTAAAAAGTTTTACAGACAAAACTAGTAAAAGACAGAGATCTGGGTAAGGGGGTTGGTTATGCAATGGAAGGTGTTAGGCACCCAATGCATCCTAGGTACTCCTAGGGAGCCCTTTTCACGCTTGTTGCAAAAAGTTATTGTTTATGAAATTTATTTTGTGCAAACATGATTGAAGAGATGAGAGAAGAATATACAAGTTTATTTACATTTTGTGTTTGGATGGATGAACCCATTGCCTACGTACCCTCTCATGAAAGATAAGGATCAAAACCCCGTAGTTCGGGTAAAAGATTTCAAAAGCAAATAAGTGGATTGATTGGTCCAAAAGCCTTAAGGTCGTTTGTTATCAAAGGGAGAAAACTCGACCTGAAAAACCACAAGTCCACCATGTGAGGATAACTTCGACATGCTAGTGAGGGGTTAACCCTATAATAAGCATGGAAGACTTATTGTCCAATCACTAAGGACATATGTGAGTATTACATCTACCACAAAGATAACTCAAACCTAATAGCTAAAGGTTATGAAAAATTTGATTAAGAAGTGGGCATGGAGCCACAAAGAAACACATTTGAGTGAAAAAAAAATTGGAGTCAATTTGGACATTTTTTCAATTTTTAATGATTTTTTAAAGTTGAACAAATAAAATGAAATAATATGAAAATAATGGAGGGAAAATGAAATTTGAATAAAAATCAGCAAGATGCATGCAGCCAGGTTCGAACACACGCGCGCCAGGGAAATGAGAATTAATATTCAGAAAAACACATGAGTCAGGTATCGAACTCACGCAAGGAAGGGAAGAAATCAAATGAAATTCAGAAAACGCACGCCAGGTATCGAACGCGCGCTCTAAGGATCAAAAGCGCTTAGGCCAAAACGCAGCGTTTTTACCATACGAACCCTAGCAACAACCAGACGCCGGAACATTGTTTCCGGTCGTCTTCTCTGATTGGATTCTGGCGGAGCAACATGAAATTTTTCCAAAATTTTGCAAATTATACATGGATCGAAAGCTCTTTCCACCAGGATCATGAATATCACATTCAAACAACCTAAAACCTCATGGATTCTACGGATCGAGGCAAAACATTTTGGATCTCAAAACTTTAATTCAACATATCATGTTCATTTCTCAACCATTTCAAATTTAAACATATCAGTGAGCTCAGCATAACAAGATCTACACAATCATGGCAAGAAAATAGCAAAATAAGAGGACGAAATTTTCACCTTCTTGAGATGCAGTGCACTGAAATCGTATCTTCAAGCCTCCAAACTCTCCAGATCTTCTCCAATAATCCTCCTATGAAGCTTTAATCCAAAATGCACAGTTGAAATGTCTCAGATCTTGTTCAATATCAAGCTTTCATCTCCATGTGAATGTACTTGTGTAGCTCGAATTCTTGCTTAATTCTTCAAACCAGCGGTTGGATCTTGCTCAGAATTACTCCATATTCATGATTATGCAAAGAAATTGAAGGTTTATGTGAAGAAAATTGAAAATCAAAGTGAGAGAATTTTGGAGGGAAATGGAAAATTTGATCTCAATTCTGTTATTCTCCTACAAAACAGTTATGATTTAGCTTTTATACTCTTTGTTAATGATGCTGAAATCAGGATTAGGCTTTGGTTAATTGAGATTAGAGAGATATGAGGTGAAGTGCAAAAAATGCAAGTGTGCTTAGCATGGCCATGTAGCACGTGAACAGTACCATGCAAGCTGGGATTTCACTTAAAAACATCCAGTAATCATCATGGAATTGGTATTTGGCTTGTATGATCATCCAATTTTGAATTATCAAAATTCCCTCCAAAATGCACATGTATGAACAAGTGGTCATATGAGCTTCTTTCATGCAAGTTAATGATTGATTTGGAAAGTATTGGTCACAAGGAGCATTTTGCAAAAAGAGTGGACCAATTTGGAGTTTTGAATCTAAAGTTATGCCATGTTGAACTTCAATGCATACTTTGTGATCATTTGGCCATAACTTCTCAACCAATTATCAGATGGACACGATATAGGACTTTTTGAAAAGAGGAGAGAAAGATCTTCAACTTTCATGTTCACCAAAAATCCATTTGAAGCTTCTTTGATGTTGGAAAGTCAAGTTGAATGTGGACCAAAAACTTGTCATTTTTGGAAACTTGAAATTACAGGTCACTTTCCATTTTGGGAAACTTTTGCAATGACTTCAAAATCTTCAAGATAGATGTTTGAAATGATGAATAGGCCTTGTTTGAACAGGGTTGAGGTGTTTCAACTCAATTCCCCACCTCAAAGCCTTCAGTGGACTGCACAGTTGATTATTTGGTTCTTAGATGACCTTGACATGCCTTGATGAACTTGAGCCTTTACCACTTGGGGAATTTGCTTCAAAATGAACCCTAGCTCATATAAGCTCCATATAATATCATGTGGTCCTCATCTCAAGGAAAATATCTCAGCTCTTGTACAAAGGATGCTCTTGAAGTGTTTGACCTGTGATTGCTTGAACTGCAAAACAAAATGTTAATGACATATTTTTGTGCTTTTGGTTAGTGATTAAAACAAGAAAAGCAATGATATACAATGCAAGCAAGCCTGGTGATCTCAAACCACTCACAAGAGATCCCAACCCAAAGGGCAAGGAAGCCAAGATGCTCAAGTGATCCTTGAGGCTATGCAATGCAATGATATGATGCCATGAGGGATCTTAGGGACAAAATTGGGGTCTTACAATTAGGATCCTATGCAAGAGGCCTTGGACAATCATTCAACCCAAACATGGAAAGGAGCTTTCAAAATTCAAGACAAATTGTAATATTTTGCTTGCTTTCTAGTTTATGACACAATTGCACACACATGGCTTTCTCTTGGGCTACCTGACAATGAGACCTTTTATTTCCTGCACTACCTTGTACTTTACATGTACCCCCCTCCCCTTCCGATGTACGCATTTACTTGCTTTCTTTTATTGTTTGATTAGGTTATCCTTAGGCATTAGGAACGTTCACCCATTCAAAATCAATAATCAAACCCTTGATCCAACGTCAAGTGGTCCTTTTTTCAAATCAAATTCAATAAACAAACCCTTGATCCAACGTCAAGCGGTCATTTTCCAAATCAAAATTAAAAAACACAATAAATGGCGATTAGGATCGTACGTCACGAGCCTTAAGCGATAAAGAAGGGATGAGACTGGAGCTTTCCTACACTCATTCTGAATGCTTCGAACACAAGACGTTTGGCTTGACCGTTTGAGGTATTCACCTTTATCCATAGTCTTTAGTGCAATCCAAAATCAATAACACTTTCTTTAAAACATAAAAATAACTCAACGCATTCAAACCTTTTGTTCGAGCCTTAGGGCGACACATACGAAAATCCTTCTTCAAGGTAATAAAATCAACAAAACAAACACAAACAGATTTCAAAACCACGAACTACGAACGCTCTGATTTCTCACTTCAACAAGTGGGAATACGTAGGCACGAGGATCCATTCCTTGGCGAGCCCACTAATTTAAAATCTACCTCCACTACGCAAACCTTTGGCAAGCAAGCATTCGATAAACAATACACACATAAGCCGAAACATCCTAGATGGTTCCTATGGAGTACCATGGATGTGAGGGGTGTTAATACCTTCCCCTTGCATAACCGACTTCCGAACCTGTTCGTGGTTGCGATGACCATACTTTGGGGTTTTCTCGATATTTTCCCTTTCCTTTGGAATAAATAAAAACCGATGGCGACTCTGTATTTTTCGCGTAGCGACAACTGGCGACTCTGCTGGGGAGACCCCCCTAAGCAAGTCAAGCCTAATCTAGGTTGCTTCCTCGCATGTGTGTATGCTTATCCTTTTGATATTGCTTGTTTTATTTATCGCCTTTTGCTGTAATATATTGTATGATTCCATGGTTCTATGGTATCGATGAATGGCGCTTTGATTGCAAGTAACCTTGTGGGAAAGACTCTCCACCCGAGTGTAGAGTGCAAACTTGAGATAGGAGAGGTTGAGTAGTATGGGCCACCGAGAAGCTTTTCTTGTAAGGGTCGATACGAGAACCTCGCTTAGAGTAGACTCTTTTGGAGACGTTGACGACCGTCGAGCTTTTGGCGTAAGCGATCAATGTCTTCATTAGGATCCATGACTCTAAGGACCTTTGTAGAACATTGAACATATGGCCAATTAAGGTTGATGGTCGCGTAGTGAGGGTCCCCGAGAAGCTCTTCTCGTGTGGGTCGGTACGAAGATCTCACTCAAAGTAGATCTTCTTGATGGAGTTGACGACCGGCAAGCTTTTGCCGTAAGCGGAAAATAGTCAAGGAGGTCCATGACTTTGAGACCCTTGTCTAGAACCCAATGTCGATAGTCGCGTATTGCGGGCCCCCGTGAAGCTTTTCTCGTGTGGGTCGGTACGAAGATCTCACCCAGAAGAGGCTTATTTGAGGGAGTTGACGACCGGCAAGCTTTTGCCGTAAGCGGCAAACAGCCAAATGAATCGATGACTCTGGGGTCCCTATCTAACCCTAGACTACGACCGGTGAGATCCCCATTGTGAGTAAGCAATCAGAGCTATCCTCCATCCGTATCTCGAACTTGTGATACCATGCCAACTTGTGTGTTCGACTTGTGGGAGCCATGCTTTTGTATCATTCATTCACTCACTCATGCATTCATGCATCATAAAAAATATTCAAATACAATATTCATGCATCATTCTACATATCATCAAATAAAAGCCAGAAAACTTACCATTCTACCCTTCTATCCAGAATCATCCACAGTCAAGCTGACTTCCCGACATTCATACTACACGCGTAATAATCAGAAATTGCTCATGGATCAGTTGGAGCAGAATCAGGCTGCTATGAGGGAGGATATGACCATTGTGAAGGCTCAGATGGGTCAGCTCGTTGAAGCCCTACAAGCTCTGGCTAGGGGACAAGAGGAAATGCGTCAGGCTAATTTGAGAGCCTCTAATGCCAACCCTGTTGTTGTGACTATACCGATGAATCCACAAGGAGGAGCTGGTACGCCTGTTGTAGCTCAGCCACCTCCCGAAAGAGGTTCTGTGTATCAAGATGCCGCTCAGACGTTCAATATCCCCGCCAATGGGAGATTCCAACCGGAGATTGACGAACAACAGGATGCTTTCTTCACTACAAAGGCTGACTCAGTTTATGAAGCTTTTGGCCCTTCTCTTGCTGACATTGAAAGGAGATTTCAAATGGTGGAGGAGAGATTCAAGGCGATGCAAGGTCATGATACCTTCGGGTTGGATGCTGCTGACATGTGCTTAGTGCCAGACGTGAAAATTCCTCCCAAGTTCCAAGTCCCGAGCTTTGAAAAATATCAAGGGGACACTTGTCCAAAGACCCACATCCGAGCTTTCTGCAGAAAGATGGCCGCTCATTCAAGTGACGAGAAACTCTTAATGCACTTTTTCCAAGACAGTATTAGTGGAGCTTCTCTGGAATGGTATATGCAGCTCGAGCGCACGCATATACGAACCTGGAGGGAACTTGTTGAAGCCTTCTTGAAGCATTATCAGTATAACTCAGACCTGGCTCCCAATCGGACTCAGCTCCAAAGCCTTTCTCAGAAGCCGGATGAATCATTCAAAGAGTACGCTCAGCGATGGAGAGACCTGGCTGCCAGGGTTCAACCCCCTCTTCTTGAAAGAGAGCTGATAAACATGTTTGTGGACACCCTTCAAGGGCCGTATTTTGAAAAAATGATTGGGAGTACCACCTCGGGATTCTCAGACTTGGTCATTGCTGGGGAGAAAATTGAGAATGGCTTGAAGATCGGCAAGATACAAGATACAACCGCTATGGTTAGTGGAACAAAGAAGCCTTATTCCGGATTCTTAAAGAAGAAGGAAGGAGAGACCAATGCTATCGCTCAAGGGGGAGATGGAGGTTATCAAATGCCATACTATCCGGTGGCAGCAGTAACACCTCACTCGTATCCGCAACTAGCGTATGTCATTCCAACTGGTCCTCCAGCGATTCAATATCAGCAACCCTATGCTCCTCAGCAACCTGTTGCTCAACAAAACTACTATCAGCAAGGTAGACAAGGACCAAGAAGGCCTCCTAGAAGGTTTGATCCAATTCCCATGCCGTATGGTCTTTTGCTAGCTCATTTACTCAAGGATTCACAGGTCCAACTGAGAGAAGCTAAGGCTCCTCCTATACCTCTTCCTCCCAGGTATGACATGAACGTCAGTTACGAGTATCACTCTGGGACGTGGGGGCACTCGATCGAGAATTGCAATATCTTCAAGCATAAGGTACAAGACTTGATTGACTCAAAAGCAATATCGTTCAAGCCGAATGTTCCAAACAACCCCGTGCAGGCCAGTACATCTGCAGCGCCTTAGTCAAAGCAGTAGTAGATTTGAAGGATCGGTATCTGCGGAACCGTCTCGTCAGCTTTCTCCATAATCAAGACCTCAAGCAATGGGAGAGTAAAACGGACCAGTCCACAGTTTCGGGTTCAATCATGTTCATGTGTGATTTTCTTAATTGTCATTTGTAACATTCATTTGTAATGAACTCGTTTGTTTTTGAATAATAATGACATTGAAATGAATATGCATGTTTTGAATAAATCCATTCGTGTCCACTCATACTTTATCTTATCAATATTCAAATGTGTTAATACCTCAGGATTGACATTAAATTTAGAAAACAAATAATGTAATCACCTCTGTTGTTTTAATATGTTGGGTTGAAGAAATTCAACATCTGGACCAACATGTCATGTACGATGTCACGACGTCAGGTCTGTGACATCGCACATGTGTAGGAAACTGAATTAATTAATTCAGTAGATGTCATGGGATCAGCAAGGATATCTGGTGAATATCCTAACTCCCTTGTGAAGGCCTTGAAGACTAATTCAGAATATATATAGGCTCTAAATATGGAGATATATATGGAGAGAGATTAGGAACTTGAAGACCTTGTTTATAGCAGAATTTTTCTGCTGAAGTTGCAACAACAAAGAACAAGTCTGCTGCAATTTTCTGAAGGCCCAAATCCAGTTGGGTGATTAGGTTATAAATAGCTGATTGTAATCTAATTTCTGTAAGCTCTTAGAATGAATTTTTAGGGGTGTGTGTAAGGTAAACCTCCCAATCTGTGGGAAGGTTACCATGTGTTTCTCAGTGGTAAACCTGAGAATGTTTGTCACTCAAAGCCTGTAGGCAAGAGTGATTATGTTCTTGAATGAAGCTGTGAAGCAAGTTCAAGGTGTTTGCACATTACATTGTATTTGTAGTGATAGGAATGGAAACTGGAGGTTTCTATCTAGGAGTTCCTAGGTATAGATTGCATTGGGTAGGGATTAAGTGATGAGTTGTAAACGGGGGAGTTTAGCTCTGAATTGATACTACTAATAGTGGATCTTCTTCCTGGCTTGGTAGCCCCCAGATGTAGGTCATGTTGGACTGAACTGGGTTAACAATTTCCTGTGTTTGTTTACCTACTGCAAGTTATAATCCTGTCTGCCATAATTCAGGTTGTGTTACAGTCTGCCAATCAAGTTAATAACAAACCTGATACATAGCCTTCTGTTAGAATGTCAATCAGAATGTTTTGACATTCATCAACAACAGCACATACTGTTTAATAAGCTGAAGAATACAGTTCAGTATGTAGTGAAGTCTGGTTTTCAAAAGCATATCAGACCTGGCCAAAAGAGCATTGTGAAACTGTCAAACTGGATGTCTTGACAGTTCTTCCAGTAAGCTGATACTGAAGTAGAGACTGGTTGGTCTTTTACAGTACAGCAAATTTAGTAGTCTGTGTTCAGGAACTAAACAGACTAAGCATATGGTTCTGGGCTTGGATGTCAGACAGAATGTTGTGACATTCATTCCTGACAGCATATGCTATATTGTTGGATGGTTAGTTTTTCTGTTTCAGGATTTTTCTCAGGCTATTCTTCAGGAATCCACCAGCTGATCTAAAATCTAGGAAACTAACAACTAAGCTACAATTAATGAACCTAACAAATAATCTATTTGTTAGCTCCTTAATAAGTGGAGATTAGTTTAACTTGTTACAACCTTTAATCTAGGAAATACAAGTACATGACCAACAAACTGGAACAATGTAACAGATCATGTCCAAAACAGGATTGAGACATCGTGCTGATAACTGTGTAGGAAAACAACAGTAGTGAATGTTATGGTGCACATAACTAGGTGTTCCTTCATTCTAGGATGACATAGAAGGAGAGGATGTGACACTGTGAAAGGGTGTACATCAATACAGAGTGTAATAACTGTCTTGCTGTAACAGGTACAATGTTAGATCAGATGTCATGACTTGAAGTAGAACATCTGAATACTGACTACGCCAGAATTACAATTGGTATCAGAGCAGGCATCCTGGTCTGTCTCTGGATGAGATCCGTGGGTGATACTTTCTGGTAGCTGGCAAGGAGTTATGTTAGTACTGATGCTGGAACCTGTGTAAGGTTCTGTAATTCCCTGAATGGTCCCTTGAAGTAGGTGGATGGACTGTTCATGACAGGAATGGTGTGTACCTGTCTCTGGAGGTTGGCAATTGGCCTGTGTGTGGGACAGATGTGCCAGTACTAAATCACATTCAAACCTGGTATGGTCTTGGAGGCCAATCTGGTGAAGTGTGTGTTCATAGGTTGAGTTGTATTATGATTTCCGCTGCATAATACCTGGCAAAACTCAAACTCTGATGTAGTCTCCCCTCATGTGGATGAAAGGCTGTTGTGTTCAAGATCTCATCATAATCTACTGAAGATGTCAAAGATACTTGAGTCTACTCAAGTCCACTCATCATGACGTTCTCACTTCAGGATGGTAAGAATCACTTAATCACTGATTCTTTTACTCTCTTGAGTAGTGTATATGAAGAACTTGAAGACCTTCAAGGAAGGTTTGTTCCAAGGAGGTGGAACCAATGTTCTATGTGATGTTAGAACATGGTGTTCAACAAGTATGCAGCTACTGGTTGAAGAGCAGATGTATTTGGGGTCCAAACAATGGGATAATTCTGTTTGGAACCTACTCCTGACCTGGAAGAGGAGACATCTGTGTATGCTCAGTTGACAAGGGCAGAGTCAACTGGATGTGAGCTCAAGAAGGTCATCCCTAAAAGTTGAGCTGGTTGAGATGTGACATTGTGCAATCTCCTGCTGTTAGGCATCTTCCTGCAGTTTGATCAGGATTGGATAGTTGTTCCCTGAAGTACTATGGTGTGGTGGAAGACAAGTCTCCTGGATGTTAGCAGTCAATGATGGGGTAACCTGATTGTGATATCATTTAAGGGGGTTGAAACCATGAATCTTGTTATTCAAACACCACGTTCAGAAGTGGCAGTTCTTACTAGGAGTGAGAATATGAAGATTCAGAGGTTGGTTGAGGTGATATGCTCTGGCAATGCATGTCTACTATTGACTGGTGTTGTGTGTCTCACTAGTACTTATGGTCAGCTGAAGCCTGATTGGTGTGATTGGAGGAGTTAGTTGCCACTGGTAAGGGATGGTGGATGTCATGTTGAGACATTTGTGTACAATGCATGGATATTGGTGTGGAGTTTCCATGATTGTTGAGTTGAGGGGGAGTTTTGGTTAACCTCCTCACGTGTGGTCAGCCTTGGGTCTGGTTGGCTGTTGACCTGTGTCACATGGGTTCTGGTGGCTGTGTGACACATTTGCAAGGAAGGATTCATCTCTCTCATTCCTAAGGGTGAATCTAATCTGGAAAGAGTCTCAAGACTGTTGAGGTGCTTGCAAGCAGAAGATGTTGACACTAAAAGAGTATTTTCAAAGTATTCTTATGGTGAAAGTATCTGAAAGGATAATTGGGAAAGGATTTAAGATCAATGTCTACTTGTGTCAAGTCCAAGTATTTAATTGATTATCCTTGGAGCTCAAGATAACTGATGTTCTTAAAGATGTTGGAACATCTCTTCTTCAAGACCCTGTGCAGAATCACAGGAAGGATAGTACATTGGGGTAGGATCTATCTCTTTGGTGGCAGCAAAAGCATATGATCTCTGAAAAGGGTTCCTGGCAAGAAACATGTTCAGCCTTGGTGTGTACAAGAAGAAGAAGGCATCATAGTCTTGATGGTGGATACTTGGATCAGTTTATTTCTGATCTAGGTAAGGAAGTGCATTAGCTTATGCACACTGTGGAATCAAGAACTAGTGGCAGCAGTCTTGACATCATGGAAACAGCCTTGCTTTAGGTAGAGGAATCCTTGGCATAGCTGAAGGGTTAGTTTCTAACTGGTCCTTCTGAAGACTCATACATCAGAGTGTCTGATGTCTTTGGTGAAGAAGCAGGAATTCATCAAGGTGTGAGCTTGGATGACTTAACTGAAAACCTGCAGGAGGGAGGAAGTTCTTTCAAGTGGCAGAAGAAGGAGCTGAATTCAACAGCTGGATGTCAAGCACAATGTTGTGACATTCGGTTTAGCATCAGATCCTTAGTTGATGAAGTGGCACATCAACTTGAGATAGAAGGATCTACAGGGTTGTAGATTGGACGCTTCAAAATTTTGAAGTTCAAATCTCACTTGAAAGGTCAGAATATCTTTGGGAGAAGTCTGATAAACTTGGGGAGGTCAAAAGGCAGCATTTGACCTTGTCATATGAGAATTCATGAAGGAGGTAACCTACCAGTGGCATTTGGTCTATCTCAGAAGTGAGTTTGAAGAATCAAGATAATCAACATAAGACAGCTGATTATTCTTGAGGAAAGTCTGAGACAAATTACTTTTGAACAGAAAAGTATTAAGTTGAAGACAAAAAAAAAGGAGGTGTTCTCCATTCATCCCTTGGAGCTTGTGGTAGGAGCTATCTATGGAAGACTGTCTCTGGTAGTGGGATGAGAGTGTATATATCCCAATGTATGTCTGGGTTCCCCTGGCCCAAACTGGGGACTCAGTAATATCTGAAGCCTGTCAGATAGTGCTCCTTGTGATGCTGTGAAGGACGTCCCAGCTGATGTTAAAACATCTGGTGAAGTGATCTTCTGTTCTGGTTAGAAGAGAGAGTGACACAGAGTGTGGATGTGTTCAGCCAAGAGGGTTGGACAGAGGGTGCGCTCTTGAATACATGAAGATGCGTCTTATGTTTTCCTTTCAACAAGTGATCTGGAATCTCTTTGAATCAGGAAGTATGTGAAGGTCCAACCTTGGGGTGTTGGGTATGATCATGTGTGACCTCCAAGAGAGTAGGTTATCCATGACAGGGGGAGTGTGTCCGTGTGCTGCAAGTAATCACCAAGCTTGTGGTCTATGTGCTCTCAGATAACGGGGTATGGCAACCTGTTAGTTTTCAGGATGCTATGATGTGTGGCAAGGCTGAGTGAGCAGAAGAATGTCTGACCGGATGTCATGACATTGCCCTGGACAATGCTGTTAATTCCTTCTGAATCTTAAAGTCATTAGGAATTATGAGGGTGATGTGGCTAAGTCTGATAAACCAGAATAAGCCTGTTGGCTACAGCTGTGTGGTACAGGGGGAGTAACCATCAACTGAAGTGTGGAAAGTTGGCTGTAGCAGTGCTAGGTGTCAAATCTCTACTGGAGGTATGACAGAGGTCTTGTTGAATACTGGCTGAATGCAGGAATGTTAAGACATCGCGTGCAACGTGTCTGACTGCATATATGGAATGGTCTCCATGCACTGGAACGGCTGTTTTGGAAAAGAAACAGTCAAGAGCTATAAAAGGTATTCAAAGATAGTCTGAGATTTTGTTGGTGATCCTCTGACTGTTTCTCAGCAAAAATAAATGCATCTTGACCAAGCATTTATTTCTACCGGAAATTCCTAGGCACGGGCAGGACTATTTAAAGGATGCAATAGCCCTCTTCCTCCACAACAGAAACACTCCAATCTCAGAATCATGGGGTATGTTAAGGTCTGGGCAAGTTGCGCCTGGATCTGGTTTTGTGAAGGGTGCCTTTACAAATGTTTAGCTAAAAAGGGGGAGAGAAAGAAACATAGTCCTGGGGTCGAGAAGCAAACAGATCACTGTGGTAGCAAACAGAAAGTTGGGGTTGGGGTTAGACACAAAATTCACCAACTGAATTACCACTTGTGTCTTGTGATCTGAGTTAAGAGGACAGTTGTGCCTTGTAATCTGAGTTACATCATTCGTGTACTCAGCATTACATATTCTTCCGGAAGCTCTCCTGTTGAGGGGAAGAGTTCTGGTACAACTGAGTATTGTCCCTCATCTTCCTCATGTACACCAACATTGGTATTCATGGTGGGGGAGACAATAACAGAGGATTATTTGTTTTAGCTAAAATTTGCCAAAGGGGGAGATTGTTAATACCTCAGGATTGGCATTAAATTTAGAAAACAAATAATGTAATCACCTCTGTTGTTTTAATATGTTGGGTTGAAGAAATTCAACATCTGGACCAACATGTCGTGTACGATGTCACGACGTCAGGTCTGTGACATCGCACATGTGTAGGAAACTGAATTAATTAATTCAGTAGATGTCATGGGATCAGCAAGGATATCTGGTGAATATCCTAACTCCCTTGTGAAGGCCTTGAAGACTAATTCAAAATATATATAGGCTCTAAATATGGAGATATATATGGAGAGAGATTAGGAACTTGAAGACCTTGTTTATAGCAGAATTTTTCTACTGAAGTTGCAACAGCAAAGAACAAGTCTGCTGCAATTTTCTGAAGGCCCAAATCCAGTTGGGTGATTAGGTTATAAATAGCTGATTGTAATCTAATTTCTGTAAGCTCTTAGAATGAATTTTTAGGGGTGTGTGTAAGGTAAACCTCCCAATCTGTGGGAAGGTTACCATGTGTTTCTCAGTGGTAAACCTGAGAATGTTTGTCACTCAAAGCCTGTAGGCAAGAGTGATTATGTTCTTGAATGAAGCTGTGAAGCAAGTTCAAGGTGTTTGCACATTACATTGTATTTGTAGTGATAGGAATGGAAACTGGAGGTTTCTATCTAGGAGTTCCTAGGTATAGATTGCATTGGGTAGGGATTAAGTGATGAGTTGTAAACGGGGGAGTTTAGCTCTGAATTGATACTACTAATAGTGGATCTTCTTCCTGGCTTGGTAGCCCCCAGATGTAGGTCATGTTGGACTGAACTGGGTTAACAATTTCCTGTGTTTGTTTACCTACTGCAAGTTATAATCCTGTCTGCCATAATTCAGGTTGTGTTACAGTCTGCCAATCAAGTTAATAACAAACCTGATACATAGCCTTCTGTTAGAATGTCAATCAGAATGTTTTGACATTCATCAACAACAGCACATACTGTTTAATAAGCTGAAGAATACAGTTCAGTATGTAGTGAAGTCTGGTTTTCAAAAGCATATCAGACCTGGCCAAAAGAGCATTGTGAAACTGTCAAACTGGATGTCTTGACAGTTCTTCCAGTAAGCTGATACTGAAGTAGAGACTGGTTGGTCTTTTACAGTACAGCAAATTTAGTAGTCTGTGTTCAGGAACTAAACAGACTAAGCATATGGTTCTGGGCTTGGATGTCAGACAGAATGTTGTGACATTCATTCCTGACAGCATATGCTATATTGTTGGATGGTTAGTTTTTCTGTTTCAGGATTTTTCTCAGGCTATTCTTCAGGAATCCACCAGCTGATCTAAAATCTAGGAAACTAACAACTAAGCTACAATTAATGAACCTAACAAATAATCTATTTGTTAGCTCCTTAATAAGTGGAGATTAGTTTAACTTGTTACAACCTTTAATCTAGGAAATACAAGTACATGACCAACAAACTGGAACAATGTAACAGATCATGTCCAAAACAGGATTGAGACATCGTGCTGATAACTGTGTAGGAAAACAACAGTAGTGAATGTTATGGTGCACATAACTAGGTGTTCCTCCATTCTAGGATGACATAGAAGGAGAGGATCTGACACTGTGAAAGGGTGTACATCAATACAGAGTGTAATAACTGTCTTGCTGTAACAGGTACAATGTTAGATCAGATGTCATGACTTGAAGTAGAACATCTGAATACTGACTACGCCAGAATTACAAAATGTTAGTTTTTGGAGGATGATGATGTAATTAAAAACACGAAACAAATTCACTGCTCGTACACTTTTGAATAAAACCCTTCTGATGATGTAAGGCATTGTTTCAAATTCCCAAACACCAGAGATATAAGGAAGATAATCCCTAGTCAACCCCTTCGAGCCGAGGAGTAGGAGTTTCTTTCTTAAATATAAAACCCTCAATCTCAAACCGGGGCAGGGTAGTCATCAGTCAATTTGACCAAACATTCAAACTTCAAAAAGAGGAGTGTCCTATCTGAGGATCAACCATATACTATCCCTCCCAAGAGGTCGGAAACCACCAAATTCCAAACGGTTATCCCTCACCCACAGAGGCACGAGGCGGTCACAACCCATTCAAATCAATGGACAGATGTCACACGATTTGTTTTAGCAAAAAGAAACAAAGAAAGAAAACAAAATCAAAAAATAAAGAAAGCTCGCTAAGTCGAAAACTCAAAAACGAGTGACTTAGGCAAAAATTAGGGCATCCCTGTGGATTGCAAATCAGAACCAATCTAGCAAAAGATGGAAAAACAAATTTGCAAAAGAGGAGTCAAAAGAAAATCCTTAGCAAGAACAAATTCGTGTGGCCCCAAACCAAACAAAAGAAGGATGACTGCCACACCAAAAAAAACCTCTTGGGTTCATTAAGTTTCACTCCCAAGTCCCTTTTGGAAGAAGAGCATTTGTTTCAAACTAGCTGAACGTAGGATTGGAGAACATCCCGAAGAGCGGGTGGGTTAGGATAGGCTCGAGCCTTATATCCTTTCTTTCTAAAAACCGTGAACCAGACCATGTTACAACCCTCAAAAGACCTAATTGAAGCAAAGGTTTATTTCGAAGGCGTACTATAGTCAAAACGATCGTGTTAAAATTGACTCCTCATCAATTTACTCATATGTGTTGATATTGATATGTGACATCATTATCAGTGATGCATTCATTATATGTCATAACTTCAGTGAGCATGTTTGGATTTCAAAACTGCATAAAAATGACATTGCATTATCATTTCCAAAAATGAACTTGTCTTACTCATGAGTAAGCATCTGGCATCGAGAGATTCACCACAATGAGCGTGAATTGAGGAACTGGATGATTCCAAAGTGTAGAACGCCTGAGACCTCCGTTGAGTAGGGGCAGGCCACTTCTCTTGATCACATCAATCAGAATGTCTGAAGACTCTGTCGAGCAGAAAGACAAACCGCTTCGAGATCTCGTCGAGCAGAGGCAGTCATGGCGAGAAATCTCTACAAGATTCAGTCAATCTGAGGTAGTCAAGGCGAGATTCAATCAATCTCTCTGAAGATCAGTGAATCAGGGGCATTCCCTCAAAGATCAGCCAACCATAGGCAGAGTTACTTCAAGGCTCGTACTGGGGTAGGCCACCCCAAGAGCACAAGAAGTCAATCTCCCTGAAATGGTTAATCAGAGGAATATAGTTCTGAGACATTGGGGCAGATCCGATGGTGACAATTCACGATGAAGTTGTCGCCTACCTAGTGACGGGGCAATCCTTGCAGATACCCAACAACTTAGGGCGAGACGATCCAAAGAGATGAAGGTTCTCTCATTACAAGAGCATTTCAGATCCAGCCTGGGGCATCCAAAGGTCTACGTTAGATCCATCCTCCCACAACCTCAAGAAGTCAGATGTCAGGAAGTCATGCAAGACGCAACCCACCCTCCATAAATCAGAAGCCTTGCAAACCAAAAAACTTCCTCAGCATTCATTGTATCATACCCAAGATTGGGGCATCCGTAGATCCTCACATCATTGCATCAACCTGTCATGCATAATTCATATCATCACATTCATACATATCATCCAGCATATCACAAATCTCTCTAACGAGGAAGAATCAAGCCTAAAATTCTCTTGTCACTATTCAACAGCCCATTCCGTTGGAAAACATCTTGCAAAGTCCAATTCTCATTGGCAAAGCCCCTATCTCTCAAATTCGAAAGACCAATCAATCCGCAATCGCCAGTGTCTATCACTTTTTTTCATTACCCGTCAATATTGATCTCCCTTCGCTCGTCAGTGTCTATCACCTTTTTCGATACTCGTCGGTGTTGATATATTTTCCCCAACCGCAGAGTTGCAGATAATCACCCTTTACTCGGTTTTAGATTCCATTCCCTCTAACCCCAGAGTTGAGAGACTATCCTATACCCAACCTCAGAGTTGACGCTAATTCGTACTCCAGCCTCAGAGTTGTTATTTATCCTTCCTATCCCCAACCTCAGAGTTGTCGCCTTTCTCTTTCAGCGGACCTCAGAGTTGATGGTGACTCCTTTTCCAGCCTCAGAGTTGTTGTCTATTTCTCTTATTCCCAACCTCAGAGTTGTCGTCTATCCCTTTCATGTCTGACCTCAGAGCTGTGTGTTCCCCTTTCCAACCTCAGAGTTGTATGTTTCCTCTTTTTCAACCGCAGTGTTGTAGTCTCTTTTCCAACCGCAGTGTTGTCGCCCCTTTTCCAACCTCAGTGTTGTCGCCCCTTTTCCAACCTCAGTGTTGTCGCCCTTTTCAGCCTCAGAGTTGTCGTTGCTTATCGTATTACCTCAACCTCAGAGTTGTATGTTGCCTTTCCTTATCCCGACCTCAGAGTTGTTGTTCCTTTTCCAACCTTAGAGTTGTTGTCAGGGTCGTTGTTTACCGTTCATCCTCCCAATCTCAGAGTTGAGTATCTGCTTGTTTCCAACCTCGGAGTTGACGTTTACCATTTTTCGCTCCCGGCCTTAGAGTTGAGCAGTTACATTTTCTCAACTTCGGAGTTGGTGTATCTCTTTCAAGCCTTAGAGCTTAGGACCTACTTTTTTCCAACCTTAGGGTTGACGATCACCTTTTTTCGACCTCAGAGTTGAGTACCTACCGTTTTTACACTTCAGGATGAATGTGTCGTGTTACCCCCAACCTCAGAGTTGTATGTCTCCGTATTCCCCGACCTCAGAACTGAATAGTTACCTTTCTTCAGCCTCAGAGTTTAACGACTGCCTTTTTCCAACCTGAGAGTTGACGACTACCTTTTATCCCCAGCCTCAGAGCGGAATGACTACCTTTTTCCCAACTTTCGAGTTGTTGTGTCATTTTCTTATTCTCCGACCTCAGAGTTGATATCTGCAGACCCAACCACCGAGTTGACACCTACTACCTTTGTTCCCGACCTTAGGGTCGATGTCCATCATTATAACCAACCTCAGAGTTGATGCCTACCCTGTCTCCAGTCTCAGAACCGATGGTGATCGTAGTTTATCTCCAACCGTAGAGTTGAGAATGTCCAGTTTTACCCAGTCGCAGTATTGAGGTCGAATAGTTCAATCCCCAGCAATCAGTGTTGCTTTTGTTTCTGTCCCCAACCTCGGAGTTATCGATTAACAATTTACCTCCTAATTCGCCTACTGTCGCCCTAGTAAGGTCATCCGCCATCCTGAATCCTAGGATTCTCCTGGCAAACCATTCCAAGAAAAGAACAATTACCAAGTCCCCCAACGGAAAATTCTTTCTCGGTGCCTTCAAAAAACTTGTTAGTAGAGATAAGGTGAAAAAAAATAATCAATCATACTGCATTAGCATACTGCATACGTCATGCATATCTAACCCATCACATACCCATTTACCAAATAATGTTCCTATTCCCAGCGGCTGCCCTGCGCAAAGACTAGCCAGTTCATCCCACATTTCTCAGTGAAGAGACCTCCTTGTGACCTATCTTCACATTGCTTTCCATTTGTTCATGGCGGGCAAATTTCCTGTTATTCAAGTATTTAATCATCTCCTACCTTGATTTTTTGGAAGTCGTTGCTATCCATACATTCAGGTCCGAGAAGATTAAATAGGGGCAGTTGTCATACCCTGAAATTCGCCCCACCCTTCACATAATCATATAGGTCATACCCCAAAATTTGACCTTCGTTCGCTTTTCGTCTGACTGTAACTTGATATCCATCTAACCTCATTCATACTCATTCATATGCATTCATTCATTCATGATCCGCACCTGCTAACAGGCATCATGGATTCGGGGTTTATGATTGATAAAGTCGGAGTCGGATGCACATCATAAGGATTGAATCCTGAGTCATGACTTTGATAGTCAGAGATCTTGTGCATGAACTGTTGTTTGGTCGATGTTCACCTGAATTGATTCATGGCATTGACATATGTCGATGGTTCAGGATGTGGTGATCCATATTCGTTTGTCCAAGAGAAATACGTATTTTTGATCAACTGTTAACTTTTGGGTCAACTTTTGGGTTAACTTTTGGGAATGGATTTTAAAGGGTCAAATTTGATTTAATTCAACATTTGATTTCTTGAGATTCAAATTGATTTTTGAGAATTATTTCGATTTTATAACCATTTCCTCATTCATTTTTTAGTCGATTAATTATAGAAAAGCATTGTTTTATTTCAAATTAGAATTTGACATTCCATTTTTATTTGTTAAGAGTTCTTTTGGATTTCACTAAGGGGCCTTGTTAATTCCCTAAGCCCACATCAAAACCAATAACCCTTTACAAATCCATTAGACCATTTTTGTTTAAATCCACATATTCACAAATCCAATCCAATCTCCATATCCAATATATCGTATCCATAAACCATTTAACTCTTTTTAATCCATTTTTTGTTTTTACCAATATCCATTTTTAAATCCATATCCAATTATCCATTATCCATGTCCAAAACCAATTACCCAATTTTCATTTACATATCCAAATTCATTTGATAATAATTCATAAACCATTTTTATTCGTAAACAATTTCCATATCCACTTAACAACCAATAAACCATTTTCCAAATAATTCCATAACATGATCCAAAACCATATGCATGTAGTTTGTCCATAAAAATAAATAATAATAATAATAAGTAATACAATGGAGAAAAAAGCAAATGAGGATAACAGTACTGCAAGTGAAAGCTTGAGCGTAAGCTTCAAAAGATGCATCCAAAGCTCCAAAGCAACACGCCAAGCCAGCTCCAAATGCACAGCCAAGGCAAGCGAAATAGATTCCAAAACGCTTACAAACGAACAAGATGCTACCATCCAAAGCTTCAAGCCAAGGCTAGTGCAAAGCTGCAAAACGCACGTCGAGCCAAAAGTTAAAACGCAGCATCAAACTTCAAAAGCCAAGCCAGCATGAACACCAGTCCTGCATAAAATCTGAAACCCAACTCCAAGCGTGAGCATCCAAGAATCAAAACCTGCATAATTTGAACCTCACAAAAAAAATCAGGCCAAGAATCCATATCAGAATTTCCTTCTAACAAACTTCTTCCAATCCCTCTCATAACTCTATAAAATCAATTCACTTCTCTTCATCCAGCTTCTTCTTCTTCCTCTCTTCAATTCCTTCAACAACCGTAACAAACTCACAAAAACCGGTAACCGCCACTTCAACCTCCATTCACAAAACCTTCACCGCACCAACCTTCAACCACTTCAATTCCACTCTCTGCCAATTCTTCTTCCAAACTTCATCACAAACTCTCAATTCTTCAACCAGATCCTTCCACATAACAGAACCTTCTCCTTCATTCATCGCATCTCTAACCAACCGTTCTCCCATCCATCACTGTAATCTCAGCCTTCATCCTTCAATCCATACAACACCGAACATCACTCCATCATCCATCATCAACAAACCACAACCTGCAAGCACGAATTCAACAAGCACGAGTTCATAACAGAAGCGGAGAAGAGGACGAAGGATCGATACCGGCACCGTACTAACTCGAATTCACATCATCGCACAACCAGAAGGGAATCGAAAGAGAACAACTAGCTTCAAAGATAGCTAGATACCTTCACTCTCTGATTCGTCATCGTCCCGAACTCATCGGTAACCCGATGATGCTTCATTAATAATCGCCATTCATCGCGAGCTCCTCATCATTGACGGCGTGGATCTAAGAGTGAGCGGCCACGGAAGAGCGCATCGAACAACAACAACAGATTGCCACGATTGAAGAGCATCAAGTGCACCACCTGACCGCTGCGTCGTGATCTCCAAGTAGGTGCATAGTTGAAGCAACTAGAATGAAACAGCGGTACCGGAGCGCAGAGTTTGACCTCCGCCGACGAGGTCACCTTCGCCTTCGCTGGTAGGCTTATCGTCTTCTTGCGTTTTTGATCCATGCGTTTTTTATCCATTTGTGGTGGTTGTGTGAGTCTCGTCTGGTTGTGTGAAATGGGAGAGTCGCCGCCGCTTCTGTGTGATGCGAAGAAGGAGAAAATTTTACCTTGTACCCCTACAATTAACCCCATACCCCTACAAAAATTTAAAAATTCCCATTTTACCCTTAATTGGTTTTAACCAATTTACCATTTCATTTTTACCATTCAGTTGAAAATTGCAAAAATTACACTTTCACACCCCTCGCACCGGAACTCTTGCAAAAAGACTTCCGGTATGTATTTTTCCAAACCGGAAGACTTTAGGAATGACTTCCGGAACACACAAAAAATCAAACCGGAACACTTAAGGAAAGAGTTCCGGTTTAGATAAAAAAAAATTTCAAAACCGGAACACTTCTTAAAAGAGTTCCGGTGAACAAATTTTGCATACCGGAACTCTTGGGGGAAGTGTTCCGGTATGTATTATGTGTGTTCCGGAAGTCTTTCTTTAAATCATCGGTAGGTGTCAGCTCGTCCAAAATAGGTCGTAAATTATCGACCTTCAGGACTCCCTGTCTATACGACCATCTCATCGCTCGGGGAAGACCACAGTTTCCAGCAGGATTCCAATTCTCCCCTCTTTTTCCAACAGTTGGAAAATACTCGTGAATCCAACACTGTTACAAAATAAAAACATAATAAATAAAACAAATTAAGTTACAATATTTTATAAAATGAATCCAACACTTAATTAACAAAATTAAATTATATACCTGTAGGAGAGTAGGATATCCACCGAGTTGTTTGCAACTGTACATGGACGCATCTCCAAGATATCGGTAGAGGGTAACTAGTGTAGCTGCTCCCCAACTATATCCTGAACATCCATCCAAGTCCCTAAACAGGAGGAGGTATCGTGCCTCTACAAGTGTAAAGGTCTTATCAGCAAATATGGTGGAACCCACCAACATCAATAGATATGCTCTAGTCGCATATGCCCAGCTGGAAGCAGCCCTATGATGTACGAATATATCATATAACCACTCCAACTTGTAATACGACCCCCTGCAGCTCCGAACATGTGACTGTGCCTGACCCTGTGACACTCCTAGGTAGTCAACAGCAAGCTCAACAGCTAGCTCTTCAGTCGCATCCTGAGGACTCCAAAAGATACCCCTAATGGGCAAGTGAGGTAGACATGCGACATCATCTAAAGTAATGCTCATTTCACCAAACGGCTTGTGAAATGAAGATGTCTCTAGATGCCATCTTTCCACAAATGCAGAGACAAGATTTGTGTCTATCTTGTTCAGACTGGTTCTCTGAAGTGAAGCTAAACCGGATCTAGATACCCAACTCTCCATCTGTGGTGGAAGAGCCAATGGAACCCTAGAAGTCAACTTCAGTCCATGTACGGCAACCTTCAACTCTTTCTTTGGTCCTCTTTCCTAAAAACAATTAAAACACATATTAGAAAACAAATTATAAAATATTCAACTATTATTCATTTTCAAATATAGCCCGTTTACTTACCTCACCGAACCATATATGTCGAGCAACATGATGCTCGTACTTCACTAAAAGAGACGTATCGTACGGCCCTCCTAGATATCCAGTCGGCTCAGCTGCAGCTGCAGATGAAGATGCACCCCGGTCTAACGTGCGGACTGGAATCCGGCCATCTGCACCTCTTCTTTGAACCACTGCAAAAATAATGTTAAAAAAAATAATTAAAATTAAAAAAAAAAAAAATTACGTACTGGAACACTTCAAAGAAGAGTTCCGGTTAGTAAAAAACACAAAAAGCCTTCCGGAACACTTTCTTAAAGAGTTCCGGTATACATCATCCAAACCGGAAGTCTTTAAGAAAGTGTTCCGGTATACAAGTATACAAACCGGAAGACTTTCTAAAAGACTTCCGGTTCAGTGTCCCTTAAAGACAACAAACCGGAACTCTTTAGAGAAGTGTTCCGGTATACAATTATCCAAACCGGAAGACTTACTCTTAAGTGTTCCGGTATACAATGCAAAAACGCCAAATATTTTTCTTCTCCGAAAGTCTTCAACGAAAATGGTAAAAAAAATTTGAAAGGGAAAATATACCCTATTTATATGAGGGTATTTTGGTCAAAAAAAATTAAATGCAGGGGTATGGGTACAATTGTAGGGGTATAGGGTAAAATTTTCGAAGAAGGAAGAGGGAGATGAAATCCCTCATCTATTTACCTTGGGCCTCCCAGTTAGGCCCGATCCATTTGGTTGTGTTTTTTACCTCCCTCCATAAACAACACACACCCCTGTATGGGCTTAGGGAACTAGTGCAGGCCCATGCTGATTTAGATGATTGGATCACTGTGTAGAGACTAATTATGGTTTAGAATCAATTTGAGATAGTTAGTTTTAGAGTTTAATTAAGATTAGTTAATATTAGGATTAAGTTTTTTATAATTAAGATTAGCATTAGTTTATGACTTGTTAGATTTGAAGTAATTCTAATCTTGATTTTGGTTTAATTTTTGTTAATATTTTAGAATTTAATCTTTCTTAATAGTTTTAGAATTTAATTTTGATAATTTGTTTTAGAATTTATTTTGATATTGTTTTTAATCTTAGAATTTTACTTGATTTTGATAATTTGGTGATTGTTTTGACTTTTAGAATTTGATTTTGATTAACTTTGATCTAACTTCTATCTTTATTATTCTGCATCTAATTCTTTAATTTTCACATTAACATCTAACTTCTATTATTCCGCATCTAACATCTAACTTTTAATTTCCGCTTCTAACATCTAATTTTCGTCATTTACTTTATTTGCTTTTATTTTGCTTTATGTTATGTAATCATCTATCATTCTTCTAAAATGAACATAAAAATGGCAAAGACTTAAAAAATGCAAAAACAAGATAATTCCTTAGCATGTAATGGACATTGGACAATGGACTTAGAGACTCATTAGGATCCTATGCAAGAGGCCTTGGACAATCATTCAACCCAAACATGGAAAGCATCTTTCAAAATTCAAGAAAAATTGTAATATTTTGCTTGCTTTCTAGTTTATGACACAATTGCACACACATGGCTTTCTCTTGGGCTACCTGACAATGAGACCTTTTATTTCCTGCACTCCCTTGTACTTTACATGTACCCCCCTCCCCTTCCGATGTACGCATTTACTTGCTTTCTTTTATTGTTTGATTAGGTTATCCTTAGGCATTAGGAACGTTCACCCATTCAAAATCAATAATCAAACCCTTGATCCAACGTCAAGTGGTCCTTTTTTCAAATCAAATTCAATAAACAAACCCTTGATCCAACGTCAAGCGGTCATTTTCCAAATCAAAATTCAAAAACACAATAAATGGCGATTAGGATCGTACGTTACGAGCCTTAAGCGATAAAGAAGGGATGAGACTGGAGCTTTCCTACACTCATTCTGAATGCTTCGAACACAAGACGTTTGGCTTGACCATTTGAGGTATTCACCTTTATCCATAGTCTTTAGTGCAATCCAAAATCAATAACACTTTCTTTAAAACATAAAAACAACTCAACGCATTCAAACCTTTTGTTTGAGCCTTAGGGCGACACATTCGAAAATCCTTCTTCAAGGTAATAAAATCAAGAACACAAACACAAACAGATTTCAAAACCACGAACTACGAACGCTCTGATTTCTCATTTCAACAAGTGGGCATACGTAGACACGAGGATCCATTCCTTGGCGAGCACACTAATTTTAAATCTACCTCCACTCCGCAAACCTTTGGCAAGCAAGCATTCGATAAACAATACACACATAAGCGCAAACATCCTAGATGGTTCCCATGGAGTACCATGGATGTGAGGGGTGTTAATACCTTCCCCTTGCATAACCGACTTCCGAACCTGTTCGTGGTTGCGATGACCATACTTTGGGGTTTTCTCGATATTTTCCCTTTCCTTTGGAATAAATAAAAACCGATGGTGACTCTGTATTTTTCGCGTAGCGACAATCCCCAAGCCAAAACATCCTACAATCACAACAGTTCCAATTAACATGTTAGTTAACCCTCAGTTCTCAATAAATTGACAGTTTGATAATTCAAATTAACTTCACCCATATTTACACTAACATTTTACACCTAAGTCAATAACACTTCATTCAAAAACAAATTGCACTAGTCATTTTTTATCAATGAGCAAGTACAGTTAATCAGTTTAGTTATGAATTTCTTACTAACCGATTGTATTCACATTCTAATAAGAACAATCACAGTTCATCCATTAAGGTTCACAACTTAACCAACATATTACCAAAATCCCTATTGTTATATACATGCCAAACTAAAAGCATCACGACAATAACATCAGTTAATGTAACATGATTTTCAATTTATTAACCATTAGCATAACATCAAGTTATCAATTATCAGCTCAAACATACATTCAGGACAGTCTAACCAAACCTTACACTTACAATAATCTAATCTGCTCCATGATTTCGGCCAAGATAACAACCATATTCGTCACCACTGCAGTAGAGTGTTTGAGCTAAGTAAGCCGCCTTTTGACATCAATAACTCAAAGACAATTTGACATTTTGATGTAATCTCGAGCTGTTTAAATAGGTTGCACAAGTATGCAAAATCACGTAACAGTCCCACATGAAAATCAATTAATAGTGAACATTTCTTAGACAAAATTAAGCAAATGCCATGACCATTTAAGACTAATAGAACTTGCATACTTGAACTAGCAGATTATCATCAAAACCAAGGGAAATTCCACAACTGCTAGTTGACCTGCTACCTGCATTCACCAATGGTAACAAACTAATCAACTAACTTTTTCTTACCTCTCACAAACCGAAACTAACACATAACTGAACCCTTAACTAACTTTTTCACCCTAACTAGCTAAATGGTGTAATTACTGAGGTAGCCCTAACAATGTGGTTAATAGAGAACAAATTTACTCTTGAACTAACCAACCGAGTCCAAACTTTATTAAATCCCTAACCTCTATAAATTCACTTGACTACCACCAATCTTACGGATTCCCCAGAGTTCAATAACTTTCAATTTTCATCCTCTTCATTATCCCTCTCTCTCTCTACCTCTCTCTCTCTCTCTCTCTCTCTGAATTCACCCTCACAAAAGCTCTATTACCACGCCATTTAAGCTTCACGTAGAAGCTTCTATCGATTGAGCTTGAACCCCAACCACATAATCTCTATCACACTCTCACGCACCTCTCAATCGCAGAATGATTCGTGAAAGAATGTAACAACATAAAGCAAGATTTTTCCCTACATACTAAAAGCATTGAGTAGAAGAAGAATTTGCAGGAATTTGAAGTGAAGAATCAGAATTACCTGGTGTTTTGCCTATGGTATTTTCTTGTTATTAGCTTCATCAGAGATTTCGCGTGTAGGTTCGTAAATCTCGGCTTCTTCTTTGCATTATGTTGTTAGCGCGATGTAGTAGATAGCTTTTGGAATTGAAACCCTAATCGCATTGGCTCCAATTCCCTCTCCCTTGCATTCAATCTCTGGAATTTGATTTAGGCTTCATCTACCGATCCCTTCAATTTGTACGGTTGGGGTAAAATTGAAAGTAATTAGCATAGAGCTTAGAAAGAGGAGAAGGAGACAGATAGTTTGAGCTATGGCCTAGTGTGTTTGAGCCTCCACTATCGCTGGAAGCAATTTCAGGCGCGACATAGGCGACAAACGGAAATCTCCACTAGGGAGGGCTTTGTTTGAACGTAGGGAAATGATGTTTGAGTCTTTAGACATTTCTGACTTGTGAATCTAAGCCCTCATATGTTTGGGCATGGGAATAGGGCCCATGAATTTTTTGCTCCATGTACCTCACATAGGTCCACCACACCCCTATCTGGACTGAGTGCAAACCTTTAGGTACGGGTCAAATGACCCAGTTGCTCAAGGAAATCACCTTTGTACGTAGATTTTAATGCAATTAGAATCAAATGATTGACAGGTCTTCATCATTATAAGGAGCAGCACGAATTCTTCCTCAACAATTTGAAAGTTATGATGAGAATCACATGCCATGAGCCTTAAGTAGTAAACAAGGAATGAGAATGGAGAATTCCTTAACTCATTATGAATATCTTTGGGTACGGGATGAATGACCTAGTTGCTCATCGTATTCACCTTTACTAAAAGACTTTAGTGTGGTTCATATCCAATGATTGTCAAGTCTTCTTCATCTTTCATTATCATCTCTTTCATTCCTAGGCAATCTTTTGATGTCTTTGTTCCTTCGTTAGCCGGACTACGGAGCTCTAACTTTCTCATTGCACAATGAGAATACATAGGCACGAGGATTCAGATTCTCCATGAGCACCCTAATTATTAATTCTTCAATCACAGTTATTTATTCTTTCCCGTTCATTAATCATTACCATCTTAGCAGTGTTTTACTGTCTTCTCTTTGGAACCAAATACCTTATCCCTTTGGATTCCCTATATAATTTTGGGCCAATAACCAATGCCCTCGTTTGAGCCATGAGATGTTTGTCTCGTAGACAAACACTTAATTCCGTTGTTTTTGGTCATTTTAATACAATGATACCATGCCTTAGGCCTCTCACTTGTTGGTTTATGCTCGTTTACTCTTCGATTCAGAGTTTATTCCTTCATGGATTCAATATACCATTCTATTTTGGTTTCAAATTGATTTTTCCCTACAATGATATATTGTTCCTTGTACCAAACATCATTTTCCTTTGGGGTCTCATACATATCCTTTTAGGACAATTTAATCGGATTCCACCTTGTGAACCAAGAGTTGTTTGGCTTATTACCAAACATTTAATTCTCTTTGTTTTTGGCCCAACCATATATAGTGATACCATGTCTTAGGCCCCTCACTTATTGGTTTATGATACCTTTACTCTTTGGTTCAAAGATCATATGCATTTATGGGTTCTCATGCTACCATTATCTTTTGGTGGAAGTTATATTTTCCATCACTTCCAATCTCTCTCTTTTCTTTGTTCAACATTAGTTCAACGAACTACGGAGCTCTAATTTTCTCATTGCACGATGAGAATACGTAGGTACGAGGATGCGAATCCTTGGCGAGCGTAATTATTATTTCTTCTGCCTCAGGGTACCACTCATATCTTTCATGATCAATCATCTATCTTCAGTCATAACCATTCATCCCCATACTACATTTCTTTGAAACCAAATGCAGTTTTCTTTGGAATGCCATATACACCCTTTTAGGATGATTTAATCGGAGTCCACCTTTGTATCAAGAGATGTTTTCCTTGACTCTAAACACTTAATTCTCCTTGTTTTCAATCATACCATATAATGGTACCATGCCTTAGGTCGCCCACATATTGGTTAATGCTACCTTTACTATATGGTACAAATTTCATTCCCTTTATGAATTCCAATAATACCCTTACCGTTCGTTCCAAACTATACCTTTTCTGTCACTTTCACTAAATCTTTAAATTCTTTCTACCTTAATTATTTCTTTCTTCCTACCATTCATTTCCATGATCCATTACTCACTACATTCATTCAACATCTTCTAGCATCATTCATTCCATGTGATATACCTCTCTCTTTGAGCCAAATACATTGTCTCTTTGAGCTCCATCCAGTGTCTGCTTTTGAACCGAGAGATGTTTAGCTTATTGCCAAACACTTAATTCCCTTTGTTTTCGGCCCACCATATAGTGGCACCATGCCTTAGGCTCCCCACATGTGGTTCATGCCATTTTTACTCTTGGGTTCATATTTCATCCCTTTTTAAAGTCAAGTCATACAATACTTTGGTTCAAACCACATTTGTTGTCACTCTTATTTTCACCTCCCATCATTAGTTCTATGAACTACAACACTCTAAATTCCTTATTCCACTATAAGGATATGTAGGCATGAGGGCCCTAATCCTCTTCTAGCATTCTATCTATTCTTTTTCCTTTCCTTTATTCTTCTGTGAGTAATCTTTAGATAACACCCGTTCGAGCAAAGCACAATCAAAACGGATCATGTTGAGTACAACGGATGTGAGGGGTGCCAATACCTACCCCTTGCATAACCGACTTCCTTACCCATTTTCTCTTTACCCCAAATTTTATCGATGTTTTCCCTTTCCTTCAGGCATAAATAAAGTTCGATGGCGACTCTGTTGTATGTTCGAACGTGCGATGCATTCAGGTATATTTCCGCTAGCTTTAGTTGGCGACTCTGCTGGGGATATTCTCTACTTGGAATACTTCCTATTCGCTAACAGGAGTCGAGCCTAGATTTTGTTGTTTTCTTTGCTTTCTTTAGGTGTTTATCTTTATGCTTTACTCTCTTTATCTTTATATTATTTATCGCTTTCTTTAATGCTTTTGCATTTGCATGCTCTGTTATTCTGGATATATATATTTATTGTTGTTGGGTTGAGGTGATGCTACATGAGTGAAGCTCTATACCCGAGCTGAGTACATACACAAGATAGAATTATGGATAGTCGTGTTCACCTGAACCACACCCAGACTAGATTCACTTGGACGTACTTTTGTCCTGTGAGAATTCTCTACGGAAGAGTATTTTCATTTTGGATTGATGACTCTGGTAGACCTCTTTGGGACCACCTTTGGAGCATAATACATACCTGTGATGGGGATATGGATTTTTATAGGAAACCATAGACTCTACATATCCTATTTCTCATGCTACGTCGAACCTTTGAACTTACAACAAGCAGAATATATAGATCATCCAGAATATGCCATAACTTTGAATCTATGATGATGTATATCATTCCAGCATACATTGCCATCACATCATAATAAAATCATTTTTTGCATAAGCATTTCATGGATTCCAAGAGCCCAGATTGTTGATTGAGTACTCGAGACAACGTATGACTTCTGACAGAAGAGTCATTCATAGTTATAAGCTTGTGGAACCGCAATTGAAAGCTTTGAAGGGACTAGGGGCATGTCTGATTCTTGAAAACAAAGAGGAGTTCAAGAAAACCTATGACAATCTCCTAGGAATTCTCAATACTGAAGTCAACACCACAACTGTTCACATTTTTGTGAAATCTTATGACCCTCCACTGAGATGTTTTACCTTTCAAGATTATCAGTTATCAGCGACTCTGGAATAAAACTCTCATATTTTGGGGATTGGGATTAAGAATCGAGTTCCTTTTGTCTTCACTAAAGAACTCCCTAAATCTCATATTATTGCTGAAGCCCTCCATCTAGAGAAGAAGGAAGTGGAGCTTAACTTCAAGCTTAAGGGTGGAATTCATGGTTTTGTGTTGAAGTTTCTAGTAGATAAGGCAACTTCTTTTGCCGACGTGGGAAGATGAATGGCTTTCAACGTCATTCTAACTTTACTCGTCTATGGGATTCTATTGTTCCCCAATATTAAAAACTTTGTGGATCTGGATGCTATCCATATTTTTTTGACCAAGAATCTTGTTCCTACCCTTCTTGATGATACTTACTACTTTATCTACGTGAGGACTCAGAAGAAGAAGGGAACCATTATATGTTATATTCCTCTGATGTATAGATGGTTTATTTCGCATCTACCAAGCAAAAGTCCTTTCATTGAGAATAAAGACAATCTAAAGTGGTCTTAAAGGATCATGTCCTTGAATGCTGAAGATATATCCTGGTACTCTAGAAGCTACGACAATATCAAACTCATCCTCAACTGTGGTAATCTCCGTAATGTACCTCTTCTCGGTATAAAAGGTGGAATCAACTACAATCCGAGATTAGCACTATGTTAGTTGGCATACCCGATGGTGGACAAACCTGATTCCAATAATGTGGAAGATTTTATCTTATAAGAAGGGGTCAACAATCCAGAGTTACTCAAAAAGACTATCAAGGCTTGGGGAGAGATATGTCCTCAAGGAAGAACTAAAATGGGTAAGAAGAACTGCATAGCCATGGAAGCTTACACTCGATGGGTTAAGGATATGATTAAAGATATATTTCTTCTGTTTCCACCAGAGCCATCTATGAGTATCAAGCCTACTGAAATCACTATTAATCTTATCTCTAAAGTTGACAAGCTGAAGGACATTATCAAGGAATTATAGAAAGAGAATGTTGATCTTCGATCTAACCTTGGTAAAATTACATTGGAGAAGGAGAATATGAGGCTTAATCTAAATCAAAAGAGGGATAGGGCATTTCAAGTGGACAACGAGGTTCAAGCTGAGTTTTACAAAAGAAGGAATGTAGGAAAAGCATTGAAGGGAACTTATGCTAGTCTATCTGCCAAGAGGAAGCAATTAGCAAATACTCAATATCAAGCCAACAAATTGAAAATCAACTATAAGGATCAAATCAAGAAGCTTCAAGAACAATTGGAGGTTTTCTAGAAGGGGTTGAAAGATAAACAAGGTCGTGTCAAGAAGCTAGAAGTTAGTCTTTCTCAACTCCAGAGTGAACTGGACAAGAGGTTTAAAAATATTCGAGAGATGAAAGACAAAGCAAACAAAGATTTGGAAGATACTAATATGCTCAAGCAAGAGATTGTTCATTGGGAGAGGTACAATGGTCACCTTCAAATACTTTTGGATCAGAATGATACATTTCTGTGAGACCTCATGGATGGGCCTGATCACACTTTACTGCACAATCTTCTTAAGGATGCCCAATATTGGAGGGAAAGGCATGCACGTCTGACCCAATTTGCTAATTATGCCATGGAAGACTTGCCAGGATTTTTGAAGGAAACCCTTAATGTAGTATTTCGGCATAATGTTCCTTGGGTTGTATTCCATTTCATCTATGTTTATAGGGTGGTGTTTGATAGACTCAAAGTTGAGTTTATTGTAGTCCGTCAGGTAGATTCGTGATTTGTATTTGTACTCCTTTTCTGGATATTGAATAAAAGAGATTCTTTGTTATTTGCTTCATATATTATCTTTCTCTTTATGCTTTATGATTACTGATGATAATAAACAAAAATTCAAGGATTCACTAGAAATTTTTCTTACAATAAAAAAAGAGAAAAATGAAAAAAATGAAAATATACTCATGTTAATATTTTTTGCATACATTCATGCATTCACGCATTCACTTGTTTTTGCCTTACGAAAAACAAAATGCTTACCTTATCGTCTTTTCGCATCAATTACGACGACTCGTCACAGATACTACACCAGAGCTAACAAATCCAAAATCATGGTTGATTTCGAATATGATAATGTTGTTGTCAAAAAAAAAGTTGGCTCAATTCCAAGGTAAAATGGACCTTTTCCAAGGAAAAATGGAAACCATCATGGAGTACCTTTAGGCATATAAGGATACCACCTTTACTAACCCTGTTTCTGCTATCATCACTAATGTTACTACTCTGATTACCTCTGCTGATGTTGTTACTACTGTTGAGACCCCAATCGAGACGGTGGTTCCACCAACTGTGAATCAACCTATTTTACAAACTGGCCCCAATAGGCATGTTGTTGCCTATCCCTGGGGATTACCTTCCAATTTTGCTGCTCATTTCTCCAACGGAGGTGCCTTCTATCATACCCTAATTTTTAACTCTAAGATCTCACATCTCATTTTCATTTTTGCATACAAGCAAGGTCACACCTTGGCCTTTCCCTTTACCATCTTTGGGTTTGCTTCTTGCAGGGATCACCAAGCACCTATTTGTTTTGTTTTACTTTTTTTGGTTCATTATTTATCTAATCACTAGCCAAAATACCAAAAAATATGTCTTATTTCCCTTTAAGTTTATTTTTCAATGGTAGGGCTCATCAAATAAAAAACATCCCAAACTTTGATGGCTTGCTTCTCAAGAAAAGTCAAAGGTTCATGTGTTTATTTCCATGCCTTCTTCAATAAGAAACTTCAATCTTGAGCATTTTAATCAAGATAAAATCAATGACACCTTATTTTGAGCTCACATGATCATCCATGTGCTTTGAAGTGCAAGGAACGTCCAAGTACACAAGCTTGTTCCAAGGGGTTTGGCCTAAAAGTCAACATTTTGAAGTCAAAGTTCCAAAGATCAAAACTCCATCAATTATCAACAATTTTTAATGCCCCTTTTTGCATATGACTCTTCTCAACATCCTCTACAACTCCTCTTTACATGACAAGAGACAATTATACTTGGAGGATCATCAAACATTTGGAGACATTATAGGTCATTTGTGGACTTAGTGAAATTTGACCTATTTTCAAGTGACTTTTTGCCAACTTTCAAGGATCATAACTTCTTCAATTTTCAACATATGAAGCTAATTCTTTTTGTACAATTCCATTGGTCTCTACAAGATTTATGCAAGGACCAGGGTCAAATTATGCTTGGAAGGGCATGGATTTCATTGCGACATTATAGGTCATTTTCAGCCATGAAACTCTCAAATTTTTCTAAGTTATGGAACCAGTATTTTATACCAACTTCAACACACCATAAATTTATGCTCAAACTTCCAAATGCAACCTTTCTTGGCTCATTGTAATCTTGTCCATGATGTTAACACATTGCAAAAAGAATGGGGATCAAAAAGCCTCTTGAGTAGGATGCCCCATTGAGTTGAACATGGTGACTTGAAACTGAAGAAATCACCACTGCCCGAAATTTGATCATGACTAATCTCAATTACAAGCCAAATTAGCAAGTGTTTTGGTCCTAAACATGCTTAATTAAGTCTCCAGAAGTTAATTGACATTTAAAACACATATTTTGATTGAGTTTTGAGGAGTTTCAAGTCACACTTTTCACACACTTGGATCAAATTCATTTTGCATGAATTCGGCATCATTCCACACGTATTTATATCCAAACACATTCCCTTTAAATAGAGAAATCTGTTGCCTTCATTTCGAAGCTTTGGAGAGCCAAGAAACCCCTGCTGTAACTTGAACATTTTCCAAAAAATTCAACTATCGTGTTTTGAGTTTTAGCCAGTTTCAATCCATTTTCTTGATTCTATTATCTCCATCGGCATCCTCTGAAACTTTTGCAACAATTCCCAAGCTTTGAGACCTTCTGAATTGCTCTAACCAAATCGAGCTTCATCAACTTCTGATCGCCATCTGGACAAGATAGTTCTGAGCATCATTTGAACTCAATAAAGTTACCATAATGTAGTCCTTCACTCTCTGATGCTTTCCCCTAACTTATTTGGTGTTGATTGATCATGTTCATCATTTAAGTTTATTTTTCATGGCTTGCTTGTTTCTAAAACTTATTTGAAATTCCCTCTGCTCAGTTCACATAAATGAATTTGAGGCATAAGGTTAAATTCGGGATGAGAAGAGGATCACAATGGTGGTGGTTTCATGTCTTGATGTTACCAAACGATGAAACTCTGATGAGAGCTCACCGGAGAAGATGACCGGAGTGTTTCTCAGGTGGTCTAAGTTTGGGTCAGACACGTAGGCGTTTTGAAATATTTTGATTGGTTAAATTCAAACTGGATCTTGTATTCTGATTGCAGCGTGTTCCATCGAGTTTCTCATCATTTGGAGTGTTGGATCTGCCACGTCATTTATGAGGCGTGATCCAAGGCTCCTGGTTTTTTCTGATTTTAATTCTTTTTCTTTTACTATTTTTAATTGCTTTTTCTTCAAATATTTGTAGTAATTTCACTTTTTATCCAAAAAATCCCAAAATAATTTCTAAAGTTCTCTTTTATTTTTCTTCATCTGATTTTCATTTTTCCACATTTTGTTTCATTGATTTTCTTTTTTTCATGAATATTCTCTTTTCTCCTTTGTTTTAATTGATTTAAAAATACTTTTCTGCCTTTTAAAATTCTGAAAAAAAATTTATATGTTTCTCAATTTATTTACAACCTTCCATAATTTTCTTGGCCATTTATTTGGTGTTTGGAAGGATTTTGTGGATTTTCCATTTTATTTCCATTTTAAAAATCATTTAAAAATACCTTTAATGTTTTTTTTATTTAATTTCATTTTAAATTTATTTAACCTTGTGGACTTCTATTGGCCTTGGATGATTATGATTTTGACTTGAAGTTTCATCAAACTCAATGGATCTTGGGTGTTGATGGAGTGAAAACCCTAATCCACCAAAATGGATTATTGATTTTGATGATGACTTGATCAAATTTGTGATTCAATTTAGGTGTGACCTTCCTTGTCCCCTTTCTTCTTCTTCCATTTCTTTTCCTTTTGATCAATTGGATATATTTGTGTCTATCTTGTTCATGATGTGTGGATTGGTGCTTGATGAACTTTCATCATTTCAAATATACCTTCTAAGTGATTATGAATCATTTAAGGTACTTTGGATTGATGCATAAGTCTTTCCTAAGTGTCATGAAATATGGATTTAATTAATAAACCATCCTCCTAGCCTTTGTGTTTGATCATCCCCTTTCTTCTTCCTTTTCTTGTGTGGCATGGCTTTAGGAGAATAATTTACGTATCATTTCCCTATCATGTATTAACACAAATATTATTATTGACCGACCTCAGATAGTTGTGACTTCTACATAAGTCCAATTATGATTACTTAACATAGCACTAAATTTGTCCCAAAGGCAATGGGATTTTTTTAAGTGAGATTTTAAGTCTCCTATTCCTCATGGTATTGTGTGAAAATGTTGCTCCTTTTCCATTTGTGGAAGCTAGTGGCATACTTGTTCATTTTATCCAAGTTAGAGCCCTTCTCATAAATGATGTATACATTCATATTTTCATGCTTGTGAGATGATAGTTGAGTGTTCTCCAAAAAATGACCAAAAACATCTTTCCATCTTCATTAACATGTTTTACTAACACCTTACTTGTATTAACCTTTAATTCAAAGTCATTTACCTTTAGGCCTTTATTTTTCATGTCATGTCATTTACTTTTATGCTTTATATTTAGCATTTCATATCATATTATTTTTGTTTATTTCATGTTATTATTTGTTCACTTGGACCTTTATTTATATCATTGTTAAGAAGACATTAATTAAAAGGAAATTGATTCTCCTAACTTATGGACTTGTGGTTACTATCTTTGGCATCCTTATGGAGTTAGGGACTTAGAAATAGGATCTTGACCCTTGCTTTGGAATTTATGGCTTAAGACCTTGGAACTCATTTTATACCTATGACTTTGGACTTCTCTGTCAAGACATGGCTCGGTTACTTTGGTTTCATCTGAGGCATGTATTATTATTTGCTTATTTGGCTTGTTTGAGGCTTAATCCAAAGGAAGGAATTCTAGCTTGACTTATCTGATAAAGCTTGATATCTCTTGGTAGGATATTTATTCTTTAACTTTTATTTTGTGCTTTAAGATAATCTCTTATTCTCCTCCCCTTTTTTAATTTACAAAATCCTCCCTCTTTTTCAAAACCTTCTTGTTTTTTTTAAACTTGGACCATTTTTCTCAATAAACCTTGACTTTTGTCAAGTGATTTTAAAACCCTTTTTCTTAATAAATGACAATCCATCTTAAGTATATTTAGACCAATTTCAAAAGATTAAAAAATGCCTAACTCATTCAAATCATTTTGTTCCTTTGTGCACTTTTCCCTTTAAAACTTTTCTCAAGGCATTAGACATGAGTCATTAACATAATTGAGTTATAATTCTCCTATCTCCATAATATTGATGATAATAATTTTCGAACTGCGGGAGCTAGTAGCATACTTGTTGATCCCTATCCAAGTTGGATCCCTTCTCATGATGATGAAAAGTTCTCATACTTGTGGGTGACTAGTTGAATATTCTCCTTAAAATGAAAAAATGTCTTTTCCATAAAAAATAAACAAAAACAAACTCCCTTTGTTATTTTTACCATGAACTATGAGGTTTTGATCCTCCATTTCACTTTGCTTTGTAACGTTAAATTCATGACCATTAACGGTAAATTCATGACCATTAAGCTATGGATAAACTTAACGTTAATAAAACCAGAGTCGCCGTCGTGCTTTTATTGTTTCCAAAGGAAAAGGGAAAGTACGAACAAAACCCAAAAAGATAAGAAGTTTTCAAATCAAAACTAATAAAATGCCAGAGATTACAGGTAAGGGGGTTGGTTACACAGAGGGAAGGTGTTAGCACCCAAAGTGTCCTAGATACTCCTAGGGAGCCCTTTTTTATGTGTGTATGTGTTTTTAGTATAAAAGATGTTTGAAACAAATAGAATGTGGGGATGAGAAGAAGAATTCTTTGATTATATTTTTGTGTTTGACAAGACCTTCGGACTTGTGCCAACGTACCAACATAAAAATGAGGGATTAAAACCTCGTAGTTTGTGGTAACAATTTCAAAATGAGTGGGTTGCTTTAAATCAGAATTTAAATTAAAGAGGCACTAAGTGCCTAAAAAAGTTTGAGTGAGTGTTAGTTCTTTTTGTCTTTGAAAATTTTAAGTCAATATGATTAGATTCATTTACATGTTTGTGTGAGAAAAGAGTTTTAAAATGCAATGGCATAAGGCCAAAGTTTCTAATTTGCAATAAGGTCTATGTTTAGAAATCACAAGCAAAGAAATTTTTCAAAGGGGGGGGGAGAGAGATTTGAAATTTAAGAAGTGGGAGGAGATGAAGAGACTAATCCTAAGCATAAAATTTAAAAGTTAAGAGTTGAAAAGATCTGACCAATGGGATGCAATCCAATAAACAAGAATGTCATATAGAAATCCAATTTTTCCTTTCGACTTTAAATCAAGCAATATCAATAAGCAAGTAGCAATATGAATAGCAAGGCATCAAATAAAGATATCCACATCCAAGCAAACAACTTCACAATCTTCTTTTTAATCTTCCAAGTATCAAATGACATACTCCTTGAATGGCTAAGAATAAGGCATTAGACACAGGTTCAAAGTAACATTTGTATCAAGACCATGTAGAAGATGAATTCATGTTGATCCCAATACTTGCATCAGTTGGAAGCTCAAATATCAATAACTTGGTTTCAGAAATGTTGACATTGGCCAAGTCCTTTTGCATAGGGAATGTTGCCTAATTCTAAGTCCAAAGCTCAGATCAAATCCAATAGTCCACACAAACATTTTTTTGGGTTTTTGTTGTTTATTAAGTATCTTAAGGTCCTAAGAGCACAAACACAAACAAGATACACAAACAAATATATACAATCACAATATATGGCTCAAGTGAGCAAAGTGAAAATGGCATAAACATAAACAAGTTAAATGGCAAATGAAACGATAAATGACTTGAATTTAAATTGCATAAAGTAAATAACTTGAAATTAAAAGCAAGAATAATAGGAGTTAGTCAGATGTTAGTTGATTAGAAGTTAGTGGAGTTTTGCTTTTCAATTAATTAAGTCATTCTTTGGAGAACACTCAACCCTCTATTCACAAGCATGGATCCTTGAACCAGGACATCTTCCAAAGGAAGGAAAAAATGCCAATTTTCCACACAATACCATGAAAGGGGGGAGACTTATAATCTCACTTACTAGAATGTTATGCTTTTGGGTCATAATTTAGCGTAATTGGACTTATGTAGAAGTCACAACTATCTGAGGTCGGGCAATAAAAATTTAGGTGCTAATGCATGTTAGAGATTTGGTATAATGAACCAAACTCCTAAAACATACCACACACAAAAAGAAAATGATCAAAGGATGGACATAATCTCATCCATACTTTAATTGATTCATCTAAGACAAAGTTATTGATGAACCAATTAGCCTTAGGATATTGAGACTTCATTGGTCAATGAAAGGGCTGGAATAGAATGGGATTAAAAATGAAGAGAGAGAGAAGATGAGAGAAAAACAAATTGGTCATGGGAGGATTTTTATCAAATTAAATTATTCATTCATTTTGGGAGATGAAATCTATATTTCATCAATCCCCTAAATTCAATGATTTTAATCCAACAAAAGTCAAATCAACATTGACCAAGGCCCAAACATAGTCAAACTTCACAAGTCAATAAAAATGGCTTAACACAATTTCTATTCAATTAATCAATTAAAAATCAAATAAAAATGCATTTAAATTGAATTATGTTTGATCAAAAACCTAAAACCTCTTTAAAACACCAAATAAATGGCCAAGAGATTTATCCTACATCAAAAAAGGCCAAAGGACCTTAGACAAAAAAATTCATAATTTTTGAAAAGTCAGAATTATTTTTAAACAATTAAAAATATGCACAAAAACAATTAATTCATGAAAAATATCAAAATTAATCCAAAAAATGATTTTAATTTAGAAAATAAAAAAGGAAAATATTTATAGATTTTTGGTGAAAGTCCCATATTTTTTGGATTAAAAATAAAATTAATATGAATTAATCAAAATAAATGGATTAAATGAAAAATCAGAAAATAAAAAGAAAATAAAAAAAAACAAGGGCCATCAGATCTCCCTTATTAATTGAAGTGGCAGACCTAATGGCCAAGCGCGCACATTCCACCAATGCCTTAGTCAACTGTGCCACACGTGTGGTAATCAAATTGGATGGATGAGATTAAAACGTGAGAACCAAATCAGATGGTTTGGATTGTTCCAGCGCACCACCGGAGCCCTAGCTCCGGTCATCTTCTCCAGTGAGCACCACCGGTCTGGTCCAAGCTCAACTCAATGGAAAATGAAAAGTGAATACACTAATTTGAAGGGAAAATGCTCAGGAGCACGAATCTGGCCTCAATTTTCTCCAATTCCAAGTATATAAAAAGATAAAGGGATTTGAATTTTGAGGATCATGAACTGAGTTGCTTTGATTTGACCTCAAAGCAACTCAATCTTCTTGCCTACATTGATAGGACTTCAGACAACCAAAAATCAACAAGAATGGTGAAGAATTGAGGGAGAGTCGAAGAGATAATTTTTTTGAAAATTCACCTTCAATGGAGCTTCAGATTGGCATGATCTAGCTTTCAATTATGCTTGGCCTTGCTTCAGATGCTTGTTGGAAGTGAAATGGATCAAGGAAAGGTATGGACTCTGGGAGTTTCAATCTCAAAACAGATGGAGAATTGAAACTCGATTTTCAAAGAAAATCTTCAAGCTTATCCTTCAATGGTGAGGGTTTGGGGTTGCCGGTTCAAAGCTTGGGCACGAGGTCCTTAATTTTGAGCAATGAGGGTCTTATTTATAGGCCATGAGATTGATTTCTACACACTTCCAAATTTGGCAATTTTGTGAAATTCTCTTTGCATGCTTGCATGAGCATGTACTAGGCCCATCAAGTGATGTAATATGATCCATATTTGAGTGTAAACCATGTTGAATTCATGTTGGAAGGCCATGCAATTGTGTATGAAAAGTGCAGGTGGAAATCATCCAAATGGTTCTTCAAATTGCACCCATGCGCAAGTCCTTCATACTTTGGGAAAATGAGGTGATCTTGGACTTTTTGGAAAGGTGGGATCAAGGGAACAACTTTCATGTTGAAAACCTTTTCATTTGAAGCTTGGATCATGATGAATTTTGAGGTGGAAATTTGGGAAATCAAGCATATTTGAAAATTTTCTAAGTCCCGAGTCAAATGTTCACTTCTTCCACCTTGAATAACTTTTTCTATGGACTTCAAATGAGAAACGTTCCTTCATCAAAGTTGTATCTCTTTCAAACCTCTTCAATGTGGTCACATATTTTACCTCATTTTGATTAGGCATGAAGGATTTATGCATTTTAGAAGTTGAGGAAAATCACTTGTTCAATGTTATTGGCCCAAAAGGACCTATAACCTTTCCTCTTGGCACATGCATTTTCAAGTTGAATTTGAGCTTACTCCAAACATAAAAGTTTAAGTATACATCTTGAATTTAATCATGGAATTTTAATGGATTTCATCTCATAAAAATTGAGAAAGTTATGGTCTTGGGAATTTGACCTCCAAACTAGGGTTCAGACAAAATGACTTATAATCTTTCACCATATAAAATAACTTTCCAAGCAAAAATAGCTCTTTACTTCAAAATGAAAGTTGTTTGGAATGTCATTTTAAGTGATGTTTCTCTTGGGATCATTTTAATATGATAAAAATTATAGGAGATAGGGTCTAGGGAACCCCAGTTTTGACTAGTTGACTTTCTCTTGTAAACCACCATGAACCATCTTGCTAGCTTGACATTCTCTTGACTTTTGGGACTCATGGAGGATCATATATGCATAAGATGATGTAATGGCCATGGGGATATAAATATGATGCTTAGAGCCAATGTGAACCATTTCTTGATTGTGCTCCTTGATTTTGGGTCTCAAACCCTAGATATGAGCTTGATGGAGCATAGGTGAGCATACGCACTACCTACAAAAGAAACAAACTATACATTGATATATTTTTGGTATTTTGGTTAGTAAACAAAGAAAAATGAAGTATGATATAATCAAATGTGCTTGGTGGTCTCTCCCAATGCAAACCCAATGGATGAGGGGTAAGGAGGGTGCCAAGGTGTTATCCCAATGCCAATGCATATGATGAGATAGCATGAGGGATCTTAGGGTCAAAATTTGGGTCTTACAGTAGGCATGAGACTTTAAAAGGCTTGGCAAACACCAAATCATAATAAAATGCTTCTTTTCCTATCCCTTAAATCTTTTAACAAACAACACCTTTTCAAAACAAAAATGTACAAATTTTAAAAGAGGTTCCCATGGAGTACCATGGATGTTTAGGGTGATAATATCTTCCCTTTGCATAACTAACCCCCAAACCCTTGTTCTCTTTTATTAGTTTTGTTTTAAAACTTCTTTGGGCTTTGTTCGTACTTTTCCCCTTTTTCACTTTGGAAACAATAAAAGTGAGGTGGCGACTCTGGCTTTGTGAGTTAAGTTAAGTAATAACTTAATCTCAAAACTTTTACCGCTATAGAAAAATTGCAGCTCTACTAGGGATTCGTCCCTAGTGGGTTAAGCCCATCTTTGCTTTTGTGCAATATTATGTTTGTTGTTGTTTGTTATTGTTTGTTCTGTATGGTGCTTGGAGATCTTTGTGTGGTGAGATAAGTCCTATACCCGGACTTGAGAGTTCTTATGATGGGAGGGTGTTATAGTCATGTTTTTCTTATGTGGATTTAATCCTTAATAAGTTGACTTAAGATCCCCTGCTCAGTGGAGGCCCCTTTGGGATTACTGATGTCACATGAGTAGTTGTAGTTGGCATTACTATTTTCGACCAGGTAGCCCGAGAAGCTGAGGACTTTAGAACCGTTAAACCTTCTTAACCTTTTTAGGACATAGTGCGGTGGCTATTCAGGTGTAGACTTGAATTAGTTGTTACACAATACTACACTCGGACGAGTTTCTCTTGAGAATATTATTGGTTGACGAGTAGTCGCATAAACTGGTAATATCCAAAAGATGGAATTACGACTCTGGAAAAATTTTAGAACCTTATTTTACAGGTGATTTTACCCTAGTACATACATTGTGGGTTGGGTCTTACCCTTGGTTCCATGCTTATGACTCTGAACCTTTGGACCTTGTTTGTGTGCTTTGTGTGACCTTGTTTGTGATTGTTGCATCATGCACTCATGGCATTCCTAAGAATTTCACTCGATTTTCAAGGAACTTCGATACTCTTGTTGAAAACATCATAGATATTGGAAGAAGGAATACTCAGAGATACAGTTTCAGATGTCCCGATCTCATGGAATTAAGGAAGCTAGCATATTTTGTGGATGCTCCTTAGGGTTTCAGAGACCGTTTTGGAAGATTTTTATTTATCCTATCTACTGATGTTAAGGATGATCTTCTCTGTACTTTGGTCCAGTTCTATGATCGTATCTATCGGTGCTTCACTTTCCCTGATTATCGGTTGTTGCCTACCATGGAGGAGTATGCGCAGATTTTGGGTCTACCCATTTTTGATAGAGTTCCTTTTAGTGGGGTGGAAGGAATTTTTGAATCTCGGGTTATTGCCGAAGCCATTAATTTAAGGAAGTCTGATACAAATGCCAATCTCACTGTCAAAGTAGGTATCATAGGATTGACTTTGAAGTTTCTTTTGGAGAAAGCTTTTTATTTTGTTGATGTCGGTAGCCTGATGGCCTTTGAAACTATTCTTTCCTTACTCGTCTATTGGTTGGTCTTGTTTCGTAACAGTAACAATTTTTTTGATGTTAATGCTATGAGGATCTTCTTGATAAGGAATTTGGTTCCAACTCTGCTTGGCGATACTTATTTCTCCATTCATCATAGGACTTTTAAAGGAGGTGGAACCATAGTTTATTGTGCGTCTTTACTGTACAAGTAGTTTATTTCGCACTTGCCGCAATCTCCTATCTTCCAAGAAAACAAGGATTTTTTGAGGTTGTCTCAAAGACTTATGTCTCTCACCAATGACGACATTACTTGGTACTCTTCTGTTTACGACGACGTTAATATTATTGATAGTTATGGGGAGTTCTCTAATGTGTCTCTTCTTGGTACACAAGGAGGAATCAACTACAATCCAGCTTTGGCAAGACGTCAACTTGGATTCTCTATGAAGGACAAACCTAATAACACTTTGTTAGAAGGTTTATTTGAAATCTAGGATAGTGCATACTTGGCACAATATTCATAGTAAAGGGAAAGGTGAGCTTGGATTGAGGAATTGTGTAGCTTTGGAGCCTTAAACTAGTTGGGTGAAGAAGGGAGCAAAGGAATTCAAGATGCCATACACTTATGAAAGACCTATGTCCTTAATAATGGTTAAATATCCCAATACTAAAGGCATATAGGAGTTTCAAGAGGCTTTGGATAGGATGAGGCAAGATAGGGATGATTGGGAAGGCAAATTTCACACTCATACCTTGAGAAAGTAGAATTGCAGAAGCAGCTAAAGGAAAAGGACGACTTGATAGAATTACTCGAGAAAAGTGCTGTAAAGAGATCCAGAGGACAAGAGGATTTATTTTCCTCTAACAATTCGTCAACTAATCGTCTCCCTACTTCTGGCGTTTGGAAAGGCATTATTAACCAACTTGTGATAGAAAAGGATGATATGAAAAGAAGCTACGAAAGAGAGATCAAAAGGCTTCGCAAGAAGTGTCAGCTTGGATTTGGGTCTTCATCAGAGATGAGTCCATAGATCTAGTTTCTTTCTGCTTATGATCATTCAAATTATATTTCTGATTGTAATCCTTTTTATTATTAATAAAATGACATTTTAGTACATTGGAATATGTTATCATTATGTTTGTAACTTATGTCTTAAAGTTTCTTGAAAAAACAAATAATAATAACATTCACATTTGCATATCACGCATCATGTTGCATCTTGGTCTTGCTCTGAGAAAGTTTTCCAGGGGTCTTATTTCTTTCTTGATCTTCATTCAGACGAGTTGCCTCACTGATACAATACTCGAGTTAATCAGTTGAGAAAGATGGACCGCCTAGAGCAAGATAATCGTGATCTCCATGAAGAGGTAATGACTTTGAGGGATGGATATGAAAGGCTTACTATTATGATGAAAGCTTTAGTGGATGCTCAGAATTAGCCTCCACCTCCTCCTCCAACTCTGCTTCAAAGGATCGTTATTTTCGATATTGTCTCTACACCCGTCTCTTTAGCTCCCATCAGTGCTCCGCAACACCACATGCCTTCTGCTTTCCCTTGGGACATGCCTCCCAACTTTCTTCCAGATGGGTACCAACCTAAAGTTCCAATGACTCAACCTGTGATGTCAGTACCACCTCTCATGGTTCATATTGTTCCTTAGGTTGAAGAACTTGTTTTTCACGTTGACCAAAGCGAGACTGTTGGTGTTTATGAGAGAATGGCCGAGTTCCAAGATCAATTTCAGGCGGAAAGAGATTCAAGATTTAAGGGGGAGAGATCCGCTTGGGAAAAATGCTCATGATTTGTGTTTGGTTCCTAATGTGAAGATTCTGCACATGTTCAAGGTTCCGGATTTTGAAAAGTACAAAGGAAAATCCTATCCTCTGAGTCATCTGGTGATGTAAGCTCGTAATATATCGACTCAGAGTGACAATCATTAATTGCTGATCCACTACTTTCAAGACAGTTTGACTGGGGCTGCTCTAAATTGGTGTATAGGGGTCGACAGTACTCAGATCAAAATGTTCAATGACCTAGGTGAGGCTTTCGTTCGCCAATACAAATACAATTTCGACATGTCACCGGACAAGGATCAACTCCGTGTCATGTCTTAGAAAGATAAATAAACCTTCAAGGAGTACGCATAGAGGTGGCGCGAGATTGCTATACAGGTAAGTCATTCGTTAGAGGAAAAGGAAATGACAAAGCTGTTTTTAAAGACATTAAGTCCGTTCTACTTTGGTCGGATGGTTACAAGTGCACCTAGTGACTTTACTAAAATAGTGAATATGGGTTTGAGGTTAGAAAAAGGTGTCTTGAAGGATGGTTGAAAGAAGGTAATTCATCTGATGGTTCCAGAAAATATGGGAACGATTTACCCAAGAAGAAAGAACATGATGCAAACGTTATCTCACAAGAGAGGCGTATAAGACTTCCAAGGAACAGTAAACATCATCAACATGTGGCGTCTATAACACCATGGATTAATTATGCTTCAGTTGCTCAAGCAACGCCGAGTTATCAACCGCTTTTCCAACAACGCACGAATCAATCAAATCAGCAAAATCGCATCTAGAGAAATGTACAGTTTGACAAATTCTGATGACTTATGCAGAGCTATTTCCTACTTTAATTCAGAAAAATTTGGTGCAAATAAGAACTCCACCAGTTGTTTCGAAAGAGCTTATGTGGTGGTAAAAAGTTGATCAACATTGTGTATTCAACCAAGGAGCACTTGGCCATGATATTGAGAATTGTTTCTCCTTGAAGGTTGAGGTAAGTAGGTTAATGCAAAGTGATATCTTGTCATTTGAATATTCCAATCCCAATGTACAAACTAATCTGCTGCCCAAGCATGGAAATGCGACTGTGAACATGGTTGAAGGATGTCCAGGAAAGTACCGAGTTTTTGATGTCAATTTAATCAGAAGATCCTTGGTTGAAATGCACACAACTTTATTTGAATTGAGCTATTATGAGCATGGACATGCTTCTTGCCAAGTCTGTTCCAGAGATTCCCAAGGATGTGCTATTGTGAAAAGAGACTTGCAAGAGATGTTGGATCACAACCTTATTCAAGTTACGAGGGATAGAAATGAAGATGAGCATGAGGTGAACGTCATAATTCCCTGTTTTAATCTCCCATAACTGATTGTGATTGCATACGATGGTTAGAAGACTGTTGTTTCTCCATTAGTTATTCGTCTGACGGGCCCTACGCCTTACGAATCTGATAAAGTTGTGCCTTACAAGTATAATGCTACTATGTTAGAAGATGGCAAAGAAATGCTCATTCCTGATTTTATGTCTGTTGTGAATATCACCGATGTAAATGGTGTGACCCGAAGTGGTCGGGTATTTGCTACTGTAGCTCCTAAGAGGACTGAAGATGTGAGGATAGAGAAGTCGAGTTCAGAGAAAACTCCTTTTGTACAAACCGGCAAGTCCAGTATTATGAATTAGAATGTTGATCAAGATTAGATGTTGAAGTTGATTAAGATGAGTGATTTCAATGTAGTGGACCAGTTGCTCCACACTCCGTCCAAGATATCCGTGTTATGCCTATTAATGAGTTCGGAAGCGCACCGAGAAGCTTTGTAGAAAGTCCTAGAGCAAGCCTATGTGGACCATGACGTGACAATTGATCAGTTTGATGTCATTGTGGCCAATATTACCGCATGTAACAATTTGAGCTTCAACGATGAAGAGTTGCCCGAGCAGGGGAGGAATCACAATTTGGCTCTACATATCTCTATGAATTGTTAAGAAGATTCCCTATCTAATGTGCTGGTGGATATTAGATCCTCTTTGAACATTCTGCCCAAATCTACGATGTATAAGCTTGCTTACCAGGGTGCTCCGATGAGATTCAATGGAGTTGTTGTGAAGGCCTTTGATGGCTCAAGGAAGAGTATAATTAGGGAGGTTGATCTCCCAATAAAGATAGGTCCATGCTTATTTCAGATCACTTTTCAAGTGATGGATATTCATCCCGCCTTGTCTCTTAGGACGTTCATGGATTCATGAGGTTGGGTCCGTAACAGACTCTACACCAGAAGTTGAAGTTTGTGAAGAATGGGAAGTTAGTGATCGTGGGTGGCGAGCAGGCTATGTTAGTGAGTCATCTTTCTTCATTTTCATACATTGATACCGACGAAACTGAGGGGACGTCATTTCAAGCTCTTTCTGTTGATAATGTTTCTTTTAAGAAGAACAAAGATTCCATGTCATCCTTGAGAGACGCTCAACATGTGGTCAAGAATGGTCAATCTTCTAAGTGGGGACAAATTGTTGAGCTTGTTGAAAACAATAATATAACGGGTTTGGGCTTTTCACCCGGTGCAACTCGAAGAGATCTAAGGTGAATTCAAGAAGTGTTTCATAGTGTCAGCTTCATTTATTCTAAATATCAGTCTTCTGCCTCCATCTTAGAAGACGACGAAAAGAAACAAGTGCCAGACTTTGTGACATGTGGATCGGTGTGCCAGAATTGGATTGTCGTTGATGTCCCTTTTGTTATTCACTTGTCAGAGTGATATGTTTGTCTATTTTTTTTTCTTCAAAATCCTTTCACTATACCCATGGTGAAAGAGAATCTATGTGGGCTTTATTTCAAACTTCATTATCATTAATAAAATGTTATTTCGTTTATCTATATTATGTTTTTCCTTTTTGCTTATTCTGGAAAATGGTAACATAAAAAAAAAATAATCACTTTTATATCTGCATCACCATTTGCATTTATTTGTTCATGTTCTAAAAACAAGCATAAAATCATTGTGCAGATTAATTGTTAATCCCATTGAAAGTAATGGCCCTATGCCCTATCCAAACTTTGAGTTTCCTGTGTTCGAAATGGAAGAAGAGAATGATGAAGAAATTGCTGATGAGATTTTTCGATTGCTTGAGCATGAAGAGAAGACCATTCAACCTCACAAAGAGCCGTTGGAAGTGATTAATCTGGGTTCCGAAGATAATAAGAAAGAAGTCAAGATTGGGTCGTTGCTTTGTCAGATGTTAAGAAGAGGATGGTAAAGCTTCTTAGAGAATATGTAGATGTGTTTTCTTGGTCTTATCAAGATATGTCAGGTCTTGATACTGATATTGTTGAGGATAGATTGTCGTTGAAGCCAGAATGTATGTCGGTTAAGCATAAGTTGATAAGAACTCACCTTGATATGGCTGTCAAGATTAAAGAAGTTCAAAAGCAGATTGATGTTGGTTTCCTTGTTACTGCTGAGTATCCTCTATGGGTGGCTAACATTGTACCCGTTCCAAAGAAAGATGGTAAAGTTCGGATGTGTGTTGATTACATAGACTTAAACAAAGCTAGTCCAAAAGATGATTTTTCTTTGCCACACATTGATATGTTGGTAGACAATACGGTTAAGTTCAACGTCTTATCCTTTATGGATGGATTCTCGAGTTATAATAAAATTAAGATGGCACCCGAAGACATGGAAAAAAAACAACATTTATTATACCCTAGGGAACATTTTGCTATAGAGTGATTCCCTTCGATTTAAAGAATGATGGTGCGATGTACCAAAGCGCCATGACTACTCTTTTCCAAGACATGATGCAGAAAGAGATAGAAGCCTATGTTGATGATATAATTGCTAAGTCGAAGGCTGAAGAAGATCATGTTGAGTATTTGTTGAAGTTGTTTCAGCGATTGAGAAAGTTTAAACTCCGGTTGAATTCTAATAAATGTACTTTCGGTGTCCGTTCAGGAAAGCTGTTTGGTTTCATTGTCAGCCAGAAAGGTATTGAAGTAGATCCTGGTAAAGTCAAAGCTATTCAAGAGATGCATGCGCCGAAGACAAAAAAGCAAGTCAAAGGTTTCCTTGGGCGTCTAAATTATATATCCAGATTTGTATCTCACATGATTGCCACGTGTGGGCCCATCTTCAAACTTCTCCTCAAAGACCAAGGTTATGCTTGGACAGAGGATTTCCAGAAAGCTTTTGACAGCATCAAGGAGTATCTGCTTGAACCTCCTATTTTGTCTCCCCTGATGGAAGGAAGATCTTTGATTATGTATTTAACTGTGTTAGAAGAATCCATGGGCTAGGTACTTGGACAACAAGATGAAACTGCTAGAAAGGAGCATGCCATCTACTATTTGAGTAAGAAATTTATAGACTGTGAATCTCGGTACTCCATGCTTGAGAAGACGTGTTGTGGTTTAGCATGGGTTGCCAAACTTTTATGCCAGTATATGATCAATCATACCACTTGGTTGATATCCAAAATGTATCCAATCAAGTATATCTTTGAAAAGCCTGATTTGACTAGAAGCATAGCTTGTTGGCATATGTTATTATCTGAATATGATATTGAGTATCGTACTCAGAAAGAAATTAAAGGAAGTATTCTTGCAGATTATTTGGCTCACCATCCGATCGATGATTATCAATCCATCAGGTTTGACTTCCTAGATGAAAATGTAATGTATTTAAAGGCTAAATATTGCGACGAACCGTTTCCTGGAGAAGGACCACAACTTGGATCCTATTGGTGATTAGTGTTTGATGGAGTTGTTAATGCTTATGGTAATGGATTTGGGGAAATCATTATTTCTCCTAAGGGTTCTCATATCCCTTTTACTGCAAGACTGATGTTTGATTGTACGAATAATATGGCAGAATATGAAGCTTGTATCATGGGTCTTGAGAAGGCCATTGATTTAAGAATTAAAGTCCTGGATGTGTATGAAGATTCAACCTTGGTGGTTAATAAGATTAAAGGAGAATGGGAAACTCGTCATCTCGGCCTGATTCCTTACAAAGATTATGCAAGGAGGTTTTCAACCTTCTTCAAAAAATAGAGTTTCATCACATACCTCGTGAAGAGAATCAGATGGCGGACGCTCTGGCTACTTTGTATTATATGTACAAAGTAAATTGTTGGAATGACGCGCCTAGTATCACAATTATACGCCTTGACAGACCTGCTCATGTGTTTGCAGCAGAAGAAGTTACAGATGATAAGCCTTGGTATCATGATATAAAAATGTTTCCTCTAAAGTCAGGAGTACCCGTTTGGGGAATCCAACAAAGATAAGAAGACTTTGAGAAGGTTGGATGGCAATTTGTTTCTAAATAAAGATGTGTTGTACAAGAGAAATTTTGACATTTTCTCGCTCAGATTTGTGGATAGACACGAAGCATACATGTTAATGCAAGAACTTTATTAAGGATCCTTTGGTACTCATGCCAATGAGCATGCAATGGCTAAAAAGATGTTAAGGGCATGTTACTATTGGCTGACAATGGAATCTCATTGCTGTAAGTATATGAAGAAGTGCTATAAATGCCCGATCTATGATGATAAGATTCATGACTCTTCTCCTTACATACCTAAGATGAATTTGGTTGTTGAAGCTGCGAATAAGAATATTAAGAAGATCATCCAGAAGATGGTTATGACGTATAAAGATTGGTATGAGATGTTCCTATTTGCTTTTCATGTATATCGTACATCTCTCTGCACTTCAACAGGGCCAACCCCCTTCTCTCTTGTGTATGGCATGGAAGAAATGCTCCCTGTAGAGGTTGAGATCCCATCAATGCGAGTCTTTATGGAAACCAGTTTGTCTGAGGCTGAATGGTGTCAGAGCAGATATGATCAGTTGAATTTGATTGAAGAGATGGGAGTGACATCCTTGTGTCATGGTCAATTATATCAAAATAGAATGAAGAAAACATTTAACAAGAAGGTTCAACCTCGTGCATTCAGAGAAGGTGACCTTGTGCTCAAGAGGATCTTGTCTTTCAACACTAATTCTAGGGGCAAGTGGACTCCTAATTACGAAGGCCCATATGTTGTTAAGAGAGCTTTCTCTAGTGGTGCATTGATTCTTACAACTATGGATGGTGACGAGCTCCCTCGTTCTGTGAATGTCGGTGCAGTCAAGAAATACTTAGCCTAGAAAAATAAAAGAACAACTCGCTAAGTTGAAACCCCGAAAGGGTAACTTTGGAAAAAATGAGTGTCTCGGTGGATTGAAAAACCAAAAGAGCGGTCGAGGAAAATGTTAGAGACATAAATAGAAAATAATCATCCCGGTAGGTTGACCCTGAAAGGCAATCTAGGCTAAAGTTAGGGAATATGGCAAGTAACTGCATCAGGCCAGACTTGATCATTTGAAGAAACAATGCCTATCACATGTTTCTTCTTTTCGTCATCCTCGACTGAATTCCAAAGCATAGTGGAATTTAAAGTTGTTAGGGAGAATAGTGGTCATTGTATTTCAATGTATCCCTTTCCATGTATTTACCAGTTTCCAACTTTGTAATGATCCATGGAGTCACGCCATTCGCGGGCTACCATTCTATCAATAAAATTTGAGTCTTTTGCCCATTTGTTTGTTATTATTATTTTGTTTCAGTTTACAAAATTTCATTTATTTTTTATGATCATTTTTTAAACAAAAATATATATTTAAACAATCATATTTTTTGAAAATTTACAAAAAAAGATATGTATTTTCCTCGACTTGTGAATACAAAAAGTGAATATTAATGGAAAACCCAAGGATGGTAAGATCCTGAAGAATGGAATTCAGTGACTTCCCCGGGCCAGAATGAAAACCCAAGGATGTTGAGATTAGCCGAGTATCTGGTTGTACTGTCTTATCAATCTCGCGCCTTTACGTTTGTTTTGTCAACATAATCATACGCATGTGCATAACATCATATTGTTTATTTGCGTACTTTTCATTTTTTGTAGTAATTCTTTACCAATCTCTAGAACTTTCCTTCCTGCAGAGTGTGTGCGTCCTCCCTCCAAGGATCTTCAAGATATGAAACAAATTGCAATCATCATAAAGGAAATAACACATTTTGAAATACTAAAAATCTCATCTTATTAATAACTGAAAGGATTACAATCTAAAATACAATCTCAATAATCCTAATACATAAACGGAAATAAATTAGGTCTATAGAATCATATCTGATGATGACCCAACTCCAAGCTGATACTTCTTGTGAAGTCTTGTGATCTCTCTCTCTATCATAGTTGCTCTCCATGGCATCCTTCTCCATCACGAGTTGATCTACAACTCCTTTTCGAACACCGAAAGTAGGAAGACGAGTAGATGACGAAATGTTAGAGGAAAATAAATCCTCTTGGTCCTTTGACCTCTTCATAGCACGTTGCTCAAGTAACTCTATCAAGTCATCTTTTTTCCTTTAACTGGTTCTTCAATTATATCTTTTCGAGGTCCGAAGCATGAAACATGTCTTCCCAAGCAACCTTCTCTTGCTTCATCATAACCTAATCTTCTTGCAACTCCTCTATGTCTTCAATATGAATAGTGGGTGATTGGACCACTACTAAAGACACCGATCTCTCATAAGAGTAAGGCGTCTTGAATTATTTTACTCTCTTCTTCATCCAAATAGTGTAAGGCTCCAAAGCTACACAATTCTTCAATCCAAACTCACTTTTTCCTTTCCTATGAATATTGTGCCAAGCATGCATCATCCTAGCCTTCAATCCTTGGGTTTCTTTCCCTTCTTAGAAAAGTAAACCTTCTATCAAAGTGTTATTAGGTTTGTCCTTCATAGCAAACCCAAGTTGACGTCTTGCCAAAGCCAGATTATAGTTGATTCCCCACCAAAGTACAAAGAACCCCATCTTCAACATCAGTGGATAGAACAGACAAAAGTCTTCCAAAACGGTCTCTGAAATCCTTAGGCTCATCCACAAAAGATGCTAGCTTTCTAAATTCTTTAAGATCAGGACATCTAAAACTGTATTTTTGAGTATTCCTTCTTCAAATATCCATGGTCAAAATATTTGTGATGTTTGCAAAGAGAATTTCTAAGTTCCTTGAAAACTGATAAAAATGCTCATGAATGCAATGAGTGCATGATGCAACAACCACAAACAAGATTACACAAGGCACACAAGCAAGGTCCAAAGGTTTAGAGTCACGAGCATGGAGCCAAGGGTAAGAACCAACCCACAAGGTATGTACTAAGGGTATAATCACCTCTAAAACAAGGTTCTAAAAAAATTTCCAGAGTCATAATCCATCTTTTGGATATTACCGGCTTAAACGACTACTTGCTAACTAATAGTATTCTCAAGAGAAACTCGTCCGAGTATATTATCGTGTAACAACTAATTCAAGTCTACACCTGAATAGCCACCACACTATGTCCTAAAGTGCCAAGATGAGTTAAGGGTTCGAAGGTCCTTAGCTTCTCGGGCTCCTATGTCAGAAAAAGTAATGCCAATTACGACTACTCGTAACACATCAGTAATCCCAAAGGGCCCTCCATTGAGCAGGGGATCTCAAGTCAACTCATCAATAATTAACCCCACATAAGCCGAACAAGACTATACCATCCTCCTATAATAAGAGAACTCAAGTCTAGGTATAAGACTTTTCTCACCACACAGAGATCACCAAGCACCAGGCAGAATAAACAATAACAAATAACAACAAACATAATATACACAGATAAACAAAGATAGGCTAAACCCATTGACGACTACTCCCCAACAGAATTGCGCATGGTATGAACATTGCATCATCAATTGCCTTGCATTCCAAGTTGATTTAAGACATGCTCACACTCAATTATGGACCTAAAGGAATGATTTCATGGGCCTGTACACGCCCATGCACACATGCATCACTCATTTCCAATTTTGGAAAGTCATTTGGAAGGTGTAAATATCACATGATCCAATTATAAATAGAGCTCCATATGCTCAGAATTGAGGACCCCTTCGCGCCAGCTTTGATCCCAAACACCTAACCCTTCCATTTGAGAGGATAATCCTGAGAATTTCCTTTGGAAATTGAGTTGAATTCTCACTGTTTTGAGATTCAAAATCCAGGGATCCAAGACCGTTTATGCATTCTAATCGACTTCTGCAAGCATTCTGAACAAGATCAAGCACGAGCTAAAGCAAGAACAACTGAATCCAAACCTGCATTGAAGGTATTTTCCAGAAAATTTCATCTCTTCGATTCTCTCTCAATTCCATTCAATTCTCTTGGATCTTTGGTTGTCTGAAGTCCTACCAATGTAGGCAAGAAGATTGAGTTGCTTAGTGGTCAAATCGAAGCAACTCAGTTGACACACCTCAAAATTTAACTCCTCATATCTTTCTATATATGTGGATTTAGTTAAAATTGAGGTCACATTCGTGCTCTACGCCATTTTTTCTTTCAGATCATATCCTTTTTTTTCATTTTCTTAATGGTAATGAGTGAATCAGTCCGGCCAGGGTCACCGGAGAAGATGACCGACCTTTGGACGTCGGCGATGCGCTGGATCTATTTAGAGCCATTGATCTGGTTCAAATTGTTTTAATCCCGTGCATTGCTTTTAAATACCAAGCCTATGCCGCGTTGACTGCGGTGCACCATGAAATGCGCGCTGGTGGCCACTTGATTTGCCACCTCAATTAATGAGGGAGATCAAGTGGTCCACGTTTTTTTCTGATTATTTGAATTTCATTTTAATTGCTTTATTTTCATTAATTCATATTAATTTTAATATTGATCCAAAAAACATGAGAGTTTCACTAAAAGTTTTCAAATAATTTTCTCTTTCATATTCTGAATTAAAATTATTTTTTGGATCCTTATTAATATTTTTCATGATTTAATTGATTTCGCATTTGTGTTTAATTGTTTAAAAATACTTCTATGTCTTTAAAAATTCTGAAATTTTTTCTCCAAGGTCCTTTGACCTTGTTTGACCTATGATAAATCTCATGGCCATTTATTTGGTGTTTTGATGAGGTTTTAGGAATTTGACAAACCATATTTAATTTAAATGCCGTATTTTAGTATTTTTAATTTGAATAAATGTCAAATAATTTTGTTGACCAATTTTGATGGTTCGTTTGTGTTTGACTCTTGTTGTTAGGCCTTGATCAAGGTTGATTTGACTTTGTCAAGTTAATATCATTGGATTTAGGGGATAGATGGAATGTACATTCCATCTCCCAAAATGAATGGACGATATTAATTTGGTAAAAAGTCCTCCTTTGATCAATTTGAGTTTTGATCCATTCCCCTCCCTCATTATCTCATTCCCCTTCTTTATGCATTAATCTCATTTGGCCTATGATATCTCAAAGTCCTAAAGCTAGTTGATTGAAAAATTAACATGAGTATGGATGAGATTAGGCCTCCTCTTTTGCATATCTCTTTTTGTGTGTGGTATGTTTCATGAGCATAGTCCATTATACTATGTCTCTAACATGCATTAACACCAAAATTCTATTGCCCGGCCTCAAATAGTTGTGACTTCTATATAGGTCCAATTACGATTGCTTAACATAGCGCTAAATTTGTGACATAAAAGGCATAAAATTCTAGTCAGTGAGATTGTAAGTCTCCCCTCTTTTATGGTATTGTGTGGAAACTTGGCCTTTTTTCCTTCCTTTGGAAGATGCCTTGGCTCAAGGATCCATACTTGTGATAAGTGGGTTGAGTGTTCTCCAAAGAATGTCTAAAAAATGAAAAGCAAAAGCAAAACAATACTAACTTCTAACCCATTAACAACTAATTTTTAATTTCAAGCCATTTACTTTAATGTCATTTAATTCTAGCCTTTATTCATTTGTCATTATTCATATCATTCTAATTGTTTATGTTAATGCAATTTTCACGTTGTCCACTTGGACCATATTGTGTGATATATCTTGTTTGTATATACTTTGCTTGTTTGTGTGGTCTTTGACCATTAACGTACATAATAACAACAAAAACCCTAAAAAACTTTTGTGTGGACTGTTGGCTTGATCTTGGACAAATGGACTTAGAACTTAGGAAACATTCCTATGCTAGAGGACTTGGGCAATGCCAACTTATTGAGAAACCAAGTGCTTGCAATTTGAAGCTTCATCTGATACATCATTCAAGATCCCTCTGAGTTCACCTGCAACATGATCATTGTGTAGCTGTTATTTTGAACCTGTGACTTGTGGAATTCATCTGCTACATGGGCTATTTTTGAAGAAGATCATGGAATGATTAAAGCTTAGATGTGGCTATCTTTATTTGATGCCTTTGATCTTCAAGATAATATAATTGTGCATTTGTGTATTGCTTGATTCTAAATGTCCAAGGGAATTCTGGGTTTCTATTGACATTCTTGTCTATTGGATTGCTACCCATTTGGTCAGATCTTTTCAATTCTCAACTTTTAATTTTGTGCATAGGATTAGTATCTTCATCTTCTCCCCATTTCTTTAATTTCAAAATCTCTCCCTCCCATTTCAAAATCTTCTTTGATTGAACTTATTTTGTTCCAAACTTGGACCACTTTGCAAAAAGATAGAAACTTTGGCCTTATTCCATTGCATTTTCAAACTTATTTTCTTAAATCAAACTTGTAAATAAACTTAACTATACTTTGGTGCTAACACCTTCCCTCTGTGTAACCAACCCCCTTACCTGTAATCTCTGATATTTTATTAGTTTTGATTTGAAAACTTCTTACTTTGGGTTTTGTTCGTACTTTTTCCCTTTCCCTTCGAAACAATAAAAGCGCAATGACGACTCTTGTTATTTGATCTCTAGCTTATCCATAGCTTGATGATCATGAATTTACCGCTACAGGTTGGTTATGCAAAGGGAATGTATTAGCACCCTAAACATCTGTAGTACTCTATAGGAACCTCTTTAAAAATTTGTGCATTTTGGCTTTAAAATGGTGTTGTTTTCAAATGATTGGGTAGATGAGAAGAGAAATGTTTTTTTTTTTAATTTTTGTGTTTGCCAAGACTTTCTAAGTCTTATGCCTAGGTACCAACAAAATACCATGGAGGAGCAAAACCTCGTAGTTCTTGGTAAAAATAACAAAGATGTTTGTTTTGATTCATTTTTAATGAAAATACATTTTGTTATTTTAAGGAGAATACTCAACTAATCACCCACAAATATGAGAACTTTGCATCACCATAGAGAATGACTCCACTAAAATAATTATCATCAATACTATGGGGATAGGAGAATTACATCTCAACTATGGAAATGGATCATGTCTAAACTTTAGAAAAAAAAATTTAAAAGAGAAAGTGCACAAAGGGAAAAACAAGATTTTAAATGAGTTATGCATTTTTTAGTCTTTTTGAAATTGGTCTAAATATGCTTAAGATGTATTAGGATTTATTAATAAAAAGTTTTGAAAATCACTTGACAAAAGTCAAAGTTTATTAAGAAAGTGGTTCAAGTTTGAAAACAAGAAAGTTTTGAAAAGAGAGAGAAGAGATTTTGAAAATCAAAGAAGGAGACGAGAAGAAGAGACTATCCTAGAGCATAAAGTAAAAGCTAGGGAGGAAAGATCTAACTAAGAGATAGCAAGCTTTATGACATAATTCAAGCAAGAATTCCCTCATTCGAATTAAGCCTCAAGCAAGCCAAACAAACAAAGAATAAACCATGTATCAGATGAAACCAGGATAACTAACCCAATTCTTCAATAGAAGTCCAAAGTCCAAGGTATCAGATGAATCCCAAAGTCGTAAATCACAAGCTTTCAAAGCAAGGGTCAAGATCCTAGTTCTAAGTCCATAATTCCACAATAATGCCAAGGATAGTAACCTCAAGTCCATGAATCCAAAGAACTAGTTTTTTAGGGGGTTTTTATTTATTAATGTCTTTTTAAAAAAGAAGTCCAAATGGACAAAGGAAAAAGAGCATAAACATAAACAAAGATCTAAGTGGACAAAGAGCAAACATGATATGAGATGCTAAAATAAAAGCATAAAGTAAATAGAAAGAAATAAAGAGCATAAGAGAAATGACATTAAAGTAAGGTTAATCCAATAAAATGGTAGTAAGTGATGTTAGTGATCAAAAAGAGAAAGATGATTCATCAATTTTTTGGAGAACACTCAACTATTCACCTACAAGTATGAAAATATGGACCTTTACATCACCATGAGAAGGGCTCCAACATGGATAAAATTAACAAGTATGCGAGTAGCTCCCATAGGTGAAAAGGAAACAATATTTTTCACATAATACCATGAGGAGTAGGAGACATACAATCTCATTTATGAAAATGACTTACTTTTGGGACAAATTTAGCGCAATGTTAAGCAATCGTAATTGGACTTATGTAGAAGTCAAAACTATCTAAGGCCGATCAATAGTAATGTTTGTGTTAATACATGCTAGAGAAATGATATGTAAATCATTCTCCTAAAGCTATGCCACACAAAAACAAATAAAAGAGAATTCATCAAGCACAAAAGCTTAGAGAGAGGTCCATTAATCAATCAATACTTCATAGTACTTAGGACAAACTTATAGATCAACCCAAAGTACCTTAAATGATCCATGATAAATTAGGAGGTAAATTTGAAATGATGAAAGTTCATCAAGCACCAATCCATACATCATGAACAAGATGGACACAAACCATCCAACTAATCAAGAGCAAAAGAAAGAGATGAAGAAGAAGAGGACAAGAGAGATCACACCCAAATTGGGTCAAAGGCTTGATCAAGTCATCATCAAAATTAATCATCCATTTTGGTGGATTAGGGTTTTCACCCCATCAACAACCAAGATCCATTGAGTTTGATGAGACCTATGATCAAATCAACTAAGATCCAAGACCAATAGAAGTCAACAAAAGTCAAACAACCATAAAACGCCTAATGATAAAATAAAATGCATTAAAAATATTTTTGAAATGAATTTTAAAAGGGAAATAAAAGAGAAAATCCATAAAGCCCTTCAAAACACCAAATAAATGCCCAAAAAAATTATGGAAGGCTGGAAATAAAATAATAAGCACAAAATAATTTTTCAGAATTTTAAAATGCATAAAAGTGTTTTTAAACCAATCAAAACAAAGGAAATAAGAGAAAATCCATAAAAAATAGTAAATCAAGAGAAAAAAATGTTGGAAATATAATTAAATGAAGAAAAATCAAATAACATTTTAGAAATTATCTTTGTATTTTTTGGATGCAAAATGATCTTTCTATGAATTTTAAAAGAAAAAGAAATTCATAATGAAAAAAAAGAAAAAGAAATAAAATAAGAAAAAACACAGAGCGTTGGATCTGGTCTCATTAATTGACGTGGCAGATCCAACAATCCTAAAGCTAGGTCGCACGATGGAAATTAGCAAAAATGAAATAATGAGTCTAACTCAATACATACCAATTAAAACAGTTCAAATTGCCAACGTGTATGTCCAAACTTAGATGACCTGAAACACTTCGGTCATCTTCCCCGATGATCCCTCCTCGGAGTTTCATTGTTTGGTAAATTCAAAACAAGAGACTAACACCAACATGATCGTCTCCTCATCATGAATTCGAACTCATGCTGAAAATTCATTTATCTATACTGAGCATGGAGAATTTCATAGAAGTTTCAGAAGCAAGCAAGACGCGAAAAATTAAATTAAATGATGACACGATCAATCAACACTATATAAGTTAGGGAAAAGCATCAGAGAGTGAAGGACTACATTGTGGTAACTTGTTTGAGTTCAGATGATGCTCATAACTACCTAGTCCAAATGGTGTCAGAAGTTGATGAAGCTTGATCTGGTCAGGGCACTCCAGAAGGTCTTAGAGCTTCGGAATTGTTGTAAAAGCTTCAGAGAAGATCGAAGATGCTAATGGAATCAAGAAATTAGATTGAAACAAGCCGGAATTCAAAACACGATAGTTCAATTTTATGAAAAACTTTCAGAGTGAAGTAGTGATTTCTTGGCTCTCAAAAGCTTCAAAATGAATGTAATATGTTGCTCTATTTATAGGGAATGTGTTGGGATCCAAATACGTATGGAATGAAGATCAACTCATGCCAAACAAAATTGATCATGATGTGAGAAAAGTGTGACTTCCAATCCATCCAAACTCAGCCAAAAGATGTATTTTAAGAGTCAATTAACTTCTAGAGACTTGGTTATACATGTTTAGGTCCAAAACGTGTGTTAATTTGGCTTGCAATTTGAGATTAGCGAAGTTCAAATTTCTGATCATGGTGATTTCTTCAGTTCCAAGTCACCATGTTCAACTCAATCGGGCATCATGCTCAGGAGGCTTTTTGATCCCATTCTACTTGCAATTGGTTGACATCATATCAAAGACCACAAAGTTGTGGCATGTTGAAGTTGGCACGAAAACCTGGTCATGTAACTTAGAAAATTCTAAGTCCTAAGTGGCTGAAAATGACTTGTAATGTTTCAAATAATTCCATGGCTTTCCAAGCATAATTAGACTTTGATCCTAGAAGCAAACTTGTAGAGGGCATCACAACTGATATTGTGAAAAAGGAATAAGCCTCAAATGTTTAAAGTTGAAGAAGTTATAATCCTTGAAAGTTAAGAAAAAGTCACTTGAAAATAGATCAAATTTCACTAAGTTCACAAATGACCTATAAGGTCTCCAAACATATGATGATCATCCAAGCATAATTGGATCTTGTCATGTAAAGATAAAATGTAGAGGATGTTGATAATAGTCATATGAAAAAAGAATAATTCAAAAATATTGATAATTGAAGGAGTTGTGATCCTTTGAACTTTGACTTCAAATGTTGACTTTTGGGTTCAAACCTCATGGAATGAACTTATGTACTTGGACTTTTATTGCATTTCAAGGTGCATGGATGATCATATGAACTCAAAATAAGGTTTCCTTGAGTGCCTCTTGATTATATTGCTTAAAGTTTGAAGTAACTTGTTGAAGAAGGCGTGGAAATAAACTCATGAACCGTTGACTTTTCTTGAGAAATAAACCACAAGACTTTGAGATACTCTTGATCACAATAAGATTGAAAGGTGCTTGAGAACCTTAGATACCATGTTTTGATAAATATCCCCTTGAGAACCAATGGTTGACCACGCTTTGCTGAGGTATCAAAGAAAACATAACTAAGGAGCCATGCTTGATGCTCTTGATGAAAAGCCCTACCTTGCAAAATAAACTTAAAGAAAACAAAACATATTTTTGCTATTTTTATTAGTGGTTAGATAAGAAATGAATCATATAAACATAAAGGTAAAATACCAACAAATAGTTTCTTGATGATCCCTGCAAAAGGAAAACCCCTAAGATGAGAGGGATAGGACAAAGATGTGATCTTGTTGTAGCAAGGATGAATATGACATGTTGGATCTTAGGGTTAAAAATCAGGGTATGACACTAAGATAGGAGGGAGCTTTGTATTAACTCATCGAACGTAGTTATCTTGGTGGGAAGGTACAAGGACCCCTCTTGGAGTAGATTCTTTTTGGAGTTTCATTGGCACGTAAGTCATTTTACGTTGACACCCTTTCTTCCAAAAGAGATTTGTGACTCTAAGGACTTTTAGAAAACCCATGGCTTTTGAAGTTAAGGGTGACCTCACTTAGAGTAGATCCTCCTGAGGGTATTATTGACTCACAAGTTCTCTTGTGCCGACAACGATATTTTCGCCTCAAGATCCGTGACTCTAAGCATCTTCATAAAGTCTTAGTGCTCACCTTGTGAGGGGATATAGGTTTTTCTTGCAGGAAAACTAAACCTCCACCTACCCTGAGCTTCATGATCAGTCTCTCAAAGATGTTCCAGGCCTTGAATCTACGATGTTGCATGCCATTCCATCACATCATAAAAATAATTCAGCATATGCGTTCCCTTGGGAACACAAATAACCTTTTTGCATGCATTCATGCATCATATTGCATTTCATCATACCTAATCAGGAAACTCACTGTTGTTTGGCTTTTGTCCAGAAATCGCTATTGTCAAGCTAATTTTTTGACATCTGTACAACATAAGCAATAATCAGAAACTACTCATGGATCAACTAGAGAAGAATCAAGCTATTATGAGGGAGGGTATCACCATTGTGAGGGCCAAGATGGGTCAACTTATGAAATTTGTGCAAGCTATAGCCAGAGGTCAAGAAGAAATGCGACAGGATAATCTGAGATCCGCAACTACTAATCCTGCTGTGAATCTTGTAGGCAGTAATGATGCTCAAGTTATAACTCAACCACGACCTGAGGATGGCCTCGTCAATCAGAATGATGCTCATACTTTCTACATCCCCGTCCATGGGGGATCTCATACTGATATGGATGACCATCAATATGCCTTTTTCATACTGAAAGCTGACCCGATTTATGATGCTTAGGGACCTTCACCTGCTGAAGTGGATAGGAAGTTTGGTGTCCTTTAGGAGAAACTGAAAGCCACTGCAGGTTCTGGTGCCTTCGGACTAGATGTTGCAGATATGTGTTTAGTACCCGGTGTGAAGATACCTTCTAAATTCAAAATCCCTGATTTTTAAAAATACAAAGCAGTGAGTTGCCCAAGAATCCACATCCGGTCTTTCTGCAGAAAGATGGTCGCATACTTTGACGATGAGAAACTGTTGATGCATTTTTCCAAGATAGACTCAGGGGGTTTCACTCGAATGGTATATGTAATTGGAACGTACACATATACGCACTTGGAGGGAGATGGGTGAAGCTTTATTAAATATTACCAGTGCAACACCGATATGGCTCCAAACAGGACTCAACTCCAAAGCCTTACTAAAAAATTAGAAGAGTCATTCAATGAATACGCCCTGTGATGGAGAGACCTGGCTGCCAGAGTTCAACCTCCTCTCTTGGAAAGGGAGCTAGTAGATATGTTCATGAGCGCCCTTTAGGGACCTTATCTTCACAGGATGTTTGGAAGCGCTTCCTCAGGATTTTTAGATCAGGTCATTATTGGTGAGCGAATCGAGAACTGCTTGAAGATCGGTAATATCCAAGATAATCCAGTTGTGGCTAGTGGAGCAAATAAACCCCACTCCGGATTCCCAAATAAGAAGGAATGGGAGACCAATGCTACCACGACAGCCAAAGGGGAAACTGGAGCCAACTAAATGCCATACTATCAGGTGGCAGGAGTAGCACTGAACTAGTATCAGTAAATGCATGATATTCCCACTGGTCCTCCACCAATGCAGTATCAACAACCATGTACTCCTCAATAGCCTTACACTCCCCAACGACAAAATCATTATCAACAGCAGAAGCAGAAACTAAAGAAACCAGAAAGAAGGATAGATCAGGTCCCTATGTCATACAGTCAATTGCTTTCTCACGTTCTTCGAGGTTTGTTGGTGTAATTGAGGGAGTTGGGACCTCCTCCAACACCTCTCCCTCAAGACTATGACGCCAATGCTAGATGTGAGTTTCATGCATGGGAGCCCGAGCATACGGTCGAGAATTATAGAGCCCTAAAGCATAAGGTCCAAGATCTGATCGACTCAAAGGTTATCTCGTTCACACGGAATAACCTCATGCATGCAAGCACATATGCAATGTCATAACCAGTACAACTTAAAGCAATGGTAAAGTTGGAGAGGTTGTATCTGTGGGATTGTCCCATAAGCTTCTTCAAACAGTAACTCCATTTTGTGGATGGAAATAAGGCTGATTATGCTAGTAATCATTTTGTCATTCAATCATTTTGCATTTGTAATTTTCTTGTTTGTCATTTGTAATACTCACTTGTAAAAAACTCGTTTGTTTTTGAATAATAATGACATTGAAATGAATATGCATGTTTTTGAATCAATTAATTTGTGTTCACTCATACTTTATTTTGTCAATATCTAACTTGTGTTTAAGCAAATTCAAAAGGAGAATGATTTAATTGAAATACACGAAATCAATGCACATGTACTTTTGAATAGAACCTTACTGATGATGTAAGGCATTGTTTCAAATTCCTAAACACCAGAGGTATAAGGAAGATAATCCCTAGTCATCCCTTTCGATCCAAGGAGTAGGAGATTCTTTCTGAACATAAAACCCTCAATCTTAACCCGAGGAAGGGTAGTTGTTATCTAATTTGATCATGCGTTCAAATTTATAAAAAGGAGAGGAGTGACCTATATGAGGATCAACCATATCTTATCACTCACGAGAGGTCAAAAACCACAAATCCCTATCTGTTATCCCTCACCAACAAAGGAATGAGGCAGTCATAACCCCTTCAAGTCAAGCAAAAAGATGTCACACGATTTGTTCCAACAAAAGAAAAATAAATGAGAAATAAAAAGTTGAAAGAAATCCCGCTAAGTCAAAAACTCGAAAACAAGCGACTTAGAAACAAATTAGGGCATCCCTGTGGATTGCAAATTGGAATCAGTCCAAAAAAAGTAAGGGAGGTAATAAAACGAAGAAGCAAAAGAGGAATCAAAAGAAAAAACCTTATTAAGAACAAATTCATGTGACCATAAACCAAACAAAATCTGGGTGGCTGCCACTCTGAAAATCCCGCTGGCTCATTAACCAACACTTCCAAATCCCTTTTGGAAAACGAGTGCATGTATTAAACTAGCTGAACGTAGGATTGGAAAACATAAAGAAGAATGAATGGTTTAGAATAGGTTTCAAGCCATAAATCCTTTTCTTTCTAAAACCGTGAACTAAGCCATGTTACAACCCTCAAAAGACCTAATTGAAGCAGGGTTTATTTAGAAAGCACACAGTTAGTAAGATCGTGTTAAAACTGACTCATAAATGTTTTGCTTATCATTTATGTTTCTATCGATGTGACATTATCATTAGTGATCCAATGAACAAACTTGAATTACAAAACTGACATAAACATAACGTTGCAATCATCATTTCCGAAATGAACACATTTTTACTCATGAGTAAGCATTTGACATCAAGGAAGTTCCCACAATGAGCATAAATTGAAGAGCATTGATCACATTAAAGAATAGAATGCCTGAGGACTCCGTTAAGTAGGGGAAAGTCACTCAGTGGATCACATCAAAGAACAAAATGCCACATGACTCCGTTGAGAAGAGGCAAGTCATCTTGATTGATCATGCCAAAGGACAAAATTCCTGAGGACTCCGTTGAGCAGAGGCAAGTCATTTAAGATGATCCCACCTGAGGGTAGAACATCTAATGACTCCGTTGAGCAGAAAGACAGGCCGCTTCAAGATCCAGTCGATCTGGGCAATCACGTCGAGATTCGACAAATCTCTTCAAGACTAGTCAGTCAAGCGCATTCCCTCGAAGATTAGCCAGCCATGGGTAAAGTTATTTCAAGGATCCTGATTGGGCAAGCCACCTCAAGAGAACAAGAAGTAAACTTCTTCAAGAGATGGTTAATCAGAGGTATACAGTTTCAAGACACTATGGCAGCTCAGATTGAGATCGTTCTATGACAAAGTCGCTTCATAACATATGACTAGGGAAATCCATGCATATACCCAAAAGGCTGGAGCAAGACTGTCCATATAGGGGGAGTTCCTCTCCATACTTTCAAAGCTTCTCAGATCTAGCCTAGTGCATCATAAGATCCAGCTCATGCTCACTCTTCAGCAATATCAAGAAACAGGGATGTCGGGAACTCATGCTAGACACCTCCCTTAACCTTTTTACATGAAGCCTTCTAACTAAGCAAATCTCTCTCAGTGTTCACTACACTAAACCCAAAACCTGGGGAATCTGTAGATCCTCCACACCATTTCATAAATTGTCATGTATTATTCATATCATTCCACCTATGCATATCAAAGAATGAAGCTCTCTAACAATAAATAAGCAAGCCCAAAATCTCTTGGTACATCCGCAAGCCCATTGTCCACCCTTCAAAGCCCAATTCCCATTTCATCCTAAAAAATAGACTGACTTCCTTTGGATCCTTGGAAATCCTAGTTGGCATTCCTAGCAGGATTTCCCAAGTTGTTTCCTTTGTACTTACCTTTTGTAAGTCTGCCTTTTTCCTTTTGCAAGTTTTCCCCTCCTTTCGCACTGAAAATATTTTGTTGCCTTTTGCATGAAGTCGTGTCTCCTTGCTTACCTTTTGTAAGTCCTCAGTTCCTTTTGCATGAGAAGGTTATCTCTGTCAGAACTTTGCATCTTGATTTGTTTTTTAAATACCTAATATAGGTTTGGTGAGTCCTAGAGTGGTATCCATATTTCCATAACAGCATCCCTGTCGTTGTGCTTGAGGGATGCCATGAGGTTTTCGTGCCTATAACAAAGTCCCCATCTCACAGAACATGTCAAAGCCCAGTTCATGTCTGGTAAATCCTTTCAAAGCTCAGGTTCCTCCTGGCAAGCTATTTTCAAAAAATAATATTTTCCTTTTTGCAAATATTTGTGACCTTTCTTCAATCACATACCTTTTGTATGTTCCCCTCTTTCCTTTTGCAAGTTTTCACTGCCTTCCGCATGAAATTTTTTTTGTTTCCTTTTGTATGAAATCGTGTCTCCTTACCTACCTTTTCTATGTCCTCGTTGCCTTGTGCACGAGAAAGATGGCTTTATCAAAACTTTGCATCTTGATTGTCGTGAAATACCTAATGTAGGTTTGGTGAGTTCCGGGGTGGGTAGCCATGTTTCAAAAACTTCATTCCCACCTGTCGCAACACGAAAAACAACCGGAGAAAAAGAGAAATGACAGAAGAGTCGCCACCGTGCGTTATTTATCCCGAAGGAGGGAAAGGAAACGCTCGAAGAAAACCTGGAGAAAGGAAAGGAAAAGACAAGGTCTCGCAACCAAATCTTGGGTTCGGGAGTCGATTATGCGAAGGGAAGGTATTAGCACCCCTACGCATCCGTAGTACTCTACGGGATCCACTCTTATTGTTCTCGTCTAAAGGGTGTAGGTTTATTTAATGTACTATCTGCTAAAAGAAGGTCAAAAGAAAATGACTCGCAAGGATGTCGCATCCACTGCATACGTATCTCATCTGAATATGAGAATCAGAGTCTTTGTAGCTCGGCTACCTATGGGTGAAAGAGAAGTGTGCTCGTTAAGACATCGCGTCTTATGCCTATGTATCTCATCTGGAATGAGAATCAGAGCAAAACATAGTTCAGCTAACTACGGGGGCAAGGGTCTCGATTGCAAGTAGGGCAAGAGAAAGGGAAGGTCTCGATCGCAACGAGGGCGAGAGAAAAGAATCGCAACAAGGGCGAAAGCAAACAAGGATTAGTTGTTAGTTGTCAGTCAAAAACTTAGCAAGACATCGCATCTCGTGCCTACTTATCTCATCTGGAATGAGAATCAGAGTCGTCGTAGTTCGACTAACTAGGGGTTAGGGATTGCCATCTGAACATGGACTTACAAAGGAGGACACCAGTTGTGTCAAAAGAGAGTGGACAATGTGTTCACATCCTAGTGTTAGATGCCCAAAAGTGCTTATTTGAGCTATCATATGTGGGCATCTTTCACTCTTTTGCCTTGCTAAAATTGCCAAAACCACATTCATTTTACATGGAATGCATTACATTGATAAACAAGCTTGGTGCCTTTGATGTGTGTGTTATTGTGCAGGAAAGGCATGAATTAATTGATAATGAAGACACAACAAAATTGGCAAAGGAACCAAAGCAAACAAGCATTCTTTCTGCCAGCTCGCTAGGCGAGGATGTGGCGAAGCAAAACCTTCGCTAGGCGAGCTCCTGGCGAAAGGCTCCAGTAAATTGGTTAATTAATTCGCTAGGCGAACTGAAGGCGAAGTGGCAGCGAATTCAGTCTGTTTTGGTGAAATGAGCAGCCAGCACTAGCTCGCTAGGCGAGGCTCTAGCGAGTCCCCAGCGAGCATTCCAGTAGCAAAACCTCTCAACCTCGCTGGGGCGAAGGTTGAAGCGAGTTCTTCGCTAGGCGAAGGTCTGTTCGCTAGGCGAACATGACAGTTCCACAGGCCCAGTTTTCTCTGGGCGCAGGGGCATTTTGTGCCCATTTTTGGCCTTCGCTAGGCGAGCCATTCTGCTCGCCTAGCGAACGTGACAGTTCTGCACTTGTCTATAAGTAGCAGGTGCCACAAGACCACTAGATACCACTTTTTACCAACTTTTCCATTTTTTGTACTTTCTCTTAGATATTTTACAGCATTGCTTTGTGGGGGATTTTATGCCCTAATTTCATTTCTCTTCATCTAGCAACCATCTTCCACAAAAAGAAGGTGGATTCCCATCCAACTTCGATCATTCGACTTGGATGTTGATCAACCCTCTTTTCTTACTTGCCGACCAAGCTACCATGAAAATGAGTAGCTAAGTCTCCATTTGTCAAGGTTAGATGTAGGTGATTTCCAAGCTTTGTGTGTAGATGTAAGGATCCTCATATGTAAACTCTTTAACGGTAAATTTATGATGAAAACTTTGTTTCTATTTAAAACTCTTTGTGTTGGTATTTGATCGAGAGATGTTTACCGATTCTTGACCTAGGTTTTCATCCAAACTTGTTTGTTAGCTAGAGATAGTAACGAATGATTTTGTTCACCATAAGGTTGAACCAAAACGTTGTCTTTTTGATAGATTGTGTTCGAGAGAAACAATGGATCAAAATGACAAAACTCACAATGGGTGTTCGAGAGAAACGCATTGAGAGGACTTTGTGAAATTATTTATCATCTAAAGGAGTTTATAATATTGTTGACCGTGCAAAAACATGCAAAGCAAATGTAATCATTGAAACCTAACTTTGATAATATTTCTCATATTAATCAAAACGTAACTTTTACCGCAATTAATTACTTTGTATGCAAGATAACTTGATTAAAACCCAAAACCCTAGTGTTACTTTAAGTTAAGATTAATTCAACCATTGAACGGCAGTGATATCTTACAATCTCTGTGGATACGATAACAAAAACCCGACACCTAAAAACTGTCCTTTCAACAAAATGGCGCCGTTGCCGGGGATTGTAAATTGATATTGCGAGCATCGCATTGGTTGTTTAAGTTTTAGCTTGTGAATTTTTGACTTGTGCTTGTAATTCGTTTGGTTTAGTGTGCAGCTTACGTTTTATGCGAGGGAAAATCCCTGTGGACGAACTTCTTTTTGATCCTGAGATCGAGAGAACCGCAAGGAGGCTCAATAGCAAAACAAGACGTAGGAGGCAACAGGCTAGGCAACGCCAAGAGCAAGGAGAAAGTTCTTCAACCACCAATCCACACCCATTCGTACCAAACATGGAGCCACAACCACCACCACCGATCTCTACTCCATGTATCAATAGTCCAAGGAACACCGCTCAGTTTGCCAACCAAACTGGAAGGCAAGCTGAGATGAAGACGGGAACTCTAAATTTATTGTATGGGAGTCCATTCACCGGAATGGACCATGAAGACCCATTTGCTTTTCTCACAAAATTCTATGAGATAGCATTGGCTGCCGGAGTGGATCAGGCTCAGGAGCTTCCGTTGTTCAGACGTTTATTTCCTCACGCTTTGCTCGGTAAAGCAAAGGATTGGTATCTCGATCAAACACCTGCAGTAATGACAGATTGGAATGTGTTAGAGGAGAAATTCATTGAAAGATTTTTCTCTCATAACCGATTCATGGAATCAAAGACGGCCATCTCGGTGTTTTCTCAAGGAACCAGTGAATCGTTGAATGAAGCGTGGGAGAGATTCAAGTCCATGCTTAGGAAATGCAAAGGGCATGGATTTGATGAATTGACTCAAATCCATATCTTCCGAAATGGACTTCAACCAAACTGTAAGACGTTGTTGGATGCCACCTCGGGTGGCTCGTTGATGTCAAAAAGTGCCGAAGAAGCCACCAACATTATCAACCGTATGGCTTTGAATGATCTTCAAAGTCAAAGTCGTGGAAATTCTTTGAAGAAGGCGGGAGTGCTTGAGTTAGGGACGAATGATGCCATACTTGCCCAAAACAAGCTCATCTCACAACAAGTGGAACTTTTAACGCAACAAATCAAAGAGTTAAGAGAACCGTCAAAAGTTAAACAAATAGCTTGTTGTGAACTTTGTAAAGGTGAACATGACACCGGATTTTGTCCACCTCCCGGCTTTGACGAAGTGAACTATATGGCCAATCAACGGGACTATCAACCAAGACAACAACAACCTTATCAACCGCACCCTCAACAACAACAACAATTCCAAGGGAACCAAGGGTTCCAACCTAGAAGCAACTATTATCATAACCAAGGTTATGGAGGTGGTTCTTCTAGCCGTCAAAATCCTCCCCAAAATCCGTATCAATCTCAACAACCGCCGGTAGTCAATTCTAAATTGGAAGAGACATTGACGCAATTCATGCAAATGTCAATGGCCAATCAAAAGAGTAATGACGCGGCCATAAAAAATCTTGAAACTCAAGTGGGGCAACTTGCCAAGCAACTAGCTGAACAACAAACCGGTCCTTCTTTCTCGGCCAATACGCAAACAAATCCTAAGGAGCATTGTAAGGCGATTGTGACGAGAAGTGGAAGGGAGTTGGGTAGTGAAAACGAACAAAGAATGGCGAGTGAAAAAAGAGAGAAAGAGAAGGAGATTGAGGAGGAAATAGTGGAAGAAAATGTTGATGGTGAAGTAGGAGTGTGGAGTGATGAGGAAGTAGTTGAAAAGAATAAAAATAATGGTGAAGTTGAAAATCAAAAAGATGTGGAGATTGAGGAGAATAAAAATGATGAGGTAATAAGGGAGGTAGTGAAGAAGCCGAGATGGAAAAGCGCTAGAATAGCGAAAGGGAAGGAGGTAGTGAGCGCTACTCCTGTCCAAAACCTTCCTTACCCTCATGCCCCGTCAAAAAGGGAGAATGAACGGCATTACGCCCGGTTCATGGATATTTTTAAGCAATTACAAATAAACATTCCGTTTGCTGAAGCTTTGGAACAAATGCCAAAGTATGCCAAGTTCATGAAGGACATACTAACCAAAAAGCGGAGGTATACGGAACCGGAGACCATCGTCCTTGATGCGAGCTGTAGTGCCATCATTCAAAGGACGCTTCCTAAGAAAGAGGTTGATCCGGGAAGAGTTACATTGCCGGTTAAAATTGGTGATGTGTATGTCGGAAAGGGACTTATTGACTTGGGGTCGAGCATAAATCTTATACCTTTGTCAATTATCAAGAGGCTTGGCAACATCGAGATTAAGTCCATCCGAATGACATTACAATTGGCGGATAAGTCGACGACCCATCCTCATGGCGTAGCCCAAGATGTGTTGGTGAAGGTCGACAAATTCTTCTTCCCGGTGGATTTCATTGTAATTGATATGGAGGAAGATGATGATGCTCCGCTCATATTGGGCCGACCATTCATGAAGACCGCAAGAATGATGATTGATGTTGATGACGGTTTAATGAAGGTGCGTGTTCAAAATGAGGAGGTCACCTTTGATCTATTCGAGGCGATGAAGCATTCCAAGGTTAGACATGATAGCTTTCAAATCGATGTGATCGAAGACGCTATTATGGAAGTTTCAAAGCATATTCACGAGATATCTCCTATGGAGTTAGCTCTCGACGACTCATTGGAGGTTTTCACTGTTGAAGAGGAGCTAGCTCTTGAGGAATGCTTGAAGGAACTTGATAGCTTGGAAGACCTACAACCGTGGGAAGTAGAGGAAGAAAATTTGAAGAAGGAGGTAATTGACGAGAAAGCGTCAATTGAATTAAAAGAGTTACCTTCGACGTTGAAATATGTATTCCTTGATGATACCGAGGACAAGCCGGTTATCATAAGCAACCTTTTGACAATTGAAGAAGAAGCCCGTCTCATATTTGTGCTAAAGACAAATCAAGAAGCTATGGGTTGGACTCTTTCCGATCTTAAAGGAATTAGTCCATCCTATTGTATGCACAAGATTTTGATGGAGGAGGATTTCAAGCCGGTGGCTCAACCACAACGCCGCTTAAATCCTACGATGAAAGAGGTTGTAAGAAAGGAAGTGGTGAAGCTTTTGGATGCGGGAATGATTTACCCGATCTCGGATAGTCCGTGGGTTAGTCCCGTGCACGTGGTTCCGAAGAAGGGTGGAATGACCGTAATCCGTAATGACAAAGACGAATTGATCCCGACTAAAGTTGCCACGGGATGGAGAATGTGTATAGATTATAGACGGTTGAATACCGCGACTCGTAAGGACCATTTTCCACTCCCATTTATGGATCAAATGCTTGAAAGACTATCGGGCCAACAATACTACTGTTTTTTAGACGGCTACTCCGGGTACAACCAAATTGCGGTTGACCCGGTTGATCATGAGAAGACGGCTTTCACGTGTCCGTTTGGGGTGTTCGCATACAGAAAAATGCCTTTTGGGCTTTGCAATGCGCCGGCGACATTCCAACGATGTGTCCAAGCTATTTTTGCCGATCTAATAGAGAAAACTATGGAAGTCTTCATGGATGACTTCTCGGTGTTTGGTGGGACGTTTAGTCTATGCTTGGCAAATTTGAAGACGGTGTTGGAAAGGTGTGTGAAGACTAATTTGGTGCTAAATTGGGAAAAGTGTCACTTTATGGTGACCGAGGGGATTGTGCTAGGCCACAAAGTCTCTAAAAGGGGGCTTGAAGTGGATAGAGCTAAAGTTGATGTAATTGAAAAATTACCCCCTCCGGTCAATGTGAAGGGCATCCGTAGTTTTTTGGGGCACGCGGGGTTCTACCGGCGCTTCATCAAGGACTTCTCAAAGGTGGCTAAACCTTTGAGCAATTTACTCGCCAAAGATCAGGTATTTCTCTTCACCGACGATTGTTTGCAAGCTTTCGAGGTTTTAAAAGAAAAATTGGTTACCGCTCCAATAATAGTCGCTCCCAATTGGAATGAAAATTTTGAACTAATGTGTGACGCGAGTGACTATGCCGTTGGAGCGGTACTTGGCCAAAGAAAGGACAAAACTTTTCATGCTATACATTATGCGAGTAAGGTTCTTAACGAGGCTCAAATAAATTATGCCACAACGGAAAAAGAACTACTCGCAATAGTGTATGCGCTAGAAAAGTTTAGGTCCTATCTTATAGGGTCTAAAGTCGTGGTGTACACCGACCACGCGGCGATTAAATATCTGCTGACCAAGCCGGATTCGAAGCAAAGGCTCATCCGTTGGATCCTCTTGTTACAAGAATTCGATGTCGAAATTAAAGACAAGAAGGGGTCGGAAAACTTGGTAGCGGATCATTTATCCCGCTTGGTGAATGTCGAGGTTACCGCATCTGAAAAGGAAATCCGGGAAGAATTTCCTGATGAAAAATTGTTTAAGGTTCAAGTTAGGCCGTGGTTTGCAGACTTTGCAAACCACAAGGCTAGTGGTTGTGTGCCGGCCGATCTAACTTCGAACCAAAAGAGGAAGTTCCTTTCGGATGCGAAGTATTATGTTTGGGATGACCCATACTTGTTTAAGTTGGGTAGCGATAACCTGTTAAGGAGATGCGTAACTGGTGATGAAGCCCAGAGCATCCTTTGGCATTGTCACAACTCGCCTTATGGCGGTCATTATAATGGGGTTAGAACGGCCACTAAAATTCTTCAATCGGGATTTTATTGGCCAACTATTTTTAAAGACGCACATACCCATGCGCAAAGTTGTGACAGTTGCCAAAGAAGTGGTGGGATAGGTAAGAGAGATGAGATGCCTCTCCAAAATATCCAAGAAGTGGAAGTGTTCGATTGTTGGGGCATAGATTTTGTTGGACCTTTCCCACCCTCTTACGGGAATGAGTACATGCTTGTAGCTGTTGATTATGTCTCTAAGTGGGTTGAGGCGATTGCCTCACCTCGGGCGGATGCCAAAACGGTGATAAAATTTTTAAAGAAAAACATCTTTTCCCGTTTTGGAACACCCCGAGTGTTGATAAGTGACGGAGGGTCACACTTTTGCAATGCACCGTTGGAAACAATTCTAAAACATTATGGTGTGTCGCATAGGGTGACAACTCCGTACCACCCTCAGGCTAACGGGCAAGCCGAGGTCTCTAATCGTGAGATTAAGAGAATCCTCGAGAAAACCGTGTCTAACTCGAAAAAAGAGTGGTCCCAAAATTGGACGAAGCATTATGGGCCTACCGTACGGCCTTTAAAGCTCCAATTGGCCTAACTCCCTTTCAATTGGTATTTGGTAAAACTTGCCATTTGCCGGTTGAATTGGAGCACAAGGCCTTGTGGGCCCTAAAATTTCTAAATTTTGAACATGAGTTGGCCGGTAACAAAAGGAAAGTACAACTACTTGAGTTGGAGGAGATGCGCAATGCCGCATACCACTCAAGTTGGTTGTACAAGGAAAAAGCCAAGAAGTATCATGACAAAAAGATCCGAACCAAAGAATTCGTGCCTGGACAATTGGTCTTATTGTTCAACTCCCGGTTGAAGTTGTTTCCCGGGAAGTTGAAATCGAAATGGTCCGGGCCATTTCGGGTGAAAGAAGTCAAAGAGTACGGGGCCGTTATCATTGAAGACATGGACGAGAAAGACAGTTGGACCGTGAACGGCCAACGATTGAAAGTGTATCTCGGCGGTCATGTGGATCGCGAGAGTTGTGCTCAGCCGCTCGATGCTCCTCTGTGAGCATCGCACCGTCGAGCTTAGCCGACGTTAAACAAGCGCTAGTTGGGAGGCACCCCAACATTGTAAATATTTCCTGTTTTATGTTTGATGTTGTATAAGTATTGGATGACATGCAAGTGCTGCATTTGCAAAAGCACTTGCTGTCATGCTCGCTTGCAGCTCGCTAGGCGAGTCTGCAGCGAGCGCGCTCGCTACCTGCTCGCTAGGCGAGGCAGTAGCGAGCGCACCAGTACTGTTGTATTTAAACAGTTCAGCAGGGCAGTTTTGCCTTTACCCTAAAAATTCTTCTGAACTGCTCTGCTGAAGTGTGCGATTTCCCTTCTCAAATTCTCTACCGTGCATCCATATCAACAACATTTGTGTGTCGGTCAATTGCAAACACTTCCCACTTCTCCTTTCCAAATCTGTTTACCTCAAGGTTTGCCCTATTGCATGTTTCTTTTGTTGCATTATTTATTTCCAAATTTGAATGGTAAATAGGATAGGTGTGATAGGAACCTTGAGGTTGCATGCAATTTTGGGAGTTTGCAATGTTGTGCATTTAGGTTTTTAAATTGGGGATTTACTCTTACTTAGGTTTTCCATGAAATTAGGTATCCCCAATAGCATAGAACAATTCATTGTCATGAGGAATCATTGGGTTTTGCTGTGGAAACCTTGTATGTACAGGTTTTGGGGAAACAATTTTGAAAATGCAGAAAACCCCAAAACCCGTAAGGTTCGCTAGCAGCTCGCTAGGCGACCTGGGGCGAGAGTTCGCTGCAACTTCGCTAGGCGAAGCAGCAGCGAACATGGCAGAATTTTGATTTATGTTTTAATTTCTAATCTGTTTGTTTCGTGTTTGTTGCTTTATCTCTTGTTTTGCAGAATGGAGTCAAGATCAAGTGCTGGCAAGAAAAGAAAGGGAGCGGCAACTACTTCACGAACCGTGCCAATCCAATTCGACCACGACAAATTTGTGGGCCCGAAACAAGCGGCACGGTACATCGCTTTGGAGAAGCGAAACATTTTGCCTGAGAAGCGGTTTCTGATAAACCCACAGGGCACGTATCGGAGTTTTGCCGGGTTGATTGATACAAAGAAATGGGATAGGTTGATAAATCCCTTGGAACACTATGACATCGCTACAGTGCGGGAGTTCTACGCTAACGCATTGCCTGATGATGATGAGCCCTTCACTTGGGTCTCTAGAGTGGCCGGTCGGCCAGTTCCTTTTGACAGGGATACAATCAACCAAATCCTCGGGGAGCCGCTTCAGCTGGGTGCTGATGAAAGAGACCAGTACCATATTGACCTCCGGCTGCACAAGGATATTCCAGCAATTACAGCCGCCCTGCTTCTACCAGGGAAATCAGTTGAGCCGAACCCATCTGGGGTTCCTATGAGATATCATCGGGAGGACATGACTCCCATGGCTCAGCTGATTCTTCTTCTGGTTTTGACCAACATACAACCCAAATCCCACACATCTACTGTGCCGATCCCAGTGGCACATTTAGTACATTCCATCCTCGCCAATGTTGAGATTGATGTGGCGAGGATCATTGCCAATGAGTTGAAGACGGTAATAGAGAGCGGACTGAAGTCGGGGGCTCGGGTGAATTGCCCCCTTGCATTCCCTTGTTTGATTATGAGCCTGTGCATTAAGGCACGAGTGCGACTTCCGTCTCGGGGTCAGGTTAGGATCCCGGCTCCTATTGATGACCGGTATGTGGCAAAATACTGCAGAGCTAAGGCCACCGGCAGCAGTGCAGCCTCAGGTAGCACTAGGGTTTCTGATGGTCCTAGTGCTTCTACTCCCAGGGTCGATCCATACCTGCGGGCTGCATGTGAATACAATTTCCAGTGGATGGCAGCATCGCAGAGGGCTATGATTGACATGCACGACTCCATGCAGCGTTTGCAGCTGCAGGGTAGTGGTGCACATGCTTTGATGACACGGGAGCAGTTTCTGGGTAATGCAAATTGGCCCGTGGACGTGCCAGTCTATTCTGAGGGGGTGGGAGCTGATGATGATGATGAGGATGATGATGAGGAGACCGGTTCTGAGGCCGGTAGTGAGGAGGAGTCTTGAGCCCTTTGTGGGTTAAGTTTTTGTTTTTTGTATTTCAGTTTTATTATGGCATTTTTATTTGTACTTTTGAATTTTGTATTTTGACCAATGGGTTGTACTATTGGGGTGTTTTGTCCCCCACGAACAAAATTTTATTTTTTTTCAGTTAATATTATTTATGTTTGTTGTTAATTTTGTGTGTTTAATAAATTTTTGGTTGAATGAGTGGCAAACCCTTCTAGATTGGTTGCTCCTCAAGAAGTACCCAATGAAGGTGCATCCGAGCTTGGATGGCAATGATAAGAATAACAAGTGAATGAAGCTAAGGTACATGGTTACCGTCGGCTAGAATTTTAGAATGCATTAGGAACTTTACTCTTTTTGGTAAATTGAATATTGTCTGTGTGCAACATAATTGAATGAATGTTTCATCTAGAACCTAAACCACAAAGAGTGAGGAAACCTCCATTGTTCACTTAAATGCTGGATTCTAATAATTTTTGTTGATTCATGTGATTCATTATTTGTCTGTTATTATTGTGAAATTGTGGAAGCAATTAGAAATGATCAAGGCACTTGTTTTCTTTCGAGCACAACTACATCCAAAAACAACTTACCTGTGAGCAGAGAGAGTATTTGTTAACCCCTTTGAGCCTGAACAGTTGAATCTCGGCTTGAAATAAAGCGAGATCTCAAAAATGTTTTTTTAACAACCCGAAAAATCTTGATTATTGTTCTTTTGCCGTAAAAAGTTAAGAGCATTCACTTAGGGTGTGGAAGAAATAGTTGGGGAGAACGAAAAAGAATCGGTAAATTCCACAACTCTTGAAAAAGAAAAGAAAAACCGAGCAAGCATAGAAAAATATATGTATAAAAAATGTAGAAAATAAACATCTATTTTGTACATTTGATGTGAAAGAAAAGAACAAAAATATAAAAAAATGAAAATGAATGCTTGCTTGGAAGAAAAATAGTGAAAAATAAGAGTTGAGTTGTGGAATATGTGTTGTGAAGGTTACAAATAAGAAACAAAGGAAACAAAGTCGAGTAGTGTGAATATTACTGTGAATGTCTCTTTTGCATCGGCACTTTCGTTTCAATGGCCTTAGAAATGTCCCTTGTTTGTTAACCCGACCAAGTTTCAACCGAAAAGCCCTTAGTGATCTTTATGCTTCCACAGTAGCATTTTTAATTGATTAGACATTGTATGAATCTGTTTGATTTCTTCATTATTTGTTAGAGAGTGAGATTAGTCCCGCGGTTGCAAACGCGCAAAATCTTCATTCCTTATTCGAAGAGGAGAGATAGGATGATTCATTCAGAATAGCATTGTTGTAGATAGATATATATTTTGCATTGCTATTTAAGTTTTAGTTCTTATGTATTATTTTATTCAAAACCGTTGGAAACGTGTATTTGCGGATTTCGCTTGTGTTTGAGCCGTTTGTCCAACTTCGGAAAAACCGTTTTCTTAAAAGCAAATCCTCTTGTTCTTCAAAGAGGCATACTTTGCTTGAGGACAAGCAAGAATCTAGTTGGGGAGAGTTGTTAGATGCCCAAAAGTGCTTATTTGAGCTATCATATGTGGGCATCTTTCACTCTTTTGCCTTGCTAAAATTGCCAAAACCACATTCATTTTACATGGAATGCATTACATTGATAAACAAGCTTGGTGCCTTTGATGTGTGTGTTATTGTGCAGGAAAGGCATGAATTAATTGATAATGAAGACACAACAAAATTGGCAAAGGAACCAAAGCAAACAAGCATTCTTTCTGCCAGCTCGCTAGGCGAGGATGTGGCGAAGCAAAACCTTCGCTAGGCGAGCTCCTGGCGAAAGGCTCCAGTAAATTGGTTAATTAATTCGCTAGGCGAACTGAAGGCGAAGTGGCAGCGAATTCAGTCTGTTTTGGTGAAATGAGCAGCCAGCACTAGCTCGCTAGGCGAGGCTCTAGCGAGTCCCCAGCGAGCATTCCAGTAGCAAAACCTCTCAACCTCGCTGGGGCGAAGGTTGAAGCGAGTTCTTCGCTAGGCGAAGGTCTGTTCGCTAGGCGAACATGACAGTTCCACAGGCCCAGTTTTCTCTGGGCGCAGGGGCATTTTGTGCCCATTTTGGCCTTCGCTAGGCGAGCCATTCTGCTCGCCTAGCGAACGTGACAGTTCTGCACTTGTCTATAAGTAGCAGGTGCCACAAGACCACTAGATACCACTTTTTACCAACTTTTCCATTTTTTGTACTTTCTCTTAGATATTTTACAGCATTGCTTTGTGGGGGATTTTATGCCCTAATTTCATTTCTCTTCATCTAGCAACCATCTTCCACAAAAAGAAGGTGGATTCCCATCCAACTTCGATCATTCGACTTGGATGTTGATCAACCCTCTTTTCTTACTTGCCGACCAAGCTACCATGAAAATGAGTAGCTAAGTCTCCATTTGTCAAGGTTAGATGTAGGTGATTTCCAAGCTTTGTGTGTAGATGTAAGGATCCTCATATGTAAACTCTTTAACGGTAAATTTATGATGAAAACTTTGTTTCTATTTAAAACTCTTTGTGTTGGTATTTGATCGAGAGATGTTTACCGATTCTTGACCTAGGTTTTCATCCAAACTTGTTTGTTAGCTAGAGATAGTAACGAATGATTTTGTTCACCATAAGGTTGAACCAAAACGTTGTCTTTTTGATAGATTGTGTTCGAGAGAAACAATGGATCAAAATGACAAAACTCACAATGGGTGTTCGAGAGAAACGCATTGAGAGGACTTTGTGAAATTATTTATCATCTAAAGGAGTTTATAATATTGTTGACCGTGCAAAAACATGCAAAGCAAATGTAATCATTGAAACCTAACTTTGATAATATTTCTCATATTAATCAAAACGTAACTTTTACCGCAATTAATTACTTTGTATGCAAGATAACTTGATTAAAACCCAAAACCCTAGTGTTACTTTAAGTTAAGATTAATTCAACCATTGAACGGCAGTGATATCTTACAATCTCTGTGGATACGATAACAAAAACCCGACACCTAAAAACTGTCCTTTCAACACCTAGCAATGGATGTTGCAGCTCGCTGAATCGAGTCTTAGGCAGTTACCTCTTTGTAATAGAACGGACTGACATGCCACAAGATCGGAGACGCATGGAAGGTCTAAAAAGTGGGGAAGCGTTGCCCTAGAGTTGTCATGCAATATGGACCCATGTGTTAGGATTTACAAATGGGAATATCTACCTAATGTTAGCATGCAAAGAAATAAGGGAATGCTACCTATGTTATCATACAAAGGGTTCTACCTAATGGGTGCTACCTAAACGGAACAAGAGTCGACGAATGGAGCAAGAAGAGGAGTGGGGTAAAGGGTAGATGGTGATGCACGAAGCAATCGACTTACAGGTAGATGGTGATGCATGAAGCAATCGACTTACAAGAGAAATGGCGATGCATGAAGCAATCGACTTACAAAAGGATGGATGAATACGTGCTGGTTCTGTTAAGTTTTGAAAATGATTACTCGACGTTGGATCGAACTTTTGATCTTGTTTTGAAATGGTTATCGGGTGTTCGTTTTAATTCTTGTATTAACAAATGAATAAAGAATGAAAGAATAAACATATACACTTCATGGGAGAGGGGTACATTTGTTATGAGTGGGGATTTTTCATGGTAACAAAAGAATAATAATATATGCCTCATACATCATACAAGTAGGCAACAGTTAATTAAACAGATAAGATAAGCAAACATGTATATGATCAAATCAAATGAATCAAAGAATTATATAAGGGAGTATTAAACAATGTATGAGAAGTATAAACATGTTAAGCAATCAAACAATAGAAGCATGGATGAAAGAAACAAGTATAAAAAATATCAGATGAATCGGACAGATGAAACTATGCACACAAAGGATCACTAAATAATTTAATCGGGAAATGAGGCAAGGACCAAATAAAATCAAGGTAAAATGCCTCTAATACATGGCATATGATATGAACAAGGGAGGATCAAAAGATCTCTTCAATTGCCATAAGCAATCCCTAAGTCAAACATCAATCATAGAAAAGTCAACTGAAAAGTTAAGTCAACTTGAAAAATATGAAATAAATAGTAAATTAATCAAGAAAATTATGAAAAAATAAACTAAATATGGTGGGGTCAGGACATCATCATCCCCCCAAAAGATTTCAAAAATAATGAGAATTAGTGTATAAATTAATTGAAATAAAACAGAAGTCAAATGAAAAGTCAACCAAGCAGACTAGGTCAAAAGTAAACCCAAAATAAATTGAAAATGGGGAATAAAATTCCCAGAAAAGGTCAGGTTGACCATGAGACATTCATCAACCCTCATCCCGAAAATCAGAACCTAAAAATAATTCTAGGTCATGAAAATAAAATCAAGAAATAAATGTGTATTAAAATGATCCACTTGAAATAAACAATTAAAATAAAATATTAACATTAAATAAATATGAAAATAAAAATTAAATAAAATTAAATAAAACATTAAGAAATGTGGAAAATATTTTTTTTGTATTTTTATGAATAAATACAACATTTTTAAGAATTAAAAAACAAAACAGCAAAATAAAATAAGAATAAAAAATGAAAAATGAAAATGAGTGTGACTAAAGGATCATGGGCCATGAATGGAGGGTGGGAACAGCAGTAGCGCGCCAGGCCCGGTCCAAATGGATTATTTAAGCGTGACACATAAATAAAATGTACATTTTATTTTTAACATGTGACTTTCCAACGATCAGTCAAGTGGAGTTTTAAATACTACAAGACAAAACACGAACGGGCGGACGAGATTAAGAGACGAACGCGGGATCCAGTGGTTACGAAGACGACACGTCTCATCTTCTACATGAAATGGAAACCCTAGCCCCATGCAGCTTGGAAACGCGAAAAAACAGTAATGTTTTGCTCATTTTCAACAACAAAATGCTCATGCTACAGTTCACGAAATGGCACGAAGTAAAAAGCAAAGTTTAAGTATGCAATGAGTAGAACATCATGGTGTTTTGTTTCAGTGAAAATAATGGCCTTAGCATAGAGAAATATGGACAACAAGACAACCACACGCACACGGACATGGATAGAAAACAATATCACAAACTCAAAGTTAATGACAATGCCTCATGTTGAGGGCTTAATAAACAAGCATGGCATAATGTTGACAACATAAAGCAAGCATGGAATGGCATGGTGTTAAGCATGGTAACATGATAAGCATGGTGAATCATGAAAGAAACAAGTAATGAACAAGTATGAATATGGCCATGGAAGAGAGTAGTAAAGGTACCTAGTGGAAAACAGTCCACTGCCTCTTGATATTGGAGGTATGGAGGGAAATGAGATGCTCTTGGTGCTTCAATGCTTGTGAAATGGAAGAGGAAAGAAATGGATCTTTAACTTGCCTTGCTTTCTTGCTCTTTCTTAGCTCGAAAATAGCAGCCACCACTACTTCAGATTAGGGTTTAGAAGCTTATATATGTTGGCTCAAGGTGTCCTTAATGGGCTTAAATCCAATCTGAATTGGTTATGTGCATTTAGAACAAAAGTGGCAATGTGAGGTGGTATTAGGAAATGGCTCATTTTCGCAAAGTTTAAGTGACTAGAAACAAAGGTACATGGCCAAATGAGGAAAATAATGTGGGCTGCTTGGTTTGTGCAGTATGGCATGGAAATAAGTCCAAGATGGTGACTTTGTGACTATGTATCTTGATGAATACATGACAAAATGACAAGGAAATGCAAACAGTTGGAAGAGTTCATGGAGCTTAACATTTTTCATGTTGGGCACAAATTGCAATGATGAGTGGAAAGAGGTGAAAAATGGCCATAAAATCGTGTCTCACCATCTGCAAAATGGCTGGGCCAGTTTGGCCTAAATGCTGCCTAAAAATTCAGTTCATGATGCCCACTTTAGATGAGTGCATCTCTCAAACCAATTATTCAAATGGGATGATTCCAAAAGGATGTGAAAGAGGACATGGCAAGGTATAATTGTTATGAAGAAAGTATTTTCAAAAGATACCTTGAAGTGCAAGAAATCTGGCCCATAAATCTTGACAAATTTTGAAGATTTTGGACTTAGAAAATTTTCTAAGTGTCCTAAAATAATGTCTCACTTTAACCAAGCATAACTTTCTCAATTTTGATATAAATGGAGCAAACTTTATATCTATAGAAATCTTGGAACAAGAGGAACAACTTTCATGTTGGAGAAATTTTCAGATGGAGCTTGCATCTTGATGGAAGATAGGATTAAAGTGAGTGCAACAACCATGAAAACTTGCCCTAAACGGAAAGTCAACCATTTCAAAATTTAGTAACTTTTTCAATTCCTGATTAAATGATGAATCCATGATTCAACCTTGATAAAATTTCACATGTAGGCTCCCTTAGGCATGAATTTTGAGATTCCACTCTCAAAATGTCAGGAGCTGACTTTTTTGGCCCTACAGTTGACTTTTCCCAAACTGTCTGATTCCCGATTCCATTGATCAATTGAAGCACCTCTCGCTCAAATAAAGAGCTGGTTTTTTTGTATGTAGTTCCTTGTGGACATATGGAGGGCCATGGGAAAGAGTTTCACCCAAGGAATCAGAAATAAACTGATTTTAAACCAAACCCTAGTTTTAGGGCAAAATGATCGGGAACTGATTGCACTGATTGCCAATGGATCTTTCTGAGATAATTGTGAATCTTCCTAGGCCAAGATGCCTCTCTAATCATGACATGAATGAGCCCCTCTACTTCCAACCAAACATTTCCTGTTGCAGGTAGTCATGAAACCCTAATTTCTGATTAAATGCAGATGCACACTCTGAGAGCTCTGAATCTTTCATTGATGAACTGAGGACCATAACAAGACACTTGGACCTCCTTGAGACCCTTGAGACTTGTATGCTTGGAAAATGAAGTCCAACTCTCAATCCTGCTTTGTGTGGGCTCCTTCTATTAAGGATTGATCAATCAAACTCTAATTTCCATGTCACTGATGCAGTATGAAATGAGTACGACCTAGTATGATGTCAATGAAATGTAAAACATAATCCCATGCTTCCAGGAAAAATGAAGGGTAAATTTTGGGGTATTACACCACCGTTGTGCCTAAGGGACATCCTGAGATTTTCGTGCCTACTACAAAGTTTCCATTTGACATAGCGTGCTAAAACCTAGTTCCTGTATGGAAAATCTCCCTAAAGCCTAATCTCTGTCTGGAAAACCCTCTGCAAAGTCCAGTTCTTGTCTGGATAACCTCTTCAAAAGCCCAATTCCTGTTTGGCAAGCCTCTTTCAAAAGTCCATTCCTTATTTGGCCCATCATCTCAAAGCCCAATTCTCATTGGCATGTTCCTAAATCCCAACTCGCTTGGCATCCCACAAATTCAAGTATGCATACGAAGCATAAGTTAGGCACTCATCCGTATTGACCCCACTTCTTCCTAACACTCGTATGTGTTTATCTTAAAGACATTTCTAGTACTCGTCTGTATTGGGGTCCAGCACTCGTCTGTGTTATTCTCCTTTTTTCAACGCTCGTCTGTAATAATTTCCAACACCCGTTTGTGTTAATCACTTTTCAATACTCGTTTGTATTGATTCCCTACACTCGTATGTGTTTATCCCCTTTTCAATACTCGTTTGTATTGAGTTCCAACACTCGTCTATGTTTATCTTTTTTTTCAATACTCGTCTGTATTGATTCCTAACACTCGTATGTGTTTATCACTTTTTCAATACTTGTTTTATTGATTCCCCACATTCGTCTATGTTTATCCTTGTTTCCATACTCGTATGTATTGATTCACTCGTCTATGTTAATTCTTTTCCCAATAATCGTTTGTATTGAGTTTCAATACTCGTCTATGTTTATCTTTTTTTCAATACTCATATGTATTGTACCAATTCACCCATCCGTGTCAATCCTTTTTCCAATACCCATCCGTGTTGGTCGCCAACACTCGTTTGTGTTTATCTGTTTTTCAATACTCGTTTTTATTGGTTCCCAACACTCGTCTGTGTTTGTCCTCTTTTCAACACTCGTCTATGTTAATTTGTTCTTTAATAATCATCTGTATTGGATCTCAACAATCTTCTGTGTTGATCCTTTTTCCAATACTCGTTTGTATTGAGTTCCAAAACTCGTCTGTATTTATCTTTTTTCAATACTCGTCTGTATTTGATTCACTCGTTCGTGTTAATTCTTTTTCCAATACTCGTTTGTATTGAGTTTCAACACTCGTATGTGTTTACCTTTTTTTCAATACTCGTCTGTATTATATCAATTCTCTCGTTTGTGTCAATCTTTTTTCCAATACCCATCCGTACTGGTCGCCAACACCCACTTGCGTTTATCACTTTTTTTCCAGTAATCATCTACATTAATACCCAACACTCGTATGTGTCAATGTTTTTTCAATACTCGTTTGTATTGAGCTCCTACACACGTTTGTGCCAACAATGTTTTCCGTACTCGTCCGTGTCAATTTTTTTCCTGTACTTGTCTGTATTGGTTCCCAACACTCGTATGTGTTTATCCCTTTTCCAATACTCGTTTGTCTTGAGTTCTAAAACTCGTATGTGTTAATTCTACACTCGTTTGTATTAATCTCCCCAAACTCGTTCGTGTTAATCTTTTTTTTGTCAATACTCGTCTATATTGAATCCCTACACTCGTCAGTGTCAATTCTTTACTCGCTTCTTCAGTACTTGTTTGTAATGACTTCTAACACCCGTTTGTATTATTTCTCGATCCAATGCTCGTCTATATTGAGTTCATACACTCGTCTATTTCAATTCTTTTTCCAATACTCGTTCGTGTTGATCCATTCTCAATACTCGTTCGTATTGATTTTCAATATTCAGTCGTGCTGACCCCTTCCAATACTCGTCTGTACTGGTATCCATCACTCGTCCATATGGATTTCATTCTTCTTCTTAACCTTTTGTTAGGAAATTTTCAGTACCTTATTCAGTGCCTTTTTTCTTATCCTTTTGCTAATGAGTTCTCGTCACCTTTTGTACGAGAAAACTATATCCCTGGTGTCATACCCAAAAATTTGCCATCCCCTTTTCATCTTTTCATCCAACTTTGGCTTAAGATTCATTTGTACATATTCATGCATCATTCATGTCCATCATTTATTCTTGATTAATACTTTCTAACAAGCATCATAGATTCAAGGTTTTGGGCTGATAAAAATCAGGGTTTTTCTTGAGGATTATGGTATTGCTCATCATATAGGGGAAACCATAATTCATTGATCCTTTGGGACCTTGATTCATGGATCCTACACCATGGTATTCTTATATGCATCCATTCCCTAACGCTTGACTTGTATCTTATGGGGTCTTGTGTTTGATCTTTTGAGCATTTGGCTTGACTGTTAAACCCTAATTGTGGGCCCATGGGTTGAGATGTGCTTATGGGGATTTGTACTTAGTTTGCAACCCTAATCAGGGATATTTGGTGCTTGAGTTCTTGGACTTTGCATCATGATCTTTCATTCATGCCTAAACCCTAGTTTATTTAGATCATGTTCTTGATGGACCATTTGATCCTTGTAACCCTATTTGTGGGTGCTCATCATTAGTGATTCGTCTATTGATCTTTGTTTTAGCTTGAAACCCTAGTTTAGAGGTTTTATCATTGAGTTTTCATGTTGGCCATTGCTTGTGCATAAAACCCTAGTTGTGAGCATTTAACCTTTGGTCATCATGTATTTGGCACATTGATCTGGTGATTGAAACCTTAATTTCTTAAGAGGGAGTATTAGATCACTTTGTCTTGCATCATATCTTTGCCACCAATCATCTTGGATTAGGGTTCATTGCATGCTTGTTAAAATTTTTTTTCATGATTCATTGTTTTATAGTTCATTTTATTGGCTCATCCATGATGCATTGATTCATGTTGTGAGTTCACTAGTTCATTATTCCATTTGCATTCATTGATATTTCTAGTTCATAACTTCATACACATTAATCCATTTCATGACGCATATATCATAATAATACATTTTAAACTTGAATTTGGTTAAGAAAATTTGATCGAATTTCAATAAACTAACCATTTCATACATAAATGTTCATTCAAACCATTCATTACATCATTTTACAAATAAAATTACAAAAATATGCAAGTTTGACCAAAGTTGACTTTGGTCAAAATTGACTTTTGGGTCAGCTTTGACCAAAGTCAACCACTAATCCCACTCTAAGCCCTATTATGTATCTTCTCCATCCCATCTTTGTAAGCCTTCAAGTGATTCATGTTGACCAGAACTTCTCCATGACCTTGCTTGTTCTTGAGTTCATGAAATGCCTTGGTCAAGTCTTGCTAGCTCATCCCCAAGCCAAAACTTCCTACAATCACAACAGTTCCAATTAACACGTTAGTTAACCCTCAGTTCTCAATAAATTGACAGTTTGATAATTCAAATTAACTTCACCCATATTTACACTAACATTTTACACCTAAGTCAATAACACTTCACTAAAAAACAAATTGCACTAGTCATTTTTTTTATCAATGAGCAAGTTCAGTTAATCAGTTTAGTTAGGAATTTCTTACTAACCAATTGCATTCACATTCTAATAAGAACAATCACAGTTCATCCATCACGGTTCACAATTTAACCAACATATTACCAGAATCCCTATTATTATATACATGCCAAACTAAAAGCATCATCACAATAACATCAGTTAATGAAACATGATTTTCAATTGATTAACCATTAGCATAACATCAAGTTATCAATTATCAACTCAAACGTACATTCAGGACAGTCTAACTAAACCTTACACTTACCTTAATCCAATATGCTCCATTATTCCAGCCAAGATAATAACCATATTCATCACCACTGCAGTAGAGTGTTTGAGCCAAGTAAGCCACCTTTTGACATCAACAACTCAAAGCAACTTTGACATTTTGATGTAATCTCGAGTTGTTTAAATAGGTTGCACAAGTCTGCAAAATCACATAATAGTCCCATATGAAAATCAATTAATAGTGAACATTTCTTAGACAAAATTAAGCAAATGTCATGACCATTTAAGACTAACAAAACTTGCATACTTGAACTAGCAGGTCATCATCAAAACCAAGGGAAATTCCACAACTGCTAGTTGACCTGCTACATGCATTCACCAATGGTAACAAACTAATCAACTAACTTTTTTCTTACCTCTCACAAACCGAAACTAACAGATAATTGAATCCTCAACTAACTTTTTCACCCTAACTAACTAACTGGTGTAATTACTGAGGTAGCCCTAACAATGTGGTTAATAGAGAACAAATTTACTCTTGGACTAACCAACCGAGTCCAAACTTTGTTAAACCCCTAACTTCTATAAATTCACTTGACTACCACCAATATTAGGGATTCCCCATAGTTCAATCACTTTCAATTTTCATCCTTTTCATTATCCTCTCTCTCTCTCTCTCTCTCTCTCTCTCTATATATATATATATATATATATGAATTCACCCTCACAAAAGCTCTATTACCACGCCATTGAAGCTTCACGTAGAAGCTTCTATCGATTGAGCTTGAACCCCAACCACATAATCTCTATCACACTCTCACGCACCTCTCAATCGCAAAATGATTCTCACAAGAACGTAACAACACAAAGCAAGATTTTTCCCTACAAACTAAAAGCATTAAGTAGAAGAAGAATTTGCAGGAATTTGAATTGAAGAATCAGAATTACCTGGCGTTTTGCCTATGGTATTTTCTTATTATTAGCTTCACCATAGATTTCGCGTGTATGTTCGTACATCTTGGCTTCTTCTTTGCATTCTGTTGTTAGCGCGATGTAGTACATATCTTTTGGAATTGAAACCCTAATCACATTGGCTCCAATTCCCTCTCCCTTGCATTTTATCTCTAGAATTTGATTTAGGCTTCATCTAATGATCCCTTCGATTTGTACGTTTGGGGTAAAATTGAAAGTAATTAGCATAGAGCTGAGAAAGAGGAGAAGGAGACAGTTAGTTTGAGCTTTAGCCTAGTGTGTTTGAGCCTCCACCCTCACCGGAAGCAATTTCAGGCGTGACATAGGCGAAGAACAGAAATCTCCATGAGGAAGGGCTTTGTTTGAAAGTAGGGAAATGAGGTTTGAGTCTTTAGACATTTCTGACATGTGAACTTAAGCCCTCATGTGTTTGGGCTTGGGAATATGGACCATGCATTTTTTGCTCCATGTACCTCACACAGGTCCACCACACCCCTATCTGGACTGAGTGCAAACCTTTAGGTACGGGTCAAATAACCCAGTTGCTCAAGGTATTCACCTTTGTTCATAGACTTTAATGCAATTCGAATCAAATGATTGACAAGTCTTCATCATTATAAGGAGAAACATGAATTCTTCCTCAACAATTTGAAAGTTATGATGAGAATCACATGCCATGAGCCTTAAGTAGTAAAAAAGGAATGAGAGTGGAGAATTCCTTAACTCATTCTGAATATTTTTGGGTATAGGATGAATGACCCAGTTGCTCATAGTATTCACCTTTACTCATAGAATTTAGTGTGGTTCATATCCAATGATTTTCAAGTCTTCTTCATCTTTCATTATCATCTCTTTCATTCCTGGGCAATCTTTTGATGTCTTTATCCCGTCGTTAGCCGGACTACAGAACTTTAACTTTCTCATTGCACAATGAGAATACATAGGCACGAGGATTCAGATTCTCCGTGAGCACCCTAATTATTAATTCTTCAATCACAATTATTTATTCTTTCCCGTTCATTAATCATTACCATCTCAGCAGTGCTTTACTGTCTTCTCTTTGGAACCAAATACCTTATCCCTTTGGATTCCCTGTATAATTTTGGGCCAATAACCAATGCCCTCGTTTGAGCCAAGAGATGTTTGTCTCATAGACAAACACTTAATTCCTTTGTTTTTGGTCCTTCTAATACAGTGATACCATGCCTTAGGCCTCTCACTTATTGGTTTATGTCCGTTTACTCTTCGATTCAGAGTTTATTCCTTCATGGATTCAATATACCATTCTATTTTGGTTTCAAATTGTTTGTTCCCTAAAGTGATATATTTTTCCTTGTACCAAACATCATCATCCTTTGGGGTCTCATACATATCCTTTTAGGAAAATTTAATCGGAGTCCACCTTGTGAACCAAAAGTTGTTTGCCTTATTACCAAACATTTAATTCTCTTTGTTTTCGGCCAAACCATATACAGTGATACCATGCCTTAGGCCCCTTACTTGTTGGTTTATGATACCTTTACTCTTTGGTTCAAAGTTCATATGCCTTTATAGGTTCCCATGCTACCATTGTATTTTAGTGGAAGTTATACTTTTCATCACTTCCGATCTCTCTCTTTTCTTTGTTCCGCATTAGTTACACGAACTACGGAGCTCTAATTTTCTCATTGCACGATGAGAATACGTAGGTAAGAGAATGTGAATCCTTGGAGAGCGTAATTATTATTTCTTCTGCCTCAGGGTACCACTCATATCTTTCATGATCCATCATCTATCTTCAGTCATAACCATTCATCCCCATACTTCATTTCTTTGAAACCAAATGCAGTTTTCTTTGGAATGCCGTATACACCCTTTTAGGACGATTTAATCGGAGTCCACCTTTGTACCAAGAGATGCTTTCCTTGACGCTAAACACTTAATTCTCCTTGTTTTCAATCATACCATATAGTGGTACCATGCCTTAGGTCGCCCACATATTGGTTACTGCTACCTTTACTGTATGGTACAAATTTCATTCCCTTTATGGATTCCAATAATACCCTTACCGTTGGCTCCAAACTATACCTTTTCTGTCACTTTCACTAAATCTTTAAATTCTTTCTACCTTGATTATTTATCTCTTCCTACCATTCATTTCCATGATCCATTACTCACTACATTCATTCAATATCTTCTACCATCATTCAATCCATGTGATACACCTCTCTCTTTGAGCTTCATCCAATGTCTGCTTTTAAACTGAGAGATGTTTGGCTTATTGCCAAACACTTAATTCCCTTTGTTTTTGTCCCACCATATAGTGGCACCATGCCTTAGGCCCCCCACATGTGGTTCATGCCAGTTTTACTCTTGGGTTCAGATTTCATCCCTTTTTAAAGTCAAGCCATACAATACTTTGGTTCAAACCATATTTGTTGTCACTCTTATTTTCACCTCCCATCATTACTTCTATGAACTACAACGTTCTGAACTCCTTATTCCACTGTAAGGATATGTAGGCATGAGGGCTCTAATCCTCTTCGAGCACTCTACCTATTCTTTTTCTTTTCCTTTACTCTTTTGTGAGTAATCTTTAGATAACACCCGTTCGAGCAAAGAACAATCACAACGGATCATGTTGAGTACAACGGATGTGAGGGGTGCCAATACCTACCCCTTGCATAACCGACATCCTTACCCATTTTCTCTTTACCCCATATTTTATCGACCTTTTCCCTTTCCTTCAGGAATAAATAAAGTTTGGTGGTGACTCTGTTGTATATTCGAACGTGCGATGCACTCGGGTATATTTCTGCTAGCTTCTGTTCGCGACTCTACTGGGGATATTCGCTACTTGGAATACTTCTTAGTCGCTAACAGGAGTCGAGCCTAGATTTCATTGTTTTCTTTGCTTTCTTTAGGTGTTTATCTTTATGCTTTACTCCCTTTATCTTTATTTTATTTATCGCTTCCTCTACTGCTTTTGCATTTGCATGCTCTATTATTCTGGATATCTATATATTTATTCTTGTTGGGTTGAGGTGATGCTACATGAGCGAAGCTCTATACCCGAGCTGAGTACATACACAAGATAGACTTATGGATAGTCGTGTTCACCTGAACCACATCCAGACTAGATTCACTTGGAAGTACTTTTGTCCTGCGAGAATTCGCTACGACAGAGTATTTTCATTTTGGATTGATGACTCTGGTAGACCTCTTTGGGACCACCTTTGGAGCATAATACATACATGTGAGGGGGATATGGGTTTTTGCAGGAAACCGTAGACTCTACATACCCTATTTCTCATGATACGTCTAACCTTTGAACTTACAACAAGCAGAATATACAGATCATCCAGAATATGCCAGAGCTTTGAATCTATGTTGATGCATATCATTCCATCATACATTTCCATCACATCATAATAAAATCATTTTTTGCATATGCATTTCATGGAATCCAAGAGCCCAGTTTGTTGATTGAGTACTCGAGACAAAGTATAACTTCTGACATAAGAGTCATTCATAGTTATAAGCTTGTGGAACCGCAATTGAAAGCTTTGAAAGGACTAGGGGCATGTCTGATTCTTGAAAACAAAGAGGAGTTCAAGAAAACCTATGGCAATCTCCTAGGAATTCTCAATACTGAAGTCAACACCATAATTGTTCACACTCTTATGAAATTTTATGACCCTCCACTGAGATGTTTTACCTTTCAATATTATCAGTTAGCACCGACTCTGAAATAATACTCTCATATTTTGGGGATTGGGGTAATCAATCTATCGGGATAAATTTTTCTATTTTATGTCTCTAATTTTTGCCTGGATCGCCCTTTCGGGTTTTCAATCCATCGAGACGCTCATTTTTGCCTAAGCCGCCCTTTCAGGTTTTGAACTTAGCGAGCTATTCTTTTCTTTTTAGGAGAAGTATTTCTTGACTGCATCGGCATTCACAGGACGGGTGAACTCTTCACCATCCATAGTTGTAAGAATCAAAGCACCGCCTGAAAAGGCTCTCTTAACAACATATGTGCCTTCATAGTTAGGAGTTCATTTTCCCCTAGAATATGGTTTAAAAGATACAATCTTCTTAAGCACAAGGTCACCTTCTATAAATACACGAGGCCTAACCTTCTTATCAAAAGCTTTCTTCATTCTCTACTGGTACAACTGACCATGACACATGGCAGTCAAATGGGAGCATCTCATGCCAATCCTTGTAGGTCATAACCATCTTTTGAATGATTTTCTTGATGTTCTTATTCACAGATTCAACAACCCCATTCATCTTAGGTCTGTAAGGAGAAGAATTATGATGTGAAATCTTTAAGTCTTTGCAAAGAGCTTCCACCATATTATTATTCAAGTTAGATCCATTATCAGTAATGATCTTACTTGGCACACCATACCAGTATATAATATGATTCTTGATAAACCTTACAACAACTTGCTTGGTTACATTTGCATACGATGTCGCTTCAACCGACTTTGTGAAGTAGTCAATAGCCACTAGAATGAAATGATGTCCGTTTGAAGTTTTCGGATCAATCATGCCAATCATATCAATTCCCCATATGGAGAAGGGCCATCGAGAGGAAATGACATTCAATAGTGTCGGATGAACATGAATTTTATCTGCATATATTTGACACTTGTGGCATTTCTTCACAAACTTGCAACAGTCAGATTCCATTGTTAGCCAATGGTAACCTGCTCTCAACTTCTTCTTAGCCATAGCATGTCCATTGGAATGGGTACCAAAGGAACCTTCATGGACTTCAGTCATCAATAAGTCTGCTTCGCGTCTATCCACGCATCTAAGCAGAACCATATCGAAATTTCTCTTATAAAGCACATCACCATTCAGGTAGAAGTTTCCAGCTAATCTTCTCAAAGTCTTCTTATCTTTCAAAGATGCCCCAGGTGGGTAAATCTGACTTTGGAGGAAACACTTGATATCAAAATACCACAGCTTCTCTTCTTTGATCTCTTCAACAATAAACACATGGGTTGGCCTATCAAGATGCATTACAGTCAAATTAGGAACTTCATTCCAGAACTTTACCACAATCATTGAAGCCAACGTTGCAAGAGCATCTTCCATCCGATTTTCATCTCGAGGGATATGATGAAATTCAACCTTTGTAAAGAAAGTTGAAATCCTCCTCGTATAACCTCTATAGGGTATCAAACCTGGTTGATTCGTCTCCTATTTACCTTTGATTTGATTCACAACTAAAGTTGAATCTCCATAGACATCTAAATACTTGATTCTGAGATCAATGGCCTCTTCAAGCCCCATAATGCAAGCTTCATACTCCGCCATGTTGTTCGTACACTTGAAAGTCAATCTAGTTATAAATGGAAAATGCGTGCCCTGAGGAGTAATAATCACTTCCCCAATGCCATTACCATACTGATTAACAGCTCCATCAAATATCATGCCCCAATGGGAACCAGGTTCTGGCCCTTCTTCAAGCAATGGTTCATCACAATCTTTCATTTTCAAGTACAAGATCTCTTCATCAGGAAAATCATATTGCACTGACTGATAGTCTTCAATTGGTTGGTGAGCCAAGTGGTCATCCAAGACACTACCTTTAATTGCTTTTTGAGATCAGTATTCAATATCATACTCAGATAACAACATCTGCCAACAGGAAATCCTCCCTGTTAAAGCAGTCTTCTAAAAGATGTACTTGATTGGATCCATTTTGGATATCAACCAAGTTGTATGATTCAACATATACTGGCACAGACGCTTAGCAGCCCAAGCCAATGCGCAATAAGTGTTTTCAAGCATAGAATACCGAGTCTCACAGTCGGTGAACTTCTTACTGAGGTAGTAAATAACATACTCTTTCTTTCCAGTTTCATCTTGCTTACCAAGAACACAACCTATACTCTCATCAAGCACAGTCAAATACATGATCACGGTTCTTACTTCAACAGGAGAATACAAGATCGGAGGCTCAAGCAGGTACTCTTTGATATTGTCAAAAGCTTTCTGGAAATCTTCGGTCTAATCACAAGACTGATCTTTCTGAAGAAGGTTAAATATAGGCGCACATGTGGCAGTCATATGCGATAAGAATATTGAGATGTAATTCAAGCGGCCGAGAAAACCTCTGACTTGCTTCTCAGTTTTGGGCGCAGGCATTTCTTGTATTGCTTTGACCTTGGCAGGAACAACTTCAATACCCTTCTCACTGACAAAAAAGCCCAACAACTTACCAGAACGAACACCAAATGTACATTTATTGGGATTCAAGCGAAGTTTGTACTTCCTCAAATGCTGGAATAGCTTCAACAAATGCTCAACATGTTCTTCTTCATCACTCGATTTAGCAATCATTTCATCAACATAAACTTCGATCTCTTTATGCATCATATAATGAAAAAGAGTGGACATAGCTCTCTGGTATGTTACACCAGCATTCTTTAAACCAAAAGGCATCACTCTATAACAAACTACTCCCCAGGGAGTAATAAATATGGTCTTTTCCATATCTTCGGGTGCCATTTTGATCTTATTATAACCGGAAAATCCGTCCATAAACGAAAAGACTTTGAATTTAGCTGTATTGTTGTAGTGGGGTATTCGTTACCTTTAGATTTATTGACTAAATCAAAAGTAAGCATACAATTCGAGTTGTCACCGCACTTCTATTTATCTAAAGGAAAGGTTAGAAAGCGAACAAAAACCAAGTAAGAAGTTTTATCAAATCAAAAACTAATAAAAATGTCAGAGATCTGGGTAAGGGGGTTGGTTATGAAATGGGAAGGTTTTAAGCACCCAAAACATCCTTAGTATTCTAAGGGAGCCCTTTTTGCAAATGTGTATTGTAGGTTGGTATTTGTGAAAATAATTTGTGCAAACAAGATTGAGGAGATGAGAAAGAATATACATTTTATTTACAATTTTTGTTGTTTGAATGGATAAACCCATTGCCTACGTACCATCACAAAGGTAGGATCAAAACCTCGTAGTTCGGGGTAGAAATCTCTAAAGATTGGTGAATTGATTTGATCAAAAAGCCTTAAGGCCTTTTGTTATCAAAGGGAGAAAACTCAACCTAAACCAACAATCCACCATATGAGGAGAGCTTCAACATACTAGTGAGGGTTCCACCCTATAATAAGTATGGAAGACTTATAGTCCAATCACTAAGGATAAGGTAAGTTTTACATCAACCATTATGATAACTCAAACCTATGGCTAATGTTTATGAAAAAGTTTTAACAAAGGTGTCCATTGGAACCACAAAAACAACTTGAAGTGAGTTGTATTTACAAATTAGAAGTATTCACAAAATGAGGTCAAAGTTGACTTAAGGTTTATTCATAATAAGTAGTAATGAAAAGAGTTTGAAAAAAAATCAAAGGCATAATGCCTAGGTTTCTAGTTTGAAATAATGTCAATGTTTGCACAAAATGAGTTTGGCTTGGGTTAGAGTGAAGAGAAGAAGCGAAGGGCTAGTCCTAAACATGCAAAGATGAGAGAAGAGATAAAACCCTTGGAGTTCCTTTTCTTGAGATCATAAAGATGATTCAAGATGCTCCTTTCCTTTGGACTTAGCAAGCAACAAGCAATCAAAACAAATATTATATCCAAGCTCCTAGGATCTCCATTTGGCTTGTCTCACTTAACTTGGATACTCATGACAATGGTCCTTCTTACTATCTCAAGATGGAATCCCTATCACACAAGAACAAACAATCAAAAAGTTCACAACACAATAAGAGGAAAGGACAAAGAGTGAGTTTAGATTAGGGGTCCTTTGAAGTCAACTTTAAGATTTTAGCATTCTAAAGGCATGAGGCCTAGTTGCTCTTCAACAAATTTAGCATTCTAAAGGCATGAGGCCTAGTTGCTCTTGAACTCCTTTAAGCATAGGTAAGATCATAATTCTAAGTCCTTTCTCCTTTTTGCATTGGGTTCACACAAACAAAGACAAAATAAACATAAAGCAACAATATATTTATATACAATAATGAGCTCAAATGAGCAAAAGGAAAATGACATAAACATAAAATATGAGCTCAAGTGAGTAAAGGGAAAAAAACAATATGAATAAATGAGCAAGAAAGTAAATTGCATTAAAGTAAATTGCAGGAATTAAATGCTTGAATTAAAGTTAGTAGTTAATGGTTAATGTTAGTGTGTCATAAGACAAATTAGCGCTATGTTAAGCAATCGTAAGTGGACTAATGTAGTAGTCACACCTATCTGAGGCCGGTCAATAAAACTATAGGCAAATAAACACAAGTTAGAGATCATGACTAGTAAGCCAAGCTCCTTCAACTTGCCATGCCAAAAGAAAAGAAGGAAAGCCTTGTATGGACTTTAAGTTTTTTGCTTGACCAAGAAGCAACCTATCTTGGACACAAAGCAATTCACTTGATCTTTGATCAAGTTGAATTTGATTTGGATCAAAGAAGGTTAAGCCTCTCATGTGTCAAGACCAACCACAAATCATTAACTCATTGGCCCAAAAATAAAAAGAAGAAGTGAGATGAAGATGAAGTGAAATGGATAAAAGGAGAATTCAAATGACATAATCAAAACACAATGATCAAATGTGAATCAAATCATCATCAACCAATGTAAAACAGAAGAGAAATGAAGTTTAGAGGTCAACAAAGTCAAACATATTTTTTGGTATTTTTGAAATTAAAATAAATGCAAAAATTAAAACGTTCAAAATATGGTCAAACCTCAAATTCAATTCAAATCAACTTAGATAAGTCCAATTGAATCATCATAGGTCTAACATGGTCAAACAACATTTGACAAGTTTTCTCAACATTTTTTGAAAACATAAACTATTTTAAAACAATTAAAAACAAAGAAAATAACACAAATGAATTAAAATCTCAAATAAATCTCAAATCAATTAAGAAATTGATGAGAATATTTTTCATAGACTTATCATGATCCATATGTGTTAAGAAAATATTTTTGGAATTTTTGGATATCAAAAAGTATTTAAAATGAATTAAAAACTATCAAAAACAAAATAATTCACAAAAAATAATAAATGAAGTCACAAAAACAATTAAAAATCAGATTATGAAACTAGATTTTTCAAGAAATTTTTTGATGTTGGTCTAATATTTTTATGACTTCAAATAAAATAATTATGAATTTTTGAAAATAAATGGAATTAAAAGAAAATAAAACAGAAAATAGAAAATGCCAAAAAACCAGGAGAGCTGGATCTAGTTCATTAATTGACGTGGTGTCATCCAAGGGCCCAGAGGCGCTGATGTACCATAGTCATTAGTCAAACGCGTGACACAATGGATTAAAATAAGTCAAATGAACAAACGGCCACAATTAGAACGTTGGAGCCAGATCCAAAGGCTCAGAGTCATCCACGTGGGGATGGTGGTAGAAACCACCATCTTCTCTTAGGGACCAACCAACTCCTGCCACCAGTTGCAGGTTTTGAAACTTTAATGAAAATACACAAGCGTGGTACCAAAATGAAGCTGGGGTGATGTACATCACCCCTGTAACCTTGGATTTCCCTCAAGATCTCTATTGAATGAGAAATCTGAGCTTGAAAATCCAGGTATGCAAACTGAAATGCTTCAAAACATAAAATCAAGACCACCACTGGCCTGCCTCTTGCTCGAGGACTTCAGAAAACAGTTTGAACACAAGCAATTCACATTGTATGATGAGATTCAGGTCAAAACAGTTTGATCATATACCTTTGAAGAGCAGCTTTGTGCAGCACGATCTACTCAAACTCTTGCTTCCACTTTGATTAGGAGATGGTGAGGATGCAAGGCTGAGAAATTGAAACTTGAAGATCAACTGATTTTATTGAAATTCAAGTTTGAAATTGAGAAATAAAAATCAGAATTCCTTTGAGTATGGTTGGGTTTTGATTTCAGCAGAGCTTTAGATTTCCTTAAGGTTCAATTTTGAATGTGCAAGGCATTGTATTTATAGCTGAGATGGATGCAAGCAAGTGAAGAACTCGTGTGCATGAAGCTTTGGGTCCTCCATGCATGGGCCTGTATAGGCGAATGTGACGCCCAAACTTAAGTGGAAATGCAAGATGATATCATACCAAGTTGAAATGGACGTGCATTCTGAGCTGCATTGGCTTGTGCATGAAATTACAAAGTGAAGTGCATATTTGATCATAAATGTTCCCCTCTTCAAAAGTCACACATAGAAAATCCAAACATAGGAATGTGAGTAATGGTTGTAAAGGTCTTGACATAAGGAACAAAATCTATGTTGGGAAAAAATCCATTTGGAGTTTGGAAATTTATGAAAACTGGCCTTGAAGTTTGAGGTACAAAACATGTCTTTGAAAAATTTGCCAAAAGTGACCAACTTCAAGCCCTTCTATTTCAATGATGCAAGCCTCAAATGGAACAACCTCCAACATTAAAAGTTGTAGACCTTTTCAATATGATCCATTTGGACTTACATTTTGCATCATTTGGATTTTTGATGAGAAAGTTATGGGCACTTGAAGTTGGACATTTTTCAAATTCAATGGTTTTGGTCCAAAGTGACCTATAATGTTTTGTATTATCACATGTGTTTATTTTAGTATTATAAAATTTTGTCCAACATAACATTTTAAGTAGACATATTAATCTTTCCAATTCAATTGGTATCACCTCAAAATAATGAAAAATGAAGAAGTTAGGTCCTTGGGAAGTTGACCCAAAATTAGGGTTTCAGTCAAAATGACATTTAATGTTTTGAAATGAATGATGACCTTCCAAGTTTCAAATGGATTTTTGATGAACATTAAAGTTGTTCATATGGTTCTTAAGAACATTTTTTCTCTTGGGGTCATCTTTATTTGACAAACACATCAAAAGTTAGGTCTCAGTCGATCTCAATTTGGTCAGATGATTTGACTGGTCAACTTCTCAAGGCCAAACTTAAAATCTTGATGAATGAATGATTGAGGATACTCACATAAGCTCATATATGCATAAAATTAATTAAATAACTTCCCTTGATTGAATTTGATCATAGTTTTAGGTTGCTTCATGAGCAAGGCACAGTCAATGCACAGTTGAATTAGGGTTTCCTTGGAAAATAAGCCTCAAGCCCTTTGGTTTATCTTGATCAAATTGGAAAATTGAGATACTTGGGAGACATATATGATGATTAGGAACTTTGTGGACCATTGTCATGCTTGCTTTCATCTTCATCTAGCCACTTCATTAAGCATAGGAGCCTCCTAGGAGCAATGGATCTCATGATTGCTTGAGCTTCAAAACAAAAGAAGTTAGTGACATATTTTTGTGCTTTTGGTTAGTAAACAAATAATAAAAGCAACAATATACAATACAAGCATGCTTGGTGGTCTCAAACTAACTCACACAAGTCCCAACCCTAGGGTTAAGGAGCCACACATGCTTTGATCCTTGAGGCAATGCAATGAGCAATGATATGATGCCATGAGGGATCTTAGGGTCAAAATTAGGGTCTCACAATTGTCTACCAACATATAAATGTGTGGCATAGGGAAATCATATTTCGGACTAGCTTTGTTCAAATCTCTATAATCAACACATATACAGACTTTTCCATCCTTCTTCGGAACAGGCACAATATTGGCCACCCACTGCAGATACTCAGCGGTAACAAGAAAACCGACATTAATCTGCTTTTGCACTTCTTCTTTGATCTTCACTGCCATATCAGGATGAGTCCTCCTCAATTTCTGCTTGACTGGGCATGTCTTGATAGGACCAAGCAAACACATCTGAATACTCTTGAAGAAGGTCAATCAACCCCTTCTTAACCTATGGACATAGTTGAGACCCAATCTTGACTTCCTTCACATCATCTTCGGAACCTAAGTTCACTAGCTCAATTTGTTCTTCGAATGGCTGAATGGCTTTTTCTTCATGCTCAAGTAGACGAGATAGTTCATCAATCTCTTCCTCGGCCTCAAACACAGGGAAATCAAAGTTAGGAGAGGGAGTAAGATCACGGTATTCAATGGGTTTAGGAACCAACCTGCATAATGATTTGATATTTTGATTTTAGAGAAATGAACTGTGACCAAATATTATGAAGATGGACAGTTATTATTTATTTATGTTTTTTGTGATTACCATTTTCAGAAAATCAAAAAGTAAAAATAAAAACATCATAGATGTGGATGAATAGAATTGCGCTTTATTGATGATAATTTGAAAATACCCAACAGTGTTCAATTCTCCCTTAGGCATATGAGAAGGATTTTTCTTAAAATAATGAAAAAAGAAAATTACTTAGAGCGATGGGCAATAACAGGAACATCAACAACAACCCAATTGTTGCAAGTCTTGCCATGCGTTACAAAGTTGGTGCAGTCTTCATCTTCATCACCTTCGATCACAGCAGCTGAGTGTTGTTCATTACCATGGATGAACCCTCCACTACAGAAACTCGGTTGCACTTCTTCAGCTCTAACATTAGATGGCCCTCGCTGGAATCCCAATCCGGCTTGGTTCTTGTTCTCGACGACCTCTACCATATGGCTCCATTGATTTATGTTGCCTGCCTCAATAGCTCTTTGAGCATCCTTGAGAGAAGACATGGGTGCCCCAGTTTTCTTCACTTCAGCAATATATAAGGCTTGGAATGGAGTTCCAACCTTCTCTTAGATTCTATACACGAAAAGGACGACAAATGGCTTACTAAGAGCGTTTTCTCTCCACAAACAATGACAAGCTTGCCATTCTTCACAAATTTCAGTTTCTAGTGCAGAGTGGATGTTACAGCTCCAACTTCATGTATCCATGGCCTTCCCAACAAGCAACTATAGGTCGGGTGGATATCCATTACTTGAAAACTAATTTGAAAATCACTCGAACCTATGTTCACTGGAAGGTCCACTTCTCCAATGACGGTCTTGTGAGAACCATCAAAAGCTTTAACAATCACACCACTGTACCTCATAGGGGCACCTTGATAGGATAACCTTGACATAGTTGATTTGGGGAGTACATTCAAAGAAGAACCGATATCAACCAACACATTTGACAACACATCCTCCTTGCAATTCATTGATATATGTAATGTCAGGTTGTGATTCCTTCCTTCCTCGGGAAGCTCTTCATCACAAAAGCTCAAGTTGTTGCAGGAAGTAATGTTAGCCACAATATGGTCAAACTAATCCACAGTCACATCTTGCTCAACGTAGGCTTGCTCCAACATTCTTTGCAATTCTTCTCTGTGCGCTTCAGAATTCATTAGCATAGACAACACTAAAATCTTTGAAGGAGTTTGGAGCAGGTGCTCCACCGCATTAAATTCACTTTTCTTGATTAATCTTAGTACCTCATCATCATCGTTAGTCTTCAATTTTCTAGATTCACCAGACTGATATATTTGAGAACTAACTGGATTTACTGCAGGCACATCAACCTTCTTACCAACTGAAATGTCTTCTATCACTTCTTTTGGGAAAACGGGATCGAAAACACGACCACTATGGGTCACTTTCGCAATATCTACAATATTCACAATAGAATTGGTCGTAGGCAACGAAACCTCTTGAACATTCTCCATCATTGTAGCATTATACTGGTATGAAACAGCTCTATCGAAAGCATATGGGATGGGGCCCACTAACCGTGTCACTAACGGTGATATCGATCTATTGAAGTTGTTACTGCTGCTGCTATCAAATTGAATCACTACCCGCTCTGGGGTTTTAAACACTAGAACAATTACATTGACATCATCTATATCCCATCATTGCAGGAGTTAGAGAAGACTGATTCTGAGCAGCTAGAACAGACTCCATCATAGCAGTTAGACGAGAAATCTCATCCTTTAATTCTCGGTTCTCTTGCTCTAAGTGCTCCATGATTCTGGGTTGATTGGCGCGAGTGTTGTATTGGTGAGTCAGCTTGGCTGAAGCACAAAAGAATAACCGATAAGACATCTGACAGAAGAAACCTATTTATGCAAATGATGCATGAAATGCAATGTTTTATTTGTTTTTATTTTCAAGGATCATAATATTTTATTTGCAAATATATAATAACAATAGTAACAATTTGATTGACCATAAAATCTCTTTTATTCATATAATTTGGAAGGATTACACTCAGTACAATTTCAGAAACCAAAATACAAATACAAGAAAATAGGAAACTAATCATCCTAAGGCCCCCCTAATAACAATGTCAGATGATCTGGCTGCAGGCGTGTACTTCCTTCGGATGCATCGGATCTCGGGCTCAAAAGAAGTCTTCATCAGAGCCTTCTCGAGGACAAGCTGTTCAACAATCTTCTTCCAAGCACCGGAAAGCTAAGGCATACTAGAGGAAGATGGACCATCTGGCTCTCTCTGTCTCTTTATTGCTCGGTCTTCAAGAAGTTCAATAAGTGCATCTTTGTCCTTCGACTCAAGCTGCAACTCCTCATGCTTTCGGCTCAAAGCATGGAACCTCTCTTCCCACATATCCTTCTCTTGCTTCATCTTGGAGAGTGCGTCTTCCAACTCCTCTACATCTTGGTTAGGGAAAGTTAATGGCTCAACCACAACCATAGACATAGTTCTCTCACAAGCATACGACATCTTCAACTCCAAAGCTCTTTTCTTCATCCAAGTAGTGTAAGCTTCCAAAGCTACACAGTTGCACAGACCAAGCTCGAACATTCCTTTCCTATGCACATTATGCCAAGCATGTATCATATTTGCTTCAAATGTTAGGGATCTTTACCCTCTTGATAGAAAAGGCATTCTGACTTAGTGTTATTAGGTTTGTCTATCAAGGGGAACCCAAGTTAACGACGAGCCAAAGAAGGGTTGTAGTTGATTCCTCATTGTGTACCAACGAGAGGCACATTAGAGAATTCACCACAACTATCAATAATATCCAAACTACTCAATGCGGAGTTATACCAAACTATACCATCATTAGTGAGGGACATAAGTCTCTGAGACCACCGTAGACATTGTTTGTTCTTCATAAAAGCAGGCGTTTGAGGCAAGTATGAAATAAACCACTTATACAGAAGGGGAACACAACACATAATAGTCCCACCACCTTTAGAATTCCTCAAAAGCAAAGAGAAGTACACATCACCCAATAGGGTAGGTACAGGATTCCCAATCAAGAAGATTCTAATGACGTTAACATCAACAAAACTGTCAATGTTAGGGAACAAAGCTAAACCATAGATGAGCAACACAAAGATGGCTTTGAAAGCATCCACACTACCAGCTTGAGCAAAGGCAGTAGCTTTCCCAATAAGGAACTCAGAAGTCAATCCAAACATTCCTCCTTTCTTCACCCAATGAGCCTCAATCTCAGACTTTTTCAGATGAAGAGCTTCAGCTATGATACGAGATCTGGGAATCTCCTCTAATCCACTGAAAGGCACCTTGTCAGAAACAGGTATTCCCAAGAGGTGGGCATACTCTTCTAACATCGGCATAAGCTGATAATCGGGAAAAGTGAAGCAACGGTAGAGAGGGTCATAAAACTGAACCAACACACTCAAGAGTCCTTCAACTACGTCAACAGATAACACAGATAAAAGTTTCCCATGACGTTGCTTGAAGTCCAAGGGATCTAATACAAAGGATGACAACTTCCTTAGCTCTTTGAAGTCGGGACATCTGAAACTGTACTTCTTAGTGTTCCTTCGTCCATAATCCATGGTCTGAAAATATTTGCAAATGAAACCTTAGTTCCTTGAAATTGTTTTTCGTGTGATGAATTTTATGATGCGTTGAATGCATGAATACAACAATCACAAATAAGGGATCACACAAAAGGCAAACAAACAAAGGTCAAGGGATGAATCAAGTCATTGTCAAGATCAATCATCCATGTTGGTGGATTATGGTTTTCACCTTATCAACACCCAAGTTCCATTTATAATGATAAAACTTGATTGGATCAACTAAGAATCAAGGGTTTGTTGTGAGTCACGAGCATGGAGTCAGGTTAAGCACCATCCCAAAGGAGTGTACAAAGGATAAAACCCTGTAAATCATGTTCTAAAAAAGTTCCTAGAGTCTTAATTCCATCTATCGAATATTATAGGTTAGGATGAATAACTCATCAACCCATAATATTCTCAAGAGAAACTCGTCTGAGTGTAGTATCGCGTAACAACTGTTATGAAGTCTACACTTGAACAGTCTCCGCACTACGTCCTAAATAGGCCAAGTGGGGTTAAATGTTCTAAGGTCCTCAACTTTTTGGACCCCAAATCAGAGGAAGTAATTCCTAACCACAAATAACTTGTGTGACATTAATATCTCCAAAAGGGTATCCACTGAGTAGATAGATCTCAAGCCAACTTGTTAAGGACTACTTCACAGAAGTCGAACATGACCATACCATCCTCCTATCTTAACTTCACTCAAGTTCGGGTTAGAACTTATCTCACCACTCAGAGATCACCAAGCACAACAAGAAGATTATATCACACAAACAAGTATACAAACATCAAATATAGAATTATATACACATAAAAAAGTAGGCTAAACCCACTGAGGACTACTCCCCAGCAGAGTCGCCACTTAATTTCTATAGTGGTAAATTCATGACCATTAAGCTATGAATAAACTTAACATCAATAAAACCAGAGTCGCCACCACGCTTTTATTGTTTCCAAAGGAAAAGGGAAAAGTACGAACAAAACCCAAAAAGATAAGAAGTTTCCAAATCAAAACTAATAAAATGTCAGAGATTACAGGTAAGGGGTTTGGTTATACAAAGGGAAGGTGTTAGCATCCAAAGTGTCCTAGGTACTCCTACGGAGCCCTTTTTTATGTGTGTATGTGTTTTTGGTATAAAAGATGTTTGAAACAAATAGAATGTGGGATGAGAAAAAGAACTCATTGATTATATTTTTGTGTTTGACAAGACCTTCAGACTTATGGCTACGTACTAACATAAAAATGAGGAATCAAAACCTCGTACTTCTTGGTAACAATTTTAAAATGAGTGAGTTTGAGTGAGTGTTACTTCTTTTTGTCTTTTGAAATTTTAAGTCAATATGATTAGATTGATTTACAAGTTTGTATGAGAAAAGAGTTTTAAAATGCAATGGCATAAGGCCAATGTTTCTAATTTTCAATAAAGTCTAAGTTTAGAAATCACAAGCAAAGAAATTTTTAAAATGGGGGAGAGATTTGAAATTTAAGAAGTGGGAGGAGATGAAGAGACTAATCCTAAGCATAAAATTTAAAAGTTAAGAGTTGAAAAGATCTGACCAATGGGATGCAATCCAATAGACAAGAATGTCATATAGAAACCCATTTTTTCCTTTGGACTTTAAATCAAGCAATACCAATAAGCAAGTAGAAATATGAAGATAAAGGCATCAAATAAAGATATCTACATCCAAGCAAGCAACTTCACAGTCTTCTTTTTAATCTTCCATGTATCAAATGACATATTACTTGAATGGCTCAGAATAAGGCATTAGACACAGGTTAAAAGTAATATTTGCATCAAGACCATGTAGCAGATGAATTCATATTGATCCCAATACTTGCATCAGATGGAAGCTCAAATCTCAATAACTTAGTTTTAGAAATGTTGATATTGGCCAAGTCCTTTTGCATAGGGAATGTTGCCTAATTCTAATTCCAAAGCTCAGATCAAATCCAATAGTCCGCACAAAATTTTTTTAGGGTTTTTGTTGTTTATTAAGTATTTTAAGGTCCTAATACCACAAACACAAACAAGATACACAAACAAATATATAAAATCACAATATATGGCTCAAGTGAGCAAAGTAAAAATGGCATAAACATAAACAAGTTAAATGATATGTAAATGGCAAATGAAACGGTAAATGACTTGAATTCAAATTTCATAAAGTAAATGACTTGAAATTAAAAGCAAGAATAATAGGAGCTAGTCAAATGTTAGTTGATTAGAAGTTAGTGGAGTTTTGCTTTTCACTTGATTAAGTCATTCTTTGGAGAACACTCAACCTTCTATTCACAAGCATGGATCCTTGAACCAAGACATCTTCCAAAGGAAGGGAAAAAGGCCAAGTTTCCATACAATACAATGAAAGGGGGGAGACTTACAATCTCACTTACTAGAATGTTATGCTTTTGAGTCAAAATTTAGCAATATGTTAAGCAATCGTAATTGGACTTATGTAGAAGTCACAACTATCTGAGGTTGGGCAATAAAAATTTAGGTGCTAATGCATGTTAGAGATTTGGTATAATGAACCAAACTCCTAAAATATACCACACACAAAAAGAAAATGATCAAATGATGGACCTAATCTCATCTAGCACAAAGTTATTGATGAACCAATTAGCCTTAGGATATTGAGACTTCACTGGTCAATGAAATGGATGGGATAGAATGGGAATGAAAATGAAGAGGGAGGAAAGATGAGAGAAACACAAATTGGTCATGGAGGAATTTTATCAAATTAAAATCATTCATTCATTTTGGGAGATGAAATGTACATTTCATCAATCCTCTAAATCTAATGATTTTAATCCAACAAAAGTTAAATCAACCTTGACCAAGGCCCAAACAGATAGTCAAACTTCACAAGTCAATAAAAAGGGCTCAACACAATTTCTACACAATTAATCAATTAAAAATCAAATAAAAATGCATTTAAATTGAATTATGTTTGATCAAAAACCTAAAACCTCTTCAAAACACCAAATAAATGGACAAGAGATTTATCCTAGGTCAAAGGACCTTAGACAAAAAATTTCATAATTTTTGAAAAGTCAGAAGTATTTTTAAACAATTAAAAATATGCACAAAAACAATTAATTCATGAAAAATATTAAAATTATTCCCAAAAAACTGATTTTAATTCAGGAAATGAAAAAGGAAAATATTTAAAGATTTTTGGTGAAATTCCCATATTTTTAGGATTAAAAATGAAATTAATATGAATTATTCAAAATAAATGGATTAAATGAAAAATCAGAAAATAAAAAGAAAATAAAAAAAACAAGGGTTATCAGATCCCCCTCATTAATTGAGGTGGCAAATCTGATGGCCAAACGCGCGCATTCCACCAACACCTCAGTCAACTGTGCCACACGAGTGGTAATCAAATTGGATGGATGGGATTAAAACGTGAGAACAAAATTAGATGGCCTGGATTGTTCCAACGCACCACTGGAGCCCTAGCTCAGATCATCTTCTCTGGTGAGCACCACCGGTCTGGTCCAAGCTCAACTCATTGGAAAATGAAAAGTGAATACACTAATTTGAAGGAAAAATGCTCAGGAGCACGAATTTGGCCTCAATTTTCTCCAATTCCAAGTATATAAAAAGATACAGGGATTTGAATTTTGAGGATAAAGCAACTCAATCTTATTGCCTATATTGATAGGACTTCAGACAACCAAAAATCAACAAGAATGGTGAAGAATTGAGGGAGAATCGAAGAGATAAAAATTCTGGAAATTTTCCTTCAATGGAACTTCAGATTGGCACGATCTTGCTTTCAATTATGCTTGGCCTTGCTTCAGATGCTTGTCGGAAGTGAAATGGATCAAGGAAAGGTATGGACTCTTGGAGTTTCAATCTCAAAACAGATGGAGAATTGAAACTCGATTTTCAAAGAAAATCTTCAAGCTTATCCTTCAATGGTGAGGGTTTGGGGTTGCCGGTTCAAAGCTTGGGCATGAGATCCTTAATTCTAAGCAATGAGGGTCTTATTTATACGCCACGAGATTGATTTCTACACACTTCCAAATTTGAAAATTTTGTGAAATTCTACTTGCATGCTTGCATGGGCGTGTTCTAGGTCCATCAAGTGATGTAATCTGATCCATATTTGAGTGTAAACCGTGCTGGATTCATGTTGGAAGGTCATGCAATTGTGTATGAAAAGTGGAAGTGGAAATCATCCAAATGGTTCTTCAATTTTCACCCATGCACAAGTCCTTCATACTTTGGCCAAATTAGGTGATATTGGACTTTTTGGAAAGGTGGGATCAAGGGGAACAACTTTCATGTTGAACACTTTTTCATTTGAAGCTTGGATCATGATGAACATTAAGGTGGAAATTTGGAAAATCAAACATATTTGAAAATTTTCTAAGTCCCAAGTCAAATATTCACTTCTTCCATCTTGAATAACTTTTTCTATGGACTTCAAATGAGAAACGTTGCTTTATAAAAGTTGTAGCTATTTAAAACCTATTCAATTTGGTCACAAATTTGACCTCATTTGGATTTGGCATGAAGGAGTTATGCATTTTAGAAGTTGAGGAAACTCACTTGTTCAATGTTATTGGCCCAAAATGATCTATAACATTTCCTCTTGGAACATGCATTTGCAAGTTGAATTTGAGCTTCCTCAAAACATAAAAGTTGAAGTATACATCTTTAATTTTATCATAGAATTCTAATGGATTTCATCTCATAAAGATTGAGAAAGTTATGGTCTTGGGAAGTTGACCTCCAAACTAGGGTTCAGACAAAATGACCTAGAATCTTTCACCATAGAAAATGACTTTCCAAGTAAAACTAGCTCTTGACTTCAAAACGAAAGTTGTTTGGAATGTAATTTTGAGTAACGTTTCTCTTAGAATAATTTTCATATGATACAAATTGTAGGATATAGGGTCTAGGGAACCCCATTTTTGACCAGTTTACTTTCTCTTGTCAACCACCATGAACCATCTTGCTAGCTTGACATTCTCTTGACTTTTGGGACTAATGGAGGATCATATATGCATAAGATGATGTAATGTGAAGTATCCCTTGAAATATTTGATCTATTGTTGAAGAAACTTGTTGAAGAAGTCACACAAGATACCCAGATGAATTAAGGTTTCCAAGGCAAACGAACTACAAACTCTTGATGATCTCTTGATTCAAATAACATGTAAAGACCATGGGGATCTACATATGATGCTTAGAGCCAATGTGAACCATTTCTTGATTGTGCTCCTTGCATTGAGGGTCTCAAACCCTAGATATGAGCTTGATGGAGCATATGTGAGCATACACACTGCCTACAAAAGCAACAAACTATACATTGACATATTTTTGGTATTTTGGTTAGTAAACAAATAAAAATTAATTATGATACAATCAAATGTGCTTGGTGATCTCTCCCAATGCAAACCCAATGGGTGGGGGTAAGGAGGGTCCAAGGTGTGATCCTAATGCCAATGCATATGATGAGATAGCATGAGGGATCTTAGGATCAAAATTGGGGTCTTACAGTAGGCATGAGACTTTAAAAGGCTTGGAAAACACCAAATAATGATAAAATGCTTTGTTTCCTATCCTTTAAATCTTTTAACAAACAACATCTTTTCAAAACAAAAATATACATATTTTAAAAGAGGTTCCCATTGAGTACCATGGATGTTTAGGGTGATAATATTTTACCTTTGCATAACTAACCCCCAAACCCTTGTTCTATTTTATTATTTTTGTTTTAGAACTTCTTTGGGCTTTGTTCGTACTTTTTCCCTTTTTCCCTTTCGAAACAATAAAAGTGTGACGGCGACTCTGGCTTTGTGAGTTAAGTTAAGCAATAACTTAATCTCAAAAATTTTAACGTTGTAGAAAAGTGGCGACTCTACTGAGGATTAGTCCCTAGTGGGTTAATCCCATCTTTTCTTTTGTGTATATATTATGTTTGATGTTGTTTGTTATTGTTTGATCTGTCTGGTGCTTGGGGATCTTTGTGTGGTGAGATAAGTCTTATACCTGGACTTGAGAGTTCTTATGATGGGAGGGTGTTATAGTCATGTTTATCTTATGTGGAGTTAATCCTTAATAAGTTGACTTAAGATCCCCCGTTAAGTGGAGGCCCCTTTGGGATTACTGACGTCACATGAGTAGTTGTAGTTGGCATTACTTTTTTCGACCAATGAGCCCGAGAAGCTGAGGACTTTAGAACCGTTAAACCTTCTTAACCTTTTTAGGACATAGTGCGGTGGCTATTCAGGTGTAGACTTGAATTAGTTGATACACGATACTACACTCGGACGAGCTTCTATTGAGAATACTATTGGTTGACGAGTAGTTATATAAACTGATAATATCCAAAAAGATGGAATTACGACTATGGGAAATTTTTAGAACCTTGTTTTACAGGTGATTATACCCTAGTACATACATTGTGGGTTGGTTCTTACCCTTGGCTCCATGCTTGTGACTCTGAACCTTCGGACCTTTTTTGTGTGCTTTGTGTGACCTTGTTTGTGATTGTTGTATCATGCACTCAATGCATTCATAAGAATTTCACTCGATTTTCAAGGAACTTAGATACTCTTGTTGCAAACATCATAGATATTTTTATCATGGATATTGGAAGAAGGGATACTCAGAAATACAGTTTCAGATGTCCCGATCTCATGAAACTAAGGAAGCTAACGTCTTTTGTGGATGTTCCTAAGGGTTTCAGAGACCGTTTTGGAAGATTTTTATCTGTCCTATCTACCGATGTTAAGAATGCTCTTCATTGTACTTTGGTCCAGTTCTATGATCCTATCTATCGGTGCTTCACTTTCCTTGATTATCAGTTGTTGCCTACCATGGAGGAGTATGCGCAACTTTTAGGTCTACCCGTTTCTGATAGAGTTCCTTTTAGTGGGGTGGAAGGAATTTTTGAACCTCGGGTTATTGCCGAAGCCATTAATTTGAGGAAGTATGACACAAATGTCAATCTCACTGTGAAAGTAGGTATCATAGGATTGACTTTGAAGTTTCTTTTGGAGAAAGCTTTTTCTTTTGATGATGCTAGTAGCCTGATGGCCTTTGAAACTATTCTTTCCTTACTCGTCTATAGGTTGGTATTGTTTCGTATTAACAATTTTGTTGATGTTAATGCTATGAGGATCTTCTTGATAAGGAATTTGGTTCCAACTCTACTTGGCGATACTTATTTCTCCATTCATCATATGACTTTTAAAAGAGGTGGAACTATAGTTTATTGTGCGTCTTTACTGTACAAGTAGTCTATTTCTCACACTCCGCAGTCTCCTAGCTTCCAAGAAAACAAGGATTTTTTGAGGTCGTCTCAAAGACTTATGTCTCTCACTAATGACAACATTACTTGGTACTCTTATGTTTACGACAACGTCAATATTATTGATAGTTGTGGGGAGTTCTCTAATGTGCCTCTTCTTGGTACACAAGAAGGAATCAACTACAATCCAGCTCTGGCAAGATGTCAACTTGGAATCTCTATGAAGGACAAACCTAATAACAATTTCTTAGAAGGTTTATTTTAATTCTAGGATAGTGCATGCTTGGCACAATATTCATAGTAATGGGAAATGTGAGCTTGGATTGAGGAATAGTGTAGCTTTGGAGCCTTAAACTAGTTGGTGAAGAAGGGAGCAAAGAAATTCAAGATGACATACACTTATGAAAGACCTATGTCCTTAGTAATGGTTAAATACCCCAATACTAAGGGCATATAGGAGTTTCAAGAGGCTTTGGATAGGATGAGGCAAGATAGGGATGATTGGGAAGGAAAATTTCACACATCACACCTTGAGAAAGTAGAATTGTAGAAGCAGCTAAAGGAAAAGGACGACTTGATAGAATTACTCGAGCAAAGCGTTGTAAATAGAACCAAAGGCCAAGAGGGTTTATTTTCCTCTAACAATTCGTCATCTAATCATCTCCCTACTTCTGGCGTTTAGAAAGGCATTATTGACCAGCTCGTGATAGAAAAGGATGTTATGAAAAGAAGCTACGAAAGAGAGATCAAAAGGCTTCGCAAGAAGTGTTGGCTTGGAGTTGGGTCTTCATCGGACATGAGTCCATAGATCTAGTTTCTTTCTGCTTATGATCATTCAAATTGTATTTCCGATTGTAATCCTTTTTATTATTAATAAAATGAGATTTTAGTACATTGGAATGTGTTATCATTATGTTTGTAACTTATGTCTTAAAGTTTCTTGAAAAAACAAATAATAATAATATTCGCATTTGCATATCACACATCATGTTGCATCTTGGTCTTGCTCTGAGAACGTTTTCCAAGGGTCTTATTTCTTTCTTGTTCTTCATTTAGATGAGTTATCTCACAGGTACAATACTCCAGTTAATCAGTTGAGAAAGATGGACCACCTAGAGCAAGAGAGTCATGATCTCCCTGAAGAGGTAACGACTTTGAGGGATGGATATGAAAGGCTTACTGCTATGATGGAAGCTTTAGCGGCTGCTCAGAATCAGCCTCCACCTCCTCCTCTGACTCCGCTTCAAAGGATCATTATTTTCGATATTGTCTCTACGCCCGTCTCTTTGGCTCCTATCAGTGCTCCGCAGCACCACATGCCTTCTGGTTTCTCTTGGGGCATGCCTCCCAACTTTCTGCTTGAGGGGTACCAACCTAAAGTTCCAATGAATCAACCTATGATATCAGTACCACCTCTCGTGGTTCATGTTGTTCCTTATGTTGAAGAACTTGTTTTTCATGTTGACCAAAGCGAGACTGTTGGCGTGTATGAGAGAATGGACAAGTTCCAAGATCAATTTCAGGCTATGTAGAAAGAGATTCAGGATTTGAGGGGGAGAGATTCGTTTGGGAAAAATGCTCATGATTTGTGTTTGGTTCCCAATGTGAAGATTCCGCATAAGTTCAAGGTTCCAGATTTTGAAAAGTACAAAGGAAAATCCTGTCCTCTGATTCATCTGGTGATGTACGCTCATAAGATGTTGACTCAGACTGAAAATCATCAATTGCTGATCCACTACTTTCAAGACAGTTTGACTAGGGTTGCTCTAAAGTGGTACATAGGGCTCGACAGTACTCATATCAAAATGTTCAATGACCTAAGTGAGGCTTTCGTTCTCCAGTACAAATACAATGTCGACATGTCACCATACAAGGATCAACTCTGTGTTATGTCTTGGAAAGATAAAGAAACCTTAAAGGAGTACACGTAGAGATGGCGCGAGATTGCTGCACAGGTAAGTCATCTGTTGGAGGAAAAGGAAATGACAAAGTTATTTTTAAAGACATTGAGTCCATTCTACTTTGATCGAATGGTTACAAGTGCACCTAGTGACTTTACTAAAATGGTGAATATGGGTTTGAGGTTAGAAGAAGGTGTCGTGAAGGATGGTTGAAAGAAGGTAATTCATCTTATGGTTCCAGAAAATATGGGAACGATTTACCCAAGAATAAGGAACATGATGCAAACGCTATCTCACAAGAGAGGTGTATAAGACTTCCAAGGAACAATCAACATCATCAACATGTGGCGTCTATAACACCATGGATTAATTCTGCTTCAGTTACTCAAGCAGCGCCGAGTTATCAACCGCTTTTCCAACAATGCATGAATCAATCAAATTAATACAATCGTATCTAGAGAAGTGTACTGTTTGACAAATTTTGATGACTTATGCAGAGCTATTTCCTACTTTAATTCATAAAAATTTGGTGCAAACAAGAACTCCACCAGTTGTTCCGAAAGACTTCCGTGGTGGTATAAAGTTGATCAACATTGTGTATTCCACCAAGGAGCACCTGGCCATGATATTGAGAATTGTTTTTCCTTGAAGGCTGAGGTGAGTAGGTTAATGCAAAGTGATATCTTGTCATTTGAATATTCCAATCCCAATGTACAAACTAATCTGCTGCCCAAGCATGGCAATGCGACTGTGAACATGGTTGAAGGATGTCCAAGAAAGTAACGAGTTTTTGATGTCAATTTAATCAGAAGACCCTTTGTTGAAATGCACACAACTTTATGTGAATTGAGCTATTATGAGCATGGATATGCTTCTTGCCAAGTCTGTTCTAGAGATTCCCAAGGATGTGCCATTGTGAAAAGAGACTTGCAAGAGATGTTGGATCAAAACCTTATTCAAGTTACGAGGGATATAAATGAAGATGAGCATAAGGTGAACGTCATAATTCCCTGTTTTAATCTCCCATAACCGATTGTGATTGCATATGATGGTCAGAAGACTGTTGTTTCTCCATTGGTTATTCGTCTGACGGGTCCTTCGCGTTACGAATCTGAAAAAGTTGTGCCTTACAAGTATAATGCTACTATGATAGAAGATGGAAAAGAAATGCTCATTCCTGATTTTACGTTTGTTGTGAATATCGCCAATGTAAGTGGTGTGACCCGAAGTGGTCAGGTATTTGCTACTGTAGCTCCTAAGAGGACTGAAGATGTGGTGATAGAGAACTCGAGTTTAGAGAAAACTCCTTTTGTACAAGCCAGAAAGTCCAATATTATGAATTAGAATGCTGATCAAGTTTAGGTGTTGAAGTTGATCAAGATGAGTGATTTCAATGTAGTGGACTAGTTGCTGCACACTCCGTCCAAGATATCCGTGTTATCCCTACTGATGAGTTCGGAAGCGCACCGAGAAGCTTTGCAGAAAGTCCTAGAGCAAGCCTATGTGGACCATGACGTGACAATTGATCAGTTTGATGGCATTGTGGCTAATATGACCGTATGTAACAATTTGAGCTTCAGCGATGAAGAGTTGCCCGAGCAGGGGAGGAATCACAATTTGGCTCTACATATCTCTATAAACTATTAAGAAGATTCCCTATCTAATGTGCTGATGGATATTAGATCCTGTTTGAACATTCTGCCCAAATCTACGATGTATAAACTTGCTTACCAGGGTGCTACGATGAGATTCAATGGAGTTGTTGTGAAGGCCTTTGATGGCTCAAGGAAGACTATAATTAGGGATGTTGATCTCCTTATAAAGATAGGTCCATGCTTATTTCAGATCACTTTTCAAGTGATGGATATTCATCCCGCCTACAGTTGTCTCTTAGGACGTCCATGGATTCATGAGGCTGGGTCCGTAACATCGACTCTACACCAGAAGTTGAAGTTTGTGAAGAATGGGAAGTTAGTGATCGTGGGTGGTGAGTAGGCTATCTTGGTGAGTCATCTTTCTTCATTTTCATGCATTGATGCCAACGAAACTCAGGGGACGTCATTTCAAGCTCTTTCTGTTGATAATGTTGCGTTTAAGAAGAACAAAGATTCCATGTCATCCTTGAGAGACGCTCAACATGTGGTCAAGAATGGTCAATCTTCTAAGTGGGGACAAATTGTTGAGCTTATTGAAAACAAGAATAGAACGGGTTTGGGTTTTTCACCTGGTGTAACTCAAAGATATCTAAGGCAAATTCAAGAAGTGTTTCATAGTGTTGGCTTTATTTATTCTAAAGATCAGTCTTCTGCCGCCATCTTAGAAGACGACGAAGAGAAACAAGTACCAGACTTTGTGACATGTGGGTCGGTGTGCCAGAATTGGATTGTCGTTGATGTCCCTTCTGTTATTCACTTGTCAGAGTGATATGTTTGTCTGTTTTTTTATTTTCAAAATCCTTTCACTGTACCCATGGTGAAAGAGAATCTATGTGGGCTTTATTTCAAACTTCATTATCATTAATAAAATGTTATTTCGTTTATCTATATTATGTTTTTCCTTTTTTCTTATTCTGGAAAATGGTAACATAAAAAAATAATAATCACTTTTATATCTGCATCATCATGTGTGTCTATTTGTTCATGTTCTAAAAACAAGCATAAAATCATTGTGCAGATTAATTGTTAAACCCATTGAAAGCAATGGCCATATGCCATATCCCAACTTTGAGTTTCCTGTGTTCGAAATGGAAGAAGAGGATAATGAAGAAATTCCTGATGAGATTTTTCGGTTGCTTGAGCACGAAGAGAAGACCATTCAACCTCACAAAGAGTCGTTCGAAGTGATTAATCTGGGTTCTGAATATAATTAGAAAGAAGTCAAGATTAGGTTGCTGCTTTGTCCAGATGTTAAGAAGAGGATAGGAAAGCTTCTTAAAGAATATGTAGATGTGTTTTCTTGGTCTTATCAAGATATGCCAGGTCTTGATACTGATATTGTTGAGCATAAGTTAAGCATAAGTTGATAAGAACTCACCCTCATATGGCTGTTAAGATTACAAAAGAAGTTCAAAAGTAGATTGATGTTGGTTTCCTTGTTACTGCTGAGTATCCTCTATGGGTGGCTAACATTGTGCTTGTTCCAAAGAAAGATGGTAAAGTTCAGATGTGTGTTGATTACAGAGACTTGAACAAAGCTAGTCCAAAAGATGATTTTTCTCTGCCACACATTGACATGTTGGTAGACAATACAGCTAAGTTCAACGTCTTATCCTTTATGGATGGATTCTCGAGTTATAATCAAATTAAGATGGCACACGAAGACATGGAAAAAAACATTTATTATACTCTGGGGAACATTCTTATATAGAGTGATACCCTTCGATTTAAAGAATGTTGGTGCGATGTACCAAAGCGCCATGACTACTCTTTTCCAGGACATGATGCACAAAGAGATAGAAGCCTATGTTGATGATATGATTGCAAATTCGAAGGATGAAGAAGATCATGTGAGTATTTGTTGAAGTTGTTTCAGCGATTGAGAAAGTTTAAACTTCGGTTGAATCCTAATAAATGTACTTTCGGTGTCCGTTCAGGAAAGTTGTTTGGTTTCATTGTCAGCCAGAAAGGTATTGAAGTAGATCTTGATAAAGCCAGAGCTATTCAAGAGATGCATGCTCTGAAGACAAAAAAGAAAGTCAGAGGTTTCCTTGGGCGTCTGAATTATATATCCAGATTTGTATCTCATATGACTGCCACGTGTGGGCACATCTTCAAACTTCTCCGCAAAGACCAAGGTTATGTTTGGACAGAGGATTTCCATAAAGCTTTTGGCAACATCAAGGAGTATTTGCTTGAACCTCCTATTTTGTCTCCCTTTATGGAAGGAAGATCTTTGATTGTGTATTTAATTGGGTTAGAAGAATCCATGGGATGTGTACTTGGACGACAAGATGAAACTGCTAGAAAGGAGCATGCCATCTACTATCTGAGTAAGAAATTTACAGTCTGTGAATCTCGGTGCTCCATGCTTGAGAAGACGTGTTGTGGTTTAGCATGGCTTGCTAAACGCTTACGCCAGTATATGATCAATCATACCACTTGGTTGATATCCAAAATGTATCCAATCAAGTATGTCTTTGAAAAGCCTGATTTGACTGAAAGCATAGCTCGTTGGCAGATGCTATTGTCTGAATATGATATTGAGTATCGTACTCAGAAAGAAATTAAAGGAATTATTCTTGCAGATCATTTGGCTCACCAGGCGATCGATGATTATCAATCCATCAGGTTTGACTTCCCTGATGAAGATGTTATGTATTTAAAGGCTAAAGATTGCGACGAACCGTTTCTTGGAGAAGGACCACAACTCGAATCCCGTTGGTGATTAGTGTTTGATGGAGTTGTTAATGCTTATGGTAATGGAATTGGGGAAATCATTATTTCTCCTAAGGGTTCTCATATCCCTTTTACTGCAAGACTGATGTTTGATTGTACGAATAATATGGCAGAATATGAAGCTTGTATTATGGGTCTTGAGGAGGCCATTGATTTAGGAATTAAAATCCTGGATGTGTATGAAGATTAAACCTTAGTGGTTAATAAGATTAAAGGAGAATGGGAAACTCGTCATCCTGGCCTGATTCCTTACAAAGATTATGCAAGGAGGTTGTCAACCTTCTTCAAAAAATAGAGTTTCATCACATACCTCGTGAAGAGAATCAGATGGCGAACGCTCTGGCAACTTTGTATTATACATACAAAGTAAATCGTTGGAATGACGCACCTAGTATCACAATTATGTGCCTTGACAAACCTGCTCATGTGTTTGCAGCAGAAGAAGTTACAGATGATAAGCCTTGGTATCATGATATAAAAATGTTTCCTCCAAAGTCAGGAGTAGCCGTTTGGGGAATCCAACAAAGATAAGAAGACTTTGAGAAGGTTGACTGGAAATTTCTTTCTAAATAAAGATGTGTTGTACAAGAGAAATTTTGACATTTTTTCACTCAGATGTGTGGATAGACACTAAGCAGACATGTTAATGCAAGAAGTTCATGAAGGATCCTTTGGTACTCATGCCAATGAGCATGCAATGGCTAAAAAGATGTTAAGGGCATGTTACTATTGCCTGATAATTGGAATCTGATTGATGTAAGTATGTGAAGAAGTTCCTTAAATGCCCGATCTATGATGATAAGATTCATGTGCCTCTAACACTTCTCAATGATATTTCATCCCCATGGCCTTTCTCTATGTGGGGAATTGATATGATTGGTATGATTGAGCCCAAAGAGTCTAACTAACATTGTTTCATTCTGGTAGCTATTGATTACTTCACCAAATGGGTTGAAGTAGTACCTTATGCCAATGTGACCAAGCAGGTTGTGGTCCGATTTATCAAGAATCAGATTATTTGCCGATACGGTGTTCCAAGTAAGATCATTACTGGTAACGGGTCGAACTTGAATAACAAGATGATGAAAGAACTTTGTGATGACTTCAAGATTGAGCATCATAACTCTTCTCCTTACATATCTAAGATGAATTGGGCTATTAAAGCTGCGAATAAGAACATTAAGAACATCATCCAGAAGATGGTTGTGACGTATAAATATTGGCATGAGATGCTCCTATTTGCTTTGCATGGATATCGTACATCTTTCCGCACTTCAACAGGGCCAACCCCTTTCTCTCTTGTGTATGTCATGGAAGCAATGCTCCCTATAGAGGTTGAGATCCCATCAATGCAAGTCTTTGTAGAAACCAGTTTGTTTGAGGCTGAATGGTGTAAAAGCAGATATGATCAGTTGAATTTGATTGAAGAGAAGGTAGTGACATCCTTGAGTCATGGTGAATTATATCAAAATAGAATGAAGAAAACATTTAACAAGAAGGTTCGACCACGTGTATTTAGAGAAGGTGACCTTGTGCTCAGGAAGATCTTGTCTTTCAACACTAATTCTAGGGGCAAGTGGAGTCCTAATTACGAAGGCACATATGTTGTTAAGAGAGATGTATCTGGTGGTGCATTGATTCTTACAACTATGGATGATGACGCGTTCCCTCGTCCTATGAATGCCGGTGCAGTTAAGAAATACTTAGCCTAGAAAAATAAAAGAACAACTCGCTAAGTTGAAAACCCGAAAGGGCGTCTTTGGCAAAAATGAGCATCTCGCTGGATTGAAAACCCGAAAGAGCGGTCCAGGAAAAAGTTAGAGACATAAACAGAAAATAATTATCCTGGTAAGTTGACCCTGAAAGGCAATCTAGGAAAAAGTTAGGGAATATGGCAAGTAACTGCATCAGTCCTGACTTGATCATTTGAAGAAACAGTGCCTATCACATGTTTCTTTTTTTCGTCATCCTCGACTGAATTCCAGAGCATACTGTCATACCCCAATTTTGTCCAAAAAGAAAGAAGCTTTCATCAGCGTTCATAACTAGGGTTTATGATGCATGAACTTCGGGTTGAGACCCACACTTGATCAGTTGCCTCTAAACCCGGATCATGGCACATGTCGCCATAAGAGATCCACACTCTTAATTATATCTTTCATAACACTAAGATTAGATGGTATGAACTTGACGATTTTGCCCCCAACTTCTTAAGCATGATGGTTGTTTATGAGCCCACTTGTGTTTGTTTTTATAACCCTCACACTTCCACGTGTGCATCTTATGACTATGTCCTTTAGTTGTATCCAAATGCTTCTTGAGCTAGTCCATTTGGCCTTTTCCTTTTTGAAACATTTGGTTCATGTTTTATTTGTTTTCATTTGGACTAGTTTATTCCAGTCCACTCATTGCCATTCCCATCAGTATTTGGCCCATGAAACGGCTATTTAGGTTATGGATCATTTTGATTCTCGGCCCTTGCTAAGGTATTTGCTTCATATTTATCATATTCATGTTTATTTGGGTTATGTTGGTCTCACCCAAAGTGAGAAATACCTCCCTTCACACACGACTCACAAAGGACTAGAATTCATTAATACAGATGAAATCCAAGGCTTCTCGTTCACAAGGAATTTCATGCAATGCACATTTTGTCCGGGATACAAACACCATGTATTTACAAATGACCACGCACATGAAAGATAAGAAAATAATGAGTTACAAAAGCCAAAGTCAAGGCAATCGTGTTACAATCCAAAACCTTTTGATATTCCCCCATAATTCACCTTTGGCCCATTGTGTAATTCATGGTTGAAACTATAAGAACAATACAGTTGCAAAACATGTTCACGTGCTAAAATTACAATCACATTTACAAATCAATAGTGTGGCATACAATCATTTATCCCAATTAGGGCCGATCCATATACGTCTCAAATTGTGATGTAAATACATGGTTGAACACAGATGAATGACCTACCCTAATACACTATATATTACAAACAAAATGCAGTGGGGTGAGGATTATTCTGAACATAGCAAATGTACATCAAAAGGTGAGGTCTGCGACATCGCTAACAAGTCCTGAATCGCAAGTAACTGACAATAATGCAAGAGGAATCTGCAGAACCACTTGGTTTTCATCAGAACCACGCACGAAAAAGAACCTGCATACCACAAGCGCATCAAAGGAAATTACAAGTCATGATTCGTAGCATGGTTAAAATGTCAAAAAGTGAGCAGAGCCAATAAAAAACAACCAATACACATGGCTTATCGTGATTAAAGCGGCTCAAGAGGATGTTGTTACAGGACCGCAACAATGGTTATTTGTGCATGCATGACTAAGCCAAAATCAATGCAAAACGTCACAAACCTGAAGTTCAAACATGGAATGAAGAAGCTCGCGAACTACAAGCGCAAAGCCTAATGTTGGTACATGTCTGCGTCATAGTCCACAAAGCACAATACACACATTAAGAGTTCAGAAGTCTGCAGCATCATGGACAAACCTTTATCTTTAGCATGCCTCAACCTATACAAGATCAACCAGAATTTTAGCACATGTATCATGGCATATGAGATACAACCGTTTATTGACAAAAAAGGTCGTTCACATCACAAAAGCAAGGCATTATGGAATTACAATGCAACATAAGTAAGAAACCTTACACGTCATATTCTGTGAAACAGCTCATTGCAGTGTGTTAAACCAAATACATTCACCGTGTGACTCCAAGCCACTATCCTCAAATGCATTTAAAACCCAAGTCTAAAGCTACATCCTAAGTTCCACTTCAGTAATTTACATTCCTCCACAAAGCATAACTGTCATGAGCTATTCAAAGGGACTTATTGCAGTACTTTGACAAAGGCTGCACCAGAAACACCCTCCAGCTGCAAATCAATCTGGCGGCAACTAATCAAACGGCATCCCGACAATGGAATCTTGTGACCAACGTCCTGCACTATCAAACAAGTTAAATACATGACGGTCACGCATAGCGAACAACATTCAGAAATTAATCATTACTCAGTCAAGTTCAGTACAACGCAAGGCCATTGTTGTATGTTGCTAGACTACCCTGCAATGCATGTTAACATAGCGAGAAGCCTACTGCATAAGGCATACCATGCGCAAAATGCCAGGAAAACAAGCCATCATGATGCAAGACCAAAATTAGACGAGTCAAAGCATGCGTAAAAAATTGAACTGAGTTCCCATATGAACTACACACCTACGAATTCCATATTCATTACCTGGTATTCATAGTTAGGTGTTCAAGGAGAAGTAAGCCAGCACAGGAGCACGATACCAATGGTAAAATCCAAGGGTCCATCATGAGAACGGGTCGTCCCGCGGTCCCGCAACAGCTACATCATGATGAAAGCCAAGTGAGTCATACCATGGAGATAAACATGCCATATCCAAGGACCAATGCAAGCTCAGAGTTACACAATCCAATGGTCTGATGCAAGTAGGTGTACCTTGAACAAGTGAGCTGCAAAGGGTTATACATATTCATTAAACAGCAGGAAATTGGACACAAATCATATTAAATACAACAGATGAATAAACCAGTCGAAAAAAGGAACAACTAAGGGTCATAATTCATTCAAGGGTGAATATTACATAAATATAGTTTCTTACCATAGCAAAACCAAGAGTTACAGTGGTAAGAATTCAATGAAAACCAGCACAATAGCTCCACCTTTCACTAAAGGAATGATTTGTTACGACTTTCCAGCTCATGGTGAGGAGACCATCTCAAACCTCGTACTACCTCTCTATAAAACGACTCCATTCACTGAAAAGAGGCATAAGCGGACCTCTGTTGAAATTCCCCTGCAAATTTACACTTAAAAGCTCAGTTAAAAAAGAAACTCAAAACTCGGATTTTGACACGGAATTTAAAGGTTGAAGATTTTAAGTCCCTCAACGGAACACGAACAAGGAAACGACGTAAAGAAAGGCTCGGAGAAAGGAAGAGACGACTCACAAGGAAAAGAAGGAGAAAACGCCTACCCAAGGTCAGACCTCGTTCTCCATGCACACCGGAAACTTTCGTTTTCCGGTAAAGATTCGTTTTTTACTCCTTGTTCATACACTTCAAGATAGATTGGTAAACATGATGTTTCAAACCTGTGATTGATCTTGTGATAGCCTCGCTTTGTTAAAATTTGATATTTGATTTGGTTGTTTCTCATGCTTAAACTCGGTTAAAGATCTCTGAGCAAAGTTTATTTTAGACTTAGTATGTGGTGTTGGAACTATGGGATTGTCGGAAATTCATTCTGCATAATAGCAATGTTAAGTAAGAGAAATAGAGAGTGACGTTAAGATAGAGGGAGAGAGGCGAATTTTTAATGGCCTTCCTTTTCTGTTGTATTCCTATAATGAGTTTGGATTTAATGGCCATGAATGAGAGCCCAGATTTCCCACAGCCCAATGGTCGGTTGACCTTCCTGAGGCGTTGGAAATGCCATTTCGTGTGTTTCAAGGTTGGGGAATCGATCCAACAGATCTTAAGTAGTAGCGCTGGACAGAATAAAGAAACCCAGCCCAAACCGACCAAACCATGTGGCCCCTTAGACACCGGTTCGGGTGAGTCGGTTTTTCGGTTTGACGGTTTGAATAATCTTGGGTTCACATGGGTTAAACCGGTCGGTTTAGATTTGAATTTATGGACCCGATGATATCCTAAACCGACCGGTTCAGTAGTTCCACTTCTTCGTGAGATTCATACGCACAAACAGCTAGGGTTCATCATTCTCTCAGGTAATCGGTTGATTCTAGGGTTCATCCTTTCAATTTCCAGTTTGTGGTTTCATCGTTTAAGAACTAACTCTTTCTACCTTCCAATTTTTCGGTTGATGCTAGTTCGTGGTTTCATCGTTTAACGAAGAACCGTCGCCGTCCATTATTCAACCACAAATCACCACCGATGTAAGTTACTCCTTATCTTTCTTTCTCTCTTTCCCTCTCTTTCTCTCTGACTATGGTTGAAATGTTAAGTTTGGTTGAACTATTTCTGATGGGTTTGACTTTGTTTTGTTTTAACTCCGATTCTAAAACTGCTTCTTCAGATTGATTTTGTGAAGGTGTTGTCGGTAAATATTGTTCCTACTCAGCTCGCCGACAACTTCCGGAATAAGAAGCCTGAGGTTTTACTCTTGGCCGTTATAAACTTCATGTTATCTATAGCTACTAATAACTAGCTGTTCAAATAAAAAGTGATTTTTAAAAAGTGATTTTTAAAGCTATAACTACTGCTATGAAGAATCATTAGTTACTGCTATGAAGAAATAATCATTTTCTTACACAAGTTTGAAATCACTTTTTTCAAGCATTAACAAATAGGCTCTTTATCATGCTAGTCTTGCATCTGACAGAAATAAGTTTAAGTTGTTATAGAGGAATATTTGTTTTTAGAATTAGTTATTTGTGATTGGGGCAAGTATTTTTGAACTACTGTTTTTGCAGCCTCATTGTTTCAGCAATTTGATGTGGAAAGTAACGATTTTGAGAAGTCGGAAATGGTGTGAGATTGGTTACTAAAATTGGGTTTCTTTTTGTTTGGAGAATTGTGTGAACAATGGAATCTAAGATGGATCAGTATGAGATCATGGAACAGATCGGTCGTGGAGCTTTTGGTGCTGCTATTCTTGTTAATCACAAGGCTGAGAAAAAGAAGTAATAGTCAACATTTTTTTGGGTTTCAATTTCATTGATGTGTTCATGTGGAATTTGATGATTTAAGATTTTTTTCTTTCATGGTTTGTTTGTAGATATGTGTTGAAAAAAATCAGGCTTGCTAGACAGACTGAACGGTGCAGAAGATCTGCTCATCAAGAGGTGACTTTTTCTTTTTTTTGTGTGTTGTATCCCTTTTTGTTGATTTGATTCATATGCTTGGAATCTGCTTTTATTTGTGTCGGAAGAGATTTAACTTTTGTTGATGGTTGCGAATTCTAGATGGCTCTTATTGCAAGAATCAAGCACCCTTACATTGTAGAATTCAAAGAGGCTTGGGTTGAGAAAGTGAGTGGCTCCCTTAATTCTCTGTTGATAGCTAATAATTCCATTTTGTGTGTTCTAAACCTCTATGTTATCGCTGAAATTGTGCTATCGGTTTTTTCTTTTCTTTCTCAACTTGATTATGATTGTTTTCTTATCAGCTAAGTACATTCTATTTGTGTTGTAGGGCTGCTATGTCTGCATTGTCACCGGATACTGTGAAGGTGGAGACATGTGAGTCTAAACTTATGAACTTGCAGTTTCATGTAAAAAGTTCATAAATTTTGTATCCAAATTTCTCAAAGTTTGTTATACTATTAAATTTACTTGTAACAGGGCTGAACTAATGAAAAAGTTAAACGGTGGTTACTTTCCTGAGGAGGTATTCTTGTTTTGCTACATCATGAGTTAATGTTTAAAATACGTAACGGTTCATAATGTAAGTTATTGAAATTGTTCAGAAACTCTGCAAATGGTTCACTCAGTTACTTTTGGCGGTGGAATACCTTCATTCAAATTATGTTTTGCATCGCGACCTAAAGGTAAATACTTATATGAAGCAAAATATATGGCCTGCATTTCTTGTCATCGATTCGAAATCTATTAGGTCTGATTTGTTGACTCTGCTGACAGTGTTCCAACATCTTTCTTACCAAGGATCATGATATCCGCCTCGGTAATTCATCTACCTTTTTTTATTAAGTCGGACTTAGATACTTAAGTTTTCAACTTTTCATCCTAAATTCGTCTGTATTTTTCTGGCGTGTAGGAGATTTCGGGCTTGCAAAGACACTAAAAGCAGATGATTTGGCTTCTTCGGTATGTATGATACACGAAACTTTTTTCTTTCTTCTTTAAAATCAAATATTTCCTTAACCACAGGCTAACAAGTGCATTTCATTTATGTATAAATGCTTAGTTACCAGATATGGAATTAGTAACTGTTGTAAATGTTTCTATGCAGGTGGTAGGAACTCCAAATTACATGTGTCCTGAACTTCTCGCAGTTATTCCGTATGGATTCAAATCTGATATTTGGTCATTAGGTATGTATTCTATAAGCAAGCATCTGATACTCTTGCAGATTTGGTTTTTGGCGTATCTGAAATGAAATTTTGTTGTTCAGGTTGCTGTGTATACGAGATGGCCGCTCATCGCCCAGCCTTTAAAGCTTTTGTAAGTTTCTTTCGACAATTTTACGATATCGGTGATGTATGCTAATCATGTGATTCTCTATACTGTTTCATAGATTTTTATGTATGTTAAGGTATCTCAGAATATATTATTTCTTATGTGTGTTTAACAATGCGTAATTATGTTTCAGGATATGGCAGGATTGATAAGCAAGATAAACCGTTCCTCTATCGGTCCTTTGCCTCCGTGTTATTCCCCTTCATTGTAAGCATCTATCTTCTTTCTGCTATGATCAATACTTTTTCATTATTTTCTTATTGTTGAATAATCTACTTACAGGAAAATACTAATAAAAGGCATGTTGAGAAAAAGCCCCGAGCATCGACCAACGGTAAGCATCTCTCGAGAACAATATTTCTTTTTCAAATTTGGAAATGGTTTACCATCCTTGTTTTTTCCCCTAAGCCAGCTCACTATATTTTCTCACTACAGGCATCTGAGGTGTTGAAGCATCCTTATTTGCAACCTTACGTCGATCAATATCGTCCGTCTTTCGCTCCTCAAACAGCCTTTTCTCCTGAAAAACCGCTTTCTTCTGCCAATGATACCAAAAAACGTATGGCTGAAAGTCAGAACAGTACCAGTTCAAGTAGTGACAAAGATAGTTTAAAACCGAATAAACCGCATTATGAAACCGAACCGAACAAAACCGAAACCGAAAATAACCGAATTGCAAATCGGTCGGTTTTGGTTATGTTTTTTCCAACCGATGGTTAGGTCGGATTGGGAATTTGGGCCCGAAAACCGATCCAACCCAACCGATGTCCACCCCTATTAAGTAGGGTACGGACGGACCCGATTCAGATTGAGGGGAAACCGGATAGCATTGGCCACTTGGGCCTCTTGGGTTTCGGCCCACCCCTTTTCCATTAGTAGTAGACGCCCTAATGGGCCTTACTGGCTTTAAGAGTTTGTTTGCACAATTTTCTTGATATATTCTCTTCTTTAGTATGATTGCTGATTTGGATATAATTAATTTAGAACATGTTTTTATTTATTAGTCAAGACTTTATTACCATAATGATCTAATCATCCAATTTTAATTAATTAAATATGGTATTATAACGTAAATTTATTTGCTTTAGGGATTTATACGAGTCATGATTTTACGAATTAATTAATTTCAAACATTAGGGTGCGTTGATATCATGACAAACTATTTCGATTTAACTATTGCAAAAATCATTTTAACCATTTTCAAAAGGAAAAATATAATTCTCGATTTCAAGTCGAGTCCGTTTTCAAACACCTTTGTAAGTCGACCGCTTTTAAAGCGTCATCATCAACCTCACATAGCTTACTCTTGGGCTTTCTTACAATGAGACCTATTTGATTTTAATTAATCGAGTAGATGAACAATTCACTAAAATAAAACCTAATTTATTTACAAATACAAATTTAAAACCTAGATCCAACATCGAGTATTTTTCATTCAAACTCAATTAAAATACTTAATCCCAATCAAATACCATTTCATTTAGAAATAAAAAAGGGGATGGTTTTGAGTTTTCAACTCCTCTCCTCGATTATTTGAATACGAGTTCTCTTACTCGGTTAGCCAAGTAATTATCATTGCTAAAATCACCTAAACACAATTAAATTAATTTATTTTCATAACAGTGGAATGAAAAAGGGAGATGGTTTTGAGTTTTCAACACTTCTCCTCGATTGTTTGAATACGAGTTTTCTTACTCGGTCAGTTAGACACTCGTCATTTCTTTACAAACTTCTAAACCCCAATTAAATCAAAACACTTTCATAATAAGCTAAATGAAAAGGGAGATGACTTTGAGTTTTCAAATTCTCTCCTCAATTGTTTGAATACGAGTTCTCTTACCGGGTCAGTCGAATAATTGTCGTTTTTCCGCAAATTATTAAATTAATCAAATCATTTCATAATAAACAATACGAAAAGGGAGATGGTCTTGAGTCTTCAATTCCTCTTCTCAAATGCTTGGATATGAGTTGTCTTACTCAGCCATTCGAGCACTTGTCGTTTATTCTAAAATACATCCACCATACATAAACCTATTTTCATAATCACTTAGATGAAAAAGAAAGTGGTTTAGAGTCTTCTATTCCCTTTTCCGATTATTAGGGTACGAGTTGTCTTACTCGATTGTCCGAGTAATCGTCATCCATTTAAAATACCTTAACTATTATCAAACTCCTTTTACAAGTAAGGATGAAAAAGAATGTGGTCTAGAGTCTTCTATTCCCTTTCTCGACTATTAGGATACGAGTTGTCTTAGTCGACTATCTGAGTAATCGTCATCCAACCAAAATACCTTAACATATTAAACTTATCCTTTCCTCGCCCCGTGCGATTGAAACCAATCAAACAAAACACCCAACACATTAATTCAACGTGTCACCCCCCCCCCCCCGCGTGACCAAAACTCTATTCAAAAAGAACATTGTCAATCCTATCTAATGCGCACAACAAACCAGTGTTTAAGCCTCCACCGAGAGTAGACAAGCCAACGTTTAGCCGTTAGAACGCCGACCTACACAATCGTTCATAAAACAAAACACACAAATTAATCGCAGTCCCCGAACTACGAATGCTCTGATTTCCTTATTGCACCATAAGGATACGTAGGCAGGAGATTGTTGTATCTTCGCGAGCACACTAATAAAAAACCTCCCATTTCCCTTTTCTGAGGTCTCCATCCATATCTATTATTTATTTTATCACTTGAAGAAAACAAACAACGTAAGTTAACACTCAAATCAAAAAATTGAACTAAAAGGTTCTCGTTGAGTACAACGGACGTAAGGGGTGCTAATACCTTCCCCTTGCGTAGTCAACTCCCGAACCCGAATATGGTTGCGACGACCATTATTCTAATTTTCAAAGGTTTTATCTATATTTTCCTATTCTTTCATTGGAATAAATAAAGTTCGATGGCGACTCTGTTCGAACGATATTTTTCCGCGTCCATCACGAGGGATCGCATTTTTCGAGGTGCGACATATAGTGGAATTCAAAGTTGTTAGGGAGAATAGTGGTCATTGTATTTTAATGTATCCCTTTCCATGTATTTACCAGTTTCCAACTTTGTAATGATCCATGGAGTCACGCCATTTGCGGGCTACCGTTCTATCAATAAAATTTGAGTATTTTTCCCATTTGTTTGCTATTCTTATTTTGTTTCAGTTTACGAAATTTCATTTATTTTTTATGATCATTTTTGAAACAAAAATATATATTTAAACAATCATATTTTTTGAAAATTTACAAAAAAAGATATGTATTTTCCTCGACTTGTGAACACAAAAAGTGAATATTAATGGCAACCCCAAGGATGGTAAGATCTTGAAGAATGGAATTTAGTGACTTCCCCGGACCAGATTGTCTCCCCAGCATCAGTTTGCAATAGTGGTGTGATCCCTGACAAATCTCTTCCAATGTCTCCATCTTGTTGAGATTAGCCGAGTCTCTGGTTGTACTGTGTTATCAATCTCACACCTTTGCGTTTGTTTTGTCAACATAATCATATGCATGTGCATAGCATCATATTGTTTATTTGCGTATTTTGCATTTTTTGCAGTAATTCTTTACCAATCTCTAGAACTTCACCCCCCCCCCCCCCCCCCCCCCCCCCCCCCCCCCCCCCGTAGAGTGTGTGCGTCCTCCCTCCAAGAGTGTCGACCTTAAGTAGAAAACGCTTATCCTTTCTAATTCCCCACTGAGTCGGATTCTCGTGGAAGATTTTGTTTTAGTTTCCCTCTCTAGTTCATTATCTGGATGGGATCAATTTCCCATTGAGTTCATGCCCTTATTGGATTGATTCTTCTTTGACCGTTTCTCTCTAGTTCATTCCTGATCTGAACATTGGTCCCCCTTTGTTTGGTTACCTTTGTTAATCTATCACTTGGTTGGTAGTTGGTAATCATTCCCTCTTGCTTATTACCTTTGTTAAGCTATCACTCGGTTGGTAGTAGGTAATATTTCTTTTACCTTTGATTGGTTACCTTTGTTAAGTTATCACTTGGTTATGTAAGACCCCAATTTTGTCCCTAAGATCCCTCATGGCATCATAACATTGCATTTGCATTGCCTCAAGGATCATAAGCATCTTGGTTCCCTTTGCCTTTGGGTGGGACCTCTTGTGAGTGGTTTGAGATCACCAAGCATGCTTGAATTGTATATTATTGCTTTTCTCACTTTTTTTACTAACCAAAAGCACAAAAATATGTCACTAACATCTTTTGTTTGTAGCTTGAGCAATCACAAGGTCCAAAGCTTCTAGGAGATCTTTTGTGCAATGATAAGGTCAAGAGGAGATGAAAGCAAACATGGTAATGGTTCCCAAAGTTCTCCTCCATAAAATATGTCTCCCTAGCATCTCAATTCATCATTTTGATCAAAAGCAAGTCAAAGGGTTTGAGGTTTGTCCCCCCAAGAAACCCTAATTCACCTGTGCACCACAATGCCTTGCTCTTGAAGCAACCTCAGCCCCTGATCAAATACAATCAAGGGAAGTTCTTTAACTCATCATTTCATGCATATTTGAACTTATTTGAGTGTCCTCAATCATCAATTCATCAAGATATGACTCATGGACTTGAGAAGTTGATTAGTCAATTCATCTGACTATTTTGAAATACACTGAGACCTAACGTTTTGTGTGTTGGTCAAATGGAGATGATACCAAAATCAAAATTTTTCTTAAGGACAATATGAATAACTTTCATGTTCATCAAAAATTTATTTGAAGCTTGGAAGGTCATCTCCCATTCCAAGACATTATAGGTCATTTTGACTGAAACCCTAATTTTGGGTCAACTTCCCAAGGACATAACTCATTCATTTTTTATTATTTTTAGGTAGGATTAAGTTCATTGGAAAGCTTAAGATGTCTACTTCAAATGTTATGTTGAAAAAAATTTCAAAATCTCAAAGGAAGTACATGTGATAATGTAAGACATTATAGGTCCTTTTGGACCAAATGCATTAAAAGGCAAAAAAGTCCAAATTCAAGTGCCCATAACTCTTTCACCAAAATTCCAAATAATGCAAAATTTAAGTCCATTTTGATTGTCTTGAAAATATATACAACTTTGATTTTGGAGGTTTTTTCATTTGAGGCATGCATCATCAAAACAGAAGTGCTTGAACATTGGCCAAATTTTGAAACTTTGCCTTTACATGTTTTGCACCTTGCACTTTAAACTCAAATTTCACCAATTTCCACACTTCAAATGGATTTTTGCCCAACATAACAATTGTTCCTTACATCAAAACCTTTCCAACCATTACTCACATGCTCATGTTTGGATTTGGAAAATGGCATTTTCGAAGAGGGGAAGCTTTTGGTTCAATTATGCATAACATATCAAAACTCCATGCACAAGCCAATTCACTCCAAGCTGCGCATCCAAATCATCTCACATTCATTTCAGATTGCATTTGACATTGAATTTGGTCCTTTTGCATGATCATACAAGCCCATGCAATGGATATCCAATTCCATGCACACGGATTGAATCACACTTACCTTGCCATTCCCTCTATAAATAAGAGCTCTATTCCATTCAAATTTGATCCATGAATCAACCTGAAATGCTGCTGAACTGAAAACCTAACCTCTCACCAAAGAAGCTATTTCACTTTTCTTCAAATTTTTCAGATCTAAAATTCAACTACATCTGGTTGAATCTTTGGATCTAAAGCTTCTAGACCTTCATCCTGTACTCCATTGATCTTCTGTTTTGGCAAAGGAAGCAAGGAAGCAAGCTCAAATCTCCAGATTCCAAGGTTGTTCTTCAAATGGTTTTTTCTTCGAAACTCATCATCTATTGATCTATTTGCTTGGATTTTGTGTTAGCTGAAGTCCTCTTCATAGAGGCAATTGATTTGAGTACTTAATTGTTGAAATCCATCAAGTTCTCATGAACATCACAGAATTTCCATCTCTGATTTCTCTCAATATAGAGATCTAGAATGGAATTGAGTGATACAGGGATGATGTACATCATCCCAGCTTTCCAATGATGTATAGATCGTGTCATTTGGTTACTTTTTCTTGCTCTGCAATTTTTGAACGTGGCCGGAGTTTGGCCGGAGAAGACGGTGGCGCTGGCCACCGTCTGGTCTCCAGATTCAATCTGGACCGTTCATCCATTTTTCCAGATGCAATCTCCACTGTCCAATGTTATGACTTATTTTAATGTTGGATGTTTCTCATTGACTTGGACTTACCATGAGCGCGCGCTTCTGAACCTCAGGATTGGCCACGTCAATTAATGAGATCCAATCCAACGCTCCTTGTTTTTTCTTATTTTCTATTTTCTGATTTTATTTCTTTTATTCCCATTATTTTCAAAAATTCATATCTTCTTCATTTTAATTCCAAAAAATATGGGACCAATTGCATTCTTCTCCAAATAAATTCTAGTTTCTAATTTTGATTTTTAATATTTTTTATTTCATCATTTGATATTTTTTGTGAATTTTCTCTTTTCTGGTTATTTTTAATTCATTTTAAATAGTTTTTGATATTCAAAAAATACAAAAATATTTTCCTAACCTATTTGAATGATGGTGGATCTATGAAAAATATTCTCATCAATTTTTTAATTGATTTGAGATTTATTTGAGATTTTAGTTCAATTAGGTTATTTTTGTTCATTTTTAATTGATTAAAAATAGTTTCTGACTTTTAAAAATGCTGAAATTTTTTGTCAAACTTTGTTTGACCTTGTTGAACTTGGGATAAATCACTTGGACCTTTCAAGGTTGATTTGAGGTGATTTTGAAGTTTGACCTTTCTTTTATTTTTAATTCAAGTTTATTTTAATATTAAAAATGCCAAAAAATATGTTGCTTATTGTTTGACCTCCAATCTTCATCTCACTTCTGATTTCTCATTGTTTGACTTTGACTTTCAATGTCATTTGGTCAATACACATGGATTGGTACATTTTATTTCACCTTATGCACTTTATTCTTTCCATTTTCCTTTTCCATTATTCATCTCTTTCTTCCTCTTCTTTTTTTCTTTTTGATCAATGAGTTAAAGGTTGATAAGTTAGCATTGATTAGGGAGGTTTAATCTTCCTTGATTAGGGAGGTTGATAAGTTTGCATTAAGGATAGGTTGCTTCCTAAATCATGCAAAAGACTTAAACCAATACAAGATCAATTCTCTTCTTCTTTTTGGCATGGCAAGTTGTTGGAACTTGATTCACTAATCAAGACTTCTAACTTGTGTTGTTGCCTACATTATTATTGACCGGCCTCAGATACTTGTGACTTCTACATAAGTCCAATTACGATTGCTTAACATAGCGCTAAATTTGCATTATGGCACACTAACTACTAACACTAACCATTAACAATTAACATTTACTTTTTGCACTTTACTTCTATGCAATTTACTATTCTTGTACATATTATCCATTTGCTTTTCCCTTTGCTCACTTGAGCACATGCTTATGTTAATGCCATTTGCCTTTTGCTCACTTGAGCACATAATTGTGTATATACTATTGTGCTTGTGTTTTGTTTTGATTGTTGTGAACCAAATGCAAAGAATTGGACAAAATGGACTTAGACTTTAGGATCTTCCCTATGCAAATTTGGAGTCAAAGAGCAACTAGGCATTGAGCCTTTAGAATGCTTAAGCTTGAAGATGAACATTGAAAGGACCATATTTTAAACTCCCTCTTGTCCATTCTTTGATTGTATTATAGAACCTTGTGATGTGTGTTTTCTTTGTGCTAGGAGTTCCCACTTGAGCTTAATTGACGAACCATTACCATGAGCTTCCAAGAGAGAGAGATCCAAGATACATTGAGGAGTATTTCCAAGAGTTCATTTGATTGTTGATTGCTTGAGTTTATGCTTACTTGCTTGTCTATTCCAAAGGATGGGAGCTACTTGGATCATCAATATGATCTCAAGAGAGGAACTCCATTGTGGTTTTGCTTCTTATCCCTCACCTTTTTGCTTTACTTATGACTTTAGCCCTTCTTCTTCTTCTCTCCACTCTAACCCAAGCCAAAACTTTTGTGCAGACATCTAACACTTGTTTTTCAACATTAGAAACCTAGGCCTTATGCTTTTGATTTTCAAACTTTCTTTTCATAACACTTATTTTGAATTGAATCTTTAAGTCCACTTTGATCATTTTGTATATACTTCTAATTGGTAAATATAACCCATTCAAATGTGTTTTTGTGGTTTCAATGGCCACCTTCTAATCCAAACTTTTTCATAACCTTTAGTTATTAGGTTTGAGTTATCTTTGTGGCAGATGTAATACTCACCTATATCCTTAGTGATGGACAATGAGTCTTACATGCTTATTATGGGGTTAACCCCTCACTAGCATGTTGAAGCCATCCTCACACGGTGGATTTGTGGTTTTTTTAGGATGAGTTTTCTCCCTTTGATAACAAAATACCTTAAGGCTTTTGGACTAATCAATTCACCAACTTGTTTTTTTGAGATTTTTACCCCGAACTACGAGGTTTTGATCCTAATCTTTTTTAAGATGGTACGTAGGCAATGGGTTTATCCATCCAAACACAAAATGTAAATAAACTTGTATATTCTCTTCTCATCCCCTCAATCATGTTTGCACAAACAAATTTTCACAAAACAACAACCTTACAACAAGTGTGAAAAGGGCTCCCTAGGAGTACCTAGGATGTTTTGGGTGCCTAACACCTTCCCATTGCATAACCAACCCCCTTATCCAGATCTTTGTTTCTCTTTTACTAGTTTTTGTTAAAACTTTTAGGTTTTTGTTCGCTTTCTAACCATTCCTTTGGATAAATAGAAGTGCAGTGGCGACTCGACTTGTATGGTTTACCTTGGATTTAGTCAATATCTCTAATGGTAACGAATACCCCGCTACAGGTTGGTAGTTGGTAATCATTCTCTTTGGCTTATTACCTTTGTTAATCTATCACTCAACTGGTAGTGGGTAATATTCCTTTTACCTTTTTTTGGTTACCGTTGTTAAGCTATCACTTGGCTGGTAGTTGGTAATCATTCCATTTGGCTTATTACCTTTGTTAAGCTATCACTCGGCTGGTAGTAGGGAATATTCCTTTTATATTTTTTTGGTTACCTTTGTTAAGATATCACTTGGCTGGTAGTTGATAATCATTTTGTTTGAGTTTATTACCTTTGTTAAGCTATCACTCGACTGATAGTTAGGTAATATTCCTCTCTTATTGGAGTCAGGGTCTTCCCCTGTTGTTGATCACTTTTCCCCGGAAAAGTCTTACTTTGATAAGTCTTCCCCCATTGAGTCTTTAGTTCGTTCTCTAACCATGCATCGATTATTTTCGAGTATTTCCTTTTCCCCCTGCGGAATTTTGTCTGTCCCCATCTGGGTACCCCTTTGGAAACTGTCTTCCCTTATGAAATTCAGTTTTCTCTCGTCTCTAATAGTTCTTTGTCTCTTGTGATGCTATATTCCCCACAGAGATTCTTGTTTGCATTCATATCAGATGATAAACATCTTGTGATATCTTAGATCCAAAAATTGGGTCTTTAATATTTAAGTCTCTCCAATCTTGTCAAGACGAAGATTTCAACCTTCATATCTCCATATTGAAGAAACCTAAATATGGGCATCTATCATACCCTAATTTTTAATCCTAAGATTCCACATCTCATTTGCATTTTTGCATACAAGCAAGGTCACACCTTGGCCCTTCCCTTTACAATCTTTGGGCTTGCTTCTTGTAGGGATGACCAAGCACCTCTTTGTTTTGTTTTAATTTTGTGGTTCATTATTTATCTATTCACTAATCAAAAAACCAAAAATATGTCTTGTTTCCCTTTAAGTTTATTGTGTAAGGTAGGGCTCCTTAAATCAAAAGCATCCCAAAGTTTGATGGCTTACTTCTCAAGAAAAGGCAAAGGTTCATGTGTTTATTTCCATGCCTTCTTCAACAAGCAACTTCAAGATTTGAGAATTTTAATCAAGAGACAATCAAGGACACCTTATTTTGATCTCACATGATCATCCATGTGCTTTGAAGTGCAAGGAAAGTCCAAGTACACAAGCTTCTTCCAAGGGGTTTGGCCTAAAAGTCAATATTTTGAAGTCAAAGTTCCAATGATCCAAAGTCCTTAAATTCTCAACTTTTGTGAATTCCGCTTTTTGAATATGACTCTTCTCAACATCCTCTATAACTCCTATTTACATGATAAGAGCGAATTATGCTTGGAGAATCATCAAGCATTTGGAGACATTATAGGTCATTTGTGGACTTAGTGAAATTTGACCTATTTTCAAGTGAATTTTTGCAAACTTTCAAGGATCATAACTTCTTCAATTTTCAACATATGGAGTTGATTCTTTTTTCACAATGCCATTGGTGATACACTCTACATGTTTTCTTCAAGGACCAGAGTCAAATTATGCTTGGAAGGCCATGGAATTCATTGGGACATTATAGGTCATTTTCAGCCATGAAGCACTCAAATGGAACCTGTATTTTAAACCAACATCAACCCACCATAACTTGGTGCTCAAACATCCAAATTCATCCTTTCTTGACTCATTATAATCTTGGTCGTGATGTTAACACATTGCAAAAAGAATGGGATCAAAAAGCCTCTTGAGTAGGATGCCCCATTGAGTTGAACATGGTGACTTAAAACTGAAGAAATCACCATTGCCCAAAATTTGATCATGACTAATCACAATTCCAAGCCAAATTAGCAAGTGTTTTGGTCCTAAACATGTTTGATTACGTCTCCAAAAGTTAATTGACACATAAAATGCATCATTTGGCTGAGTTTTGAGGAGTTTCAACTCACACTTTTCACACACTTGGATCAAATTCGTTTTGCACGAATTCTGCATCATTCCACACGTATTTGGATCCAAACATATTCTCTATAAATAGAGGAACCTGTTTTCTTCAATTGGAATCTTTGGAGAGTCAAGAAACCCCTGCTGCAACTTGAATTTTTTCCAGAAAATTCAACTATTGTGTTTGGAGTTTCAGCCAGTTTCAATCCATTTTCTTGATTCTATTAGCTCCATCGACATCCTATGAAACTTTTGCAATAATTCCCAAGCTTTCATACCTTATGAATTGCTCCAACCAGATCGAGCTTCATCAAGTTTTGATCACCATCTGGACAAGGTAGTTCTAAGCATCATTTGAACTCAAACAAGTTACCCCAATGTAGTCCTTCACTCTCAGATGCTTTCCCCTAACTTATCTGGTATTGATTGATCGAGTTCATCATTTAACTTTATTTTTGATGGCTTACTTGTTTCTAAAACTTCTTTGAAATTCCCTCTGCTCAGTTCACATAAATGATTTTGAGGCCTAAGGTTGATTTCAGGATCAGAAGAGGATCACAATGGTGGTGGTCTCATGTCTTGATGTTACTAAATGATGAAACTCCGGTGAGAGCTCACCGAAGAAGATGACCTGAGTATTTCTCAAGTGGTCTGAGTTTGGGCCAGACGCGTTGGCATTTTGAAATGTTTTGATTGGTTAAATTCAAACTGGATCATGTGTTCTGATTGCAGCGTGTTCCATCATATTTCTCATCATTTGGAGTGTTGGATCTGCCACGTCAATTAATAAGGCGTGATCCAACGCTCCTGGTTTTTTAGAATTATTTTTCTTTTATTATTTTTAATTGCTTTTTCTTTAAAAAATCGTAGTAATTTCATTTTTTATCCAAAAAATCCAAAAATAATTTCTAAAATTCTCTTTTATTTTTCATCATCTGATTTTTAATTTTCCACATTTTATTTCATTTATTTCCTTTTTTTCATGAATTTTCTCTTTTCTCCTTTGTTTTAATTGGTTTAAAAATACTTTTCTGCCTTTTAAAATTCTAAAAAAAAATTTATATGTTTCTCAATTTATTTACAACCTTCCATAATTTTCTTGACCATTTATTTGGTATTTTAAAGGAATTTGTGGATTTTCCATTTTATTTCCATTTTAAAATACCTTTAATGTTTTTTTTATTTCATTTAATTGCATTTTAAATTTGTTTTACCTTGTGGACTTCTGTTGGCCTTGGATCATGATAATTTTGACTTCAAGTTTCATCAAACTCAATGGATCTTGGTGTGAGAGAATTCTTTACCTTGAATTAATTTTTAATGATGGCAAATTGTGTGATCATCATCCAAATGTTGGTTGTGCATTGCATTACATGATACATGTGTGTTTTATTATGTTTTTCATCCCACTCTATTGTTGCATAACTGTACATATAAACCTACATTGATACTTCCCTTTAAATAACAATTAAAATGCATTTTATGTCAGTAAGCATCGATACATAAAGCCTCTGCATCGATACATACAGCATGTGATAAATCACAAAACCTTTCTGTTCAGTATGCATCGATGCATACGAGTCATGCATCAATACATGGAAGACAAAATACTCTATGCATCGATACACACGATCCCTGCATCGATACATGACTAATTGAAACAGCCTGTGTATCAACACATACGCACCAGGCATCGATACATACTAGTGTAATAAGCACTTGCATCGATACACACGACTTTTGCATCAATACATGAATAATAAATTTCACCAAAATTCACATTACTTACAGTATGCATCGATACACACTTTTTATGCATCAATACATAAAACTGTTTTATGTTATAACAGCAACAGTTTTGCAGCATATAAAACACAGGTTGTGACAGCAGTGCAAAAATACGAATTCATTGAGGGAAAACAATTGAACACAGATCAAAAGCAGTGTTGGAGCAATTGTTTGTGAGCACATAGAAACCTGAAAGAGACTTCATCTTCTTCATCTTCTCAATCACTTTTCTTCAAGAACATTTACACATAACCATTCTTGTTCTTTGGATTAAAGAAGCATCGAGATAACGTTCAGTGGTACGATCAAGGATCTAGCTGTGGTTTGCAGTGGAACGATCGAGGATCTAGCTGAGTCGAAGATTGAACGGGGTTTCTAGGAAAAACCTACTGGTTTGTCCTTCAAGAACTGGAGTGTTCTTGAGGGTTTGGGAGTCACATTTGCAGAACATATTCAGCCGCAGCGTTGCGTTTGGAGATCGGGGGATTTCGCAAGCAGGTCGTGGAACCGGTGAATTGTTTGCAACTTTGTGCAGGAAAATCTTGATCGTGCTCAGATCAAGTGAAGGTTCATACAAGAAGAGGTTCTTAGAGTTTAGAATTCTGTCTTTGTATCATAACCTTGTATCAACGGATTCGGCAATAATTGATAATCAAAGTTCTCAATTTCATTTGAAATTGAGAGGGAGACGTACCCACACGCGAGGACGACGTGGGGAACTTCCTTACCAAATCTCTGCGTATCGTATTCTTACCTTACTCCTCTTTACGTTTTTCAAACTGTTTTCGCAATATCAGTTAGTGTGTGGTGATTGTTTCTTTTTCAAGATAGCAGTGGCAAGAAAACTTTAATCAAACTCCATTGCTGTTCATTAACGATCACATACACACCAACTGTTTGATAAAACGGTTAGCTAGAGTTTATTCATTGGAAATAGACTTTAATGATAAGTGCATTCAATTAGTTAAAATTCTGGTGTGAATTGTTTCTGTCATTCTCATTAAAATCCAACAATTAAACTTGTGTGTCCGGCTTTCTAGTAGCGGTTCAGAATAGACGGAAGTCGATTCGGGACTGATTTTTCCGCCAACTTTGAAAACTCTGATAAAACTTTAAATCCGTTAAATTTTAAAGAGGTGATCTATTCACCCCCCCCCTCTCGATCACTAGCCACACCGTCTAACAAGTGGTATCAGAGCGCCGGTTCGCTGGTGCTCTGTGGCTGCCTGTAACAGTATGGATTCTGAACCAAAGGGGGCGTATAATAGAGCGCCTATTTTCAACGGTGAAAATTATGGCTACTGGAAAGACTGCATGCGAGTTCATATAAATTCTGTGGATAGGTTAGTATGGGCTGCCATTGAAAACGGTCCGTTTCAAATCACTATGACAAATGCGGATGGCGCCATAGTACCTAAACCAGAAGATGATTGGAATGAGAAAGATGAGAAAAAGTGGTCGTGTGATTGGAGAGCTCGAAACATGTTAATTTCAGCACTTGGTGTTGATGAGTATTATCGAGTATCCCATTGCACGACAACTAAAGAAATGTGGGACGCTTTAGAAGTTGCCCATGAGGGTACTACTGAAGTAAAACAGTCCCGCATTAACACACTCAATCAAGAGTTTGAGCTCTTTCGCATGAAACAAGGAGAATCCATCTCCGACATGCAAAAGAGATTCACCCATCTAACTAACCGATTGAATTCTCTTGGAAAACCTATTTCCAATGAAATTGCTACTAATAAAATTCTCAGGTGTCTTAGCAGGGAGTGGCAACCTAAAGTTACAGCAATCAAGGAAGCCAACGATCTTACAAGACTTACGATTACAACTCTGTTTGGAAAGCTGGAAGAACATCAGCAAGCTTTGGAAAGTCTTGAAAAATATGAGAATAAAAGTAAGAAGGAAAAGGAGAAGAAAAGAGACAAAGAGGGAGAGAAGAAGCCAATAGCTCTTGTGGCCTCTAGCTCTAAGTCCTCACGAAAAGAGCAAAGCGACAATGATTCAAGTAGTGACAAAGACACAGATGATGAGGAAATGGGACTGTTTGTAAGGAGATACAATAGATTCATTCGAAAGAATGGAGTCAAGCATTCCGACAAAAATCTCATGAAGTTTCGAAAACAATCTACAAATTCGAAACAAGAAGAGAACAAGAAGAGTAGAGGAAGAGGATCCTGTTTTAATTGTGGTAAATCTGGACACTATAAAACGGACTGCCCTATGAAGTATAAGGATCAAAGAAAAGATTCGCCAAAAGGGTACAGCAAACAAAGAAGAGCGTATATTGCATGGGAAAGTGATAGTGATTCATCAAGCACACAAAGCTCAAGTGATGATGATGAAGCTGCAAATCTGTGCCTTATGGCTCACACAAAAAATCTGTCCTACCACAAGAAGAAAAACAATGACAAAAAGGTAAAACAAGCCTATTACAATAATTTCTCCTCTATGTCTTTTTCGGAACTAAAAATAGCTTTTGAAAAACTGCATAACGAAGCTGTAGATGCTTTTAAAAGACTATCTTCCGACAAACATATCTTCTCTTTTTTGGAAGGTAAAGTAAATAAAGCTGAAATTGATTTAGAAGCATTGAAAACTAGTATTGCAGAAAATTCAAAAACTATTGACATTGACGGATGTAGTAGAGTTAGGTATTGTGACGCTTGTTATATTTGGCAAAAGGAGGTAAACACTCTTAAGGTCAAATTAGAGAAAGCGCTACAACCTAAAGTTACTTATGCCGTTGACCCCAAGTTGTTTAAGAAGTCATTGAATCCTCCATATGCAAAATACTCTTTTATTCTAAAGGATTCAATGAACAAGAAACAACAAACACATCATCATGGTTTATGTCATTATTGTTGTCGTGCTGGCCATACCATTGAGAAATGCAAGTTTAGGAGATTTCTTGTCCCTAAAGGTATGTATCAATGGAAGCCAAAAGGCAACCATGTTAACACTTACCCACTTGGACCCAATGAAAATTGGGGACCAACTTCTCTCTTTTGATGTTGGAGGATGAGTGCCTTGCCTCCGCAGATAGAAGGTGGTTTCTTGACAGCGGCTGCTCAAGGCACATGACCGGTGACATATCGCTTTTTATAGACTTCAAGGCGAAGAAAAAGGGATATGTTACTTATGGAGACAACAACAAAGGAGCTATACTCGGCAAAGGTAGTGTAGGTAATCCCTCCACCACTACTATTTCAAATGTCCATTTAGTTGAGGGACTTAAACACAATTTGTTAAGCATAAGTCAACTATGCGACATGGGCTATAAAGTTTCGTTTACAAAAACTTGCTGCATAATTGAACATGCTGAACAAAACATTGTGTTTAAGGGTGTAAGAGTAAACAATATCTATATGCTTGACTTGTTTGAGGTACCTTTAACAAATACTAAATGTCTAGTCACCTTGAATGATGATTCTTGGCTTTGGCATAGACGTTTAGCGCATGTTAATTTCGATTTGCTTAATAAGGTTGTATATAAGGATCTAGTAGTCGGTCTACCAAAAATAAAATTTTCAAAAGACCACCTATGTGACGCGTGCCAAATGGGAAAGCAAACAAGGGTGTCTTTTAAATCTAAAAATGTAATTTCAACCTCACGACCCCTTGAGCTTCTCCATATGGACCTCTTTGGACCTTCTAGGACAAAGAGCCTAGGTGGAAATTACTATGGCTTTGTAATAGTTGATGACTACTCTAGATTCACTTGGACTATATTCCTTCATAGCAAAGATGAAACTTTTTCTGCTTTTAAAAACTTTGCAAATCTGTCCCAAAACAAAATGAATTCCAAAATAGTTACAATTCGTAGCGATCATGGTGGTGAGTTTCAAAATTATCACTTTGAGAAGTTTTGTGACAAGTATGGTATTGAGCATAATTTTTCAGCTCCTCGAACTCCACAACAAAATGGGGTTGTGGAGTGTAAAAATCGTGTTTTAGAGGAGTTGGCAAGAACAATGCTTAATGAGGGCGGATTGCCAAAATACTTTTGGGCTGATGCTGTTAGCACAGCCTGTTATGTTTTAAACAGAATCTTAATTCGCCCTATTTTAAATAAAACTCCTTATGAACTTTTGAAAGGAAGAAAACCAAACTTGTCACATCTTCACGTATTCGGTTGTAAATGTTTTGTTTTGAATAACGGTAAGGAAAACATTGGGAAGTTTGATGCAAAAGCGGATGAAGGTATTTTTCTTGGTTACTCAATGTCAAGTAAAGCATATAGAGTGTATAATAAGCGTTTACTTACTGTTGAAGAATCGGTTCATGTTTCTTTTGATGAGTCTTATCCGAAAAATGTCGGAAAAGGTATTTCTTTTGATGACGCAGGTGTATCTACAGAAGACATACTCAAGGAAGCTGTTGAGGAAACTGATCAGTCCAAAACAGCTGCCCATGAGAAGGAGGAAGATACTAGTCATGAAGAAATTGAGGAAGAAAAGACAGCTGAAGTGAATAGTCTTCCAACAGCTTGGAGATCCTCAAAAGACCATCCCATTGACAACATATTGGGAGACATTTCAAAGGGAGTAATGACCCGTTCTAAGATAAGTAATTTTTGTTCTCACTTCGCGTTTGTTTCACAAGTAGAACCTAAAAATGCCAAAGAGGCCTTGATTGATGAATTTTGGCTAATGGCCATGCAAGAAGAGCTTAATCAATTTAAAAGAAATGACGTTTGGGAACTTGTCCCTCGTCCGCGAGATCATCATATCATAGGCACTAAGTGGGTTTTTAGAAACAAGCTTGATGAAAACGGAGTGATTACTAGGAACAAGGCACGTTTAGTAGCACAAGGATATAACCAAGAGGAGGGCATAGACTATGAGGAAACTTATGCTCCAGTTGCTCGCCTTGAAGTTATACGTCTTTTGCTTGCCTATGCGTGTTCTAAGGATTTTAAGCTTTACCAAATGGACGTAAAGAGTGCCTTTCTTAATGGTGTCATAAATGAAGAAGTATATGTTTCACAACCTCCCACTACAAGACTTCAACATTCAACTCAAACGTATTCCTATCAAATGTGACAACACTAGTGCCATAAACCTTACTAAAAACCCTGTTTTACACTCACGCACTAAACACATAGAGATTAGACATCATTTCCTTCGTGATCATGTTGAAAAAGAAGACGTTGTCTTTGAGCACGTTGATTCCAAAAATCAGCTTGCTGATATTTTCACTAAACCATTGGCAACGGAACCTTTCTTCAACATTCGTCGCGAATTGGGAATCTTAGATCTTTCTCAATTGATGTCATAAGCTTGTTACCTCTTAATTATATTATGCCTCACCATGGTTGATAAGAGCTGTTTTAGATGTCAATTATCCATCACAAGAGTTCTCCAACAGAGGTAATATCAATCCTTTCTACAATTTTCTTATTGCTAAGTGATTGTGTATGTTAGAGAAAATGTTCTTACTCTAGTTGATATAAAATTTGATTGCATATACTCCTTGTCCATACTGTGTGCACATTAACAATCTGACTTCTGAATCTCTCTTGAGCATAATCATCATGACATAGTGCATAATGCATATTCATACTGCATTAAAATTCACTAAAAGCTAGTTCAGCATCAGTATGCATCGACACCAACGAAGCATGCATCGATCCAAACACTCTAAAATTCAAATTTTTGAAAAACTGCTTCAGGATGCATCGATGCATCCATCGCATGTATCGATACACATGCCCATTGTGAATATTTGGCATCGACGCATGACCTTCTGCATCGATACATACTGATGCTATCTGAATTAAATGCAATTTCTTTCTCTCTCATGCATCGACACATCAGCCAATCATATCACTTCCTATCTCATTACTTCATCTCATCTGCCCTCAAAAACCCCAAAACCAGTGGCTAACCCTAATCCTCCTCATCTTCACTCTCTCTCACAAACTTGGTAAAACCCTAAATCTCACATCACCATGCCTCCACGCACTATTCCAGCCAGAGCCAAAGGAAAAGGAAAGGGAAAGGAAGCAACCGGTACCTCTCAACAACCACCAGATGTTCCTTCAAATGCCTTAGACATTCTTCATCCTGCCATTGCTGCTGAATTTGAGGAATCCTTCAAGGCCAGGTTGGTAATGAAACCTCATATCTTTGATAAAACAGATGCTGTTCATCTGCACCTAAATGAAGTAGTTGAACTCTTACATGCACAAAGACTTGGGTCCTTTCTATCTACAAAAGATGAGTATCATGAGGATTTCATCCGGGCCTTTTATGCTGGTTTACAAACTGGTAGAGGCTATATGTTCCGGTGTTCTATCGGAGTCAGAACATATACCTTTGAAGCCTCTGATTGGGAAACGGTATTTCAAATGCCGCCTCCGTCGATGGTTTTCAAGTGCTGGCATGACTTGCATTTTGATCCTGAATTTGACCTGAAGGACTTTACAACTTCTATCCTAAAGATTGATAGACCGTTGAGTGAGGATGAACACGTCACGTCAGGTATGATCAAGCAAACTCCGCGTATTCTTCACTGGATTATCACACATATTCTGCGTCCAACAAACAGTGGACACTCTCGGTTGGATAGGCCTAGCATACATCTTCTCTACATTCTGCAAAATAAGGTTCTCCTAAATTGGGCGAACTACTTTGTTAAACGTCTATTTTTTGTGCGAGACAGCTCCAAGAATGTGGCTCTAGGTTATGCATCTCAAATAATGAAAATTCTTAAGTATTGGAAAGTTGCAATACCTATTGTTCCTCTCCTATCTCCATCTGCTGCACAAGAGTTTGACTCTGCCACTCTATCGCATATGGGATATCGGTGGGACAAGGACCGCAAATGTTTCTATTTCTTCGAAAGAAAATCCAAAACCAGAATTTACAACTTTGACGTGCCTTCGGAACGCATCCATGTTGCTGAAGAACAGCCTGATGAAGAAATGCAGGATGCGCCTGAAACAGATGTGCCTCAAGCTGAGGCCAATACTGGTTGGGGTGAGTGGGTGCCACGAAGGTGGTCTCCTACCAACTATGTACCTGAACCTACAGCCCCTCCATTCTCCAGTGGTACTTCAGCCTCAACACCAAATGTGGACATCACTCATATGCTTCAACAGATGGAAATTGTCAACAAAGAACGCCATGAAGAAGCACGGTACTGGCATGTTCAACAATCTGAATGGCACAATGAGCATCGGGACTGGCATGATGAGCATACACGAATGTATCAGAATCAACACGCTTGGCACCAAGACTTGGTTAAATGGCATCAGGTTTTCTACAACGAAATGTCCGGCTTTATGGACGACTGCCGTGAAAATCCTGGAATTATGGACAGCTTTAGAAGCATTGAAGTTCAGAACCGATTTAGGCAATACTCCTTCATGGGCCAAAATCCAGACACAATGCCTCCTCCTCCGCCTCCGCCAAGCTACAGAGATCCTGACAGACATGATGAGGAGTCCTGTGGTGGCAACAATCCAAATTAACCAACCACCCTTTCATCTCACTGCATTTCATTTCATATTGCTCATGTTTTATTTTGTTGCACAATATATGGTTTAGCTTATGTAACTCTTAAACTCGTTCGTATCTTTAAAACGCTTTTCTAATTCTGTTTATCTCTATTGTTATTGCCCTTATTCTTCATTCTTTGTGAATGATTCTTTACTTTGATGCTTCATTCTTTGTGATTGATAGCCTGTTATCCATTGTTTGCCATGTCCTGCTACACTATGCTACCTTGATGAATTTGTCTCTTCCTCTTTTTGATGTTGACAAAGGGGGAGAAAATGCAGATATACACAAACTCAGGGGGAGTATCACACATCTTGCCAAGAATTTTCCATCATCAAAAAGGGGGAGTTTGTGAGAGAATTCTTTACCTTGAATTAATTTTTAATGATAGCAAATTGTGTGATCATCATCCAAATGTTGGTTGTGCATTGCATTACATGATACATGTGTGTTTTATTATGTTTTTCATCCCACTCTATTGTTGCATAACTGTACATATAAACCTACATTGATACTTCCTTTTAAATAACAATTAAAATGCATTTTATGTCAGTAAGCATCGATACATAAAGCCTCTGCATCGATACATACAGCATGTGATAAATCACAAAACCTTTCTGTTCAGTATGCATCGATGCATACGAGTCATGCATCAATACATGGAAGACAAAATACTCTATGCATCGATACACACGATCCCTGCATCGATACATGACTAATTGAAACAGCCTGTGTATCAACACATACGCACCAGGCATCGATACATACTAGTGTAATAAGCACTTGCATCGATACACACGACTTTTGCATCGATACATGAATAATAAATTTCACCAAAATTCACATTACTTACAGTATGCATCGATACACACTTTTTATGCATCAATACATAAAACTGTTTTATGTTATAACAGCAACAGTTTTGCAGCATATAAAACACAGGTTGTGACAGCAGTGCAAAAATACGAATTCATTGAGGGAAAACAATTGAACACAGATCAAAAGCAGTGTTGGAGCAATTGTTTGTGAGCACATAGAAACCTGAAAGAGACTTCATCTTCTTCATCTTCTCAATCACTTTTCTTCAAGAACATTTACACATAACCATTCTTGTTCTTTGGATTAAAGAAGCATCGAGATAACGTTCAGTGGTACGATCAAGGATCTAGCTGTGGTTTGCAGTGGAACGATCGAGGATCTAGCTGAGTCGAAGATTGAAGGGGGTTTCTAGGAAAAACCTACTGGTTTGTCCTTCAAGAACTGGAGTGTTCTTGAGGGTTTGGGAGTCACATTTGCAGAACATATTCAGCCGCAGCGTTGCGTTTGGAGATCGGGGGATTTCGCAAGCAGGTCGTGGAACCGGTGAATTGTTTGCAACTTTGTGCAGGAAAATCTTGATCGTGCTCAGATCAAGTGAAGGTTCATACAAGAAGAGGTTCTTAGAGTTTAGAATTCTGTCTTTGTATCATAACCTTGTATCAACGGATTCGGCAATAATTGATAATCAAAGTTCTCAATTTCATTTGAAATTGAGAGGGAGACGTACCCACACGCGAGGACGACGTGGGGAACTTCCTTACCAAATTTCTGCGTATCGTATTCTTACCTTACTCCTCTTTACGTTTTTCAAACTGTTTTCGCAATATCAGTTAGTGTGTGGTGATTGTTTCTTTTTCAAGATAGCAGTGGCAAGAAAACTTTAATCAAACTCCATTGTTGTTCATTAACGATCACATACACACCAACTGTTTGATAAAACGGTTAGCTAGAGTTTATTCATTGGAAATAGACTTTAATGATAAGTGCATTCAATTAGTTAAAATTCTGGTGTGAATTGTTTCTGTCATTCTCATTAAAATCCAGCAATTAAACTTGTGTGTCCGGCTTTCTAGTAGCGGTTCAGAATAGACGGAAGTCGATTCGGGACTGATTTTTCCGCCAACTTTGAAAACTCTGATAAAACTTTAAATCCGTTAAATTTTAAAGAGGTGATCTATTCACCCCCCCTCTCGATCACTAGCCACACCGTCTAACACTTGGGTGTTGATGGGGTGAAAATCCTAATCCACCAAAATGGATGATTGATTTTGATGATGACTTGATCAAATTTATGATTCAATTTCGGTGTGACCTCCCTTGTCCCCTTTCTTATTCATACATTTCTTTTCCTTTTGATCAATTGGATGGATTTGTGTCTATCTTGTTCATGATGTGTGGATTAGTGCTTGATGAACTTTCATCATTTGAAATCTACCTTCTAAGTGATCATGAATCATTTAAGGTACTTTGGATTGATGCAAAAGGTTTTCCTAAGTGTCATGAAATGTGGATTGAAGTAATGGACTATCCTCCTAGCCTTTGTGCATGATCATCCCCTTTCTTCTTCCTTTTCTTGTGTGGCATGGCTTTAGGAGAATGATTTACATATCATTTCTCTAGCATGTATTAACACAAATACTATTATTGATCGTCCTCAGATAGTTGTGACTTATACATAAGTCCAATTATGTTGCTTAACATAGCGCTAAATTTGTCCCGAAGGCGATGGCATTTTATAAGTGAGATTGTAAGTCTCCTATTCCTCATGGTATTGTGTGAAATTGTTTCTCGTTTTCCATTTCTGGGAGTTAGTGGCATACTTATTGATTTTATCTAAGTTGGAGCCCTTCTTATAAATGATGTATAGGTTCATATTTTCATGCTTGTGAGTGGATAGTTGAGTGGTCTCCCAAAAATGACCGAAAACATCTTTCCATCTTCATTAACATCTTTTACTAACACTTTACTTGTATTAACCTTTACTTCAAAGTCATATACCTTTATGCCTTTATTTTTTTATGTCATGTCATTTAATTTTATGTTTTATGTTTAGAATTTCATATCATATTATTTGTGTTTATGTCTTGTTGTTATTTGTTCATTTGGACCTTTCTTTATATCATTGTTAAGAAGGCATTAATAAAAAGGAAATTGTTTCTCCTAACTTATGGACTTGGGGTTACTATCCTTGGCATCCTTATGGAGTTATGGACTTAGAACTAGGATTTTGACCCTTTCTTTGGAATTTGTGGCTTAATACCTTGGAACGCATCTGATACATATGACTTTGGACTTCTCTGTGAAGACATGGCTCAGTTACTTTGGTTTCATCTGAGGCATGGATTATTATTTGCTTACTTGGATTGTTTGAGGCTTAATCGAAAGGAAGGAATTCTATTTTGACTTATGTCATAAAGCTTGTTATCTCTTGGTTGGATATTTCTTCTTTAACTTTTACTTTATGCTTTAAGATAGTCTCTTCTTCTCATCCCCTTCTTTAATTTACAAAATCCTCCCTCTTTTTCCAAACCTTCTTGTTTTTTTAAACTTGGACCATTTTTCTCAATAAACCTTGACTTTTTTCAAGTGATTTTCAAACCCTTTTTCTTAATAAATATCTATCCATCTTAAGCATATTTAGACCAATTTCAAAAGATTAAAAAATGTCTAACTCATTCAAATCATTTTGTGCCTTTGTGCACTTTTCCCTTTAAAACTTTTCTCAAGGCATTAGACATGAGTCATATCCATAGTTGAGTTATAATTCTCCTATCTTCATAGTATTGATGATAATTCTTTTCCATCTGTGGGAGCTAGTGGCATACTTGTTGATCCCTATCCAAGTTGGAGCCCTTCTCATGATGATGCAAAGTTCTCATACTTGTAGGTGACTAGTTAGGTATTCTCCTTAAAATGACAAAATGTATTTTCCATAAAAATAAATCAAAATAAACTCCTTTTTTTTATTTTTACCACGAACTATGAGGTTTTGATCCTCCATTGCATTTTGTTGGTACCTAGGCATGAGACTTTAAAAGTCTTGGCAAACACCAAATCATAATAAAATGCTTCTTTTCCTATCCCTCCAATCTTTTAAAAAACAACACCTTTTCAAACCAAAAATGTACATATTTTCAAAGAGGTTCCCATGGAGTACCATGGATGTTTAGGGTGTTAATACCTTCCCTTTGCATAACTAACCCCCGGACACTTGTTCTCTTTTATTATATTTGTTTTAAAACTTCTTTGGGTTTTGTTCGTCCTTTTTCCCTTTAGAAATAATAAAAGCCTGGTGGCGACTCTTTCTTTGTGAGTTAAGTTAACCAATAGCTTAATCTCAAAAAAAAAATCTCGCTACACCTTCATTCCACACCAACCCTTATCTTCCCCTTCTACTGCTAGAAATTCTGCTTTTCCTTGGGGAATACCAATGCTTAAATCTCCCCGATGGTTGATGCGAGCAACCCTGAGAGTCTTCAATATCATGTTTATCATGCTTCTGAGCCGATCAATGCTGACACTTCTAACAATGGCACTAAATATCAAGGCTCGCGCCTACATTTCTAGATTCCTCCCCATACTACTCAGTATGTGGCTCAGAATCTGTATCAAGCTGCTCAAAATACCTACTATGGAATACCTACTACCTACCCTGGGGCATAATATCATATGTGTCGATCAATCTTGCACTCTAGTATGCTTAATCAGGGGCACCTCTAGCTCCTAATGCTCAGGCTGGAGGGAAATTCCCTCATGTTGTAAACTTAGCTACTCATATTGTCTCTCCTGGTTTTACATATTTGCCTAAGATGTCGTTTTCTCCTCAGTCGGTACATGTTCAGGCGTATGCTTAAGATGTTCCTCGACCATCCAGTCAGGGTGTTGTTCCTATTGCTAGTCCGGCTAGGCCAGCGGATTATTAGTTACATGATGATAGAATCAGAGCTACAAAAGGTTTCTCAGCTTTTGGCAGGAATGTCAGAGATCTATGTTTCGTTCCCAATGTAGTGCTTCCCCAAAAGTTCAAGGTACCAGACTTACCAAAGTACAAAGGTTTAAGATGTCCTCAGAGTCATTTTAGGATGTATTATAGGAAAATGGGATCCTACCTAAACAATAATGATTTGCTGATACATTGTTTCCGGAATAGTCTATTTGGGGCTTCCCTGGACTGGTCATGAGTTTTGAGCGTACTAAGATCAGGTTGTGGAGAGATTTTTCTGAATCCTTTCTGAAAAAGTTTCAATCACTACAACAAACAAGACCTTAGACAGCGCTTTTTTTAGCCTTAGACAGCGCTTTAAAGCGCTGTCTAAACCTCCGCTGCTAAAGGTTTAGACAACGCTTTTTTAAATCTTAAAAGCGTTGTCTAAGCCCCCCCCCCTTAGACAGCGCTTTGGCCAAAAGCGCTTTATAAGACCCTCTTATTTTAAATTTTTTAGGTATACCTTAGACAGCGCTTTTGAAAAGCGCTGTCTAAGCCCCACCCCCTTAGACAGCGCTTTGGCCAAAAGCGCTTTCTAAGACCCTTCTATTTTGACAGCGCTTTTGCCTAAAGCGCTTTCTAATCCCCCCCCTTAGACAGCGCTTTTTACAAAAGCGCTGTCTAAGGTATACGGAAATTTTTGAAGCTTTTGTTTTAAACCACATTTTTTCCAGGTTTATAAACCAGAATTTCTACCTGTTTTCAACCAGATTTTGACAGACAATTATCACATTTTATATATGTCATTTTGGCCTTTTTTCTACCAATTTTTGGCTAACAAATATATATATATATACCAATTCAAACCAATTTTGCCTTAAATGTATCAAAATATATACAAATTTATGTACACATTTACAAGTCATAACATATACTACAAATGTACACATTAATTACACAAATTTATGAACAAACATTGAGCTTTATCATGAATTGACACCACTCCTCTTTGATTTCGTCCACTTGATCCTTTGTATAAAATGCACACTTGAATTCATCAAAGTACTACATCATAATATAACATATTTTGAATTAATTCCAACTATTTAATTATATGAGATATGTGTAAATATAAAAATAACTCATAAGTTAGAAATACATACATCGGTGGGAATCTTTAATCGGCCCAAAGCAAGAGTATCTCGCATAAACCTCAACATGAAATACCCGCAATCTATTTGATTACGTTGTTGAGGACACTACATATGAAAAAAAAAATATGGATTATAAATCCTAAGTTTTATCAAGTGTCATCACTAATATAATAAAAAATGTGGTAATTAAAAACATACCGCCACTTTAATCCATGTAATGGAGTTGGCGCCCCTCCTTGAGGTTTGGATATCTCGTTGGGCCCGAAAAGCTTGTAGGACGCTAATAAAATAAAAATGAAGCAATTAGAACAATTCACATAAACTAAGAAAATTTTTGAACATTCTCACTTACGTGTCAATTAGGACCTTCATATCCGGGTATGTTGTCCAATCATTTCCTAACGAGTCAAGATAATACACAATTTCTCGGATAGGATTGATTGCGAGCAACAACCAATGTCCACTGTAATGATTAGGCAAATGTTAGATGGTAACTTGGAAAATAATTATAATAGATGAATTTAGAATGAAATGCTAACCCGGTATTAAACGGTATAAAAAACAACTTCTCCGCATCTTTATTGTCCATGAGGATCCGAAGAACGTACTCCGTCACGGTATCCGGTCTACTTAAGATTAAACCTAAGTTGACGGTCGCGGGTGCTAAGAATCCGAATGACACGTCCAAACCATTGGGGCGCATCAATTTGTCATACAAAAACCTAATATAAAAACATCATTAACACCTCTTTTGAAACATAAAGTAAACCGGATTAACATAAAGTAAACATCATTAACATAAGTTGTTTAATTAATAAAACAAAGTAGACCGGATTTACCTAATATATGTATTGACAACGGTGACGCCCATTAGGTTCTATAAGCTGTCCCTGGTTGCTCCAATAGACATCTAGTATGATGCCTCGAGATCTTCCTTGGACCACCCTTCTCATTACTGTGATGCCTCTTCGAATTTCTTCTTCCGCGGATACTTTTTTACTAACTTCCACATGTTGGTCATCAGCCATGTCTAACCTGTAATAAACCAAGGAAACCATCTAGAATCTAGCTTTTTTAGGCTTCATACTACTACTAATAATATGACAATTATTTTAGAAATCATGTTATGGATCATAAAATTCACTATTTACTTTTATTTCACCATTCAAAGTTTTAAGAAGATAAATACAAATTAAAATAGTTGAATCAATTGACGCATGCAGTATAAACTTACATTTCAACAATGTCAAAGATTTTTTTTGTCCAGCTTATTTCCCAATGAACATAGAAAGGCTACTTCAAACTTCTTAGAATTAATGATGAATAATTGCCAGTGATGACTACAATGGAAAAATATAAATTAACGTGTTAAATAAATTTCTATCAATTATAAGTGATTCACTGTAACAAGAAAAAAATTTCTTACTTGTTAAGATAAGGAGCAAGGTAACATTCTTTTTTATCATCACACATCTTCTTTTGTATGTAGGACTGAAAGATAATTTTTTGTCCTATAGATCTATAAACTTTGCAAACTTATAGATAATGAAGAAAATGTAAAGACAAGATTGATTGGCTTTGACACTGTTTGATTAATTATAAATTTTCCAAGCCAAAATGTAGCATTATAGAATTAGAGAATCATAATTGTGAAAACTATAAAAAATCCAATAAATAGTGTATGACCTAATAATAACCATTTTAATCACCCAATACTCACACTTAACTATCATTATTCCCGTAATCAGGGAGAATACTAACCAATACACTTTTCTTATAATAGCATTAGCATATTAATACATGACAACATACCTAAAAGAAGGAAGGAAGAATACAGTAAACTTATTAGGAGAATGTCAATCTCATAGAATCATCCAACATTATAGATGAAACCACTTAAACAAAAACCCCAAAACAGAACCATGACCAATAATTTTAAAGAATAATTACTACAATATAAAATGTAGCTCTACCAAATAGTAAAATAGAAGCAAGCACAACAACAGCTAAAAAAAATATGCTAGATCTAAAAAACAGAGCAAACCAAAATAATGGGGGAGAATCGCTTACCGCAAATTAAAGTGATGATTTTACTTTGCTAAATGATTAACGCAATTGAAAATCTATGAAGAGGAATGACGAAACTCAATATCTTCAGCTTGAATAGCTGAATCTCATTTCAAATCTGAGAAGTAAAATCAAGTAAATAGTGTATGAAATTAGGTTACCCATAATATATACTTTCCGCAATCCATTTACCTAGGGTTTATGATTTCTTTTAAATTGTACGATACATTTTAAATCTCATTCCCTAAGCCGAAGATTCTTAATTTCCTCGGTAACACAAGTTAAAACCTAACACTCGAAGAGAAGAGGGGAGAGAGAAAGAGAGAACCTGGTAGCACCGGAGAAGAAAATGAGACGTTATGAAAGCAATCGATCGGTGGTAGTAGCAAGAAAGAATGTATTCTCGTTCGCTGTTAGGGTTCGCTGGAGGGGTTTAATCGCAGGAGGGAAAACAAAAAGAACTGAGAACGAAAATAGAAGTCTGAAATTTAATTTTAATTAGACCTTAGACAGCGCTTTTGTGGAAAGCGCTTTCTAAGATATGCCTTAGACAGCGCTTTCCAAAAGCGCTTTCTAAACCCCCACCTTAGACAGCGCTTTTGGTTTTAATTTTTTTTTAATTGAAAGACTTTAAACAGCGCTTTCTCAAAAGCGCTGACTAAGGTCTATATTTAAAAGCGCTTTCTAAAAGCGCTGTCTAAGGGGGGGTCTTAGACAGTGCTTTCTAAAAGCGCTGTCTAAGACCCCCCCTTAGACAGCGCTTTCATTATTTTTTTAGAATATTTTCCGTGTTTTATTTTTATTTTAACCTTAGACAGCGCTTTCTTCTAAAAGCGCTGTCTAAGATGCGTTGTTAAAAAACCTTTTTGGCGTAGTGAATAAATACAACTTGGATACGCGTATACATGGCGCGAGATGGCTTCTCGAGTCAGGACGGTATTATCTAATAATGAACTAATTGACATATTCATGGGTACCTTGCATGGTCTGTATTTTGAAAAAATGATTGGAAATTCCTCATCAAATTTCGCAGATATTGTGACTATCGTAAAAAGAATGGAGAATGGGGTTTATTCGGGAAAGATTGCAGGTACTGTTCTTCAATAAGCAGTGGCTAAAAAGCCACAAGGTAGCTTTTCGAAGAAGAAGGAAGGTGAGATAAGTGTTGTAATGACAAGTGTCCATCCTCAATTTCAGAATCTTATGGATTTTGTGTCATACTACCCTTATCCATACATTGTTGCTACCTGGTATCAACAACCACATTTTCAGTACTAACCTCAGAATCAAAATCGACATGCTCAAACTCAGGAAATTGCTTAAGGTAATAGGGATCAAGGTCAGGGACAAAATTATTGTAGTAACTTCAGAAGATGTCCTCAATATGACAAGATTCATGTACCGTACGCTCAGTTGGTACCTTATTTGGTTCATGTGGGGGATATCGTACCAAAGGAGATTTCACTGGAAATCCCTCCTTATCATCCCAAGCATAACCCTAGTGCCTCTTGCGTCAGCCATGCTAGGTATATTAGGAAATCAACAGAGGATTATTGGCCTCTTAAAAATAAGATTCAAGAGCATATAAATCAGAAGATTCTGTATTTTTTGGAAGAAAAACCTAATATAAAGATGAATCCTCTGCCTAACCATAATGGTATTGGTGTAAGCCCTAGAGGCCAATACTTTTGGTACTTGTATCAAATTATTTATTAATTATAAAAGGCTTTTTCTTTATTATGGTTGTTTAATAAAGTCCCTAGAATAGCTAGTCCGTTTAATGTATCAAGTGTGACTTGATCATGAGATCACATTAAACATAAGGACACTATTCTTAAAGTATCTGTAGTCGAGCTTTATTGTGAAGTGGGATAACATTAAAGCATAAAGACTATTATGTATATAGACTGATGATCACATCTCATGGATCATGGATATGGAGTTATCAAGTCTTAAACATAGGTATGAATATTAAGAGTGATATTTATACTGGATTGACCCGCTGTGAGAATACTATATAGAATGTTATGCAAAGTGTCATAAGTTATTCTCATGGTGATAATGGTTTATGCCACCCTTCGACCTGAAACCACTATGGACCCTAGATGTAGAGTCGAGTGCCTTGTTGCTGATCAAACATTGTCCGTAACTAGATGACCATAAAGACAGTTGACGGGTACTCCACAAAGCATGCTAAGGGACATGAGTGACCTAGATGGAATTTGCCCATCCTGCGTAACAGGATAAATGTCTATGGGCCCAATATTGAACTGGACAAGGATGACACGGTCTATGCCTTGTGTTCAATATAGACATAAGGGCAAAAGGGGCAATTATACACATAAGTATTATCACAGAAGGATTTGTCAGATCACATGACATTTTTGTGTCTTGGGTAGCAGTGATGTGTTGCTAGATACCGCTCACTGTTTATTATGTTAAATGTGTGATTTAATATAATTTCCAATGCCGCGAAAACCTACAGGGTCACACACAAAAGGACGGATTGATGAGAGATAGAGTAACTAAGGAACACCGTAATGTACATTGCACTTAAGTGAATTGTAGAACATCGTAAGGTACAGTGTACTTAAGAAGAATACGAAATATGGTAAGGTACCACACGCTTAAGTGATTTTGGCATATGGGCCACATACACTTAAGTGGGCTTTTTAGCTTGCAGCCCACACAAGTCGTTCTATAAATAGAACCCTTGTGCAGAAGCATTTCGTGCAGTTGCAATTTCATTTCTCTTTCTTTCACTCAAAGCCTTCATTCGTAGCAGCTAGCACTAAGATTGAAGGAATCCGTTCGTGTGGACTGAGTAGAGGCGTTGTCATCGTTCAACGTTCGTGATTGCTCTGTAGATCTGCATCAAAGGTTTCAATCGTCACAAGAGGTAACAATTCTATCATTGATCATGCCCATTCGTAAGGATCACTAAAGGTGAAATTTTTTAAATTCCGATGCATTTTGGATCGCCCTTATCCTTCAAATGGGCCAGCGGTCAGCACAGTTATTGAAGAAGATATTGTAGAATCGGTCAGAGGGGTCGTTGACGTGAAAACTACAATGTCAGTGGTTGTGGAAAAACTTAAGGAGCATGGATTTTTGTAGGGTATTCATGATAATTATGTTGTTTGTGACTCAGATCCTGATAGTTGTGATGTTTTGAAGGGTTGTGTTCAAAATTTGATGGATCAGGGAATGATGCAGTTCTCTAGGTCAAAAGTGGCTGAAGAGATTTTTGTCATCGAGCCGATAACTATCATATACAGAAAAAGAAGATTGAAGCTCCTCCAAAGAGGATTCAACCTATCCGTATTTATGTTCCTGGTCTGTTTCCATATCAAGACACCAAGGCAATGCCTTAGTGGTATGATACGACAGTGTACGTGGGTGGAAAAGAAACTCAATTTTCTGATGTTGAGATTGTTAATATAGCTAGAACGGGAGGCATGAATCGTAGTGGTCTTGTATTTGCTCTGAAATACACTCCTAGGTTGTCTCCATCACCTACAGTTATCCCTCTTAAAGAAAAGGTTCTTCTTATTCCTCCTCCACAAGCAGGGCATCTGTTTCAACCACTCTGGTCGTGATGACTATTCCATCTATGACAAAAGTTATCCCTGATAAAGTTGCAGAATCTTAAACTTCCAAAGGCAAAGGGTTTATGAATGAAGATGAATAAATTGAAGGTCACAAAAAGAGTATCACTGTTGAGGAAGGCCAAGAATTCCTCAAATTGATGAAGAATGAGTGAATTCAATATTGTTCACCAGTTGGGTCAGACTCCCTCCAAAATATCAATTTTGTATTTACTATTGAGTTACGGGGCTCTCCGTAAGGCACTTTTGAAAGTCTTAAATACTACTCACGTGATGGAATATATCACGATTGATCAATTTCACGACGTGGTTTCTAAAATCACTGCCAGTAGATACTTGGGATTTAATGAAGTTGAATTACCTCCATAGGGAAATGGCCATAATAAAGCACTGCATATTTCGGTCATGTGTGTAGACTGTTGGTGTAAGCCCCAGAGGCAAATACTTTTGGTACTTGTATCGAATTATTTATTAATAATAAAAGGCATTTTCTTTATTATGGTTGATTAATAAAGTCCCTAGAATAGATAGTCCGTTTAATGTATTAAGTGTGACTTAATCATGAGAACACATTAAACATAAGGGCACTGTTCTTAAAGTATCCGTAGTCAAGCTTTAATGTGAAGTGGGATAACATTAAAGCATTAAGACTATTATGTTTGTAGACTGATGATCACATCTCATGGATCATGGATAAAGAGTTATCAAGTCTTAAACATAGGTATGAATATTAGGAGTAATATTTATACCAGATTGACCCGCTATGAGAATACTATATAGAAAGTTATGCAAAGTGTCATAAGTCATTCTCATGGTGATAATAGTGTATACCACTCTTCGACCTGAAACCACTATGGATCCTAGATGTAGAGTCGAGTGCTTTATTGCTGATCCAACGTTGTCCGTAACTGGATAACCATAAAGACAGTTGATGGGTACTCCACGAAGCATGCTGAGGGACATGAGTGTCCTAGATGGAATTTGCCAATCCTGCGTAACAGGATAAATGTCTATGGCCCCAATATTGAACTGGACAAGGGTGACACGGTCTATACCTTGTGTTCAATATAGACATAAGGGAAAAGGGGTAATTATACACATAATTATTATCACAGGAGGTTTTGTCAGATCACATGACATTTTCGTGACTTAGGTAGCAGTGATGTGTTGCTAGATACCGCTCACTGTTTATTATGTTAAATGCGTGATTTAATATAATTGCCAATGCCGCGAAAACCTATAGGGTCACACACAAAGGACGGATTGATGAGAGATAGAGTAACTAAGGAACACCGTAAGGTACGGTGCACTTAAGTGGGAGACGAAATATGGTAAGGTACAAAATACTTAAGTGATTTTGGGCATATTATAAGATATGGGCCAAAATACACTTAAGTGGGCTTTTTAGCTTGAAGCCCACACAAGTGGTTCTATAAATAGAACCCCTTGGGTAGAAGCATTGTCACTCCAATCCACTCAGACAGAAATTCAAGTAGAGACTTGGAATTTTGTTTCCCTCTTTCTCTCACTCAAACCCTTCATTCATAACAGCTTGTTGGTGTAAGCCCTAGAGACCAATACTTTTGGTACTTGTATCGAATCATTTAAAGGCATTTTCTTTATTATGATTGATTAATAAAGTCCCTAGAATAGATAGTCCGTTTAATGTATTAAGTGTGACTTAATCATGAGAACACATTAAACATAAGGGCATTGTTCTTAAAGTATCCGTAGTCGAGCTTTAATGTGAAGTGGGATAACATTAAAGCATTAAGACTATTATGTTTGTAGACTGATGATCACATCTCATGGATCATGGATAAAGAGTTATCAAGTCTTAAACATAGGTAAGAATATTAGGAGTAATATTTATACCGGATTGACCCGCTATGAGAATACTATATAGAAAGTTATGCAAAGTGTCATAAGTTATTCTCATGGTGATAATAGTGTATACCACTCTTCGACCTGAAACCACTATGGATCCTAGATGTAGAGTCGAATGCTTTATTGCTGATCCAACGTTTCCATAACTGGATAACCATAAAGACAGTTAATGAGTACTCCACGAAGCATGCTGAGGGACATGAGTGTCCTAGATGGAATTTGCCAATCCTGCGTAACAGGATAAATGTCTATGGGTCCAATATTGAACTGGACAAGGATGACACGGTCTATACCTTGTGTTCAATATAGACATAAGGGTAAAGGGGTAATTATACACATAATTATTATCACAGGAGGTTTTGTCAGATCACATGACATTTTCGTGACTTGGGTAGCAGAGATGTGTTGCTAGATATCGCTCACTGTTTATTATGTTAAATGCGTGATTTAATATAATTGCCAACATCGTGAAAACCTATAGGGTCACACACAAAGGACGGATTGATAAGAGATAGAATAATTAAGTAACATCGTAAGGTACGGTGCACTTAAGTGGAAACAAAATATGGTAAGGTACCAAATACTTAAGTGATTTTGGCATATTATGAGATATGGGCAAAATACACTTAAGTGGGCTTTTTGGCTTGAAGCCCTCACAAGTGGTTCTATAAATAGAACCCCTTGGGTAGAAGCATTGTCACTCCACTCAGACAGAAATTCAAGTAGAGACTTGGAATTTTGTTTCCCTCTTTCTCTCACTCAAAGCCTTCATTCATAACAGCTAGCATTGCGATTGAAGGAATCCGTTCGTGTGGACTGAGTAGAGACGTTGTCATCGTTCAACGTTCGTGATCGCCCCGTGGATCTGTATCAAAGGTTTTGATCATTATCAGAGATCTGCACCAAAGGTTTGAATCGCCACAAGAGGTAACGATTCTATCACTGATCATGCCCATTCGTAAGGATCACTAAATGGAGAAATTTTTAAATTCCGCTGCGCCTTGGATGGCAATTCTCCTACAGTGGTATCAGAGCCACTTACAAAACCATGAATCTGATATCTGTTTTTGTTCTGTAATAATATGATTAAAACAGAATGAATCCAAGGTTAAATTTAAATCGATCAAGTTACATATATGTGATATATGTAACCCTGATGCAAAATACATTATATATGATATAGTGTTCTTGTTTCGTTCATTCAAACCCTCGATGATTGTTTTCCTTTGAGCGATCAATGGTCGTTTGCTTCTTGATCCGACATAAGTATGGTGAAGCAATGACGTGTTGATCAATCATACTGAATTAACAATTAAGATGTGTTTGACGGTCTGAAATTGGTGCATCAGGGTTAGTGACGACACAAGGGTTGTGTTGTCAGAGAGTTATGCGATTGGGGTATGACTGCACAAGAGTTGTGCGTTCTAAACACTTTTTCGAACAGTGTTAACCGGTTAACGCGTATGGTTAACCGGTTAACGCAATTTGAAATAAAAAATTTTGAGTTTTCAAACAGTGTTAACCGGTTAACGCTTTTGGTTAACCGGTTAACGCAAGACGAAATTCAGTTTTCTGAGTTTTTCAAACAGTGTTAACCGGTTAACGCATATGGTTAACCGGTTAACGCAAGGCAGAATAAGAATTTTCTAAAAAATTTCCAACAGTGTTAACCGGTTAACACATATGGTTAACCGGTTAACGCAAGGAAAAATTCACCGGTTCGGCTAGAAAAAGTGCTTTGAAGTATCAAGTGTTGATACGAAAAACGACATCAATTTTAAATGAATTGTTCATTAAAATTTTTGAGCAGGGGCAGCGGACCCCCGGCTAACTCTGCGTAGTGTGATTGGTTGTCGAAATTTAATTTTATTTTAATTAATTAAAGGAATTAATAATAATAATAAAGTGTTTATTATTGTCTTGTGGTGATCGGTTATGGCCTTAGTTTTCCTTTGTTTTGTTTTGGGTTTTTAAAATACGACCTGCGTGTCGTGCCTCTCTCTTAATCTCCCAAATGTAACTTCTTTTCTCATCTCACTCCCTCGTATGTAAAACGAGTTTCTTTCATGTAATGTAACGATATGAAGAAAGCAAAGAAGTCAGTGCCAAAGGAGGACAACCTTGAAGATCTTGCTTGGAGAAGCTTAGATCGTTGTAGGTTAGCTTAGGTTCTCTCATTGGCTTGGGAGAACAATTGCGTTAGGGGCCATAACTGTTTCATTATGTATGTATGTATGTTGATGCATATGAATGTATGTTGATGTATGTGAGAGACGGTTTATATGATAAACAAGCCGGTGAGATCAAAAAAAAAAAAAATTGCAATTCCCTCAAATTAAATATTAAGTTTATGCTTTCCAAGTTTTAACACTCATCAAGACTAGTAATGGATAATGTAGGTTTCGCCTACGCGAGGTGCATGATCTATATATTAGTAAGGTGCGATGGGATAATTGTAATATCCAACTGTTAAAACAATGGGTCAAACTTAAATAAACAAATTATAATAAGATTATATATATGTTTAGAAGCAAGAGTTGGGAATAATCCATATGATGGATTGGAATAAGGAGTTATTCACCCAATTGAAATTTTCGAGAGTTGTATGAGATACAATTGGAAGGATTTCCTACCTAAATAACCTAGTTTTGTGTAATCCGCCTACGCGGACTTAGAACGAAGTGAAATATGGATCTCGACCCACTAGAAAATCTTCCAACGGGATTTTCCGAATCAGATGATGAGGGTCATTTGTTTTGAGTAAAATAGTGGGAGCATATTTAATTAAAGGCCTAATTGAATATGTCAATGATACTTATATTTTCATTAATCCTTATGTAGATTACCATGACAGCAAACACCTCTAACAACATCCTGCGATCAATCCTTGATAAGGAAAAATTGTCTGGGACAAATTTTCTGGATTGGCACCGAAACCTGAGGATTGTCCTCAAACATGATAAAAAGCTGTATGTCTTGGAGACACCTGTTCCTGAAGAGGAACCTCCTAGTTCTGCACCTAAGGCAGAAAGAGATGCTTATAAGAAGCATGTCGATGATGCCAATAAAACTGCTTGTCTCATGCTAGCTACCATGAACTCAGAATTGCAAAAGTAACATGAGAACATGTCAGCATTCGATATGATCGAACACCTGAAGTTGCTCTATCAAGAGCAAGCAAGGCATGAGAGGTTTGAAGTTTCAAAAGCCCTTTTTCAAAGCAAGTTAGCTGAGGGAGCCCCTGTAGGTCCCCATGTACTCAAGATGATTGGGTATATGGAAAACCTTGAGAGATTGGGTTTTCCCCTCGAAAAGGAACTTGCAACTGATTTGGTCTTGCAATCGTTGCCAGATAATTTCAGTCAATTTGTCCTAAACTTCAATATGATTGATATGGACAAATCTCTTCCTAAACTGCTCGCCATGTTAAGAACTGCCGAGCAGAATCTGAAGTCAAAAGGGAAGTCCATTCTGATGATCGGAAATGGAAAGAGACAAAACAAAAGGCCCACTAAGCAGAGTGATAAGGGGAAGGGCAAGGAAGTTGCCAATCCCAGACCCACTGCTGCTTTGAAGCCTAGTGGAGGCATAGCAAAAGAAGGCACCTACTTCCATTGCGGTAAGACCGGACACTGGAAGAGGAACTGCCCAAAGTACCTGGAAGATAAGAAGAATGGAGTAGAGACTTCAACTTCAGGTATTTTTGTTATTAATTTATCTACTTCTGCATCATGGGTATTAGATACTGGATGCATTTCTCACATTTGTACAAATGTGCAGGAACTAAAAAGGAGTAGAGATTTGGCAAAAGGTGAAGACGACCTACGAGTTGGCTATGGAGCAAAGGTTGCTGCTTTAGCCGTAGGAACTTTTTATTGACTTTACCTAGTGGTTTAATAATTCAGTTAGAGAACTGTTATTATGTACCTGCAATTAGCAGGAATATTATTTCCATTGCTTGTTTGGACAAGTTTGGTTTTTCATTTATAATAAAAAACAATTGCTGCTCAATTTATTTGAATGATATATTCTATGCTACTGCACAAATGAACAATGGGCTGTATGTCCTTGATCTTGAAATGCCTATTAATAACATTAATACAAAAGGGTGAAACCTAACGAGTTAAAACCAACTAGGTAATAATATTAAAACTCTTCGATCAGATCGAAGTGGTGAGTATTTAATCCTAGAGTTTGATGACCATCTGAAAGAGTGTGGGATCCTATCCCAACTTACTCCTCCTGGAACATCCCAATGGAAGGGTGTATCTGAGAGAAGAAATCGAACCCTGTTGGACATGGTCCGATCCATGATGAGTCACACCAATCTTCAAAACTCCTTTTAAGGACATACACCATTGACATCACCTTACACACTTAACCGTGTTCCATTCAAAAGGTTGAAAAGACACCATATGAGATATGGAGTGTTAAGAGACCACATATGTCTTACATGAAGATTTGGGGTTGCGAAGTTTATGTGAAACGACAAATTTCAACTAAGCTTGAGCCCAAATCTCACAAATGCTTATTTGTGGGGTATCCTAAAGAAACAAGAGGATATTATTTCTACAATCCTTCTGTGGGCAAAGTGTTTGTCGCTCGAACTTGAGTTTTCCTAGAAAGGGATTTTATTTCCAAAGGAATCAGTGGGAGGAAAGTAGAACTTGAAGAAATTCAAGAATCACAAAGTATCGATACACCTATGGAGGAATTAGAGCAGGAAACACAAGTAGTTGTGTAAGAGCAACCTGCTCAAATAGAACAAGACCAGCGTAGGTCAGGCAGGATACGTCACCTACCTGAGATATATGGATATCTGATCAAGGTGATGTATTACTCATGGATCAAGATGAGCCTGTGACCTACTCATGGAATCTTCGTTTTGATGAAACAGTAAAACTGTATGGATTCATCAAGAACGAAGATGAGACTTGTGTCTACAAGAAGGTTAGTGGGAGCATGATTGTATTCCTGATATTATATGTAGATGACATATTACTCATTGGAATCGATATCCCTACCCTACAACAAGTAAAGTCTTGGTTGGGGAAATGCTTTTCTATGAAGGATCTGGGTGAAGCAGCCTATCAGAATCTATAGAGATAGATCATGAAATGCTTGGCCTAAGTCAGAGAACATAGACAAAGTGTTGAGACACTTTAATATGAATGATTCCAATCTGGTTATGTGTTTTGCTTAAATGGTGGCACTGTGAGCTTGAAAAGTTCAACGCAAGATGCAGTTGCTGATTCTACAACTGAGGCCGAGTATATTGTTGCCTTAAGTGCAGTAAAGGAAGCTGTTTGGATCAATAAACTTGGCATAGTCCATAGCATTGTGGATCCCATTGGTCTCTATTATGATAACAATGGTGTTATCGCACAAGCTAAGGAGCCTAGATCTCACCAACGATCCAAACACATACTTAGGCGTTGTGCGAAAATATGTAAAGTACCTACACTTGACAATGGACTGACCCACTGACAAAGCCTCTTGCGCAGCAGAAGCATGATGGCCATACTAGATCAATGGGCATACGGGGTATGCCTGATTGGCTCTAGTGCTAGTGGGAGATTGTTGGTGTAAGCCCTAGAGGCCAATACTTTTGGTACTTGTATCGAATCATTTAAAGGCATTTTCTTTATTATGGTTGATTAATAAAGTCCCTAGAATAGATAGTCCGTTTAATGTATTAAGTGTGACTTAATCATGAGAACACATTAAACATAAGGGCATTGTTCTTAAAGTATCCGTAGTCGAGCTTTAATGTGAAGTGGGATAACATTAAAGCATTAAGACTATTATGTTTGTAGACTGATGATCACATCTCATGGATCATGGATAAAGAGTTATCAAGTCTTAAACATAGGTATGAATATTAGGAGTAATATTTATACCGGATTGACCCGCTATGAGAATACTATATAGAAAGTTATCCAAAGTGTCATAAGTTATTCTCATGGTGATAATAGTGTATACCACTCTTCGACCTGAAACCACTATGGATCCTAGATGTAGAGTCGAATGCTTTATTGCTGATCCAACGTTGTCCGTAACTGGATAACCATAAAGACAGTTAATGAGTACTCCACGAAGCATGCTGAGGGACATGAGTGTCCTAGATGGAATTTGCCAATCCTGCGTAACAGGATAAATGTCTATGGGCCCAATATTGAACTGGACAAGGGTGACACGGTCTATACCTTGTGTTCAATATAGACATAAGGGAAAAGGGGTAATTATACACATAATTATTATCACAGGAGGTTTTGTCAGATCACATGACATTTTCGTGACTTGGGTAGCAGTGATGTGTTGCTAGATACCGCTCACTGTTTATTATGTTAAATGCGTGATTTAATATAATTGCCAACGTCGCGAAAACCTATAGGGTCACACACAAAGGACGGATTGATGAGAGATAGAATAATTAAGGAACATCGTAAGGTACAGTGCACTTAAGTGGAAACGAAATATGGTAAGGTACCAAATACTTAAGTGATTTTGGCATATTATGAGATATGGGCAAAATACACTTAAGTGGGCTTTTTGGCTTGAAGCCCACACAAGTGGTTCTATAAATAGAACCCCTTGGGTAGAAGCATTGTCACTCCACTCAGACAAAAATTCAAGTAGAGACTTGGAATTTTGTTTCCCTCTTTCTCTCACTCAAAGCCTTCATTCATAACAGCTAGCACTGCGATTGAAGGAATCCGTTCGTGTGGACTGAGTAGAGATGTTGTCATCGTTCAACGTTCGTGATCGCCCCGAGGATCTGTATCAAAGGTTTTGATCATTATCAGAGATCTGTACCAAGGGTTTGAATCGCCACAAGAGGTAACGATTCTATCACTGATCATGCCCATTCGTAAGGATCACTAAATGGAGAAATTTTTAAATTCCGCTGCGCCTTGGATGGCAATTCTCCTACACAGCTAGCACTGCGATTGAAGGAATCCGTTCGTGTGGACTGAGTAGAGACGTTGTCATCGTTCAACGTTCGTGATCGCCCCATGGATCTGTATCAAAGGTTTTGGTCATTATCAGAGATCTGCACCAAAGGTTTGAATCTCCACAAGAGGTAACGATTCTATCACTGATCATGACCATTCGTAAGGATCACTAAATGGAGAAATTTTTAAATTCCGCTGTGCCTTGGATGGCTATTCTTCTACAGTGGTATCAGAGCCACTTACGAAACCATGAATTTGATATTTGTTTTTGTTCTGTAATAATATGATTAAAGACAGAATGAATCAAAGGTTAAATTGAGATCGATCAAGTTACATATATGTGATATATGTAATCCTGATGCAAAATACATTATATATGATATAGTGTTCTCGTTTCGTTCATTCAAACCCTCGATGATTGTTTTCCTTTGAGCGATCAATGGTCGTTTGCTTCTTGATCCAACATTAGTATGGTGAAGCAATGACGTGTTGATCAATCATACTGAATTAACAATCGAAATGTGTTTGACGGTCTGAAATTGGTGCATCAGGGTTAGTGACGGCACAAGGGTTGTGTTGTCAGAGAGTTATGCGATTGGGGTTTGACTGCACAAGAGTTGTGCGTCCTAAACACTTTTCCGAACAGTGTTAAACGGTTAACGCGTATGGTTAACCGGTTAACGCAATACGATTTTTTTTTTTTTTAATTTTCAAACAGTGTTAACCGGTTAACGCATTTGGTTAACCGGTTAACGCAAGGCGGAAAACAGTTTTCCAAGAAATTTTTCAACAGTGTTAACCGGTTAACGCATATGGTTAACCGGTTAACGCAAGGCAGAAAAGAATTTTCTAAAAGTTTTAAAACAGTGTTAACCGGTTAACGCATATGGTTAACCGGTTAACACAAGGAAAAATTCACCCGTTCGGCTAGAAAAAGTGCTTTGAAGTATCAAGTGTTGGACCCCCGGCTAACTCTGCGTAGTGTGATCGGTCGTCGAAATTTAATTTGATTTTAATTAATTAAAGGAATTAATAATAATAATAATAATAATAAAGTGTTTATTATTGTCTTGTGGTGATCGGTTATGGCCTTAGTTTTCCTTTGTTTTGTTTTGGGTTTTTAAAATACGACCTGCGTGTCGTGCCTCTCTCTTAATCTCCCAAATGTAACTTCTTTTCTCATCTCACTCCCTCGTATGTAAAACGAGTTTCTTTCATGTAATGTAATGATATGAAGAAAGCAAAGAAGTCAGTGCCAAAGGAGGACAACCTTGAAGATCTTGCTTGGAGAAGCTTAGATCGTTGTAGGTTAGCTTAGGTTCTCTCATTGGCTTGGGAGAACAATTGCGTTAGGGGCCATAACTGTTTCATTTGGGATTGTCCTCAAACATGATAAAAAGCTGTATGTCTTGGAGACACCTGTTCCTGAAGAGGAACCTCCTAGTTCTGCACCTAAGGCAGAAAGAGATGCTTATAAGAAGCGTGTCGATGATGCCAATGAAACTGCTTGTCTCATGCTGGCTACCATGAACTCAGAATTGCAAAAGCAACATGAGAACATGTCAGCGTTCGATATGATCGAACACCTGAAGTTGCTCTATCAAGAGCAAGCAAGGCATGAGAGGTTTGAAGTTTCAAAAGCCCTTTTTCAAAGCAAGTTAGCTGAGGGAGCCCCTGTAGGTCCCCATGTACTCAAGATGATTGGGTATGTGGAAAACCTTGAGAGATTGGGTTTTCCCCTCGAAAAGGAACTTGCAACTGATTTGATCTTGCAATCATTGCCAAATAGCTTCAGTCAATTTGTCCTAAATTTCAATATGATTGATATGGAGAAATCTCTTCCTGAACTGCTCGTCATGTTAAGAACTGCCGAGCAGAATCTGAAGTCAAAAGGGAAGTCCATTCTGATGATCGGAAATGGAAAGAGACAAAACAAAAGGCCCACTAAGCAGAGTGATAAGGGGAAGGGCAAGGAAGTTGCCAATCCCAGACCCACTGCTACTTTGAAGCCTAGTGGAGGCATAGCAAAAGAAGGCACCTGCTTCCATTGCGGTAAGACCGGACACTGGAAGAGGAACTGCCCAAAGTACCTGGAAGATAAGAAGAATGGAGTAGAGACTTCAACTTCAGGTATTTTTGTTATTAATTTATCTACTTCTGCATCATTGGTATTAGATACTGGATGCAGTTCTCACATTTGTACAAATGTGCAGGAACTAAAAAGGAGTAGAGATTTGGCAAAGGGTGAAGTCGACCTACGAGTTGGCTATGGAGCAAAGGTTGTTGCTTTAGCCGTAGGAACTTTTGTATTGACTTTACCTAGTGGTTTAATAATTCAGTTAGAGAACTGTTATTATGTACCTGCAATTAGCAGGAATATTATTTCCGTTGCTTGTTTGGACAAGTTTGGTTTTTCATTTATAATAAAGAACAATTGTTGCTCAATTTATTTGAATGATATATTCTATGCTACTGCACAGATGAACAATGGACTATATGTCCTTGATCTTGAAATGCCTATTAATAACATTAATACAAAAGGGTGAAACCTAACGAGTTAAAACCAACTAGGTAAGAATATTAAAGCTCTTCGATCAGATCGAGGTGGTGAATATTTAAGCCTAGAGTTTGATGACCATCTGAAAGAGTGTGGGATCCTATCCCAACTCACTCCTCCTGGAACACCCCAATGGAATGGTGTGTCTGAGAGAAGAAATCGAACCCTGTTAGACATGGTCCGATCCATGATGAGTCACGCCGATCTTCCAAACTTCTTTTGGGGACATGCGTTGTTGACCGCAGCTTACACACTTAACCGTGTTCCATCCAAAAAGGGTTAAAAAGACACCATATGAGATATGGAGTGGTAAGAGACCACATATGTCTTACATGAAGATTTGGGGTTGCGAAGTTTATGTGAAACAACAAATTTCAACTAAGCTTGAGCCCAAATCTAACAAATGTTTATTTGTGGGGTATCCTAAAGAAACAAGAGGATATTACTTCTACAATCCTTCTGAGGGCAAAGTGTTTGTCGCTCGAACTTGAGTTTTCCTAGAAAGGGATTTTATTTCCAAAGGAATCAGTGGGAGGAAAGTAGAACTTGAAGAAATTCAAGAATCACAAAGTATCGATACACCTATGGAGGAATTAGAGCAAGAAACACAAGTAGTTGTGTAAGAGCAAACCTGCTCAAGTAGTACAAGACCAACGTAGGTCAGGCAGGATACGTCACCTACCTGAGATATATGGATATCTGATCTAGGTGATGTATTACTCATTGATCAAGATGAGCCTGTGACCTACTCATGGAATCTTTGTTTTGATGAAACAGTTAAACTATATGGATTCATCAAGAACGAAGATGAGCCTTGTGTCTAAAAGAAGGTTAGTGGGAGCATGATCGTATTCCTGGTATTATATGTAGGTGACATATTACTCATTGGAATCGATATCCCTACCCTGCAACAAGTAAAGTCTTGGTTGGGGAAATGCTTTTCTATGAAGGACCTAGTTGAAGCAGCCTATATATTAGGAATCAGAATCTATAGAGATAGATCACAAAACTGCTTGGCCTAAGTCAGAGTACATACATAGACAAAGTGCTGAGACGCTTTAATATGAATGATTCCAATCTGGTTATGTGTTTTGCTTAAATGGTGGCACTGTGAGCTTGAAAAGTTCAATGCAAGATGCAGTTGCTGATTCTACAACTGAGGCCGAGTATATTGCTGCCTTAAGTGCAGCAAAGGAAGTTGTTTGGATCAATAAACTTGGCATAGTCCCTAGCATTGTGGATCCCATTGGTCTCTATTATGATAACAATGGTGTTATCGCACAAGCTAAGGAGCCTAGATCTCACCAACGATCCAAACACATACTTAGGCGTTGTGCGAAAATATGTAAAGTACCTACACTTGACAATGTTGCTGACCCACTGACAAAGCCTCTTGCGCAGCAGAAGCCTGATGTCCATACTAGATCAATGGGCATACGGGGTATGCCTGATTGGCTCTAGTGCTAGTGGGAGATTGTTGGTGTAAGCCCTAGAGGCCAATACTTTTGGTACTTGTATCGAATTATTTATTAATAATAAAAGGCATTTTCTTTATTATGGTTGACTAAAAAAGTCCCTAGAATAGATAGTCCGTTTAATGTATTAAGTGTGACTTAATCATGAGAACACATTAAACATAAGGGCACTATTCTTAAAGTATCCGTAGTCGAGCTTTAGTGTGAAGTGGGATAACATTAAAGCATTAAGACTATTATGTTTGTAGACTGATGATCACATCTCATGGATCATGGATAAAGAGTTATCAAGTCTTAAACATAGGTATGAATATTAAGAGTAATATTTATACCGGATTGACCCGCTATGAGAATACTATATAAAAAGTTATGTAAAGTGTCATAAGTCATTCTCATGGTAATAATAGTGTATACCACTCTTCGACCTGAAACCACTATGGATCCTAGATGTAGAGTCGAGTGCTTTATTGCTGATCCAACGTTGTCCGTAACTGGATAACCATAAAGACAGTTGATGGGTACTCCACGAAGCATGCTGAGGGACATGAGTGTCCTAGATGGAATTTGCCAATCCTGCGTAACAGGATAAATGTCTATGGGCCCAATATTGAACTGGACAAGGGTGACACGGTCTATACCTTGTGTTCAATATAGACATAAGGGCAAAGGGGTAATTATACACATAATTATTATCACAGGAGGTTTTGTCAGATCACATGACATTTTCGTGACTTGGATAGCAGTGATGTGTTGCTAGATACCGCTCACTGTTTATTATGTTAAATGCGTGATTTAATATAATTGTCAACGCCGCGAAAACCTATAGGGTCACACACAAAGGACGAATTGATGAGAGATAGAGTAACTAAGGAACACCGTAAGGTACGGTGCACTTAAGTGGAAGACGAAATATGGTAAGGTACCAAATACTTAAGTGATTTTGGGCATATTATAAGATATGGGCCAAAATACACTTAAGTGGGCTTTTTAGCTTGAAGCCCACACAAGTGGTTCTATAAATAGAACCCCTTGGGTAGAAGCATTGTCACTCCAATCCACTCAGACAGAAATTCAAGTAGAGACTTGGAATTTTGTTTCCCTCTTTCTCTCACTCAAAGCCTTCATTCATAACAGCTAGCACTACGATTGAAGGAATCTGTTCGTGTGGACTGAGTAGAGACGTTGTCATCGTTCAACGTTCGTGATCGCCCCGTGGATCTGTATCAAAGGTTTTGATCATTATCAGAGATCTGCACCAAAGGTTTGAATCGCCACAAGAGGTAATGATTCTATCACTGATCATGCCCATTCGTAAGGATCACTAAATGGAGAAATTTTTAAATTCCGCTGCGCCTTGGATGGCTATTCTCCTACATAGACACCTTACTATCTCGAGTCTTAGTTGATACCATCACCTCTTTGTAATGCTAAAGGCTACATTAAGTTAGTTGCAAGTTAAGGGACCCGAGATGAGGATCAATGCATTGATTATTAGGGCTTTTGATGGCTCTAGAAGACAAGTTAATGGTGAGGTGGATCTACCAAATTGTGTGGGGCCTCATTAATTCACCATCACTTTCCAAGTTATAGACACCAATCCAACCTATAGTTGTTTATTGGGTAGACCTTGGATTTATGTTGCTGGGGCAGTGACTTCTACGCTGCACCAAAAGTTGGAATTCATGTTTGATGACAAATTGGTTATAGTTTGTGGTGAAGAGGACATGTTGGTTAGCAAGCTATCTTTGTTTAGATATGTCGAGATATAAAAAGTGTCACATCTAGGATTTGAACGTAGATGATGAAACCGGGACTATAGCCTTGTTTAAAAGGAAAAATATAGGAGAGTCGCCACCGAATTTTATTTTTTATGCCTCCATCGGAGAAGAAGAGGGGAAATAATTGATAAAACCCTAAAAAAGATAGGCGTACGGGAAGTGCCAAGAAAAGCATAGGGTATCGGTCTCGCAACCGATACTATGGTTCAGGAGTCGGTTACGCAAGGGGAAGGTATTATCACTCCTTACGTCCATGGGAACCATTTGTGTTGTTTTTACATACATGGGAATGTATCTGTCATTGCTTTTTATTTTTTTAAAAGAAACATGTGTGAAATTGGGGGTTTTATTAATATAGTGCTCGCCAAGGATTGGGGTCCTTATGCCTAGGCATCACTCATTCGGGGATGAGGAATCAGAACGAGTAGAAAATGTTTGTGTGTTTGATTGATTTTACCTTTGAGAAAAGGGTTTTCAGAATGGTGCCCTAAGAAACGAAAATTTAGGTTTGATGGGTTGAGTTGATTTTAATTTAATCAAGGGTTTATGAAAATAGTTTGTGATTAGATTGCACTAAAGTCTAGGGGTGGAGGTGCTGATTCTAGATAATAAGCCAAGCGCCTTGCATCCAAAGTAATCAGAGTGAGGGTAGGAATGCTCCATTCTCACTAATTCTCCACCACTTAAGGCTCATGGCGCACAATATTAATCGTAGTTATTAAGTATGTTGAGTTTGATTATGAAAAAGCCACTTGACATTGAATCAAGGGTTTATTTATTTGATTATGAAATTTGGCTTATGCAACATGAATGCAAAGTAACCAACAAGGAAGCAAAGGAGATCACTGTAAGGTATACCAAGAGAAAGCCTTGTGTGTGAAAAGTGACCTATGCTAAACAAAGGATAATGGTCTTATAAACATGTCCCCCTAAGATGGTGTCATGATGCCATTCTTACAACCGGTATGTAAGTTACGGATGAAATCCAAGTGCTTACAACAAAGTATCACAAAAGAATAAACGAAAGGTCTCCAAGCAAAGGTCCTAAATCGGATCCTCTAAGTCCAAGTGGTTAAGCAAAGTGGATTGTTTTTTATCTTTAATTTTATCACGTTTTGGTTATTTTTGAATGAAGACATTAATAAAGAAGAAGAATAAAGTATGCATGATGAAAGTGTACAATGATGATGATAATGATGACTTAATTTAAATTAAATAAGTAGTAAATAATAATGGATAATAACAATGGGTAATAACAATAACAAAAGGTTAGTAATGATCAAAGTTAAAAAAGTCAAAGTTAGGGTTATGGACAACTTTTGGGGATTATCTATCTCTAGGTCAATAGATTCAAAATATGGCGCATCGAGGAATAACTTATGACTGATGCAAAGTAAGGAAGAAGATCAATAGATTAACTTGCCCTAGATTTACAATAATAAAATTTGTTCAACCTCAATGAAGGAGAATTGCCATCCAAGGCGCAGCGGAATTTAAAAATTTCTCCATTTAGTGATCCTTACGAATGGGCATGATCAGTGATAGAATCGTTACCTCTTGTGGCGATTCAAACCTTTGGTGCAGATCTCTGATAAAGATCAAAACCTTTGATACAGATCCACGGGGCGATCACGAACGTTGAACGATGACAACGTCTCTACTCAGTCCACACGAACGGATTCCTTCAATCGCAGTGCTAGCTGTTTGTGAACGAAGGCTTTGAGTGAGGGAAAGAGAGATACGAAATTCCAACTCTTCAGTTGTGTTGTATTCCCTTACAAAGCTTTTGCACAAGAGCTCTATTTATAGAACCACTTGTGTGGGCTTCAAGCCAAAAAGCCCACTTAAGTGCATTTTGGCCTATATCTCATAATATGCCAAAATCACTTAAGTATTTGGTACCTTACCATATTTCGTATTCAGCTTAAGTACATCGTACCTTACGATGTTCCTTAATTATTCTATCTCTCATCAATCCGTCCTTTGTGTGTGACCCTATAGGTTTTCGCGACGCTGGCAATTATATTAAATCACGCATTTAACATAATAAACAGTGAGCGGTATCTAGCAACACATCACTGCTACCCAAGTCACGAAAATGTCATGTGATCTGACAAAACCTCATGTGATAATAATTGTGTGTATAATTACCCCTTTGCCCTTATGTCTATATTGAACACAAGGTATATACCATGTCACCCTTGTCCAGTTCAATATTGGGCCCATAGACATTTATCCTGTTAAGCAGGATTGGCAAATTCCATCTAGGACACTCATGTCCCTCAGCATGCTTTGTGGAGTACCCATCAACTGTCTTTATGGTTATCCAGTTACGGACAACGTTGGATCAGCAATAAAGCACTCGACTATACATCTAGGATCCATAGTGGTTTCAGGTCGAAGAGTGGTATACACTATTATCACCATGAGAATAACTTATGACACTTTGCATAACTTTCTATATAGTATTCTCATAGCGGGTCAATCCAGTATGAATATTACTCTTAATATTCATACCTATGTTTAAGACTTGATAACTCTTTATCCATGATCCATGAGACGTGATCATCAGTCTACAAACATAATAGTCTCCATGCTTTAATGTTATCCCATTTCATAATAAAGCTTGACTACGGACACTTTAAGAATAGTGTCCTTATGTTTAATGTGATCTCATGATTAAGTCATACTTGATACATTAAATGGACTATCTATTCCAGGGACTTTATTAAACAAACATAATAAAGAAAAATGTCTTTTTATTATTAATAAATAATTCGATACAAGTGCCAAAAGTATTGGCCTCTAGGGCTTACACCAACACTCAAGTCCATCTATCAATAGATTGACAAAAAGAAGACTATACAAACCCAAAATTGAATGATTGATTTTAATGGTTTTGGTTAACAAGTTATATTGTATCAGATGAAATATTTACAAGTTATATGGTTGGTATAAACAAGATGTGAGAATAACAAGTGAGAGAGTTGGTATGAACAAGATAAAAAATGATAAATGAAGTGTATAAGGGTTAGTGGGTTAGTTTAAACAAACAAAGTGCACATGTATCAGATGAATCCAAGTTAATAAGATTGGACTTCAATCACAAGTCAAATGACCAAGTTTCTTGAAATAGGGGCCACCTATACATACTTCAAAGTACCATGGATGAAATCATGGTCATCCAATGGTAGGTTTGAAGTGTGGAAGGTTTTCATCAACCCTAAACCAAGCACATCATGATTTAAGTGATTTTCATTAGTCCTTCACTTCAATACCTCGTAAGTCCTTAAATAATTGCTTAAATGAAATAAATAAGGTAACCATTAAATTCTAGAGGCAAAAATAAGGGGGTTGATGTTCAACTTTTTTCCAAAATAATAAAAATAAAGGGGTCAGAAAATAAATTAAAATAGAAAAATAAAAGGCAACAATGAAATAAATGAAATAAGTGAAAAAAAAAGGAAAATGAATGGAGTTTTGCACATGCTAGGGGTTGAACCCCGAACCTTGGGGTCATGGGGGATCAATCCCTTCTCCCACTAGGCCAATTACCCAGTTGTTATAACAATGCGTGTCAACAAAATAAGTAATAAAAATGAAATGAAAATAAAAGTGGACCAAACTCAGCCATCAGATCAAGTCACTTAAAGTTTGTACACATGATGGTGTAGGAGAATTGTCATCCAAGGCACAGCAAAATTTAAAAATTTCTCCATTTAGTGATCCTTACGAATGGGCATGATCAGTGATAGAATCGTTACCTCTTGTGGCGATTCAAACCTTTGGTGCAGATCTCTGATAATGATCAAACCTTTGATACAGATCCACGGGGCGATCACGAACGTTGAACGATGATAACGTCTCTACTCAGTCCACACGAACGAATTCCTTCAATCGCAATGCTAGCTGTTATGAATGAAGGCTTTGAGTGAGACAAAGAGGGAAACAAAATTCCAAGTCTCTACTTGAATTTCAGTCTGAGTGGAGTGGAGTGACAATGCTTCTACCCAAGGGGTTCTATTTATAGAACCACTTGTGTGGGCTTCAAGCTAAAAAGCCCACTTAAGTGTATTTTGGCCCATATCTTATAATATGCCCCAAATCACTTAAGTATTTGGTACCTTACCATATTTCGTCTCCCACTTAAGTGCACCGTACCTTACGGTGTTCCTTAGTTACTCTATCTCTCATCAATCCGTCCTTTGTGTGTGACCCTATAGGTTTTCGCGACGTTGGCAATTATATTAAATCACGCATTTAACATAATAAACAGTGAGCGGTATCTAGCAACACATCACTGCTACCCAAGTCACGAAAATGTCATGTGATTTGACAAAACCTCCTGTGATAATAATTATGTGTATAATTACCCCTTTGCCCTTATGTCTATATTGAACACAAGGTATAGACCGTGTCACCCTTTTCCAGTTCAATATTGGGCCCATAGACATTTATCCTGTTACGCAGGATGGGCAAATTCCATCTAGGACACTCATGTCCCTCAGCATGCTTTGTGGAGTACCCATCAACTGCCTTTATGGTTATCCAGTTACGGACAACGTTGAATCAGCAACAAAGCACTCGACTCTACATCTAGGATCCATAGTGGTTTCAGGTTGAAGAGTGGTATACACTATTATCATCATGAGAATAACTTATGACACTTTGCATAACTTTCTATATAGTATTCTCATAGCGGGTCAATCCGGTATAAATATTACTCCTAATATTCATACCTATGTTTAAGACTTGATAACTCTTTATCCATGATCCATGAGATGTGATCATCAGTCTACAAACATAATAGTCTTAATGCTTTAATGTTATCCCACTTCACACTAAAGCTCGACTACGGATACTTTAAGAATAGTGTCCTTATGTTTAATGTGTTCTCATGATTAAGTCACACTTAATACATTAAATGGACTATCTATTCCAGGGACTTTATTAATCAACCATAATAAAGAAAATGCCTTTAAATAATTCGATACAAGTATCAAAAGTATTGGCCTCTAGGGCTTATACCAACAGATGGATGGTCAGATCATGAGGGAACACACGCACGCGTTGACTTGGGAATGCATACACACATTGAGGTCAGGTAAACATGTCAACCAATAGAAATCAGACAACACCAAATTTTGAATTTAAAATTAAAAAAAACATGCGCGAGGAAACATTCAAGTCATCATCTTCAACTTTTGGATTTCAGAAATCAAATCCCTACAACTCACATTTTTAGGTGAAATCACACATGGATTCTACTCTATCTTTGTTCATCGTTGCCATGTCCATACTCATGAGCCATTGATTGGCTCTGAGTATGGAGTATTTTACAAAAATACGAATGATAAAACAAACCTAAATCAAAAATTCAACCAAGGATACTCAACAATCAAAGCTCAAATCTTGGGGCTTAGCATCAGTGAATCACAAGGAGTGGTATGGTAACTTGTTTGAATGGAAATGAAGGTGTTAACTACCTTGTTGGGATCCATTTCAGGTGGTGGTTCCGATGGATTCGAGTAGCTCAGGTGAGGGAACTTCAGACACTTCCAATGGTTCAGGTAGCTTCTGGGGTGTTAGGTGAAGGTGTTTGAGTGTTTAAGTTGTGTTGGGAATTACTGTAAGTTGGATTATGCTAACTCTACTTTTTGAAAGGAAATAGTGAGTTTGCAACAACATTTCACTGGATTTTTTTCTTGGTCAACAAATGGAACACCATCCCTAATTTATAGGGGATGTGTTAGAGTGATTAGGTTGGAGAAAGGGGGGGACTCAGAAAGTGGTGAAGTTCGAAATGTGACCAAGGATGAAACTTGTTTAACAAGGGTGGATGAGAATTTGCCTGCAATTCCTTGCTACACAGTCTGCTATGCAACTTTCCCTCTTTTGGTGAGACCAAGGTGGTCGCAAAACATGCTGATGTGATTTTGGCTTTTTGCCAAATTGGGAAAAAATTCACGTTTTGACTTGGCTCTATGTGACCTTATTTCTTCTCATTCTGATTTGAAAATGTGCCTTGTAATGTCGTTGTATGTGTTTGGGATCATAACGGATTGAAACAAGGAGATTTAGAGACCTAATGCATGAACGGACATGACTTAGTCTGAACAGGTTTGATGTATGCACTATGACAAAGTCCAAACTTTGAACTTGGGCCAAATGAAATTGGCTCGTGCATTTTGTTCCTTTTTTGGGCCATTTGTTCCTTGCCAAGAGCTTGATTTAATTCAAAAAGAATCAGGTCAAAAGGGCTTGTGGTTTGGAAATGGCAAGATGCCAAAGTAGGGGTCATGACATGATTTTTGGGCATGGTAGGCATGTTGGACTAGCTTGAACATTAGCAAAATTGAACCTCTTTCTCAATGAATTAGGTCTTGGACCTTGAATCAAAGTTGGAGAGGATGTTAATTAGGACATTTGGCTTGAAGTGGAATTAGAAAATCTTGAAAAATGAATAAGTTATGGTCTTTGGAACTTCCCATAGGCCATTCTTGCCAAAATGTGACCAACCAACATGAATGGATGTTGAAAAATCATGTATGTACCGATTACTTGTAACATAGATTGAATGGATGTTTATATGATTGATTTTGATTGTAATGGATATGAAATGATGTTAAATAAGTGGTAGGGTGATTTAATGGCCAACAATGATCAAGCTAAATGGTCAAGAAGCCTCCAAATTAGGGTTTCTTAAGCCATAAGTTTCATCAAGAACTATGGTTAGATGAATTAGGGTTTTAGTTGTAGGGATTCAATTCAGATGTTAAAGGTCATGAGGAATAAACTAACTTTGGATTTTAGGGGTCTTCAATGGCATGGTCAAGGTCCATGGTGGATCAAGACTTGTACAAGCTAGGGGGGGGGGGGGCAAGAGCTGGGGTTTGGTCCTTGGATGCCCAAATGAATCTTGAAGTTTCTTCATGGGGACTCACCATCCAAATTGAACTTGAGGAGTAAGTGAGATGTCTTAAGTGATCCTATAAGCTTGGTGGGATGCTTGGGGATGAGATTAGGGTTGACGTAGCTTGGGCACACCTCAACATGATCAGAGGATCTTGGAGCTTTGCAGATGAACTCCATGCCTTGGGCTTGTGGATTATTGTGACCATTAAGTATGAATGCATATGAAATGACATGTGTGGGATGTATGCTTAGGGTTTAAGGTTCAAGAGGATGATATGAGGTAGGGAATATTTGAGGGTATGACAAGAAGGGATTGCTGAGATTCCGCTCCACTATTTAAAATTTGAATATGTTAGTTTTTCTACTTCTAATCATGATCAATCATCCACAACAATTTTATCTTTGGTCAGAAGCGCTAGGAAAACTCTTGAGAAGGGACATTTATCCGGTTGGGGTCAAGTTGTCAACGTGTTAATAATTCATCAGCACACAAGGCAAATCCGAGGAAATATAAGAAGTTTAATCCTGTCAGGTTTAATAGTGCAGGGTTCCAAAATGATCACATTGTAGCAGTTGTTGGAGATGTTAGTTGCAGCAAAAAGGAGGCTCCCAGTTTTGTACACATATGGCCTCCGGGATTCAATTTCACCAACTGGACGACCTCCGTGATCCTATAGTATATTCGAAAAAAATGAAATGCATTTTGTTTTCTTAATCCCTTGTCTTTGCTCGAGATAAGAGGATATCTTATAAGGGCCTCCTTATTTAAAAGCATCATGTGATGAAAATAAATAAAGTGTTTTGCATTCAAAAAAATTCTCCTTTTCTTTCAAGAAAAAGTTTCTTTTTCTTTTTTCACTTTATCAAAAAAGCATACTAAAAATAAGCTCATAACATGCACAACAAATAAATCCATTGATAATAACTCGGCAAGAATCTGTTATAAGTCTGGACTTCCAATCAACCAAGTTGAAGATGATAGTGAGGAAAATTGTGAATTACCGGATGAGATAGTAAGGCTCCTTGAGCAAGAGGAGAAAGAGATTCATCCCTATAAAGAGCCAGTGGAGGTCATTAACTTGGGTTCTAAAGAAGACAAAAAATAGGTGAAGATTGGGGCATCTCTTATCGAGCATGTACACTGTGAGTTGGTTAAGTTACTGCATGAATATGTTGATGTCTTTTCTTGGTCTTAGGAAGATATGACAGGGTTGGACACCAATGTTGTTGAGCATCATTTACCACTTAATCCTGAATGTCTTCTAGTCAAGCAGAAGCTCAGAACGACCAGATCCGACATGGCACTTTAAATCAGAGAAGAGGTTAAGAAGCAGTTTGATGCCAGCTTATTAGCTACTTTTGAATATCCTCAATGGGTCGCCAATATTGTTCCAGTTACGAAGAAAGACGAGAAAGTCGGAATGTGTGTAGATTATCAAGATCTCAATAAAGCGAGTCCAAAGCATAATTTCCCTTTTTCTCATATTGACGTTTTGCTTGATAATACAACTCAGTTCTCCATTTTTTTTCCTTCATGGATGGCTTCTCACAATATAATCAGATAAAGATATCGTCGGATGATATGGATAAGACAACTTTTATCACGCCTTAGGGGAATTTCTATTATAAAGTCAAGACTTTCGATTTGAAGAACATAAGGGCGACATGATTTCCAAATCCATAACTGAAGATGATCATTTGGAACATTTAAGAAAATTATTTGCCAGGCTCCGAAATTTCAAGTTGCATTCGAATCCAACAAAATGCCTTTTGGAGTCCGATCTGGGAAATTATTGGGTTTCATAGTAAGTCATAAGGGCATTGAGGTTGATCCCAAATTTTTTGAGCAATCCAAGATATTCCACCTCCTCGAACAGAAAAAAGAAGTCTGAAGTTTCCTTGGTCGACTTAATTACATCTCCAGATTCATATCACATTTAACAGCTACCTGTGAATCGATCTTCAAATTGTTAAGGAAAAATCAGTCGATCGTATGGAATAATGATTTCCAAGTGGCATTTGACAAGATAAAAAATTATTTGCAAGAACCACCGATCCTCATACCGCCTGTTCCTGGTAGGCCTCTTATTATGTATCTCACGGTACTTAATGAATCTATGGGTTGTGTTTTGGGTCAACATGACGACACGGGCAAGAAAAAGCATGCAATATACTATTTGGGCAAGAAATTCACTGAGTGTGAGACCAAATATTCACTTTTAGAGAAGACTTGTTGTGCTTTGGCTTGGGTCACTCGACGCCAGAGACAATACATGGTTTTTCATACTACTTTGTTGATATCCAAAATGGATCCAATAAACTATATATTTGAAAAGCATGTTGTCACTGGTAGAATTGTTCGTTGGAAAATGCTATTAACTGAGTATGATATCCAGTATGTGACTCAAAACGCTATAAAGGGGAGTGTTTTTTCTGACTATCTTGCTCACAAACATGTGGAAGGTTATCAACCGTTGAGGTTTGACTTTCTAGATGAAGATATCTTGTGTATGAGAGACTACGCTATTCCACGCCCTGAAGAAGGCCCCCAACCAGGATCGTGATGGACACTCATGTTCTATGGCGTTTCTAATGCTCGAGGTCATGGAATAGGCGCAATCATTACTTCTCCAACTGGCTCCCACCTTCCATTTACCGCTAAACTAGTCTTTGACTACACCAATAATATGGTAAAATGTGAAGCATGCATCTATGGTATGGAGGTGGCCATTGACTTAAGAATCAAAATTATTGAAGTGTACGGAGATTCTGCTCTGGTAATCACTCAAGTTAAGGGTGACTGGGACACTCGGGACAGTAAGTTGATTTCTTACAGAGAGAATATTATAAAGTTGATTCCCTACTTTGGTGAAATCTCTTTTCATCATATTCCTAGGGAGGAAAATCAGTTGGCAAATGCTCTAGCTACGGTGGCATCCATGTTCAAGGTCAAATGGAAGAATGAATCACTTGTTATCTATATTAACCACCTGGATGAACCACTGCATTATCTACCAACCGAGGCAGATTCTAATAATAAACCTTGGTTCTATGACTTAAAGACATATCTGGAAAAACAGGAATATCCCGAGGGCATATCCATTAATAACAAGAAGGCTTTGGGAAGACTTTGTTCCAAGTTTTTCTTGAATGGTGTTATGCTATATAAAACGAATTATGCTTATATGATGCTCAAATGAGTGGATAGACATGAAGCAAGCACAATCATGAAGTCCATACATGAAGGCTGGGAGGGTGTACATGCAAAAGGGCCGGCCATGGCCAAGAAGATCCTTCAAGATGGTTATTAATGGATAATAATGGAAGTCGGCTATGTAAGACCCCAATTTTGACCCTAAGATCCCTCATGATATCTCATCATATGCATTAGCATTGGGATCACACCTTGTCATCCTTCTTACCCCTCATCCATTGGGTTTGCATTAGGAGAGATCATCAAGCACATTTGATTGTATCATACTTTACTTTTTATTATTTACTAACCAAAATACCAAAAATATCTCAATGTATAGTTTTTTGCTTTTGTAGGTAGTATGTATGCTCACCTATGCTCCATCAAGCTCATATCTAGGGTTTAAGACCCTCAGTGCAAGGAGTGTAATCAACAAATGGTTCACATTGGCTATAAGCATCATATATTGATCCCCATGATCTTCACATGTTATTTTGATCAAGAAATCATCAAGAGTTTGGAGTTTGTTTGCCTTGGAAACCCTAATTCATCTGGGTATCTTGTGTGACTTCTTCAACAAGTTTCTTTAACAATTGATCAAATATTTCAAGGTATACTTAACATTACATCATCTTATGCATATATGATCCTCCATGAGTCCCAAAAGTCAAGAGAATGTCAAGCTAGCAAGATGGTTCATGGTGGTTGACTAGAGAAACTCAACTAGTCAAAACTGGGGTTCCTAAGATCCTATCTCTTACAATTTTTCTCATATGAAAATTATTACAAGATAAAAGTTACTAAAAATGACATTCCAAACAACTTTCATGTTGAGGTTTAGAGATATTTTTGCTTGGAAAGTCATTTTTATGGTGAAAGATTATATGTCATTTTGTCTGAACCCTGGTTTAGAGGTCAACTTCCCAAGACCATAACTTGCTAATTTTTCATGCGATAAAAGCCATTCAAATTGAATAATCAAATTAAAGATTTCTAATTCAACTATGATGTTTGGAGGAAGTTTAAATTCAACTTGCAAATGCATGTGCCAAGAGGAAACATTATAGGTCATTTTGGGCCAATACCATTGAACAAGTGATTTTCCTCAACTTCTAAAATGCATAACTCCTTCATGCCAAATCCAAATGAGGAGCTGCAAGGATTCATTATAGGTCATTTTGGGCCAATAACATTGACAAGTCTTCATCATTATAAGGAGCTGCAAGGATTCTTCCTCACCAATTTGAAAGTTATGATGAGTCACATGCCATGAGCCTTAAGTAGTAAAGAAGGAATGAGAGTGGAGAATTCCTTAAATCATTATGAATATCTTTGGGTACGGGATGAATGACCCAATTGCTTATCGTATTCACCTTTACTCATAGACTTTAGTGTGGTTCATATCCAATGACTTCCAAGTCTTCTTCATCTTTCAATATCATCTCTCTCTTTCCTTATCAATCTTTTGATGTCTTTGTTCCGTCGTTAGCTGAACTACGGAGCTATGAATTTCTCATTACACGGTAAGAATACATAGGCACGAGGATTCAGATTCTTCGTGAGCACCCTACTTATTAATTCTTCATACACAATTATTTATTATTTCCCGTTCATTAATCATTACCATCTCAACAATGCTTTATTGTCTTCTCTTTGGAACCAAATACCTTATCCCTTTGGATTCCCTGTATACTTTTGGACCAATGATCTCCTTTGAGCCAAGAGATGTTTGGCTTATTGTCAAACACTTAATTCTCTTTGTTTTCGGCCCACCATATAGTGGCACCATGCCTTAGGCCCCCCATATGGTTCATGCCATTTTTACTCTTGGGTTCAGATTTCATCCCTTCTTGGAGTCATATAATACTTTGGTTCAAACCATATTTGTTATCACTCTTCTTTTCACCTCCCATCATTAGTTCTATGAACTATGGAGCTATCAATTCCTTATTGCACTATAAGGATACATAGGCATGAGAGTCCTAATCCTCTCCGAGCACTCTATCTATTCTTTTTCTTTTCCTTTATTCTTTCGTGAGTAATCTTTATATAACATGCATTCAAGCAAAGAACAATCAAAATGATTCCCGTTTAGTACAACAGATGTTATGGGTGCTAATACCTTCCCCTTGCATAACTGGCTTCCTTACCCATTTTCTCTTCCCCCGAGTTTTATTGATGTTTTCCCTTTCCTTTGGGAGTTTGATGGAGACTTTGTTGTATGTTCGAACATGTGATGCGTTCGGGTATATTTCCGCTAGCTTCACCCGGCGAAGTCGTCTATCACTCTAAAGCCCAGGTTTTACCTGACAAACCATCTTTAAAATCTTACATGATATATTCCCCATCGGAAAACCCTTTCATTTCTCACCTATACCAGCTAAAACTTATTAGTAGAGACGAAAATAAAGAAAATTAAGCATACACTACATACATGACATATTGCATACGCCACGCATGTCTAACACTTCTTTACAACTGACCCATTTTCCCACAGACATTTCAACTGATCCCCAACAGCTCACCATATATCAAAACATATACACCATCCATTAAAGAGTTTTCCATTAATATCCTTACCCTATTTTTCATTCATTTCATTCATTCCCTACATGTAAATTTCTTGGTTATTTTAATATTAATCTTCTCCTACCTAGAATGTTTGAAACTCGTTGTTATTCATACCTTCAGGTCAGAGAAGATTAAATAGGGGCAACTGTCATACCCCAAAATTTACCTTCCCCTTCTCACCTTTCATCTAACCTATTACTTGAGATTCATCTATACTCATACATGCCTCATTCATGTGCATCATTCATTCATGATTAACACTTTCAATCAAGCATCATAGATTAAAAGTTTATGGTTATAAGAGCCAGGGTTTTTCTTAGAGCTCATGTAGCGGGAAACCCTAATTCTTGACTTTGCTCCTGTGGAATCTTATGATTGACCTTTTGAACATTGAGTTGATCCCTAAACCCTGATTATGGGCCCGTGTGTTGGGGTGTGGTTGTGGAGCTTTGTGCTTGGTTTGCAACCCTAATCAGGTATAATTGGTGCTTGAGAGCCATGTTGTTGGACTTTTGACCTTGTGATTAACCAAAACCCTAGTTCTTGGTTGTTGGCACCTAATGAGTCATAGAGGATTGTATCTTGGTATTGAAGTTTAATCAAGGATTGCAATTATGGATGGGTAACTGTGAAGTTGATATTTGACTGGTCGGCCTCTTTTCATATCTTTGGTCATTGAATTAGTCCATCTTTGTTGGTTTGGATCCAAGTCTTGCATTGTTTGATTCATTCAATATTAAGGTCCAAGTTTTAAGTCAAGTTTTCAATCATTTCAAGATCTTTTATTTTATATTCAAACCAAGTTTCATTCATTGTTGCTTGAGGAAAATATTTGAACAGAGTCATAAAGCCATGTTTTATTTAAGTAGAAAGCCAAGTTTATTCATTCAACATTTCTTCACATTACAAGTCATCAAGTCATTACACGTGCATTTTTTCAAGTCCTTACATTTGCATCAAGAGAAAACCCTAGTGTAACCTACAGTTAACTTTGGTCAAATGTTGATTTTGGTCAACCAATTCACCAAAGTCAACCATCTACCCCTAAGTCCTTAAGTCCACATTTCCATGCCCTTCAAATCCATACCAATCAATTCATTTCACATTCTATATATGATTAAAAACATTCCATGTACATACACATAACATCCAATTCAATTTCTAAGTCAAATATTCCATGGCATTTAATCACTTTCCATACAATCCAATTCATACAAATCAATTTCAGACTTTTCCATACATAATCCAATTACACATTCCAATTTCACTACATATTTAATACACAAATTCAAAATTTCTATTAGCCCAATCCCAATCCCAAATCAGTTCCACGCATCCCTTTTGACAGACCAATAATAACATTGTCCAAGTAGATCCATCAATAGGCATGATAATAACTCATATTCACCTACATAATTCACTTGCAATTACACAATAGAACAACAGAAAAACAAATCCTTGCATAAACCTTTCTAACATCAGCACAAAATGATATAAAGCCCTGCATGAACATTTTCAACAGAACAATATATTTCACTACAATTTTTCATAAACTCACAATGTAAATCACCTGCATATTTTTCAACAGACCAATTCATTCACTTTCTTTTTGCCTAACAACTCACATTAACTTCCCTACAAAATTCATTTCCACTTGCAATGGCATTAACAAAGTTGAATAAGTGATTTGCTGCAAAGTTTCATAACAGAGTGAAACAATGATTCACCTGCATATTTTCTAACTCCAAAAACAATTCAATCTACAAATTTCATGATAGAAAACCAATACATTTGACTTACATTTGACAACCCATAATTAATTCCCCTACAAATTTCCATAACTCAGAGCCATTAATCCACCTGCAAATTACACAACAGACCTCAATATAGTTTCAACCTGTAAATGCCTAACTCAGTAAAAAAAACCAATCCACCTGCATAATGTGCATAATAGGGAATTATAAGCCAATTTTCACCTGCAACATTATCGAACAAACTCACCATTTCACTTAACTCCCTCATAACTAACTAATCCAACCCTTTTTCTAACTGACAAAACAAACTTCTAACCAACCAAATCAATTTGCAACTAACTTCAATCTTTTAACCAACATATTTACCTAGAAGAACTAAACAGAAGAAGCTAACAAATGGAGGTTATATAAACAAATTCCCTGCAACTTTCGGGGGATTCTTTTTTCACTTTTCACTCTTCATAAACCATTGAACTTTTTCCACTCTTCACAAAAATTATCAACATTTCACCCTCTTTGATTCTCATCATTCACTCTTCAGAACACATGATTCACTGATCAAAATTCTCAAAACTTTTTCACTCTTCACAAAGTCTCAGTTTTCACTCTTTAGAAACCACGATTCACTCCTCAAGAATCTTCAACACTCATTATCAAAAACTCCCAGAATCACTGATCAAAAGCTCTCAAATTCACTCTTCGAAAGAGACTTCTACACCCATCACAAACAATTTTTTTTCAGTCTTCAAAACTCTCTGAGTCACTCTGCACAAACTCTCTGAACCACTCCCTTCCATTCACCATTCACTCCCTTCAATCTACACAATTATCTCAGCTCCTCTACAATGAAACTCACAATTTTTCAATCTCTCACGCAAGCATGTAAGATATTCGTCGACGCAGAAAGAAGAGAAGAAGCTGAAAACAGGGAAGATCGAAGAAAGAAAGATAAGAGGGATTCATTACCTGAGCCACCGCATCAGAGCTTCAATCTGGTAGGTTTCTTTTCTCCTTTTTGATCCCTTTTATCTGCATGCAAGAACAAGCTCTTGAATTCGATATTGCAATGAATTTCGGTTTGTTGAATGATGGATAATTATCACGATGTGGTGATAAACCTGAAGTAGGGATTCGTTTATTGCTCTTGTTTCTTCGTTTAGTTTTTTTTTGGGAGAGAACGCGAGGTAGAAATGTTGAGTCGAGTTCTTGACGAAGTTCTTTGCGTTTTGACTTGTTTGCATGGAAATGACAATGATGTATGAACCCGGGATGTTTGGAGCTTGGGTTTGAGGCCCAAGAAGTTTCTATCCACACTCTTTAATAAATGTTCACCCCTTTCCTAGTTCATATTCTCACCCTAATTCCATCTTGTTTTATTTTAAATTATCTTAATTAATTTGTGCTTAAATTTTTCTTCTGATTTTTTCTACATTCTTGTGCATAAATCTTTTGTTAATGTCAGAATTAGATTAGTTTGATATCTCTATCATGTAGTTTAATTAGGTTTAATTATGATATGATTAGATTTAATCATTTTTTAATTAAATTTTGGATTTTAGAAGTTAATTCCATGTTGATCAATCTTCCCATGATTAGTACAATTTTTCTTTAGGGTTTAATGATCCATGCTAATTCATTTTGTTGATATAATTCATGATTTAATAATATGCTTAGATGTTTATTTTTCCATGTTTTTCCATTATGTTAACTTTCATTCAAATTGTCTATTGATTTGTGATTTTATTGTCAAATTGAAAATGTCACTTCAATTTGCCTTGGATACTATGCCTTGTGTAAATATTATTTCCTATATTGTTCATGTGGTTAATGGTCATTGATTATCCATATTGAATTCATTTCCTATTGATTTTATGATGCCATTAAATAAACTTACTTTGATGCATTGTTTTCCATTTACCTTGATCCATACTAACTCCACTTGCATTGTTTGTTTGTCATGAATAATGTAACTTCAAGTTTGATCCAAGTTATATTCCCATAATCACCATTTCTTATCATCTTACTTGTATTGGTTGTTTACATGTGAGGAAACTATTACACTCAATTATTTTAGGTATGTTACTTGGGATGCAACTTGTATGGTTTCCATTCTCTTGCATTGTGTGGTATCATCCCCCTATTATGGGTCATATGCCCCCATCCCCATGAAAGTGTAATAGTTTAGGTTTAATTTCCTTTCATGATTTCTTTGCATGCTAACTAAAAAAGACAAAATCAAACGATAAAAAGACTCTTTCAAAAGACAAAAAGCATACTTGATCACATGTCAAGTGTTTTCTAAATTAAACTCACTCCAAAGCAACACGGGTACTTGTCCAACGTCAAGCATCTCACCATCATTAACCATTCCATTACCCCTTTCACTTCTCATTCTATTCTCCAATATTTCACTTCTCAACCTATCTCTATCTCTACCTCATTCTTCACACACCTTTTTCACAATAAATTCCAAACACTTGATCTGATATCAAGTGCGTTTTCAAAATCTTTTTCTCAAAAAACTGGAATGCAAAAAAAGTAGGGTGTATGTACTTGTGCACTACACTTAAGTACTTGGGTTGTCGATCGTGCGTAATTTGTGGCCAGATTACTTGACTTCCCACCCAAAAACACTTAACAATAAAATTAGTTCAATCCCATGCACTGAGAGAGAAAGAGAGTGGTTAGGATGCCATTGTCTTCTCAACTCCTGAGTATTCTAATTGTTGGCCATACATAGCCAATGGTTAGATACGTGTCTCCCTCTAAGTACCGATGATTAAACTCTCCAAATCATTTCACAAATAAAAACTCTTTTGGATGAAAAAGAATGGTTAGGATGAAATTGTCCTCTCAACTCCCAAGTATTCAGATTGTCAGTCGTACCTAGCTTGTGGTATGATACTTGTCTCCGTACAAAAATCAACCACAACCAATCAAATCAATTTCCTGCCTTAGGGTATCTTTCAAAACCTTTTTAAAAAGGGAATGCCACTTCCGTTCTACCAGGAATGAAGCTTAAGTCTCTCATGGGTGAGCATACAAGTTATGCTTAACTGCTGAAATGTGATCTAAGCGCATCCATTCTACCGTAAACAAACAAACACTTAAGCCTCCCATGACATGAGCATACAAGAAAAGTTAACTGCTAGAACGCAAATGTTAACATTATCAATAAAAACAAACAAAAAACACTTTATTTTATGGTCGAAACTACGGAGCTCCGACTTCCTTATTCACAAATAAGGATACATAGGTACAAAGGTTCGAAACCTTGGCGAGCACATTAATAATTATTTCCCATTTTCTTTTCACATTAATAACTATATTTTCTTTTTTCTCATCTCTTTCACTCCATTAATCGATAGCAAGTAACCTTCAAATAACAACATCCATATGCAAGAAGAACAAGCAAGTGGTTCCTATTGAGTACAACAGATGTGAGGGATGCTAATATGTTCCCCTTGCATAATCGAATTTTGAATCCTCTCTTGGTTGCGAAGACCATTCTATTAAGGTTTTATCTCTATTTTCCCTTTCATTTGGAATAAATAAATTTTGGTGGTGACTCTGTATTTTTCGCGCCGTGACAGTTATTGACCCAAAAGTATGTATGGAATCCAAATAAATAGTGTATTTGGTTCAAAGAGAAAGTATATCATTGGGGATGAATGATTGCAGGTATTGAGTGGTAGATGATAAAATATGAATGAAGGGATAAAATATGCTCGACAAGGATTTGAACCCTTGTGCCTACATATTCTAATCGTGGAATGAGAAAGTCAGAGCTCCAAAGTTTGGGGAACTAATTTGGAAAGAAATGAAAGTTTGATAGAATCGGTGTTTGTGGTGTTTGAACCAAAGATGAAAGGGAAATGAAATTGGTTGTAACGGAAAGAGTGGTGTAAAGTGATATAAAATTGATTGAGGGAACAAAGTGGTGTTTGAACTGGATAATGGTGTTTGAATCTAAGGAAGAACTTGAAGTCTAATGGCAATTTGTTTGATGTGGCATTTAAACCGGATGGTGACTGCCTTTGTGGTGTTTGAACCGAAGTTTGCAGTAATGTTGTGTCTAAACCTGATAGTTACTGGATTTATGGTGTTTGAACCGAAGGGTGCAATAATATGGTGTTTGAACCAAAGATTGAAATAATGTTGTGTCTAAATCAGATAGTGGTATTTAAACTGGAAGGTAATATGAATGTATTATTTAAAGCAAGGGTTGGGACAATGTGGTGCTTAAACCAAGGAAACAATCTTTAAACCATATGATAGGCTAAAGGTGGTGTCTAAACTAAAGGGTAGGTGTTTGAACTGGAGGAGTGGTGTTTAAACCAAAAGGGTGGATGATAATGTGGTGTTTAAATCGGATAATGGTGTTTAAACTTGAAAAATGGCGTTTAAACCAAGGTAGTGGTGTTTAAACCTGAAAAAGTGGTGTCTAAACCAAAAGGTCGGTGTCTAAACCGAAAAAGGGGTTTATGCCAAGGAGATGGTAATGATGCTCAACCAAAGCAATGTTAATCATGTCTAAACCAGGAACGACTGTTCAAACTGAAGTAGTGGTGTATAAATCAAAGAGATAATGTTTAAACTGAAAGGAAAGTAGGAATGCAGTGTTTAAAACCAAGGCAACTATGTTTAAACCTGAAAAGGGTGATTGAAGATGGTGTTTAAACTAGAAGAATGATGTTTAAATTAAAAGGGGCACAAAAGTAGATTGGAGGGACAAGGTTTCTTGTTGTAGTGTTGAATAGTTGAGGTGATTTCCTGAAGAAGACTTGCCAATTACTGGATTCAAATTTCACTAACGTCTAGGAATAAAGGTGCATAATATGAGCAACTGAGCCATTCGTCCCATACCCAAAGATATTCAGAATGAGAATATGAATATTCCTTCTCATCCCTTCTCTATTGCTTAAGGCTCGTTTCATGTAATCCTCATTATAACTGACAAGTTGCTGAAGAAGATTCCTTATGTTGCTCCTTATGATGGAGGGTTGCTTTTAAGAAAGAGACTTGACAATCCTTTTATTCAAATTGTACTAAAGTCTATGAATAAAAGTGAATACTCTAAGAAGTTAGGTGATTTGTCTCGTACCGAAAGATATTCATAATAAGGATATGAATGCTCCCTCTCACCCCTTCTCTATTGCTTAAGGCTCATGGCACACAACTTGAATCATGATTGACAAGTGTTAATACACCTTTGTTGTTCTTGATCAGTTGTCAAGTCTGTCTATAATATGAATGTCTTGCTCTTACTTGAAGTCTAACTTGAATTTGAGTCTTGAACAGAATGGACTTGCCCTATCAAGTGATTAAGGGTCTTTTGACCACTTGAACATGCTTGAGGAATTGAGTACAAATCAAAGGATTTGGTTTATGAAAGTAAACTTTGATTAACACAATCAATGGGATTGAAAATTACCAGTTGGATTATCTACACAACATACCTAAGGGATTAACCAGACAATTATACCAATATGATTCTAAACAGGTCCTAAACTAAGGGAACATGCATATCAATATATTTCTAAACCCTAGGGGTAACAATGCCAATGTACAAAAGATTAATCAATTAGGAATTAATTTCTAAAATCAAAAACCTAATTAAAACTAATTAAATCATATTTAATATTTAAGTAAAACCTAATTGCATGATTAAACATGGTTAAAAATATTAAAACTAATACTAAACAATCCTAATATTAATTCTAATTTCATGCATACAAAAAATATCAAAACAGAATTTAAAAATCAATTAAAAGGATTAGAATAAAAGAAAAGGAAATTAAAATAGAAATTGATAGAAACAGGGGTATGTTCAGCACAACGAGGGTGTAATTGGCATAGGCCCAAGTCAGGGCCCAAAATCACACAAGCTGAAGAAACAAAGGTGCAATGGCCATGGGAGGTGCAGGAAGCGCATTTTGGGCAAAAAAAACCCAAAGTCACAACAAGGCAATGCTGATTGGATTGGAATGACTCATCAAAGAAACCATGTGAACATGAAGCACACTAAACACATTCTTCACGGGTTGAAATTCAAAGATTAAAAGTTCAAATGAAACTCCCTCCACTAAGATCAGACTTCCTCTATCAAGCCGGAACTTGCCACCGGTGGTGGTGGAGTCACCACTCACAAAATCAAACATACACCAATGTTCCAAATCTTAGGCTAAGTCTAAACCTATAAAAAAAGATCTAATTCCTCACAACAGTTCTAGATCGAAGCCTAAAGCTCAAGAACCCTAGGATTTATAACAGAAATTAAACGGTGGATAGCAAGAATCAGATCCCTAGATGTTAGGGCTTCAAGTTGCAACAAATAAATGAAGAAAAAATACCCCTAAAGTTGAGAATTGCTCTAGCGAGTTGTTGAATCGGAGAAGACGAAGCAGCGATAGAAAATCACTTGAAACAGGTAATTCTTGCTCCTATGTTTCTTCTGATTCTCTTCTTCTTCTTCTAAATCTTGAAAAAAAACTTGAGATATTGTGTCAATGAAATTGAAAGATGAAGATAGCTCTAGGAGTGTCGAATCGATTGAAGATGATTGAATGATTGAAGAGGTTGATCTCTACTTCATTGGAGCTTCAGTGTGAAGCTTTAATGGAGTATTTAGAAGGAGCTTTGTGTGAGGGTGTAAGAGATTAAAGAGGTTGTAAATAGAATTTGTAAGGTTGTGGAGAGTGTGAAGAATGGAGTTCAATGAAAAGTGATTGAGAGCCCCGAATGAGTGAAGGTGAAAGCATTTTATAGGTGTACCGGTAAATTCGTGACCATTGAGCTATTGTTTAGCTCAACGTCAATGAAACAAGAGTCACCACCGCACTTTTATTGTTTCCAAAGGAAAAGGGAAAAAGTACGAACAAAACCCAAAGATAAGAAGTTTTCAAATCAAAACTAATAAAATGTCAAGATTACAAGTAAGGGGGTTGGTTACACAGAGGGAAGGTATTAACATCCAAAGTGTCCTAGGTACTCCTAGGGAGCCTTTTTTTGTGCGTAAATGTTTTTGGTTGAAAAAAAGATGTTTGTTGAAAATTGAATGTGGGAGATGAGAAAATAATTCATTTATTATATTTTTGTGTTTGAGAAGACCTTCGGTCTTATGCCTACGTACCAACATAAAAATGAGGGATCAAAACCTCGTACTTTGTGGTAAAAATTTCAAAGATGGGTGGATTGATTTTTAACAAAAGCTTAAAGATCTTTTGTTATCAGGGGGAGAATACTCAACCAAACATCCACCGATAATGAGGGGTTTACGACATTTAAGAGGGAGGGCTCCAACTTGGATTCAATCAACTAGTATGCCACTAACCCCTAATAAATGGAAAGTCTTACAGTTAATATATCATGGAATGGGAGAATTATATCTCAACCAAAGATAACTCAAATCTAAATGCTTTCTTTTGAAAACTTTAAAAGAAAGGCACAAAGTGGCCAAAAGGATTAGATGAGGTTGTTAGTTCTTTTTGTCCTTTTGAAATTAAAGTCAATATGATTAAGTTTACTTACAAGTTTGATTAAGAAAATATTTTGAAAATCAATGGCATAAGGCCAAAGTTTCTACTTATTAAAATAAGTATAAGTTGAAAACAAAAACAAAGAAGGTTTTGAAATGAGGGAGAGATTTTGAAATTTAAGAAGGAGATGAGGATATGAAGGGACTATCCTAGACAAGATTTAAAAGTTTAGAGTTGAAAATATCTAACCAATGGAAAGCATCCACAAGACAATAATGTCAGATAGAACCCATATCTTTTGGACTATTGAGCAATCAACAAGCATAATCACCCAAGAAAATGACAAGAAGTCCAAATGGTATCAAGTAAAGATAACCAAACATCCAAGCAAGCACTCCAAAAGCAAGCAGTCTTCAATATCCTGAAATGTATCAGATGAATATCCCTTGTAGAAAAATCACAGAGACAATAATCAGATAGAAACAAAAAGATCTAAATAACATCTTAAGCACGGAGACAAACTAACAGATAAACCAATGGAGTTCTCAAGGCTTGTATCAGATGAATGGCATTGGCCAAGAAAGGTCTCAAGTAATGGCATTGACCAGGTTTCCTTCAAAGCATAGGGGTGTTGCCTACTCTAGGTCCAAAAGTTCAGATCAAGTCTTAGATAGAGGTCCAACAGTCCACCAATGTAGTTTTTAGGGTTTTAATTTTTATTAAGTATTTTAAGGTCCTAAGACCACAAGCATAACAAAATCACAAGCACAATATGATACAAGCACAAAATATGTCTCAAGTGAGTAAAATGAAAATGACTGAAATAATAAACAAGTTCATGAATGTAAATGACAATGAATGATAAAGGGCTAGAATTTGAATTACATTAAAGATAAAAGACATTGAAAGTAAATCAATAATAAAAGAGATGTTAGTGAAATGTTATTGAAGAATACAATTGTTTAAGTAATTCTTTGGAGAACACTCAACCATCCACTTACAAGCATGAAGATATGAACCAAGACATCATCCATGAGAAGGGCTTCAACTTGGATAAATCAATAAGTATGCACTAGCTCTCACAAATGGAAAAAAAGGTTAAATCTTCACACAATACCATGAGGAATGGGAGGCTTACAATCTCTCTTACAAAAATGTTATGCCTTTGGTATAAATTTAGCTATATGTTAAGCAATCGTAATTGTACTTATGTAAAAGTCACAACTATCTGGGTTCGGGCAATAATAATATTGGTGTTAATGCATGCTAGAGACATGGTACAAAGAACCAAGCTCCCAAAGCATACCACACACACACAAAAATAGGATGGGTCTATCTCAATCAGACTCATGTTGATTCATCTAACACAAGGTCATTGATGAATCAACTAGTATTTGTTTTATTGAGAAATCATTGGCCATTGAGGGAATAGGGAGGAAGAGAGATGAAGATGAGAATGTGAAGTGAAATAGAATCCCAAATTGATCAAGGGAGGAACTTCATCTGATCAATACTATCCATTCATTTTGAAGGGTGAAGTTTACACTTCATCAACCCCCTAAATCCAATAGTATTGATCAAATTGGAGCTCAAATCAACCAAGATCAAGGCCATGCAGAAGATGAAACAACACAAGGTCAATCAAATAGCTCAACATAATTTTAAAGCAATTAATCAAATTAAAATCAATTAAAAAAATGAATAAAAATACATTTAAAAAAGGGAAAAACCTCAAATCCCTTCAAATCACCAAATAAATGGCCAAGGGATTTATCCTAGGTCAAACAAGGTCAAAGGGCCTTAGACAATTTTTTTTGGAATTTTTGAAAAGTTAGAAGTATTTAAAATCAATTAAAAAAATCAAAAATCATTAAATTCACAAAAATATCAAATCCAATCCAACAAATGGAAGAGGAAATTATTTATGAAATTTTGGTGAAAGTCCAATATTTTTTGGATTAAAATTGAAATTGATATGAATTTAATAAGAAAATGGTATTTAAAATAATAAAACATAAAATCAGATAAATCAAAAAAAGGAAGGTCATCAGATCTCCCTCATTAATTGAGATGGCATGTCTGATGGCCAACACGCGCTATCCATCGTGTTCCAAAGTCAGCGCACATACACATGTGGTAATCAGAATGGAGGGACATGATTAGAACATGGACCAATGATCTGATGGCCTGGACACTGCCAGCGCACCACCGGAGCCCTAGCTCCGGTCATCTTCTCCTGTCACCCTCACCGGACTAGTCCAACCAAAATGTTCATAAAAATGAAACAACCATATACTATTTTGAAGAGAAAAATGTCAGGATCTCGAATCTGACCTCCATTTTCTCCAATTCTCACTATAGATAAAGATATGTGGAATTGAAAAATGAGGTTCCATAACTGAGTTGCTTCGATTCAACCTCAAAGCAACTAAATCTTGTTACCTACATTGGTAGGACTTCAGCGAACCAAAAATAAATCAAAAAGGTGGAGAAATAAGAGAGAATGGAAGAAGGAAAGTTTGAGAAATTCCACCTTCGGTTTGCAATGATGAGGCTCGATCTCGATTCGAACCCACTTGGCCTTGCTTCTTCTTGCTCGTAGGAGATGATTCAAATGAAAATGGTTGTGAACCATTGGAGTTTTAGCTCTTAAACAAAATTTGAACTAAAACTCGATTTCAATGAAATCTTAAATGTTATTCTTTCAATGGAGGTTAGGGGAATTACAGGGTAGAGCTTAGGCAAGGATCCTCCAATGTTGAGGTAATGGACATGTATATATAAGCTCTTGAATTAATTTCCACATAAATTCAAAATTTGGCCAACAATGATGCAATCCACTTCCAATTCATGTACAAATGTTGTTGAAATAATAACATGGAAGCATGCAAAGGTTTGTAGAAAATGAGTTCAAATGTTTCCAAATAGGGCCATGCAAAGTAACCATGCACAAGTCCCTTAATTTTGATCCAAATGCAATGATATTGAACTATTTATAAAGATATCATCAATGGGAACAAATTTGTTGTTGGAACTTTTTCCATTTGAAGCTTGGATCATGATGAATTTTGGTGTTGAAGCTCGAGGAATCAAACATACTTGAAACATTTCTAAGTTAAAAGTCAAATGACCCCTTTTTCCACTTTGAATTATTTTTTATATGAGCTTCAAATGACTTTGGTCACCAATTTGACACCATTTGGAGCTAGCATGATGGATTTATGGATTTTAGAAGTTGAGGAAAAATGCATGTTCAATGATAATGGTCAAAATGGACCTATAATGTTTCCCCTTAGTACATGCCCTTGCAAGTGAAATTTGACCTTTCTCAAAGAATAAAAGTTTGATAAAAACATCTTGAAGTCAATCATGAAACTTGGATGATCTTCATATCATAAAAATTGAGCAAGTTATGATTCTTGGAAGTTGACCTTCTATCTAGGGCTCAGACAAAATGACCTATAATCTTTCACCATAAATAAATGACTTTCCAAGAATAATTAGATCTTAATTCCAACATGAAAGTTTTTTGGAATGTCATAAAGAGTTACTTTTCTCTTGGAATCATTTTCATATGACAAAAAGAGTAGGGGATAGGGTCTAGGGAACCCTAGATTTGACGAGTTGACTTTTCTAGTCAACCATCCTTGAACCGACTTGCAAACTTGAAGTGACTTTTTTATTTGGGGCTCATGTAGGATGATATATGCATAAGATGATATAAAATGAAGTATACCATGATATCCTTGACCAAATTTTGAAGAAACTTGCTGAGGAAAGCACACAAGATACCCAATTGAATTAGGGCTTCCTTGACAAACAAGCTTCAAACTCTTGGTGAATTCTTGATCAAAATAACAAATGAAGAACATGTGGATCCTATATGATGCTTTGAACTAATATGGACCATTGTTTTACTTGATTCTTTGCACTGAGGGTCTCAAACCCTAGTTGTGAGCTTGATGAGGTACAAATGGACACACACACTACCTACAAATGAAACAAAGCTACACTAGACATATTTTTGGTATTTTAGTTATTAAACAGAGAAAAATAAAGTATGATACAATCATATATGCTTGGCGATCTCTCCCAATGCAAACCCAATGAATGATAGGTGAGGAGAATACTGAGGTGTGATCCCGATGCTAATGCCATGTTATGAGATGGCATGAGGGATCTTAGAGGTCAAAATTGGGGTCTTACAACTTCCCCTATTTAAGGTCATTCTATATGGGGATGTGAAGGTTAAAATATTCGTATCAATACGGTAGAATGGACTTAAATAACAACAAAAAGAAATAAATTTTGGTCCCTAAGAGGCTTCATGATGCATATGTTATGAATGCATAAATAATCTGTGTGGGGATATATTGCCACAAAGGAAAAGAATATGTAAGAGACTTAAAGTCCACAGGAATATAATGCATTCCATAAGGAAAACTCACTGAGGAGACAGAGACTCTAGGGATAAAAAGTTATGCGTAGGCCAGACTACGACTTTAAAACTGTTGGAGACACAAGGGGATTTCCTTGAAAATAAATAAATGGAAAGACTCGGACTGGGAAAAAAGAATCTGCATGTATCGGAATAACACCAATACATCAGGAAACATAAACTGAGGAAAGGCTAAAATCAGAACAAAGCTGAAATACCCAAACACCAAAAGGAAATTCAATTTCACAAAGAAATACGATTCCAAACTCAACTGGGGAAGCAAAAACTTCAACACAGTAGTAAAAGAGATATATTATCTTCCACCTGTTACTGGGTAGGAGGATAATAAACTCGGGTAGACGAACATCAGTTAAGGTAAACATATCAAGGATGACTCACTGAGAAAAATGAGGAATATTCAATACCTGTTACTGGGTAAGAATAGCCTATTGGGGAAAATGAAGAAATAAGATTTACGACTATTTTGTGGGGATAGAATACCAAAAGAAGAATATGCGTTACCGTTTAAGGTAAACATATCAAGGATAGACTGCCGGGGAGAATATCCATTACCAATTAAGATGAACATATCAAGGATAAACCGCAAAAAAGAAATAGGATTTACAACTGCCAGTTACTGGGCAGAAGACCACAGAGAATATTCGTCATCGGTTAAGGTGAACATAACAAGGACAAACTTGTCGCAAAGAAAATTCGTTACCGGTTAGGGTAAACATATCAAGGATAGACTTGCTGGGAAAGAAGGATTTACAACTACTGGGTATTGGGCAGAAGATCGAAATAAATAATACATGTCACCGGTTAAGATGAACATATCAAGGATAAACTCAGAAGGAAGAATATTTGTCACTAGTTAAGGTGAACATATCAAGGATAAATTACCAAAAGAAATATGATTTACAACTATCGGCTACTGGGCAGAAGACCACAGAGAATATTCGTCACCGGTTGAGGTGAACATATAAGTATAAACTTAGAAGGAAGAATATCTATCACCGGTTAAGGTGAACATATCAAGGATAAACTTGCAAAAGAAATAGGATTTACAACTACTGGTTATTGGGCAGAAGACCACAAAGATAATCCGTCACTAGTTGAGGTGAAGATATCAAGGATAAACTCAAAAGGAAGAATATCCGTCATCGCTTAAGATGAACATATCAAGGATAAACTTGCTATGGAAACAAAAATGAATATGTTGGAGAAATCAAAGAAGTAAATTACCCTTTACCGGATAGGGTAAATTAACACAGTTAAAGTACTCAACATCAAGAAGAATATTACCAGTTATCGGGTAATAAACTCTTGGGGACCAAAAGATCTATCTAGGTAAGAACTAGAAAGAAACGGTCAAACAAGACTCAACCTAATGAGGATATAACTCAAGGGTAGTGGTCCCATCCAGATAATGAACTAGGGAGGATACAAAAGTAATAATAATCCACGAGGAAATAACTCAGTGGGGAAGAAGAAAGGATAAGCTCTTTCTGCTTAAGGGGCTGACACTCTATATTGAGGGAGGATAGACACACCAAATCTGCATGGGGAAATGATATCACCAGAGCAGGGGACCAGAAAAAGGTCAATGTGTAAGAAATTCATAATGAAATATTTGATGTTATGTTTATGTATGTTTATGCATAAGTATGATTATTCTGACAAACTAGCACAAAAGATACAAACACTAAAGATCCAATCATCACAACTAGATACTCGGCTAATCTCAACAAGATGGGAACACCAACCGGAGAACCTGCTAGGGATGAAAATAAATCATCGAGGATACAAATCATATCTCAAATATTCAATCCCCTAGGAACAACACACAACCATGTACTAAAGAAAGATTGGGGATATAACAATCCAAATCAAATGCTCAACTCTGGTTGGGGAAGACATGGAGAACATGCACCCGACCAAAAACTGTTGAAGACTCGGCGCTCATAGGAAATGAAGAATATATATATATATATATATATATATATATATATATATATATATATATATATATATATATATATATATATATATATATATATATATATATATATATATATATATATATATATATATATATATATATATATATATATATATATATATATATATATATACACTTCAAAGCCACAAATCGACGATGAGGGGAATTTTAGGTCAACACCATATCAAATGGGACACAACTCTAAAGGGGACTACTAGATCAAAAATGTTCAGAATCAAACACTGTTCGAATCATAAGATGGAACTCCGCTGGGGATCCACGTGACAACAAGAGGCAAAACTTTGAGTGGGGAAACATACAACTAACTAGGGATTCCATCAATCAAATATCAACTCCGTGGGGGACTTCACTGGGGAATAAAATCTGCCAAGACAAATCAAAGGCCACACGAGGATGAAAAATCAGCAACAAATTCCTTAGGAGGAAAACAATAGTCACAACATTCTTTTTGGAGATTGAGAAATAAACCAATTCCAAGGTACCAAAAATAATCAGCCAACACCTCAAGGAACTCACAAAGGGGAAATACTGTCATGCCTATGCAACAACCAAAAAGGTGATAGGGATCTGGAAACTAAATAAAGGTTTCACTAGGGATCCAAGGTTCAATCACAAATAATGCAAACTGAGAATGAAAAATCCACAAAGTCTCCTTTGGAGACAGAGAATGGCCTATAAAGATAACAACACATCAGCTCTGTCTGGGATAAATGATAAGTTGCTAGGGAGAAAACATCAACCATGCTTGGGGAGAAATGATGAACTGTTGGGGAAACAGAGTCACCAAACAAATGCTCGGTAAAAACAACAATGCTTCACACATCAAGACTTATTGTTCTTAGATTGCTGTTGACATTCCTTTCTGAATTCAATGTTCTTAAAATAAATGCCTTATTATTTCAGAAAAATGTTTATTCATTGATTTATTTATTTAAAAAATTATCATCATAAAAATTCAATTTTATTAAACATAAACAAATAAGAATAAAAAATAATTGGATAAAGGCTCAAATTTATTTAATAGAATGGTAGTCTGCAAATGGCAAGACTCCATGGATCTTTACAAAGTTTGAAAATGGTAATTTAATTGGAAAAGGGCTACATTGAATACAATGACCATTACTCTTCCTACCAACTCTGAAATCCACTATGCTCTTTGTCGCATTACACGAAAAACCGGCGGGAAAACAAGAACAACAGAGCCGCCACCGTGCGTTATTTATCCCAAAAGAGGGAAAGGAAACGCTAAGAGTAAACCTGGAAAAGACGTGGTCTCGCGACCAAAGAGAATGGGATTGGGAGTCAGTTATGCGAAGGGAAGGTATTAGCACCCCTACGCATCCTTCGTACTCGACGGGATCCACGCACAAAAGGAAGGAAAATGGTTGCTAAAACACTGCTCAAACAATCATCTACACAGGCTGAAAGAGACACAAGAAAACAAAGAAATTAACTCGGCAGGATATCGCATCCTGGGCCTACTTAGTCTATCAAGCATAGACATCAGAGTCAAAGTAGTTCGGACTGGGGGAAAACATGCTCGCTAGGATGTCGCATCCTATGCATACGTATCTTCTTGGACTAAGAAGAATCAGAGCATCCGTAGCTCGGCTCACGCACGCCAAACAAAACCACACAAACACGGGCAAACATGGAACCCGAATGCCAATCTCTGGACTTACATCAGCTTCCGAACCAAACACACCCACACGGGAACCCGAATGCCAATCGCTGGACTTATATCAGCTTCCAAGCACACAACAAGAGGATACGGAATGCCAATCGCTGGGCTTACATCCATCTCCTAACACACACAAAGGAGACAACACAAAAAAGACAAAAGGTTGCCCGGAGAGATCAGCTCAATCTCCTGCCTACGTACCTCATCTGGTATGAGGATCAGGGCGACGTAGTTCCCCTACGAAGGGACACAGGACTAGCCTAACCAGATAATAAAGGGAGACACAACTAGGGAGACTAGCTCGAGCCTAGACGTTATCATGCAAAATCATCCCTAAGTTAAGGTTGCTACCTAACTTGCACAGGGAGCAAGCTATCCTATTCAGCACAGGCAATAGCAAAGCAAACAATCACAAATAACACACACTATATACACACAAACTGGGGCTCAAACAAGGATTAGGATGCAAAGGCAATCCAACTGTATCAGGGTGATGTTAGCTCTTAACCCTAACATTGAGAGTTAGGGTGAAGCTGATGAAAGGTGAGTGAAGATAAGACTTCACAGCTCTTATCCCTGGCCTGGGAGAGCTTTAGACAATGAAGTGTGGGTTCAGAAAGCGGGAACCCTTCTACACTTATGACACTGACTCAACTGTACAACTGTACAAGGATCTTGGGTTAATATCCTCAACGCATCAACACCAGTTGTGTGAGCAAAGGGATGACTCAACAAGAATAGCAGGAGATAGATTGCATATCTCTTGTATCTGCCAATTGCCTTATCACAAGGTCTTTTCCTGCTTGGGGGACAAAAATAAACAAGCACAAGCATTGCCTCTTAAGGAGGACTTCAGACAGGTGCCTGGCCAAGTAACAATCCAGGTCTTCCAGACTACATGGAGAAGAGATCATTATACCTCAATACTCAAGCTAGCGAGCAAAGCAAAAGCAAGTTCTCAAGGGAACTATAGCAACTAAGGTACCTGATATCAATCCAATATAATCAGTACTCAGCTCAAACAATAAGCAAACAGACAATGGTCAACAGTTAACTATACAGTCAAACAACAGTCAATGCACAAAGGTGCAAGCCACATGGCACAAACTCAAGTTTCAAAACCTACAAAACAAACTCAAAGCTAGTCCTAAACAAGCAACAATCCAACTCCAATTGAGTGCACATCATCAAGCATAAGCAATTGTGCTTTTAACCTGAAATAAAGCTCAAATGTGAGAGCACAAACCACTAGTACAAGACTAGGGTCAAAATGAGATCAAAATCCCAAAACAGAACATGAAACTTATCCAAAATCAAGATCAAACAATTAAGAATCCAATCCAAGTGTTTTCACATTCATATCATTCATCAATATCATTTCATGAACCAAAGAGTACAAAACATGCAATTTAGAACCTCAAAGGACCAAACAGAATGGCTCAGCTCAAATCAACTCACAAACATTTCAATAAATCACCAAAAAATTCATGATCAAACAGCATTCACAACATGACCTACACACCAAATTTCAGCTCATTTGGACCAAGGGAAGCAGGTCAATGAAATTCATAAAGTCAACACAAGTTTAAACAAGCTCATACAAGGCACCAAAACATGCATCCACTTCAAGCAATCATAAATCAGAGACCAAGCATGATAAATGAATGAAATCAAAGCCATGGCAAACTTCAAGATGTCTATAATACACATGCCAAATTTCAAGTCCATCCAATTAGCCACAAGGATTTCACAAATCAAATAAAATCATGTCTCACAAAATGTTCACAATTTGGTCAAACAGAGGGAAAATTCTCAAACAAATAGAAAATGCATTCAAAAATTCCAGGAAAAATCACAAGCAAACTAGACATCCATAAGTATCAACATGCAAAAATCCAGAGCAATTGGCATAGCATAAGCATGGAAAATAAAATCAAGAATATGGACAAGAAATGGTGTGACATACATTGTCACACCTCCAAAGATCACATCATATCTCATCATCCAGGAACTCAAAAATAGCAAACTATATACCAAAATGACCAGGAGTGAGTCTAGAACACACACGTAAAATTTCAAGAATTTCCAATTAAGCATCATGATTTCACAATTAAAATGGAAAAACATAGGCAAAAAGCATACATGATCAAAACCAATAGACCAAAATAAAAACCAGCCGTGCACCACTTTTGTTATCATGCCTATAAAAAACTAGAGGAAAAATGGAGATGAATGCAAAAATTCCCACTCAATTCGGATCAAGAATGAATGACTTATGATTTTTTGAAGATTGATTATGAAATGAAATAAACATTTGGAAAAATAAAATGAATTTAAATGAGCGCGTGGCAATTTGGTAAATATGGCGCTCACTTAATGAAACGCTGCGTTTCATTAAGTGAGGTGGCAGCGTGCAATTGGCTACATGGCGAGCAAACACGAAATTCATGCAAACTGAAGGCAAAACGGATCAAAGCCATTTCTGGAAACGAAATTCAACATGTTCATCGCACATTCATCATGTTCATACTGGTCAAGAACATTCGGTCACAGAAATGGATAAAACACATATCACTCGAATCCTCATTCATCATACATCACGAATATGGCATCGATTTCAGTTAATTTCACACATAGCAAAAGAATCGATCAAAACAAGTTTTGCAATCCAAACTTCAAATCCACATAACATGCTCAAAACCTAATGAAATTGCACGATTCGAGTTGCAACATGCTCTACAATAAAAGATCTACCAAAGCCATATGCTAATTGTGCGAATCGAAGAGTTCGAATTCTTACCTCTTGAAGATGCAGATCTTGATCCTGCTTGTTTCAAGGCTTGGTTTAGAGAAACAGATGCTCAGTGATGTTTGGATGAGTGTATGGAATCAAGATTTCAGCTCAAAACAACTTGAATTCGCAGCAATCTCCAACTGCCATGTGCATCTTCAACTTTTCAACAGCCACAATTTTCACAGATTCACTACTATTTTGCTTCAACAGATGCTCAATTGTACCTGCAGGTGATGATTTGCACAAGCACAAGCAAGAAGAATGATGAAATTCGATGGAAAAGTGAAAAAAAGTTTGAAGAGAATTTGAGAAAATTGAGAGAATTTTGATTTTGGATATGAGATTGTGATTGTGGATTTCGAAATTCTGTTACAATTAAGACTATATACCACCTCTTAATCCAGTTTCTTAATCATGATTAGCAAAATGGAAATGGATTAGTGAAATGAAGCTTGTTATGCAATTTGGCAAAAATGCCCTTTTTCAAATAGAACCAATGGAATAGTGAAATTCTTCTTGCAGCAAATCCAAATTTCTGTTTTGAAGTGATTGGCATTGGTTTGGAGTGAAAATCATGTGTATTTTTCAAAATCACCTTTTTTCCCACCAAAATTTAAATTGGTTCACTTGAAAAATGGACTTTTTATGTGATGATTTTTGATAAAATGTAATGATGGATTATGATAGCTCATGTCAAATGGAGTTTGCTCAAAAAAGAATCACTCAAATTGGCCAAATGGTTCAAGAGTTATGCCTCCTTGAAGTTCAAAAATTCTTGACAATGATTTGATCATAACTTGCCAACCACACATGAGAAATGAGTGTTCTTGGACTTTTTGGAAAGGTGAGAGCAAGTTATTCAACTTTCATGTTGGACAAAATTCCATTTGAAGCTTTTATGATGATGTAAATTTAAGGAGAAAGACTTTCCATTTTTGGCAGTTTGAAATTACAGGTCACTTACTATTTTTGGAAACTTTTCTTCTGACCTCAAATTCTTCAATCTTGATCTTTGAAATGTCAAATGAGACTCGTATGGACATGAATGAACCCTTTCAAACCATCTCCCACCTTCAAATCCATGATTTTAGGCACAGTTGACCACATTTGACTTTCTAGGGTTTCAGATGAAATTCAGCTTGACTGTTGAGCTTTGATCATCCAATCTTTGGCCAAATCACTTCAAAATGATCACATAATCATATGAACATGATAAACCAACCCTAGGGCTTTGTTTCCTTGAGAAATGCACTTGCTTGCTTGATTGACTGATTCTCCTGATCATCTTGACCTAATTTTGTCTGATGACTTGCACTTGGGCAAAGGACAATGCAATGCTATGCAGTGGACTATGTTAATGTTATGACCTAACATGAAAATGAATGTACAAAATGGGAGGTACAAATTTTAGGTGCTACAGCTGCCCCTATTCAATCAACTGGGAACCCGAATGGATGAGAGCAAGGGCTGTCAGACTTTCAGGGTAAACAGGGATTGAATACCAAAGAACCGTAGAAATTTGCATAATGCAGGGATTCACCAACGGAAACGTCCACTGGGATCTGATATTTATTACTGGGGATTTTGATTTTTCAAAGGTACTGTCACATCCAGACATCACAACACGATGAATGGGAATGGGAATCACAACTAGATGCCAGCGGACAACTAGGAAAAACTCAACGTTTACCGAGACCAACGGAGAGGTAACCAGACATTAATGAATGAATGGAAGAGATACAACCACATGTCAGCGGACATAGTGGGAAAAACTCGACGTTTACCAAAACCAACGGAGAGGTAACTCTACTGGGGACGACCAGGAAAAACTCGACGTTTACCAAAACCAACAGAGAGGTAATCAGACAATAATGAATGACTGGAAGAGATACAACCACATGTCAGCGGACATAGTGCGAAAAACTCGACGTTTACCAAAACCAACGGAGAGGTGACCAGACATCAACGGATGAATGGGAAAGACTCGACCGGACGTCAACGGACGAATGAGAGAAGCTCGACGTTTATCGACACCAACGGAGAAGGAGAAAGCTCAACGTTTATCGACACCAACGGAGAAGGAGGAAGCTCAACGTTTATCGACACCAACGGAGAAGGAGGAAGCTCAATGTTTATCGACACCAACGGAGAAGGAGAAAGCTCAACGTTTATCGACACCAACGGAGAAGGAGAAAGCTCAACGTTTATCGACACCAACGGAGAAGGAGAAAGCTCAACGTTTATCGACACCAACGGAGAAGGAGAAAGCTCAACGTTTACCAAGACCAACGGAGAGGTAAATCTACTGGGGACGACCAGGAAAAACTCGACGTTTATCGAAACCAACGGAGAGGTAACCAGACATCAACGGATGAATGGGAAGACTCGACCAGACGTCAACGGACGAAAGGGAGAAGCTCGACGTTTATCGACACCAACGGAGAAGGAGAAACCACTTCACTGAGGAAGGGATACAACAACCTGAAACCAAATAGGACGTCACCGACGACTCTACTGGGGATTCTGGCTGGGAATCAACCAGACATTAATGAATGACTGGGAATAGGATATACAATCAAACGTCAATGGACGAATGAGAAAAACTCAACGTTCATCGAAACCAACGGAGAGGTAAATCCGCATGGGGAAGGGTACAACTAGACGTCATCGGACGAATAGGAAAAACTCGACATTTATCGAAACCAACAGAGAGGTAGCTCACTGGGGATCAAGGTCACGACAGAGAGCCGACAGGAAGGAACACCAAGGATACCGGGTTGTAGGCATGAATCAGGTGACCGACCAAAGCGTGAATTGGTTTGTGTTCCAAAACACTCATCATCCTGAAGAGGGCTAGAAAAGCGATCTTGTTAAAGGATGGACATTCGATTCCACAAGGAATACGAATCTTACTCAGCTGGGGAACAAACAAAGAGTTCAACCAAAGAGCGCATGATACATTATCTATAGCCGTCAAAACGTAGATAACATATTCGCATGGAAGATTATCCATAACCGGGTTGCAGGTTGTTAAATGGATAAATCGACCGACATCATCCTGAAGAGAGCGAAAGCAAACTTGTTAAAGGATGGACATTCGATTCCACGAGGAATACGAATCTTACTCAGCTGGGGAACAAACAAAGATTGACCAAAGAGTGCATGAGATATATTATCTATAGCCGTCAAAATGTAGATAATACACTCGCATGGAAGATTATCCATAACCGGGTTGCAGGTTGTTAAATGGATAAATCAACCGACATCATCCTGAAGAGAGCGAAAGCAAACTTGTTAAAGGATGGACATTCGATTCCACGAGGAATACGAATCTTACTCAACTGGGGAGGACGACTTCGACCCAAGAGCGCATGAGATATATTATCTATGGCCGTCAAAACGTAGATAATACACTCGCAAGGAAGATTATCCATAATCGGGTTGTAGGTTGTTAAATGGATAAATCGACCGACAAGAAAGGCATCGGGGTACCAGACTAGGTATGCAAAGATGACCGATCAAAAGGAAACGGAAAACCCGCTGGGGGTAAAAATGCTTAATCACAGCAAATATCCGAAAGGAAAGGCATATCAATACCGAAATTGGATAATGATAGCCACAAAGAGGGGATTACATCTACCGGTTAGTAGGTAGAAAACCACGGAAAAGTAACCGTCATCACTAGGATGAGCAAAAGGGTTGACTCCACAACGGGGAGAGCAGAGGATTCACATCTACCGGTTAGTAGGTAGAAAACCACAAAGATAGGACTTACAACTACCGGTTCGTAGGTAGAAGCCAACAAACAGTCTGCTGAGAGACAGCCACAAAGAAGCCAGTTTAGGATCGATCCAAAAAGGCATACTGAATCAAGACTCATCCTAATGAGGAAAGAACTCAATAGGGAAAACCCATCCCATTATGTGTGGGGAAGGAACGGAAACAACCGTCATCCACGAGAATATAACTCAGTGGGGAGCGCAGAAGGAAATGACAGACACTTTTCTGCTTAAGGGGTCAACTCTATATGGAGAGATCAGACACACCCATATCTGCTAGGGGAGGATCCACTCGGGAGATCTGTATCACCACTTAGCAGGAGACAACCATCAACAGATACACGGCAACAGATGCCCCACGAGTACCTGAATGTTATGATTATGCATGTATGCATTATGCATGAGGAATGTATGATGAATGCTGACAAACAGACATGCTAACACACAAATCCAGGTGCTACTCTTCCAGAGGGAAGGCCAAGATCACCAGAGAGCAAACGCGATCTGCTGGAAACCGGGATATCAGGGGACAACATCTTCCTACCGGGGAGGAAGGCCACCAGAAGCTTTCGGAGGGATCATCAATCACAACCGAAGATAAGAGTTCAATATACGTGCAGACACGCCACAACCATAACCCATGCTGGAGATCAGAAATACCAAGAAGCAACCAGATCTCTGATGAAGATAGATAGGCATTGATAAAACTCACCATGCCAACAACTCTGTTGAGGAATCTATCCGAGGGAAAGCCGGACTACCGGGATATCAATCCACCAAGTACCGAATCTTTCAAAGACAAGCACCCATGCCGGGGAGAGGAGAAGACTGCTCTGCTGGAGAGACGAAAGTTGAAGTCTTCAGTAAACACTCTGCTTGGGGAACTGCCCCACAAAAGTATTTCAACAGCAAACTTGCTGGGGATGCCCCACGATAGGGCTCAAAAAGCACTCTACTGGGGATGCACCACAATAGAGCTAACAGGGAATTGCAGGAAGAATGTTGCACTGCCGGGGACATGAAGATGAACAACTTCGACCAACACTGCACTGAGCAACCTTGCTGAGGAGAAACCATAAGAGGTTCTACAGGAAAAAGATACAGTTATGCTCGAGATACGAACAAATGTCTTACCTGTTGGTACTCATACCACCCTTGGGAGAGCACTGCGGGTCTCCTAAGTATCCTTCCATCATTGTGAATGTTCACTTTGTTTAAGAACAATTTTGTGAAAAATTTGTTTATTTTGAAAACAATGATACTTTATCAGTTAAAACATGCAAAACATTTGTTGAGTTGAAACAAAGAAGAATGCAAACAATTGGATAAAAGCTCAAATTGATATGATTGAATGGTAGTCTGCAAAGGGCAGGACTCCATAGATCTGTACAAGTTTGAAATCGGTGATATATATTGGAGAGGGCTACATTGAACATAATGACCTTTCCTCTACCATTCCGAATTTTCGATGTATTCAGAGCTTCAGTCGACAACGAATCGAGAATTCCTAACGGATGACAGATGTACGGCACAGTCTTGTCAGAATGCAGTTACTTGCCAAATCCCTAATTTTTGCCTAGATTGCCCCAGTGTGAGGTGCTCAATCTAGCGGGATGCAAATTCTTTTTTTTTTCAATGTCTCTAACTTTTGCCTGGATCGCCCTTTCGGGTTTTCAATCCTCCGAGACGCTCCTTTTTGCCTAAGTCGCCCTTTGGGGTGTTCGACTTAGCGAGCTATTCTGCTTTTTTTGTTTTTTTTGTTTTAGGCGAAGTATTTCTTGACTGCATCTGGATTCACAGGACGAGTGAACTTTTCCATCCATCGTTGTAAGTGTCAAAGCACTGCCTGATAAGGCTCTCTTGACAACATATGGACATTCATAGCTTGAAGTTCACTTGCCCCTGGAATCGGGCACGAAAGACAAGACTTTCTTTAGCACAAGGTCACCTTCTCGGAACACACGAGGCTTGACCTTTTTATCGAATGCTTTCTTCACTCTCTACTGATTTAACTGACTATGCCACATGGCAGTTGATCTCTTCTTTTCGATTGGATTCACTTGGTCGTAGTGACTCTGAATCCATTCAGCATCAGTCAACTTGGGACTTTGATGATCAAATGACCGATTATGTTGCTTCAATGATCAAAATGATGAATCAGAATAAAATGACCGATTATGCTGCTTCAATGATCAAATCTAGCCGGATACAGTTGCTTTCCATAATCCCTAATTTTTGCCTAGATTTCCCCAAGGCGGGGTACTCAATCCATCGGGATAATTTTTCTGTTTTATGTCTCTAACTTTTGCCTGGATCTCCCTTTTGGGTTTTCAATCCACCGAGACGCTCATTTTTTCCTAAGTCACCCTTTCGAGTTTTCAACTTAGCGAGTTGTTTTTTTCTTTTTTAGGCAAAGTATTTCTTGACTACATCGGCATTCACAGGAAAAGTGAACTCTTCACCATCTATAGTCGTAAGAATCAATGTATCGCCTGAGAAGGATCTCTTAACAACATATGGGCCTTCATAATTAGGAGTCTATTTTCCCCTAGAATCAGGATTGAAGGATAAGATCTTCTTGAGCATGAGGTCACCTTCTCAGAACACACAAGGCTTGACCTTCTTATCAAAAGCTTTCTTCATTCTCTGCTGATATAACTGACCATGAAACATGACAGTCAATCTCTTCTCTTCGTTCAAATTGAGCTTGTCAAACCTGGTCTGACACCATTCAGCTTCAGTCAACTTGTCTTCCATCAGCACATGCAATGATGGGATCTCAACCTCTACGAGGAGCACAACTTCCATGCCATAAACAAGAGAGAAAGGGGTTTCCCCTGTTGAAGTGTGGACGGATGTACGGTACCCATGCAAAGTTAATGGGAGCATATCATGCCAATCTTTGTATGTCACAACCATCTTCTGGATAATCTTCTTGGTATTCTTGTTCTCAACTTCAACAGTCCCATTAATTCTGGGTCTGTAGGGAGAAGAATTATGATATGCAATCTTGAAGTCTTTATAAAGAGCTTTCACCATGTTGTTATTAAAGTTCGATCCATTATCAGTAATGATCTTACTTGGTGCACCATATCGGCATATAATTTGAATCTTGATAAACCTTACAACAACTTGATTGGTCACATTTTCATATGATTTCGCTTCAACCCACATTATGAAGTAGTCAATAGCCACTAAAATGAAACGATGTACATTCGATGCTTTAGGCTGAATCATGCCAATCATATCAATTCCCCACATGGAGAAGGGCCATGTATAGGAAATGACATTCAAAAGTGTCGGAGGAACATGAATCTTATCCGCATAGATTTGACACTTATGGAATTTTTTCACAAAGTTGCAACAGTCAGATTCCATTGTCAGCTAATAGTAACATGCTCTTAACATCTTCTTTTCCATAGCATGTCCATTGGAATGAGTACCAAAGGAACCTTCATGGACTTTTATCATCAATAAGTTTTCTTCGTGTCTATCCACTCATCTGAGCAAAACCATATCGAAATTTCTCTTAGAAAGCACATCACCATTCAGGTAGAAGTTGCCATCTAATATTCTCAAAGTCTTCTTATCTTTCAAAGATGCCCTAAACGGGTAAATCTGACTTTGGAGGAAACATTTGAATTATACCATGGCTTATCATCCTTGATCTCTTCAACAACAAATATATGAGTTGGCCTATCAAGACGCATCACAGTCAGATTGGGAACTTCATTCCAAAACTTCACCACAATCATGGAAGCCAAAGTTGCAAGAGCATCTGCCATCCAGTTTTCATCTTGAGGGATATGATGAAACTCAACCTTTGTAAAGAAAGTTGATAACATCCTCGCATAATCTCTATACGGTATTAAACTGGGTTGATTATGAAGGAGAATGGCGATCCAAAACGCAGCGGAATTTAAAATTTCTCCTTTAATGATCCTTACGAATGGGCATGATCAGGGATAGAATCGTTACCTCTTGTGGCGATCACGAAGGTTGAACGATGACAACACCTCTACTCAGTCGACACGAACGGATTCCTTCAATCTCAGTGCTAGCTGCTACGAATGAAGGCTTTGAGTGAGAGATAGAGAGAGAAACGAAATTGCAAGTGTGACAATGCTTCTACACAAGGGTTCTATTTATAGAACCACTTGTGTGGACTGCAAGCTAAAAAGCCCACTCAAGTGTATATGGCCCATATCTTATAATATGCCAAAATTACTTAAGCGCGTGGTACCTTACCATATTTCGTATTCTACTTAAGTACACCATACCTTACGATGTTCTATAATTCACTTAAGGGCACCGTACATTACAGTATTCCTTAATTACTCTATCTCTCATCAATCCTTCCTTTGTGTGTGACCCTATAGGTTTTCACGGCATTGACAATTATATTAAATCATGTATTTAACATAATAAACAGTGAGCGGTATCTAGCAACACATCACTGCTACCCAAGACACGAAAATGTCATGTGATCTGACAAAGCCTTATATGATAATAATTATGTGTATAATTACCTTTTTGCCCTTATGTCTATATTGAACACAAGGCATAGACCATGTCATCCTTGTCCAGTTCAATATTGGGCCCATAGACATTTATCCTGTTATACAGGATGGGCAAATTCCATCTAGGTCACTCATGTCCCTTAGCATACTTCGTGGAGTACCCATCAACTGTCTTTATGGACATCCAATTACGGACAATATTTGATCAGCAATAAGGCACTCGACTCTACATCTAGGGTCCATAGTGGTTTCTGGTCGAAGGGTGGTATACACCATTATCACCATGAGAATAACTTATAACACTTTGCATAACATTCTATATAGTATTCTCATAGCGGGTCAATCCAGTATAAATATTACTCTTAATATTCATACCTATGTTTAAGACTTGATAACTCTTTATCCATGATCCATGAGATGTGATCATCAGTCTATAAACATAATAATCTTCATGCTTTAATGTTATCCCACTTCACAATAAAGCTTGACTACGGATACTTCAAGAATAGTGTCCATATGTTTAATGTGATCTCATGATTAAGTCATACTTGATACATTAACGGACTAGCTATTCTAGGGACTTTATTAAACAAACATAATAAAGAAAAAGCCTTTTATTATTAATAAATAATTTGATACAAGTACCAAAAGTATTGGCCTCTAGGGATTACACCAACAGATTCTTCTCCCATTCACCTTTGATCTAATTAACAATCAGAGCTGAATCTCCATAAACGTCAAGATATTTAATTCTGAGATCAATGGCTTCTTCGAGCCCCATAATGAAAGCTTCATACTCAGCCATATTGTTTATACATTTGAATGTCAATCTAGATGTAAATGGAAAATGAGTGCCTTAAGGAGTAATAATCATTACCCCAATGCCATTACCATACGAATTAACAGCTCCATCAAATACCATGCCCCAACGCGAACCAGGTTCTGGCCCTTTTTCAATCAATGGTTTATCACAATCTTTCATCTTCAAATATAAAATCTCTTCGTCAGGGAAATTAAACTGGAATGAATGATTATCATCAATAGGTTGATGAGCCAAATGGTCATCCAAGACACTACCTTTAATAGCTTTCTGAGCTCGATATTCAATATCATACCCAGATAACAACATCTGCCAACGAGCAACCCTCCTAGTTAAAGCAGGCTTTTCAAATATGTACTTTATTAGATCCATTTTGGAGATCAACCAAGTAGTATGATTTAACATATATTGGCGTAGACGCTTAGCAACCCAAGCCAAAGCAAAACATGTCTTCTCAAGCATAGAATATCGATACTCACAGTCGGTGAACTTCTTACTGAGGTAGTAAATTGCATATTCTTTCTTACCAGATTTGTCATGCTGACCAAGAACACGACCCATACTCTTTTCAAGCACAATCAAGTATATGATGAAACGTCTCCCTTCAATAGGCAGAGACAGAATCGAAGGCTTAAGCAGATACTCTTTGATACTTTCAAAAGCTTTCTGGCAATCCTCAGTCCAATCACAAGACTGATCTTTCTGAAGGAGCTTGAATATAGGCACACATGTGGCAGTCATATGCGATATAAATCTTGAGATATAGTTCAAGCGACCGAGAAAACCTCTGACTTGCTTCTCATTTTTGGGCGCAGGCATCTCTTGTATTACTTTGACCTTGGCAGGATCAACTTTAATACCCTTCTCGCTGACAATAAAGCCCAACAACTTACTAGAGCGAACACCAAATGTACACATTTATTAGGATTCAAGTGGATTTTATACTTCCTCAAACGTTGGAATAACTTCAATAAATGCTCAACATGCTCATCTTCAATCCTTGATTTGGCAATCATATCATCAACATAGACCTCAATCTCTTTATGCATCATATCATGGAAAAGAGTGGTCATGGCTCTTTGGTATGTTGCACCAGCATTCTTCAAATCGAAAGGCATCACTCGATAACAGAATGTTCCCCAAGGCGTAATGAATGTGGTCTTCTCCATATCTTCATGTGCCATCTTAATCTGATTATAACCGGAAAATTCGTACATAAAAGAAAAGACTTTGAATTTAGTTGTATTGTCTACCAACATGTCAACGTGTGGCAGAGGAAAATCATCTTTAGGGTTGGCTTTATACAAATCTCTATAATCAACACACATACAAACTTTTTTGTCCTTCTTTGGAACAGGCACAATATTGGCCACCCATTGCGAATACACGAGGCAAATTATGCACGATAGGAGGAGGAAGAGAGATTATCGGGCTATATATCGATATAGGAGAAAAAGTTGGAGCATAACCTTTAGGCATAAAGTTCGGAGGCATTCCCCACGGGAACCCGACAGGTATGGCTGGTGCAGACTGGCTAGCAGGAACTACAGGCACCAGTGCTGAAATAATCTCAGAGATGACAATCCTTTGAGGAGGAGTTGTGGGAGTTGGAGATGGTTGATTCTGAGCAGCAATGACAAACTCCATCAGAGCGTTGAGTATGGAAACTTCTTCCTTGAGCTCTCGATTCTCTTATTCCAGATGACCATTCTTCTTTGACGATTAGCTTGAGTACCGTAGTGATGAGTCAACTTGTCTGATACAAAGATGAAGAACAATAAGATATCTAGCTGAAGAAACCTGTTGTGCAAATGATGCATGAAATGTAATGTTTTTATTTTAATTTTCAAGGAACATTCAAGGCCTTACTTGCAAATATTTCAATTATAATAATCAATAATAACATTTAGATTGACCATAAAAATCTCTTTCTTATTCATATAAATTTAGAAGGATTACACTTAGTACAACTTTAGAAACCAAAAATACAAATACAAGAGAAAAGGAAAGTATCATCCTAAGGATCCCTAGCAACTAACTCAGCTGAACTGGCCAAGGGACTATACTTCCTTCAGATGGGTCTGATCTCTGACTCATAAGAGGTCTTCATCTGAGCTTTCTCAATGACGGGATGATCGACGATCTTCTTCCAAGCATTGGAAGGTTGAGGCATACTAGGGGAAAATAAATCCTCTAGCTTTCTCTGGCTCTCTCTGGCTCTTCAATGCATGCTCCTCAAGAATCTCAATGAGTGCATATTTGTCTTTCAACTTAAGTTGTAACTCTACTTGCTTTTAGGTCAAATCATGGAATTGTTCTTCCCACAGGTCCCTTTCTTGCTTCATCTTGGCGAGTGCGTCTTCCAACTCCTTTACATCCTGGTTAGGGAGAGCTTATGGCTCAGCCATAACCATAGACGTAGATCTTTCGCAGGCGTACAACATCTTTAGCTCCAAAGCTCTCTTCTTCACCCAATTAGTGTAAAGCTCCAAAGCTACACAATTACATGGTCCAAGCTTGGCTCTTCCCTTCCTATGAACATTATGCCAAGCATGCACCATTCTACTCTTCAAATTTTGGGGATCTTTACCCTCTTGATAGAACATACCTTATAACTGAATGTTATTAGGTTTATCCTTCAAAGGGAACCCAAGCTGACGATGAGTCAAAGCAGAATTGTAGTTGATTCCTCCTTGTGTACCAATGAGAGGCACATTAGAGAACTCGCGACAACTGTCAATAATCTCCAAGCCATCCAATGCAGAATCATACCAAACAATATCATTATTAGTGAGAGACGTAAGTCTCTGAGACCACCGTAGACATTGTCGGTTATCCAAGAAGACTAGTGTCTGAGGCAGGTGCGAAATAAACCACTTGTACAGAAGAGGCATACAACATACAACGATTCCTCTACCTTTAGAATTCCTTAAATGCAGAGAGAAATATGTGTCACCCAACAAAGTAGGAACGGGATTCCAAATCAAGAAGATTCTAATGGCGTTAACATCAACGAAGCTATCAATGTTAGGGAACAATGTTAGACCATAAATGAGTAAGATAAAGATGGATTTAAAATCGTCCATGCTACCAACTTGAGAAAAAGGAGTAGCTCTACCAATGAGAAACTCTGAAGTCAACCCTCTAATCCCTCCTTTCCTCGTCATATTAGCATCGATCTCAGATTTCTTCAAGTGAAGAGCATCAACTATGACTTGAGATCTCGGAATCTCCTTTAATTCACTTAAAGGCACCTTGTTAGATACGGGTATACCCAAGATATGAGCATACTCTTCCAACATGGGCATGAGAAATCAGGAAAAGTGAAGAACCGATAGAGAGGGTCATAAAACTGGACTAAGACACTCAAGAGTCCTTCAACCACTTCGATAGTGAGCACAGACAAAAGCTTCCCATGACGTCGCTTGAAATCCAAGGGATCTATTACAAAGGTTGCTAGCTTCCTTAAATCTTTCAAGTCTGGACATCTGAAACTCTACTTCTTAATGTTCCTTCGTCCATAATCCATGGTCTGAAAATATTTGCAAATATTACCTTAGTTTCCTTCAAAATTTATTGCGTGATGAATGTTATGATGTGCATGTATGCATGAATGCAACAATCACACACAAGGGATCACACAAGTAAAACACAAACAAAGGTTATGGATCAAGTCATCATCAATATCAATCATCCATTTTGGTGGATTATGGTTTTCACCTTATTAACCCCCAAGTTCCATTGATATTGATAAGACTAATCGGATCAACCGAGAATCAAAGGGTTTGTTGCGAATCACGAGCATGGAGTCAGGTTAAGAACCATCCCATAGGAGTGTATTAAGGATAAAACATGTAGATCATGCTCTAAAAAGTTCCCAGAGTCGTGATCCCATCTATTAGATACTATAGGTTAGGATGACTGACTCATCAACCCATGGTATTCTCAAGAGAAACTCGTTTGAGTGTAGTATCATGTAACAACTATTATCAAGTCTACACTTGGACAATCTCCGCACTACATCCTAAATAGGCCAATTTGGGTTAAATGTTCTATGCCACTCAGCTTCTTGGACTCCCATGTCAGAAAAAGTAATACCTATCCACGACTTACTCGTGTGACATCAGTAATTCCAAAGGGGTCTCCACTGAGTAGATAGATCTCAAGCCAACTCGTTAAGGACTACTCCACACGAGTCCAACATGACTATACCATCCTCCTATCTTAATTGCACTCAAGTTCGGGTTACAACTTATCTCACCAATCATAGATCACCAAGCACAACAGACAGATAGTATCAAACAAACAATATATACAATCAACAAAAAAACATATACATATACACACACAAAAATAGGCTAAACCCACTGAGGACTACTCCCCAGCAGAGTCGCCACTTTATTTATGTAGCAGTAAATTCGTACCATTGAGCTATTGGTTAGCTCAACATCAATAAAACAAGAGTTGCCACCGCGCTTTTATTGTTTCCAAAGGAAAAGGGAAAAGTACGAACAAAACCCAAAGATAAGAAGTTTTTAAATCAAAACTAATAAAACGTCAGAGATTACAGGTAAGAGGGTTGGTTACATAGATGGAAGGTATTAGCACCCAAAGTATCCTAGGTACTCCTAGGGAGCCCTTTTTTTGTGTATGTGTTTTTTGATTGAAAAGATGTTTGCTGAAAATTGAATTTGGGGATGAGAAAAGAATTTAATTATTATATTTTTGTGTTTGACAAGACCTTCGGTCTTATGCCTATGTACCAACATAAAATGAGGGATTAAAACCTAGTAGTTCGTGGTAAAAATTTCAAAGATGGGAGGATTAATTTTTAACAAAATCTTAAAGATCTTTTGTTATCAGCGGGAGAATACTCAACCAAACATCCACCGATAATGAGGGTTTTACAACATTTAAGAGGGAGGGCTCCAACATGGATTCAATCAACAAGTATGCCACTAACCCCTAATAAATGGAAAGTCTTACAATCAATATATCATAGAATGGGAGAATTATATCTCAACCAAAGATAACTCAAATCTAAATGCTTTCTTTTGAAAAGTTTAAAAGAAAAGGCACAAAATGGCCAAAAGGATTAGATGAGATTGTTAGTTCTTTTTTCCTTTTTAAATTAAAGTCAATATGATTAAGTTCATTTACAAGTTTGATTATGAAAATATTTTGAAAATCAATGGTATAAGGCTAAAGCTTCTACTTATTAAAACTAGTCTAAGTTGAACACACAAACAAATAAGGTTTTGAAATGAGGGAGACATTTTGAAATTTAAGAATGAGAGGAGGAGATGAAGGTACTATCCTAGACAAGATTTAAAAGTTTAGAGTTGAAAAGATATAACCAATGGGAAGCATCCACAAGACAATAATGTTAGATAGAAACCCATATCCTTTGGACTATTGAGCAAGCAACAAGCCTAATCACCCTAGTAAATAACAAGAAGTCCAAATGGTATCAAATAAATATAACCAAACATCCAAGCAAGGACTCCAAAAGCAAGCACTCTTCAATGTCCTCAAATGTATCAGATGAATATCCCTTGTAGAAAACTCACAGAGATAATCATTAGATAGAAACAAAAAGATCTAAATAACATCTTAAACACGGAGACAAAGTAACAAATAAACCAATAGAGTTCTCAACGCTTGTATCAGATGAATGGCATTAGCCAAGAAAGGTCTCAAGTAATGGCATTGACCAGGTTTCCTTCAAAGCATAGGGATGTTGCCTACTCTAGGTCCAAAAGTTCAAATCAAGTCTCAAATAGAGGTCCAACAGTCCACCAATGTATTTTTTAGTTTTTTTCTTTTTATTAAGTATTTCAAGGTCCTAAGACCACAAACAAACAAAATCACAAGCACAATATGATACAAGTACAAAATATGGCTCAAGTGAGTAAAATGAAAATGACTAAAACAATAAACAAGTTCATGAATGTAAATGACAATGAATGATAAAGTGCTAGAATTTAAATTGCATTAAAGGTGAATGACATTGAAAGTAAAGCAATAATAAAGAGATATTAGTGAAATGTTAGTGAAGAATACAACTGTTTAAGTTATTCTTTGGAGAATACCCAACCATCCACTCATAAGCATGAAGATATGAACCAAGACATCATCCATGAGAAGGGCTCCAACTTTGATAAATAAACAAGTATGCCACTAGCTCTCAAAAATGGAAAAAAGGTTAAATGTTTACACAATACCATGAGGAATGGGAGGCTTACAATATCACTTACAAAAATTCTATGCCTTTGGGATAAATTTATCTCTATGTTAAGCAATCGTAATTGGACTTATGTAGAAGTCACAACTATCTGAGGCCGGGCAATAATAATATTGGTGTTAATGCATGCTAGAGACACGGTACAAAGAACCAAGCTCCCAAAGCATACCACACACAAAAATAAAATGGGATGGGCGTATCTCAGTCAGACTCATGTTGATTCATCTGACATAAGGTCATTGAGGAATGAACTAGCATTTGATTTATTGAGAAATCATTGGCCATTGATGGAATGGGTAAAAAGAGAGATAAAGATGAGAAGGTGAAGTGAAATAGAATCCCAAATTGATCAAGGGAGGAACTTCATCTAATCAATACTTTCTATCCATTCATCTTGAGGGATGAAGTTTAAACCTTATCAACCCCCTAAATCCAATATTATTGATCAAATTAGAGCTCAAATCAACTAAGATCAAGGCCAAGCAGAAGATGAAACAACACAAGGTCAATCAAATAGCTCAACATAATTTTAAAGCAATTAATCAAATTAAAATCAATTAAAAATGAATAAAAATACACTTAAAAAGGGGGAAAACCTCAAATCTATTCAAATCACCAAATAAATGGCCAAAGGATTTATCCTAGGTCAAAGAACCTTAGACAATTTTTTTTTGAATTTTTGAAAAGTCAGAGGTATTTAAAATCAATTAAAAACAAATCAAAAATCATTAAAATCACAAAAATATCAAATCCAATCCAAAAAATAATTTTAATTGAAAAAATGGAAGAGAAAATTATTTAAGAAATTTTAGTGAAAGTCCCATATTTTTTGGATTAAAATTGAAATTAATATGAATTTAATAAGAAAAATGTATTTAAAATGATAAAACATAAAATCAGATAAATCAAAGAAAGGAGGTCCATCAGATCTCCCTCATTAATTAAGGTGACAGATATGAGGGTCAACACGCGCTATCCACCGTGTTCCAAAGTCAGCGCACATACACGTGTGGTAATCAAATAGAGGGACAAGATTAGAACATGGACCAAGGATTTGATGGCCTGGACACTGCCAATGCACCATCAGAGCCCTAGCTCTGTTCATCTTCTTCGGTCACCCTCACCGGACTGGTCCAACCAAAATATTCATAAAAATGAAATAACCATACACTATTTTAAAGAGAAAAATGCCAAGATCTTGAATCTGGCCTCCATTTTCTCCAATTCTCACTATATAGTAAGATATATGGAATTGAAAAATGAGGTTCCATAATTGATTTACTTCGATTTAACTTGAAAGCAACTCAATCTTGTTGCCTACATTGGTAGGACTTTATCCAACCAAAAATCAATCAAAAGGATAGAGAAATGAGAGAGAATTGAAGAAGGCAAGTTTGAGAAATTCCACCTTCGGTTTGCAGTGATGAAGCTTGATCTCAATTCAAATCCGCTTGGCCTTGCTTCTTCTTGCTTGTAGGAGATAATTCAAATTAAAATGGTTGTGAACCCTTGGAGTTTTAGCTCTCAAACAAAATTTGAACTAAAACTCAATATCAATGAAATCTTCAAGGTTGTTCTTTCAATGGAGGTTAGGGGAATTGCAGGGCAGATCTTGGGAAAGGATCCTCCAACACTAAGCAATGGACATGTATATATAGGCTCTTGAATTTATTTCCATACCAAATCAAAATTTCCTCAAAAATAACAATGTGGTATGCATGGGTGCATGGACATGTACTTAGGCCCAAACAATGATGCAATCCACTTCCAATTCGTGTATAAATATTGTTGAAGTCTTTACATGGAAGCATGCAAACGTGTGTAGCAAATTAGTTCAAATGTTTCCAAATAGGGACATGCAAAGTAACCAAGCTCAAGTCCCTCAATTTTGATCCAAATGCAATGATCTTAGACTCTTTGGAAAGCTATCATCAAGGGGAACAACTTTGATGTTGTAAATGATTCCATTTAAAGCTTGGATCATGATTAATTTTGGTGTTGAAGTTGCAGGAATCAAACATACTTGAAACATTCCTAAGTTAAAAGTTAAATGACCCATTTTTCAACCTTGAATAACTTTTGTTATGAGCTTCAAATGACTTTAGTTCCTTCTTCAAAGTTTTATCTCCTTCAATCATATTAAATTTAGTCACAAATTTGACACCATTTTGAGCTATCATGATGGATTTATGGATTTTAGAAGTTGAGGGAAAATGCGTGTTCAATGATAATGGTCAAAATGGACCTATAATGTGTCCTCTTAGTACATGCCCTTGCAAGTGAATTTGACCTTTCTCAAAGAAGAAAATTTGGTTAAGTCATCTTAAAATTAAGCATTAAACTTGGATGATATTCATATCATCAAAAATGAGCAAGTTATGGTTCTTGGAAGTTGACCTTCTATCTAGGACTTAGACAAAATGACATATAATCTTTCACCATAAAAAAATGAATTTCAAAACAAAATTAGTGTCACAACACGAAAAACAACCGGCGGAAAAAAACAAGTTTTCTAGAGCCGCCACCGACGCTATTCATCCTATGACGGAAAGGAAGCGCTGGACTAACCTAAGAAATGGGAAAAGGAATAGTCTTACGACCAGAGATTGCAAGGTACGGGATCCACGCTCAAAAGAATAGAAAAAAGGTTGCTGATAAATTGCTCAAAAAGAATGCACACACTGGAATAATAAGACAGGTGAAAGAAGATGGGGGAAGCGGACTCGGCAGGATGTCGCATCCTGGGCCTACGTAGTTTGTCAGAAACAAACATCAGAGTCAACGTAGTTCGGGGAAATGGGAAACATGCTCGCTAGGACATCGCATCCTATGCCTACGTATCTTCTCTATCTAGAGAAGAATCAGAACACTCGTAGTTCGGCTAACGCACGCCGAAACAAAACACCGAAAAGAGACGCTGAGACGTCGAAAGAAAAACTCAAAAGGAAACAGAATGCCAATACATGGACTTACATCCGACTCCAAACACACACACAAGGAAACAGAATGCCAAACATGGACTTACATCCGACTCCAAACACACAACACCAACAAGGAAGGGTATCAGATCAACAAGCTAATAGGGAGTCTGGAACTCGATCCTAATAGCTGTCAAGCAAAACACACAGAGAAAAAGAAAAGGGCACCCAGAGAGATCTCACACGATCTCCTGCCTACGTATCTCATCTGGTATGAGAATCAGGGCGACGTAGTTCCCTTTAACAGGGGAAAGAACAAACTAATAGGGAGTCTGGAACTCGAACCTAATAGCTACACCAACACAAAGAGACGATGAGACGTCAAAAAAGACAAACAGGTTTATAAAGAAAAAGGGCGCCCGGATAGATCTCGCTCGATCTCCTGCCTACGTATCTCATCTGGTATGAGAATCAGGGCGACGTAGTTCCCCTTAACAGGGGAAAGAACAAACTAATAGGGAGTCTAGAACTCGAACCTAATAGCTACACCAACACAAAGAGACGCTGAGACGTCAAAAGAGACAAACAAGTTTAAAAAGAAAAAGGGTGCCCGGAGAGATCTCGCTCGATCTCCTGCCTACGTATCTCATCTGGTATGAGAATCAGAGCGACGTAGTTCCCCTTAACAGGGGAAAGAACATACTAATAGGGAGTCTGGAACTCGAATCTAATAGCTACACCAACACAAAGAGATGCTGAGACGTCAAAAGAGACAAACAGGTTTAAAAAGAAAAAGGGCGCCCGGAGAGATCTCGCTCGATCTCCTGCCTACGTATCTCATCTGGTATGAGAATCAGGGCGACGTAGTTCCCCTTAACAGGGGAGAAACTCTCCTAACCAGAGACCAGGGGAATAACAACGAACTAAAAGGGAGACTGACTCGAGCCTAATAGTCGTCATGCAAACAATAACCCTAGGTTGAGGTCTCTAACAAGAGTTTGACTCACACAGGAAATAAGTCAACTCAAGTCTATCTCTACATACGTTCAACTTCCTCGAAAGTTAAACGTACGACTCCTACAGAAAAGGAGCTGAGAAGTGAAAAGCAGATAAACATATCAAAAGCAATCATCACACTCTATATACAAACAAGAGGCTCAGACAAATGGTTGGGATTTAGTCAAGGGGTCATATCAACCTCGACAATCAAGCCAAAACTGTAGGGGTGTTCTGAAGCTCTTAACCACTAACATTGAGAGTTAGGGTGAAGCTGATGAAAGGTAATGAGGATTAGACCTCATGCTCTTAACCCTGGTCTGGGTGAGCTCCAATCAATGAAAACATGGGGGTCCAGAATGAGGGACCCTATTCCACTTGACCGACTCTATACAAGGATCTTGGGTACATTGTTCAAGAGCGTCAGCACGTAGTGCGAGCATAATGAACGACTCAACGACTAACAGGGGATTGATTGCTAATCCCTTCTATCTGTCAATTGCCTCTTCACTTAGGAGGACTTAACAAGTAACATGCCTCAACAAGGAGGTCTTCGGCACAAATATAAACAAACACAGTCATTGCCTCTTAAGGAGAACTTCAGCCAAACGCCTGCCAAAAAAAGCGACAGGGCTTACAGACTACATGGAGTTAGAAGCCTAAACTACCTCAGTGGTGTACCAACCACACTCCAAAGCAAAGCTCAAGCAAGAGCTAATAGCGACTAATGTACCTGTACAAAAGCCAAACAATCAGTATTGTATTCAGAAGACCAACAGACAACACAATGGAATCATCCAACAATTATACACAATGCAAGTCTCAAATGCAAGCACTCAAATGAGTTCATCACATCAATGGACCTACAACACAACAATAGTTAGTAAACAAAGCAACTTGCATCTCAAATGATGAGGCCACACCAATCATTAGTGTTAAATACCTGAAACACAAACACAGTTGGTGAGTACAAACCACTAGTGCAAAGACTAGGGTCAAAGGCAAGTCAAATGACCAAAATAGAAGTCAAAACTTCACATGAAGCACAATCATTCAAGCAAGAAAGAGTCCTCAAAAGGACCAAAGCCAATTCAAAGGGCAAAGCCATCAATTACCCAAGATAAGGCAAAGGCAAGCAATGTGATCATATTTGGACATCAAACATAGAAAATCCACATTAAAATAGAAATAAATCCAATGATCATGAAATTTTTTATATGCACTAAACATGTTATGAACAAGCATCATACCAAAAATTAAGTCCAGAAGCCCACAATTGGTACATGAATGAAAATGCACAAAAGCAAGGTCAAGAATGTGACACCAAATGTTACAACATATGTTCATCTGTCCAAAACAGTGGTATTAAATGGTAAAAATGCCAAACAAAATCCAAAAGATCATGTTACATGTTATGAATAAGCATGTCAAATTTCAAGGTAATTGGATAAACCATGATCATTTCACAAATCAATTAGCACAACATGTCATTATGGCATCATGCTCAAATAAGCAAGCACAATCAAAAATCCAGAAAAACAAAAATCATGAAATTAACATAAAAAATAAAAGACATCAAAACAAGCATATGAAAAAAAAATTGGATCAATTTGGACATGTATACTATTTTTTATGATTTTTAGAAATTGAATGAAAATAATAGGAAATATCATGAAATAAATGTGAAAAATGAAATGAATGACAATTGGAAAATGCATAAGGCAAGAATCGAACACAGGTAAGGCAAGTCACAGCGCCCTCAAGTAAAAACAATTGGAAATCATGAGAATAGGCATGGCCAGGGATCGAGCTCAGGTCTCAATGGTAAAAAGAAGCGCTCAAAATGAAATAAAGAAAACATGTCAAGCAAAGGATCAAACAGAGGTTAGCTAGGTTACATGGTGCGCTCAAGTGAAATAAAGAAACAAATGCCAAGCGAAGGAATCGAACTGAGGACACGCAGGTTCATGGCGCGCTAACCAGCGAAGCGCTGCGTTTAAGCCAAACCTAGCATTCAATACCAGGCGGTGGCGGACGGTGGTTTCCACCGTCTTCTCCGGCCAGCCAGGCGGAGCGCCGCCGTGCAAATTACCAGAATCCGGCGAACCTTATACCAAACGAAATATCTTTCAGTGTAGATCACGAATATCATATTATCTAAGCCTAATTCCTAATGAATCAACCGGATCGAAGAGAAACATTTTAAGCATACAAACTTTAATTCATCATATCTCCTTCAATTCTTAACCAAAATCAATTCTAAAACTATCATAATCATCAGCATCAAAAGATCTACATGATTATGCACATAAAATAGCAAAAAGTGAAGGTCGAAAATCCACCTACTTGGAATGGAAGTGATGAAAATCGTGTCCTCAAGCCTCCTCCAGTTCCAGATCAACCTCCTGAACCTTGATTTGAAGCTTTGAATAAGAATTAATGGTTGAAAGCACTTGGATCTTGCTCAATCTTCAAGTTCCATCACCATGTCCATGCACTTGAATAGCTTCAAAACCAGCTCAATTTCCACGAATGATGAATGATTCCTGCTCCAAATTCCATGAGGATGATGAATCTACAACAATCTGGAAGAGTTGTGTGAAGAAATTTGAAATTTCAAGGAGAGTTTTGGAGGGAAAAATGAATTCTAGATCTAGAATTGTGGTTATGGCAAATTCTGTTAGGATTTAGCTTATATATGGTATGCTAATGACTTTTCTAATCCAAATTAAGCTTGGTTAATTAAAATTAGTGAGTTATGAAGTGTTTTGCAAAAAATGAACAATGAGGGTGCATGGCTAATCCACACGTGAACAGTGCCACGTTAGGGCTTGAAATCACTTAAAATCATCTAATAAACACAATGGAAGTGGTATTTTGCACATGTGATTCACCAAATTCAAATTATCCAATTTCCCTCCAAAATGCACTTGTATGGACACATGATCATATGAACTTTTTTCATGCAATGCAATGGTTGATTTGGAAAGTATTGGTCAAAACAAGCATTTTGCAAAAAGAGTGGACCAATTTGGAGTTTTGGATCAAAAGTTATGCTATGTTGAACTTCCAAGCATACTTTGCAATCATTTGGCCATAACTCCTCAACCATTCATCATATGGACATGATCTTGGACTTTTTGAAAAGAGGAGAGAAAGATCTTCAACTTTCAGGTTCACCAAAAATCCATTTGAAGCTTCTTTGATGTCAGAAAGTCAAGTTGAATGTGAACCAAAAACTTGCCATTTTTGGAAACTTTCAATTACAAGTCACTTTCCATTTTTGGAAACTTCTGCCATGACTTCAAAATCTTCAAGATATATATTTGAAATGACAAATGAACCTCTTTTGAACATGATTGGGGTGTCTCAACTCATTTCCCCACCTCATAGCCCTCAGTTGACTTTCTGGTTCTCAGATGACCTAGAAATGCTCTGATCAGCTTAAGCCTCCACCACTTGAGGAAATGGCTCAGAAATGAAACCCTAGATCTTGTAAGCTCAATATCATACTCATGTGATCCTCATCTCAATAGAATGCCTCATCTCCTGGAGAAACCCTGGTTGAAAGAAAGAAAGCATTGATTAGGGTTGACCAGAGGTCAAAACCCTAATCCTAAGGAAACTTGAGGATGAATTATGAAACCCTTGGTGATGATAGAGCCATGATGATGGTGATATACCCTTGCAATCAAGATCATGCTCAAGACCAATGAAAGATCAGGAAACCCCAACTGAAGCACAAACCCTCAGATGGCTGATCCTCAATTCATAGAAACCCTCAGGCTTGAATCATATAATATCTCCATCTTCTGAAAAGACCTTGGAGGATGACTTCCTTATTTTCAGATGATATGCAAAAATGCAATGCCTAATGTCCTAAAATGAAATGCAATATGCTAAACTAGTCCCAAGAAGAGGAGGGCAAATTTTGAGGTGTTATAGCTGCCCTTATTCAATCCACTATGAACCTGTCGATATGAACAGCCTCGGCTTTCAGATGATCAGAGTGAAGAGTGATTGAATACAAAGAACAGACGAACAATTTGCGCTCCGCTGGGGATTATTATATTTTTTTTCTTTTCTTGAACCCCGACACTTCTTTGATTGATTTTGCGCGGATAATCCCTGATCACCGCATTTGGACCCTGACAACTTCATGTCAAACTTGTTGCCAAACAATGAACCCCGTTCTCCATTTTCCCATGCTAATTCCGTTGGCAATGCCGGAAATAACACCAACCACCACTCTGATGGCGACATATCAGAGGGTACACGACCAGAAATTTACCGATGACTGGGAAGGAACTCGACGCTTACCGACATCGAACAAAGGATACACGACCAGACATTTACCGATGACTGGGAAGGAACTCGACATTTACCGACATCGAACAAAGGATACACGACCAGACATTTACCGATGACTGGGAAGGAACTCGACGTTTACCGACATCGAACAATGATGTTTACCGACACCAAAGAAAGGACACACAACCAGACATTTACCGATGACTGGGAAGGAACTCGACGTTTACCGACATCGAACAATGATGTTTACCGACACCAAAGAAAGGACACACGACCAGACATTTACCGATGACTGGGAAGGAACTCGACGTTTACCGACATCGAACAATGATGTTTACCGACACCAAAGAAAACAGACATCACGGGGATCGACACGACACTTACCAGTATCGCAGGGATGACATCTACATATGTCAAAACAAAGCAGACGCTTGCCGGGGACTAACTGGGGAATACTGTTGATCCAAAATCACGATGCTAAACTCCTCAGAGTAACATCTTCACCATCCGGTGAAACCAATCCTCAAACGGTAACCACGGCTTGAGTCGCGCTGATCCAACGTCATGATGCTAAACTCCTCGGAGTAACATCTTCACCATCTGGCGAAACCAATCCTCAAACGGTAACCACGGCTTGAGTCGCTTATGCTTGCAATGCTGATGCATGAGTTTTTTAGCGTAATGCTCCATAACCATGGAAATGCTACGCAATTTATTATGCAATATGCTATGCTTCTCTAAATGATGAATGCATAAAAAAGTATCCCCCTCAGGGGACTCTACTGGAGAGCTCGAGGAACTCGATATCGCTCCAATCTCCAACCCGTCTAGGGAATGGCACTGCCGCTGGGGAAAGAACAACCCTCACCAGGGATGACCTCCACTAAACCCGATCCGCTTGGGGACTTCGTTGGGGAAACTCCTACCAATGCAAACCTCCGCTGGGGAAATGACAATCTTCAGTCCGGACTGCTGAGGAAATAACGATCTCGAACCTGCTGGGGAGATAACTACCTTCAGGCCTGGATGCCGAAGAAATACCGATCTCGAACCTGCTAGGGAGATACGTCATATTTGACACGGAACACCTGTCGACTCGTCGAACAACGGCATTCACCATCTAACCATGGTGTCAATTTTCAACTTTTCAGACTTCCCAGACTCATCTGGTCTCTTCTGATCCATCACCTTGTACTCTTGACTTCTCTCTACTCCGAGACAATCGATCTCCCCAGATTCGGGCCAACTCTCCAGTCCTCAGACTTTGAAGAGTCTTCTTGATTAAACCTCCAGGATCGTCGTCGTCCTCTCTCCGTCTTTTCACCATTCTCCTATTCCTCGTCCCTGATTGGACCTCAAAGGAATCTTTCGTCAAAAAGCTTCACTTCACAACCTGCAAGTGAGTGAAAATATCTAACAGCACCTGCAAAAGAGATCGTTAGATAAAAACGTGCCACAGGCGTGCCAAAACTTCAACACCTGAGCCACTCTACCTTCCGAATAAGATTTCAAGTTCTCAATCCTATAAACATGCATCGGAAGGGACATGTATGTCTCAAAATGCAAAGATTCTTTATCAAAATAAACGGATGTTTTTGCCATCAAAGCGGTAATGAAAACAAAAACATAAGTATTTGACTGAATATGCATTTTATTGATTGAAAAGGTGGCTCACAACTGAGCAATACACAAGAAGCAATTCCTGAAAAGAGGTAATTGCGCACAAAAGGAAAATCTATCCTAATGGCAATGTGAACCCGTGATCTCATCGAGTTCCAACTCGGTTACACCCCATATGTCCTCAAGACTCTACGCACTTTCTGCCTTCTGAACAAGACGCTTCCGACCGATCCCTGTCGGGGATTATCCATGTGTCTTAACCAAAACACAAATGATCATGTTAGACGCAGTTGTTCGTTTCATTCCCTCTTTTGCCTGGACCGCCCTTTCGGGTTTTTAGTCCACCGGGATACCCTTTTTTGCCCAAGTCGCCCTTGTGGGGTTTTCGACTAGCCGGGTGTACAGTTTTTTTTCTCCTGATCCCTAATTTTTGCCCGAACCTTTTTCATTTTTCTGGTTCGCCGGGATGCCCATTTTTGCCTGGACTATTTTATTCTTTTCGTCCAGCGGGTCTGTTATACGAAGTATTTTTTTAACTGCGTTCGCATTCATAGGGGATGGAAAATCCTCGCCATCCATGGTCGTCAACAACAAGGCTCCGCCAGAGAAAACCTTCTTGACCACGAATGGACCTTCATAATTGGGTGTCCACTTGCCCCGACGATCGTTTTGAGGAGGAAGGATCCTTTTCAACACCATGTCTCCTACGTGATACACATGAGGTCGTACCTTCCGGTCAAAAGCACGCTTCATTCTCTGCTGGTACAACTGCCCATGACAAATGGCCGTCAGCCTCTTTTCCTCAGTCAGGCTCAACTCTTCATACCGAGTCCTTACCCATTCAGCCTCTTCCAATTTCACGTCCATCAGGACTCTCAACGAAGGAATCTGAACCTCAACCGGTAACACGCTTTCCATCCCATACACAAGCGAGAAAGGTGTTGCCCTAGTAGATGTATCCACCGAGGTTCGATACCCATGCAAGGCAAACAGAAACATCTCGTTCCAATCCTTATAGGTTACGACCATCTTCTGCACAATCTTCTTAATATTCTTATTAGCTGTCTCGACCGCCCCATTCATCTTCAGACGATAAGGAGAAGAATTGTGATGCTTGATTTTGAACTCCCGGCACAGTTCTGCCATCATCTTGTTGTTGAGATTAGAACCATTATCAGTAATGATTCTTTCGGGAACCCCATATCTGTAAATGATGTCCCTCTTGAGGAACCCGGCCACGACCTGCCTCGTCACGTTTGCATAAGACGCCGCTTCCACCCACTTGGTGAAGTAATCGATAGCCACTAATATGAACCGGTGTCCATTCGAAGCCGTAGGCTCAATCTTTCCAATCATATCAATGCCCCACATAGCAAACGACCACGGAGATGACATCAAACTCAACGGGTTTGGAGGCACGTGCACCTTGTCAGCATAAATCTGGCATTTATGACATTTCCGCACGAAGTTGAAACACTGGGCCTCCATCGTCATCCAATAATAACCAGCCCGTAACAACTTTTTCACCATCGCATTCCCACTGGCATGGGTACCAAACGACCCCTCGTGCACCTCTTTCATCAATTGGCTTGCTTCTTGGTCATCGACGCATATGAGCAAAACCCAATCAAAATTCCTCTTGTACAAAACCCCATCCTTGTTCAGATAGAACACCGTGGCCAACCTCCTCGGAGTCTTTCGGTCCTTCTTCGACGCCCCCTCGGGATACTCTTGGGTTTCCAGATAGCGCTTGATGTCATAATACCACGGCTTTTCATCATCAGGCACTGTGTCGACAGCAAACACATAAGCCGGTCTATCCAGTCGTCCCACCTCAACACTAGGGAATTGATTCCACCACTGCACCTTGATCAAAGCGGCCAGAGTGGCCAAAGCATCTGCCAAAGGATTTTCTTCTCTCGACACATGGTGTAATTCCACCTTGGTGAAGAACGTCAACAATCTCCTCGTATAATCCCGGTATGGAATTAAGTAAGATTGATGTGTATACCATTTCCCATTAACCTGATTCACAACCAAAGCTGAATCTCCATAGATAACAAGGTTTTTGATCCGCAAATCAATCGCCTCTTCGATCCCCAAGATACAAGCTTCGTATTCAGCCACATTGTTGGTGCATTCAAATGTTAGCCGGGAAGCAAAAGGAATGTGGGATCCTTTCGGTGTAACCAAAACAACACCAACTCCATTACCATTCACGTTAACGACCCCATCAAACATCGGAATCCATTCGGACTCAAGGTCAGGCCCCTCCTCCGGGATTGGTCCCTCACAATCTTTCGATTTGAGAAACATGATGTCCTCATCAGGGAACTCAAACTTCATCGGTTGATAATCCTCAATGGGTTGATGGGCGAGGTACTCAGACAATACACTCCCCTTGATTGCTTTCTGAGAGGTATACTGGATATCATATTCAGTCAAAATCATTTGCCATCTCGCAACCCGTACGGTCAATGTTGGCTTCTCAAATATATACTTGATCGGATCCATCTTGGAAAACAACAAAGTGGTATGAACCAGCATATACTGTCTTAGCCGGCGAGCAGCCCATACCAAAGCACAACAAGTTTTCTCGAGCAGTGAATATCTTGTTTTACAGTCGGTAAACTTTTTGCTAAGGTAGTAAATTGCATGCTCTTTTCGACCAGACTCGTCATGCTGCCCCAGTACACACCCCATAGACCCCTCGAGGACCGTCAAGTACAGAATTAACGGTCGTCCCTCCACAGGAGGCATCAGAATCGGAGGCTCCTGCAAATATTCTTTTATTTTTTCAAATGCCGCTTAGCAATCATTATTCCACCTGACCGTTTGATCTTTTCTCAACAACTTGAATATGGGTTCACACGTGGCTGTTAGATGAGATATGAACCGTGAAATGTAGTTCAATCTACCTAAGAAACCACGAACCTCCTTCTCTGTTCTCGGTTCAGGCATTTCTTGTATTGCTTTTACTTTAGCAGGATCAACCTCGATTCCTCTTTCGCTTACAATAAACCCCAGCAACTTACCGGACCGCACTCCAAAAGTGCACTTATTCAGATTCAACCTCAGTCTGAATTGTCTCAACCGGTCAAACAACTTGGCTAGATCTACCAGATGCCCCTATTCTGTTTGGGACTTCGCTATCATGTCATCAACATAGCATTCGATTTCATGATGAATCATATCATGAAACAAAGTCACCATAGCTCTCTGATACATGGCACCGGCGTTCTTGAGACCGAATGGCATCACCTTATAGCAGAAAGTGCCCCACAGTGTGATGAACGTTGTTTTATCCATATCATCTGACGACATTTTGATTTGATTATAGCCAGAAAAGCCATCCATGAAGGAAAACACCGAGAATTGAGTTGTATTGTCTACCAACACATCGATGTGAGATAATGGAAAATCATCTTTCGGACTAGCTCTATTCAGACCCCGGTAGTCCACACACATCCTCACCTTTCCATCCTTCTTCGGGACTGGCACAATGTTTGCGACCCAAGACGGATAATTGGTAACGGCTAGGAAACCAGCATCCAACTGCTTTTGAACCTCCTCTTTGATTTTCATGGCCATCTCGGGTCGAGCTCTGCGCAACTTCTGCTTCACCGGAGGACAGTTTTCTCTCAATGGTAACTTGTGCACAACAATATTGGTATCCAACCCTGGCATATCTTGATAAGACCAGGTGAAGATATCAACATACTCTTTCAACAAGGCTACCATTATGCTCTTGACATTCACCTCCAAAGCGGCCCCGACTCTCACTTATTTTCTGACCTCCTCGGTACCCAGATTCACAACCTCGACTTACTCTTCGTGCGGTTGAATCACCTTCTCCTCTTGCTTAAACAACCTGGCTAATTCCTCCGGCAGTTCACAATCTTCTTCGCCTTCTTCTTCGGCATGATAGATCGGATTGTCGAAGTCATATAGGGGTGTAACAGGATTGTTATCAATAAGATCCGGAGAATGATCGCATCTACATGAATGTTGATTCATGCATTGCTTTAGAGCCGGAACGAAGCAAATTAAGAATGAAAATGAAAACAAACATTGCCATTTTTATTTATTTGTTTTTAAACTGCAAAAATAAATGAAAAACAGGGAACACCGCTTCTAGTGAAAAAACATCCTTTTATTAATGATGCAAACAATGCAAGATGAAACACATGAGGTGACCCTTACAATGAACCATTACGCTTCGGGCAAAACGTATGGCTTTCATGCAGACAGAATTGAAAAACAGAAATATTACTCTTCACGTAGAGTGACAGTGATGATCTTTTTGGCCTTCCAGTTCTGGACCTCCATCCCTGGTACGCACGGTTTTATCCATGAATCAATTTCGCAGTCACTGTCAGTCTCTTCACCCACCGCACAGACGCGATATGGATCTAACCTTCCAGCACTGGTGAACGTGAACGGTTGACGACGTCCTCTATTCTGTCCAGACGAGTCTTGGCCCGACTAATAGCCAACCCCAAACCTATCTCTTTCCACCGCCTGTTTTCCTTATGCCCTGGCTAAAGCTCGGCCTTATCCACCTTTTCAGCGATCGCTTGCTGCCCCAGGGTAAACCTTTGCATGGCATTGACCAACTTACTCATCTTCTCTTTCAGCTCGAGAATTTCAGAGTTGGGTGGATCCATCAGTCTGGGTTTGTTGCGTCCGGTAAAGTATCGGTGCAGACGAGCTATGTGCAGAGGGATGATTCGGTGTGTACGAGCAATGATTCCTGAGTCAATCAAACATGTTAGAAACTGACACCTGCAAAACAGAAGACAGGTTATTATGACTCACGCATGAATGCAATGTTTATCCGTATGAGGAACACTCTGTCTTTCGATCCTGGTTTCATCGAGACAGATAATAATTTGACAATAACATTCTGATATCAGGGTGTCTCTCAACCAGAATCTCAATCGAGAATGTACCCTGAGTATGGATAGACACGAGTTAAATGCAGATGAATGCAAAATGAGAATGATGCAGATGCATGAATGCAAGTCACTGTGCCATCCTCCAAGTCATCTAAACATCAACTGTACTGGAAGGTCCGGTCTCTGGACTGATCACAACCATCTGAGGGACCTAGTAACCACAAATCCAACTCGGGGTTCCGAAATAAACGGGACCGAAGGATATATCACCATCATCATAGGTAAACCACTGATCTGATAACAGCATGAACCTCTGAACAAATAACCCCAAATTCAGCCCGGGGATCCGAAATAAACGGAACCCGCTGATAAATACCGCGGACAGAACTCCGGCGTGTCAGAAATAAATATCCATAAATCCAACTGAACCAAAGTCACCATAACAGAATCACCGACAGAACCTATATCTGTAGGAATCAAACCCTCCCCCCACAGGTGAATTCTAATAAGGTCATCCTAAGGCGGATAATGGTCTCGACAATCAGACAAGATACTCAACGGGTTTGCCCTTTCGGGTGTGTCGTTGCAGCTCTCATAAGATCATCTAAACCAAAGATCCGGGAAAGAACGGTCACCTAAGTCAACAGCTCAGAAGAGGTAACCCAACCATAGTGGAAACTCCACAATGGAAAAGCTCTCTCAAAAGAACCTCGTCCGGCTTGTGGTATGTCACGTCACAACAACATGCCCAACCAACATGTGAGGAACGTGAGACCACGCTAATCCTAGGTGTATACTCGGGCCTGAGTTTTAGCCCCACTCAGAACACCCACCCTAAATCATAGGAACCAAACCTGTCCATAATCCAGCACAGTAATAATATGATGCATGCAAACATATATGCAAATATATACAATCACAGTATAATAATCATAAATGCAATAAATAAAGCAGCAAAAGCAACCAAAACTACTCTAAGGAGCGCTAGGATTGACTCACTTAGGGAAGATGGACCAGCCAGAGGTCAACTTCAGTCCTCAGTAGAGTCGCCAACTGTCGCAACGCGAAAAACAACCGGCGGAAAAAAAACAAGTTTTACAGAGCCGCCACCGACGCTATTCATCCTATGACAGAAAGGAAGCGCTGGACTAACCTAAGAAAAGGGAAAAGGAACAGTCTTACGACCAGAGATTGCAAGGTACGGGAGTCGGTTACGCAAGGGGAAGGTATTAGCACCCCTCACGTCCGTCGTACTCGACGGGATCCACGCTCAAAAGAATAGAAAAAGGTTGTTGATAAATTGCTCAAAAAGAATGCACACACTGGAATAATAAGACAGGTGAAAGAAGATGGGGGAAGCGGACTCGGCAGGATGTCGCATCCTAGGCCTACGTAGTTTGTCAGAAACAAACATCAGAGTCAACGTAGTTCGGGGAAATGGGAAACATGCTCGCTAGGACATCGCATCCTATGCCTACGTATCTTCTCTATCCAGAGAAGAATCAGAACACTCGTAGTTCGGCTAACGCACGCCGAAACAAAACACCGAAAAGAGACGTTGAGACGTCGAAAGAAAAACTCAAAAGGAAACAGAATGCCAATACATGGACTTACATCCGAATCCAAACACACACACACAAGGAAACAGAATTCCAAACATGGACTTACATCCGACTCCAAACACACAACACCAACAAGGAAGGGTATCAGATTAACAAGCTAATAGGGAGTCTGGAACTCGAGCCTAATAGCTGTCAAGCAAAACACACACAGAAAAAGAAAAGGGCACCCGGAGAGATCTCGCACGATCTCCTGCCTACGTATCTCATCTGGTATGAGAATCAAGGCGACGTAGTTCCCCTTAACAGGGGAAAGAACAAACTAATAGGGAGTCTGGAACTCGAACCTAATAGCTACACCAACACAAAGAGACGCTGAGACGTCAAAAGAGACAAACAGGTTTTAAAAAAAAGGGCGCCCGGAGAGATCTCGCTCGATCTCCTGCCTACGTATCTCATCTGGTATGAGAATCAGGGCGACGTAGTTCCCCTTAACAGGGGAAAGAACAAACTAATAGGGAGTCTGGAACTCGAACCTAATAGCTACACCAACACAAAGAGACGCTGAGACGTCAAAAGAGACAAACAGGTTTAAAAAGAAAAAGGGCGCCCGGAGAGATCTCGCTCGATCTCCTGCCTACGTATCTCATCTGGTATGAGAATCAGGGCGACGTAGTTCCCCTTAACAGGGGAGAAACTCTCCTAACCAGAGACCGGGGGAATAACAACGAACTAAAAGGGATACTGACTCGAGCCTAATAGCCGTCATGCAAACAATAACCCTAGGTTGAGGTCTCTAACAAGAGTTTGACTCACACAAGAAGTGAGTCAACTCAAGTATATCTCTACATACGTTCAACTTCCTCAAAAGTTAAACGTACGACTCCTACAGAAAAGGAGCTGAGAAGAGAAAAGCAGATAAACATATCAAAAGCAATCATCACACTCTATATACAAACAAGAGGCTCAGACAAATGGTTGGGCTTTAGTCAAGGGGTCATATCAACCTCGACAATCAAGCCAAAACTGTAGGGGTGTTCTAAAGCTCTTAACCACTAACATTGAGAGTTAGGGTGAAGCTGATGAAAGGTAATGAGGATTAGACCTCATGATCTTAACCCTGGTCTGGGTGAGCTCCAATCAATGAAAACGTGGGGGTCCAGAATGAGGGACCCTATTCCACTTGACCGACTCTATACAAGGATCTTGGGTACATTGTTCAAGAGCGTCAGCACGTAGTGCGAGCATAATGAACGACTCAACGACTAACAGGGGATTGATTGCTAATCCCTTCTATCTGTCAATTGCCTCTTCACTTAGGAGGACTTAACAAGTAACATGCCTCAACAAGGAGGTCTTCGGCACAAATATAAACAAACACAGTCATTGCCTCTTAAGGAGAACTTCAGCCAAACGCCTGCCAAAAAAAGCGACAGTGATTCCAGACTACATGGAGTTAGAAGGCTAAACTACCTCAGTGGTGTACAAACCACACTCCAAAGCAAAGCTCAAGCAAGAGCTAATAGCGACTAATGTACCTGTAAAAAAGCCAAACAATCAGTATTGTATTCAGAAGACCAACAGACAACACAGTGGAATCATCCAACAATTATACACAATACAAGTCTCAAATGCAAGCACTCAAATGAGTTCATCACATCAATGGACGTACAACACAACAATAGTTAGTAAACAAAGCAACTTGCATCTCAAATGATGAGGCCACACCAATCATTAGTGTTAAATACCTGAAACACAAACACAATTGGTGAGTACAAACCACTACTGCAAAGACTAGGGTCAAAGGCAAGTCAAATGACCAAAACAGAAGTCAAAACTTCACATGAAGCACAATCATTCAAGCAAGAAAGAGTCCTCAAAAGGACCAAAGCCAATTCAAAGGGCAAAGCCATCAATTACCCAAGATAAGGCAAAGGCAAGCAATGTGATCATATTTGGACATCAAACATAGAAAATCCACATTAAAATAGAAATGAATCCAATGATCATGAAATTTTTTATATGCACTAAACATGTTATGAACAAGCATCATACCAAAAATTAAGTCCAGAAGCCCACAATTGGTACATGAATGAAAATGCACAAAAGCAAGGTCAAGAATGTGACACCAAATGTTACAATATGTTCATCTGTCCAAAACAGTGGTATTAAATGGTAAAAATGCCAAACAAAATCCAAAAGATCATGTTACATGTTATGAATAAGCATGTCAAATTTCAAGGTAATTGGATAAACCATGATCATTTCACAAATCAATTAGCACAACATGTCATTATGGCATCATGCTCAAATAAGCAAGCACAATCAAAAATCCAGAAATACAAAAATCATGAAATTAACATCAAAAAATAAAAGACATCAAAACAAGCATATGAAAAAAAAATTGGATCAATTTGGAGATGTATACTATTTTTTATGATTTTTAGAAATTGAATGAAAATAATAGGAAATATCATGAAATAAATGTGAAAAATGAAATGAATGACAATTGGAAAATGCATAAGGCAAGAATCGAACACAGGTAAGGCAAGTCACAACGCGCTCAAGTAAAAACAATTGGAAATCATGAGAATAGGCATGGCCAGGGATCGAGCTCAGGTCTCAATGGTAAAAAGAAGCGCTCAAAATGAAATAAAGAAAACATGTCAAGCAGAGGATCGAACAGAGGATAGCTAGGTTACATGTTGCGCTCAAGTGAAATAAAGAAACAAATGCCAAGCGAAGGAATCGAACTGAGGACACGCAGGTTCATGGCGCGCTAACCAGCGAAGCGCTGCGTTTAAGCCAAACCCTAGCATTCAATACCAGGCGGTGGCGGACGGTGGTTTCCACCGTCTTCTCCGGCCAGCCAGGCGGAGCGCCGCCATGCAAATTACCAGAATCCGGCGAACCTTATACCAAACGAAAGATCTTTCAGTGTAGATCACGAATATCATATTATCTAAGCCTAATTCCTAATGAATCAACCGGATCGAAGAGAAACATTTTAAGCATACAAACTTTAATTCATCATATCTCCTTCAATTCTTAACCAAAATCAATTCTAAAACTATCATAATCATCAACATCAAAAGATCTACATGATTATGCACATAAAATAGCAAAAAGTGAAGGTCGAAAATCCACCTACTTGGAATGGAAGTGATGAAAATCGTGTCCTCAAGCCTCCTCCAGTTCCAGATCAACCTCCTGAACCTTGATTTGAAGCTTTGAATAAGAATTAATGGTTGAAAGCACTTGGATCTTGCTCAATCTTCAAGTTCCATCACCATGTCCATGCACTTGAATAGCTTCAAAACCAGCTCAATTTCCACGAATGATGAATGATTCCTGCTCCAAATTCCATGAGGATGATGAATCTACAACAATCTGGAAGAGTTGTGTGAAGAAATTTGAAATTTCAAGGAGAGTTTTGGAGGGAAAAATGAATTCTAGATCTAGAATTGTGGTTATGGCAAATTCTGTTAGGATTTAGCTTATATATGGTGTGCTAATGACTTTGCTAATCCAAATTAAGCTTGGTTAATTAAAATTAGTGAGTTATGAAGTGTTTTGCAAAAAATGAACAATGAGGGTGCATGGCTAATCCACACGTGAACAGTGCCATGTTAGGGCTTGAAATCACTTAAAATCATCTAATAAACACAATGGAAGTGGTATTTTGCACATGTGATTCACCAAATTCAAATTATCCAATTTCCCTCCAAAATGCACTTGTATGGACACATGATCATATGAACTTTTTTCATGCAATGCAATGGTTGATTTGGAAAGTATTGGTCAAAACAAGCATTTTTCAAAAAGAGTGGACCAATTTGGAGTTTTGGATCAAAAGTTATGCCATGTTGAACTTCCAAGCATACTTTGCAATCATTTGGCCATAACTCCTCAACCATTCATCATATGGACATAATCTTAGACTTTTTGAAAAGAGGAGAGAAAGATCTTCAACTTTCATGTTCACCAAAAATCCATTTGAAGCTTCTTTGATGTTGGAAAGTCAAGTTGAATGTGAACCAAAAACTTGCCATTTTTGGAAACTTTCAATTACAGGTCACTTTCCATTTTTGGAAACTTCTGCCATGACTTCAAAATCTTCAAGATATATGTTTGAAATGACAAATGAACCTCTTTTGAACATGATTGGGGTGTCTCAACTCATTTCCCCACCTCATAGCCCTCAGTTGACTTTCTGGTTCTCAAATGACCTAGAAATGCTCTGATCAGCTTGAGCCTCCACCACTTGAGGAAATGGCTCAGAAATGAAACCCTAGCTCTTGTAAGCTCAATATCATACTCATGTGATCCTCATCTCAATAGAATGCCTCATCTCCTGGAGAAACCCTGGTTGAAAGAAAGAAAGTATTGATTAGGGTTGACTAGAGGTCAAAACCCTAATCCCAAGGAAACTTGAGGATGAATTATGAAACCCTTGGTGATGATAGAGACATGACGGTGGTGATATACCCTTGCAATCAAGATCATGCTCAAGACCAATGAAAGATCAGGAAACCCCAACTGAAGCACAAACCCTCAGATGGCTGATCCTCAATTCATAGAAACCCTCAGGCTTGAATCATATAATATCTCCATCTTCTGAAAAGACCTTGGAGGATGACTTCCTTATTTTCAGATGATATGCAAAAATGCAATGCCTAATGTCCTAAAATGAAATGCAATATGCTAAACTAGTCCCAAGAAGAGGAGGGCAAATTTTGAGGTGTTACAATTAGCTCTTGATGCGAACATGAAAGTTGTTTAGAATGTAATAAATAGTAACTTTAGTCATGGCATAATTTTCATATGACAAAAATTGTAGGAGATAGGATCTAGGGAACCCTAGATTTGACTAGTTAACTTCTCTGGTCAACCATCCTTGAACCAACTTGCAAACTTGAAGTTCCCTTGCTCTTTAGGGCTCATGTAGGATCATATATGCATAATATGGTGTAAAATGAAGTATCCCATAATATACTTGACTAAGAACATCTCCAAGTCACTCAAAATGTCATGACATTGTTCTGTGATAATCTCAGTGCCATCAACATCTCCAAGAATCCCATCCAACACAGCAGGACCAAACATATTGACATTAGGCACCACTTCATCAGAGATCTGGTGGAAGACAAGGTGATCACTTTGGAACATGTAGCCACGGATCTTCAACTGGCTGACATATTTACAAAGGCTCTGGATGCTACTCAGTTTGAAAACTTAAGGAGCAAACTGGGAATATGTCTCTCTGAGACATTATAGCAACCACTGATGTTTGGGATAAATTGTTTAATATCTCTGCCTATTAAACGATTTGTACAAGACTATGATTGGTCAACATATCATAGCTATGCTGCGCGCAACAAGGGTGAATACAAGAGGGTAAGGGGACACCCTACAGAGAGAAGGCCTCTGTACCTGCAGGAGTTCAAGGATGCTGTTCATGCAGGAGTGGTTCTGGATGTCAGAAACAACATCATGGCATCTGATATGGTGGTACCTACTGTAAAGCAAAAGTGGGTGATCACTTGATCGAAGCTGTGAAGCAAGATCAAGTGGATGTGAACTTGGTTGAAACTGTGAAGTAAAACCAAGTCTGAAACTCTGTCATTGTGCTCTGCCTATGTTGTTGACTTTGGCAACATTTGTGACAAAAAGGGGGAGTAATAACCACCAATACCCCTGACAAACAGAGTGGGTCTCTACAAACAGACTCTCATGACAGATCTGAAGATTCCCCCCCTGCAGCTGATGTTGAAGTTTAGGTGCAACTTCTAATATATATGTGCTGCTATGTGAAGTTTTCATTTAACTTCCATGTGTGTGAGTGTGCTGCCACTCTGAGTGTATTAGCTAGTATTATTCCGCTGCTATGAACTCTGTTATGGGGATCAAAGTGTTTTAGCCAAAAATTTGCCAAAGGGGGAGTTTATAGGTGTTTAATTGGCTGCATTGTATGGTAAAACACAAATGTCTTGACTGATGTCATGACATGTATATGTAACTACATTGTAGTTACTGCAGGACTAGCTAACACAGGATTATTGAATGCTGTGACATTCATACCTGTCAACAGATACTAAGGAACAGAAGCTCTGTTAGAACTTAGTATTCACTTGCAGTCTGGTTATCAAGGAAGAACCAGACCTGGCATAAGGCCTACTGATTGAATGTCGAACTGGATGTTGTGACATTCATCATTGACAGCAGATACTGAAGATTGGGCAGAGTGGTGTTCTGCTATACTTCAGCATATTAGTTAGTTTGTTCTTCAAGAGAATTACAGAACTAACCTAAGGCCAACTGTGTAAATGTTAAGTTGGACACTTTGACATTTACTAATGTAAGCTGATACTGTAGTATGGTCATATTGATCATGTACAGGTCAGCAGTTTTGTACAGTCTGGTTTCTGGGAAAACAGACTCAGCATATGGACCTTGATGTCAAGCTGAATGTCGTGACATTCATGCCTGACAGCATATGCTAAATTGTAGGTTGTTCAGTTTTCTGTTACAGCTTTCTCAGGCTATTCTTTAGGAAGTCAACAGCTTAGAGAAAATCCAGGAAATCAACAACCAAGCTACATTCAATGAACCTAACAAATAGCCTATTTGTTAGCAACCTAAATATTGAATTTGAGGGAACGTATGTGACCTAAAATTCAGGAAAATACAGGTGCAAAAGCCCAGGTGCTGCAATATAAAAAGGAAGGCGTTCCTCCATTCAGTTTCAGGGATTTTGAGGCGTGAAGATTTAGTGTGTCCATCTTACTTCACTGCTGTATTTTTGTGAGTCTAGAATTAGACGTATCTTGTAAGCCAAGTCATTATCAAATAGATGATTGCTTTGGCATAGGGTGTTCATTGAGTTGTAAGTGTTGTGTCACTCAAAGCTTTTAAGCGTGAGTGCTGTGTATCTTGGTTTAAGCTGTGAAGCATAACCAAGAGTTGTTTTGAAGTGTGACTTCAAAGTGTTTTTAATATCACTGATGTGATTGAGGGGGAGTGAGTAGGAACTCTGATCTTAGATTAAGATTGAAATTGCATTGGGTAGGGATTAAGTGATAAGTTGTAAACGGGTGAGTTTAGCTTTGAATTGATACTACTAATAGTGGATTTCCTCCCTGGCTTGGTAGCCCCCAGATGTAGGTCATGTTGGACTGAACTGGGTGAACAATTACTTGTGTTATTTACTGCACTTACAATTAAGTTCTGCATAATCCCTGTCTGTGCAGAATTGGATGTCATAACAACCAGTGTGACATCCAAAGTCTGATAACTAGAATTTCAATTGGTATCAGAGCAGGCACCCTGCCTGTGAAGTTCTGGGTGAGATCTAGGGAAGTTACTTTCTAGTACCATGGACAAGGATTTAGGACACTCAAACAGACCACCCATGTTGGATGGATCTAATTATGATGACTGGAAGCCTCGCATGATAGCCTTCTTAAGGTCTCTAGACAGCAAAGTCTGGAGAGCTGTCAACAAGGGATGGGAACATCCAACGAGGACTGATGAAGATGGAGTCAGTGTGCAGATTCCTGAAGAAGATTGGGACAAGGAACAAGAGGCATTAGCTCTTGGAAATTCCAAAGCCTTGAATGCACTGTTCAATGGAATCACTAAGAACATCTTCAGGCTGGTGCACCATTGTGAACTAGCTAAGGAAGTTTGGGATACCCTCAAGGTAACTCATGAAGGTACTTCCAAGGTGAAGATGTCAAAACTTCAGATGCTGACAACCAAGTTTGAAAATCTGAGGATGAAAGAGGATGAGACTATTCATGACTTCCACATGAATATTCTTGAAATTGCAAACACCTCTGGTGGACTAGGTGAGAAAATGACCGAAGAGAAACTTGTAAGAAAGATTCTCAGGTCCTTGCCTAAGAGGTTTGCTATGAAGGTCACTGCCATAGAGGAGGCTCAGGACATCAGCAATATGAAGGTAGATGAGCTCATTGGTTCTCTCCAAACCTTTGAAATGGGCTTAGGTGAGTATGCTGAGAAGAAGAAAAGCATAGCCTTTGTATCTAATGCTGAAGAGGAGGCAGAAGAAGGATATACTGGAGGTGATGAAAGTATATCAGAAGCCTTAGCCATGCTTGGAAAGCAATTCAACAAGTTCATGAAGAAGATTGATCAAAGAGGTAGACCCAATGTCAAGAACATCCCGTCTGACATTAAGAAAAGATCAACTTCTGAAGAAAAGTTCAACCATGGGAAGGGAATCCAGTGTCATGGTTGTGAAGGGTATGGACACGTCAGAGCAGAATGTCCTACTTACCTCAAATTGCAAAATAAGGGGCTAGCTATCACATGGTCTGAAGGAGATTCTGAAAGTGAATCTGAAGGAGAATCTGCCAAACATGTCACTGCACTAACTAGTGTGTGTGTCTCTGAAGATGACACAAGTGCAGATGAGCTGACCTTTGATGAACTTGCTGCAGCATATAAGAAGCTGTGTACCACCAGTGCAGAAGTGCGTGCACAAGGTGAAAAGCAGAAGAAACTCATCAAGGAACTGGAAGATGAGAGACAGAAACAACTGTCTGCCATAGAAGGGCTGAATGATGAGATAGCCCTGCTGACCTCCAAGCTGAACCAGATGACCAAATCCATCAGAATGATGAATAAGGGAACTGACACCTTGGAAGAAATCCTAAAGGTGGGACAGCAGTCTGGAACCAAATCTGGGCTAGGATTTGGAAAAAGAGCTGAACACAAACGCCCAAAGGCTAAAGTTCAGAAGTTCAAGCAGATGTCAAAACCGATGTCTCAACATCGAGGAGCTAGGATGAATGATCATCAGAAGAGAATATTCCAGAATTGGAGGTGTCACCACTGTGGCAGGCTTGGACATATAAAAGCCTTCTGCTACTGGATTCATGGCTTCCCTAACAGAGCCTCACCTGTCAGACCTAAGCATAACACACGCAAGCGATGTGTTCCCATTAAGAAACAACAATGGTATGCTAGGATAGCACACACTGCCCTAAGGGCTTCTTCCAGAGAAGACTGGTACTTTGACAGTGGATGCTCAAGACATATGACTGGTATGGAAAATCTACTGGTAGACATTCAACCTCACACCACCAGCTATGTGACTTTTGGTGATGGTGCCAAAGGAAAAATCAGAGGTGTGGGCAAACTGGACTGTTCTGGAGTGCCAAAACTGAACAATGTGCTGTTAGTAAGAGGACTAACTGCAAACCTCATCAGTATAAGTCAGCTGTGTGATCAAGGTTTTCAGGTTCAGTTTACTAGGAGCAGTGCATTGTGACAAATGGTGACAGTCAGGAAGTTATGAGAGGAACCAGGTCCAAAGACAACTGCTATCTGTGGGAACCTGACCTCTCTAACTTTTCCACAACTTGCTCCTCAGCCAAGGAAGAACAGGAGGTAAAGCTGTGGCATAGAAGACTTGGCCATCTCCACTTACGTGGAATGAAGAAGATCATATCCAAGGAAGCAGTCAGAGGAATGCCAAAGCTTCTGATTGATGAAGGAAGAGTCTGTGGAGAATGCCAAGTGGGCAAGCAAACCAAGATGTCACACCCAAAGCTGGGACATTCCACAACCTCCAGAGTTCTGGAACTGCTGCACATGGACCTAATGGGACCTATGCAGGTTGAAAGTCTTGGTGGGAAGAAGTATGCCTACGTGGTGGTTGATGACCATTCCAGATACACGTGGATAAACTTCATCAGAGAGAAGTCAGATACATTTGATGTCTTCAAGGATCTGTGCATAAGACTTCAAAGAGAAAAGGACAGTTGTGTGGTCCGGATTAGAAGTGATCATGGCACTGAATTCAAGAATTCCAAGTTTGATGAGTTCTGCTCATCTGAAGGAATAAGCCATGAGTTCTCCTCCCCTATAACTCCTCAGCAGAATGGAATAGTTGAAAGAAAAAATAGAACTATTCAAGAATCTGCCAGAGCAATGATTCATGCAAAGAAGCTCCCTATGCACTTTTGGGCTGAAGCAATGAATACGGCGTGCTATGTTCACAACAGAGTCACCTTGAGAAAAGGAACCTCCTCCACTCTGTATGAAATATGGAAGGGTAGAAAACCCACTGTGAAGTACTTTCATATTTTTGGAAGTAAATGCTACATTCTCACAGATCGTGAACAGAGAAGGAAGCTAGATCCCAAAAGTGATGAAGGCGTATTTCTGGGATACTCCACGAACAGCAGAGCCTATAGAGTGTTCAACTACAGGACCAATGTCCTGATGGAATCCATAAATGTCATTGTGGATGATAAAGAGGAAGGAACCGATGTCATGGAGGATGTTGAAACATTCCTTGATAGTCCAACTGACAGTCCAGTCAAGCCTGAAGAAGTACAGGAACCTCCTCCTGAATGTGAAGTAGAAGCACCTACCAAAGTGCCATCTATCAGAATTCAGAAAGACCACCCTAAGGATCTTATCATAGGGGATCCCACCAGTGGTGTAACTACCAGGTCAAGAGGAATAAACTCAAATTCCTGCTTTGTTTCCAAGGTTGAACCAAAGAATGTGAAAGAAGCCCTGACAGATGAATACTGGATCATTGCCATGCAAGAGGAACTCGAGCAGTTCACAAGGCATGAAGTATGGGAGCTGGTTCCAAGACCTGAAGGGTCCAACATCATTGGTACCAAGTGGATCTACAAAAACAAATCTGATGAGAAAGGAGTAATTACTAGAAATAAAGCAAGACTAGTAGCTCAAGGATACACTCAAGTTGAAGGAGTAGACTTTGATGAGACATTTGCTCCTGTGGCTAGACTTGAGTCCATCAGATTGCTGTTGGGGGTAGCATGCATCCTGAAGTTTAAGCTATTTCAAATGGATGTGAAGAGTGCATTCTTGAATGGCTACCTGAATGAAGAAGTCTATGTGGAACAACCCAAAGGGTTTTGTGATCCTAACCAACCTGAGCATGTATACAAGCTGAAGAAAGCCTTGTATGGGTTGAAGCAAGCACCCAGAGCTTGGTATGAAAGGTTAACCGAATTTCTGACCACAAATGGATACAGAAAGGGTGGCATAGATAAAACCTTGTTTGTGAAGGATGAGGAAGGCAAAATCATGATAGCTCAAATCTATGTGGATGATATAGTCTTTGGTGGAATGTCAGAACAAATGGTTAAAAAATTTGTTCACCAGATGCAATCTGAGTTTGAAATGAGTCTAGTGGGAGAACTGACCTATTTCCTTGGAATGCAAGTAAACCAAATGGAGGACTCCATGTTTCTCTCCCAAAGCAAGTATGCCAAGAACATAGTTAAGAAGTTTGGTATGGATCATGCCAGGCACAAGAGGACTCCAGCTCCTACTCATCTGAAGTTAACCAAAGATGATGGAGGACCCAGTGTTGATCAATGCCTGTACAGAAGCATGATAGGTAGTCTGCTGTATCTAACTGCAAGTAGACCTGACATTTCCTATGCAGTTGGAGTGTGTGCCAGATATCAAGCAGAGCCCAAGGTGAGTCACTTGAATCAAGTCAAAAGGATCCTCAAGTACATCAATGGGACATGTGACTATGGGATGCTGTACTCACATGGGTCTGAGCCTGTCCTATCTGGGTACTGTGATGCTGATTGGGCTGGAAGTGCTGATGACAGAAAAAGCACATCAGGTGGATGTTTCTTCTTAGGAGAAAACCTCATATCGTGGTTCAGCAAGAAGCAGAATTGTGTCTCTCTGTCCACCGCAGAGGCTGAATACATAGCGGCTGGAAGCAGTTGCTCCCAACTGGTTTGGATGAAACAAATGCTCACTGAGTACAATGTCACTCAAAATGTCATGACATTGTTCTGTGATAATCTCAGTGCCATCAACATCTCCAAGAATCCCATCCAACACAGCAGGACCAAACATATTGACATTAGGCACCACTTCATCAGAGATCTGGTGGAAGACAAGGTGATCACTTTGGAACATGTAGCCACGGATCTTCAACTGGCTGACATATTTACAAAGGCTCTGGATGCTACTCAGTTTGAAAACTTAAGGAGCAAACTGGGAATATGTCTCTCTGAGACATTATAGCAACCACTGATGTTTGGGATAAATTGTTTAATATCTCTGCCTATTAAACGATTTGTACAAGACTATGATTGGTCAACATATCATAGCTATGCTGCGCGCAACAAGGGTGAATACAAGAGGGTAAGGGGACACCCTACAGAGAGAAGGCCTCTGTACCTGCAGGAGTTCAAGGATGCTGTTCATGCAGGAGTGGTTCTGGATGTCAGAAACAACATCATGGCATCTGATATGGTGGTACCTACTGTAAAGCAAAAGTGGGTGATCACTTGATCGAAGCTGTGAAGCAAGATCAAGTGGATGTGAACTTGGTTGAAACTGTGAAGTAAAACCAAGTCTGAAACTCTGTCATTGTGCTCTGCCTATGTTGTTGACTTTGGCAACATTTGTGACAAAAAGGGGGAGTAATAACCACCAATACCCCTGACAAACAGAGTGGGTCTCTACAAACAGACTCTCATGACAGATCTGAAGATTCCCCCCCTGCAGCTGATGTTGAAGTTTAGGTGCAACTTCTAATATATATGTGCTGCTATGTGAAGTTTTCATTTAACTTCCATGTGTGTGAGTGTGCTGCCACTCTGAGTGTATTAGCTAGTATTATTCCGCTGCTATGAACTCTGTTATGGGGATCAAAGTGTTTTAGCCAAAAATTTGCCAAAGGGGGAGTTTGTAGGTGTTTAATTGGCTGCATTGTATGGTAAAACACAAATGTCTTGACTGATGTCATGACATGTATATGTAACTACATTGTAGTTACTGCAGGACTAGCTAACACAGGATTATTGAATGCTGTGACATTCATACCTGTCAACAGATACTAAGGAACAGAAGCTCTGTTAGAACTTAGTATTCACTTGCAGTCTGGTTATCAAGGAAGAACCAGACCTGGCATAAGGCCTACTGATTGAATGTCGAACTGGATGTTGTGACATTCATCATTGACAGCAGATACTGAAGATTGGGCAGAGTGGTGTTCTGCTATACTTCAGCATATTAGTTAGTTTGTTCTTCAAGAGAATTACAGAACTAACCTAAGGCCAACTGTGTAAATGTTAAGTTGGACACTTTGACATTTACTAATGTAAGCTGATACTGTAGTATGGTCATATTGATCATGTACAGGTCAGCAGTTTTGTACAGTCTGGTTTCTGGGAAAACAGACTCAGCATATGGACCTTGATGTCAAGCTGAATGTCGTGACATTCATGCCTGACAGCATATGCTAAATTGTAGGTTGTTCAGTTTTCTGTTACAGCTTTCTCAGGCTATTCTTTAGGAAGTCAACAGCTTAGAGAAAATCCAGGAAATCAACAACCAAGCTACATTCAATGAACCTAACAAATAGCCTATTTGTTAGCAACCTAAATATTGAATTTGAGGGAACGTATGTGACCTAAAATTCAGGAAAATACAGGTGCAAAAGCCCAGGTGCTGCAATATAAAAAGGAAGGCGTTCCTCCATTCAGTTTCAGGGATTTTGAGGCGTGAAGATTTAGTGTGTCCATCTTACTTCACTGCTGTATTTTTGTGAGTCTAGAATTAGACGTATCTTGTAAGCCAAGTCATTATCAAATAGATGATTGCTTTGGCATAGGGTGTTCATTGAGTTGTAAGTGTTGTGTCACTCAAAGCTTTTAAGCGTGAGTGCTGTGTATCTTGGTTTAAGCTGTGAAGCATAACCAAGAGTTGTTTTGAAGTGTGACTTCAAAGTGTTTTTAATATCACTGAGGTGATTGAGGGGGAGTGAGTAGGAACTCTGATCTTAGATTAAGATTGAAATTGCATTGGGTAGGGATTAAGTGATAAGTTGTAAACGGGTGAGTTTAGCTTTGAATTGATACTACTAATAGTGGATTTCCTCCCTGGCTTGGTAGCCCCCAGATGTAGGTCATGTTGGACTGAACTGGGTGAACAATTACTTGTGTTATTTACTGCACTTACAATTAAGTTCTGCATAATCCCTGTCTGTGCAGAATTGGATGTCATAACAACCAGTGTGACATCCAAAGTCTGATAACTAGAATTTCACATATTTTTGGTATTTTAGTTAGTAAACAAAGAAAAATAAAGTATGATGTAATCATATATGCTTGGTTATATATCCCAATGCAAACCTAATAAATTATAGATGAGGAGAATACCAAGGTATGATCCCAATGCTAATGCCATGTTAATGAGATTGCGTGAGGGGTCTTATGGGTCAAATTGGGGTCTTACAATAGGCAATGGGATTAACAGATTTCGTTTGCTCTGTTAGATCATGGAAGTGTGAAATAGTTGAAGGTTAATTAACATCATCAAATCAGTTAGTTATGTTAGTTGGATTCAGTTAGAGTGAAAATGAGTCAGTATAGGTTAGTGTTAATCTGAGTTAGTTTAATGTGAAGTTTGTTAAAATTAACTGAGTGAGAATGAATTTTGTTGTAACTGAAATTTATATTAAAAATGTTCACTAAATCGAGTTAGTTTCAATTTTTGTTAGTATGGGAAAGGTTTAGTTAACTGAAAATGATTTTGGATTAACTGTTTAGTGATGATCCAGTTCAGTCAATTGCTGCTTGGTGGTGGATAACTGCTTGTTGGAGTTTCCTGAAATTTGCTTTGTTGTGTTGTATGCAGAAATGCTATTGACGATGACCTGCAGGGTGTAAGGCAATGTGTATGTCATGGTCATGCACATGGTATGGTAATGAACTCGATATTGTATGTTTTGTTCAGTGCATATTGTTGTATTATGCAGGGACTGTGTTATGGCTATGATGCAGGATGTTGCCATGGCTTGTTCAATGCCAAAAGTCCATGTATAATGTTTGTGGAATGGTGAATTGGTGAAGATGATATAATGCAGGTTGTCTGGCATTGTGTAGTAGGATGTTGCCATGATCTTGATGCAAGCAAAGCCAAGCAAGTCCAAAGTTAGTTTGTGTAGGATGATGGTTTGATGCAGGTGAGGAATGTAGCATGTTGTAGGGATAGTCATGGTTTAAAGTAGGTGAGCATGATGACTTGCTGATTTTGATACGATCTGATATGGCATAGGTCATGACTCAAGGAATTGTATAGAATGTTACAGAGCCAAGTTTGATGTGTTGCTTGCAGCAGTTTACAACATGGTACATGTATGAGGTAAGCTTTTATTTTGGTGAATTTGCAAATGGTTTGCAATGTGTCCCATGTTAATCATTGTTATGAAATGTATGGTTGGTTTGTATGTGGCAGGGTTGGCTTATGAAAGGTAAAGTACGGCAGGGCAATGCAAAGCAAGACTTGGTTTGTGGAAAGGCAAGATGCAAGGCTTTGTAAGGCAAAATGACCATTGCATGGAAAAATGAAAAACTTGCATAGATATGGGAATCTTGCTTGTGAAGCAACATGGAACCTCATCGAATATGGATGTAAATGCAATTATAATTAGGTTTAGGATGAAAAAAGTGCAAAGGTTGACTTTGGTCAACTGGTTGACCAAAAAATCAATAGTTGACCAAAATTCAACTTTTGAAAAATGTAATTTTTTGATTTCTTTTTGTAATGGACTATGTGTGCATTAGTAAATAAATGAAATGATCAATTATTTGAATGAAATAATCATGATTGGATATGAATCAAACTTGACTTTTGAATGAATTTACTCAAAAACCAAACTTGATCTATGAATGAATCAATCACCTTTAATTAATTGGATCATAAACATCTAGAACATATAACAACACATAAACCCAATGGACGAAGATACATGGATGAATCAATAATTAATGGCCTATAATGCCCCTATGAATCACAATGGATCAAGGACAAACAATGGACCAAAAGATCAACGCACCAATACAATCATGAATTAATGACCAAGGACCTATGAATTTGAAAGCACCATAGGCTTAGAATCAATGGATTAGGAATAACCAAGTAGAATGAATATGTATCGATGTTTGAGCAAAGCCTTGAATTAGATGAAATCCTAAACATATAATCATGTAAGTCACAAGAATGATTCTTATGCACAAAGCAAGTTTAATGATTGATGATGCATGACAAGATGGTTAAGAACGTCCTCCTAATGAATTAGGGTTTCAGTCCCATAGTCAAAAGTCAAATCAAAATGGCACACAAGTACCAAGCATCCCTGATTAGGGTTTCATAATGCATACCCACAAATTAAGGTCTTCAAACCAAGCATAAAGCTCCACAAATAACTTCCTAACACATGGGCCCAAGATTAGGGTTTGGTGATCTAGTCAATGCTCAAAAGGTCAATCACAAGATCACAAATGAATACCATGATGTGAACTCCATGAACCAAAGTCCCAAGAACTAGAAATTAGGGTTTCACCCCTTGATTCCAAATGATGAGCATTACCATAATCCTAGGGCTTGACCCATAAGCAAACCCTAGATTTTATTAGGTATAGATTGAAGGAGAATTGCGATCCAAAACGCAGCGGAATTTAAAAAATTTCTCCTTTAATGATCCTTACGAATGGGCATGATCAGTGATAGAATCGTTACCTCTTGTGGCGATTACGAACGTTGAACGATGACAACGCCTCTACTCAGTCCACACGAACGGATTCCTTCAATCTCAGTGCTAGCTGTTACGAATGAAGGCTTTGAGTGAGAGAGAGAGAGAGAGAGAAACGAAATTGCAAGTGTTACAATGCTTCTACACAAGGGTTCTATTTATAGAGCCACTTGTGTGGGCTGCAAGCTAAAAAGCTCACTCAAGTGTATATGGCCCATATCTTATAATATGCCAAAATCACTTAAGCTCGTGGTACCTTACCATATTTCGTATTCTACTTAAGTACACCTTACCTTACGATGTTCTATAATTCACTTAAGGGCACCGTACATTACGGTATTCCTTAATTACTTTATCTCTCATCAATCCGTCCTTTGTGTGTGACCCTATAGGTTTTCGCGGCATTGGTAATTATATTAAATCACGTATTTAACATAATAAACAGTGAGCGGTATCTAGCAACACATCACTGCTACCCAAGACACGAAAATGTCATGTGATCTGACAAATCCTTCTGTGATAATAATTATGTGTATAACTATCCTTTTGCCCTTATGTCTATATTGAACACAAGGCATAGACCGTGTCATCCTTGTCCAGTTCATTATTGGGCCCATAAACATTTATCCTGTTACGCAGGATGGGCAAATTCCATCTAGGTCACTCATGTCCCTTAGCATGCGTCGTGGAGTACCCATCAACTGTCTTTATGGTCATCCAGTTACGGATAACGTTTGATCAGCAATAAGGCACTCGACTCTACATCTAGGGTCCATAGTGGTTTCCGGTCGATGGGTGGTATACACCACTATCACCATGAGAATAACTTATGACACTTTGCATAAAATTCTATATAGTATTCTCATAGCGGGTCAATCTCGTATAAATATTACTCTTAATATTCATACCTATCTTTGAGACTTGATAACTCCTTATCCATGATCCATGAGATGTGATCATCAGTCTATAAACATAATAGTCTTCATACTTTAATGTTATCCCACTTCACAATAAATCTCGACTAAGGATACTTTAAGAATAATGTTCTTATGTTTAATATGCTCTCATGATTAAGTCACACTTGATACATTGAACGGACTATCTATTCGAGGGACTTTATTAAACAAACATAATAAAGAAAAAGCCTTTTATTATTAATAAACAATTCGATACAAGTACCAAAAGTATTGGCCTCTAGGGCTTACACCAACAATCTCCCACTAGCACTAGAGCCAATCAGGCATACCCCTAATGCCCATAGATCTAGTATGGTCATCATGCGTCTGCTGCGCAAGAGGCTTTGTCAGTGGGTCAGCAATATTGTCAAGTGTAGATACTCTACATATTTTCACATCTCCTCTATCTATTATCTCTCGAATGAGGTGATAACGTATAAGTATGTGTTTGGATCGTTGGTGAGATCTAGGCTCCTTAGCTTGTGCGATAGCACCATTGTTATCACAATAGAGACCAATGGGATCCACAATGCTAGGAACTATGTCAAGTTAACTAATGAACTTTTTGATCCAAACAGCTTCCTTTACTGCACTTGAGGAAGCAATATACTCGGCCTCGGTTGTAGAATCAGCAACTGTATCTTGCTTTGAACTTTTCCAGCTCACAGTGCCACCGTTTAAGCAAAACACGTAACCAGATTGCGATCTAAAGTCATCCTTATCTGTCTGGAAGCTAGCATCGGTGTATCCAATTACATCCAACTCTTCCTGACCTCCATATATCAAGAATGAGTCCTTAGTCCTTCTCAAATACTTAAGGATATTCTTAACAGCTACCCAATGGGCATCACCAAGATCAGATTGGTACCTACTCGTTGCACTTAAAGCATACGAGACATCTGGTCGAGTACATAACATGGCATACATGATAGATCCTATTGCAGATGCATATGGAATCTTATTCATGCGATCCCTTTCTTCCTTAGTTGAAGTGGATTGTGTTTTTGATAAACACAGGCCATGTTGCATAGTTATGAATCCTTCCTTGGAATCATGCATGTTAAAGCGTCTCAGCACTTAGTCTATGTACGTACTCTGACTTAGGCCAAGCAGTTTTTGTGATCTATCTCTATAGATTCTGATTCCTAATATATAGGCTGCTTCACCTAGGTCCTTCATAGAAAAGCATTTCCCCAACCAAGACTTTACTTGTTGCAGGGTAGGGACATCGTTTCCAATGAGTAATATGTCATCTACATATAATACCAAGAACACGATCATGCTCCCACTAACCTTCTTGTAGACACAAGGCTCATCTTCGCTCTTGATGAATCCATATTGTTTTACTTTTTCATCAAAACGAAGATTCCATCTTTTGGAAGCTTGCTTCAATCCATAGATTGACCTTTGTAACTTACATATCTTTTGGGCTTCTTCTGGTATGTCAAATCCTTCAGGTTGTGTCATGTACACATCCTCAAGAAGATTCCCATTAAGGAAAGCAGTTTTGACATCCATCTGCCATATTTCATAATCATGATATGCAGCGATAGCAAGTAAAATCCGAATAGATTTAAGCATTGCAACGGGTGAAAAGGTTTCATCAAAGTCAACCCCATGAATTTGTTTATATCCTTTTGCAACCAGTCTTGCCTTATAGGTATGTACCTTACCATCCATGTCAGTCTTCTTTTTGAAGACCCACTTGCATCCTATAGGGTTAACTCCTACAGGAGGCTCTACCAAGGTCCAAACTTGGTTTGTGTACATGGAATCCATTTCAGATTTCATGGCTTCTAGCCACTTCTCAGACTCGGGACCAGTTATGGCCTCTTGGTAGGTTACAGGCTCATCTTGATCCATGAGTAATACATCACCTTGATCAGTTATGAGATATCCATATCTCTCAGGTATGTGACGTATCCTGCTTGACCTACGCTGGTCTGGTTCTACTTGAGTAGGTTGCTCTTCCACAACTACTTGTGTTTCCTGCTCTAATTCCTCCATAGGTGTATCGATGCTTTGTGATTCTTGAATTTCTTCAAGCTCTACTTTCCTCCCACTGATTCCTTTGGAAATAAAATCCTTTTCTAGGAAAACTCCAGTTCAAGCGACAAACACTTTGCCCTCTGAAGGATTGTAGAAGTAATACCCTCTTGTTTCTTTAGGATACCCCACAAATAAGCATTTGTCAGATTTGGGCTCAAGCTTAGTTGAAATTTGTCGTTTCACATAAACTTCGCAACCCCAAATCTTCATGTAAGACATATGTGGTTTCTTACCACTCCATATCTCATATGGTGTCTTCTCAACCTTTTTGGATGGAACACAGTTAAGTGTGTAAGCTGTTGTCAATAGTGCATGTCCCCAAAAGGAGTTTGGAAGATCGGCGTGACTCATCATGGATCGGACCATGTCTAACAGGGTTTGATTTCTTCTCTCAGATACACCATTCCATTGGGGTGTTCCAGGAGGAGTAAGTTGGGATAGGATCCCACACTCTTTCAGATGATCATCAAACTCTAGGCTTAAATATTCACCACCTCGATCTGATCGAAGAGTCTTAATATTCTTACCTAGTTGGTTTTGTACTTCATTCTTGAATTCCTTGAACTTTTCAAAGGACTCTGATTTGTGTTTCATTAAATACACATAACCATATCTATTGAAATCATCAATAAATGTGATGAAGTACTGAAAACCTCCTCTGGCTGGTATGTTCAGTGGTCCACATACATCAGTATGTATAAGGGCCAAAAGATCATTAGCTCTTTCACCTTTTCCTGTGAATGGAGACTTTGTCATTATTCCAATTAAATAAGATCTGCATGTCTCATATGATTCATAATCAAAAGAGTCCAAGAGTCCATCTTTATGGAGTTTGGAAATGTGTTTCTCATTTATGTGGCCTAATCGACAATGCCAAAGGTAAGTTGGATTTAACTCATTAGGTTTCATCCTTTTAGTATTAATGTTATAAATAGGCATTTCAAGATCATGGACATATAGTCCATTGTTCATTTGTGCAGTAGCATAGAATATATCATTTAAATAAATTGAGCAACAATTGTTCCTTATTATAAACGAAAAACCAAACTTGTCCAAACAAGAAACGGAAATAATATTCCTGCTAATTGCAGGTACATAATAACAATTCTCTAACTGAATTATTAAACCACTAGGTAAAGTCAATACATAAGTTCCTACGGCTAAAGCAGCAACCTTTGCTCCATTGCCAACTCGTAGGTCGACTTCACCTTTTGCCAAATCTCTACTCCTTTTTAGTCCTTGCACATTGGTACAAATGTGAGAACCGCATCCAGTATCTAATACCCATGATGCATAAGTAGATAAATTAATTTCAATAACAAAAATACCTGAAGTTGAAGTCTCTACTCCATTCTTCTTATCTTCCAGGTACTTTGGTCAGTTTCTCTTCCAGTGTTCGGTCTTACCGCAATGGAAGCAGGTGCCTTCTTTTGCTATGCCTCCACTAGGCTTTAAAGCAGCAACGGTGGGTTTGGATTTGGCAACTTCCTTGCCTTTCCCTTTATCACCCTGCTTGGTGGGCCTTTTGTTCTGTCTCTTTCTATTTCCGATCATCAGAATAGACTTCCCTTTTGACTTCAGATTCAGCTCAGCAGTTTTTAACATGGTGAGCAGTTCATGAAGAGATTTGTCCATATCATTCATATTGAAATTTAGGACAAATTGACTGAATCTATCTGGCAACGATTGCAAGATCAAATCAGTCGCAAGTTCCTTTCCGAGGGGAAAACCCAATCTCTCAAGGTTTTCCACATACCCAATCATCTTGAGCACATGGGGACCTACAGGGGCTCCCTCAGCTAACTTGCCTTAAAAAAGGGCTTTTGAAACTTCAAACCTTTCATGCCTTGCTTGCTCTTGATAGAGCATCTTCAGGTGTTCGATCATATCGAACGCTGCCATGTTCTCATGTTGCTTTTGCAATTCTGAGTTCATGGTAGCTAGCATGAGACAAGCAGTTTCATTTGCATCATCGACATGCTTCTTATAAGCATCTCTTTCTGCCTTAGGTGTAGAACTAGGAGGTTCCTCTTCAGGAACAGGTTTCTCCAAGACATACAGCTTTTTATCATGTTTGAGGACAATCCTCAGGTTTCGGTGCCAATCCAGAAAATTTGTCCCCGACAGTTTTTCTTTGTCAAGGATTGATCGCAAGATGTTGTTAGAGGTGTTTTTTGTCATGGTAATCTATATAAGAATTAATGAAAATATAAGTATCAATAACATATTTAATTAGGCCTTTAATTAAATATGCTCCCACTATTTTACTCAAAACAAATGACCCTCACCATTTGATTCGGAAAATCCCATTGGAAGATTTTCTAGTGGGTCGAGATCCATATTTCACTTCGTTTTAAGTCCGCGTAGGCGGATTACACAAAACTAGGTTATTTAGGTAGGAACTCCTTCCAATTGTATCTAATACAACTTTCGAATATTTTAGTTGGGTGAATAACTCCTTATTCCAATCCATCACATGGATCATTTCCAACTCTTGCTTCTAAACATATATAATCTTATTATAATTTGTTTAGTCAAGTTTGGCTCATTGTTTTAACAATTGGATATTACAATTATCCCATCGCATCTTACTAATATAGAACATGCACCTCGCGTAGGCGAAACCTACATTATTCGATACTAGTCTTGATGAGTGTTAAAACTTGGAAAGCATAAACTTAATATTTAATTTGAGGGAATTTGCAATTATTCTGATCTCACCGGCTTATTTATCATATAAATCGTCTCTCACATGCATCAACATACATTCACATGCATCAACATACATATATAATGAAACAGTTATGGCCCTTAGCGCAATTATTCTCCCAAGCCAATGAGAGAACCTAAGCTAACCTAATAACGATCTAAGCTTCTCCAAGAAAGATCTTCAAGGTTGTCCTCCTTTAATATTGACTTCTTCTCTTTCTTCATAACATTACATTATATAAATACATACGAGGGAGTGAGATGAGAAAAGAAGTTACATTGAGAGATTAAAAGAGAGGCACGACACGCAGGTCGTATTTTAAAACCCAAAACAAAATAAAGGAAAACTAAGGCCATAACCGATCACCACAAGACAATAATAAACACATTATTTTAATTATTAATTTTAATTCTTTTAATTAATTAAAACCAAATTAAATTTCGACGACCGATCACACTACGCAGAGTTAGCCAGGGTCCGCTGCCCGGTCAGCGGGAACGGGTGTATTTTGTCTTGCGTTAACCGGTTAACCAAATGCGTTAACCGGTTAACACTGTTGAAAATCTGTTCGTAATTTGTATTCTGCTTTTCGTTAACCGGTTAACCAAATACGTTAACACTGTTGAAAATCTGTTAGAAAGTTGTATTCCGTCTTGCGTTAACCGGTTAACCATATACGTTAACCGGTTAACACTGTTTGAAAATATGTTAGAAAGCACAACTCTTGTGCAGTCACAACCCTAATCGCATAACTCTTTGACAACACAACCCTTGTGCCGTCACTAACCCTAATGCACCAATTTCAGACCGTCAAACACATCTCGATTGTTGATTCAGTATGATTGATCAACACGTCATTGCTTCACCATACTAATGTCGGATCAAGAAGCAAACAACCATTGATCGCTCAAAGGAAAACAACCATTAAGTGTTTGAATGAATGAAACAGGAACAATATATCATATATACCGTATTTTGCATCAGGATTACTTATATCATATATATAACTTGATCGATCTCGATTTAATTACTCGTTTATTCTTTGATTCATTCTGTCTTTAATTGTATTAATACAGAAAATAAACAGTTATCAGATTCATGGTTTCATAAGTGGCTCTGATACCACTGAAGGAGAATTGCGATCCAAAACGCAGCGGAATTTAAAAATTTCTCCTTTAATGATCCTTACGAATGGGCATGATCAGTGATAGAATCGTTACCTCTTGTGGCGATCACGAACGTTGAACGATGACAACGCCTCTACTCAGTCCACACGAACGGATTCCTTCAATCTCAGTGCTAGCTGTTACGAATGAAGGCTTTAAGAGTGAGAGAGAGAAAGAGAGAGAGAGAGAGAGAGAGAGAGAGAGATAGAGAGAGAAACGAAATTGCAAGTGTTACAATGCTTCTACACAAGGGTTCTATTTATAGAACCACTTGTGTGGGCTGCAAACTAAAAAGCCCACTCAAGTGTATATGGCTCATATCTTATAATATGCCAAAATCACTTAAGCTCGTGGTACCTTACCATATTTCGTATTCTACTTAAGTACACCGTACCTTACGATGTTCTATAATTCACTTAAGGGCACCGTACATTACGATATTCCTTAATTACTCTATCTCTCATCAATCCGTCCTTTGTGTGTGACCCTATAGGTTTTCGCGGCATTGGTAATTATATTAAATCACGTATTTAACATAATAAACAGTGAGCGGTATCTAGCAACACATCACTGCTACCCAAGACACGAAAATGTCATGTGATCTGACAAATCCTTCTGTGATAATAATTATGTGTATAATTACCCTTTTGCCCTTATGTCTATATTGAACACAAGGCATAGACCGTGTCATCCTTGTCCAGTTCAATATTGGGCCCATAGATATTTATCCTGTTACACAGGATGGGAAAATTCCATCTAGGTCACTAATGTCCCTTAGCATGCGTCGTGGAGTACCCATCAACTGTCTTTATGGTCATCCAGTTACGGACAATGTTTGATCAATAATAAGGCACTCGACTCTACATCTAGGGTCCATAGTGGTTTCAGGTCGAAGGGTGGTATACACCACTATCACCATGAGAATAACTTATGACACTTTGCATAACATTCTATATAGTATTCTCATAGCGGGTCAATCCCGTATAAATATTACTCTTAATATTCATACCTATGTTTGAGACTTGATAACTCCTTATCCATGATCCATGAGATGTGATCATCAGTCTATAAACATAATAGTCTTCATGCTTTAATGTTATCCCACTTCACAATAAAGCTCGACTACGGATACTTTAAGAATAGTGTCCTTATGTTTAATGTGCTCTCATGATTAAGTCACACTTGATACATTAAACGGACTATCTATTCCAGGGACTTTATAAACAAACATAATAAAGAAAAAGCCTTTTATTATTAATAAACAATTCGATTCAAGTACCAAAAGTATTGGCCTCTAGGGCTTACACCAACATAGATAACCATACACTTTGAATCTATGATGATTGTTAGAAAGTGTTAACATTAAAGAATGATGCACATGAATGAGTGTAGATGAAACTCAAGCCAAAAGTTAGATGAAAAGTGAAAAGGAGAGGGAAAAGTTTGGGGTATGACAGGTGGCTTTCGAGGTCGAGGTAGAGGAAGACTGGGCAGGGATCAAACTCAATGTTACAAGTGCCATAATCTAGGGCACTATTAAAGTGAATGTCCAAGTTGGCAAGAGAATGATGTCAACTTTGCTGAGTTTGATAAAAGTGATGAGCTGTTCCTCATGGCTCAAAGGGAAAATACAAAGAGTAACAGTCACATGTGGTTTCTCAACTCAGGATATAGCAACCATATGGTTGGAACAAAGGAATGGCTTTTAAATTTTGATGAAAGGTTTCGTTAATATGAAAAATTAGGGGATTATTCCAAAATGCAAGTGATGAGAAGGGGTAACTCGAAGATTCACATTAATGGCATCATTCAAGTGATCACTGATGTGTATTACTTACCAGGAATGAAGAATAATCTTTTAAGTGTTCGACAACTAATTAAAAAGAATCTCACAATAGTGTTTGAAGATGGAGGTTGAAAAGTTCATCATGCTGATAAAGGATTGATCATGAGCACAAAAATCTCATCCAATAGAATATTTGTTGTGTCTTCACCGGTTTTCTTCCCATGCGCATGAAAATTAAACCGGAAAATGTCACACACATGTCACATTGCAGATATGGGCACCTAGGCTTCAGAGGCCCTAACACACTCATCAAGAATGTGATGGTGAAGGGAATGCCTAGATTGAAGGATCTGAAGGAGAATTGTTCAAATTGCTTGATGGGAAAGCAACATAGAGAAGATATACAAAAGCATGCCACATGGAGAGCAAAGGAGAGGCTTAAGTTGATTCACTCATATGTGTGTGGACCCATCAAGCTTGCATCAAATGGTGGAAACAGGTATTTCATCATATTCACAAATGATTTTATTAGAAAGACATGGATTTACTTTTTGTATGAGAAAGCGAGTGCCTTTAATGTCTTCAAACAATTCAAAGCCTTAGTAGAAAAGGAGTCAAGCCTCTACATCAAATGTTTTAAGACAGATAGAGGATGAGAGTTTACATCAAATTCCTTTAATGATTTATGTAGCATCCACGTAATCAAAAGGAAACTGACAACTTCCTCTACTCCATAACAAAACAGAGTACTAGAAAGAAAGAATAGGACACTGATGAATGTAATCAGAAGCATGATGACAAGCATAAATGTTCCTAATTTTTTTTGGCATGAAGCATCCAAATGGGCATCATATGTGATTAATAAAAGTTCAACATTATCTGTGAAAGACATGACTCCTGAAGAGGCACGGAGTGGTGTAAATCCCTCAGTGCATCACTTCAAAGTGTTTAGGTGCATATCTTATGTTCACATTCCTAATTTTGATAGGAAAAAGCTAGATGTTAAAAGTACAAAGTGTGTATGGATGGGAGTTAGTGAAGAATCAAAGGCCTACAAGCTCTATGACCATGTGAACAATAAGATCCTGATCAGCAAGGATGTGGTTTTTGAAGAATCAAAAGGGTGGGAATGGAACAAGCATGACAAAAAAGACAAAACTCAATCAATCAGCAATATTGATGAAGAAGAAGTAGACATGGAGAATAAAGAAGTTGAAGTAATTAATGATGAAGTGCATATGGAAGATGATGACTCTCAGCATGGAGGAAGCAATGTAGAAAGTGCAAATATGGAAAGTGAAACTGAAGAAGAAAGCAATGTTCAATGCCAAGATCATCTAGGAATAGCAGTGAGACAAAATAGAAGGCCTAGATACTTGAATGATTATGTTACAAACTCAGAAGTAGAGGAAGATGAGCACCTACATAACGTAGCGGTCTTTTGCAGCAACAATGATCCCCTTAACTATGATGAAGTAGTCAAGGAGGAAAAATGGACGAAAGCCATGGACTTGGAAATTGAGAGTATTGAGAAGAATAATACTTGGAGCCTAGTAAGTCTACCATCAGGTGCCAATAAAATTGGTGTCAAATGGATATAAAAAATAAAACTGAATGAGAAAGTGGAAGTAGAGAATTACAAAGCAAGACTTGTGGCTAAAGGGTACTCGCAACAACATGGCATACATTACAATGAAGTCTTTGCTCTTGTGGCATGATGGGACACCATCAGAATTTCCATGGCTCTCGCAGCATGCAAAAAGTTGCAGGTATACCAATTTGATGTCAAGAGTGCATTCCTTCAAGGTGAGTTGATGGAATGCGTGTATATAGATCAACCTCTTAGCTATGAAAAGGGAGGAAAATACAAGGTTTACAAGCTAATAAAGGTTATTTATGGCCTTAAACAGGCTCTAAGGGACTTGTAGCGGTGTATTCGTCACTTTATGATTTATTGACTAAATCAAAAGCAAAGCATACAATGAAATCGAGTCACCACCGCACTTTTATTTATCCTAAGGAATGGCTAAAAAGCGAACAAAAGCCTAAGAAGTTTTACACGTAGAAAACTAATGAAAAGATCAGAGAATCTGGGTAAGGGGTAAATTACGCAATGGGAAGGTGTTAGGCACCCAAAACGTCCTAGGTACTCCTAGGGAGCCCTTTTCACACTTGTTGTATAAAAATGTTTATCTGTTTATGACATATTATGCAAACATGAATGGGAAGATGAGAAAAGAATATACAAGTTAGTTATTTTTGTGTTTAAACGGATGAACCCGTTGCCTACGTACCTTCCATCAAAGGTAAGGATCAAAACGCCGTAGTTCGGCTAAAAGATTTCCAAAAATTTGTGAGTTCATTTTAAAACACAAGCACTAAGGCTTTTCATTACCAATGGGAGAAAACTCAACCTGAATCAACAATCCACCATGCGAGGACGGCTTCGACGTACTAGAGGGGTTAACCCTGTTTTCAGTACGGAAGTCTTACAATCAACTCACTAAGGATAAGGTAAGATTTACATCAACCGCTATGGTAATTGAAACCTATGGCTAATGTATGAAAACATATTAACAATGGACAAAGCCACAAAACAATTGAATGGGTGAAGTTAATTGATTATGATTATTCACAAAATATGGTAAAAGTATGATTAAGATTCAATTCAAGAAGAAGTATTAACAAAAGTGAAGTTTGAAAATCAAGGACTTAAGATCCAGGTTTCTAATTTGAAAAGGCATGAAGATGTTTGCACAACATTTATTTCAAGTTTTTAAAGCAACAAGTGAAAAGGGGTTTTGGAACCAAAAGGATGGATGAAAGAGTGTAAAACTTCTTAGAAGAGTTCACCTCTTGAAATCATATAGAAGATGATTCAAGTGTGTCCTTAGGAATAGGCAAAGAGCAATAGCAAATAAACAAAACAAATGATACCGGATGCCAATAGCTGGGCTTACACCAATCTCACAGACAAAAGGCGGATACCGGATACCAATAAATGGATTTACACCAGTCTCCTAAAACAAACAGGGATGTCAGATGCCAATAAATGGACTTATTCCAACCTCCTAAAGCAAAACAAAACCTGGATATCAGATGCCAATATATGGACTTATTCTAATCTCCTCAAACAAAACAAAACCTGGATGTCAGATGCCAATCTATCTGGGCTTACTCTAACCTCCACAGGATGATCATAGGAATACAAAAGCCAACAACATGGTCTTACAATTGCATCCTCACATAACAAACAACACTAAGCAATGGACATAAGTAGCCAAATGAAATGGTCTTACACTTTATCCCTTCCAAATCATAGGAACAATGGCCAATTAATGGACTTACAGTTGTCCTCAATGGGTAAACCAAAGATGGATCACAAAAATATGAAATGATCATGCAATAATGAGCAATTAATGATGATAAATGCACAAAGGCAAACAAGCAAACATGTACAGATGCAACAAGCAATCAATCAACCAAAGTCATTTAGCACACACTATAACCAAGCAATTAGGCTCAAGCAAGGGTTAGACTTTAAAGTCAACTGGAATGGGGTAAGTGGTGCTCTTAACCTTAACATTGAGAGTTAAGGTGAAGCAGATGAAAGGATATGAGGGGTGTGCCTCATGCTCTTATCCCTGGTCAGGGAGAGCTTTGAATATCATAAGGCGTGGGAGTTCAGAAAGTTGGAACTCTCTCCACAAGTTAATGACTCGATAGATCTTGGGTTAAGATCCACAATGCTACAACATGTAATGTGAGCAGAGGGAAGACACACAGAATAGTAGGAGATAGGCTACATATCTCTTCTATCTACCAATTGCCTTATTAGAAGGGTTTTTCCTGCTTGGGGACAAAGGTAAACAAGCACAAGCATTGCCTCTTAAGGGGGACTTCAGACAGGTGCCTGGCCAAGTAACAGGCCAGGTCTTCCAGACTACATGAAGAAGAGGATGTTATACCTCTATGCTAAAGCTATCAAGCAAGCAAAGCAATTTCACAAAGGAACTAAAGCAACTAATGTACCTGAAATCAATCAAATATAATCAGTATACCAATCACAAAGTCAAAACAAACAGATAAGGACCAACAGTCAACACAATCAATCACATGTGCAAAGCGCAAGAGCTCAAATCAAATGAGCTAGAGGCATCCTACAAAACAAACCAAGTTAGTTCATAACAATCAAATAAACCAAACTCAATCAACTTGAATTAATCTCCTTAAAGCATTTTGCTCCTTAACCTGAAAATCAACTCAAACATGAGAAGCAAGACCACTAGGACAAAGCCTAGGGTCACAAGAGGAGAAATAAACCAAAACAGAACATGAAAATTGATCAAGATCAAGATTAATCAAATAAGAACAAAGTCCAATTGGTATAATATCAAAACTATGCACCAAAACCATTTCATAAGCAAGACATGTCAAACTAGGCAAGTTGGAATCATATTGGAGCAAACAGAAAGATCACAATCATATCAATATCAAAATAGCTCAATAAATTCCAAGAAAAATCATGCTTAAACAGAACATATTCAATGAGCAACATACCAAAAATCATGGCATTTGGATAAGAAGAAGCATGGAAATTAAATTCATCAAGTCATGGTATACAAAAGCAAGCTCAAACAAGGTCACAAATGGTGCATCAACTTCAAGCAATCATAAAACAGCAACCAAACAAGATAAATGAGTGCAATCAAAGCCATGGCAAACTTCAAGATGTCTATAATACACGTGCCAAATTTCAAGTCCATCCAATACATATCAAGGATTTCACAAATCATGGAAGTTGAACACTCAAGAAAAGTTCACAAATGACTAAACAGCAAAGAAAATCCCAATCAAATGGGAAATGGATCCAAAAATCCTACAAACAATCATGCTAAAGCTAGACATCCAAGAGTGTCATCATGCAAAAAATTAGAGCAATTCAAGTTCATATGGCAAGGTAATGAAAATCAAGAACATGGACAAGAAATGGTGTGACACACATTGTCACACCTCCAAAGATTACATCATATCTCACAATCCAGGAACTCAAAAATTACAAACCATATACCAAAATGACCAGGAATGAGTCTACAATACACATGTAAAATTTCAAGAATTTCCAATTAAGAATCAAGATTTCATGAACAAAATGGTGAGCATTGTGCAACAAAGGACATGTGAAAACAAACCCTAGGCATTTATTTTTTCTACACGTGCACAATATTATTAAAAATCATCAAAAAATAAAGCACATTACAAGGATCATGGTGAAAAAAAATTCCATGTGATTTGGATTTATATTTTTTGAGTTATGATTTTTTAATGTGGAAAGAAAATTAAAAAAATGAATGAAAAGCATGTGATATATGATATGCATAAGTGGAAGAAAAAACACAAGGCAAATGGCTGGATGCTGAAGCGGGGAATCGAACCCCTGAGTAATTTAAATGAAGCGCCCTTTTGATGAAACGCTCCGTTTCATTAAAAGGTGTGGCGCATTCTGATTGGCTCATGGCGCGGGAAACACAAATTTCACATGCAAAGGCAAGGCAAATGGATCTAAACATGTTCTGGAAACGAATTCAAACATTCTTCATCATGTTCTTCAGCATTCATCATCATCAAGAACAAAAAGTCACAGAAATCAACAAGCCATATATGGATCGAATCCTCTCATCATGTACAACACTAATCCAGCATTCATTTGTTCTAATGCTACTCATATCAAAAGGATCGATCAAAATAAGTTCTAACATCCAAATGTTCAAATCAAGATATCTTTCTCAAAACCTAATGAAAATGCACGATTCAAATTGCAGAATACTCTACATGCTAAGATCTACAAAAGCCATATGATAATTGCAAGAAATGGAGTGGTCGAATTCCAACCTTAATGATGATGCAGCAGCTGATTCGTGTGTTTCAAAGCTCCAATGGTGAAAACAGAACTTCTGTGATCAATAGGAAGATGAATGGAAGCAAAACCTCAGCTTAACAATGCATTAATGCGCAGAAATCTTCAACTTCCATGTGCATGCTCAAAGCTCAACAGCTCCAATTCTTCAAGATTCTTCCACGATTCTTCTTCAACAGATCTTCAATATTACCTGCAGGTGATGGATAATCCAAGAACAAAGCAAAGGCAATGCAGAAATTGATGAAAAGAAGTTGAAAATTTTTGAGAGAATTTGAGAGAAATTGAGAGAATTTGATTTTGGATCTGAGATTGTGATTGTTCATTTCGATTTTCTGTTATGATTAAGATCTTATAGTAACTGTTAATCCACTTGCTAAACATGATTAGCAAAAATGAAGTGAATTAGTGAATTGGTCATGTTATGCAATTTGGCAAAAATGCCCTTTTGTAGTGTGACCAATGGAACAGTACCAAAATCCCTTGCAGCAAATCCAAATTTCTGTTTTAAGGCAATGTGAATTGGTTTGGAGTGAAAATTGTGCATACTTTTCAAAATGACCTTTTTTCCCACCAAAATTTAAATTGATTCACTTGAAAAATGGACTTTTTATGTGATGATTTTTTATGAAATGGAATGATGGATTATGATAGTTCATGTCAAATGGGATTTGCTCAAAAAAGAATCACATGAATTGGCCTAATGGTGTGAAAGTTATGCCTTGTTGAAGTTCAACTTTTCTTGACAATGATTTGATCATAACTTGCCAACCATAAATGAGAAATGGATGTTCTTGGACTTTTTGGAAAGGTAAGAGCAATATCTTCAACTTTCATGTTGGACAAAATTTGATTTGAAGCATTCTTGATGATGTAAAGTTGAGGAGAAGACCTTTCCATTTTTGGCAGTTTGAAATTACAGGTCACTTGCTATTTTGGGAAACTTTTTGTCTGACCTCCAATTCCTCAATGATGATGTTTGACATGTTATATGAGGCTGGTAGGGACATGAATAAGACCTTTCTAACCCTCTTCCACCATCAATTCCCTGATTTTATGCACAGTTGACCACAGTTGACTTTGCTAGGGTTTTGGTTGACTGAACAATGCTTTGATGAATTCCAAGCCTCTACCACTTGAGATCTTGATTCCAAATGATATCACAACTCATATGAACTCTTGATGAATGATCATGGTGCCCAAATTCTTCAGAATGGCCACCATCTATGGCTCAATGACTTGCCTTAACTGGTTTGATCTAATTGCTTCATCTGCAAGTAACAAGGTTAGATGACAATATTTTTGTACTTTTGGGTTAGTAAACAAATGAAAAGCAATGATATACAAATGCTAAACATGCTTGGTGATCAAAAACCACTCTTAAAAGATAACCCACTCACAAGAAAGAAGCCAAAGGTGCACCATGATCCTTGAGGCAATGATATGATATGATATGATGCCATGAGGGATCTTAGGGACAAAATTGGGGTCTTACAGATGCCCCTATTTAAGATCATTCTAGCCGGAGAAGTGAAGTTTAGAAATCTTCATCTTGACGCGATAGAATGGGCTTAAATAACAGTAATGAGACAAATTTTGGTCCCTAAGAGACCTCATGATGCAGATGTAGGCATGAAAAAGACAAATTCTGTGGGGATATGATTCACACAGAGGAAAAAGACGATCCATCGGAGTAATACACTCACTAGGAACAGAGACTCTAACGGGACTCTTATGGGGATAAAAGGAAAAGAATGCGTGAGCAGGACACGACTCTGAGTTGGGGAAAACAAAACTAGACCGGAGACTTTACTGGGGAAGTAAAGGACTCAAACTGGGGAGAGAAAGAAATTCCAAAGGAAAACACTTCCATTGGAGAGACACAAGCTGACTCAAACTATCCGCAAAGGATATTTCGGATAAAAGTCCGAACTCGGACCAAGGAACGATTCACAAAGAACCTCCCTGCCGGGGAAAATGCATATATTGGGGAAAACGCCAATACAGCAAAGGGTAAAATCACAACAGGAACTCCACTAGAGAGGTGTCTAACAAAGAGACTCTCACGGGGAAAAGCAACAAGAAAATGAGATGTTACCGGTATAAGGGCAACAAACTCAGGAAGAATGAATATCTAAGACCGGTATAAGGGTGAGAGATATCAATCAACCAAACATCTGAGAAAGACCTGAAAAGGTACATCAACTCAGGAAAATCTGACTCCACAAGGGACCAAGGTCATAATAGGGAGCAGAAAGGAGGGAACACCAGGGATACCGAAGTATATAATAGGTGACCGAAAAAACGTGAATTGGTATATATGCCAAGACACTCATCATCCTGAAGAAAGCTAGAAAACCAGACTTGTTTATAGGATGGATATTCGAATCTACAAAGAATACGAATCTTACTCTGCGGAGAAAACAATCAAAAGATTGACCCAAGAGTGCATGAGACATATTATTCATTACCGTCAGAACGTGAATAATATACTCGAAAAGGAAGAGACACCAGAGATACCGGTTAGGGCATATAATAGGCGACCTACCAAAGCGTGAATTGGTATATATGCCAAGACACTCATCATCCGAAAGGAGGGCTTGAAAAAAGCAAATCGACTTACAGGATGGACATTCGAATCCACAACGGGAAAACGAATCTTACTCAACTGGGGACACAAACCCGAAGAGCGCATGAGGTATAATATCCATTACCATCAGAACGTGGATAGAATACTCGCATGAGCTATATTATCTATTACCGTCAGAACATAGATAATATACCCGCATGGTAAGAAACACCAGGGATACCGGTTAGGGCATATAATAGGTGATCTACCGAAAACGTGGATTGGTATATATGCCAAAACACTCATCATCCAAAACACAAACTGGTTAAAGGATGGGAAATTCGATTCTACAAAGAGTACGAATCTTACTCTACTGGGGAAAATCAACAAAGGACTCCAACCAAAGAGTGCATGAGACATATTATTCATTACCGGCAGACCGTGAATAATATACTCGAAAGGAAAAGACACCAGAGATACCGAAGTATATAATAGGTGACTAACCAAAAAGAGAGACAATCGATACCAAGCATCCGGGTAAACGAAAGACAACTCAGAGGGATAAATTGCAAGCATCCGGCAATTATCCAACAACAAATATTCGACCCCACAAAGGGAAATAACGAATCTTACTCGACTGGGGAAACACAAAAGGCTTCGACTGAAGAGTGCATGAGATATATTATCCATTACCGTCAGAACGTGGATAACACACTCGCATGGAAGATTATCCACAACCGGTTACTGGGTTAACAAAGGATAAATCGACCGAAAAGAAAGGCATCGGGATACCAAAACAGGTATATAAAGATGACCAATCAAAGGGAGCAACAATCATTACCAAGCAAACGGGTAAATGAAAGTCGATCTGCTGAGGATGAATTGCATAAACAACAATTATCCACAAAGACTAGCTGGGGATATATTGATAGTCAATCAATAATCCGGGGAACAAATCACTAGCAAACGGTGAAAGGACCCACTGGCGACTTCAAAAGGGATAACATTGCAAGCATACGGCAATGATCCAGAAGACTTGCGGGGGATACAATTGCGAGCATACGGCAATTCACCACAAGCAAAGAAGGAATATCAACATCGAACAACGACTGAAGATAACCTCAAAGAGTAACCATCATCGGTTAGGATGAACAACAAGGTTAACTCTGCAAAAGGGAGAAATTAGGGTTTACAACTACCGAATACGGGGTAGAATACCAAAAATCTGGCTGAGGAAACAAGAGGTTAACACTACCGACTACTGGGTAGAAATCAAAGACTCAGCCGAGGATAAAATTGCTAGCAACCGGCAATTATCCACCTGTACCACAAAGCACAAACTCCGCTGGGGAGAAAAACCACAACATGGGGTTTACAACTACCGAATACGGGGTAGAAGACCACAAACTCAACTGGGATAAGGTGAATGAACGCCAAATATCGGTCAATTATTCAACTTACTCCACTGTGAGACACCAACTCTGTTGGGGATAAAACCTCAACAACAGAAGATCCACCATCAACCAGGACGAACCACAAAGGTTACCTCTGCTAGGGGAAAAGAGATAGGACTTACAACTACCGAATACGGGGTAGTAGCTAAACTCTGGTGGGAATAAACACGAATTAGGGTTTACATCTACCGAATACTGGGTAGAAAACCAACAACTCCACGTGGGGAAAGAACGAATCACAAATCCGCACGGGAACAAAAAAAATAGGGTTTATAACAAACCACAAACTGCTGGAGAGCAGGAAAACAGGATTTACGACTACCATCCACTAGGTAGACAACCAAAACTCTTGCCGAGGAATAAAAGGTATATAACCACCAATTCCGTCAAAAGGGCAAGGAAAATAGGACTTACAACTACCGGTTACTGGGTAGAGGCCCAAAAAGATTCCGCTGGGGATAAAAAGAATTATTACCGGTTACTGGGCAATTCATTCATTTATTCCACAGGGAAGCACAAGAAATAGCTGACGGATAGCCAATTCGGGATCAATCCGAAAAGACAGACTGAAACAAAACACGTCCTATGAGGATATAACTCAAATAGGAACATCCATCCCAATATATATGTTGGGAGGAAACGGAAGAAACCGTCATCCACGAGGATAATCTCAGTGGGGAACTGCAGAAGGAAAGACAGACACTTTCTGCTTACGGGGCTGACTCTATATGGAGAGATTTAAACCCGACATCTTCTTGGGAAGATCTATAGGAGAGATCTATATCACCCATAGCAGGAGACAACAAACAAAAGATATATGGCAAACAATGCAACATGAATATCTGAATGTTTATGAATATGCATGAATATGCGTGATTAATGTTTGATGAATGCTGACAAAACAGACATATCTAACACAAACAGGTCCAGGAATCAAACATCCGGTACTATACTTCCAGGTAGAACCAAGGAGGTCCAACTGGAAAGCCAATTTGCTGGAGATTCTTCTATGCTACAAAGCAAAGATCTGCGGGGAGGCAAAAGATCAGAGGTATTAGGAAACACCAAATCTCTGAGTGATGGATCAGCAAACATCCCAACTGGCACAGAAAGTCACAACAGGCATAAACAGCCACAAAGACAAATCTGTTGGGGAAGCGGGAGAAGTCCCAAAATATCTGCAGGGGAACAAGAGCTTACTGCACAAGCGAGAACTGCTACGAAGCAACTCCAAAATAACTCCACTGGGGAACAACCCTCAAAGGGAGAACAGATCATCCACGTAGAATCTAACTGCACAAGCAACTCTACCTGGGGATAATGCAAGTATCCACTCCATCGGGAAATAAACCACTGAGGAGGAAGAAAAGATCACACAAGTAGATTCTGCAACAAGCCACTCTACTGGGGATCAAAAGCAACAGGAGATCAACCAAATCTATGGATGATAGATCACCAACCAACCCTACTGGGGGGAAAACAGAGGTTTCAACTCTGGCGGAGATTCTGAGGGGATTATCACAGATGCAAACCTGACTCTGTTGAGGAATACCCATTCCATTGGGGATTTCGCATATACACGATCCGCCAAACCACAAATTTACAGGCAGATCCACTGGGGAAATCCACTGCGGGATCCACTGGGAATATGGAAGAGAGCTGGGGGTCAACCACCAAATGCTGACTCTTCTGAGGAGAAAATCCACAACTGCTGAGGAGGAACACAATCACTGCCCTGCTGAAGGAATAAGCGCACTGATGGGGAGATATAGCAGCTCCGCTGGCAACTTGGCCGGGGAAGAGGGTACTGCTGGAGCAAAACGACGTCGTCCACAAGCGTTCTACTCTGGGGACATATCACAGATCCCACTAGCGACCGTGTTGAGGAAAGAAGCAACAACTCAGCTTGCAACAATGCTGGGGAAAGCGGTAGAGTACCGGAATATCAATCCACCAACCACTGAATCTTCAAAGGAAAAGTATCCATGCTGAGGAGAAAAACCACAACTCCGCTGGCGATTGCACTGGGGAGAGTGACAGGGTACCGGGGTCTCAAACCACCAATTACCGAAACTTCCAGACGGAAAACACCCATGCTGGGGGAGAATATTGCTGGAGAAGAAACGAAGTCTTCAACAAGCACTCTGCTTAGGGAACAACCCTACAACAACAAGCTCTGCTTGGGGAATAACCCCAACGATAAAGCAGGATAAAGAGGATACAACCAAACCAGGAGTATGAACAAATGTCTTACCTGTTGGAAGCCATGCCACCCTCGGGAGAGCACTGAGAAATTCTTAGGTATCCTTTTGTCATTGTGAATGTTCACTTTGTTTAAACAACAATTTTGAAAAATTTTATTTGTTTAAAACAATGACATTTTATCAATTAAAACATGCAAAACATTTGTTGAATTGAAACAAATAAGAGTGCAAATAATTGGATAAAAGCTCAAATTTATTTGATGGAATGGTAGCCTGCAAATGGCAAGACTCCATAGATCTGTACAAATTTGAAATCAGTGATATATATTGGAAGAGGGCTACATTGAACATAATGATCCTTTCTCTACCAATTTGAATCTCGATGTATTCGAAGCTTCATTCGACGACGAATCGAGAACCTCTGACGAAAAGACAGCTGTAGAACAGAAAGTCTTGTCAGGATGCAGTTACTTGCCAAATCCCTAATTTTTGCCTAGATTGCCCCAGGGTGAGGTACTCAATCTAGCGGGATGCAAATATACCTTTTTTTTTCATGTCACTAATTTTTGCCTGGATTACCCTTGCGGGTTCTCCACCGAGACGCTCATTTTTGCCTAAGCCGCCCTTTCGGGTTTTCAACTTAGCGAGCTATTCTGTTTTTCATTTGCATATACTTCTTTTTTTAGGCAAAGTATTTCTTGACTGCATCTGAATTCACAGGACGAGTGAAATCCTCCCCATCCATTGTTGTAAGCATCAAAGCACCGCCTGAAAAGGCTCTCTTAACAACATATGGACCCTCGTAGTTCGGAGTCCACTTGCCCCTGGAATCGGGCGCGAAAGATAAGACTTTCTTGAGCACGAGGTCCCCTTCTCGGAACACACGAGGCTTGACCTTCTTATCGAATTCTTTCTTCATTCTCTGCTGATATAACTGACCATGACAAATGGCAGTCAATCGCTTCTCTTCAATCAGATTCAACTGGTCGTAACGACTCTGAATCCATTCAGCATCAGTCAACTAGGGATTTGAGAGTATACTTTCTTTCATTTTTTCCTTTTGAAATTTTTTTTCCTGATTTTTCCTTTTATTTTGATTTTTCACCCTCTTCTCTTTATTTTTTTTACATTACATTTGTAATGCCCCAGTTTGACTGTTTTGCTGATTCTCATGATACAGCTGAATGAGCTTCTTTTCGTGCTCAAGAAGTCGGGTAATCTCATCAGGAATCTCTTCAACATCATCTTCCTCTGCCTCAAATACAAAGAATTCAAGATTGGGAGATGGCGTTGGATCATTATGTTCAATGGGTTTAGAAATCCCTGCATAATGATTTTGATATGAAAAGCTTTTTGAAATCAAACAAGGCAATCATTATGCAGATGAAAAGTTTGATTTTATGCTTTTTTCAGGGTTTTTTGTGATCACTGATTTCATGCAAAAAAAGCAAAAAGTGAAAACAAATGGAAAAACAAATGTTTGACAATGCATTAACTGAATGAAAACATCATTGTATTAAATGCTGCCAACAATGTCATCACTTCTCCTTTTGGCATGGGAGAAGGGTTTTAAACAAAGTGAACAATTACTCTGATCTATGGATGACTGTAGGAACATCTACAGCGACCCAATTGTGGCAGACACCACCAGGAATGACGAAATTGCTCAAATCTTCTGCATCTTCTTCCAAGATAGCAGCAGCTTCTTCTGGTTGATCAGCATGGATGAATCCTCCACTCTGGAACAAACCTTGCTCATTAAATGCCCCAGAACAGTAGCCAATGCCAGCCCGGGATCTATTGTCTTCAAGCTCAATCATCTTCCCTAAACCAGCAACTGCACCATATTCAATGGCCAGTTTCGCATCTTTGTAGGAAGCAAATGAATGAGACTTCTTCTCGATTGGTTCATCAATAGATAAAGCTTGGAAAGGAGTTCCAACTTCATCCTCAGCTTCAATATACGAGAAAGAAGACAAGTGGCTAACCAGGAATAAATCCATCAACAGCACTTAGTCTGGCCAATTCCTCTTCGAGTTCACAGTTCCCTTGCTCAGGATAATCCATCAATCTGGCAGAGATAACCCAGTGTAGTACCGGCGAGGTGCGTCTTCAAAATAAATGAAGATCGCAGGGATCAGACCACAGGACGGGAGACCGGAACAAAACACTCGCTTATGCAAATGATGCATGAAGTGTTTGTGCATATGCCTTGTTTTTTATTTCAAAGGAACTCAAGGGTTTCACTTGCAAACTTTGAAATATTAACATTTTGATCGTATATGAGAATATCTCATCAGATATATCAGGTGAAAAAAAAATTCCGGTTTTTCCCATGTTTGAAATTTTTTGCAAATAAACTCCTTTGAGTTCCTTGAAAATTTTCTTTTTATCTGATGATATGGAGGCAGATGAATGCATGAATGTATGAATGCAACAATCACACTCAAGGATCAAGCAAGTCACACCAGACAAAGGTCATGGGAAAGCTCATTGTATCCCTAATATCAATCATCCATTTTGGTGGATTTAGGTTTTCACCTTATCAACACCCAGGTTCCATTGATATTAACAGTACATGAACCGGCTCGAACATCCTTAATATCAATCATCCATTTTGGTAGATTTAGGTTTTACACCTTATCAATACCCAAGTTCCATTGATATTAAGGTTGTCTGAACGACTCAACCACGAATCACGGGTTTGCTGAGAGTCACGAGCATGGAGTCTTGGTTAAGAACCACCCAAAGGGAGTGTACTAGGGTTTAAACCTGCCGGACATGTTCTACCAGAGGTTCCCATAATCATCGTCCCATCTTTCGGATATTATCGGAGGAACGAATACTCGTATTCCAAAAATATTCTCAAGAGAGACTCTTATGAGTGTAGTATCGCGTAACAATCGCACCAGATCTGACATCTGAACGACTTTCGCACTACGTCCTAAAAATAGGCCAAGATGGGTTTGGTAAACTACGGTCCTTGGCTTCTAAGGCACATGATTGAAAGAATAATGCCTAACCACAAATAACTTGTGTGACATTATTAATCCAACATGACCTCCACCAAGTGAATGGACTCGCAAGTCAACTGGCTAAGGAATACTCCACACCAGTCAACAAGACTACGCCATTCTCCTATCCTAGAGTGCTCTCGAGTTCGGGTATAGAACTCATCTCACAGAGATCCCCAAAGCAAACAACAATTGTATATCAAGCAATTCAAACATTACAATCAATACAGTTATCCCACATTGTACAAAAATATGTCAAATAACAGATAACAATATATCACACAACAAGGGTGAAAAGTAGGCAATACCACCAGGGAAGGTCTGATTCCTGTCATCCCCAGTGGAATCGCCACTTTTCTGTAGCGGTGTATTCGTCACTTTATGATTTATTGACTAAATCAAAAGCAAAGCATACAATGAAATCGAGTCGCCACCGCACTTTTATTTATCCTAAGGAATGGCTAAAAAGCGAACAAAAGCCTAAGAAGTTTTACACGTAGAAAACTAATGAAAAGATCAGAGAATCTGGGTAAGGGGTAAATTACGCAATGGGAAGGTGTTAGGCACCCAAAACGTCCTAGGTACTCCTAGGGAGCCCTTTTCACACTTGTTGTATAAAAATGTTTATCTGTTTATGACATATTGTGCAAACATGAATGGGAAGATGAGAAAAGAATATACAAGTTAGTTATTTTTGTGTTTGAACGGATGAACCCGTTGCCTACGTACCTTCCATCAAAGGTAAGGATCAAAACTCCGTAGTTCGGCTAAAAGATTTCCAAAAATTTGTGAGTTCATTTTAAAACACAAGCACTAAGGCTTTTCATTACCAATGGGAGAAAACTCAACCTGAATCAACAATCCACCATGCGAGGACGGCTTCGACGTACTAGAGGGGTTAACCCTGTTTTCAGTACGGAAGTCTTACAATCAACTCACTAAGGATAAGGTAAGATTTACATCAACCGCTATGGTAATTGAAACCTATGGCTAATGTATGAAAACATATTAACAATGGACAAAGCCACAAAACAATTGAATGGGTGAAGTTAATTGATTATGATTATTCACAAAATATGGTCAAAGTATGATTAAGATTCAATTCAAGAAGAAGTATTAACAAAAGTGAAGTTTGAAAATCAAGGACTTAAGGTCCAGGTTTCTAATTTGAAAAGGCATGAAGATGTTTGCACAACATTTATTTCAAGTTTTTAAAGTAACAAGTGAAAAGGGGTTTTGGAACCAAAAGGATGGATGAAAGAGTGTAAAACTTCTTAGAAGAGTTCACCTCTTGAAATCATATAGAAGATGATTCAAGTGTGTCCTTAGGAATAGGCAAAGAGCAATAGCAAATAAACGAAACAAATGATACCGGATGCCAATAGCTGGGCTTACACCAATCTCACAGACAAAAGGCGGATACCGGATACCAATAAATGGATTTACACCAGTCTCCTAAAACAAACAGGGATGTCAGATGCCAATAAATGGACTTATTCCAACCTCCTAAAGCAAAACAAAACCTGGATATCAGATGCCAATATATGGACTTATTCTAATCTCCTCAAACAAAACAAAACCTGGATGTCAGATGCCAATCTATCTGGGCTTACTCTAACCTCCATAGGATGATCATAGGAATACAAAAGCCAACAACATGGTCTTACAATTGCATCCTCACATAACAAACAACACTAAGCAATGGACATAAGTAGCCAAATGAAATGGTCTTACACTTTATCCCTTCCAAATCATAGGAACAATGGCCAATTAATGGACTTACAGTTGTCCTCAATGGGTAAACCAAAGATGGATCACAAAAATATGAAATGATGATCATGCAATAATGAGCAATTAATGAAGATAAATGCACAAAGGCAAACAAGCAAACATGTACATATGCAACAAGCAATCAATCAACCAAAGTCATTTAGCACACACTATAACCAAGCAATTAGGCTCAAGCAAGGGTTAGACTTTAAAGTCAACTGGAATGGGGTAAGTGGTGCTCTTAACCTTAACATTGAGAGTTAAGGTGAAGCATATGAAAGGATATGAGGGGTGTGCCTCATGCTCTTATCCCTGGTCAGGGAGAGCTTTGAATATCAGAAGGTGTGGGAGTTCAGAAAGTTGGAACTCTCTCCACAAGTTAATGACTCGATAGATCTTGGGTTAAGATCCACAATGCTACAACATGTAATGTGAGCAGAGGGAAGACACACAGAATAGTAGGAGATAGGCTACATATCTCTTCTATCTACCAATTGCCTTATTAGAAGGGCTTTTCCTGCTTGGGGACAAAGGTAAACAAGCACAAGCATTGCCTCTTAAGGAGGACTTCAGACAGGTGCCTGGCCAAGTAACAGGCCAGGTCTTCCAGACTACATGAAGAAGAGGATGTTATACCTCTATGCTAATGCTATCAAGCAAGCAAAGCAAGTTCACAAAGGAACTAAAGCAACTAATGTACCTGAAATCAATCAAATATAATCAGTATACCAATCACAAAGTCAAAACAAACAGATAAGGACCAACAGTCAACACAATCAATCACATGTGCAAAGCGCAAGAGCTCAAATCAAATGAGCTAGAGGCATCCTACAAAACAAACCAAGTTAGTTCATAACAATCAAATAAACCAAACTCAATCAACTTGAATTAATCTCCTTAAAGCATTTTGCTCCTTAACCTGAAAATCAACTCAAACATGAGAAGCAAGACCACTAGGACAAAGCCTAGGGTCACAAGAGGAGAAATAAACCAAAACAGAACATGAAAATTGATCAAAATCAAGATTAATCAAATAAGAACAAAGTCCAATTGGTCTAATATCAAAACTATGCACCAAAACCATTTCATAAGCAAGACATGTCAAACTAGGCAAGTTGGAATCATATTGGAGCAAACAGAAAGATCATAATCATATCAATATCAAAATAGCTCAATAAATTCCAAGACAAATCATGCTTAAACAGAACATATTCAATGAGCAACATACCAAAAATCATGGCATTTGGATAAGAATAAGCATGGAAATTAAATTCATCAAGTCATGGTATACAAAAGCAAACTCAAACAAGGTCACAAATGGTGCATCAACTTCAAGCAATCATAAAACAGCAACCAAACAAGATAAATGAGTGCAATCAAAGCCATGGCAAACTTCAAGATGTCTATAATACACATGCCAAATTTCAAGTCCATCCAATACATATCAAGGATTTCACAAATCATGGAAGTTGAACACTCAAGAAAAGTTCACAAATGTCTAAACAGCAAAGAAAATCCCAATCAAATGGGAAATGGATCCAAAAATCATGCTCAAGCTAGACATCCAAGAGTGTCATCATGCAAAAAATTAGAGCAATTCAAGTTCATATGGCAAGGTAATGAAAATCAAGAACATGGACAAGAAATGGTGTGACACACATTGTCACACCTCCAAAGATTACATCATATCTCACAATCCAGGAACTCAAAAATTACAAACCATATACCAAAATGACCAGGAATGAGTCTACAATACACATGTAAAATTTCAAGAATTTCCAATTAAGAATCAAGATTTCATGAACAAAATGGTGAGCATTGTGCAACAAAGGACATGTGAAAACAAACCCTAGGCATTTATTTTTTCTACACGTGCACAATATTATTAAAAATCATCAAAAAATAAAGCACATTACAAGGATCATGGTGAAAAAAAATTCCATGTGATTTGGATTTATATTTTTTGAGTTATGATTTTTTAATGTGGAAAGAAAATTAAAAAAATGAATGAAAAGCATGTGATATATGATATGCATAAGTGGAAGAAAAAACACAAGGCAAATGGCTGGATGCTGAAGCGGGGAATCGAACCCCTGAGTAATTTAAATGAAGCGCCCTTTTGATGAAACGCTCCGTTTCATTAAAAGGTGTGGCGCATTCTGATTGGCTCATGGCGCGGGAAACACAAATTTCACATGCAAAGGCAAGGCAAATGGATCTAAACATGTTCTGGAAACGAATTCAAACATTCTTCATCATGTTCTTCAGCATTCATCATCATCAAGAACAAAAAGTCACAGAAATCAACAAGCCATATATGGATCGAATCCTCTCATCATGTACAACACTAATCCAGCATTCATTTGTTCTAATGCTACTCATATCAAAAGGATCGATCAAAATAAGTTCTAACATCCAAATGTTCAAATCAAGATATCTTTCTCAAAACCTAATGAAAATGCACGATTCAAATTGCAGAATACTCTACATGCTAAGATCTACAAAAGCCATATGATAATTGCAAGAAATGGAGTGGTCGAATTCCAACCTTAATGATGATGCAGCAGCTGATTCGTGTGTTTCAAAGCTCCAATGGTGAAAACAGAACTTCTGTGATCAATAGGAAGATGAATGGAAGCAAAACCTCAGCTCAACAATGCTTGAATGCGCAGAAATCTTCAACTGCCATGTGCATGCTCAAAGCTCAACAGCTCCAATTCTTCAAGATTCTTCCACGATTCTTCTTCAACAGATCTTCAATATTACCTGCAGGTGATGGATAATCCAAGAACAAAGCAAAGGCAATGCAGAAATTGATGAAAAGAAGTTGAAAAAATTTGAGAGAATTTGAGAGAAATTGAGAGAATTTGATTTTGGATCTGAGATTGTGATTGTTCATTTCGATTTTCTGTTATGATTAAGATCTTATAGTACCTGTTAATCCACTTGCTAAACATGATTAGCAAAAATGAAGTGAATTAGTGAATTGGTCATGTTATGCAATTTGGCAAAAATGCCCTTTTGTAGTGTGACCAATGGAACAGTACCAAAATCCCTTGCAGCAAATCCAAATTTCTGTTTTAAGGCAATGTGAATTGGTTTGGAGTGAAAATTGTGCATACTTTTCAAAATGACCTTTTTTCCCACCAAAATTTAAATTGATTCACTTGAAAAATGGACTTTTTATGTGATGATTTTTGATTAAATGGAATGATGGATTATGATAGTTCATGTCAAATGGGATTTGCTCAAAAAAGAATCACATGAATTGGCCTAATGGTGTGAAAGTTATGCCTTGTTGAAGTTCAACTTTTCTTGACAATGATTTGATCATAACTTGCCAACCATAAATGAGAAATGGATGTTCTTGGACTTTTTGGAAAGGTAAGAGCAAGATATTCAACTTGCATGTTGGACAAAATTTGATTTGAAGCATTCTTGATGATGTAAAGTTGAGGAGAAGACCTTTCCATTTTTGGCAGTTTGAAATTACAGGTCACTTGCTATTTTGGGAAACTTTTTGTCTGACCTCCAATTCCTCAATGATGATGTTTGACATGTTATATGAGGCTGGTAGGGACATGAATAAGACCTTTCTAACCCTCTTCCACCATCAATTCCCTGATTTTATGCACAGTTGACCACAGTTGACTTTGCTAGGGTTTTGGTTGACTGAACAATGCTTTGATGAATTCCAAGCCTCTACCACTTGAGATCTTGATTCCAAATGATATCATAACTCATATGAACTCTTGATGAATGATCATGGTGCCCAAATTCTTCAGAATGGCCACCATCTATGGCTCAATGACTTGCCTTAACCGGTTTGACCTAATTGCTTCATCTGCAAGTAACAAGGTTAGATGACAATATTTTTGTACTTTTGGGTTAGTAAACAAATGAAAAGCAATGATATACAAATGCTAAACATGCTTGGTGATCAAAAACCACTCTCAAAAGATAACCCACCCACAAGAAAGAAGGCAAAGGTGCACCATGATCCTTGAGGCAATGATATGATATGATATGATGCCATGAGGGATCTTATGGACAAAATTGGGGTCTTACAGGACTGGTACATCAAAATTGAGGCATACTTCAATCAAAAGAATTTTGAAAAATGCCCTCATGAACATACATTGTTTGTGAAGCATAGTGAAAATAAAATATTGATTGTCAGCTTGTATGTAGAGGATCTGATATATACAAGCAATAATAAACAAATGTTTGAAGGATTCAAGGAGTCAATGAGGAATATGTTTGCCATGACAGATATGAGAAAGATGAGATACTTTCTTGGGGTGGAAGTAAAACAAGGAACGAAAGGAATCTTTATCTTCCAATAGAAATGTGCTAATAAAATACTCACAAGGTTTGACATGGACCAATACAATAAAGTTTGTAATCCCATTGTGTCAGACTATAGTTTGACTAAGGATGAAAATGGGAGGCTAGTTGATTCCACGAGCTACAAGTAGATGGTGGGAAGCCTGATGTATTTGCTTGCTACCAGGCCTGATCTTGCCTATTCAGTGTGCTTGATAGATAGATACATGGATGTACCAACTGAAATACACTTAACAACTGCAAAAGGAATCTTAAGTTACTTGAGGGGAACTGAAAACTTGGGAATTCTATACAAGATGAATTATGAGCTTGTATTTCAAGGGTGGTTAGATTCAAATTATGTTGGGGATAATGATGATAGGAAAAGCACTACAAGGTATGTGTTCAAGCTTGAGTTTGTTGCAGCAAAATCATATGCTTGTAAGGCAATGTGGCTTCCAAGCATTTTCCATAAGCTTGGTGAGACTTAGAATCAAGGAACAATCATCATATGTGATAACAATTCCATAATCAAGTTGTCAAAGAACCATGTAATGCATGGAAGATGCAAGCATATAGATGTGAGATTTTATTTTCTTAAAGACTTGACCAAGGATGGCACAATAGAGACGAAACGTTGCAGCACGGGAGGGCAAATTGAAGATGTTCTAACAAAGTCAGTGAAACTTGAGACATTCAACAACATCGGAGCAAGGCTTGGAATGTGTGTTATTCGAGTCTTATTGCTAGCTTGTGTGAATTGAATGTTTGTATCATGTTGTAATATATTTTTGGTTAAATTTCAGATTAGGGGGTACGTTAGAAGTTATTATGCCATTAGAATAATTAATTAGAAGTTAGTTATGAATTTGTTACTCATATGTGAGGTTGCTTTCTATATAAACAACTGAAACAAATTGTATTGAAGTGCTGAAAAATCTCTGCATTATTGAATAACAACTACTCTCATATTCTTACACTTTTATTTATGGCATAAATTCAAATTTTTCTTGTAATGGTTCAACTATTTAAATTTATTATTTTTTAATTTGCATCCAGACTTAAAAGAATCAAAGATTGAGAACAAATAGAATAATTGTTATTTGTAAAGTGATGGTACACACGTGTCTAGATTTTCTAGATACTTGAATAGTTAATAAAATAAATCATTTCAAAATTAGTACTATAGTCTTTAATATAATTTTATTTTATATAAATTTATTGAAATTATCAATGTATTTATACTATATATACATTGATTTTTCCAATGAATTAAAAAAGTAAATTTTTTTCTTATATAAAGAATCAAAGTATTAGGAAATGTCATAAAAATTAGAATATCTCTTTCATATTTATAAATTGTTGAATTATAATTTCTTATGTCAAAGAAGGTTACTCGACAGAAGTAAGGAAGTGTCGAATCATCTAGTGTGTCGAGTTGTATTAGTGTGTCGAGTTGTATTAGTGTGTCGAGTTGTATTAGTGTGTCGAAGTGTCGAAGCATTTTGCTTCATACATGATTTTGACTTAGGCCTATTTTTAGTAGTGTTAACTATTTTGGGCTTTTTTATAATTTTGGGCTTTGGCTTATGGAGTAGATTAACCTAAATCTATAAATAGAAGGAGTAACACTTATTTTTGTAATAGAGAAGTCATAACATTGTATTCACAGAATTTAGCAGTTGCAAAGTGAATAAAGCAGTTCTCCACAGGTTGTGGGCAGAGAGGAAACTCTGCAGAGAATATTCTTCTTCTCCATCATTTTTTATTTCTTTCTCAATTGTTCTTTTTTCATTGTTATTGTGTGATCCATAAAAATCTTGTTCCTCAAGATTGATTGAAGTTCTCCATAGGTTGTGGTGGATTTCCAACAGCTGGTATCAGAGCCTGATTTAAGCGATTCATGGGAAGAAAATCACAATGGCAATAAATCATCCAAATGGGCATTTTCTAGTGAATCTTTTGATTCTCAAGAACAATAATTATGAGAATTGGTGCAAGCAGATAAAGATTGTGTTCTATTATCAAGATCTTTAGGATCTTGTGAAGGAAGGAGTAACAACGCTTGTAGAAAACGCGACGAATCAAGAAAGGGCTGCACATAAAGAATTGAAAAAGAAAGATTATAAAGCTCTCTTTATAATCCATCAATGTGTTGATTCAGCTAACTTTGGAAAGGTTAGTGATGTAAAGTCAGCAAAAGAAGCATGGGAAATTCTGGATAAGCCATTTGGAGGCGTGGAGAAGGTGAAAGAGGTGAGGTTACAAACTCACAAAAGGACGTATGAATTGCTTCATATGGAAGAGAATGAAAGCATAACTGATTTCTTCACTAAGGTTACGAAACTGGTGAATCAAATCAAGGTATGTGGAGAAGTATTGATATCAAGATCTGTTGTTGGAAATATCTTGAGGTTGTTGGCTCCAAAGTTGAAAGATTTGTCAAAACTAACAAAGGAAAAGCTTCAAGGGACACTTGAATCTCATGAACAAAGAATGGCTGAAAGAGCTCCAGAAAAGTCGAAGAGTGATATGCTTTGCAGGCGCAATGAATAAAAGAAAGGAAAGGCAAAGGAAGCTGGAATGGCAACAAAGACAGAGGACGCTACAACAATTCGACTGATAGAAATCAACAAGAAGGAAATTGGTCGAATCAGAGAAAACCCTGGAACCAAGGCAACCAAAGAGGTGGTGTTGCAGGTAGAGGAAGAGGTGGTGGTCAAAAGCCAGCCAAAAGTCACATTCAGTATTACAATTTTCAGAAGTATGGTCACTATTCTAGTGATTGTCCAGAAAAGCAGAAGAATCAAGAAACTGATACAAAGCTGGCGAATCATGAAGAAGAAGAGACGTTGTTGATGGTTACAATGAGAGATGAAGAGAGATTCAAGGACCAGTGGTACTTGGACTCAGGATGCTCATCACATATGTCTGGAAGGAAAGATTGGTTTGAAAACATAAAGCCCTCAATGAAGAACATGGTGAAATTTGCAAACGACAATACTCTACCAGCTGAAGGTGTTGATGATGTTCTAATTATGAGGAAAGATGGCAAGAGGTCAGTAATTTCAAATGTGTTATACATACAAGCATGAAGAGAAATTTGCTCAACATAAGGCAGTTAGTCGAAAAGAACTATAAGGTGTCGATCAAAGACAAGATGATGAGAGTTCTCGACTCAAATGGAAGGTTAATCTTGAAGGCTCCAATGTCTCCAAATTAAACCTTCAAGATTGAGTTTAATGTGATGGAGCATAAGTGCCTTGCAACAACAACCAGTAGAGATGAATGGATATTGCATTATAGACTTGGTCATCCCAATTTCAAATACATAAGAGATTTGAAGAGAAGAAATATGGTTTCAGGATGACGAGAAATTGACATTCCAAACGAAGTGTGTGAAGAATGTGTACAAGCAAAGCAGCACAAGAACATCTTCAGTAAGGATGCAAGAAGCAGGTCGAAGGCAATTCTTGAAGTCATATACTCTGGTGTATGTGGTCCTATCTAGGTGGATTCTATTGGAGGTAACAAATACTTTGTTACATTCATAGATGATTTCAGTCGAAAACTGTGGACTTACCTGATCAAGAAGAAAAGTGAAGTGATTGAGGTATTTGCCAAGTTTAAATCTATGGTCGAAAGACAAAGCGATCGAAATATCAAGATTTTGAGGACTAATGGTGGTGGAAAATATGTGTTGAAAGTCTTCGACACATTATGTGTGAAAGAAGGGATTGTGCATGAGGTGGTGCCACCCTACACTCCTCAGCATAATAGAGTCACATAGAGGAAGAATATAACCATCATGAATATGGTGAGAAGTATGTTGAAAGGAAAGCATTTACCCAAAGAATTATGGGGAGAAACTGTGTCGATTGCAACATATATCCTGAACAGATGTTCGATGAAGAAGCTAGAAGGAATCACGCCAGAACAATGTTGGTCTAGGGTCAAGCCTAGCTTGAGTCATCTGAAGGTGTTTGGATCTATAACACATAGACATGTGCCAGATCAGTTGAGAAGAAAACGTAATGACAAGTCGAGTTAGATGATCTTCATAAGATATTATTCGACTAGAGGATACAAGTTGTTCGACCCAGTGAACAAGCAAGTGGTGATCAGCAGGGACATGATCATATATGAGCTTAAGGAATGGGATTGGACTGAGAATGTTAAGAAGGATTCAGTGAGAATGTTATATGATGAACCAACTAGTGAAGTCGAAAGAAAAGTTCGACAAGAAGTCAAAGGTGAAGCAGGTCTAACCAGACCTCAAAGAACAAGACACATGCCTGCAAGGTTAAAAGAATGTGTGATTACATTATATGATGTCGTCAATGAAGAAGGTGAGTTGGTACACTATGTTTTCTATGCTGATGTTGAACTAGTAAATGCAGTTGAGGCATTGAAAGATTCAAAGTGGGTGAAAGCAATTAACGAAGAACTGAAGTTAATCGAAGACAACAAAACTTGGTCACTTGTTGAATTGCCCTAAGACAAGAAGGCAATCGATGTGAAGTGTGTATACAAGGTGAATTTGAATCCCGAAGGAGAAGTGACTCGACACACGGCGAGACTTGTGGTGAAAGGATTTCTTCAGAAAGAAGGAATCGACTTCGGCGAAGTTTTTGCACCTGTTGCTAGGATCGAAACAATCAGGTTGGTTGTTGGTCTAGCAAACATGAACAACTGGCAGATGTATCAGATGGATGTGAAATGTGCATTCCTGAATGGCCCCTTAGAAGAAGAAGTTTATGTTGCACAACCAGTTGGATTTGTGAAATAAGACAAAGGAATAAAGGTGTACAGGCTGCATAAAGCCATGTACAGACTTAAACAAGCCCTAAGAGTTTGGAACAAGAAGATAGATGGATTTCTAAAGGATAAGGAATTTGTGAAGCTCACAACTGAACATGGAGTATATGTAAGAAGAATCAAGAGTGAATTGCTTATATTATACCTCTATGTCGATGACTTGTTGATAACAGGTAGCTGCAAGAAGGAGATCGAAGACTTCAAAGGTGATCTCAACAAGGAATTCGAAATGTCAGATCTGGGTGACATTTCATATTTCCTTAGCATCAATTCTACAAGAGTGGTAGAGGTTTGATCATGCATCAAAGAAGGTATGCAGACGAAATACTCAAAAGATTTAAGATGCAAGATTGTAACCCAACTTCGACTCGAACTGAGCTTAGATTACAATTGTCGAAAGATTCAGATGAAGATGATGTCGACCCAACCCAATATAGAAGAAGACTTATTAGGTCACTTCAATACATTTGTCACACAAGGACTAACTTAGCATACATTGTAGGTATGGTGAGTAGATTCATACAAAAGTCAAAGGTATCACATCTAGCAGCGGTGAAGAGGATACTAAGGTATATGAAAGGAACTCTCGACTACGGAATTTTGTTTCCTTCAGCTGACGAAGGAAAAGAATGCAGACTAGTGCGATACACCGACTCAAGTTGATGTAGTGATGCTGAGGATCGAAAATCCACATTTGGCTATGTGTTTATGCTAGCACTACGCCAAAAACTGGAATAGACAGCGCCCCTTAGAGGACGCTTTATTACAAAAGCGCACTCTAAAGTGAAGAGAAAAAATAAGGAGCATACTACTAGAATAGACAGCGCACTTTAGAGGGCGCTTTTGTAACAAAGCGCACTCTAAAGTGAAGCGAAAAAATAATGAGGAAATGGAGGGACACCAATAGAGGACGCTTTATTGAAAGCGCCCTCTAAGGGTAACCTTAGAGGGCGCTTCTAAAAAAGCGCTCTCTATGTCCATGTACATTTCCAGTTTATAAGGCGCTTTTGGAAAGCCTTAGAGAGCGCTTTTAGAAGCGCCCTCTTAGACCCCCTTTAGAGGGCGCTTTTGTAACAAAGCGCCCTCTAAAGTGATGCCAAAAAAAAATGGAGGGACAACAATAGAGGGCGCTTTTGTGAAAGCGCCCTCTAAGGTTACCCTTAGAGGGCGCTTTTGAAAAAGCTCTCTCTAAGTCCATGTACATTTCCAGTTTAGAAGGCGCTTTTGGAAAGCCTTAGAGAGCGCTTTCAGAAGCGCCCTCTTAGGCCCCCTTTAGAGGGCGCTTTTTTTAAAAAAGCGCCCTCTAAGGTCCCCTTTAGTAAACATTAAAATTATAACATATACTGCATATCTCTTTATTTTCCCTCTCTATAAGCTATTTCGTTTACGTAACTGGGTTTTCTCTCAACTGCGATTACTCTCTACTGCGATTACTCTCGTCCTCCGTTCGCTCTCCCTCCCTCACCGTCATCGTCGCCGTTCGTTCTCCCTCCCTCACCGTTCACGTTCACTGCGTTATCCTCTTCCACCGTCACTGTTCACTTTCTTCTCCATCGTTACCGTCACCTTTAAGGTATTTCTCTTCTCCATCGTTACCGTTCACTTTCTTCATGTGTTTGATTAGGGCATTTTCTAAACTTAGTTTTTCATTTTGTGCATTATGTTGATTAATGTTGTTTAGGGCAAACTAAGTTTTTTATTTCTGATTGAAAACTGATATATTTGGAGTGTGTTTGAGCTTGTGCTTGGAAGTTTGATGATTATGGATGCAAGTTTGTTCATGTTCCAAACACCATAAGTTTGCATTGGTCTTTTGCATGCAGTAGGTGTGTGTGAGTTTGTATTCAATAATGATAAAAAAAAAAGAGTTTAGATTGTTGCATGCATTGGTATATGAATGTGTTCACGTATTGAATCATTGTCTTACTTGGGTCTTATTGAATCATTTCTATATTACAGATAAAATGGCTAACCAAGACGATACCAATGCCGCGAATGAATCACGTAATAATGTTGAAAAAGAAATCAAACGAGGATTGACTGTTATGAAGTCAATCATTCGTGCAAGAGACAAGGGTGTAAAATTTGAAGTACATTGGAGTGCTGAAGACCAACTAATTGAGCCTAACGGTTCAATGTTGGCAAGTTACATTGGTTTCCTTGTTCGCCAACATATTCCGATTACATGTGATAATTGGAGAAGTCCGGACTTGAAGGTTGGCAAGGAAAAAATATGGTCGGAGATACAGGTACTTACCATATATTGTTATATGTTTTTTTTGTTGACTATTTGTTAACCATATATTGTTATAATATTACTTTATAATAACACACTCCATTTGTATGTTTTTTAGAGATCCTTTCACATCGATGAAAGCCGGCAAAAATATTGTATTCAATTGGCCGGAAAAAGACTCCGAGGATTTCGATCCTTTTTGTGCAACAAATTTCTCAAGGATGAGGAAGGAAAATTTGTTGAAGGAGAACGGCCAATGAAGTATGCCAAGATTATTTCAGCCGATGAATGGGATAACTTTGTCGCCAAACGAAGAAACAAAAAATTCCATGTAATGTCTATTAATTATGCTATTATACAATTGTTAAGTTACTTGGTTCTAATATGCCTTAAACTTTTTTATCCAGGAAGTAAGCGACATAAATAGGAAAAGGGCATCAAAACCCGCGTATCCGTACAAAAAAGGGCGTACGGGTTATGCACGGTTACAACAAAGAATTGTGAGTATATTCAAATGCTATGAGCTTATACATTGTCACAATATGTTATAATTGATGATCTTATAATCTAATTCAATGTGTAGCTAGCCGAGGAGAAAAGTGACGCAACATCTCTTCCGGAGCACGTATTATGGAAGGCTGCTCGGGTTGGGAAGGATGGGGCTGTCGTTGAAGCGGTCCAAAATGTTTATGACGAATGTGTAAGTATATGTAACATTATTTCTTTAATTATATCGAAAATTTTGTTAGACATATAATTCATTTTTAATCTCCTCTAATAATATTTCAGGAGACTTTATCCCAAACCGTACCTTCAACCGAGGTCCAGGATTGCAGGAGCGTACTTAGTCGAGTACTAAATGTTCCTAAGTATTCCGGTCGTGTGAGGGGTAAGGGTTTTGGTGTGACTCCGTCGTCATTTTATAAAAAAACAAAAACAAAAAATCCTACCAACAAAGAGGTGATGGAGACCTTGGCGGAGTTAAGGGCACAAGTACTCCAACTGCAAAACGAGAATGCAAGGTATAGAGAGGAAAGGTGCGCTTCCGAGGCAAAAGATACTAGTGACCGAGCTAGTATCAATCATCAACCGAAATTTCCCGAGGTAATTATATATGTTATTATGAAATTAAAATAGCACTTTTTTACTTGACACATATACAAGTTAACAATAACATTTATTATTGGTTTAGGGCATTTCACCTTGTCAGCTGTATCTATCGTCACCAACTTATCGCATGGTTGGCAAGGGAAAAGTGCACAATACTTCGGGTGAATTACTTCACCATAATCCCCTCCCGGTGGGATTTATGAAAGTTTCGGTTGACCTCGTATTCGATACGGACGCCCGTCTACCATTACCTGACGTTGTTTCAGAGACAACGTTGATGCGAGATGCAGTCGGATCCTTTGTTGGTTGGCCGTCAGATCTAATTTTCCCTGATGCCGAGGTATATATGTTCTAAATGATTATGAATATTTAGTATTCACATTTCAATTCAGCTACAATTATGATATTTAATCAATTATATGGTAATGTTAGACTCCTACAAGACCCACACATAAAGTTGGTAAAGGGATTTCAAGACGCATCGAGTCGGTTGCATCTCAAAAAGAGGTACAAATATATATACCGGCCCATTGAATTATATACGCAGCGATTCTGTTGCATCACAAAAAGTCATGATTTATTTTATATGAATTTTTAGGTTCCCGGTCGAGAGTTGAAAAGCGCTGCTAAGGATATTCCAACGACGTCCGGGACAAAATCTCAAATTATGATGCGTCTTGAGAAAATGGTGGAGGAGTCCGATATTATGCATGGGGGGGCCATTCGTACTATAGATTTTGATGAAGGTGTTTTCGGAGCTGCTCATTTCGAAATAATTGGAAAGGAGGACTTCCAACAACTTTTTGAACACACCGAATTGGGCATCGCTGTCATTCATGCATACATATGGTACTCCGATCAATCTATAATTTACTTAGTTGAACAATTTATTTACACATTTCAATGAGTAGTCTAATGTTTATTATGTTTCTATTTAAGGTATATGTATGTAACATTGATGCGGGGAACTGAATTGTGTAACCGTTTCAATTTTATTGCTGCTTCCCGTATCAATGCAACGTTAATAACGAATAATCCAACATCCGTAAAGAATGATCTAGTCGCTAGATTCATGGCGGCCGGCGATAATACTACACCCAGTTTATATTTTTTACCGTTTAATTCTGGCAACGGGTTAGATTTTCTTTCTAATAATTTCATTTTAATCTATGTATATCTTTTACGTAGAAAATTTTCAATTATCTAAATTTTTGTTTTATTTTACAGTGGTCACTGGGTGTTGGTTGCTATGGATCTTTCGAGACTAATAGTGTATTATCTCGATTCTTTGTCGGGTGATTGGAGTAAATATCCGAATATGAAGAAGACGGTTGACGCGTAAGTGAAATTCCCCTAAATATTCGTGTGTATTTGTATATTTAATTATGTCTGTCAGATTGATCTCAATATACGTTTTTATTTTGTTAGGGCAATAATAAAATTTAGATTGAAAAAGAAATACCGCAATAGGAAGGACATTACCTGGATCAGAGTTCAGGTATATATTAAGTATCTTATTTTTGCTTATAATAGTGTTTGTTTTTTTGCTTATAATAGTGTTTGTAAGAAATTAACTATATATATATTGTTTGTTTTTCTGTGTAGTGTCCTCAGCAAACTAATTCGGTCGATTGCGGATTTTTTGTATTGAGACTTATGAGAGACATCATTGCGTTGAATCGTATAGACATCCCAAAAATGGTATGGAATAATAACTTAGGGTTTATTTTAATATTATCGAATATTTCATCTAATTTGTTACACTACGCCAAAAACTGGAATAGACAGCGCCCCTTAGAGGGCGCTTTATTACAAAAGCGCACTCTAAAGCGAAGAGAAAAAATAAGGAGCGAACAACTGGAATAGACAGCGCACTTTAGAGGGCGCTTTTGTAATAAAGCGCCCTCTAAGGTGAAGCGAAAAAATAAGGAGGAGATAGAGGGACAACAATACAGGGCGCTTTTTAGAAAGCGCCCTCTAAGGTTACCCTTAGAGGGCGCTTTTAAAAAAGCGCTCTATAAGTCCATGTGCATTTCCAGTTTATAAAGCGCTTTTGGAAAGCCTTAGAGAGCGCTTTTAGAAGCGCCCTCTTAGGCCCCCTTTAGAGGGCGCTTTTGTAACAAAGCGCCCTCTAAAGTGAAGCCAAAAAAAAAATGGAGGGACAACAATAGAGGGCGTTTTTGTGAAAGCGCCCTCTAAGGTTACCCTTAGAGGGCGCTTTTGAAAAAGCGCTCTCTAAGTCCATGTACATTTCCAGTTTATAAAGCGCTTCTGGAAAGCCTTAGAGAGCGCTTTCATAAGCGCCCTCTTAGGCCCCCTTTAGAGGGCGCTTTTTTTCCACAAGCGCCCTCTAATGTCCCCTTTAGTAAACATTAAAATTATAACATACTGCGCGTTTTGTTATTTCACTATCTGTTATTAGCGTTCTTTTTCACGTTAGGGTTCTGAGGCGTTTTCCTTCCACCTCTGTTAGATCTACATGCGCGTTTCCTCCTTCTACCAATCAAAGGTACACGCTTTTCCCAATTACTGTTTTATGTTATTGCTTTGTTTTAGCTTTGCCCAATTTCTGTTTTACCTTATTACTGCGCGTTTCCTCCTTCTACGTTTGTTTCGACCATGATAGCGGATGCACTAGGAAATTGACGGTTGGTTTTTAGTGACCATGATTGCGGATGCAATGGGTTATACGACCTATGAACATCTGATTTTGTGTCAACACCAGTATCATTAGAAACCTAGGTCCGAATGTGTTTGAACTCTTCTGAAATTGTTTTTTATTTATTCTAATTAGTAATGGATAATACATGGATGTCTTCCAATCGATTGTCGAGAGAGTACGAGAATGGGGTATCAGAATTCGTTAAGTTTGCCGTTGCGCACGCCGAAGACCCCAGTAGAATGATATGTCCTTGCTTGGGTTGTTGTTATGGGAAACGGGTTGACGCAGTTCAGTTGACATCGCATCTAATGAGGCATGGAATTGATCGAAGTTATACATGTTGGAATTTGCATGGTGAGAAAAGTAACGAGAATGTTGAATCGGGGGATAGTACGACCTATGCCTCAAACTATAGTGGCGCAGATACATACGATTGTGATCGAGTTGAAGAGATTGCAGAAGCACTTGAAGGAGATCTTAAGGATTGTCCTGAAATGTTTGAGAGGTTGGTAAGTGATGCAGAGAAACCTTTGTATGATGGTTGCACTAAATTCACAAGATTGTCTGCGGTATTAAAGTTGTACAACTTAAAGGCGGGCAATGGGTGGTCGGATAAAAGTTTCACAGAGTTATTAGCCCTTTTGAAAGATATGCTTCCTGAGGATAATGTTCTTCCCAATCGAACATATGAGACCAAAAAGATGTTGTGCTCTATTGGCATGAGCTATGATAAGATACATGCATGTCCAAACGATTGCGTTTTGTTTCGAAATGAGTATGCATCGTTAAATGAGTGTCCTAAATGCGGTGTCTCGCGATATAAGAACAAGTTGTCTCCAGCAAAGGTCTTGTGGTATTTTCCTGTTATTCCGAGATTTAGACGCATGTTTCGTAGTGAAACCGATTCAAGACACTTGACCTGGCATGCAGATGAAAGAATTATAGATGAAAAGTATCGACATCCGGCAGATTCACCACAGTGGTTGAAAATTGATAATGATTATCCTGAATTTGGAGAAGAATCAAGAAACCTTCGCTTGGCATTATCTACTGATGGAATGAACCCACACGGTATCCAGAGTATCTCACACAGTACATGGCCTGTGATTATTATGATTTATAACCTACCTCCATGGCTATGTATGAAGCGTAAGTACATGATGTTGTCTATGTTGATTTCTGGACCTAAACAACCAGGGAATGACATAGACGTGTACTTGAAGCCCTTAATCGAAGATTTAAAGATTTTGTGGGAGACCGGTGTGGAGGTTTATGATGGATATAGGAAAGAAAGTTTCAACTTGAGGGCGATGTTGTTTGGCACAATTAATGATTTTCCAGCATACGGAAATCTATCAGGGTATAGCATAAAAGGTCAATGTGCGTGTCCTGTTTGTGAAGATAAAACAGATTGGAAGCGCTTGGAGTTTGGTCAGAAGAATGTCTTTCTCGGTCATCGGAGATTCTTAAATTCAAATCATCACTACCGTGGATGGAGAAAGGCGTTCATTGGAGAGACAGAACAAGGCAGAGCTCCACCTATATTGACGGGTGATCAAATTTTTGAAAAGGTGAAAGATTTGGATACTCAGTTTGGCAAGCCTTTTGCCCACACACTTGTCAAAAGTGGGTGGAAGAAGAGGTCAGTTTTTTTTGAATTGCCGTATTGGAAGTCCTTGTATGTGAGACATTTTCTTGATGTTATGCATATTGAAAAAAATGTATTTGAAAGTGTTATTGGCACGTTACTCAATATACAAGGAAAGTCTAAGGATGGCCTTAAGGCAAGAAAGGACTTGATAGCGATGGGAATAAGAACTGAATTAGGACCCTTGAAGAAAGGAAAACGAACATATCTACCGCCTGCTGCTTATACTCTATCTAGAAAGGAGAAAAAAACATTGTGTAAGTTTCTAAGTGAAGTTAAAGTTCCAGAAGGGTACTCTTCAGATATTAGAAGACTTGTGTCTATGAAAGACCTCAAGTTAAAGAGTTTAAAGACCCATGATTGCCATGTTATAATGGAACATTTTCTCCCAATAGGTATACGTTCTATTCTTCCAGAAAAAGTAAGAAGCTCTATAACTAAGTTGTGTTCTTTCTTCAAGTCAATTTGCAGTAAGGTGATCAATCCTGCGATCTTACCTATGTTGCAAAAAGAAATCGTTATTACTTTGTGTGAGCTTGAAATGTTTTTTCCTCCATCATTTTTTGACATAATGGTACATCTAGTTGTTCATCTTGTGAAAGAGACACAATTGTGTGGACCAGCTTATATGAGATGGATGTACCCTGTTGAACGTTATATGAAAATATTAAAAGGGTACGTGAAGAACCGAAGTCGACCAGAAGGTTGTATGGTTGAAAGATACATTGTTGAAGAAGCGATTGAGTTTTGTACTGAATATTTGTCTAATGTTCAGTCAATCGGACTCCCCAAGTCTCAGCTTGTCGAAAAGAAAGAAGGAAAAAATCTAATTGGAAATAAAATCGTGGCAGTATCAAGGGTCGAACGGGATCAAGTGCATTTGTATGTTCTGCACAATGAGAATGAGGTTGAGTCGTATGTTGAAATTCACAAGGATGTTCTCCGAGGTTTAAATCCCAATAGAAATGAAAATTGGATAGTACGAGAGCACAATCGATGTTTTATACCTTGGTTTAAGGATCATATTTATTCAAAGTATTATTCAGATCCCGCTTCAATAACAGAAAGGTTGAGATGCTTAGCATATGGTCCAAGTTTCCATGTTTTTTCTTATAGCGCATACGCGATTAATGGATACACATTTTATACCAAAGAACAAGATGATAAAAGTACTATGCAGAATAGTGGTGTCACCGTGTAGCTGAAGCAATGCACATATCAAGTGTGAAGGACTTAAACCCCAAATTTGCAAATCTGTCGTATTTTGGTGTTATCGAGCGCATTTGGGTGTTTGATTATGAGAAGTTTCAGATTCCTATATTTGGTTGCAAGTGGGTTGAAAATAATAACGGCATTCGAATGGATAAGTCAGGATTTTTGCAAGTGGATCTTAATAGGGTGGGATACAAAGATGAGTCTTTTATTCTAGCCTCTCAAGCTAGACAAGTGTTCTATGTCAATGATCCGAAAAGTACGAAATGGTCTATAGTTCTTTTTTCCAACAAAGTAATTGATGAAAACACTGGAGATCAAGGTGATATTGATGTTGAGATTGAATCGTTTACCAGAAATGATCAAGATGAGAATATTATATCAAATGATTCATATATTAGAAATGATCATAATGAGGGTATTTGGATCAATCCAACCGTCCATGTTGTTAAGAGACATGTAGAACATATTCCAACCAAGAAAAGAAAGAGAACTTAGTGAAAAAGGTACAGGTCAAATGATTTTAATTGTTTTCTTTATTACAGGTAAAATGACTTTTATGATTTTAATTGTTTTTACATTTGTCATCTGATTTTAATTGTTTTCTTTTTTACAGGTAAAATGATGATGCTGGATATTTGTTTAGATGGAGATGCTCTATTGTCGTCAAGCCTCATTCGCGTAGATGATGATGCTGGATATTTGAAAGTATCCCTCTACGACAATGGAACATGTCCATCTAAACATATATCAATTCTATCTTCAAAAGATAAGGGTTCAATGTTGGCAAGTTACATTGGTTTCCTTGTTCGACAACATATTCCGATTACATGTGATAATTGGAGAAGTCCGGACTTGAAGGTTGGCAAAGAAAAAATATGGTCGGAGATACAGGTACTTACCATATATTATATGTTTTTTGTTGCATCAACTTTGCAGCCCTGTATTGTAGGCAGAATTTAGGACTTCTCAAAGTTGATTTCTTGTTACTTTGTCGTTCATAAAATACACCACTAAATTCTCTGCGTTTAATTTTTAATTTTTTTTCATCAGGCTTGTGTCTCAGTAGAGGATGGGTATCTACCTAAAGTTACTTTTGTAGTGGTCCAAAAGAGACATCACACCCGTCTCTTTCCTGTCAACCCCAAAGAGACCGATAGAAGTGGAAATATTATGCCAGGTTTTTTCAATATATTTCTCAACGCAGCTGGTATATATTATCATTTGAATTTATCACTTTTTGCTGATTTTGTTGTTCTAAATTGTCAAAGGAACCGTGGTAGACACCAGCATTTGTCACCCTAGGGAATTTGATTTTTACCTTAACAGCCATGCAGGAATTCAGGTAATATTAGCTATGTCATTTAACTTTATGCCATTGTTTACTATTTGTTGCTCAATCGCCTTTTGACAGTTCTGTGTTATTTGCATTTGGACGTGTTCTTTTTGCAGGGGACTACTTATGCTGCCATCTGTTGTTTTGGTTGAGCCTTATTTTGTATGGATGTGCGATAGAACTACTAGACAGCTTTTGAATATACAGAACATGTTTGCCACCATGGGTGGATGGGCGTTTTTGTTTAGTATTGGTTAGAACTACTAGACAGCTTTTGGATACAGTGGTCACTGGGTGTTGGTTGCTATGTTTTATTCTCTTAATTGTAGTACTTTGAGAATATGTTGTTGTATATTGTTGATCAAAGAATCATATATTAATGTTGTATATATGGAGGATTAATGTTGTATATAAATGGATTCATGTTGTATATATCAATGGATTAATGGTGTATAACATTGGATTAAAGGATGAAATCAATATGAATTTTACACTTTTGCAGCATGCGAACAGGTTACCAATTAAATATATATCCACTGTTTTTCAAACAAATTTTTTTAAAATAATTAACACTTTAGAGGGCGCTTTGTCCAGAAAGCGCCCTCTAAACACTTTACATTGACAACTTTAGAGGGCGCTTTTTCCTGAAAGCGCCCTCTAAACACTTTACATTGACAACTTTAGAGGGCGCTTTTTCCTGAAAGCGCCCTCTAAACACTTTACAATGACAACTTTAGAGGGCGCTTCTTCCTGAAAGCGCCCTCTAAACACTTTACATTGACAACTTTAGAGGGCGCTTTTTCCAGAAAGCGCCCTCTAAACACTTTACATTGACAACTTTAGAGGGCGCTTTTTCCAGAAAGCGCCCTCTAAGGTGTCCCTTTATGGACCACTCCAGAGGGCGCTTTTTTCTTAAAGCGCACTATAATGTGGCCACTTTAGACAGCGCTTTCTCCAGGAGAACAAAGCGCTGTCTTTACCTATGCCAGCGCCAGATTAGAGGGCGCTTAAAAGCGCTGTTATAGGCCAAAATAAGCGCCCTCTTTTCCCTTATTTGGCGTAGTGTTACTAAATCATGAATATGTTTTATTCTCTTAATTGTAGTACTTTGAGGAATACAAAACTTACTCAAGAGCAAATTTGGATGAAATCAAGGATGAATTGTGTCAATTCATTGTTGATCAAAGAATCATATAGCTAGGTTGTATATTGTTGTACATATATGTATGGAATGTTGTTGTTGTATGCTGTTGTTGTATATATGTTGTATATTGTTGTTGTAATTTTACTAAATCATGAATATGTTGTTGTATATTGTTGATCAAAGAATCATATATTAATGTTGTATATATGGAGGATTAATGTTGTATATAAATGGATTCATGTTGTATATATCAATGGATTAATGGTGTATAACATTGGATTAAATGATGAAATCAATATGAATTTTACACTTTTGCAGCATACGAACAGGTTACCAATTAAATATCCACTGTTTTTCAAACAATTTTTTTTTAAAATAACTAACACTTTAGAGGGCGCTTTGTCCAGAAAGCGCCCTCTAAACACTTTACATTGACAACTTTAGAGGGCGCTTTTTCCTGAAAGCGCCCTCTAAACACTTTACATTGTCAACTTTAGAGGGCGCTTTTTCCTGAAAGCGCCCTCTAAACACTTTACATTGACAACTTTAGAGGGCGCTTTTTCCTGAAAGCGCCCTCTAAACACTTTACATTGACAACTTTAGAGGGCGCTTTCAGGAAAAAGCGCCCTCTAAGGTGTCCCTTTATGGACCACTCCAGAGGGCGCTTTTTTCTTAAAGCGCACTATAATGTGGCCCTTAAAAGGCCACTTTAGACAGCGCTTTCTCCAGGAAAACAAAGCGCTGTCTTTACCTATGCCAGCGCCACTTTAGAGGACGCTTAAAAGCGCTGTTATAGGCCAAAATAAGCGCCCTCTTTTCCCTTATTTGGCGTAGTGTAGGTGATGCATCAGTTGCTTGGAGTTCGAGAAATGAGCTAGTAGTGGCATTATCGTCGTGTGAAGCAGAATACATAGTTGTTTCCCTTTATGCATGTCAAGCAATATGGATGGTGAATCTGGTCGAAGAGATAATAACGAAGAGTCCTGGAGCAATTACCATGAAGATCGACAACATGTTAGTTATCAATCTAGCAAAGAATCTGATAGCACATGGTCGAAGTAATCACACCGAGATGAGGTTTCGTTATCTTCGAGAGCAGGTAGCAGATGGAAAGATGAATGTGGAACACTGCAGAACTGAGAATCAAATTGCAGACATCGTGACGAAGGGAGTGCAGGTCGAAGTGTTCAGAAGACTAAGAACTATGATGAATGTAGATAGCTTAGACATAATGAATTAGGTGGTGTATTTAATTGTAATTCCTTGTGTCGAAGTAGGCTACTCGACAGAAGTAAGGAAGTGGTGAACCACCTAATATGTCGAATCACCTAGTGTGTCGAAGTGTCGAAGTATGTTGCTTCACACAGGATTTCGATTTATGCTTATTTTTAGTAGTGTTAACTATTTGGGACTTTTATAGTTTTGAGATTTAGCTTAGAGAGTAAGTTAACCTAAATCTATAAATAGAGGAAGTAACTGTTATTCTTATAATAGAGAAGTCATAATATTGTATTCACAGAATTTTGCATTTGCAAAGTGAATAAAGAAGTTTTTCACAGATTGTTGGCAGAGAGAAAACTCTGCAGAGAATATTTTTCTTCTTCTCCATCGTTTTTTCTTTTGAGAGCCATACAATTTGTTGTGGTTCCACTATTAACTACGTGTATGTTTGGTATTATAGTGGTTCACACAAATTCTAAAAAGCTTGCACCGATATGAAACAAGCACCAGGTAGACTACAATAGAAATAGAAACAAGTTACTGTAATGTAGTCTAAATTGGAGTCAAACATCAAATCTATGAGCAGAAAGGTTTTGGAAGATGAAACGTAGTGTAAGAGCAATAAATAAGGAGTGCAATTGAGGTGTGACCTATGAATGATTAGGTGGGTAGTAAAGTCTGAGATACCAGTGTTGGGTTTGTCCATGTTTCCATTCTCGTACAAGAGAGCAAGAAATAGGCAAAGCTTATCTTTGTCTTTCCCTCAGTCAAGTCTCTCTTATACCAATTTCACAAAACATGCATGAGCCCCATGAGCTACAGTTCCTTCTTGTACTTTGTTTGGCCCATGTCATTCAATCACTGTGTTATAGAATCCAAAGCCTTTTAATAACTTTTTATGTTCCTTTCACATTAACTCGTTTTAGTCAATAGAATTACTAGAAAATGAAGAGTGATTAATTAAACATGATTCCAGAGGATGTTCCTTGTTGAATGGTTGACAGTTGATGTGTGTCTGGGAAAATGTTATTTCCTCTGCAGGTTATGTAAGGACAAGGAGATTAAAACCAGTTATGCTGTCACCGGGTTTAGCATGGTAAAGTGGCCCTGG